>NW_023425360.1:11886217-13362434 GCF_014108415.1 Molossus molossus | reverse complement strand
TCTAAAAGCAGAGTATATGACCTACACCCCAACTGTTATTCGAGGCTGAACCCTTTTTAGCTCAGGCCACCTGCACCAGGTCAGGCAACAAGATCATTTTGCTCTACATTGGCCTTGTGTTGTGGATGTGATCTCCCACCGGCTCAGACCTTGTAATGACCTGCTGACACAGAAGCAGAGTCGTGGCCAGGTTTCCCAACAGCTTAGCATGATATGGAGGTAACACCAGAAGGCGGACAACTGCAGCTGACGCACGGTCTCTGGACATACCTACGGGGCATTCAGTGACCAATCTGTCACAATTGGAAGAGTTTGGAGTCATTCACCTCCTCGTCCACTCTGCTTAAATGACAAATGACCAGATTTGCAAGTAGATACTGATTCACTGCCAATGTTCTGGATCGGTGGACAGGGATTTGAAGAAAACAACATGACTGAAAAACTGTTGAGGGTGAAATCCGAGGGAGAGGAAGGTAGGTAGATTTCTCTCAGTGGACAAAACAACCCAAAGACACTGGTGTCTCGGGATCCTCAGCACAAAGTGACCTCGCCTCGGAGGGTTTCAGTAATCAAGTGGGTGGGATGACACATCTGAGTGATGTAAACAAAAACCAACCTCACTGACAGAGACAATGGAATGGTGGCCGCCAGAGGGGCAGGGGAATGGGGGGGGGGCAAAATGAGTAAAGGGGACAAAAACACGGGAATGGGAGGAGATAGGATATGGGCAGTGAGCTCAGCTGGTGTGGCTCAGTGGATTTAGTGTCGTCCTGTGGACTGAGAGGTCCCGGTGTAATTCCTGGTCAGGAAACATGCCTACGTTTTGCGCTCGATCCCCAGGGAGGCAGCTGATCAGTGTTTTTCCCTCACATGGATGTTCCTCTCTCTCTCTCTCTCCTCTCTCTCAAAAAAATCAATAAAACCTATTAAAAAACTAGGCCTGGCCTGTTTGGCGCAGCGGTAGAGTGTCAGTCTGCGGACCAGAGAGTCCAGGGTTCGATTTCCGCTAAGGACATGTACCTCGGTTGCAGTTTGTTCCCGGCACAGGTGGGGGTCGTGTGGGTGGCAACCACTCGATGTGTCTCTCTCACATCGATGTTTCTCTCTCTCTCTTCCTCCTTCTCTCCCTCCTGCTGTATCTGAAGAAAAATGTAAAAATGTCCTTCGGTGAGGATAAAGAAAAAAAGAACTAATTGCGGTGAGCACACAATAGAATATGCAGGTTTTATACTGTGAAGTTGTACCTGTGAAATTTATATAATGTTATTAACCAATGTAACCACAATACATTTAATAATAACAAATTAACGCTTTTGTTAGTCCCCCTCTTGTTCAAGGAGAGAAGAGACATGCTCTGCTTTTAAATACTATAAATCCTTTTCTGTGTAGTTACCTCTTGTTCACGAGGGGTCAGGTGTGTGTTCTGTTGAACTTGGTAGCACAGGGTATTCTACATGGTGGAGCCATCAGACATTTGAGAAGGAAGTGCTTCTATGAAAATAAAAGAAAAACAAAATATAATACTAAAAAAAAAAATTTTCTGTGCTAGCCAGTGTGGTTCAGTTGGTTGCAGAGTCATCTCATGTGCCAAAAGGTGACAGGTTCGACTCCCCATCAGGGCACATGTCCGGGTGAGTTTCAGACCAGTGTGGGAGGCAACAGACTGATGTTTCACTCTCATGTTGATGTTTCTGTTCCTCATCCTCTCCCTTCCTCTCTCTCTCTAAAAATCAATAAAAAGCATGTCCTCAGGTGAGGATTAAACCGAAACAAAACAATTTCTGATTCCGGAGGGTAGCCAGTTAAGACAATCTTTAGATACTGGTGTAAAGCATCACCAGATGGAGGAGTCAGGGCCACTGAGCAACCTGGAACATTTCCGGGATTGCGGTTTCCACGTCTGGGTGGCGGCAGAGATGACGGAAATCCCCGGGTGCATACGCAGCAGGCATGGCCTTTGCGGTCCACAATCACCGTGCTGATGTCCTTGGAGATCACATCACAGAGGCTCCAGCTCGGAGTGTTTCAGGACCTGAGTCCGTTCATTCTCATGGTTCCCAGCCGGAAGAGAGACAAACAGAAAGGTTACATTCCAGGACTGCAACCAGATATTGGAGAAAACTATAATTACTTAGAATTTCTCCCAGACTGGAAAATGTGCAAGAGGAAAGATACACAAGAAACAACGGCGGTGACTTCTCCTGGGGCAGCTGCCAGTGGACGAGACTCAAGTCCCAGCAGGACCCTGAAGGCAAGGGGCAGAGGGTGGCCTGCGAGGAGCTGTGCTGCACTTTGGAAGAACCACGTGAGTCCTGTCATGTAAACAAACGGTAGGATGCGGGCCGTCTGTGGAGCCGCTCGTGGCGGGGTAACAGCGGGAGGAGCACACGGAGGACAGGGGTCATCAATGGGCTCACACGGAGCAGACACGCTGCCCGCGCACCTGCGCCTGGCTCCCCAGGAAGGGCGCCGACGGCTGGCTGGCACGTGTGGCTGAAACATGAAGCAGCGACGGGCCGCTGCGAGCGCCGTGACCGTGGCTGCATCTGCTCTCCCTGGGCCAATGCAGAGGAAGGACCCAAACACTGGGACTGAAACTTGAGTGGCACAGACGTCTGTGGGGCCAGGGTTCCATCCAGGCTCTGGCTGAGATCCCTCTGGGCTTCTGTCCCTTCTGTAGCCCAAAGCAGTCCCAGCTAGGAGGAGCAAACATTCACAGGAAAGGGCTGTCTTTACCCCTCAAAATTGACTGAGATTTCTTCCCAAAGAGTTAACTCGGTTTCAAAGAAGAAACGCTTAACCTTGGGCCACCAAGTGACCGTGGCACCTGAGCTGTCCATTATGACCCAGGTGTGATGCACCCACAGAATCATAAAGAGGCCATGCACTGAAAACCACAACATCAATTTAAAGTGGCACATACAGGATCGAACCTGGGGACCAAAGCAGCCTCTTTCCGCCCACACCTGTGGATTGATGGGGAGCCCCCTGTGACCTGCTGACCGAGGAGGGAAAGCCGTGGCCTGGCTGACCCGTAAGTGTGCAGGATTTCGATGACCAATCAGGAGGTGGACAGCTGCAGCAGACAGACCGTCCCTGGACATTCCTGCAGGGCAGGGGGTAAGAAACCGTCCCAATGGGCAGAGTCTGCGGCTGTTCACCTCCTCCTCCACTTTGCTGAAGTGATCATGACCAGATATGCAAACAGACACTAATTCTTGGACTCGGGTCCATGTTTTGAATCAACAGTCAGGGACTTGAAAACAACGATTTTAAAATTCTTCACAACGAAATTGGGAAGAGGTTTGTGGACAGTTCTCGCTCAGTGGACGAAACATCCCCAAGTTATTTGCGTCTCATGAGGCGCTCAGCACAGTGTGACCTCACCATGGAGGGCTCAATAATCAAGTGGAGGGGAACATGTCTGTCACATGTCACTCATATGAGGGAGATAAACAAAACTACACACAAACAAACAACGGCCTACCTCACAGACAGAGACTACAGAACAGTGGTTACCAAAGGGGAAGGGAAACAGGGCAGGACGCGGAAGGTGAAGGGGTCAAACACAAAGTGACAGAAGAAGACTTTGGGGTATGAGCACACAATAGAGTACACAGGTTCTGTGTGATAACACTTTACACCTGAAATGTACATAATGTTATTGGCCAATGTTACCTCAGTACATTGAATTAAAAAAAAAAAGATTTTAAAGAAACTTATTTTGTCTCTTCTTTTCCAAGAGAAGAATAGACCATTGGGATAGAACTCTTTTAAGGGATTTTAAAGATTAATTAGGTGCCTTCGCTGGTTTGGCTCAGTGGTTAGAGGGTCGGCTCTTGGACCAAAGGGTAGCGGGTTCAACTCTGGTCAAGGGCACATACCTCGGTTGCGGTTCTGTCCCCCGTGGTCAGGGTTGTGAGGGAGGCAGCCAGTCAATGTGTTCCTCTCACATCAGTGTTTCTCTCTCTCTCTACCTTCCACTCTATCTGAAGATAAAAGGAAAAAATGTCCTCGGGTGAGGATTAAAAAAAATTAATTAGGTAACACCATCAGGAGATGGAGATTTTATATATTTATATATGATATATATATTTATTTTGTGTGTTCATTATATATGTGTTCATGTATATCCACACAGATACAATTAGAGATTTTATCGTTTTCACTGAAAATAATTAACTATGAGCCAGGTAAATACAATAATACAAAACTCACTAGTTTATCTAGGAGTTCGTTCTCTTTTTTTGCTTCATTTTATACTTTTGTATCAGAAATGTGTTTATGGCAGAGAAAAGCAAAGGCTGTCTATTCAATATGAGGGCTAAGGCTTTTTATGTTTGTTTTCTCAGATAGAGTGGGAGGGAGGGAGAGGAAGAGAGAGAATAATCGACGTGAAAGGGACTCATCAAGTGGTTGCCACCTGCACGACCAACCAGGGCCAAGGACGAACTGCAACCGAGATACGTGCCCTAAGCGGGAACCGAAGCCGGGTCTCTCTAGACCGCAGGGTGACTCTCTAACCGCTGAGTGAAACTGGCCAGGACTGCAATACATTAATTTTTTTAAATTAATTAATTTTTTTTATCATCACTCCAGGACATTTTTCCATTTTTGGTTCAGCTAGAGTGAAAGGGAGGGAGGGGAAGAAAGAGAGAGAGACATTGACGTGAAAGGGACACATCGAGTGGCTGCCACCGGACAACCCAAACAGGGCCAGGACAAGCTGCAAGCGAGGTACATGTCATTAGTGGGCACCAAATCTGGGTCTCTCTGGACCGCAAGCCAACACTCGAACTGCTGAGCCAAACCTGCCAGAGCTGCATTACAATAATTTTTTAGTCAACTGACAAATAATAAACAAGGAAATGAGGACTTCATCATTTTTGGAGTAGTTTGGAGCACTGACTGCTTGCATTGTGGAATGCAACAGATGAAAGTTTTTGCTATATTTGTAAGATGGAATGAAGCGGGAAGGAGGAGACCAGCCCTGAGTCCTGGCTCCCTCGGATGGCATCGTTAAGGCAGGATAGTGACCAGTGCGAGCTGGTGAGGGAGGAAGGGACCCAACAGACAGCGGGATGAAGATAACAAGGTTCATGGCTACTTCAAAGAATTCTGATATATACTTCAAATTTGCCAAACAAAAATGTTAAAGAACATTTTTAAAATTTTTTTACAACTTACACATACTTGATTCACTCGATTGAAAGCCTTCTGGCAGCACTTACGCTGTTTAGGTAGCTGATGGACTTTGTTCACACTGAGTTGTCTTTGGATCTCGATGCTGGAGGCTGCTTAGTTGCTGCTGTTGCCATTGGTTTGTCTTCTTTCAGGATCAAGGTGGGTCCTTTCACATAAAATCTTTTTAATTCCTCCTCTGGCGGATCTTTTCTAGATTCTTGGCTTTGCATAACTCTACCTACAAAGGAACCAGAATCCTAAAGTCACAAAGATAAATCCTTCTGCTCCAACATCACATGATCTTCTCATTCCACTAGTTAATAAAAAATGGCTTGAGACTAGCCCACAACAGATCCTGATGAACCAAATAATACTGAGCTGTCCATTATGACCTGGAGTGATGTCACCCACAGAGGTCATAAAGAGGCCACGCACGGGAAGACCACCTCCTCAAATAAAAAAGGCACACACAGGATTGGACCTCGGAAGCCACTGAAGGCATGAATAAGTTACCTTTGTAGTAGTTCAACTGTCCTCAGTCCCTGCTGCTGTCGACAGCATATCTCTGTGTCTGTCTCTCTCTCTCTGTCTGTCTCTCTCTCCCTCCTCCTAGATGTGTGGACTCATGGGGAGCACCTCATAACTAAAAGAGTTAATAATGTTTTAAAAGGTAAGGATAAAAGCTTGCAAAAGGCAGAAACTGTGAAAACTTGTGTTACTTGCATGACCTTTGCTCAGCCTTCTATTGAGTACAGAATAAGGATGATCAGGTTATCCGCAAGACAATCTGGACAAGAGACCAGCAAAGTGGACAATGGGCCATGCAGAGTCATCAGGAACTGCTGGAAGCTAAACGTACATAACCTACACCCCAACGGTTCTTATACTCAGGGATTCGAGTACCTTACCCAGTCCTGAGATATAACTCGGAATGATATTCATGTTATTCTGTCTTCCACCCTTAATCTACAAGATAAAAACTGAGTCTGAGTTAATGCCCAGGGCCATGCCGACGATCTGAGGCGACAGGCCCCACTAACCGCGTAGGGGCTGAAGCCAGGGCCCCAGGTGGAATTATCAGGACAATGGGGTGGGTAGGAAAGCTAGGGACGTATGGTAGTATGTCTCATTGAGGGACTTAAAAAAGCCTCACACAAGGTGGTTAACTATGAAAACTTTCTGACATTATCCAGTAAAGGAATGAAAACCCTGCAACCTTTCTGTCCCGCCTGACACAGGCTATGAGAAGTTATACTAATTTAGATCCGACTAGACCAGAAGGGACAGTCATTTTAAACCTGAGGTTTATCTCTCACTCGGCCCCAGACGGAGAAATTTACAAAAACTGGAAGATGGCCCTCAAACCCCTCAATGGGAACTTCTAAATCTAGCCTTTAAGGTTTTTGATAACCATGATGAAGAGACTAAACAGCAGAGAACAGCAGAGTTCCAGATGCCTGCCTCTGCCATCAGAGCCCCCACTAATCGAAGGGGTTAGCCAACCCCTTCAGGGGACAGAAGAAGGGAACCCATCAGAATCAGCAGAGCGGACCCCCAGGTCCCTGCTTTAAATGCAGTCAGACTGGCCATTGGGCGAGACCATGCCCCAATCCTGACCACCGCCTAAGCTACACCCTCAATGTGGAGGCCGCACTGGAAGCCAGACTGCGGACACACTGCGCAGAGCCAGTCCTCATCCCTTCCTCGGGCTGGTGGAATGGGCAATCCGGGCCTTGTTCTGATGGGTCTGGCAACTGAAGACCGAAGGTGCCCAGGAACGGAGGCCCTGACCCTCATCGCGAACTCCGAACCTCGGGTAACTCTGATGGTAGCAGGTGGGCCAATTTCATGTAAAATTGATACCGGGGCAACCTACTGTGCCCTCCCCAAGTTCAGACACCTCTTTGACACTCTGGAGTTTCAGTTGTGGGAATTGATGACCAAAAGCGCAACCCAGACGCTCACGGGCTCTTCAGGCCCTTGTATCTTTCTCCATCCTTAGTGTTACAGCCTGCCCCACTCCTGGTTAGGGCGGGACATTCTATCCAAACTCCCTGCTGCTTTAACCTTTACTCCTCTCCCCAGCAACCACTCTCATTCTGTACTTTGTCTGCTCCAAGAATCTGCTTCCTCTCCTAACATAAACCTTCCAGCCCCTCTGTCCCTTCGAGGGGGCATGGTTGGGTCCACCAGCCTTGTGGGCCCTCTTATTGGGTGAAATACACTACTCTCATCATTATTTCACTAACCCAGTGAGGGGGGAGGGGTAAGCCCCGAGAGGCTCTCGCTTCTGGCACCCTCAGGCAGGCACGATCTCTGGGGACTGTGCCAGGTGGGGAGTTTGACTGGGGCGGTACACCTGTCAAGCAGTAATGAAGGTGAGCTCAGGGAGGACAGAAACCTCCCCTGGAGCAGAAGGGCCAACGCTCCCTTGAACTTGATTCTCAGCACCACATATAACCTCTCTCACTATAACCTTCCGAGGGGGGCCTGTAATCTAACTGCTCATGACGTGTCTAACCCCTGCAATGGGAGTTTGCATGTGCAAGCTCAGAGGGACTTGATGCATACCAAAAGAACCATAACAGGGAAATCAGTCACTGTCCAGGGTGCAGGTCTGCCGGTGGCACTAGCCCTCTCCTCCCTCCATCACTGTTTAATCATTTGAGCCTTCCTGTGGTTCTATCAAACACCTCCCTAGGCCCCAATATGAGCGGACTACTTTACCAGTGGGTTTGATGTTTTTCGGTGCACTAAACATTTCTGCCCCCAGGAGAGGAATTGCTATTCAATGCCTAAACCCAGCAAAACAGGGTGGCTTGTGCGCAATAGCATATGTCACCACTGCCAATACCTTCATCTACTCCTTCACCCCTAATTCAACCTCATCAAGCCCTGAGCCTACAAGTCATCCTAGGACAAAAGGGGAGTCAGACTCCTCATAGCAGGAGTCACAGCTGCCATCACCACTGTGGGCCTTGTAGGAGGAATTACTTATGATGCCCTAACATCAAAGAACATAACCACCACCATGGCAAACATAGGTAGAGATAGAGTTGAAAATTTCAAACTTCCTTCAAAACTCCTCGACTCTCTTGCCTGCACGGTAACAGATAATCACACTGCACTAGACTATTTACTGGTCTATGCATGATAGCAAATACATCTTGTAGCTTCTATGTTTACTTAACTGGACAGGTTGAGGAAAGGACACAATGAATTCTAGATAATGCTCAGTGGCTAAAGGATTTCAGTCAGGATCACCCAGCTCAATCGACCTGGACAAGTATAGAAGCAGCCTTGCCTACACTAACCTGGCCACTCCCCTTCATAGTGCCCTTAGTATTAGCCTTCTTATTATTGCTTTTCGGACCCTACCTCTAGTGCCTGATTACTAAGTTTGTACAAAATCTACTGTGGAGTTTGGTCAACCAGACAGTTGGAAAATTTGTTGTTCTGGCACAGGTAAAACAACCCTATCACCCCATTCCCCAAGAAGTTATCTAACCAATTCTTTTTTTTAGGAGTCCATGATGACTGCACACCTGCAGAAAGTAGACAAAGAGAAACTTTGCCTCGTTTTCCTTTTAATCATCAGTATAATGTGGGAATGAAAGGGTTAGTAATGTTTTAAAGGGTAAGGATAAAAGCTTGCAAAAGGCAGCGACTGAAAAATGGTGTTGCTTGCATGACCTTTGCTCAGCTTTCTATTGAGTATGGATAAGGATTATTGGGTTATTCGCAAGACAGTCTGGTGAGATACCAGACCAGTCCAACTGCAACGTGGACAATGGGCCATGCAGAGTACGTCCGCAGGAACTGCCGGGAGCTAAAAGCAGAGTATATGACCTACACCCCAACCGTGATTCGAGGCTGAACCCTTTTCAGCTCAGCCCACCTGCACCAGGTGCAGGCAATAAGGCCATTTTGCTCTACATTGGCCTTGTGTTGTGGATGTGATCTCCCGCCGGCTCAGACCTTGTAATGACCTGCTGACACAGAAGCAAAGTTGTGGCCAGGTTTCCCAACAGTTTAGCATGATATGGAGGTAACACCAGAAGGTGGACAGCTGCAGCTGACGCACCATCTCTGGACATACCTGCAGGGCAGTGGGTGACCAAACCGTCACAATGGGAAGAGTTTGGAGTCATTCACCTCCTCGTCCACTGTGCTTAAATGACAAACGACCAGATTTGCAAGTAGATACTGATTCACTGCCAATGTTCTGGATCGGTGGTGAGGGATTTGAAGAAAAAAACATGACTGAAAAACTGTTGAGGGTGAAATCCGAGGGAGAGGAAGGTAGATAGATTTCTGTCAGTGGACAAAACAACCCAAAGACACTGGTGTCTCGGGATCCTCAGCACAATGTGACCTCGCCTCGGAGGGTTTCAGTAATCAAGTGGGTGGGATGACACGTGTGAGTGATGTAAACAAAAACCAACCTCACTGACAGAGACAATGGAATGGTGGCCGCCAGAGGGGCAGGGGAATGGGGGGGAGACAAAATGGGTAAAGGGGGACAAAAACACGGGAATGGGAGGAGATAGGATATGGGCAGTGAGCTCAGCTGGTGTGGCTCAGTGGATTGAGCGTCGTCCCGTGGACTGAGAGGTCCTGGTTCAATTCCTGGTCAGGGCACGTGCCTAGGTTTTGGGCTCGATCCCCAGAAAGGCAGCTGATCGATGTTTTTCCCTCACATGGATGTTTCTCTCTCTCTCTCCTTTCCTATCTCTCTAAAAAATCAATAAAACCTATTTAAAGAACTAGGCCTGGCCAGTTTGGCTCAGCGGTTAGAGCGTCAGCCTGCGGACCAGAGAGTCCCGGGTTTGGTTCCCGCTAAGGGCATTTATCTCGGTTGCAGTTTGTCCCTGGTCCTGGTTGGGGTCGTGTGGGTGGCAACCACTCGATGTGTCTCTCTCACATCAATGTTTCTTTCTCTCTCTTCCTCCCTCTCTCGCTACTGCTCTATATGAGGATAAATGCAAAATGTCCTCGGTGAGGATAAATATAATAAAACTGATTGCGGTGAGCACACAATAGGATATGCAAGTTTTATATTGTGAAGTTGTACCTGTGAAATTTATATAATGTTATTAACCAATGTAACCCCAATACATTTAATAATAATAACAAATTAACGCTTTTGTTAGCACCCCTCTTGTTCAAGAAGAGAAGAGACATGCTCTTCTTTTAAATACTATGAATCCTTTTCTGTGTAGTTACCTCTTGTTCACGAGCAGTCAGGTGCGTCTTCTGTTGAACCCGGTAGCAGAGGGTATTCTACGCGGTGGAGCCATCAGACATTTGAGAAGGAAGCGCTTGTATGAAAATAAAAGAAAAACAAAATATAATAGTCAAAAAACTTTTTTCTTGTCTAGCTAGTGTGGTTCAGTTGGTTGGAGAGTCATTCCATGTGCCAGAAGGTCACGGTTTTGAATCCCCATCAGGGCACATGTCCGGGTGAGTTTGAGACCAGTGTGGGAGGCAACAGATGGGTGTTTCACGCTCATGTTGATGTTTCTGTTCCTCATCCTCTCCCTTCCTCTCTCGCTCTAAAAATCAATAAAACACATGTCCTCAGGTGAGGATTAAAACGTAACATAACAATTTCTGATTCTGGAGGGTAGCCAGTTAAGACAATCTTTAGATACTGGTGTAAAGCATCACCAGATGGAGGTGTCAGAGCCACTGGGTAACCTGGTACATTTCCGGGTTTGCGGTTTCCACGTCTGGGTGGCGGCAGAGACGACGGGAAATCCCTGGGTGCACACGCAGCAGGCGTGGCCTTTGCGGTTCACAATCACCGTGCTGATGTCCTTGGAGATCACATCACAGAGGCTCCAGCTCGGAGTGCTTCAGGACCTGAGTCCGTTGGTTCTCGTGGTTCCCAGCCGGAAGAGAGACAAACAGAAAGGTTACATTCCAGGACTGCAAACAGATATTGGAGAAAACTAGAATTACTTAGAATTTCTCCCAGACTGGAAAATGTGCAAGAGGAAAGATACACAAGAAACAACGGCGGTGACCTCTCCTGGGGCAGCTGCCACTGGACGAGACTCAAGTCCCAGCAGGACCCTGAAGGCGAGGGGCAGAGGGTGGCCCGCGAGGACCTGTGCTGCACGTTGGAAGAACCACGTGAGTCCTGTCATGTAAACAAACGGTAGGATGCGGGCTGTGTGTGGAGCCGCTCGTGGCGGGGTAACAGTGGACGGAGCACACGTGGACAGGGGTCATCGATGGGCTCACACTGAGCAGACACGCTGCCCGCGCACCTGCGCCTGGCTCCCCAGGAAGGGCGCAGACGGCTGGCTGGCACGTGTGGCTGAAACATGAAGCAGCGACGGGCCGCTGCGAGCGCCGTGACCGTGGCTGCGTCTGCTCTCCCTGGGCCAATGCAGAGGAAGGGCTCAAACACTTGGACTGAAACGTCAGTGGCTGTGTCACTTAAGTCCTGCTCCACAGTCGGGGAGTGTGCAGAGGAGACACCTCTCACCCACACAGAGAGAGAAATCAGAGGGGACACGTAGCCTCTTTGAGGAGCTCCATGATCACTTCTTCGAAGACCAGACCTTACAGCAAGAACCAGTTACTGAGCTGGAAAATCCGAGGGGACGGGAATGCACTGTGGGGCCGCGGAGGCCGGGGCCTGGCTCACCCACTAAGCTCTCGGTAGGTCGAGCTCCTCCCACACACTGGAAAGTGGAAGCAGTGTGAGCGCCCTGGCCTGTGGGGTGGGCTCGCCAGGCATGGTCTCCAGGAAGTGACGCAGAGCAGGCCCAGGAACTTCCTCCTTGACCTGCAGGAGCAGAAATGTTCTAGGTGAAATGAACAACGGTGTAAACTAACATAAATGTACTGCGTCAGCCAGTTAACCAGCTCCCAGACCTGAGCCAGTTTACATACCCAGAATCCCTTGGACGAAGGGGACACCGGACCCACTTGAGGAAGGGCCCCAACACACTACTGAAAATCGTACTTTTTCTCTTCCTTCAAGTCTGACCCCAAAGAAACCCACAGCTTTATTCAGGGCCTGCAGGACACTGGTTCTGAACTGACCTTCTTTCTCCGAAACCCAGCATGTCACTGTGACCCTGCGCTCAGAGCAGGGGCTTTGAGGGTCGACTGATCTGGATTAGGCGTCCGGCCTCTTGCAGGTCCCAACGTCCTAGGATTCAGGGGAAAACGATGAGGTGAAAAGTGCTCCCACTCTCCGCCTGGGGACCGCGGGCCACTATGGTGTGCGCAGGGAGGCAGAGGCCACTTACAGCGTGGCCTTGGTGAAGGGACAGTCAGGGCTGTGGAAGCGCAGCAAGCGGCTCGGAGCCACCTGGAGGGTCTGGAAGAGGCAGGACATGCTGACCTCCCACCACACCCTCATGTTTAAATGGCCATCCCAAACTACGCCGGGGAAGCGGGTCAGCAGCGACCTGCCCTTCCACCTGCAGGAGGCTCTGCCGCTGATTGAGGGACCTCAGCTCCAGACTGTCGCGCAGGCCCTACAGAACAGGCCTCACCTCCCTGCCCACCCGAAACCTTGTCCGAGTTGCCTTCTCTCAGTCGTAGGCCAGCTGACACCTGCACTGTCTTCCCTCTGGGGCATGTCACCTGCACAGCTCCAAGTCTCCCTCTCGGTGGCAGAGGCCTGGATGGCCTTTCCAGTCCCAGGAGGCCCATCCCACTGCTCCATGGCGAGTGGCGTCATGGTGGCTGGGCCTTGGAGGTGGGAACAGTCCTGCCCTGGATGTGACGTACTGTTAGAGTCAGGATTGAGGAAGTGAATCCAATTTGAGCTCCTAATTCCTCCCCCTCAGTGACATGCTCAAGGGCCCGCCGGTATAGAGCTGGACAGTAACTGTTTGGAGTAATCATCACTCGTGCATCCAGCCCTGTCCTACAACCGAGGAGGAGGCCCAGGGCCCAGTGGGCTGCAGGGTCTGAGGCGCACACTCCTCAGGGAGCATATGACTCCCACAGACTTATGGGGTGACCTGAGAAGTTGCTCCTTGTGAGCTGGACCCAGAAAGAAAGAGGCCATGTCACAGGTCCAGGCTGTGGCCCAGATGCCGTGAGCTGGGCCATACGCTGCGGCAGATGTGACGGTCCCAGGTTAACAGGCAGATGGAGATTCCGTTTGGAGCCGTAGGAAGGCCCGAGTGCGAATCACAGTGCAGATGCCCAGGATTTTCCCCAAGGTCGTGATGCAGTCCACAGATGACCATTTTCTTCCGAGGAGCAGCTCCTGGCCATTGCTTGAGTCAAATTTGGCAAAGAACGTCCTTTCTCATTAATGGAAACACGGGCCGGCCCATCGCACAGTGTGCAGTCAGCTCCACCAGGAAACGGCCCTCTGAGCGGCACCCTCTCCTGTCGTCTTCAGGGTCCTGACCGAGCAGGTGCAGGGAGGACAGAGCACGGGCAGCAGGCGCCTCCACAGTGTTCCTCCTCCCGAGTCCCAGACACCAGCAGGACCTGGACCCAGAAGCAGGCACACTGGACGGTCGTGGTTCACTGGGAGGCAGAGAGCTGGGCGAGAGGCCAAGCTCCACAGGGACCTGGCTCCCAGAGACCTCCGCGGGGCCAGGGCTCCATCCAGGCTCCGGCTGAGATCCCTCTGGGCTTCTGTCCCTTCTGTAGCCCAAAGCAGTCCAGCTAGGAGGGGCAAACATTCACAGGAAAGGGCTGTCTTTACCCCTCAAAATTGACTGAGATTTCTTCCCGAAGAGTTACCTCGGTTGCAAAGAAGAAATGCTTAACCTTGGGCCACCAAGTGACCGTGGCACCTGAGCTGTCCATTATGACCCAGGTGTGATGCACCCACAGACTCATAAAGAGGCCATGCACTGGAAAACCACAACCTCAATTTAAAGTGGCACGTACAGGATCGAACCTGGGGACCAAAGCAGCACTACAAGCGGTGGCCCAACTGCTGTCGGCCCCACTTCTCTACAATGGACCCCTCTTTCCGCCCACACCTGTGGATTGATGGGGAGCCCCCTGTGACCTGCTGACCGAGGAGGGAAAGCCGTGGCCTGGCTGAACCGTAAGTGTGCAGGATTTCGATGACCAATCAGGAGGTGGACAGCTGCAGCGGACAGACCGACCCTGGACCTTCCTGCAGGGCAGGGGGTAAGGAAACCGTCCCAATGGGCAGAGTCTGCGGCTGTTCCCCTCCTCCTCCACGTTGCTGAAGTGACCATGACCAGATATGCAGACAGACAAGAATTCATGCACTCAGGTCCATGTTTTGAATCAACAGTCAGGGACTTGAAAAAAACGATGTTAAAATTCTTCACAATGAAATCTGGGAAGAGGTTTGGGGACAGTTCTCGCTCAGTGGGCGAAACATCCCCAAGTTATTTGCGTCTTATGGGGCGCTCAGCACAGCGTGACCTCACGAAGGAGGGCTCAATGATCAAGTGGAGGGGAACATGTCTGTCACATGTCACTCATATGAGGGACATAAACAAAACTACAAACAAGCAAACAACAGCCAACCTCACAGACAGAGACAACAGAACGGTGGTTACCAGAGGGGAAGTGGATCAGGCCAGGACGAGGAAGGTAATGGGGTTCAAACACCAAGTGACACAAGAAGACTTTGGGGTAAGAGCACACAATAGAGTACGCAGGTTTTGTGTGATAATGTTTTACACCTGAAATGTACATAATGTTATTGACCAATGTTACCCCTGTACATTGAATTTTAAAAAAAGATTTTAAAGAAACTTATTTTGTCTCTTCTTTTACAAGAGAAGAATAGACTATTGGGATAGAACTCTTTTAAGAGATTTTAAAAATTAATTAGGTGCCCTGGCTGGTTTGGCTCAGTGGTTAGAGCGTCGGCACTTGAACCAAAGGATAGTGGGTTCAACTCTGGTCAAGGGCACATACCTCGGTTGCGGTTCAGTCCCCTGTGGTCAGGGTTGTGAGGGAGGCGGCCAGTCAATGTGTTCCTCTCACATCATTGTTTCTCTCTCTCTCTCTCCCTTCCACTCTATCTGACAATAAAAGGATAAAATGTCCTCGGGTGAGAAATAAAAAAAATGAATTAGGTTACACCAACAAGAGACGGAGATTGTATATTTTTATATATGATATATATATATTTATATATATACACATATATGTATGCATATGTGTATATATATTATATATGTGTTCATGTATATCCACACAGATACAATTAGAGATTTTATCATTTTCACTGAAAATAATTGACTATGAGCCAGGTAAATACAATAATACAAAACTCGCTAGTATATCTAGGAGTTGGTTCTCTTTTTTTGCTTCATGTTATAGTTTCGAATAAGGAAATGTGTTTATGGCAGAGAAAAGCAAAGGCTATCTATTCAATATGAGGGCTAAGGCTTTTTATGTTTGTTTTCTCAGATAGAGTGGGAGGGAGGGAGAGGAAGAGAGAGAAAAATCGACGTGAAAGGGACACACTGAATGGTTGCCACAAGCACAGCCAACCAGGGCCAGGACAAGCTGCAACCGAGGTACGTGCCCTTAGTGGGAACCGAATCTGGGTCTCTCTGGACCACGAGCCAACGCTCTAGCTGCTGAGCCAAACCAGCCAGGGCTGCATTACAATAATTTTTAGAAAACTGACAGATAATAAACAAGGAAATGAGGACTTCATCGTTTTTGGAGTAGTTTGGAGCACTGACTGCTTGCATTGTGGAATGCAACAGATGGAAGTTTTTGCTATATTTGTAAGATGGAATGAAGTGGGAAGGAGGAGACCAGCCCTGGGTCCTGGCTCCCTCGATGGCATCGTTAAGGCAGGACAGTGACCAGTGCGAGCTGGTGAGGGAGGAAGGGACCCAACAGACAGCGGGATGAAGATAACAAGGTTCAGAGCTACTTCAAAGAATTCTGAGATGTACTTCAAATTTTGCAAAACAAAAATGTTAGAACATTTTTTTATTTTTTTACAACTCACACATGCTTGACTCACTCGATTGAAAGCCTTCTTGCAGCACTTACGCTGTTTAGGAAGCTGATGGACTTTGTTCACACTGAGGTGTCTTTGGATCTCGATGCTGGAGGCTGCTTAGTTGCTGCTGTTGCCATTGGTTTGTCTTCTTTCAGGATCAAGGTGGGTCCTTTCACATGAAATCTTTTTAATTCCTCCTCTGGCGGATCTTTTCTAGATTCTTGCCTTTGCATAACTCTACCTACAATGGAACCAGAATCCTACAGTCACAAAGATAAATCCTTCTGCTCCAACATCACATGATCTTCTCATTCCACTAGTTAATAAAAAATGGCTTGAGACTAGCCCACAACAGATCCTGATGAACCATATAATACTGACTGTCCATTATGGCCTGGTGTGATGTCACCCACAGGGTCATAAAGAGGACACGCACGGGAAGACCACCTCATCAAATAAAAGGGGCACACACAGGATTGGATCTGGGAAGCCACTGAAGGCATGAATAAATTACATTTGTAGTAGCCCAACTGTCCTCCGTCCCTGGTGCTGTCGACTGCATATCTGTTTCTCTCTCTGTCTCTGTGTCTGTCTGTCTGTCTGTCTGTCTGTCTCTCTCTCTCTGTGTATCTCTCTCTCCCTCCCCCTAGATGTGTGCACTCATGGGAGCACCTCATGACTAAAAGAGCTAATAATGTTTTAAAGGGTAAGGATAAAAGCTTGCAAAAGGCAGAAACTGTGAATAATTGTGTTACTTGCATGACCTTTGCTCAGCCTTCTATTGAGTACAGAATAAGGATGATCAGGTTATCCGCAAAACAATCTGGACAAGAGCCCAGCAAAGTGGACAATGGGCCATGCAGAGTCATCAGGAACTGCTGGAACCTAAACGTACATAACCTACACCCCAACGTTTATTATACTCAGGGATTCAAGTACCTTACCCAGTCCTGAGATATAACTCGGAATGATATTCATGTTATTGTCTCTTCCACCCATAATCTAGATGATAAAAACTGAGTCTGAGGTAATGCCCAGGGCCATGCCGATAATCTGAGGTGACAGGCCCTACTAACCTCGTAGAAGCTGAAGCCAGGGCACCAGGTAAAATTATCAGGACAATGGGGTGGGTAGGAAAGCCAGGGACCCTATGGTAGTATGTCTCATTGAGGGACTTAAAAAAGCCTCACACAAGGTGGTTAACTATGAAAACTGTCTGACATTATCCAGGAAAAGAAAAAAAAACCCTACAACCTTTCTGTCCCGCCTGACACAGGCTATGAGAAGTTATACTAATTTAGATCCTGCAGGACCAGAAGGGACAGTCAATTTAAACCTGAGGTTTATCTCTCACTTGGCCCCAGACAGAAGGAGAAAGTTACAAAAACTGGAAGATGGCCCTCAAACCCCTCAATGGGAACTACTAAATCTAGCCTTTAAGGTTTTTAATAACCATGATGAAGACACTAAACAGCAGAGAACAGCAGAGTTCCAGATGCCTGCCTCAGCCATCAGAGCCCCACTAATCGAAGGGGTTAGCAAACCCCTTCAGGGGACAGAAGAAGGGAACCCATCAGAATCAGCAGAGTGGACCCCCAGGTCCCTGCTTTAAATGCAGTCAGACTGCCCCTTGGGCGAGACAATGCCCCAATCCTGACCTCCGCCTAAGCCACGCCCTCACGTGGAGGCCCCCCTGGACGCCAGACTGCGGACAGACTGCGCAGAGCCGGTCCTCGTCCCTTCCTCGGGCTGGCGGAATGGGCAATCCGGGCCTTGATCTGATGGGCCTGGCAACTGAAGACTGAAGGTGCCCAGGAACGGACGCCCTGACCGTCATCTCAAACTCCGAACCTCGGGTAACTCTGATGGCAGCAGGTGGGCCAATTTCATTTATAATTGATACTGGGGCAACCTACTGTGCCCTCCCCAAGTTCAGAGACCTCTTTGACACTCTGGGGTTTCAGTTGTGGGAACTGATGACCAAAAGCGCAACCCAGACGCTCACGGGCTCTTCAGGCCCTTGTATCTTTCTCCATCCTTAGTGTTACAGCCTGCCCCACTCCTGGTTAGGGCGGGACATTCTATCTAAACTCCATGGTGCTTTAACCTTTACTCCTCTCCCCCCAACCACTCTCATTCTGTACTTTGTCTGCTCCAAGAATCTGCTTCCTCTCCTAACATAAACCTTCCAGCCCCTCTGTCCCTACGAGGGGCGGGGAGGGGTCCACCAGCCTTGTGGGCTCTCTTATTGGGTGAAATACACCACTCTCATCATTATTTCATTGACCCACTGAGGGGGGAGGGGTAAGCCCCGAGGGGCTCTAGCTTCTGGCACCTGCCAGGCACCACCAGCTCTGGGGACAGTGCCAGGAGGGGAGTTTGTCTGGGGTGGTACACCTGTCAATCAGTAATGAAGGCGAGCTCAGGGAGGACAGAAACCTCCCCTGGAGCAGAAGGGTCAACGCTCCCTTGATCTTGATTCTCAGCACCACATATAACCTCTCTCACTATAACCGTACAAGGGGGGCCTGTAATCTAACTGCTCATGACGTGTCTGACCCCTGCAATGGGAGTTTGCATGTGCAAGCTCAGAGGGACTTGATACATACCAAAAAAATCATACCAGGGAAATTAGTCGCTACCCAGGGTGCAGTTCTGCAGGTGGCACTAACCCTCTCCTCCATCATTGTTTAATCATTTGAGCCTTCCTGTGGGTCTATCAAACACTTCCCTAGGCCCCAATATGAGCGGACTACTTTACCAGTCGTTTTGATGTTTTAGGTGCACTAAACATTTCTGCCCCCAGGAGAGGAATTGCTATTCAATGCCTAAACCCAGCAAAACAGGGTGGCTTATGGGCAGTAGCATATGTCACCACTGCCAATACCTTCATCTACTCCTTCACCCCTAATTCAGCCTCATCAAGCCCTGAGCCTACAAGTCATCCTAGGACAAAAGGGGAGTCAGACTCCTCATAGCAGGAGTCACAGCTGCCATCACCACTGTGGGCCTGGTAGGAGGAATTACTTATGATGCCACAACAGCAAAGAACATAACCACCGCCATGGCAAACATAGGTAGAGATACAGGTTCAAAATTTCAAACTTCTTTCAAAACCCCTAGACTCTCTTGCCAAAATGGTAATAGATAATCACACTGCACTAGACTATTTACTGGTCTATGCAAGATAGGAAATACATCTTGGAGCTTCTATGTTTACTTAACTGGACAGGTTGAGGAAAGGACACAATGAATTCTAGATAATGGTCAGTGGCTAAAGGAATTCAGTCAGGATCACCCAGCTCAATCTACCTGCACAAGGATAGAAGCAGCCTTGTACACTAACCTGGCCACTCCCCTTCACAGTGCCCTTAGTATTAGCCATCTTATTATTGCTTTTGGGATCCAAACTCTTGCACCTGATAACTAAATTTGTACAAAATCGACAGTGAATATGGGTCAACTAGACAGTTGGAAAATTAGTTCTAGCACAGGTAAAACAACCCCATCACCCCATTCCCCAAGAAGTGATCTAACAAATTCTTTCTAGGAGTCCATGATGACCTCACACCTGCAGGAAGTCGACAAAGAGAAACTTTGCCCCTTTTTCCTTTTTATCATCATTATATGCTGGGAATGAAAAGGTTAGTAATGTTTTAAAGGGTAAAGGTAAAAGTTTGCAGAAGACAAAAACTGTGAAAAACTGTGTGCTTCAAGACCTTTGCTCAGCTTTCAATTGAGTATGGATAAGGATTATTGGGTTATTCGCAAGACAGTTTGGTTCAGAAAATTCCGGACCAGTCCAACTGCAAAGTGGACAATGGGCCGTGCAGAGTACGTCAGGAGGAACTGCAGGGAGCTGAAAACACAGTATATGACCTACACCCCAACTGTTATTCGAGGCTGAACCCTTTCCAGCTCAGCCCACCTGCACCAGGTCAGGCAATAAGGCCATTTTACTCTACATTGGCCTTGTGTTGTGGATGTGATCTCCCACCGGCTCAGACCTTGTAATGACCTGCTGACACAGAAGCAAAGTCTTGGCCAGGTTTCGCAACAGCTTAGCATGATATGGAGGTAACACCAGAAGGTGGACAACTGCAGCTGACGCATGGTCTCTGGATATACCTACGGGGCATTCGGTGACCAATCTGTCACAATTGGAAGAGTTAGGAGTCATTCACCTCCTCTTCCACTCTGCTTAAATGACAAATGACCAGATTTGCAGGTAGATACTGATTCACTGCCAATGTTCTGGATTGGTGGTAAGGGATTTGAAGAAAAAAACATGACTGAAAAACTGTTGAGGGTGAAATCCGAGGAGGAGGAAAGTAGATAGATTTCTCTCAGTGGTGTCTCGGGATCCTCAGCACAATGTGATCTCACCATGGAGGGTTTCAGTAATCAAGTGGGTGGGATGACACATCTGAGTGATGTAAACAAAAACCAACCTCACAGACAGAGACAAGGGAATGGTGGCCGCCAGAGGGGCAGGGGAATGGGGGGGAGACAAAATGGGTAAAGGGGAACAAAAACACTGGAATGGGAGGAGATAGGATATGGGCAGTGAGCTCAGCTGGTGTGGCTCAGTGGACTGAGTGTCGTCCCGTGGACTGAGAGGTCCTGGTTCAATTCCTGGTCTGGGCACATGCCTAGGTTTTGTGCTCAATCCCCAGGGAGGCAGCTGATCAGTGTTTTTCCCTCACATGGATGTTCCTCTCTCTCTCTCCCTTCCTCTCTCTCTAAAAAATCATTAAACCTATTAAAAAACTAGCCCTGGCCTGTTTGGCTCAGCGGATAGAGCATCAGCCTGGGGACCAGAGAGGCCTGGGTTCGATTCCCGCTAAGGGCATGTACCTCGGTTGCAGTTTGTCTCCAGCTCCGTTTGGGGTCATGTGGGTGGCAACCACTCAATGTGTCTCTCTCACATCGATGTTTCTCTCTCTCTCTTCCTTCCTCTCTCCCTCCCACTCTATATGAAGATAAATACAAAAATGTCCTTGGGTGAGGATAAAGAAGAAAAAACCAATTGCGGTGAGCACACAATAGAATATGCAGGTTTTATATTGTGAAGTTGTACCTGTGAAATTTATATAATGTAATTAACCAATGGAACCACAATACGTTTAATAATAAGAAATTAACACTTTTGTCACGCCACCTCTTGTTCAAGAAGAGAAGAGGCATGCTCTTCTTTTAAATACTATAAATCCTTTTCTGTGCAGTTACCTCTTGTTCACGAGGGGTCAGGTGCATCCTCTGTTGAACCCGGTAGCAGAGGGTATTCTACGCGGTGGAGCCATCAGACATTTGAGAAGGAAGCGCTTCTATGAAAATAAAGAAAAACAAAATTTAATAGTCAAAAAAATATTTTCTGTGCTAGCCAGTGTGGTTCATTTGGTTGGAGAGTCATCCCATGTGCCAAAAGGTCGCGGGTTCGACTCCCTGTCAGGGCACATGCCCAGGAGAGTTTGAGCCCAGTGTGGGAGGCAACAGATTGACATTTCCATCTCATGTTGATGTTTCTGTTCCTCATCCTCTCCCTTCCTCTCTCTCTATAAAAATCAATAAAAAGCATGTCCTCAGGTGAAGATCAAAACGAAACAAAGCAATTTCTGATTCTGGAGGGTAGCCAGTTAAGACAATCTTAGATACTGGTGTAAAGCATCACCAGATGGAGGAGTCAGGGCCACTGGGCAACCTGGTACATTTCCGGGTTTGCGGTTTCCACGTCTGGGTGGCGGCAGAGATGACGGGAAATCCCTGGGTGCACACGCAGCAGGCGCGGCCTTTGCGGTTCACAATCACCGTGCTGATGTCCTTGGAGATCACATCACAGAGGCTCCAGCTCGGAGTGCTTCAGGACCTGGGTCGTTTGGTTCTCGTGGTTCCCAGCCGGAAGAGAGACAAACAGAAAGGTTACATTCCAGACCTGCAACCAGATATTGGAGAAAACTAGAATTACTTAGAATTTCTCCCAGACTGGAAAATGTGCAAGAGGAAAGATACACAAGAAACAACGGCGGTGACCTCTCCTGGGGCAGCTGCCACTGGACGAGACTCAAGTCCCAGCAGGACCCTGAAGGCGAGGTGCAGAGGGTGGCCCGCGAGGACCTGTGCTGCACTTTGGAAGAACCACGTGAGTCCTGTCATGTAAACAAAGGGTAGGATGCGGGCCGTGTGTGGAGCCGCTTGTGGCGGGATAACAGTGGAAGGAGCACACGGTGCACAGGGGTCATCGATGGGCTCACACCGAGCAGACACGCGGCCCGCGCACCTGCGCCTGGCTCCCCAGGAAGGGCGCAGACGGCTGGCTGGCACGTGTGGCTGAAACATGAAGCAGCGACGGGCCGCTGCGAGCGCCGTGACCTTGGCTGCGTCTGCTCTCCCTGGGCCAATGCAGAGGAAGGACTCAAACACTGGGACTGAAACGTCAGTGGCACAGACCTCTGCGGGGCCAGGGTTCCATCCAGGCTGTGCTGAGATCCCTCTGGGCTTCTGTCCCTTCTGTAGCCCAAAGCAGTCCCAGCTAGGAGGGGCAAACATTCACAGGAAAGGGCTGTCTTTACCCCTCAAAATTGACTGAGATTTCTTCCCAAAGAGTTACCTCGGTTGCAAAGAAGAAAAGCTTAACCTTGGGCCACCAAGTGACCATGGCACCTGAGCTGTCCATTATGACCCAGGTGTGATGCACCCACAGAATCATAAAGAGGCCGTGCACTGGAAAACCACAATATCAATTTAAAGTGGCACGTACAGGATCGAACCTGGGGACCAAAGCAGCACTACAAGCGGTGGCCCAACTGCTCTGGGTCCCACTTCTCTACAATGGACCCCTCTTTCCGCCCACACCTGTGGATTGATGGGGAGCCCCCTGTGACCTGCTGACCGAGGAGGGAAAGCCGTGGCCTGGCTGACCCGTAAGTGTGCAGGATTTCGATGACCAATCAGGAGGTGGACAGCTGCAGCGGACAGACCGTCCCTGGACATTCCTGCAGGGCAGGGGGTAAGGAAACCGTCCCAATGGGCAGAGTCTGCGGCTGTTCACCTCCTCGTCCACTTTGCTGAAGTGACCATGACCAGATATGCAAACAGACACTAATTCTTAGACATGGATCCATGTTTTGAATCAACAGTCAGGGACTTGAAAAAAATGATTTTAAAATTCTTCACAATGAAATTGGGAAGAGGTGTGTGGACAGTTCTCGCTCAGTGGGCGAAACATCCCCAAGTTATTTGCGTCTTATGGGGCGCTCAGCACAGTGTGACCTCACCATGGAGGGCTCAATAATCAAGTGGAGGGGAACATGTCTGTTACATGTCACTCATATGAGGGACATAAACAAAACTACAAATAAACAAACAACAACAACCAACCTCACAGACAGAGACGACATAACGGTGGTTACCAGAGGGGAAGTGAATCAGGCCAGGACGAGGAAGGTGAAGGGGGTCAAACACAAAGTGACAGAAGAAGACTTTGGGGTATGAGCACACAATAGAGTATGCAGGTTGTGTGTGATAACGCTTTACACCTGAAATGTACATAATGTTATTGGCCAATGTTACCCCAGTACATTGAATTACAAAGAGAAAAGATTTTAAAGAAACTTATTTTGTCTCTTCTTTTTCAAGAGAAGAATAGACCATTGGGATAGAACTCTTTTAAGGGATTTTAAAGATGAATGAGGTGCCCTGGCTGGTTTGGGTCAGTGGTTAGAACGTCGGCTCTTGGACCAAAGGGTAGTGGATTAAACTCTGGTCAAGGGCACATACCTCGGTTGCGGTTTAGTCCCCCGTGGTCAGGGTTGTGAGGGAGGCGGCCAGTCAATGTGTTCCTCTCACATCAGTGTTTCTCTCTCTCTCTCTCCCTTCCACTCTATCTGAAGATAAAAGGAAAAAATGTCCTCGGGTGAGGATTAAAAAAAATTAATTAGGTAACACCATCAGGAGATGGAGATTTTATATTTTTATATATGATATATATATTTATTTTGTGTGTTCATTATATATGTGTTCATGTATATCCACACAGATACAATTAGAGATTTTATCGTTTTCACTGAAAATAATTAACTATGAGCCAGGTAAATATAATAATACAAAACTCACTATTTTATCTAGGAGTTGCTTCTCTTTTTTTGCTTCATTTTATACTTTTGTATCAGAAATGTGTTTATGGCAGAGAAAAGCAAAGGCTGTCTATTCAATATGAGGGCTAAGGCTTTTTATGTTTGTTTTCTCAGATAGAGTTGGAGGGAGAGAGAGGAAGAGAGAGAAAAATCGACTTGAAAGAGACACATCGAGTGGTTGCCACCCGCACGACCAACCAGGGCCGGGGACAAACTGCAACCAAGGTACGTGCCCTTAGCGGGAACCGAACCCGGGTGTCTCCAGACCACAGGCCAACATTCTAACCGCTGAGCCAAACTGGCCAGGGCTGCATTACATTAATTTTTAAAAATTAATTAATTTTTTTATCCTCACTAGGACATTTTTTTATTTTCTATTCTGCTAGAGTGAAAGGGAGAGAGGGGAAGAAAGAGAGAGAGACATTGATGTGAGAGAGACACATCGAGTGGCTGCTACTGCACAACCCAACCAGGGCCAGGACGAGCTGCAACCGAGGTACATGCCCTTAGTGGGAACCGAACCCGGGTCTCTCTGGACCGAGAGCCAACGCTCTAACCGCTGAGCCAAACCAGCCAGGGCTGCATTACAATCATTTTTTAGTCAACCGACAAATAATAAAAAAGGAAATAAGGACTTCATCGTTTTTGGAGTAGTTTGGAGCACTGACTGCTCGCATTGTGAAATGCAACAGATGAAAGTTTTGCTATATTTGTAAGATGGAATGAAGCGGGAAGGAGACCAGCCCTGGGTCCTGGCTCCCTCGGATGGCATCGTTAAGGCAGGATAGTGACCAGTGCAAGCTGGTGAGGGAGGAAGGGACCCAACAGACAGCGGGATGAAGATAACAAGGTTCAGAGCTACTTCAAAGAATTCTGAGATGTACTTCAAAATTTGCAAAACAAAAATGTTAGAACGTTTTTTAAAATTTTGTTACAACTTATACATGCTTGACTCACTCGATTGAAAGCCTTCTTGCAGCACTTACGCTGTTTAGGAAGCTGATCGACTTTGTTCACACTGACTTGTCTTTGGATCTCGATGCTGGAGGCTGCTTAGTTGCTGCTGTTGCCATTGGTTTGTCTTCTTTCAGGATCAAGGTGGGTCCTTTCACATAAAATCTGTTGTAATTCCTCCTCTGGCAGATCTATTCTAGATTCTTGGCTTTGCATAACTCTACCTACAATGGAACCAGAATCCTAAAGTCACAAAGATAAGTCCTTCTGCTCCAACATCACATGATCTTCTCATTCCACTAGTTAATAAAAAATGGCTTGAGACGAGCCCACAACAGATCCTAATGAACCATATAATACTGACTGTCCATTATGACCTGGTGTGATGTCACCCACAGGGTCATAAAGAGGCCACGCACGGGAAGACCACCTCATCAAATAAAAGGGGCACACACAGGATTGGACCTGGGAAGCCACTGAAGGCATGAATAAGTTACATTTGTAGTAGTTCAACTGTCCTCAGTCCCTGCTGCTGTCGACTGCATATCTGTTTCTCTCTCTCTCTGTGTGGTGGTCTCTGTCTCCCTCCCCCTAGATGTGTGGACTCATGACTAAAAGAGTTAATAATGTTTTAAAGGGTAAGGAGAAAAGCTTGCAAAAGGCAGAAACTGTGAAAACTTGTGTTACTTGCATGACCTTTGCTCAGCCTTCTATTGAGTACAGAATAAGGATGATCAGGTTATCCGCAAGACAATCTGGACAAGAGACCAGCAAAGTGGACAATGGGCCATGCAGAGTCATCAGGAACTGCTGGAAGCTAAACGTACATAACCTACACCCCAACGGTTCTTATACTCAGGGATTCGAGTACCTTACCCAGTCCTGAGATATAACTCGGAATGATATTCATGTTATTTTGTCTTCCACCCTTAATCTAGAAGATAAAAACTGAGTCTGAGGTAATGCCCAGGGCCATGCCGATAATGTGAGGCGGCGACAGGCCCCACAAACCCCCTAGGGGCTGAAGCCAGGGCCCTAGGTGGAATTATCAGGACAATGGGGTGGGTAGGAAAGCCAGGGACTGTATGGTAGTATGTCTCATTGAGGGACTTAAAAAAGCCTCACACAAGGTGGTTAACTATGAAAACTGTCTGACATTATCCAGGAAAAGAAAGAAAACCCTATAACCTTTCTGTCCCGCCTCACACAGGCTACGAGAAGTTATACTAATTTAGATCCTACTGGAGCAGAAGGCACAGTCATTTTAAACCTGAGGTTTATCTCTCACTCGGCCCCAAACAGAAGGAGAAAGTAACAAAAACTGGAAGATGGCCTCAAACCCGTCAATGGGAACTTCTAAATCGAGCCTTTAAGGTTTTTAATAATCATGATGAAGAGACTAAACAGCAGAGAACAGCAGAGTTCCAGGTGCCTGCCTCTGCCATCAGAGCCCCCACTATTCGAAGGGGTTAGCCAACCCCTTCAGGGGACAGAAGAAGGGAACCCATCAGAATCAGCAGAGCGGACCCCCAGGTCCCTGCTTTAAATGCAGTCAGACTGGCCATTGGGCGAGACAATGCCCCAATCCTGACCCCTGCCTAAGCCACGTCCTCAATGTGGAGGCCGCGCTGGAAGCCACACTGCAGAGAGACTGCGCAGAGACGGTCCTCGTCCCTTCCTCGGGCTGGCGGAATGGGCAATCCGGGCCTTGATCTGATGGGCCTGGCAACTGAAGACTGAAGGTGCCCAGGAAAGGGCGCCCCTACCGTCATCGCGAACTCCGAACCTCGGGTAACTCTGATGGTAGCAGGTGGGCCAATTTCATTTATAATTGATACTGGGGCAACCTACTGTGCCCTCCCCAAGTTCAGAGACCTCTTTGACACTCTGGGGTTTCAGTTGTGGGAACTGATGATCTAAAGCGCAACCCAGACACTCACGGGCTCTTCAGACCCTTGTATCTTTCTCCATCCTTAGTGTTACCAGCCTGCCCCACTCCTGGTTAGGGCGGGACATTCTATCCAAACTCCATGGTGCTTTAACCTTTACTCCTCTCCCCCCAACCACTCTCATACTTTACTTTGTCTGCTCCAAGAATCTGCTTCCTCTCCTAACATAAACCTTCCAGCCCCTCTGTCCCTTCGGAGGGGGGTGGGGGGGGGTCCACCAGCCTTGTGGGCCCTCTTAATGGGTGAAATACACTACTCTTAGCATTATTTCACTGACCCAGTGATGGGGGAGGGGTAATCCCCAAGGGGCTTTTCCTTCTGGCAGCTGCCAGGCACCACCAGCTCTGGGGACAGTGCAATGGGGAGTTTGACTGGGGCGGTAACCTGTCAAGCAGTAATGAAGGTGAGCTCAGGGAGGACAGAAACCTCCCCTGGAGCAGAAGGGCCAACGCTCCCTTGATCTTGATTCTCAGCAGCACATATAACCTCTCTCACTATAACCTTCCGAGGGGGGCCTGGAATGTAACTGCTCATGACGTGTCTATCCCTTGCAATGGGAATTTGCATGTGCAAGCTCAGAGGGACTTGATGCAATACCAAAAGAACCACACCAGGGAAATCAGTCACTGTCCAGGGTGCAGTTCTGCCGGTGGCACTAGCCCTCTCCTCCATCATTGTTTAATCATTTGAGCCTTCCTGTGGGTCTATCAAACACCTCCCTAGGCCCCAATATGATCGGACTACTGTACCAGTTGATGTTTTTTTGTTGTTGTTGTTTTTGTTGTTTTTTATCCTCACCTGAGGACATTTTTCCATTTTTTGTTCAGATAGAGCGGGAGGAAGAGAGAGGAAGAGAGAGAGAGAGAAACATCGACGTGAAAGGGACACATCGATTGGCTGCCACCCGCACGACCAACCAGGCCCGGGGACAAACTGCAACCAAGGTACGTGCACTTAGCGGGAACCGAACCCAGGTCTCTGGACCACAGGTCGACGCTCCAACCACTCAGCCAAACTGGCCAGGGCTGGTTTGATGTTTTAGGTGCACTAAACATTTCTGCCCCCAGGAGAGGAATTGCTATTCAATGCCTAAACCCAGCAAAACAGGGTGGCGTGTGGACAGTAGCATATGTCACCACTGCTAATACCTTCATCTACTCCTTCACCCCTAATTCAACCTCATCAAGCCCTGAGCCTAGAGTCATCCTAGGACAAAAAGGGGATTCAGACTCCTCATAGCAGAAGTTACAGCTGCAATCACCACTGTGGGCCTGGTAGGAGGAATTACTTATGATGCCATAACAGCAAAGAACATAACCACCACCACGGCAAACATAGGTAGAGATACAGGTGAAAATTTCAAACTTCTTTCAAAACCCCTGGACTCTCTTGCCTGCATGATAATAGAACATCACACTGCACTAGACTATTTACTGGTCTATGCATGATAGCAAATACATCTTGTAGCTTCTATGTTTACTTAACTGGACAGGTTCAGGAAAGGACACAATGAATTCTAGATAATGCCCAGTGGCTAAAAGAATTCAGTCAGGATCACCCAGCTCAATCTACCTGGACAAGTACAGAAGCAGCTTTGCTTAAACTAACCTGGCCACTCCCCTTCATAGTGACCTTAGTATTAGCCATCTTATTATTGATTTTCGGACCCTACCTCTTGTGCCTCATAACTAAGTTTGTACATAATCAACGGCGAATTTTGGTCAACCAGACAGTTGGAAAATTTGTTCTAGTAGAGGTAAAACAACCCTATCACCCCATTCCCCAAGAACTTATCTAACAAATTATTTCTAGGAGTCCATGATGACCTCACACCTGCAGGAAGTAGACAAAGGCAAACTTTGCCCCTTTTTCCTTTTTATCATCATTATAAGGTGGGAATGAAAGGGTTAGTCATATTTTAAAGGGTAAGGGTAAAACATTGCAGAAGACAAAATCTGTGAAAAATTGTGTTGCTTCAAGACCTTTGCTCAGCTTTCTATTGAGTATGGATAAGGATTATTGGGTTATTCGCAAGACAGTTTGGTTGAGACAAGTCCGGACCAGTCCAACTGCAACGTGGACAATGGGCCGTGCAGAGTACATCAGCAGGAACTGCCGGGAGCTAAAAGCAGAGTATATGACCTACACCCCAACTGTTATCGAGCCTGAACCCTTTTCAGCTCAGCCCACCTGCACCAGGTACAGACTATAAGGCCATTTCGCTCTACATTGGCCTTGTGTTGTGGAGGTGATCTCCCACCGGCTCAGACCTTGTAATGACCTGCTGACACAGAAGCAAAGTTGTGGCCAGGTTTCCCAACAGCTTAGCATGATATGGAGGTAACACCAGAAGGTGGACAACTGCAGCTGACGCACGGTCTCTGGACATACCTACGGGGCATTCAGTGACCAATCTGTCACAATTGGAAGAGTTTGGAGTCATTCACCTCCTTGTCTACTCTGCTTAAATGACAAATGACCAGACATGCAAGTAGATACTGATTCACTGCCAATGTTCCGGATCGGTGGTAAGGGATTCGAAGAAAAAAGCATGATTGAAAAACTGTTGACAGTGAAATCTGAGGAAGAGGAAGGTAGATAGATTTCTCTCAGTGGACAAAACAACCCAAAGACAATGGTGTCTCGGGATCCTCAGCACAATGTGACCTCACCTCAGAGGGTTTAAATAATCAAGTGTGAGTGATATAAACATAAACCAACCTCACTGACAGAGACAATGGAATGGTGGCCGCCAGACGGGCAGGGGAATGTGGGGGGAGACAAAATGGGTAAAGGGGGACAAAAACTCGGGAATGGGAGGAGATAGGATATGGGCAGTGAGCTCAGCTGGTGTGGCTCAGTGGATTGAGCGTCGTCCCGTGGACTGAGAGGTCCTGGTTCAATTCCTGGTCAGGGCACGTGCCTAAGTTTTCGCTCAATCCCCAGGGAGGCAACTGATCGGTGTTTTTCCCCCACATGGATGTTTCTCTTTCTCTCTCTCCCTTCCTCGCTCTCTAAAAAAATCAATAAAACCTATTTAAAAAAACTAGCCTGGCCAGTTTGGCTCAGCGGTTAGTGCGTCAGCCCGCGGATCAGAGAGTCCCGGGTTTGGTTCCCGGTAAGGGCATTTATCTCGGTTGCAGTTTGTCCCTGGTCCTGGTTGGGGTCGTGTGGGTGGCAACCACTCGATGTGTCTCTCTCACATCGATGTTTCTCTCTCTCTCTTTCTCCCTCTCTCCCTCCTGCTCTATCTGAGGATAAATGCAAAATGTCCTCGGTGAGGATAAAAATAATAAAACTGATTTCGGTGAGCACACAATAGGATATGCAAGTTTTATATTGTGAAGTTGTACCTGTGAAATTTATATAATGTTATTAACCAATGTAACCACAATACATTTAATAATAACAAATTAACACTTTTGTTAGTCCCCCTCTTGTTCAAGAAGAGAAGAGACATGCTCTTCTTTTAAATACTATGAATCCTTTTCTGAGTAGTTACCTCTTGTTCACGAGGGGTCAGGTGCGTCCTCTGTTGAACCCGGTGGCAGAGAGTATTCTACGCGGTGGAGCCATCAGACATTTGAGAAGGAAGCGCTTCTATGAAAATAAAAGAAAAACAAAATTTAATAGTCAAATAAATATATTCTGTGCTAGCCAGTGTGGTTCAGTTGGTTCGAGAGTCATCCTATGTGCCTAAAGGTCACGGGCTTGACCCCCCTTCAGGGCACATGCCCGGGTGAGTTTGAGACCAGTGTGGGAGGCAACAGATTGATGTTTCACTCTCATGTTGATGTTTCTGTTTCTTTTCCTCTCCCTTCCTCTCTCTCTCTCTCTCTAAAAATCAATAAAAAGCATGTCCTCAGGTGAGAATTAAAATGAAACAAAACAATTTCTGATTCCGGAGGGTAGCCAGTTAAGACAATCTTTAGATACTGGTGTAAAGCATCACCAGATGGAGGAGTCAGGGCCACAGGGCAATTGGGTACATTTCCAGGTTTGCGGTTTCCATGTCTGGGTGACGGAAGAGATGACAGGAAACCCCTGGGTGCACACACAGCAGGCGTGGCCTTTGCGGTCCACAATCACCGTGCTGATGTCCTTGGAGATCACATCACAGAGGCTCCAGCTCGGAGTGCTTCAGGACCTGGGTCGGTTGGTTCTCAGGGTTCCCAGCCGGAAGAGAGACAAACAGAAAGGTTACATTCCAGGACTGCAACCAGATATTGGAGAAAACTAGAATTACTTAGAATTTCTCCCAGACTGGAAAATGTGCAAGAGGAAAGATACACAAGAAACAATGGCGGTGACCTCTCCTGGGGCAGCTGCCACTGGCCGAGACTCAAGTCCCAGCAGGACCCTGAAGGCGAGGTGCAGAGGGTGGCCCGCGAGGACCTGTGCTGCACTTTGGAAGAACCACGTGAGTCCTGTCATGTAAACAAACAGTAGGATGCGGGCCGGGTGTGGAACCGCTCGTGGCGGGATAACAGTGGACGGAGCACACGTGGACAGGGATCAGCGATGGGCTCACACCGAGCAGACACGCTGCCTGTGCACCTGCGCCTGGCTCCCCAGGAAGGGCGCAGACGGCTGGCTGGCACGTGGCTGAAACATGAAGCAACGACGGGCCGCTGCGAGCGCCTTGGCGGCGTCTGCTCTCCCTGGGCCAATGCAGAGGAAGGACTCAAACACTGGGACTGAAACGTCAGTGGCACAGACCTCTGCGGGGCCAGGGCTCCATCCAGGCTTTGGCTGATCCCTCTGGGCTTCTGTCCCTTCTGTAGCCCAAAGCAGTCCCAGCTAGGAGGAGCAAACATTCACAGGAAAGGGCTGTCTTTACCCCTCAAAATTGACTGAGATTTCTTCCCAGAGAGTTACCTCAGTTTCAAAGAAGAAACGCTTAACCTTGGGCCACCAAGTGACCGTGGCACCTGAGCTGTGCATTATGACCCAGGTGTGATGCACCCACAGAATCATAAAGAGGCCATGCACTGGAAAACCACAACATCAATTTAAAGTGGCACGTACAGGATCGAACCTGGGGACCAGAGCAGTACTAGAATTGGTGGCCCAACTCTCTCAGTCCCACTTCTCTACAATGGACCCCACTTTCCGCCCACACCTGTGGATTGATGGGGAGCCCCCTGTGACCTGCGGACCGAGGAGGGAAAGCCGTGGCCTGGCTGACCCGTACGTGTGCAGGATTTCGATGACCAATCAGGAGGTGGACAGCTGCAGCGGACAGACCGTCCCTGGACATTCCTGCAGGGCAGGGGGTAAGGAAACCGTCCCAATGGGCAGAGTCTGCGGCTGTTCACCTCCTCCTCCACTTTGCTTTAGTAACCATGACCAGATATGCAGACAGACACGAATTCATGGACTCGGTTCCATGTTTTGAATCAACAGTCAGGGACTTGAAAAAAACGATTCGAAAATTCTTCACAGTGAAATCTGGGAAGAGGTTTGTGGACAGTTCTCGCTCAGTGGGCGAAACATCCCCAAGTTATTTGCATCTTATGGGGCGCTCAGCACAGTGTGACCTCACCAAGGAGGGCTCAATAATCAAGTGGAGGGGAACATGTCTGTCACGTGTCACTCATGAGGGACATAAACAAAACTACAAACAAACAAACACCAACCAACCTCACAGACGAGACAACAGAACGGTGGTTACCAGAGGGGAAGGGAAACAGGCCAGGATGAGGAAGGTGAAGGGGGTCAAACACAAAGTGACAGAAGAAGACTTTGGGGTATCAGCACACAATAGAGTACACAGGTTCTGTGTGATAACACTTTACACCTGAAATGTACATAATGGTTTTGGCCAATGTTACCCCAGTAGATTGAATTTAAAAAAAAGATTTTAAAGAAACTTATTTTGTCTCTTCTTTTACAAGAGAATAGACCATTGGGATTGAACTCTTTTAAGGGATTTTAAAAATTAATTAGGTGCCCTGGCTGGTTTGGCTCAGTGGTTAGAGCGTTGGTTCTTGGACCAAAGGGTAGTGGGTTCAACTCTAATCAAGGGCACATACCTCGGTTGCGGTTCAGTCCACCGTGGTCAGGGTTGTGAGGGAGGCAGCCAATCAATGTGTTCCTCTCACATCAGTGTTTCTCTCTCTCTCTCCCTTCCACTGTATCTGAAGATAAAAGGAAAAAATGTCCTCAGGTGAGGATTAAAAAAAATTAATTAGGTAACACCATCAGGAGATGGAGATTTTATATTTTTATATATGATATATATATATACACATATATGTATGCATATGTGTACATATATTATATATGTGTTCATGTATATGCACACAGATACAATTAGAGATTTTATCGTTTTCACTGAAAATAATTAACTATGAGCCAGGTAAATATAATAATACAAAACTCACTAGTTTATCTATGAGTTGGGTGTCTTTTTTTGCTTCATTTTATACTTTTTTTTTTTTTTTTGGTACATACCCCTAGCGGGAGTAGAACTCGGGACTCTCTGGTTTGCAGGCCGATGCTCAACCACTGAGCCAAACTGGCCGCGGCCATTTTATACTTTTGTATCAGAAATGTGTTTATGGCAGAGAAAAGCAAAGGCTGTCTATTCAATATGAGGGCTAAGGCTTTTTATGTTTGTTTGTTCAGATAGAGTGGGAGGGAGGGAGAGGAAGAGAGAGAAACATCGACGTGAAAGGGACACATTGAGTGGCTGCCACCCACACGACCAACCAGGGCCGGGGACAAACTGCAACTGAGGTACATGCCCTTAGTGGGTACCGAACCCAGGTCTCTCCGGACCACAGGCCGATGCTCTAACCGCTGAGCCAAACTGGCCAGGGCTAAGGCTTTATTTAAAATCCTCACCAGAGGATATATATTTTTTCCTTTTATCTTCAGATAGAGTGGGACGGAAACGCAACCGAGGTACATGCCCTTGACGGGTCTCGAACCCAAGACTCTTTGGTCCATAGGCCGACACTCTGACCACTGAGCACACCGGCCAGGGTGGTGCTTTTTTTGCTGAGATGCAGAATGATCCTGAGATTCCCTTTACTCCGCTATGTGAGCTTATGTTGGCTGCGCATTGCCTTGCAGGTGCGAGACAAGGTGACGTCAAGCAGCTGTCTGGGCATCTCCACAGTCTCATCTGAGTGGATAAAACATCCAGCCCATTTCCAATTAGCCTTTTTTCCTTTTCAGTTTCAGGTAGTTGCTTTTAGAGGTAGGGGGCCCCTGAGTGCTTGTGAACCTCTGACGGGCCAGGGGGCCTACAGTTCTAGTGATTCTAGGAAACTGAGGGGCTGGTCGGAAAGGAAGGTCTGGCAGGAGTACACAAAGGGGCTGCGGAGGCGAGGCCAGCATGCGACGGTGCAAAGGAGCTGAAGGGAAGACCACGGGTGGAAGGAGGAGGGATGGAGGGAATGCCAACGGAGAGACCTGAGAGGACTCAGTGTGGGGAGAATACTAGTCTCCCAAAGACGCCGTGCTGCCCTTCCTAAGTTAACAACGAGACAGAAGTGGAGAGGGTAGTGATCTGCTGCATGCTGGCAGGAAGGGTTCAGTCGACCAGAAGTGCCCCCTGGAGGAGCAGGATCAGACAGAGAATGAAGACTTCTCATTAAGAGCCAGGATGAGCCCTGGCCGGTTTGGCTCAGCGGTTAAAGCGTCGGCCTGCGTTCCTGAGAGACCCGGGTTCAGTTCCCGCTAAAGGCGCATACCTCGGTTGCAGTTTGTCCCCGGCTCTGGTCAGTCGTGCGGGTGGCAGCCACTCGATGTGTCCCTTTCACATCGATGTTTCTCTCTCTCTCTCTCTGTTCCTCTCTCTCCTTCCCACTCTCCCACTCTACCTGAACAAAAAATGGAAAAATGTCCTCGGGTGGGGATAAAAAAATAAAATAAAATAAAGAGCCAGGAAGATCTCAGAACAGATGCTAAGAAGTCTGAAACACCAACCAGAAAGAATATGTGCACCCCTATGTTCACAGCAGGACTAACAGATGCTAAGAAGCCTGAAACACCAACCAGAAAGAATATGTGCACCCCTATGTTCACAGCAGGGCTATTTACAGTAGCTAAGATCTGGAAAGAGCCCAAGTGTCCATAGTAGATGAGTGAATAAAAAAGCTGTGGTGCATGTATACAATGGAATACTATGCAGCTGTAAAAAAGAAAGATCTCTTGCCCTTTGAGACAGCATGGAGGTACCTGGAGAATATTAGGCTAAACAAAATAAGCCAGTCAGAGAAAGACAAGTACTACATAATCTCACTTATTTATAGAATATAATGAACAACATAAGCTGATGAACAAAATAGATCCAGAGACATGGAAGTAGGGAACAGACTGATAAACCTCAGAGGGAAGGGGGATGAGGGGGGGTGGGAAGAGATAAACCAAAGAACTGATATGCTTATATGCATAACCAATGAACACAGACAATTGTGTGGGGAAGGCAGAAGGGGGGTGGGATCAGGGAGGAGGGGGGTCAATGGAGGGAGGAAGGAGGGGACATCTGTAATACTTTCAGCAATAAAGATTTAAAAAATAATAATAAAATTACTTAAAATGAAAAAAAAAAGAGCCAGGATTAAATAGCCAGTGGGAATTATAGAAAAGTCAGAAGCAACAAGTGTTGGTGTGCAGTGTTGGTTAGAATGTCAATTGGTGCGGCCACTTGGAAAACAGTATAGAGGTTGCTCAAAAATTAAACAATAGAACTACCACGTGACACAGCAGTGCCCCTGCTGGGAATATTATCTGAAAAAAAGGTGAAAACAGGACCTCGGAAAGCCACGAGCACCATTATTTATGATAGCCAAGATGTGCAAGCACCCTACTTGTCCACCTATGAATGACTGGATTGTGTGTGTGTGACTCTTACTGCCATAAAAAGGAGGAAACCCTGCCATTTATGACAAGAAATAGATGGACCTTGAAGGCATTGCAATAAAATAAGTCAGAGAAAAAAAATACTGTATGACCTCATTTATGCATGCAGTTTTATTTTTACTTTTTTTTTTAATCGTCACCTGAGGATATTTTTCTATTTATCTTCAGATAGAGTAGGAGAGAGAGGGAGAAAAAGGGAGAGAGAGACAAACATTGATGTGAGAAGGACACATCTAGTGGTTGCCTCCCACATGACCCCGACCAGGGCCGGGGACGAATCATAAGTGATGTACGTGCCCTTGACTGGAATTGAACCCACGACTCATTGGTCTATGGGCCAATGCTTTACCGCTGAGCCAAACCGGCCAGGGCTATGCATGCAACTTTAAAAAATAAAAACAGCCCTGGCCGGTTTAGTTCAGCGGTTAGAGTGTTGGCCTGCGGTCCTGAGAGACCCAGGTTCGGTTCCCGCTAAGGGCATATACCTGCAGTTTATCCCTGGCCCTGGTTGGGTCGTGTGGGTGGCAACCACTCGACGTGTCCCTTTCATGTCGATGTTTCTCTCTCTCTCCCTCCCACTCTATCTGAACAAAAAATGGAAAAAATGTCCTCGGCTGAGGATTAAAAAAAAAAGTTAAAAAATAAAAACAAACACAAAGATACAGAGAACAGGTTGGTGGTTGCCAGAGGCAGGTGGTGGCGGCATTGAAATGGGTGAAGGGAGTCAACAGATACAAACTTCCAGTTATAATGTAAGTCCTAGGGCTGTATTGGACAGCATGGTGACTAGTTAACTGTATTTTATATCTGAAAGTTGTTCGAGATAATAAATCTTAAAAGTTCTCATTATAAGAAAAAAATCTGTAACTGTTTTTGGTGATGGATGCTAACTAAATGTATCATTGAGAATCGTTTCACATATAGACATATATGCAATCACATGTTGACACCCAACACTAAAGCAATATTATATGTCAATTTTTAAACCAGTTTTCTCCCACCCAATAGGCAGGGGATGAACACCACTCTAAAGAAGGCGCCGGGAAGAGATTCTGCAGGAAGTCTGAGACTCACCTGGTCTCAGACAGCGTGATCACAATGACAAATGTAAAGACCACTGATCAGGAGCAGGACTCACCACCAGACACCAAAACAAGCAGGAGGAGCGGGGAGGAGACAAAGCCTCTTGGTAGCTAGCTGAGATGTCCAGTTGTCCTGCCGAGTGTCCAGTGGTGGTTTGGATCCAGATCCAAGCATGGAGTCAGGTCACTGTCAAAGAGAAAGCGGAACACTAGTTAAGGTGGTCAGGGCAGATCTCATCAGACATACACTACCGCAATGGGGGAAAGAGCCCAGTGTGCACTGAGCTCAGCCTCTGTTTGCCCAGAAGCGACGAGCCTTTTAAAGGAAGGATGAGTCAATGGGGAGGAAGATGAGTGGGGACTCAGGGGTCAGGAAAGTGGAAAGTTACAAAGGTCAAAAGTGTTGGGCGGGTAACCTGCCTGGGTTTCTTACCAGCACTTAGCAAAGTTAGGCTCCTGCCGCCCCAAGGCGGGGAGCCGGGCTCTACCCTCAGGAGCTGGCAGGCCCAGTACCGTGTTCGGGCTGAGTTTTCTCAGGCAGGCACTTAAGAGGGGTGCCAGGGTCAACCTAGGGGTGCAGCTTGAGCTCTTAGAAACGGTGTTTGTCCCCGACTTCATAGGCCGAGGTGGAGGCGTGGATGGCCAGGAGGGCTCAGAGACTGGCTGGCGGGATTTTGTTAGAGGCGCCACGCCCAGATAGAGGGGCAGGGGAAAGGGAAGAAGAGGAAATGAGGGAGCTGAGGACAATGACTGGTTACGCGGAAGCATGCCCTGCAGGGGTGCATGCCCTGCAGGGGTGCATGCCCTGCAGGGGTGCATGCCCTGCAGGGGTGCATGCTACGGAGCCTCCTCGAGAACAAGTCTTCAGAAAGCACCGACGTTAGCGTTGCGGGCCGTGCATCCCGCCAACACGCGCAAACACAGTGCAGCAGGAAAGCCCTCCGCGCGGGGCTCCGGGAAAAACCGAGCTTGCTGTGTGCGTGAAATCACGGAGCCCCTAGGCACAGAAGGCGCACGGCGGGGTGCAGGCGCCAGCGAGGTGAGGGCCTGAAATGGCGCCCCCTGCCGGCCTCACCTGTCACGCCCCCGTTAGGCCCTTGCATTCGCGGCTGCGCAAAAGCCTTTGCTGCCGCTTCCGGTTACAGCTGCTCTTGGACTCCCGCCTGCGGGCGCCAGGTGGCGCTGTGAGTTCCTCTCTGTAAGTCCAGGGCCATGCATCATTCATCCCACCTGCAAGAGCAAACTGAGTAAGGCGACAGGGATGGAGGAGGGGGTGATGAAGGGGGGACCGGGGGCCGAGCAGCGGCACTCAAGGCCCTGCAGGCCCGCACATCTGGGAGCTCTCTCTGCCTTTTCCCCTTTCTCCTCCCTGTGCCAGGAACCCATCCTGGTAACGTCCTGGGACCTCCCTACTGGACAGGGACCGTCCTCACTTGTTCTGTCTTCTTGAGAGGCGGGAGGGGCAGGTTACACTTGAAGAACCAACACCCCGACATTCAGAATTCCTCAACACTGCGAGCGTTCCGGACTCTCCTCGCCTGCCCAGCCCCACCGTGTCTGGCCTAGAGGCACCTGACGTCACGTCCCCAGTCTCCCTCAAGTGCACCGGACTCTTCAAGCCCTTCCCTGTGGCAAGGACACACTTTCCCTCGTCTCTCCCGTTCAGTCGGCCTCCCTCCCTGCTCCCCGCCCTGCACATCCTTGAACCCGTGCTCCCAGAGGCCTCCCTGTGCGTCCCACTCCACGCCTGCCTCCTTCCCTCTGCAACCCCAAGCCCACTCTCCACCCACAGGCAGGGTTCCAAGTTTCCTGGAGCTCCACTGTACTCAATCTCAGAGGACACGGAACTCCCCCCATATTAACCCTCTGAGGTCCCGCACCTGCAGTGGACACGCAGAGAGAGAGGAGCTCAAAACCAAGTCAAGCCGCTGCATTCCCGCACACACCTCACCTGTCGTCTTGTTACCTTCCCGATAACCCCCAATTTGGGCAAATATGAACAGGATTTGAATCTCTCTGGTCCACGGGCCGACAGTCTAACCGCTGAGCCAAACCAGCCAGGGCAGGATTTGAATCTGAAGATACCCCCTCTGCTGTCAGCAGGTCAGGGTGAGTGAGGGTCCTGCCTCCTGGCTGAGCCAGCTCCTTTGCAAACCCCTGCTCTGTTAGGACATCACCTCCATATGCATTTCTACTCTCACCTCATTTGTAGCCAGTGTTTGATTCTGGTGGGGAGTCTCACCTGGCTGGATCCAAGAGGACTGTGCATTCCCTGAGAATTGTCCAAGCCCAATTCAGTGCTCCTTTTATTTCAAACCTGTTTTGAATTTCATCAGTTTCACTGTGCATATCTTCTTGTATTTTTCATCCTAGGAAGAAAAAAAAAACTTCTTATAATGAATGACATTTTGGGAAGCACATTGTCATTGCATATACACACACCAACTGGTCTGAAAACCTTTTTTTTGGCACTTTCTAGCGAGATCACCTGCATGAAGTTTTGCAGGAATAAGGGCAGCATGTTGGAAGGAAGTCTTGAGGGTAAAGGAGTGTGTTTTGTTAAGAAATGCTCCATCGCCAGCTCCAGGAATAACGCACAGAAAGACCGAACGTGAAACCTTACAGACAGTGACATGAACCAATTCTGAATAATCGGATGCAGGCTGTGAAGCTACTGATGGGAACCTAACTAATTTGTTTCACTTTTAGTATATAGACTATATTTCTGTATAATATCAAAAAGGCTCTTTCAGTAAGTACAAGCTAAGAGTTATAAGTATTATGTTATATGCAACTGGGCAAGTTTCTTTCATTAGAGAGCATCTACAATAGTGATTCTTTGACCTGAATACATATAAGTTCAACCTCTTTGTTTTCAAAAGAAAACGGTGAAAATTCTAACATTGACATTCCTACTTGTATTGCAATTGCAAGGCATTTTTGTTTGTCTTCTTTGGAAATTTTATTTCAATTCTCTTTTGCCTAAAGCCTGGTGCACAGAAATCTTTCAGTCAAGGTTTGTGGAAGGGATGAATCAGAAAAATGTTGGAAAGTGGATTTTTAAAAGATGGAAAATTCTAAGGAGATTCCACCTGAAATACTAGAATAACTTTTATACATTTTAGAATCTTTTTTACAAAGGAGTGAAATAGAATATTTTTTCTAGTAATTCTTCACATGCCAATAAACTATTCTTGTGTCACTAACTTGGTGATCAAGGTGATAATAAAGCTTGAGCCCTGGTTAGAACATTGTCTAGATATGCCAAGTTTGTGGGTTCGATTCCCAGTCAAGGCACACACAGGAGGCAACCAATAAGTGCATAAATAAGTGCAACAACAAATCAATGTTTCTCTCTTTCTCAAATCAATCAATAAAAAACAAAGATGGTCATAAAGCTTGAATTGACCAATTATTGAGTTTGAGCTCCCACACAAACTCTATGCACATTTTTTAAAAAATTGTTCACCCTGGCTGGTTTGGCTTAGCAGTTGGAGCATCGGCCTGCAAAACAAAGGGTCTAGGGTTCAATTCCCGGTCCAGGGAACGTACCTGGGTTGCAGATTCGACCCCCAGATCCCTATGAGGAAGGCAATCAATTGCTGTATCTCTCACATTAATGTTTCTCTCTCTTTCTCTCTCTTTCCCTCCCAACCTTTCACTCTATCAAATAGTCAATAGAAAAATATCCCCAGGAGAAGACTAACAAAATAATAATAAATAGATAAAATGATAAGTAATAAAAAATAAAAACAATTTGTTTTATATCTGATCAATCAAAAAATATAATTGATATCAAAACTGTTCCAGACTCTGTTACCAAACATGGTGAGACAGCTGTGATGAAACAGAAGAGTCACCTGGACGTCACTCTAACCGGTACATGTTCACTATCTCCTGTTCTTCACGTGCTCACCTGTGCGTGGTTGAGGAAGTCCTGTTGGTGTTCACTGCCTCTTGGAGAAGGCATTTGTTCAGAGAAGTCAGACAGAGAATGACAAATACTGTATGATATCGCTTGTATGTGGAATCTAAAAAAAAGCCAAACTTGTAGGAACAGAGAGGAGAAGTTACCAAAAGCTGGGAGTTGGGAAATTGAGTTGGTGCTCAAAAGGTACAGACACACAGTGAGAAGATGAATAATTTCTGAGTGTATAGTGCACAGCGTGGTGATACAGTTAACAATACTGAATTACATACTTCAAAGTTGCTATGGCCCGGGCGGTGTGGCTCAATGGTTGAATGTTGACACTGCACCAAGAGTTTGCTGGTTTGATTCCCAGTCAGGGCACATGCTCAGGTTGTGGGCCTGATCCCCGGGGGGGGGGGGGGGCGTGGTGGCATGCAGGAGGCGGCCAATCAATGTCTTCTCTCATCAATGTTTCTATCTCTCTCTCTAAAAAAACCAATAAAGAAAAAATAATTTTTTTAAGTTGCTATGAAACTAGATTTTTTAATGTTCTCACCACCAAAAAGAAATGATGATTCTGCGATGTGATGGGGATGTTATCTAACTATGGTGGCAATCATACTGCAATATATAAATGTATCAAACCAATACCTTGTCCACCTTAAACTTATGCAATGTTATATTTCAATTATATCTCAATAAAAATTAGGATTCATTTTGAAACCCCACATCAAAACAAAACAAAAAAACAATTTGGACATAAACTTGCAAGAGATGTCCTTGTGGCACCTAAGGCCACAGTGAGACCAGGCACCAGGCTGCAGGCCCACCCCCCTGCCTCCTGGAACCACCAGGCCGCGAAGCCAACCTGCAGGAGTTTTCCTAATTGCTTGTGTTTGCCCTCTTCCAGTGTAACCCAGGACGCACCCAGAGTGCTGTGGCCCACTCTCCTCTGCCCTGTACCTTCCTCCTTCCAGTGGATGCAACATGGATGATTAAAGGTCATGGGTGGCAACACTGTTTCTTCATCTCCAAGAGCCCAGGTTGCATATCTTCTCTAAGAGAACTCTGGCCTCCAAGTAAGGACCATTGGGGGAATTCTCCTCCAATTTTATTTATTTATTTTTATTTTTTTTTGGTATGTGCCCCTAGCGGGAACCGAACCCAGGACTCTCTGGTCTGCAGGCCGACACTCCAACCGCTGAGCCAAACCGGCCAGGGCTCTCCTCCAATTTTAATGTCTACCCAAGAATATTCTTGCCTGTGATTTAATGCCAGCCCAGGACCTGACACTGAGGGTCAGAGCCAAAGTTAGAGGCTTTGTAAGACCCCAGTGTGTGTCCATGGAAGGCACTGCTGTGAAATGGGAAGGTCGTACAGGGGACAAAGGAGAAGGTTAAGACAGAGAATGGACTTAAAGGGCCAGTGGCCATGCCAGGTGTCCTGGGATGACGACAATACTTTGTGCTGAAGAACAAGTGTTTTTTTTTAAATTGTTTTAAAAATTGATTTTAGAGAGAGATGAAAAGAGAGGGAGAGAGAAATAGAAACACCAATGAAAGAGAACATAGATTGGCCGCCTCCTGCATGCCCCCCACTGGGGATCGGGCCTACAACTTGGGCATGTGCCTTGACCAGGAATCGAACCGGCGACCTCTTGGTGCAGGGGTCGACGCTTATCTACTGACCCATACTGGCCGGGATGAAGAACAAATTTGATACCACTTCATGCCTCAGTCCTGCCACTTGGGGTGGGGTCCCAGACACAAGATGTGGCCCCATGTAGTCTGAGTTTGTCTCTAACGTGTGGAAAAAGAATGTGCCATTGGGCATTGTTTTTTTGTTTTTGTTTTTGTTTTTTTTTTGGAGGATAGGAACAGAAAATGCCTGTGCGATATATAATTAAAATCATGGCTAATATTCATTGAGCTCATTGCAGGCGCCCGCCTGTTGAGCGATGTTCTCCTAGACTGCCAAGCAGGGCGATGTCTGCCACGGCTTTGTTTGAATATCACATCAGGGGGGTGGATGAGCCCCACGCAACTGCCACCTGCATGAGCATTTGATGGGAATCCCGATTTTGTTCAAAGCATCCTCTGGAACTGGAGGAAGAGGAGAAAAGCTACCCATCAAGGATGCAGAAATGGACGTCAGACAGGTGTTGGTTCCAGGAGGACACTAAAGTTTCCTGAGGGCCCTGACCTGCTCATCCCAGGATTTTCTCCTGCATGTGAATGTATGCTTCCATATGCAACTACGGTAAATAGTAAGATACTGTTTCATGGCTTCCTACCTAAAACATGGCCATGCAACACCGGGACAACAGTCTAAAAGCAGTAATCCACAAGATGTTCCACACAGCATCATCTCCCCTCCTCAGCCTCTGTCCTCTGCTGTCTCCTCTGCTCGCTTGTCCCCTGAGGATTAGGAGGAGGGCTGACCCAAGGCTGCAGATGTTCAGGTAAGAGGAAACAGAGAGTAGTAAAATAGCTAATAGAAGCAAAATGGTTAAGTGATTAAAAAATTATAAATGAGGGGCTACATATTTTATAAATATGAAAATGAATCTGAGTCTATCTAGAAAAATGAGCCAAAGATAATCTTGTCATCTTAAGATACTGAGAAGATGTAAAAAAAAAAAAAACAACAACAACTGGGCAGAATCTAACAGTCTTTTTTTATTTATTTTTTATTTTTTAATCCTCACCCGAGGACATTTTTCCTTTTTTTTTGTTGTTCAGATAGAGTAGAAGGGAGAGAGAGAGAGAGAGAAACATCAACATGAAGGGACACATCGAGTGGCTGCCACCCACATGACCCAACCAGGGCCGGGGACAAACTGCAACCGAGGTACATGCCCTTAGCGGTAACCGAACCCAGGTCTCTCTGGACCGCAGGCTGACACTCTAACCGCTGAGCCAAACTGGCCAGGGTTAACAGTCTGTTTTTTAAAGGAAAGCCTTCTGACCTTATGGGTCTCTCTAACAAAAATGTATACATGGGTTTAGTTATAGGTCTAGGGATGATGGTAAACAACAACAAAAACCAAGCAAAAACTAAATACTGAAGTATGAAGAAAAGAGTAAACTGGAAAACCACTGTGGCCCATAGGTAGAGCGAACCACTACGAAAACTTTTAAAACAGCGAGGCCAACCCTCATTATTTTTATTTTCCTCTCCTTCTGTCCTCTGACCACTTCACCCAGACACGGTCAACATTATAGTCAGAGGCCTGAAAAGTGGAGCTAATGGGAAGCAGAAGTACCGGGAGGTATAAAGAGCTGGAGCCTGCGGAAGTTGATGAATTCGCAGGACCCCAGCGCCACTCTCACAGGCCTAACATCCCAATCAGCATACCAAAGACCGAACCACCCCAGGCTCCACACGGAAATCTGGGTGGTATAAATGCCAGATGCTCAATATTTTTGGTTTTATGGGACATTTTGTCTCTCAAAGCTACTGAACTTTGCCATTTCAGCTTGGGAATTTAATGAATGGACATGGCTTTTCCAATCAAGTTTTATTTATAAGAAGAGGTTGGGGCAGGATTTATCTCTCAGGCCATAAATCAACAGAGATATTTGATGGTGTTCGTCCCAACACAAGTGTAAATAACATGGTCTCTGCAGACAGAAGAGTGGTTTTTTGTGTGCTGCTTTGTTGTTTGTTTGTTTTTATCTTCACCCGAGGATATTTTTGCATTTATCTTCAGATAGGGCAGGAGGGAGAGAGGGAGGAAGAGAGAGAGAAACATCAATGTGAGAGAGACACATCGAGTGGCTGCCACCCACACGACCCCAACAGGGGCCGGGGACAAACTGCAACTGAGGTCCGTGCCCTTAGCAGGAACTGAACCTGGGCCTCTCTGGTCTGGGGGCCGACACTCTAACCACTGAGCCAAACTCACCAGGGCTTGTGTGCTTCTTTAAAATTTTAAATACTTTTTACCTTTCTTTTGGTTAATCCTCACCCGAGGATATTTTCCCATTTATTTATTTATTTATTTATTTATTTATTTATTTATAGCTAGAGTGGAAGGAAGGGAAGAGGGGGAGAGAGAGAAAGAGAGAAGATTGATGTGAGAGACACACATTGATAGGCTGTTTCCTGCACGACCCCAACTGGGGCCAGGAATTAAACATGTCCTTGACCAGGAATCGAACCCACGACCCTTTAGTCCTCAGGCCGATGCTCTAACCACTGAGCAAACCAACCAGGGTGACCATAACATCTTTATGTTGGGATTCTTTCCCTTTCCCTTACCTTCTGTAACATTGCTTAAAAATTACACCATATGGCATGAAAGGGAGGTAAAAATCAAAATAATAAACAGCAAAAATAAAAATATGCATGATTCTTGAGGTTGCATCAACTACAGCATTGTTGACTGTGAACAAGGTGCTGATTAACCTGCAGGGTCAGAGATGACCCTCCTTGGTCAAGTCACATATTTGTAAATAAAGCTTTCCTGGACTACAGACGCGCCCTGTCATCTGCGTGGCCCAGGGCCGCGAGCCCCATGTAACTGCAGAGAGGAACGCCTGTCACAGGGACAAGAAGGCCCTCCAAGCTTAAAATAGTCAACATCTGGCTCTTTGCAGGAAAAAAAAACAAAACAAATTTACAGCCCTTGCAAGTTGAAGTTTGGAGAAAAAAATTTTTTAAAGGAAGGAGAAGAAGGAGGAGGAAGAAATAGGGGAAGGAGACAGAAGAAGGGGAAAGAAGGGAGGGAGAGCCCAGCTGGTGTGGCTCAGTGGTTGAGCATCGACCCATGCACCAAGAGGTCACACAGGTTCAATTCCTGGTTTGGCACATGCCCAGGTTATGGGCCAAATCCCTAGGGGGAGTATGCAGGAGGCAGCCAAACCATGTTCTCTCTTATGATGTTTCTATCTCTCTCCCTCTCCCTTCCTCTCTCTCTAAAATAAATAAAGAAGACTTCTGGTCAGGATGGTGGGTAGGTAAATGTGGTATGGTAAAGGACAAACACCTGACCTTGCCCCCTGGATTTTAAGGGAATGGCAAGAACTAGCTGCTAATAGATAACCACTGCATTGTATAGGTAACCATTGCTTTGTGTACACCAAAACTGATTGCTCTCGCAGGCATAACAGCTAACTGCAAACATCTGTGCTTGCTTGCTTGCATGGCCTTGACCCAAATTCCTTAACAGGGGCTAAGACAACTATATAAGCAACCCACCCCCTGAGCTCGGGGCTACTCTCTCCTCTGAGTAGGATGGGACAGTCGCTGTGCGGCTAATAAAGCTCTCTTAATTTGAACCCAGTTCGGAGTCTGAGTCTGGTCTGTCTCATTGGTCTACAACATTTGGAGGCCCCAGCAAGATGGACAAACGAGGTCCCCCACGTCGGCGGGTTGACCTCCTCAGACTTCAGGAGACAGGTCCATCCCAGGAGCAGATGAGCGGTCTAGGGGAAGGCCCCGGAGAGACATTCCTCTGCCCCAGATGCCATTCTGCCCTGGAATTATCTCCACTCTAAATGCTATCTAGAGAGCATCTGGAAACCCTGGGCCCGGGCTCAGCAGGCGGGACGTCCCTCAGTAAGTCTGTTTCTGAAAACTCTGCAGAGTGAGGGGAAGTGGATCTGCTGGACGCAGCACATAGATCCAGCCCCAAGGCCATAGCAAGACATTGGTTTTGGCCCAGGTTTGGTTTGCCTGGTTTTTTTGTTTGTCTTATTTGTTTGTCCTTTTGTGTTTTGTGTTTCTGTGCTGTGCTGGCCTGTGTCCTTCAAAATGGGTCAGGGACCTTCAGGACCTAGGACCCCTCTTCAATGTCTCCTTGATGACTTCTCAGACTTTTCCAAGCGCACCTCAGGTTACAGCATCTCAGCAGACCCTGGGTTCTTGTGCACTTTGTGCGAATGGGAGTGGCCCACTTTCTGGGTCATTGGCCCTCCCAGGGCACTTTTGACTTAAGCTCTTTGCAGTTCCAAGCGTCATCTACGGGACTCCCGGACACCCAGACCAAACTCCTTACATCAGTGTTTGGATGGACATAGCTACTGACAAGCCTAATTAAATTAAGAAATGTTCATGCCCTAATAGGGAGAAGATTGTAATTGCCCGGCTTCCGCAGAAGCCTCAGAAGCCTTCGGCTCCTGCTCCCTCCCAAAGGCTTTACCCTGTTCTTCCAGGTCCCCCAGAAGATCCCCCTCACTGACCCTGTGGGGCCACCCCCTTATCAGCCAGCACCACCTGCCACCGTTGCCGGAGAGGCTAAGCCCTTCAGCCGCTCAGTCCTCCCCATACCCGTGGCAGCACCCCTTCTAACCCCTCCGCAGGCGCCAGACTCCTCGGCTGCCGTCCTGCCCCTCCGTCAGGTTGCTCCACCACCGGGTGGAGACCAGACTCGGCCCTTCATGGCTTATGTTCCCTTTTCAACTAGCGATCTGTATAATTGGAAACAACAGAACCCTTCCTTCTCTGATAAACCCCAAGATTTAACCTCTCTCCTAGAGACAGTCTTCCACACCCATCAGCCCACTTGGGATGACTGTCAGCAATTGTTGCAGGTCCTGTTCACCTCCGAGGAGAGGGACAGGGTCCACAGAGAGGCAGCAAAATTCATCCTCGGGCCAGACGGCCAACCCCTCATGGATCTGGCCCAAATAGGAGTCTACCTCCCAACTACCTGACCCAGATGGGACCCGAACACTGATCAAGGTAAGGAGGCTTTAACCCAGTATCGCCGATCTCTACTCCAGGGCCTCCGAGGAGCAGCCAAAAAGCCACCTAACCTGTCTAAGGTGAGCGAGACTGTTCAAACCGCAGGGGACTCCCCAGCGGCCTTTCTTGAACATCTCATGGGGGCTTATCGCCTCTTTACTCCCATAGACCCGGAGGCCCCTGAGAATAGACGGGCAATTAATATTGCTTTTGTCACCCAGTTAGCCCCAGACATTAGGAAGAAACTCCAGAAATTAGAGGGTTTGGAAGGAAAGAATCTTAGTAAGTTAGTTGAAATAGCTCATAGAGTATTTAACAACTGGGCTGACCCAGAAATGGCCAGTACTAAAAATGTCACAAGAGTAATCACAGCCGCTCTTCAAGAGAATCACAAAAGGGCAACGGGGAAATAGGCCTAAAAACATAGGGCCAACCCCACGGAGACCTAGGCAACGATCTCGGCCACTTCCTGACCCTAACCCATGTGCCTACTGCAAAGAATATGGTCATTGGAAAAAGGACTGCCCTTAAGGGGGGCCCAACAGAAACCTAAGGACCTCATCCACCAATACCCGATCTCCATAAAGGCCAAACTAGGAATAACTATGCATGTTAATAGACTCAGAGAAGCTGGCATTTTAGAGCCTTGCCAGTCGGCCTGGAACACTCCGCTCTTGCCGGTTAAGAAGCCTGGGACTGAGGATTTTAGGCCGGTCCAAGACTTAAGGGAAGTAAACACTTGGGTGGAAACCATCCACCCCACGGTTCCGAACCCTTACACGCTTCTGAGCCTGATCCCTCCTAGCCGTGTTTACTATACTGTCTTGGACCTCAAGGACGCCTTCTTTTCCATTCCCTTATCACCTCTCAGCCAACCCATCTTCGCCTTCGAATGGGTTGACCCAGAAGGGGATTCTCAGGACAACTGACCTGGACCCAATGCCTCAAGGATTCAAGAACTCTCCCACCATCTTTGATGAGGCCTTGAGCAAGGACCTCCAACTGTTCCGGGAAAGGTACCAACATGTCACCCTGCTACAGTATGTAGATGATTTGCTTCTAGCAGCCACTTCTCTTCCTGAATGTGAGGAGGCCTCGAAGGCACTCCTGCTAGAGCTAGAACACTTAGGGTATCGGGTCTCAGCCAAGAAAGCTCAATTATGCACCACCACGGCGACCTACCTAGGTTATGAACTCAAAGAAGGAAAACGGTCGCTCTCCAATAGCAGGATAGAGGTGGTCATGAAAATCCCTGCCCCCACGACCAAGAGACAGGTTCAGGGATTTCTTGGGGCTGCAGGGTACTGCTACCTCTGGATCCCTAGCTTTGCTGAGATCACTAAGCCTCTCTATACCAGCACAGGGGGAAAATACAATGCCTTCATCTGGACTGAGATAGAGCAACAGGCCTTTGAGAAACTAAAAATGGTCTTAATGTCTGCACCGGCCCTAGCTCTGCCTGATATCGCTAAACCCTTTCAGCTCTTCATCTCTGAGACTCGAGGCATTGCCAAAAGGGTCGTAACCCAATCATTAGGGCCCTGGAAGAGACCAGTTGCCTACTTATCTAAGAGATTAGACTCGGTAGCCTCCGGCTGGCCATAGCAGTTACTGCTATTTTAGTTAAAGAAGCATCCAAGCTAACCCTAGGGCAAGACCTCCAGATTATTGGGGCACACTCTGTTGAGGCTCTCCTCAGAAGCCCTCCAGACCGGTGGATGTCTAATGCCCGAATCACCCAATACCAGGTACTCCACTTAGACTCCTCCCAAATCCAGTTCCTGAAGACCTCTGCCCTCAACCCAGCCACCCTGCTGCCTGACGATGACCCTCAGGCTCCCCTTCATGATTGCACAGACATTCCTGAGACTCTAACTAACCTGAGGTCTGACCTAACTGACAACCCTCTCCCAACTCCAGAGCCTGCTCTCTATACAAATGGGAGCAGCTTCATCCAGGAAGGAGTCCGATATGCGGGAGCAGCGGCAGTCACACAAGACAAGGTCATCTGGGCCCAGGCACTAGGGCAAGGGGCTCCAGCTCAGAGGGCTCAACTAATTGCTCTCACTCGGGCTTTAAGATGGGCGAAAGGCAAGTCAGTAAACATCTACACTGACAGCCAGTATGCCTTCGCCACTGCCCATGTCCACGGGGCCCTCTACCAAGAAAGGGGACTCCTAACCTCAGGAGGAAAACATCAAAAATAAAGAAGAAATTCTTGCCCTCCTAGAGGCCATTTGGCTACCAACAAAAGTGGCCATTATCCACTGCTGGGGCCACCAGAACTCCGACACCCCTGAAGCTAAGGGGAATGCCTTCGCCAATCAGACAGCCAAGGAGGCTGCCCTAAGACCAGTGGGTCCACTACAGATCCTTCCAGTCCTTCCAGGGGAAAGCCTCCTCAAATAGCCCTCCTATACCCAAGAGGAGGAAGAACTTAGATGGAGGCTCAACTGTAACCAGGGGCTGCGCAGCTGGAGGCTTCTTCCCGACGGGAGGATCCTCTTGCCTGCGGCCCTAGGTCGAGAGCTGATCTCTCAGCTGCATCAGGGCACCCACCTGGGCAAGACTAAACTCTCCAGTCTCATAGCCCAGGACTTTTATGTCCCAAACCTCAACAGATGGATAGAATCTGAAATAAGGAGATGCCCTGCCTGTGCCCAAGTCAACTCTCACCCTCGGGAAACAACAGACCTTGGGACCCAAGAATGAGACATAGCTCCTGGGACCACTGGGAAATTGACTTTACTGAGGTCGCCCTGGCCAATACAGCTATAAATATCTGCTTGTTTTCATAGATACCTACTCCGGCTGGACTGAGGCTTTTCCTACCAAGACTGAAACTGCAACCACAGTAGCCCAGTTACTGCTCTCTGAGATAGTCCCCCGATTTGGCATCCCTCTAGTTCTGGGGCCTGACAATGGCCCAGCATTCATTGCTCAAACCACAAAATTGTTAGCTAAAGCTTTAGGGCTTACCTGGAAATTGCATTGTGTCTACAGGCCTCAGAGTTCAGAATAGGTAGAGAGAATGAATAGGACATTAAAAGAAACTTTAACTAAGCTCCACCTTGAGACAGGCAACAACTGGGTAAGGCTCCTTCCTTTTGCCCTCCTTCGTGTGCACTGTACCCCTTATATTAAGGGTTTCACCCCATTTGAAATCATGTTTGGCCAACCGACCTCCCCCTATTCTACCCAAAATCAGGGACGAGGTCTTAGCCAACCTGGGTAAGCATAACCTCCTCAGCTCTTCGCAGGCAATCCAGAGGCTGAGAGAACAGACCCGACAGCCAATCAAGGACACCAGACCCCAACCGGGGACACCCCAGATACCACCACATGACTTCACCCCTGGAGACTGGGTCTGGGTCAAGAAACATCAGCCTGCTTCCCTCGAGCCTCGCTGGACTGGCCCTTTTCCTGGTATCCTGACTACGCCCACCGCTCTGAAGGTAGCAGGATGAAAATTTTGGATTCACCACACTCAGGTAAAGAAAGCACACCCTGAGCAAATACCTGAACAATGGGCTTTACAGGGGACCGAGGATCCCCTGAAGATAAAGCTCTCCAGGGTTTCCTCCTAGTCTCTTTCCTGACTCTGATTGCCAGTAAAGCACCTACCCAATTTAGATGCACTCAAGGGCGGCCACTGCTATGAAGGTCGGGCCCCCGCCTGACCCTCGGAGTCCTACAAGGACAGGGGACATGCTTCATCATCGGCAACTACGACCTAAGCTCTTCCCCTTATGAGGACTCATGCGGGGACACTACCACCCTGACCCCATTAAGCCCCTCATCACAAGAGACTTAGGTCCTAACTGCATCTACCAGGACCTGGTTTGCTTGCACCTCAGGACTGACTCCCTGCATCTTTCCCATTGGAACCAAAGACTTATGTATTCTTGCTAACATTATTCCACAGGTTTATTTCTTCTCTGTTTAGCCTTAGGAGAAACCTGTTGCTTTTATGCTAACCAATCTGGTATTATTAGAGAAAGCATAAAATTAGTTACTGACTAGATGAAGGAGAACAGGCTCTACCCACCTCTAAGGATTGGTATGAGAACCACTTTAATTGGTTCCCATGGTTCACTACTCTTATCACTAGCCTTGCGAGCCCCTTACTTCTCCTCCTATTAATATTAACTTGTGGCCCAATCCTAATTAATGGCTTATTGCAATTTTTTAGAGAAAAGGTACAGGCTGTTAAGCTCGTGGTTCTTAGCACTCCCTATCAGAGGCTAGCCACAATGGTAGAAATTGAAGACACTTTAGAATCAAAGATTTGATTTAACCCTAAGACCAGTGGGGAATGTAAAGGACAAACACATGACCTTGCCCCATGGATTTTAAGGGAATGGCAAGAACTATCTGCTAATAGATAACCACTGCATTGTATAGATAACCATTGCTTTGTGTACACAGAAACTGATTGCTCCCTCAGGCATAACAGCTAACTGCAAATATCTGCTTCTGTACTGTGCTTGCTTGCTCACATACCCTTAATTCAAATTACTTAACAGGAGCTAAAACAACTATATAAGCAACCCACCCCCTGAGCTCGGGGTTGCTCTCTCCTCTGAGTAGGATAGGACAGTCGCCACGCGGCTAATAAAGCTCTCTTAATTTGAACCCAGTTCGGAGTCTGAGTGTGGTCTGTCTTATTGGTCTACAACAGTATCCGTCCTCCCACAACCACATCAAAGTTACAACTAAACTACAGTACACCTATCATTCAAAACCGCCTGAAATCAAGCTGAATGGAAGTTCTACAACTACAGAATTAAAGAAGCAGCCACATCCAGACTGGTAGGAGGGGCAGAGGCGAACGGGCTGGTCCCACACCCACGTGTGGCGGATAAAAATCAGGAGGCTACCTCAGCTGGGAAGGTCCTCTCTGAGGACTGAGGGGTCCCCATCCCACACCAGGCGTCCAGCTCAGGGTTCCAGTGCCAGGAAGAGAATCCCCATCACTTCTGGCTGGAAAAACCAGCAGGAACTGAGGCTCAGGGAGGCTGAGGTGGCTGGAGCCTCAGGCAGCTCCTCTTAAAGGGCTCACACACAGACTTATCAGACTCACTCCCTCTAAGCTTGGAGGGGAGGCAGCTCGAGGGCGCCACAGACATACAGGGAAGAACTGAGCTGTTTGGCACTGGAGCAAGGGCTGGAGAGGGGGCTTTCTCCAGGACAATCGTGCTGTCAGAGGCCTTTGTTCCTTTGGTGAGCCCTGCCCTGCGGCGGCAGACAGCCTCCATTACCTGGGACTCTAGCAACCTGGCTCATACTGTTTGCCCTGCCCTAGTGACTCCCTGAGGCCCCGCCCCACCCAACTTTCAGGCCCACCTAAGCTGTTGCCACTTGCTTAACCATACGTATGGCCTGTCTTGGATCCTGCTTCAGGTTTTCCTAAATTCTTTCAAACAAGCAGCATCTGGTCTCAGCTAACCCCATATCTCTCATTAAGTAATACATAGAAACAAACACAGGGAGGCAGCCAAAATGAGGAGACAAAGAAACAGGTCCCAAATGGAGGAACAGAACAAATCTACAGGAAAAGAACTAAGTGAAATGAAGATAAGCAACCTAACAGATGCTGAGTTCAAAATACTGCTTATAAGGATGCTCAGTGAACTTAGTGAGGGCCTCAAGAGCATAAAAAAGGACCAGTCAGAAATGAAGGAAGCAGTCAGAAATGAAGGAGGCACTAACTGAAATAAAGAATAATTTACATAGATTCAATAGTAGAGAAGGTAAAGCCAAGAAGCAAACTATCTATTTAGAATATAAGGAAGCAAAAAACGCCCAATCAGAACAGCAAAAAGAGAAAAGAATCCAAAAAAATGATACTAGTGTAAGGAGCCTCTGGGACAACTTCAAGCCTGCCAACATTTGCATCTTGGGGGTGACAGAAGGAGAAGAGAGAGAACAAGAAATTGGAAACCTATTTGAAACAATAATGGCAGAAAACTTCCCTAACTTGGTGAAGGAAACAGATATACAAGTCCAGGAAGCGCAGAGAGTCCCAAACAAGATGAACTCTAAGAGGCCCACACCAAGACACATCATCATCAAAATGCAAAAGGTTCAAGACAAAGAGAGAATCTTAAAAGCAGCAAGAGAAAAGCAGGTAATTACCTACAAGGGAGTTCCCATTTGACTGTCAGCTGATTTCTCAAAAGAAACTTTGCAGGCCAGAAGGGAGTGGCAAGAAATATTCAGAATGATGAAAAGCAAGAACCTACAACCAAGATTACTCTATCCTGCAAAGCTGTCATTTAGAATCGATGGCCATATAAAAAGTTTCCTGGACAAGAAAAAGCTAAAGGAGTTCATCACCACCAAACCATTACTATATGAAATGTTGAAGGGTCTTTTTGAAGAAAAAGATAAAATATATGAACAAACAAAATGGCAATGAATACATATCTATCGACAATTGAATCTACAAACAAAATGAACATGCAGAACAGAAACAATCTCATAGATACAGAGAACATTTTGTTGGTTGCCAGATGGGAGGGGGGATAGGGGAATGGGTGAAAAAGGTGAAGGGATTAAGAAGTACAAATTCATTGCTAGACTGACAAACCTCAAAGAGAAGGGAGTTGGAGGTGGGAGAAAGTAAACCAAAGAACTTATATGCATAACCAATGGACACAGACAACAGTGGGAAAAGGCAGGAGGGGGGCGGGAGTGGGGAGGAGGGGGTCAATGTGGGGAAAATGAGGAACATCTGTAATATATTCAACAATAAAGATAAAAAAGAAAGAAAGAAAGAAGCCCGGCTGGTGTGACTCAGTGGTCAAGCATCAACCCATGCACCAAGAGGTTGCCAGTTCCATTCCCAGTCAGGGCACATGCCCAGGTTATGGGCCAAATTCCCAGTGGGGGGTGTGCAGGTGGCCAACTGATGTTTTTGCTCATCGATGCTTCTATCTCTCTCTCCCTCTCCCTTCCTCTCTCTCTAAAATCAATAAATAATTTTTAAAAATAAAATAAAATCAATAAAGGAAAAAAAATTTTTTTAAGAGTGAAAAGCTAGAACAAGAAGAACAGGTAAACCCGAGAAAGTACCAGTGGGAAAAGAAATACTAGGGCCAGGGGGACTGACTGATCAGTTCTAATGGGAGAGCACGTGGGAAGGAGGAAGGTACATGAGCACCCACAGAAAAACAAGGTCCCACAGCTGTCTGAGCGGTTGTAACACTGTCAAACCTACACAAGTAAAAACTAATAATAAAGCCTTATATGAATGTGGAGAATGGGGGGAGGGATGAGTTTGACTTTGAAACCCCTAAACGTCCCTTATATTAAAGGTGTCTTGTTGGAAAAACTTTAAAACTTTTTTAAGACTCAAGAGAGAATCTTAAAGACTATATAAAATGATGAACGTAGCACCCCATAGAAAAGAGACTCAAGTTCGGTATTATCAGAAATAGTTAAACCTTCCAGATGAATGCAATGAACAACCCGAAAAGGGTTAATATTTTAAAAGGAAGGGCATGAATTTATGGCTTTAGACTATGTCTGCATAACCATAAACACGGGAAGAGGGTTGTAAAAACGCCCCGGTCCATGGTTGGGGGCGGGAGGGGCGGGGCAAAATAAACCAACAAAAAAATCCCGAGGTTAACAGAAAACTAAAAGGCTAGAACGAACACAATGACACGTAGCCTAGAAAGTACAAATTTGGGGTAAGGAGAATTCTCATATTTGTTACAAGTCTTGGTGGCAGCAAAGAGACCGACAGGAAATCCCCCGCGGGTGCCTTAAAGCACACGGACCCAGAGAGGATTGCGGAAACGGAAACCGGAGGGGAAGGAAAAAGGGTTGCGCCTCACCCCGCCCAGTCCCCGCCGACTCGCCCAGGAATCTCCCACAGCGCTGAGGCCCTGCGGGCCACGTGACCTTCCCGCCGTGCACTGCGCGCGCAGGCTGCAATGGCGCCTTCCCGGAACCGGCCGTTCGGCCTGCGGTCCGCGCGGGCCCCGGTGGCATCCGCCGGGTCCTAGGGGCCGCCGCCCAGCGCAGGAGCCCCGCACAGAGGCGGCAGCCCTCTCGATCGGCCTGCGGGACGTTTTCAGTGGCAAGAAGCTATCAGGGCCTTAGCTGAAGGAAGGACACCCCTGAATGAGAGCGCGGTCGCCCAGGGCAACGGCGTGTTTGCAGCCGCGGTGCACAGCGCAGCAAGGACGCGGGAGGCAGTGCAGCGCGCGCTGAACGAGCCGCACTAGCAGATGCGAGCGACACGCGCGAGTGTGCACGGGACACGCCCCTGCGCTGCTTTGGACGGAATCAATCAATCAAACGGCAGACACTCCTACCGCGAACCCTTAAAATCACAAGCAGAAGCTGGGAAAGGGACCAGGACCAGGGCCAGGCTTCTCTCTATCTTTACTGAGAATAATTAAGAATCACGTGTCCTCCCTTCCTCTCCTCGCACTTCCCTCAGCGATTATGCATCAACTTTCACTTTTGAAATAAATATATTTGAAATCCTGCTCACTGTGCATCACCAACGGACACAGACAATAATATGGGGAAGGCGGGGGGTGGGAGTGGGGAGGAGTGGGGGGTCAATGGGGGATAAAGGGAGGGAACATCTGTAATACTCTCAACAATAAAGTTTTTTTTTAAAATACTGCTGAAATGAACACAGACATTTCTGGGTTCTGGATCCTATCTTTTTCTTGAAACTTTTTTTTTTTATCCTCACCCGAGGACATTTTTCCATTTTTTTGTTCAGGTAGAGTGGGAGGGAGAGAGAGGAACAGAGAGAGAGAGAGAAAAATATCGATGCATCGAGTGGCTGCCGCCGCACAACCAACCAGGGCCGGGGACAAACTGCAACCGAGGTACATGCCCTTAGCAGGAACCGAACCCGGGTCTCTCAGGACCACAGGCCGACGCTCTAACCGCTGAGGCAAACCGGCCAGGGTTTTCTTGAAACTTTTATGTCACTCTGTCACTAGCTTCCTATTTTTCCTGATGCTAGATGGCGCTGTGAGTCCGCGGCGGGGTCGGGTGGGGTCCCTGATGCCCCCAAACAGCCTAGCACCTACTTCTGCAATTAGGGGTGAATTTAAGATGGGAAAGGAACCTGTGTTTGGAGCTGAGGAAAAACATTCACGGTGGGCTATACCCTGAACCTTGGTGTCTCCTTTTCCCCACCCCATTGTCTTCCTTTGCCTACAACAGAGTTTGACTCTAACTAAACACCATATTTTTAACCTTCAATTTTACATGACTCCCAAATTCTCATTTTAGTTAAACATCAGCTGTGTTCCTAGTAAGCAGACCCTGATGAACTTTTATTTAAAAACTAGCAAACAACTATAAAATCCAAACCCATGAACATGTCATAAAAATCCTACGAAAATCTAGTCCAGGCATATATTTCCAGCTTTCTTCGGGTGTTCTGAAATTGCTACTTTCCACATGCTATCTCGGATCTTTTGACTTCTGGACATTCACTGGTCCCTACGTGAATACAAGTCCTTCTGTCTTCCTGAGCTCTAATTTACATGGCTTCTGCTACTTAACCTTTATGTATTCAATCATAAATTGCTTCCTCCAGGAAACCTTCAATGACCATTTAAATTCCTGTTGCATTTGAGTGCATCCTGTGGATTGCAACAGGATAATACATGTCCCTGGATACTGCACATCCTGTGGATTGCAACAGAATAATACATGTTCCTGGATACTGCACATCTAGTCTGATTTCCATTGCTGATTCCATCTCTACTTGACTAATGTCTCAAGTGAAGGAGAAGCCTGATCTTTGTTGCTCATTTATCCAATCCTCACATGCTATAAAGCTGCTACTTGATTTTTTTAGTTCTCAAAAATGAATGGGTTAAACTGGATTGTCTTCATATATACCAATAATAAATAATTGGACATAGAAGTTATATTTTACAATAGTATTGAAGATGTGATGTACACAGGGATAAACTACAAAGGGGCACAACAGAAATTTGTGGGGGTGGTGATAAAAAACATTCTGAATCTTCATTATGTTCATGCTTCCAGGACTGGATGCATTTGTTGAAATACACTGAACTATCTACTGGAAAAAGGATGAATGTCACCTTAATAAACCCAAGTTAAAAATAAAGGGTTATTGCATCAATTTCCTCATTTTTGTTATTTCCTTCTTTAAATTAGTAGTGCCCCTCGAATGTTAAAAATATGATTATCTCTTTCATAGTAGAGATTTTCAATTCACACCTCCTAAGAGTGCTGCCTACATATTCAGACTTATCTCTTGCCCCAATGTCTACTCCTGTTTTATGAATAGGTCCTTCTTCTTGCACCTTATTACCTTTGAACATCTTTACCTCTGGGTAGTCATCCCATTATTTAATGCTTGTTGTCTGCTAAACGTGCCTCCCCAAAATTCATGCTGAAGCCTCAACCTCTCACACACATCTTAGAATGTGAGTGAATTTGGACATAGGGCCTTTAGAGGTGATTAACTTCAAATGAGACTATTGGGGCCCTGGCCCGGTGGCTGGGTTGGTTGAAGCGTCATCCCATACACCAAAAATTTGGGGATTTGATTCCCGGTCAGGGTACGTACGGGAGGCAGCTGGTCAATGTTTCTCTCGCATCGATGTTTCTATCTCTCCCTCCCTCTCCCTTCCTCTCTCTCTAAAATAAATAAAAACATATTGAGACCTTTAGAGTAAGTGCTAATCCAGTCTTACTGGTGTCCTTAGAAGAGAGAGTTTGGTCACACACAGAGACACCAGGGATGGTAACAGAGGAAAGACCATGTGAAGACACAGTGAGAAGGTGGTCGTCTGCAAGCCAAAGCAAAGGGCTCAGAAGTAGCCAGACCTGCCAACACCTTGATCTTGGACATCTAGCCTCTAGAGCTGTGAGGAAATAAGCTTCTGTTTTCTAAGTTACCCAATCTGTGGTGTTCTGTTATGGCAGCCGTGGCAAACTAAGACAGTGTTCTAATAACTCCCTCAGTCATTATCTCCCTTGAGAGAAAATGACCTCCTGACCATTCAGGTGGTTCTTAGATACTTTTCCCTTGGATTCACGAAGTACACTGAGCATAGGTTATGCTTCTCTCTTCCCAACCAAAATATAACATTTTAAAAAATCCTCACCTGAGGATATTTTTTCCATTGAATTTTTGTAAACAGAGTGAAAGGGAAGGAGGGAGAGGAGGAGAGAGAGAGAGAGAAAGAGAAACATCAATGTGAGAGAGACACACTGATTGGTTGCCTCCCATATGAGCCCCGGGCTGGGGATCAAACCTGCAACCCAGGTACGTGTCCTTGACTGGGAATCGAACCTGAGACCCTTTGGTGCGAGGGCTGACACGCTAACCATTGAGAACATGGATCAGGGGGCAAAGTTGTCTTTGATACCAACAGATTACCTTCTTGACCAATCTTTAGCCATGTTCCCCTGGGCCTTCTCAGCGAGGTCTCAATTTTGGCTCATGAAAATCTACAGACTCTCAGTACAAATAATTTTGTCCATTCTTCTCCCTCTACATTAAAAAGTTTAAACAAATATGATCATGTTTCTAACAGGTCAGTTCCTAAGATGACTCAGGGCTGTTTGTCCTAGCCAACACTGTGATAGTCCCTGATCCACTTTTCTTTTTCTTTTTTTTCTTATCCTCACCTGAGGATATTTTTCCAATTTTTGTTCGGATAGAGTGGGAAGGAGAGAGAGAGAAACATCAACGTGAAAAGGATACATTGAGTGGCTGCCTCCTGCACGACCCAACCAGGGCCAGGGACAAAGTGCAACTGAGGTACGTGCCCTTAGCGGGAAATGAACCCAGGTCTCTCTGGACCACAGGCCGACGCTCTAACCGCTGAGCCAAACCAGCCAGGGCCCTGATCCACTTTTCTAGAGCAGTTACAAAAATGGGATTATATCTTTGAAATCTTTCTCTGTCCCTTTGAGATATATATGTTTCTTACAGCTCAGGGGTGTCTTTCTCAAGGACCTGAAAGATGTTCCTCTGAAACAAAACAAGGAAGGACGGGGTCACTGTCTCCCTATCTCTGGGGGATGATACAGTCTTTTTTTTTTTCATCCTCACCCTAGGACATTCTTTGATATTTTGTTCAGATAGAGAGGGAGAGAGAGAGAGAGAAACATCAATGTGAAAGGGACACATCGAGTGGTCGCCACCCACACGACCCAACTAGGGCTGGGGACAAACTGCAACCGAGGTACGTACCCTTAGCGGAAATCGAACCTGGGTCTCTCCAGACCACAGGCCGACACTCTAACCACTGATCCAAGCCAGCCAGGGTGAGGAGATAGTCTTTAACTTCAATAGTTATCAGCTAGCAGACAAGGTTGCCCTAATTAATTTACACTACCAACCTTTGTTATTACTTCACTTTCCTGACTCTACTGAGCCCCTATTCCACTCCATACCTTTTCCTTCATCCTCTCTTCAGTACAAATAGAAGTTGAGTTTATTTCACAGTGGACCCTCTTTCTTATTGCAATAATACACTACTGATTAAGATTCTGTCCTTATCACTTTAAGTGGGTCCCAGCTTTGTTTACCTTTGAAAATACCATTACACTGAATGTTTTTTGGGGTTGGGGGAGGGTACAGGCAGGAGCCCTTGGATCTCATATTTTACTTTAAAATTTTGGGCATTTCAGTAGATACCATATAATAGATTCTTTGATTTTGGGGGCTGTCCCTTGCAATCACAGGCCACAGCTTGAGGCCATACCCCATATAGAGATTATTAGGAGAGTTATGTTTTCACCAGGCTAAAGGTGAGATTATCAAGGCCATTTTTCAGTGTGGTGTTCAAAGAATGTGCTACTGAAGAGCCTTAGAGTGGGAGAAGGCAGATCAAACATTTAAAATTCCAGGTTTTTTGTTTGTTTGTTTGTTTTTGCTACTTACATGTTGTTGGCAGTGGTTTTCATATTCAGGATTAAGATTTGTGAAGTCTGGCTGCCTGGGCTGATGTTCCAGTCCTGCTGTTTTCCATGTGGTGTTGGACGAGTTTCTCATCCTGGCCGTGTTTTAGGTTTCTGATCTGTAAAATAGTAGCAAGTCTTGATATATTTTTTTAAATCCTCGCCCCAGGATATTTTTCCATTTATCTTCAGATAGAGTGGGAGGAAGAGAGGGAGAGAGAGAGAAACATCAATGTGAGAGGGACAGATAAACTGGTTGCCTCCCATATGACCCAACCAGGGACAGGGACTAACCACAACCGATATACGTGCCCTTGACCAGAATCGAACCCATGACTCATTGGTCCGTGGGCCCATGCTCTAACTACTGAACCAAACCGGCCAGGGCTTGATATGATATTTTGACATTGAGAGGTGAGAAACCTTTAATACTATGGCTAATACATGCTGGTATCTGTGCAGTCTACATGGTTCGAGGGACTCTCCATGAATGTTTTCACAGCAGCACTCGACAGCGTGGGAACTGAGTGTCAGTTCAGGTCCTGTCTCCTGGAGTAACCCCACAAAACTAACACCAGCAGTCGGTTTGCTGTGTGGAGCGTCACAAACCATATTCCCCATGTCCATGTGTCCATATGGCCATTCTGGCTCTACATTCAGAATCCCTCCTGGGGGGGGGTTCCCTCCTGACTCCTGATCCAGAACCAAGCAGTAAGTTGTAGCCAATTTGGAGATGGGTAAGGAAGGTACAGTATTCGTTCTCTGTGGCTTATTCTTTCTGTACTGATGCTCACCCCCTTAAAGAGACATCTCCCTGAAATTAACAATAAAATATTTATTGAGCACGAGCATGTACAAGCTACATATTCAATCCCCACCCCCCCCCAGGTTTCCGTTACCAGATTTTTAGGACCACATAAAGCTGGAAATAGCACTTGGGATGTGGCACTGCCTGATGCAGCCCAGAAAACTCCCCAGAGGCAGAATCGAGGAGTATGACAGGTCTTGTACCTTGTTCACTCAAGACCTACCTCAGTACACTTCATCAAAGCGTCCTCCGAGTCCAGTGATAAGAAGAGAAGGTAGCCAAGCCAGCTTGCATACAGACAGGGTTGCTGGGAGCATCATTACTCCATGGAGACAGGGTCATAGAACGATGGGAGTGCTGCAGGTGAAAAAGGCAAAGCCACAGGGAAAAGTCATTTGAGATTCGCCTTCAACCCTTTCATCTTCTGACTGCAAAAAGACATGCCAAAGCCATCTTGAAACAGCCCAAGGATGACGGGCTACCCATTAGAGATGAAGGAAACAAAGTGTATTTTTCTTTTTATCCTCACCCGAGGACTTTTTTTTTTTTTTTTTTGCATTTATCTTCAGATAGAGCAGGAGGGAGAGAGGGAGGAATAGAGAGAGAGAAACACTGATGTGAGGGACACATCGACTGGTTACCACCCACACAACCCCAACCAGGGCCAGGGACAAACTGCAACTGAGGTATGTGCCTCTAGTAGGAACCAAACCTGGAACTCTCTGGTCCGAAGGTCAATGTTCTAACCGCTGAGCCAAATCGGCCAGGGCAGAAACAAAGTGTATTAATAAGTCAAACCATTCATAGGGACCCTAGTCTGCTTTTTCAATGACTTCTTCTTTTGTGTGGCTGATAAAATGGTAACATTATGAAAAAATTCAAGGAGAGTTTTCTACTTGTAAGACCAAAACAAAATTATCACTCAAAACAAAGAGAAACCAGTAAGGCTCATCACCTCTATTTGTAAAATAATAATAATAATAATAATAAATAAAAAGCCCCTCCAGCCCTGGCTGGTTTGGCTCAGTGGTTAGAGCATCAGTCCACGGACCAATGAGTCGTGGGTTCGATTCCGGTGAAAGGCATGTACCTCAACCGTGATTTGTCCCTGGCCCTGGTTGGGGTCGTGTGGGAGGCAGCCACTCAAAGTGTCCCTTTCATGTTGATCTCTCTCTTTCTCTCTCTCTTCCTCTCTCTCCCTCCCACTCTATCTTAACAAAAATGGAAAAATGTCCTTGGGTGAGAATTAAAAAAAAGCACCTCCAGTTTCCTTTAAATTCAGGTATCATCTTGCTACATCAACACTACATTATGTAGTTTGTGTGGAACATAGGATTGCCCTTTACATGAAGTAAAATTAAGGTTAATGGTCTAAAAGAGTGGAGATGGGGGGTAATTTTTTTTTTTTTTTTTTTACTGATTTCTGACCTTTAGATTCTGTATATAGAGTATTCAGCGTATTGTATATACAGAGAGGCCCTGACTGCAGACATACACCTTGGAGAAAAACATCCATAAAGGAACAATGTTTTTGCTCTGTTAGTTGCTCATATTTTCATAAACCCAGAACAAATGGTCCCTCCAGAAGAATTTTTAGACCATTAAATCAAAGATTGCATTACCCGCATAGCAGACCTATGCTACTGAGTCTCAGATGTTTCCTTTATAAGAGAATGTGTTCCTTTCAATAGAATCACGCTGGAACTGGTACCCTCCCTGTTAAGGGCCCTGAATAGATCTTAGTCTTCTCCTTGGAGCCTGACATTGTTTCTACCCAAACATGGCTTTTGTGTCTCTTGGTTTCACTTGAGGAAATTCCTGTTCAACACAGATGAAGGAATCCCAGTCTCCAGAACACACAGCAGCCTGTTCCCAAAGAACTGCATCAGAGACATGTCAGAGGTTCATCGTGAAACAATGGACATCAATGCATCAGCTAAATACCAGAAAGGTGGATAAATACAATTTCTGGAAAATACTAAAGCAGAGAAAGTGCAATGTCTGACTTTCCAAAATAAGTGAATGAATGAATGAATGCATGAATACATAAATAAATAAATAAAATCCATTCAATGTAGTAAACAGTGATGCTCAAAAAGATAACAATATTTGAAAAAAAGAGTCTTTGAAATATTATGCACACAATGCAATACACAGATGATGTATCCTAGAATTGTACACTTAAAATCCATATAACCCTATGAACCAATGTCACCCCAATAAATGTAATTAATTTTTTAAAGAAAAATTATTATAAATGCATTAAAAAAACAAAACAAAAACGAAAGGTATACACAATACAAAATACATGAATCTGGTTGCAGATTATAATCATGTAACTTAAAATAATGAATCTATACACTCAAGTTAAAGACCTTTGCATGCAAAACAAAAAAGCAAGAAGGAATAGGTCAGAGCAAGGCCTGAAGCGGTAACATACAGCAAAGCATTGTGACTTCTCAGCAAATTCCAACCGACCCCAGCGGAAGCGCAGAGAGCTGACCTCGCCCCAGCAGCGGGCCCTGCAGAGAGGCCAGCAGAGGTCCGGGAGGCCCGCCCTGGGTGGGCCAGGTCCTGGGCAATGGTTGAGCCCAGGAGGTCGTCTGCGCTTGCGCAGGAAGCGCCCACCGCTGCAGGCCCTTGCTGTTGCTAAGCGTTCCAAGCAAGGCCTGGAGGCTCCAGGGAGCCCGGAGAGAAAGAGAGGAGGCGTGGCATCGAGTACAATCCACGGGGAATGTCCTCACAAGGGGAAGCAGTGAATGGTGTTGAGGAGATCGCCTACAATTTACAAGAACGTTGGGGACATAAACTTCCACATCTTCTATCGCATCCTGGCTTGGGGGGAAGGGGTGAAGAATCAGCTTTAACTACAGAACCGGAATCAGGACCCTAGGGAAATGCCCCCTCGTTTTGGTATTGCGTATTGGTCTAGGTATTGCGGTTGTAAAGAATACCCTTATGTTATGAACATTGCAGGTAGAAATGTCATCATGTCTTATTGGCTCTAAAATCATGTACTCTACCCGTATGGATATAGATGAGTTTGCTATAGCGAGGTGTTCATTTCGAATCTGGGTGGTTCTTCTATACAGGTGTTCATTGTACAACTTCTGTGATAGAGTATCTTTCTCACTGGAGACAAGGCCAGTAAGATGAGCATGTAGTGATGGTGTTAAAATACTAAGAGGAAAAAACTGTCCATCTAGAATTATGTACAAAGTAAAAATACATTTCAAAAACAAGAGAAAAAAATAGAGATTTTTTTTCATGTATATGTAAGATGAAAGAATTAATCACTAATAGACCCTCACTACAAGAATTGTTAAATTTCAAGGGAAAGGAACACAATTCCAGATGGAAGTTTGGGTCTACACCAAAGAATGAAAAGCACAGAGATTTGTAAATTCATGAGTAAATATATATGATATATTTTCTTACTATTTAACTTTTGCTAGCCTATAATTTACTGTGTAGACAAAAGTCTAGAATGGACTGTGGGGTGACTTGTGTAAAAGTAAAATGTCTTACAATTTCACAGGTGGTAAAGGGCAAAATGAAATGCTACTATTTTAAGGGTTTCATACAGTACACGAAGTCATAGAATATAAGCTGAAAGTAGACTTTGAAAAGTTAAACATGTACACAATAAACCCTAAATCAACCACAATGCAATTAAAAAGAGTTAGAGATGGTAAGTCAATAAAGGAGACAAAAATGGAATCATTACATATTATATTATTTCAAGCAAGGCAGATAAAGAAGGGAATCAAATAATATAGGTGACAAATAGAAAAATTATAAATTTAAATTTAACTTGACAAAATGTCAAGGGTCTAAATATACAAACTCAAAAACAGATGGTCAGACAGGCATAAAAGACAGAGCTGACTGTACAGAGTGGGGCAAAAGTAGGTTTACAGTTGTTCCTATGGGAAATACTACAATAATTAATAATACAAGAATAACGTGTGTTTCCCATACTCACAACTATAAACCTATTTTTCCCCACCCTGTATCTTGCCTGCAGGAATGCATTTTAAATATAAAGGTATAAATAGGGCAAAAATAAAAGGAAAGGCAAATATATATCATTCTATCAAAAAAATTTTAAAAAGCTTTAATGGCAAAACTAATATCATTTAAGGTAAATGTTATACTAAAAATAGTATGAAGGATAAAGAAGACTATTTCGTGATGTTATATGTCCATTTATTAAATAAACAGGAGAGTCCTCGTCCTTTATGCACCAAATCACAGATCTTCAAAATGTATGCCAACTATAAAAAACCGATATAATCTCAAGGAGAAAATTTAAAAATCCAAGTTTATAGCTGGAAATTCCAATACCCCGCAATATTTAGTAAAACAAGTAGAGAAAAAATATCAATAAGAATATAGGATAAGGAATATTTGAACAACACTATGAACTAAATGATCGAATTGACATTTATAGATTTGTATGCTTCACCTGATAGGGGTAGAATACACACTCCTCTCAAGGACACATAGAACATTTACCCCAATAGACCATATTCTGGGATCAAGAAAAGTCCAAGTAAATTTACAAAGATTCAAGGCATACAAACTCTAGTATTGATTCTAGATCAAATCAATCAGAAAAGTATGAGGAGTGCAAAGCCCAAAAAGAAATTTCCTCAACCTGATAAAGAGCATTTACAAAACCTACAACAATAACATACTTAACTGTAAAAGACTGATGCTTTTTTTCTTAAGGACTGAAATAAAGCAAAGATATCCACTCTCACCAATACTTCAAAATAGTACTAGATGTTTTAACTAATGTAATCAAGGAAAGAGAAATGCAAGAAAAGTCACACATGTAGGGACAAAGAAATAAAAGTATTTTAAAAATAATGTGCCATCTATGTAGACAAATTCAAGGAACCAACCAAGTAATACCTAGAACTAATAAGTGAATTTGTGCATAACGTTAATAAAGTGTGTGTATGTGAACACACGCAGTGAACAGAACAAATAAAAACCACAATATCATGCTCTGGCCGGTAAGACACAGTTGGTGGTCATAAAGTGAAGGAGTTGGAACAGCTGGTGTGGCTCAGTGGTTGAGCATCAACCCGTGCACCAAGAGGTTGCTGGTTCAATTCCCAGTCAGGGCACATGCCCAGGTTGTGGGCCAAATCCCCAGTGGGGGGCATGCAGGAGGCGGCCAATCAATGTTCTCTCTCATCAATGTTTCTCTCTCTCCCTCTCTCTTCCTCTATCTCTAAAATTAATTTTTTAAAAAAGCCCTGGTCGTTTTGGCTCAGTGGTTAGAGCGCCGGACTGCAGTCCAGAGAGACCCGGGTTCAGTTCCCACTAAGGGCATGTTCTCCGGTTGCAGTTTGTCCCCAGCCGGCCCTGGTTGGGTTGCGCGGGTGGCAGCCACTTGATGTGTCCCTTTCATGTTGATATTTCCCTCTCTCTCTCTTTCCCTCTCTATCTGAATAAAAAATGGAAAAAAATGTCCTTGGGTGAAGATAAAAAAATAATAATAAAAAAAATTATTTGAAATTTATTAAAAAAATACAATTAAATTAATTTAAAAATGTTTTTAAAATTAAGTGCAAGAGTCAGAAGATAGATGATGGCTTTTTATTAAGTAACTTTTGTCTAATTATAACTTGAATTTTTAGCAACAAAAAATTCTTCAGCCCTGGTCAGTTTGCTCAGTGGTTAGAGCATCAACCTGAGGTTCAGAGAGACCCGGGTTTGGTTCCAGTTAAGGGCACGTACCTCGGTTGCAGTTTGTCCCTGGCCCTGGTTGGGTTGTGCAGGCGGCAGCCACTTGATGTGTCCCTTTCACATCGATGTTTCTCTCTCTCTCTTTCTCTTCCTCTCTCTCCCTCCCACTCTATCTGAACAAAAATGGAAAAATGTCCTCAGGTGAGGATTAAAAAAAATTCTTCAAAAATCAGAAAGTTAACAGTAAAATAATTATACATATATTGTTATATGTTATAAAGGAAAAGTATAGGGCTCTAAAAACAAGAATTGAACACCAACACTAAATGTTATCAGGAATTTCATGTTGCTGGATCTCCCCCCACATCTTTGTTAATGTCCTTCTGTAGTAATTTTTAGAATTCAGAAGACCAAAGAGGTAAATTCCAAATAACTTATGACACATAAGAAGGAACATAGACCTAGACTTATTTTGTGTGATTCACTAGTGAGGAGGTTTCTGCAACAGACACAGAATCCTGAGCTACAGTTCAGGAGGAACAAGGTCTGAAGTCCAAAGGAACAAGGTAGAACAAAGGGGTAATGGTTAAAAGGAGGAGTTGCATATAGGAGAGATTCAAAAGAAAAGCACAAGAGCTGTTTTGAAATTAATCAAAACAACTTTAAGTTGTTTTAAGTTAAAAAAAATTAGTTTAAAAGATTGGGGTACATCACAGGAGTTTTAAAATGGAGGCGATTTTTATACTAGTAATAATTACAGGATTTAAACAATAATGCGTTCTATTCAGGAAGTATTTTTTTTTTTTTTGCTGGAGCTATTGAGGAGGCTAAAAGTCTGAAACATTAAAATAACCAAATCATAAGGGGAAAAAGGAGGGACATCTGCAATACCTTCAATAATAAAGATTATTGTTTTATTATTGTATTTATTTTATATTACATATATTGTTTTATTATTTTATTATTGAAATGTGTGTGTGTGTGTGTATAAAATCAATATCCAAGCCTAAAATTATCCTAAGTAATGTTGGCTTCCCATGAAACAAAACAAAAAGTCTCAACATCAGTCTAAATGAAGACATTTCCCAAAATTCTGGCCAATGGAATTCAGCTAAAGGAAAAATTACTACTATAAAAAATAACTATAAATCACTCCATTTATGGACTTTCATATAAATATAAAATTTAATGGTTATTAAATCACACTTCCACATTTTTCAGGAAAAAAAGTCAAATTCTCTATATACGCTGAAAATCAAATATCAGAATCTGCGAGTCCACACTCTGTAGAAAGAATCAACACTGGGAACCAAACGCTCTTTGGCATCTCTATCTCCCCGGAGCAAATAAGAGTAGGAACACTCCAGGGAACTCCTTAAACCTGAGCGGAGCAGGCGCAGGCCCTAGAGACGGGGGGCCGGAGGGGCCAAAACACTCTACCTAGTTCTTTCCGCCAACATCGTTCAGACGCTCACAAGATGGGTCCGCGCGGGCCACCGTCCCCGTCCAGTCACGTGGCGCTCACAGCGCTCGGTGTATGAACCAGCAGCAGAGCGAAGCGACCATCAGTGTTCGGTGACCTGAGGCTCCTGTAGTGTTACTTCGGGCTATTTGTAAGGCAAAAACAAACAAACAAACATTGTTTCCAGAAGGCGGTGCTCGTCCCCCGCGCGACCCGTGCCCCCATCCTCCCCATCCCTCAGCAGAGGCCGTAATGTGCCACCTTCGCGTGGCTTTCGGGACACAGCATCTCAGGGCGGGAGGAAAGCCTCCAGGTTACGGATTCCGAGCTGCAGCCTCACAGCTCAGTTCCGAAATGCGGACTTTGAACTATTCAGGGAACAGCTTCCAAGGGCGCCATCTGCCATACGAGAAAATACAGGGTGTTCCCTCACGCCCCCCAAATGTACACACACACAGTTGTAGATTCTGTTACGTTTTGAAAAGGAAACGTGCTTGAATAAACGCTGCCCTGGTGATTATTTAAAGCGTGTCTACATTTTGAGGGGACACCCTGTATTTAATAAAACGTACCAGGTCAGCAAAAGCACCAGAAGGAAGTCCTCCCGAAGGGTGAACAGCGTGTCCCACAGCTTTCACAGGCACCTGTCCTCCACCGATTATACTTTCTGTATACAGAATACAGAATTTGGCTTAATGAACGTGAACTTCTAATTAAAATCCACGTGGAGCGTGGATGGATACTGAAAAGCGTTTAGCAATATCAGCCGTTCATTCATAAAATCGTCACAGACGTGTCATCCTTTGCCACACATGTACCTAAATCTCAGATGGAATAAAATACTGGGTGTTTTACATGAATAGTAAATGATGATAGAACATTTTTCCCTAATGCCCTGGCCAGTTTGGCTCAGCGGTTAGAGCTTCGACGGTGGACCAATGAGTCATGGGTTCGATTCCAGTCAAGGGCACACACCTCAGTTGCGATTGGTCCCCGGCCCTGGTTGGGTTGTACAGCAGGCAACCAGTCAATGTGTCTCTCTCACATGGATGTCTCTCTCTCCCCCCCTCCCACTCTATCTGATGATGAAATGGAAAAATATCCTCTGGTGAGGATTAAAAAAAAAAAGAATATTTTTTCCTGATTTGGATGCTCACATGAAACCCAGACATGAAATGAAAGATTTACATGTTTTTCTATAAAATGATTAATAATGTTTAGGTGTGATAGGTTGAGTAAGACTACAAACAGTCAGATGTCTTGCAAATATTTGTTGTATGTGTCGTGTAGTAGTGAGTGTAATTCTCAATACAGACTGACCTCAAATTAATAAGATAAACAAAAGCAACCTAATTTTAAACATGTGTTAAGTCATGTGAACGGTTGTCTTCAGAAGAGAAAACAAAATAAATTAAGACAATAAGCACTATATCCTCCCTAAAACTAAATAAGCTAATAAGAAAAATCATGTTGGCCTGACTGAGGAAGAAAATAAATTTGCTAATATTCAGTTTCACAACCGCTTATTTGATACTTAAACATTTTAAATAGCCTTTTTTCGACCTGCCAATTCTATTTTTACTGAACGATGAAATTTAAAAGAATGTTCTCTGGCCCTGGCCGGTTTGGCTCAGTGGTAGAGCATTAGCCCTTGGACCAATGAGTCACGGGTTTGAGTCCGGTCAAGGGCACGTCGTACCTCGGTTGTGTTCGTCCCCAGCCCTGGTTGGGGTCGTGCGGGAGGCAACCATTTGATGTGTCTCTCTCATATCTCTCTCTCTCTCTCTTTCCTTCCTCCCTCCCTCCCTCCCTCCCTCCCTTCCACTCTATCTGAAAATAAATAGAAAAATATCCTCAGGTGAGGATTTTTAAAAAAGTAAGAATGTTCTCTGATGCATTTTCTGCAAAAGAGACGAATAAGAAATAAAGTAAAAGTTTATCAACTGGGCATAGAAAAATTAAAGAGCACACATTCAGAATTCAAAATGCCAAGAAAAATAATGTAGCGGTATATCTAGTGGGGGAAAACATGATATACAGCAAATAAGAATTTCAAAAATAAAATGTGAACATCATATATGTGTCTAGTTCTATCTATGAAATATACATATAATTAATATGTATAAATATATATAAATAAATGTATATTCAGTTGAGTATATTAAAAAATATGAAAAATCTGTATATATATTTATATCTAAACCTATGTTCAAATCTCTTTATATAGGCAGATATAGGTACAGATATAGATTCTGTCTAATATATTTGTAAACATCCTGAAAAATCTGAATGTATACACAGTGTAAAAGGTAGTGTGGAATGACTGAAAGAAGGAAATATATACAGTGTATATAAATCTTTTGTAGACTTCTGTAATTAAAAAAATAGTTGAAATAGACTTCTATTAATTCTGTAACTTAAAAAGTATCTTATTATATTTTTAAATAGTTTTTTAAAATTAATTTTAGAGAGAGAGGAAGGGAGAGGGAGAGAGATATAGAAATATTGATTGACTGCCTCCTGCACACCCCCCACTGGGGATTGAGCCCACAACCCAGGCATGTGCCCTGACCGGGAATCAAACCAGTGACCTCTTGGTGCATGGGTCAACGCTCAACCACTGAGCCACACCAGCTGGGCTTAAAAGGTATTTTAATCCTTTCTTCATTGACGTCCATCACCAGTGGTTCCTTTGACTCTGATCTCTTTCCTCACAAAACCCACTAATAGCCCAGCTGGTGTGGCTCAGTAGCTGAGCATTGACCCATGCCCCAGGAGGTCGCCGGTTCGATTCCTGGTCAGTCAGTGCACATGCCCAGGTTGTGGGCCAAATCCCCAAGGTGGGGCACGCAGAAGGCAGCCAATCGAGGCTCTCTCATCAATGTTTCTATCTCTCTCTTCCTTCCCCTTCCTCTCTCTCTGAAACAAATAAAGAAAAAAAAATTAAAAAAAAAATCATCACCCTGGCTGGTTTGGCTCAGAGGTTAGAGCGTCAGCCCGTGGACCAGAGAGTCCTGGGTTTGGTTCCCAATAAGGACACTTACCTCGATTGCAGTTTGTCCCCAGCCCCATTTGGGGTTGTGCGGGTGGCAACCAGTCAATGTATCTCTCTCACGTTGATGTTTCTCTCTCTCCCTCTCTCTCTCTCTTCTTCCCTCTCTCCCTCCTGCTCTATCTGAGGATAACCGCGAAATGTGTCCTCCAGTGATGATTAAAAAAAAAAAAAAATCACCAACATCTTCAGCAGTTACTGGGTTCCCAGCAATTTAATTCTATGCTGCTCCCGTACTTCCATTTATGGAAGACAGATGGCGCTGTAACACGGCTCTTTGACCGTTGCTCACAAATCTATCACTGACACACCTCACATATGTAGGAAGCAAATTTGCACCAGGAAGATGGAATTATTCTCAGGGTTCACAACTTCTTTGAGGACAGATACTGACATTAATTTTCACAGGCAGATTTTAAGCAACAGGGGAGTATAGGGTACTCTCTCTGTGCTGAGAAAAAGCTGCAAAATAAACTCTACTGTGACTATTCACTGGGAGGTCGGAGGGTGGCTCCTCTTATGATTCAACATTTTCATTCTCTCAAACTCCAAAGCCCCAGGGACATAAGCCTGATAAACAGTGATTGCGGGAGGAAAAGGTTATTTATTAATGATGATGATGATGATGATGATGATATTTGTGTGTGCATCTTGGTTGTGACACGCAGGAATGGGCCAGATGGCAAGGAAATAGCTCCCAGGTGGAGAAATGGTGATCCCGGTTGCGTTGTGGTAAGACAAGGGGTAAAGCTCTCGCTGCTGGTAAACCGGAAGCTCTACTTAATGGTTTTATGTACATTAGCAAGATGATTTCCATGGACCTCTCTAAGCTAAGTCTAAGGTACGAAAATGTTAGCTGAGCTAAGGAATGAATCGTTCATAGATAAGCAAAATAAATTTAGGGGAAATAGAGAGCCAGACATGCTGGGTTGGAAAATAAAACAACTTCTCATTCACGATCTCAAGCAAACACTGAGACTTGAAACAATAAATGATTATTGTTTTTAAGACACTAAGTTTTGGCACAACAAAACTAATACATCACGGCATTAAATAGTGTTGGTATGTAAATAACTCCACGCTTTTACCTCCAGAACATGACATGCACATCACTTCAATTTTTACCGATTTCTTCCAAATATAAAATGTCAGAAATTGAACTCCACATTTTCTGCTTGCCACCTACTCTTATTTCCCCTGTTGTCTTTATTCTTGGTGACTCACTCTCTCCACCCACTCTCCCCTGTCAAATTCCAAGAATCCACTTTGAAATACACAACTCCCATCTACATACTTTTTATCACTAAGATAATTTGAGCAACATCATGTCTAGCCTGAACTGCTGCAAAAACCTACCAAGAGCAGGAAAATATTTCAGGATACCGTTTTGTTTTTTTTTAATTCCTCCTATTTTTTCCCCTTCATTTTCTCCATTCATGGAGATAGTCACATTTCTGCTCATTAAATAAGTGCAGTATTCAGCCGGGCTCAGAGCTGAAATACTCTTCCATTTCCAAAAGCCCACATCCTACATGGGAGAGAGAATTTAATGGTAAAGAATAAACACCCCAGGTTGAAGCAGGGAGGAAAGTTAAGCTAACTTCATCCATCAGACCAGAAAGAGAGTTTCTGGGGCTGAGGGAAGCAATGAAGATGAGTACGAGAGGAAAACACCAAAGGACCTAGAAACAGAGGGGACTTGAACTCACTATCCTGTCTTTTCAGGGCAACATCTCATGGCGATAAATACTCAGCGGGGAGCGGAGGGGAGACTTCAGGGCAGATTGCTGTTGGATATAAGGTCTATGCAAACCAGGAAGATGTCTTCATTGTGATGGCCTCGGTGTAGACGTGTGTCCTAATGGGCACACAAAAGCCTGTACCCAAACCACATTAACATGAGGGCGCAGACATTGATGATCCAATGAAACAATATAGCACAACATAAAAACAACGCTCACTCTTAGGAAGACACAGGACTGCTGGATTGTGTCTCACCTGGATACACCCATCGGCAGCAGCTGGCACAGACACAGGTCTGGACCAAAGTGTTCCTGGGACAACATGAGTAACTGTTATACCCAGTAGGGAACAAAAATCTCTGGCTCTCATGCTTGCCTCTGCGAAAGAAAATGATACAAAAGACTTGATTTATCTCTTCCCCCCTCCCCCTCTTCAGGGGATTGTCAGTCTGTACCCCACTTCCATGTCTCTGGGACTACCCCGTTCCTCAGACTGTTATGTTCATTATATTCCATAAATAAGTGAGATCATGTGATATTTGTCTTTTTCTGCTTAGCTTGTTTCGCTTAGGATAATATTTTCCAGGTCTCTCCATGTCATCTCAAAGGATGAGAAATCTTTCTTTCTTACAGCTGCATAGTACTCCATTGTGTATATGCACTACAGCATTGTTATCCATTCCTCTACTGATGGACACTTGGGCTGTTTCCAGATCTTAGCTATTGTAAATAGTGCTGCTACGAACATGGGGGTACAGATATTCTTTCTGATTGGTGTTTCAGGCTTCTTAGGGGGTGGGGGAACTTATATGTATGTATGTATGAACAATGGACATGGACAACAAAGGTGGGGACAGGGTGGGGAAGGAGAGAGACGGGGGAATCAGTGGGGGGAAAAGGAGAAACATCTGTAACAAAAATAAATTAATTTAAATAAATAAATAAAACCTGAAAAAAAAATTTACATCTCACCCTAAAAAAAACAAACAAACAAAAATACAACAACAAAAGACTCGAGTCTCGGTTTGAGAAATGGGTCTCACTTTCTAAGTCACTGCTGCCTCTCAAATTCAGCCTGTGTGGGGTCCTTGTGACTCCTTCAAGCTCTTAACTCACTCCGTATCACATCATTTGTCATACACATCATTGCTTATACCCCAGACTTTCCTGCACCCCAGCAGAAGGAGGTTTGGATGGGTGCTTGGTTGTCAGATAGAGACAAGTGTGCAATGCCACAGATAAGCCTGTTTCTCAGCTAAACAACCAGAAAAGGAGCGATTTGCCACTTAGTAGCCAAGAGGGAAGAATAAGAGTCACTAAGAAGCCTTCAAAACCCATCATTCCCTCCTTGAAAACCCCCTCTCCAAATTCTGTCTTTTGACAGCGCCTTGAGGTTGGGCGTTGGCAGCCAGTCTTTCTTCTCTCTCCCACCTTTCCCTCCGAAAATGGCACACACCAGCTTGGTGCAGGCCCGCAGGGAGGGGAGACGCTGCTGGGTCAGATTCTGCAAACTGTGGGGGGAAATCCCTAGTTGTCCTGATTGATACTGTTTCCCACCACAAGCTCTCAGCACCTTGTCCCAGATCCCAGCTCAAATCATTGGGGGTGGGGGATGCATCCAGAGTCTCGGCTCAATGGGACTTGGATGGGCCTAGAATCTGCATTTCTAGAAAGTCTGCAGCAGCCGGGGGCCGCTGTCCATCAGCCGGGGCCCTGCGGGCAGCGAGGCTGACAGGCAGCAGGGCTCAGGGGCCAGGTGAGCCTTCGGGGGGCCTTTCCCCGCCAGCGTGTCCATATGCCCAAGTTGTCTTCCAGCAGCAGCTGCTCTTTCCAAAATTAGGGTCTGTCATTTGACTCCCATCCTACTCTGGTGATCCGCACAGCGCATGTCCCAGGCCCAACACCCCAGGACGAGGTCAGGGGACACCAAAGGGCAATGTTGGCGCAGCTTAGGGGTGGTCTGTGCATGCGGTGACATGTCAGAAGAGGAAAACTTGGGGGCCGTGAGCTCCAGTGGAGGGAGGAGCTGCAGGAGAAAGATGACAGGCCCAGATCCCTTCCCTATCCCTCCGCCCTCGAATTTTCTGGAAGGTGCCCCAAAGGAGCGCAGCCTCAAAGCAGGTTCCGCAATGCTGTAGGAGAAAGGCGCAGGCGCCATGGAGCCCCCTCCCCAGCAAAGCGGGACCGCAGTGCATCGAGAGTACGCATGCGCGGAGAAACCCCCTTCCCGCGAGAAGCAGACCCCTGCAGTGCGGTGAAAAGAGTGCGCAGGCGCCAGGAGGCCTGGTCCTTTGCAGGCCTGGGAGCTGGTCTCCACCCAGCTCCTCCCATCTCCCCTTCCAGGTGATTGACACCAGAGGTGGCCTAAGGGATGAAGGGCTGCAGAATGGTGGTCTTAGGTGGCCGGTTTCCAAATACAGATGCGACATCAGAGTCCTGTTACTGCAACACAACCTGGGCACCTGTCCCTGCCCATAAGCGGACAGGGTTTAGAATGGGGGGAATTGGTAAACAGTGGGCTGTTCACTTAGACTACTGGGTTCACTTAGACTACAATTCTTAGTCCACTCCAATTTCTTCAAAAAACCCTCACCCTTGCAGCCTTTGGAGGGCATATTAGGAGCCTGCAACTGACCCCTTTGCTTTTTGTGCTTCATAAATCATGGTTTTAACTGTTAACTCTGCAGTTATCAGGGTCTCTTAACTCTGCACACGTACACTCATGAGGTGAAGAGCTTCTTCCAAATTCTACTCTCCAGGAAATCAGGATAATAGATCAGGGGGCCTAGTTAGTCTGCAGGGGAGAAGAGTCCATTTGGAACCAAAGATCGGGAGCAGGAAAAGGAGAGGTAGAGAGAGCTTGTCCCTTGATGGGCTCTCACCCATGTCTTCCCTCGAAGTCTCACCCTGCCCTTCAGTGTGCCTTTGTTCTCATGCTAAGACCCACATTTCCCCACAGGCTCAGATGGAGACATTCTGGTTTCACACTGGCCGTATAACAAATCTTCCGCATCCCACCCCAGAGCCCAGCTAGACAAGACTCTGTTGAAACAGAGCTCTGGGGTAGCACAGCAAAGCTCTTATTTCTCACCTTATTTCAATACTTACTCAGACATTACAGACCGCCCCCCCCACCCCCCATAGATTATCCCTTCACACTCTATCAGGGACTCAGATAACCTCACAGTTTTATCAGATCGAAGAGCAAGCAGATGGAATCTGACATGGAAGTGGAACCTGATGGGAGCCCCATAATCTCTCACTGGGGTGACTGTAGTAGTCCTGTTTCTTCCCTTGCTCCTCCCTTAGCCTGTAAGCAATCGCATTCACTGGGAGCCACATTCCCTGAATGCTGTGAATGGCTCGGAATGACCCCTGTGACTTCAGTTATACTCCAGCCATGCTGGCCCCCTTGTCATTCCCCTGACAAATGAGCCCTCTGCTTAGAACAACCCCCACACTGCTCCAGCTTGATTAACTCTTTCACTTCCTTCAAGTCTGCTCAAAATTCACTTCAACTGAGTCCCGTCCCAACCATCCTATTCCATTTCAAAACGTGCATTCCCCCCGAACAAGCACCCTTTATTCATCTTACCTTGACACATTTGTCTTTTTGCCCACGGTACTCATCACCTTCTTACCATTATATACTTTAATATGCATGATACATAAATCCATTCTCATTGTAAACTTATGAGAGCAGGGAGCTGTACTGTGTACACTCATACATCTCAAGTCCCTAGGACAGTACTCAGTGTATAGAAGACATCTGATAAATATTTATTAGATCAATAAACATTTCTATCTCGAGAGTAAGAGACCAAATTAAGTGACAGTTTAGAAACCACGAGCTGAGTGGGAGAAACGGATGGCAAGAATAAAAAGTGGCATCGCAAAATGCCTTAGGCTCGTAAGCAGGCTTCCCACACTGTACTGTGAGAAGAGACTCCCAGCACCATGAAGCTGTAAAGAAGCATATTCAGGCACCAGAAAGACATTGAAGAGCAGTTACAGTCTTGCAGCTGCCCCCTCCCTTCTGCCTCGATAAACCACCCCACGGGATGCCCGCTGACGTCGCCTCCCTGGAGCAAAATGAGTACACATTTGGGCTCGCTTTCTCTTGAAGGCCTCCCCTTCACAACTAGTGGCTTCAGTTTGAGTACTTTTGTCTCTACGCGTCTAAATCACTCAGCCCATCCTCAAGTCCACCCCTGTCCCATAGCCAGGGAGGACTTGGAGGGGATCAGCTGCTTAGAATGAAGACTGACAGGAGTCACCATCCTTTTCTGAGGTCCGGGCAGTGCTACCTGGAGCCTCTGGTCCATTCATGTGACCTCAGAGAATCCGCTTCTGGGGCAGATATTTTTAAATATCTTGCAACATGTTAAATGTGCCTCCACTGAGACCGAACTTTTTCTATAACTAGATCTTTAAAAAAGAACAAGAATGTCCACTGCAGCATTCTTTGTGACAGTGAGGAATTAGAAATGATCTCATTGTCTATAAATAGGTGGCTGATAAAGAAATAAGGTGGATATGATACTGGATGTCACATAGATAAAAAGACTGATCTATGGGGATATGGAAAAATCTGATATTTGTAAATAAGAACTATTTAAAAAAATCAACACATGTGTTTGGTAGGCACTTTTGAGTATATTTTTATAGGCATAAACCCCTTTGTAGGTTCTGGTCCATTTGTAACATGGATGACATCTATTAAGTTAAATGAGAGGAAAATTGGACATTATGATTCATTACTACCTTTATACAACCCTAGATTGCTTTAATGTTTGCGGCAACTATGAGTTATTTTTGTCGTTTTAAAATTCCTGCTCCACTGACTTCCCTCATCACTACGTCCTCAGTCTCTCTGCACCTTTTCTGAGTCTGTTTTGACCCCCTCCCCTCAATTCAGAGCCATTTTCTCTTGCTGTTCCCGGGGATTTTCGGAAGCAGCTGGCCCCTTGCCGGGGACTTCCAGTTTTGGATGCTAGATGGCGCTGTAACCTGGGTGGTGAAGACTGTCCCAACAAAGATACCTCAAGTAGGGATGGAGATCATTTTAAAGCAACACGTTTGGGTGTGCTGGGGATTCACTCCACATTCCCGGGAGGGGTGCTGGTGCCCTCGTTCAAAAGCAGACATATGAGGATTTGGGTGTGGGGGACAACTGGGGACCTTCCTGAGGCTGAAAATCTATCAGATCCATGATCCCACTAAGCAAACAAACCCTTGGGGACCTGTTAGATTAGAATCTACAGAAATAAACCAACAGGAAAAGCCCAGAGGGTATTTGTTGACAAATTTTGCAGCAAAAACAAAAAAACAAAACAAAACAAAAAAAAAGGAAACCCAACCCCAAAAGCAAAACAAACAAACAAACAAACAAACAAAAAACACTTGAAATAATAGACTTTCAGTGACAAGAATGGTAGAAAACTCTCCCCCCACCCCATTTTAATGATCTTTAACTTACTTGTCTTAATGGATGGCGTAACTCTGTTGTAAGTGGGTTTTGGGGAGAAGTTTTGACTCTGGTAGCTGCAAAAACCTCAATTTAGAGTTTCTTTAGTTGAAAACTTCTGGATAAATTATAAATATGAATGATGAATTAAGAGAAAAACAGTTGAGATTTGTGTTTAAATTTAAGTGTATATAGAAATATATTGAGCCTGCCCAGTGTGACTCAGTGGATTGATCGTGGTCCCATGGGCTGAGAGGTCCCGGTTCGATTCCCAGTCAGGGCACATGCCCGGGTTTGGGGCTCAATCCCCTATGTGTGGCATGCAGGAGGCAGCCGATCAATGTTTCTATCTCTCTCTCCCTCTCCATTCCTCTCTAAAAAATCAATAATTTATATTTTTTAAAAAGAAACGTATTCAAACTAAGAGCATTCCTAATTTGATAAAGTTAAGACATTTTTTAAAAGTGTGTTGTGACATTTGGTTCTCATACATTTGGGCGAAAAAATGTGTAGCTAAATCCCTAGCTTAAATCATTTATAGAAAGAAATCCCAGTGGTCTAAAATCAGCAAAAAGTAGTGAAAAGGCATTGACTTGGTGGACAGACTTGCAAATTTCATAACAAGATATTAGTAGAAGGGACTTCTATAAATTAGTAAGAGGGAAAGCTAAGAAAGTAATGGGGGGAAATGGGCAGATCACATGGAAAGTCAAAGTGCAGCAACAAGGGAGAGAATTAAATATGTTTATTGAAATTTGGATTCCCATGTTGCTATTCTAAGCAAATGTAAGCAAACCTACTCTGCTTGCCAGAGGTCAGGGTTGCAAGGAAATCGAGATTCTGGAAACCAATGATGTTAATGAAGACTAAGCAAACCATTTCATTTCCTCAACTTTTTCTCTTTTCTGTGTGATCGTGGGGAAGTTTTATGTTTAAAAAACTTTTTCTTCGAACGCCCTTTGGGAGAGACTAAGAAGGACAGATAAATGAGAAACATTTTGTTACCTTTATCTTCGGGAAATTCAAGTTGGCCATGAGCAAGTTACAGAATTGGAACATTTGTGAAATTAATATTTCTCCACAGTTAAAATGTCGTATTTTCAGAGCATATGATACATTCCTCATCCTGGGTGGTGATGCATTTTTCCCCCCTACTCTAGAACAGTTTTAGGCTCATCCTCCCTCACCAATGAACTCTTGACCAAATATTTTTAAAATATGAGTTTGAGGGTCATGTTCAGAGGGCTGGTGGCACCCAGACACAGACATAGTGACCTTAAGGACTTGCTGCTATTTAGGCTTCCACCTGGACCTATCCATCCAAACTCCCACTCTGGGCCCCTGGCAGGGCGAGAATAGAGCTTGGGATGGTATGTCTTTGAAAGCCACAAAATATGTCAAGAGGTTACCAATGTGCCCCTCGGGTCGCTGGGAGTTAGCAGGAGAATGTCTGCTTGTGGTTACTAGGATCCTTCCCAGAGGCTGAGTTGGAAATGATGTGCTGCGGGGCCCCCAGAGGAGAGAGATGGGGTACATGAGGGAAAAGTGTCTATATGGCAACAAACTGTTCACTTTCCAGTTTGCTTTTAAGGGGTTCCTTTGCCCTTCCAGCAAAGACTGGTGCAAAGGTCTCTGCTGACCTTCACGTTGTTAAACCTAAGAGACATGTCCCTGCTCATGCACCCCCCTCCCGCCTGTAAGCTCCCTCCTTTCCTACCCACACCCCTGCACCCCTGCATCTCTCTGCTGATCTCTTGCACTATTCTTTTTTTCTTTTTTTTATCCTCACCTGAGGACATTTTTGCATTTTATCTTCAGATAGAGCGGAAGAGAGAGGGGAAGGGAGTAAGAGAGAGAGAGAGACATCGATGTGAAAGAGACACATCGACGAGAGACACATAGACTGGCTGCCACCCACAGGGCCTCAAATGGGGCCGGGGACAAACTGCAACCGAGGTACGTGCCCTTAGCGGGAACCGAACCTGGGACTCTCTGGTCCACAGGCTGACACAATAACCGCTGAGTCAAACCGGCCAGGGCTGTCTCTTGCACTTTTGACGGCGCTTGCTTTTTTTTCTTTTTTCTTTTTTTTTGGTACGTGCCCCTAGCGGGAACCGAACCCAGGACTCTCTGGTCTGCAGGCGGACGCTCTAATCACTGAGCCAAACCGGCCAGGGCTGTTGCTGCCTTTTTTTTTTTTTTTTTTTTAATGTGTCCTGTACGAAGTCATACTCCCCTGAGCTCATCATGATTCGCCCCTTGTCAAACCCCAGCTTCTTCTTTTTGTCCTTTCTCCCTGGAAAGGAAGAAACACAGCTGAGGTCCCCTGCGAGCCCACACCCCCGAGCCCACGTGAACACCTGGCTCAGTTACATCCAGGCACATGGAGACGCGTTTTGTCTGCAGACCGTAAGAGCCAGAAAATGAATGAGCCACCATGAGCTCCGGGGAGAGGCGGGGGGCAGGCGAGAAAGCAGATGCGACTCTGCACCCAGCGAGGGCCCGCTGCTCCCTCCAGCCGCGTCTGCGCACGCGCAGGGGACACCCCTGCATTGCACCAGGGCAGCTGCGCATGCTCCAGCAGGACCTATGCCTGCACCTAGTATCCTCTGCTCCCTTGGCAACCGTTTCTCAGGAAACCGGACTTGAGCTTTGCTAGAGGGGCGAGGTGGGAGGGGGCTGGCTGCAGGAGAATGGCTCTGAACCCCAGATTTATTCAGACAGATGCAATTGGAACCTTCTGGATTATACCAGATCAACTTTGACACCCAACTGTTGTTTCTGTCACCCCCATCGCTGTCCATGTCCCAGCTATTTTGGGCCTCTGGTCAGAGAAATAGAGATGACCAGGTGCAAACATCATTTTTATTTTTGCTGTTGTTCGGTTAACTCAGCCTTCCAGAAAACTTCTTGGCATCCATCTTTAAGTTCTCTTAGGAAAGAGGCAGCCGCCTTTGCCTTCCATGACCATCGGGTCCATTTCTCTCCCTCTGTGACCACACTGTTCTTGCAGATTTGCGTGGTCAGGGTACCGCTGAATGACAAGAGCTCACTCTGGTTACAATAAAGTATTTTTCTGCACATCAAAAACACTTTCTGGCAGGACAGTGGCGTGATTCAGAAGGGATGACAGGGAGGGACCACAAGGAGCTTCTGAGATGCTGGTGATGGTTATTTTTCTGGACTTGAGTGCTGGATACCCTGGTGTGTTTGCCTCGTGAAAATGTATTGAACTTTGTGCAATTTTCTTTACTTTTCCAAAAGAAAACAAAACTTGAATGCGCCGCCACCACCAACAAAAAACAAAAACAAAAGAAGAACAAACAAAACTTACTTAGGAGCCATGAACTTTAATTTTTATTTATTTATTTATTTTTATCCTCACCCCGAGGACATTTTTCCACTTTTTGTTCAGATAGAGTGGGAGGGAGAGAGAGGAAGAGAGAGAGAAACATCGACGTGGAAGGGACACATTGAGTGGCTGCCACCCACACAACCCAACCAGGGCCGGGGACAAACTGCAACCGAGGTACGTGCCTTTAGCGGGAACCGAACCCGGGTCTCTCTGGACCGCAGGCTGATGCTCTAACTGCTGAGCCAAACCGGCCAGGGCTGGAGCCATAAACTTTTAATTAGAGGGATGGGCAACCAAAGACATGCACACATACACGCATGCACACCCTCGCACACACACACACATGCACCCCCCTCCCACACACACACAGCTATGTTCCCCATCACCCTTCACTGCCTCGCCCCCAGACATCAGGAGGGAGCTCAAGCAAGGGTGCAAGTAAGACCCTCAAGGCTGTCTCCAGAAGGCAAGGCGTGCTCCTGGCCAGGAGTGCTCCCTGGTCTTTCCCTCACCCCACCCCCCATTGACATACACCTTCCCTCTTTATAATCAGGTACAGGACCAGGTACTCATTTTTTTTCTGACAGCCTCAAATGAAAACACTCTGGTTCCTGCCACTTTGGGCAGCTCTATGCCTTTATGCGCCCCTATCGGAGCCCCCGGCTAGGCAAGGGAATCAAAGCCCTGAACAGCAAGTGTGGCTGACGACAGCACAGCTCCCTCTTCTGCACCCAAACCCTTCATACCTGCTGTGTCTTCAGGTGTCTGGGACACATTCATTAGGCATTTTGGTTATGACGGTCACAACCAGCCTCCTAGTCATTTCAGAGATCATGTCCTCAGTGACGGCTATTGACTCTGTTTATCGTCTTTGCTCCTGAACATGTATCACATTGTCCTGTCCCTTCATACGCTGAATAATTTTGGATTGTGTCCTGGACATTTTTAAAGATAGTTATAAACAGTCCTGATTGCAATGTGGTTGTTTTTTTTTTTTTCTGAATAGTTTGTGTGTGTGTGTGTGTTTAAGGCAGGCAGTTACTTAAGTGGGACAATGACTGTGAACTCTATCTCTCTGCCCCTGCTGTTGGTGGCAGGGAAAGTCTCCTCCAGGTTTTAGCCTGGTGGCCAGGAGTCTGCCCTGTGTGCCTGTTTCAAGGGTCATCCAGAGAGCTGGGGAGAGTGTGAGCAGAAGTTAGCACCCCTTCCCTCTGAACACCTTCTTGCTGAGACCTCCTCCTCATTTCCAGCTCACATGACTGTCCCAATTTCTATCCTCTGTTTTTTCACAGTTTTATCAGCACTTCATGGACAGGGACTAGAAACTGCCCTCGGGCTAAAAACACAGGTCATCTTTTTAGTATCTGCCTGCTTTCTGTTGCTCTCTGGTGACTTCAGAGAGTCGGTTTATATTTTATCTTGTATTTCAATCTAAAACTATATTATACATTTTGAAGAATATATATTAAAGTATTTGAATATCTAGGACAATTCAATATTAGTACTATATTATTAATGCAATATTTGCATGAATAGAATATATTCATATGTAATTAATAGAAAACACTTAAATATTATATAGATCTTGATAATTGACTATTTCAGACTAGATATATTTATTTAGTTTTTTATATCTGCGAGAGGGTTGGTCCGATAGGAATTCTTGGCCATGGCCTGAAGCCAAACCCCAAGGGGAAGCCAATGGACTGACCCATAGGTCTAAACAGAGCTAATCGTGTTCAGGGAGATGGAACAGGTACATTTTTATGACTACATGCAAATGCCAGAAAATTGCATTTCAGACACCACGAGTTTGGGCACGGAGTACAGGGAAGAGAGAGAGACCCCAAAGGCTTATAGAGCCCAAACAGTGACTTCCCAAGCAGCCACATGAAAACAAGACCTAGGAGCAGTGAACCTGGGGAGCGTCACCATGAGGTGTGGGCTCCTGAGACAGTGATCCCACAAGAGGGCTGCCTGCTCCCTCCCCTCTCCCCTCCGCCTCACCCCTGTGGTCTGAGGAATGGCACCTCGGATTCACACGACCGTCCTCTGCTGTCAAAAACACAAAATAGAATTCTTTGTTTTAATAAACAAAATGACACCGTACATCCTCCCAACTATATTCCCAGCTTTAGGCAGAAGCCAATTAAGGGAGCTGGGGACCTGGAATGAAGAGAGCAACAGACAGGAAACACAATTCTGGTTTATTTTTTTTTCCCTTAGAGATTGCTGTTCTTTCCATTAAGCCTCACAAAGCGTCTAGGCTCCAAGTGCTGACCTCACCCCTTAGGAAACTCGCATTGATTCCATTCAAGGCTTAAATCGTGGAAGACGTGTTAAGAATTTTTGTTTAGTATGAAGTTTGTTTCCACGATACCTTATGCTCTTGTGATGTCTCATTCACCTTAAAATGTGTGTGTGTGTGTGTGTGTGTGTGTGTGTATGTTTTTATTATTGACTTGAGAGAGGGGGGAAAGGAGAGGAAGAAATGTCCATCATAGGCCTCCTGAACGCCCCCTACTGGGGATCAAGCCCAAAATTCGAGCATGTGCCCTGAATAGGAATCCAACTGGGGACCTCTTGGTGCATGGATGATGCTCAGTCCACTGAACCACAGCCCCCGGGGCTTATTCACCTTCTTATTAAATATCTTTTATCATAGGTGTGACATTTCCATTCACCCGGCGCCCTATGGATCCCATCCAGCATGGGTGCCCTCTCAGCCAATGAGCACCTAAGGACAGGGTAGGAGCTTAATGGGAAGCCACGTTCATATTTGATCAAGGAGCGTATGCATGTGTGGAGAATGAGGATTGGTGAGCCGAGCGAGTTCTACCTGACGAAGGTGCAGGAGTGGTCCTATGGTGATTCCCTCGAAGGTCCTAGAACAACTGGCCTGTGTGCCGAAGGGCCCTGGGAACACACAGGCCCTCATGCCCGCCATCTCTTGAAGTCACCCTGTAAGCTTTCCCCAAAATTGCAACCTCAAATCTATTCTCGTTTCTTACACCAAATCAATGAATTAAGATTTGAGGCTCGTCCTGGCTGGTTTGGCTCAGGAGTTAGAGCATCAGCCCACAGCCCAAAGAGTCCAGGGTTTGATTCCTGGTCAAGGGCACATACCTGGGTTACAGGTTTGATCCCCAGCCCTGGGAGGGGTCATGCAGGAGGCAACCAATCAATGTGTCTCTCTGACATCTATGTTTCTTTCTCTCTCTCTCTCTTTTTCTCCCTCCCTCCAGTCCACTCTAACTAAAAATCAATGGGAAAATGTTCTAGGTGAGGATACACACACACACACACACACACACACACAGATTTGCGGATCTGCGGCACACTCTTTAGTGAGTAGTAGTATCCAGGTCTAGAGTTCTGGAGGGGGAAACAGAGCTAGCAAACCACACAGTTCATAGAAATGTAATTCTATTTTCCTGCCTGCAAAATCATCCTAAACATCATGTGAGACTTGAGGTGTCATGAAGTCAACACCTTATAACATGAGTTGATCACGCACTAGCACATCAGGACCCTCCATATGTCCAACCTTAACACCCTGGAGTGTCACGCGGCCAGAGTTGCTGGCTGTCGAACAAGACTGTGACCACGGAGTCCTATTAACTCGTTCCCTGCAGTGTTGGAACACGGAGCTGGAGAGAAGCAGCTGACAGAGCGCTCTGCTCCTATTTCTCAGATTTGGGCAAAGCTTCCCAAGATTCATCTGTTTTCTCCATTGTGTCTTCATGAAGCTATAACTCACTTCCAAGGCCTTGACTCACTCACACCTCGCCAAGTTGTAGGCTCGTTTCCCTCACTTTTTAAGGTCGAGTCCAAAACCTAATCAAGGAAATATGCATCTGCAATGAAGCAACACGATAGCACCCAAACCCAGGAAAACAACGCTACCACATGCCTGCATGGATAACCAGTGGGCAGTGTGGGGCACATGGGTGAAACTGCAACACATCGATCTTATACTTTTAGATAAGAAAAATAAGCAATCGGTTTCAATCGATTTGTATATGTACCACATCTTTTTTTTTTTCTTTATTGATTTTTAGAGAGAAAGGGAAAAGGAGAAAGAGATAGAAACATTGATGAGAGAGAACATTGACTGGCCACCTCCTGCACGCCCCCCACTAGGGATTGACCCACAATCAGGGCATGTGCCCTGACCGGGAATCGAACTGGGACCTCTCAGTCCATGGGAGGACGTTCAATCCACTGAGCCCCACCCACTGGGCTCTCTTCTTAATTTTTTAAGAACTCGCCAATCTGTTTTTTATAGTGGCTATACCAGTCCACATTCCCATCCCTTTCTCCACAACCTCTCCAAACACTTGTCATTACTTGTCTTGTTGATGACAGCCATTCTTGACAATTTGCCAATTCGCCATTTCTTTGTGTCCTTATCTCCATGCCTTTCTCTTCCTATGTATGGGAAGAAAAGGTACTTTTCATTTATCAAGAACACGGAGCAGCCTGGCCAGCGTGGCTCAGTGGAATGAGCGTCGTCCCATGGACTGAGAGGTCCAGGTTCAATTCCTGGTCAGGGCACGTGCCTGGAGTGCAGGCTCGATCTCCAGTAGGGGGCGTGCAGGAGGCAGCCCGTCAATGTTTCTCTCTTACATCGATCTTTTTTTTTTTTTTTGGTATGTGCCCCTAGCAGGAACCGAACCCGGGACTCTCTGGTCCACAGGCTGATGCTCCAACCGCTGAGCCAAACCAGCCAGGGCTCATTGATCTTTCTCTCTCTCTCTCTCCAAAAAAATAAAAAAATTAAAAAAACACACAAAGGAGAATATAGCTGATATATTTGATGAGGTTTGTTAACAAAACTGATGGGTTTTACTGGCTAGTTTCTTTATAAATGATTGAAAATCTCATTCACATTCTCACCTTTTTTCCTGCTTCCAAACTGGCCTGTTCTTTTCAGAGCTGAGCTCTTTCTTAGGCATTTTACTCGCTCTAAGCAACAGCTGCCAACTCTGCACTAGGACTCTGTCCCCCATCCCCCGGAGCTGCTGGCTCGAGAAGCATGTGGTCAGCCTCACAGCTGACTGAAGGCAGCACAGTAACCCTGGATTCTGCCACCGCAGACGGATGATCATGTTTCCAGGCTCGGTCGGCCGTTCTGTGCTTCCTACGACTCACTGATAGGCTAACACCACATGTTTTGGGTTTAGTGTTATTGCTGATTCTCTAATGATTTAGATATTAGATTAAGTGAGGTTATGTTGTGGTTACAAACTTGACCAAAAGTATCGGGGCTTACATACCATTAGTTAGCTACTTGTTCATGTTATACATGCCTCGGGTTAGGTGCCTGTCCTTCATGTGTTCGCTCAAGGACTCAGGCGGCTAGGACCGTGGCCTTGACGTGGGCTTTCTGTTGTTGCATTCGGCTCTTCCTTCCCCCATGGTCAATGTCGAGCCTCACTGGGAGTAGATATCCCCATGCCCCACCTTATTGTACTTGACGCTCTAGTCAACAAATAGACTATTTTTATTTATTTTATTTTATTTTTTATTTTTTTTTATCCTCACCCGAGGACATTTTTCCATTTTTTGTACAGATAGAGTGGGAGGGAGAGAGAGGAAGGGAGAGAGAGAGAGAAACATCGACGTGAAAGGGACACATCGAGTGGCTGCCACCCGCACGACCAACCAGGGCCGGGGACAAACTGCAACCGAAGTACATGCCCTTAGCGGGAACCGAACCCGGGTCTCTCCGGACCGCAGGCCGACGCTCTAACCGCTGAGCCAAACTGGCCAGGGCTATTTTTATTTATTTTAAATGTCTTTATTGATTTTATAGAGAGAGATAGAAAAACAGCGATGTGAGAAAGAGAGACATCAGTAGGCTGCCTCCTGCACGCCCCCTACTGGGGATCGAGCCTGAAACCCGGGCATGTGCCCTGACCAGGAATTGAACCGGGACCCCCCAGTCCATGGGATGACACCCAGTCCACTGGGCCACACCAGCCGGCCTGGGCTATTTTAAAAAATCAAATTTAGCCCCATATTTATTTCAAACCATGGAGACAGCCGTGCAGTACAAACAAATGGGCATGTGTTTGAAGGCCTTCATTTGTAGAAGTTAGTAGATAATTGGAAAAAGAGGTCAACGAGCTCTGAGGGCTTCATGTCACAAGCCAGGAATGCGTCCCGCAAGGTGACACAATCACACAAGTCACTAAGGACAACAAACATGACGTACAGGCTGCAAGGAGGCCCTGCTGAGCACAAGTGACCGATATGAAGCTGTTCATGGAGAGACTGACCTAAACCAGTGTATTTTCAAAACAAAACAAAATGTCCTAAAATGATCAACATTCTTATCTCTTTTAGACCCAAATGTGAAGCAACAACCCTGGCCCTCGTCTCTGTCTTCCACAAGAAATTATTTAAAGAACACATTCATGCATGATGTGTTCAGAAAAAAATCCATGTCTGATCACAGACAATATCTGAGATTGTCAATAATCAAGTTTTCTCTTCATTTAATATTTCCACTAGAGAAACATGCAGCGGTCATACAAATGTGCCATAATTATCCCGAGAATGCTATCTTCTACGAACAACTTTTATTCTTAGTAACCACAATATGGACAAACCACCAGGTTTTATCGGAAGCACCTATTTCTTTGAATAGCACGCACATCTTGACATTTCCACCCTCTATTACGACCAATCATGTAGCACGTCTTTGGCGGCCTGCCAACGCCTTTCGCATGAAAAAGAGCTTCTAGAGCATGGCAGCCTATCATAGAGCCAGCTTGTAAGGGTGCAGCCAGACCTCCGGGACCTCTGGGCCCAGAATAGCTCTGTAAGTACTTCAGCTGTCCCGTTCATGAGTGTCCTCTGGCCTTGTCCCTCCCCCAAGACCCATATCAGGGCACAGACAGGTGAGGTCATTTATTATCAAAGTGTGTCTGTGCATATCACTGTCACTGAGACAGGAATCTCAGGGCACTGAAGCCAAACGGAAAATGTGGAGAGAGGAAGAGGCGGACAGAGCTCAGTGTGTGTGTGTTTGGGTGGCCATATTCTCTTCTTTCTCAAGGTAGTAATGTGAAAAGGGTCTGTGAGGAAGCCAGAGGTTTGTGGGAAGGTGGGCAAGAAAGTCAGGAGGGCCAGTTTTCTCCCGGGAGAAAATTGAGAGTAGACACACCAAACTCTCAGCCCACTAGACGGTCGTTTCCAGGTTGGTCCTTAGAAATGAAATCTACGCCCTGGCCAGTTTGGCTCAGCGGTTAGAGCGTCAGCCTGCGGTCCGGAGAGACCCGGGTTCGGTTCCCGCTAAGGGCACGTACTTCGGTTGCAGTTTGTCCCCGGCCCTGGTTGGTCGTGCGGGTGGCAGCCACTCGATGTGTCCCTTCACGTCGATGTTTCTCGCTCTCTCTCCCTTCCTCTCTCTCCCTCCCACTCTATCTGTACAAAAAATGGAAAAATGTCCTCGGTTGAGGATTAAAAAAAAAAAAAGAAATGAAATCTACACAGCCCTGGCTGGTGTGGCTCAGTGGTTGGAGCCGGTCAAGAGCACGTACCTCGGTTGTGGTTCATCCCCGGCCCTGGTTGGGGTCATGTGGGAGGCAGCCAGTTGATGTGTCCCTCTCTTGTCCATGTTTCTCTCTCTCCCTCTCTTCCCCTCCTACCCACTCTATCTGAAGATAAATAGAAAAATCTTCTTGGATGAGGATTAAAAAAATAAAATAAAATAGAAATAAATGAAATCTACACGGTTGGACCACATCTACCTAAGAAGTCCAGACTTACACATTCTATGGAATAAGTATCCCAATTACATGCCTGGACTAGTATCAGCCCCTGAGTCCACAATATTTCTGGGGGGTGGGGCTCAGTCCATGGAGGTCACCACGAACACACCTCAGGACCGACCAGGTAACACATTTGAGACTTCATGGAGTGTGCTCATTCCACTACACACTTGACTTCCTCTTTGCCAGATTCCAATCTGCTTTCAATTTCACATCTACAAACATTGATCCCGTCCGATGTTTCTCGTTACTTTGTTCAGAAACCCAGCATATCAACCCACATCACAGTGGCTAAGATCTAGACGGAAGCACAAGACCAGTGAAGGTGAATTTACATGTCTGTGCATGCCTGAAGAAAAAAAAAATAATGAAAAGTGCCCAGCTCCAAGAAAGCTTTGTCATTGTCAAAGAAAGAAGTTATACACAAGCAAGGAGGAAGGCCAGAATGCATCCAGGCTTCTAGGCTGAAGTTACAGATATCAGCATGAACTCAGGGTCATTTTAACTAATCTATATATTTACAAAGATTTGGAGAAATAAGTACAGAAATGAATAGACATACATGAGTATATACATATATTTCTAGCTTGCTGTGTGCTGGAAGGGCCTAGAAGGAGTGACAAGCTAGTATTAACAAGCAGAACTAATTCTGAAATGCCATTATCCAAGAGCAGCAATAAAACAGAGATCTTTGGAGCAATGTTTGATTCTAGGGATGAAGCAGAAAAAAATATAATGTGAGCCTTGTATTGCCAGAAAGTAAGTAAATACTTTTAAAAATGTCATATTAAGCCCAGGCTGGTGTGACTCGGTTGGTTGGGCGTCACTCTGTGCACTGAAAAGTCGATGGTTTGATTCCTGGTCGGGGCACATGCCTGGGTGTCAGGCTGGATCCCCAGTAGGGGGCGTGCATGAGACAGTCGATTATCCCTCTCTCTAAAAATCAGTACAAAAGACAAACAAAAACGGAGAATTTGTCCCTAATACTTGTGCTTTACAAGAAATACTAAAAAAGCAAGCCCTCTGGGGAGAAATGAAGATGCAGTTCTGTACCTTGAATCCACACAGAGAAATAAGGGTACCTGTGAAGATCCGTTCATAGGTAAATATAAGAGAACATTGTTGGATTTCGGTAACATTTCCCTTGCTTATCTGATTTAACATACAACTTCTTTGATCATTAATTTTAAAACTGCGTTGAGGAGCTTGGAGTGAATCAAGCTATAGTGTGTACGACAATAAATAGGACAAAGGATTGGGGAAGGAACAGTTACATAGGGCACTTTTATTTAGAGTGCTGAAATTACATTTGTATTAGTGTGAATTAGATCGTTTCAAGTTAAGATGTTAATTGTGATCGCCATGACAACCGACGAGAAAATGATTCCAAGTACAGCTGGTGAAGCGACAAGGGGATTAAAAGGTACCCTCGAAAAGACAAAGAACAGTGATGATGGTGAAGGGTGGAACAAAAATGAGTTGAGAGGTGTCAGAAACAAATATAAAATGGAAGATTTAAAGTCACCCTTCTTCCATTGTAACTCCATAATAATAAATAGATTACAAGTCCTATCAGAAGGCATAAATGGTCAGAATGGATAAGAAAGCATCATCTGAATAAATGTTTTCTATAAGAGAGACACTTGAGCAAAGGTAGATGTGAGCGAGGGGGTGGGGGAGAATGGGAACATCTGTAATAGTGTCAGTGATACAAATAAAGTTATAAATGATGAAAAAATACATACTATTGAAAACGTTATTCAAAGGGTACCAAAGAGCTATACAAATATTAGACAAAAATAGACTTCCTATTTTATTTATTTATTTTATCCTCACCCGAACACATTTTTGCATTTATTTCCAGATAGAGCAGGAGTGAGAGAGGGAGGAAGAAAGAGAGAGAAACATCAATGTGAGAGGGACACACTGTTGCCATCCACATGACCCCAACCGGGCTGGGGACAAACTGCAACCGAGGTATGTGCCCTTGGTGGGAACCAAACCCGGGTCTCTCTGGTCCACAGGCTAATGCTCTAACCGCTGAGCCAAACCAGCCAGGGCAACACAAATAGATTCTGAGGAAACAAAATGTTACTAAAGAAAAAGAAGGGCATTTTGTAATGATAAAATGGTCCATCTGGCAAGAAGACATACTTTTAAACCCGGATGCCTCTAACAACAGAAGTCAAACCCCACACAGCAAAACCAACATCTGCAAGAGAAATGGACAATTAAACTATCATAGTTGCAGACGTCAATAACCCACTTTCGACAATGAACGGAACCACGAGGAAGATGAACAAGGGAACAGGAGATCTGAGCAACACAGGGACTTGGTGACATCTAGCAGACAACTCAGAACCACAACCTTGGTGTATGGGAGCGACGCTCTAGCCGACTGAGCTACCCGGTCTCCCTGTTCACTTAACTCAGCCTCCCTGGAGCTTGGAATCTAGGTACCATTTTAGTCAACATCCTAAATCACGAATTATATGAGTTTCTTCTTCACTCAATACACCTATCAGGGAAAATCCAAAGCCCGTTTCAATGTGAAAAGTAGTAATTGGTCAGAGTAACGAGTGGGCAGAGAAAGCATTTTATGACCACCATGCACCTGCTCACTCACTGACAATGATAGAGACTTCGTATGACCGCCAGGTATCTGGTTAGAAGGGGGAATGGGAAAGAGGAAAAAGATACACAGTTGCCAAGGATTGAAGAATTGAATTGGGACATTTAGAGTGACCATGGCTCATATGTCTAAGGTTAGGGCAGAAATTCTCAAGATACAGCTTCTCCTAATTCTTCAGAAAGCCCCAAGTGTAGGGCAAACTTTCAGCTTAACTCAGACATCCCCATGTTCCTTCTCAGGGGACATGTCAAACCATAGTTTATAAAATCACAACTCTATAAATAATCTAGGAATTCCTGTAGTTCATTAAAAACTCGAACATTGCCCTGGCCAGTTTGGTTTCACGGTTAGGGCATCGGCCCGTGGTCCGGAGAGACCCAGGTTCAGCTCCCTCTAAGGGCATGCACCTCGGTTGCAGTTTGTCCTCGCCCCAGTTGGGGTTGTGTGGGTGGCAGCCAGTCAATGTCTCTCTTACATCCATGTTTCTCTCTCTCTTCCCCCCTCTCTCCCTCTTGCTCTATGAATGCAAAAAGTGTCCTCAGGCGAGGATTACAAAACAAAACAAAACAAACAACAAACAAAAACTTGAACATCTCTGACAGTCAGGGAGGAGGAGAACGGAGTTGGTCAACTTCTACAAAACGACATTTAAGCGTGTTTCCTAAATAAGAAGCCAGAATACAACAGATGAGCCATTTGAGCCTCTGAGAAATGGGACGCCATGGAGAAAAAAGAATGTGTCCCATTGATGCTAAAATATACACACGCCCGTAGATTTCCAGTAGAGATGCAGCCACCGGTTGATCGTATACCAACACTGTCGACCAGAAGGCGATCATAATGAGGTCATCAGTGTGTGTACAGACGTGAACTGGGTCTGAAATCTCCCATGGATGCTTTCTGCTACTGCCATCAGCATCACGACTTGCACAGCGGGAGTCAGGGTTGGAAGATGATCTCAGGGAGTGAAGTAGAGGACTCTCAGGAAACACCACATACCCAAACTCCTGATTAGCACAGGTGATAACAGGGGGGAAATCATAGCAAACAGAGTTGAGAAGTGATTCAGAGGAGTTTGATTCCGAATGAGATAAATTTTAGAAACACATTCGTCAGTGCCTTTTGCTTATGCCTGTCCATCTCTTGTCGCGAGCGTGACAGAAAACCAATATCCATGTTTCCATAAGTTTAAGAGAGCCTTTTCAATAATTACAGGATAACAATTCTAAGAAAACACAAGAACTATTTGTGTGACAGTTTGTTGATGCATCCGACAGTTGGCACAGATCAATTCTGCAATTATTTAGACAAAGCTGCCAGGATGAGCAAATACTTATTAGTGGTTAATACAGGCCCGGTATTAGTCTCCACGCTCCAAGTATTATCAGTTCCTTCAATCCCCGCATCTCAGGACACCGGCTCTGTTCCAACTCTGAAGTGGAGCTAAATACCTACAAGGAATGGATGGGAGAACCTCATGCTGTCTCCAGTCTCTGCATCGTCTGTGTTACAATATCATTTCTCTTTTATGGTAAACACTTTCCACATCTATTTTAAGAAATTTTTACCCAACCCCAATGTCATGAAGTTATTTTCTTAAATTAGGTTCTCCATACTATATTAAATTGTTTTCATATTTTAAGTCTTTGATTCACATGGACTTAATTTTCTGTGTAATGTAAGGTCAAAGGTCAGATTTTATTTCCCTCCATGACTCTTCAGTCCATTAAAAAATTAACTGAAAAAAATACCTATCGTTTTCCCCATAGATCTTTAAGAAAAAAATTATTGGCTTTTATATATGCATGTGTCTATTTTTGAGCTGTCTTTTCTTTTTCATTGATTTATTTCTCTATCTTTGTGCAAATATCGGGCCATATGCCAACCCTTGTCCACTCTCCTTGTAGGGGGCCCAGCGTGGGTGCGACACAGAGTCCTCCTCGCGTGCGGGGGAGTCCGCGGTGCCCCCAGCAGCACCCCCGACACCTGCTCCTGAACACTGTCCTGACCAACAGCATCTGCACAGACAGACTTGAAAAACCGTTTTCATCAGAGCCACTGATTGACAAAATCTCATGAGTATTTGAAGCCTCCGATTTGTACCAGGCTTAATCAGCAATCTGTCCCCTTTCCATTAGTGAAAAATGATTCTAGGAAACTATAACCCAGAACGAGGAATTACATTAACAGGGAACATGACTCACGTCTCTGAAATCAGACTCGTTCATTAGTAGCGGCAGCAGGCAGTCTGCTCATGGGCTTTCTGGAAGTTAAAGGACTTCAAGACCCTTAATTCACCTTTTATTAAGAGTTATTACTCATTTCCTGGTAAATTGCACAATCTCACCCACAGAAATCTTTATGAGTGTCCCAAGGCTCCGTGCTGTGACGCACATATGCATTTTCATCAGGCTGTAGTTTGTTCTGATTCCAAAAAGTAAAGACAGAAAAGATCCCCCAAGGACCCATGAACTTAGTTAGTGGAGGGAGAAGACACTAGCTAGCAAGAGCAGGAAGCCCACCCAATCCTCTCCCTACACAATGGAAGCCAGGGTGAAGGTGCAAACCCCTACCCCCTACAAGTACCCATGCTCTGCAAAGCCCCTTCCAAGCCCTAAAGTAAGAAGTGGGTCCTATTTCTACCACCCAGCTGGCTTTCAGCACCTCCATCCTAGGAAGATAATCTACAGCCTTTAGAGCCCACATATCTCATCCTCTTAGAAAACTCAGTTTCACGTGGCTTGGTCAAGTGTGGTCCAATCTCACGCCTGCACAAACACTTTAATCTTGAAACTTGAGCCTTGCCTACAGGACCTCTGATGATCAGAGGTGTGAGTGAGGGTCTGCTTCACAGAGACCATCCTCCCAATTATGTCTATAAGCAGAGTCGACTGTCTAACAGAGTATCCTCTCATCTTTATAAGGTCATGAATACCATCAAGCTCTTGTCTCACCTTTCCTAGGCCCCCTTTTTATTTACTGTCTTCAAAACAAAACAAAACAAAACAAAACACCAACATTCAGAATTTGTCTTTTCCCTTCACATCCCAGGGGCCCTTATATTCTATCCCGCATCCTAAATCTCAAATATGTATTTCATTCCATCCAAGAGGTCATTGATTTCAAATGCACCATTCTTTAATGTAACACTGAGAGGGAAAAAAATTAAATAACGACCCGATTCCAAGATGCCACTGCATCAAAGACGTTAAAATGTGAAATACAGGCAGACTAAAATAATAGTATTTCTGAATAGGGCCAGCACTGGGCAACACAATTGAAAAGATACTTATGTGAATTACACTGAAATATCGCTGATTGGAAACCATAGGAGACGAGTGACTACATGGGGATAAAATAGCAAAGCACCTTCCTGAGACCCACCCAGCCTTCTCTGTGGCCCTGGAGATCCCCGGGGTCACCAGGAAGCGTGGGCCAGCTCCAGGAACATTCTTCCAGCCAAAAGTGAGCAGAGTCAGGAGTGAGCTTTGGGCTACTTTTTGGTTCTGGCCCAGAGCCAGCAAGCACACAATGGAGGAGGGGTTGTGTGTCCAAAGATCAGAGCAACATCTGGACAATGAAGGGGGGACTGGGTGGCCTCTTCTCCCAAGCTCCTAAGGCACAAACTTCCTCTGGGAGACCATGAGGGTGTAGTACATGGAGGGTCACAAGAGGCCTATGAACATCAAGCGGATGCCAGGGAGAGCGTTCTCACCAGACAGGAGCACAGATTTTTTTCCGTTGTTGCTGTACCCCCTTCCCACTTGTGGGATACCAAGGTTCTGCGTCTCTAATGGACTTCCCTGGTAGTGCCCATTCCACTGCACGACTTCAGCCCCATGGTAGCCTCCTGGATCGAGAGGGATTATAGCGACCAGAGGCTGGATGGAGGGGCCGGGCTGGCAGGAGGTCTCGGCTCTCTGAGATGTGGTTTCCTTGGGGTGCAGTTGTTCTGCTGAATCCTTCGCCGCACACCTGCCGGCGCCGTGCGGATGTTTGCCTTTTGTTTACAAAGTTAGAGATCACTAGAGTCTCTTCTTTGACTCTCCAAAGTGGGGTGCCACCAGGGCCATTCCCTAGTAGCTCCAAGTTGCATGGGGAGGGATCACAGATGGGCAAAAAGGGAAAACATCTGAGATATGATTCTGATGGTTGTTTTCACAGTGAAAGGTAAAAAAATTACAGATCTTTAAAAAATTTTTTTTCTTTATTAATTTTAGAGAGAGAGGAAGGGAGAGGATGAAAGAGATAGAAACATCGATGATGACCGGGAATCGAACTGGTGACCTCTTGGTGCATGGGTCAACGCTCAACCACTGAGCCACACCGGCCGTGTAGATTACAGATCTTGATAAATGATACATTTGAACAAAGGTAAGGGCCTGTGAAGGTGAGGAATAAAGCCTACCACACTTGACACTGCAGCCCCGTCCTGCAGGAAGCCACAGTGAGGGAGCCAGAATGTGTCACAGACCTTGACATTCCAGAGAACCTGCCCCTCTGTCATTGCTCAGCTCAGCTCAGTCATCATCTGTCTTCAATCTTGAACAGCCATTTATATTTAACTTTCTACCTTTTTTCATTTCCCCTGGAATATTGGCATCGTTGTTGCTGGCTTCGAGGAGCTCATTTAGGACGAAAGAGGTTAACCATTTGTCATGCATTACAAATGAAACGCCTTGTTTTCTTGGTTATCATTTTACTGTGGTGTTTTACTTTTGCGTTGTTCAGAAGTTTATGGGTTTGCAAATGCGTGTTTTCTACTATGGAAAACAGTATGGAGAGTCCTCAAAAATTTAAGAATAAAACTACTATATGGCCTAGCTATTCCACTTCTGCATGTTTGTCCTAAACAAAGAAAGACACTAACTTGAAAAGATGCATGCACCCCGATGTTCATTGCGGCACAGTCATCATAGTCAAGATGTGGAAGCAACCTCACTGTCCACAGACAGATGAGTGGATATAAAATATGTAATACATATAAACGATGGAATATTACTCAACCATAAAAAAGGAATGATATCTCCCTGCCAGTTTGGCTCAGTGGTTGAAGCATTGGCCCGTGGACCAGAGAGACCCCAGTTTGATTCTGGCCCAGGGCACGTGCCTTGGTTGCAGTTCATCCCCGGCCTGGTCGGGGTTGTGTGAGCGGCAATCAATCTATGTGTCTCTCTCACATCAATGTTTCTCTCTCTCTCTCTCTCTCTCTCTCTCTCTCTCTCTCTCTTCCACCCTCTCTCCCTCTTGCTCTATCTGAAGATAAATGTAAAAATATCCTCAGGTGAGGATAAAAAAAAAGTGATAACATGTCATTTGTGACAACATGAGTGGACCTAGGGAGTATTATGCTAAATGAAATAAGTTAGACAAAGAAAGACAAATACCATAAGATCTCACTTATATGTGGAATCTTTTCTTATTAATTAATTAATTTATTTTTGTTACAGATGTTTCTCCTTTTCCCCCACTGATTCCCCCTCTCCCTCCCTCCCTGCCCTGTCCCCAGCTTTGTTGTCCATGTCCACTGTTCATGCCTACATGCATATAAGTTCTGTGGTTTACCTTTCCCCCACCACCCCCTCTTCTGGGGATTATCAGTCTGTACCCCACTCCCACATCTCTGGGACTAGCCCATTCCTCAGACTGTTATGTTCATTATATTCCACAAATAAGTGAGATCATATGATACTTGTCTTTCTCTGTTTGGCTTGTTTCTCTTAGGATAATACTTTCCAGGTCCCTCCATGTGGTCTCAAAGGAAAAAAAGATCTTTCTTTCTTACAGCTGCATAGTACTCCACTGTGTAAATGTACCACAGCTTTTTTATCCATTCGTCTACTGATGGACATTTGGGCTGTTTCCAGATCTTAGCTATTGTAAATAGTGCTACTATGAACATGGGGGTACAGATATTCTTTCTGATTGGTGTTTCAGGCTTCTTAGGGTATATTCCTAGAAGTGGGATCACTGGGTCAAATGGAAGTTCAATTTTTAATTTTTTGAGGTAACACCATATTGTTTTCCATAGTGACTGCACCAGCCTGCATTCCCACCAGCAGTGTACTAGAGTCCCCTTTTCTCCACACCCTTGCCAACACTTGTTGTTTGAGGATTTGTTGATGGCGGCCATTCTGACAGGTGTGAGGTGATACCTCATTGTTGTTTTAATTTGCATCTCTCTGATGATTAGTGATGTTGAGCATTTCTTCATATGTCTCTTAGCCATTTGTATGTCCTGTTTGGAGAGATGTCTATTTAGTTCTTCTGCCCATTTTTTTTTAATCCTCACCTGAGGACATTTTTTTGTTCAGATAGAGTGGGAGGGAGAGAGAGGAAGAGAGAGAGAAACATCGACGTGAAAGGGACAAATTGAGTGGCTGCCACCTGCATGACCAACCAGGGCTGGGGACAAACTGCAACCGAGGTACGTGACCTTAGCGAAAACCAAACCCGGGTCTTTCTGGACCACAGGCCAATGCTCTAACCACTGAGAAAAACCGGCCAGGGCTGCCCATTTTTTATTGGGTTCTTTGTTTATCATCACTGCAAAAAAAATTAAGATACCTAGGAATAAACTTAACCAAAGGAATAAAGGACCTATTTGCAGAAAACTCCAGGTCATTAAAAAAAGAAATAGAGGAAGATATAAAAAAGTGGATTGGAAGAATTAACCTCATTAAAATGTCCATACTGCCCAAAGCAATCTATAGATTCAATACAATCCCCATCAAAATACCAACGACATACCTCACAGAACTAGAACAAATACTTCAGAAGTTCATATGGAACTAAAAAAAGACCTCAAATACCCACAGCAATCTTGAAAAAGAAGAACAAAGTTGGAGGAATCACATTACCAGATTTCAGGTTATACTACAAAGCCACTGTAATCAAAACAGCCTGGTACTGGCACAAGAACAGGCATATAGACCAGTGGAACAGAACAGAGAACCCAGAAATGGATCCAAGGCAATATGCTCAATTAATATTTGACAAAGGAGGCAAGAGCATACAGCGGAGTAAGGACAGCCTCTTTAATAAATGCTGTTGGGAACTAGACCATCAACTTACACCATACACAAGAATAAACTCAAAATGGGTAAAATACTTAAATGTGACTCGTGAATCCATAAAAATCCTAGAAGAAACGGTGGGCAACAAAATTTCATAAACATCATATGCAGCAGAATTTTCACTGATACATCACTTAAGGCAACAGAAACAAAGGAAAAAATGAACACATGGGACTACATCAAACTGAAAAGCTTCTGCACAGCAAAAGGTACAATCATCAAAATGGAAAAACAACCCACTGTATGGGAGAGCATAATTGCCAATGGTATATCAGATAAGGGGTTAATTTCCAATATATATAGAGTACTCATACAAGTCAACAAAAGGAAGACAAAGAACCCAATTATATGTGGAATCTTTAAAAAAACAAATAAACAAACAAAACAGAAACAGATATATAGAGAGAACAAGCCGCTGGTTGCCAAAGGGGATGAGGGTGGAGAATGGGAATAAAATAAATACATAACAAAAAATAAAAACAAATGAAATTTTAAAAAGAAAGAAAAATCAGTGCTGGGCAGAGTTTTATTCTCGTCTCACTAGGACGCAATGAATGCCCCTCAACACGTCTCGCCACCAGAATACTCAGAAAAGAACTCGCCTTCAGGAAATACAGAAACACTGAACAATTTTATTAGGTTACCAGCAAAGACACATACCAGCTACAAGACATTATTTCTTCGACCCATGGCTCCTTTTCCCAACCACAACAGGAAGACAGAGCAGAGATCTCTATTGGGAATGATTAAATACCTTCAGAATCTCTTTAAAAGGTTAAAAAAAAAAAAAGCATCACTTTAACAATAATGTTGTCAGACTGATCATTTTCCTTTTTCCAAATCAGTTTTACAAGCAGTTGAACTGTTGAGCCTTGACTTTTATTCACTGGAGCAATTTAAATATCATCTTTGACTTGAAAAATCCCTCTTTGTGTCTGAATAGCTAATCCACGCCAGCTTCTCATTGTTTTCCTTTACAGGGAACGCAGGAAACGAATAGAAAGACATCATTCTGAGACGAGGCAGGCAGTCTTGGAGAAAGTGTGTGGGATTCTAGTCTCATCTGATTGAACCTCACTGCACCTTAAAATAACAGTAGGTACAGGAGCTTGTAATCGTTCCCACACAGACGCACGAAAACATGATTGACTATGGCAAATGCATTTTCGGCTTCTAGGTGAGCTGAAGCTTGACTAATTATTCTTGTACTTTCCTTGGCCGCTCTCAACCCTCAGCTGTCAAAAAGCTGGTTACTGCCCTGGCCGGTTTGGTTCAGCGGTTAGAGCGTCAGCCTGCGGCCCAGAGAGACCCGGGTTCGGTTCCCGCTACGGGCATGTACCTCGGTTGCAGTTTGTCCCTGGCCCTGGTTAGGTCGCGCAGGTGGCAGCCACTCGATGTGTCCCTTTCACGTCGATGTTTCTCTCTCTCTCTCTCTCTCTCTCTCTCTCCCTCCCACTCTATCTGAACAAAATATCAAAAAATGTCCTCGAGTGAAGATTTTTTTAAAAAAAGCTGGTTACTGATCACTGGGCAGGGAAGCTTAACTGACCACTCGAACCTTGAACAGAGGATCTGTCCCAGCAGAAGGACCTGTTTCTTCAACTGTGGCTTCGTTGTCCCCTTCAAACCACCCCTTCCACCCTCTATACCTTTCCATGTCTCTTTCCCAAGGAAGACAATTCAGTCACACGAACATGCATTATGATCACGATAACACGTGTCAGCGAGAACTTGGGGAAGAGGGACTATTGGACACTGTTGGTAGAATATAAATTGGTGTTGCCATCATGGAAAACAGTCTGGAGTTCTCGCTAAAAATTAAAACTAGAGCTCTGACTGGTCTGGCTCAGTGGTTAGAGGGCCAGCCCGTGGACCAAAGAGTCGCAGGTTCGATTCCGGCCAAGGGCATGTACCTCGGTTGCAGTTTGTTCCTGGCCCTGGTCCGGGTTGTGCAGGGGGGCAACCAGTCAATGTGTCTCTCTCACATTGATGTTTCTCCCCCATTCCACTCTATCTAAAGATAAATGGAAAAAATATCATTGAGTGAGGATTAAAAAAACAAATTAAAACTAGAACTACCATATGATCCAGCAATTCTATTCCTGGGTATATGTCTGAGGTAAATAAAACCACTACCTTTTGTTTTTGAGAGAGAGAGAGAGAGAGAGAGAGAGAGAAAGGGAGAGAGAAACATGGATTTGTTGTTCCACTTATTCATTGGTTGGTTCCTGTATGTGTCCTGACCAGGTTCAAACCTGCATCCCTGCTGTATTGGGACGATGCTCTAACCAACTGAGCTGCCCCACCAGGGCTCACTCCCTTGAAGAGATAGCTTTACTCCTGTGTTTATAGCAGCATCAGTCAGAATAGCAAAGACATGGAAACAACCTATGTGTCCATCAGTGGATGAATGGGTAAAGATCATATATATATATAATGGAATATTTTTCAGCCATATGAAAGAAGGAAATCTCACCATTTGGGACAACATGCATGACATTTGAAGGCATTACGGTAAGTAAAATGACTCAGACAGAAAAAGACAAATACTGTATGATCTCGTTTATGTGTAGAATCTTAAAAAGCTGGACTCCGTAACAGACAGTGGAGTGATGACTGCCAAGGGCTGGAGAGGTTGGGAAATGGAGAGAGGTTGGTCAAGGGGTAAGAATGTCTAGCTATAGGCCTGGCTGGGTCGCTCAGTTGGTTGGAGTGTGGTCCCAATATGCGGGGTTTCGGGTTTGATCTCGGTCAGGGGCAGGGACAGGAGTCAACCTGTGCGCGCATGGATGGCTGGAGCAGGGGACTGATGTCTCTCTCTCGAATCGATGCATAGAAATAGGGACAAAGGTCTAGCCCTGAAATGAACATGTTCCGGAGCGTGGTGATCAAGTAAAGAACGGCTGGATGCTGGAACGTCGCCGAGAGCAGGTCTCCCATGTTCTCACACCAAAAAGTGTCACCACGCGAGGTGATGGACGTGTTAAGGAAACACTGTGGGGCCCGCTTCCAGCATCGGTGTATCAGATCACCTGTGCTCACGTGAACTTACATCGTCCTGTATGTCAGTTACAGCTCCGTGAAAGGCATCTGAGATGGAACATGGTTCTTAGACCTGGGCAGGCATTTCTAAGAGTCCGCGTCCTCTATTTATTTGTTTTGTTTGTTTGTTTGTTTGATCCTTACCCAAGGACATTCTTCAATATTTTGTTTGGATAGAGTGGGAAGGAGAGAGAGAGAGAGAGAGAGAGAGAAACATCGACGTGAAAGGGGCACATCAAGTAGTTGCCACCGCATGACCCAACCAGGGCCGGTGACAAACTGCAACTGAGGTACGTGCCCTCAGTGGGAACCGAACCCGGGTCTCTCTGGACCACAGGCCGATGCTCTAACCGCTGAGCCAAACCTGCCAGGGCTGCATCCTCTATTTAAATACCTAGAAAACCAGCACCCGGTTCAAAGCTCAATTCATTCTAAGTCTTTGAGCCTTTGACTCTGAGAGAAGCACCCATGTCTAAAGACAGGCTCTATCACCCGGTTTCCAGAAAACTCTACCCAGCACTGGGGGCTGTCTTCCAAGACGCCCTGTGTGCATTGCCTCGCCCTCTTGCCCAACCCCTTGAGGATGCTTGGCACTCACTTTATTCTCAATCCTTAAAAAAGTGTCTTGCCAGCCCGCGTGGCTCAGTGGTTGAGCATGGACCCAGGCACCAAGAGGTCGCCGGTTCGATTCCCGGTCAGGGCACAGGCCCAGGTCGTGGGCCAGGTCCCCAGTGGGGGGTGTGCAGGAGGCGGCCAGTCTATGTTCTCGCTCATTAATCTCTCTCTCTCTCTCTCTCTTCCTCTCTCTCTAAAATCAATAAAGAAAATTTTTTTAAAAAGTGAGTCTTCCCAGAGGGCCTCCTCCTGGCTGTTCTTGATGGAGCCCACCACCCCGCCTCCCCAAGCCCAGACTTGCCTAGTCTCCCCCAGGGGGTTGTTACCCTGATCTGTTCTTAGGGACAATCTGTATCTATGAGTCGCAAAATGTTCCCCCCAGGGGTCCCGGTGACACATGTCTGGATGCGCTCCCAGGGCCCGAGGTGGCATCACAACACAGCGTGTCCTCTGCGAGCACAGCACGACACCCTGCCTTGAAATCATTTCGCAGATTTAGCAGCCAGCCTGGGTAATGAGGTTGCAGCGGCGCTGTCCCCAGCCAGTCCCTGAAGGCCCGCCGCCTCGGGCACAGGCGCACGACCACACGCCTTCGCGCGCATCGGCCCCAGCAGGTAAGTGGGGACAGGCATCCGGCGTGCAAAGTGCGCGCCGCGGAGTCGAGTCACGTTTCTGCCCATCTCCATGGCAACGCAGAGGCGCAAACAGGCAATCAGGGATAATAAGCCCCGTGGGCGGGAAGCTGCGAGAGCGAGTTAAGCCCCCACGCTTCCTTGTCTCCTTTTTTCCACCCACGCAGACTCTCTGGGGTATCAACAAGCGCCAAACCCCAGGAACCAGGGCCCTCCAGGGCTGCTGGACAACTGCCCTCTCCCCATCCTGCTGCCCCCACGACCCCCTTTCTGCAAAATAAAAAAAAAAATTAAAAAAGCAAGCCTCCACATCGCACAGTCTGGGGGCAGCGTGGCCAGTTTAGGACACACACCTCTGAGGCTGGCCAGGGGCCCGGTCCGTGGCCTGGACAGAGACCAACGCGGCCAAGACCCAGCAAGGATGCTCTTTCTATTTTCACCCTTTTATTTATTTTGAAAAAAACAAAAACAAAAAACAAAAAAACAGCAAAGGAAAGTTGAAAAGGTAACAAAATAAACCTCTGAGATATTGTTACCTACGTTCACTGACTGTTAACAAGGTGGCACGTAATATGTCTCTTCTATGTGCTGTCCTGTTCACCAGCGACTACTGGTCAGGAGAGTGCCCCGTCCAAGGATGGGAGGGTAAGCTCAATCATATTGACTGTGTAGTCCTGCTTGAAAGTTCTCAACTGTCCCCAAAATATCTTTACAACTTTTTAATTTGGGGGAGGGGGTGGGATCCAGAATTCAAACCAAATCTGTGCCATGCCTCTGGCTGTTTGTCTCTTTTACCTGCTCCAGCTCCCCTCCCCTCCACCCACACACACACACATATATCGGTTTTTCTTTTTAACGACATTGCTCTTTGAGTACATCCTCTTGTACGGTGACTTCTAATCCCCTCAGGATTAGATTCAGGTTAGGGTGCTGAATTTAATTACTGCCCTGTTGCTATGAGGAGAGACCTTCTTCCCCTTTGGGGTGGCTAAGTTATCTGTGACGTGTTCTTTTGAGATCACAGAACTCTCCTGGTACCTAAACTGTAGTCTTCATAGATGATCCAGCCTGAATCTAGTATTACACCGGGTGCTGGAAGGTGCTAATTTTTTATTTCTATTGGAAAGTGTTCAGTTTTACTCTCTCTCTCTGCAGTTGTGACCTTGGTCCTAGCCGGGTAGGGAGCTCTGTTGGTTGGAGCGTCATCCCGATAGGACAAGATCGTGGGTTCAATTTCCTTTCCATGCCTTAACCAGAGATAGTAATGTTCTACCTCAACACGAAACCCTCACGATGGGCTAAAAAGTAGGTGGAATTGGGCGGCTTACGTGGAGTCAAATGAGAGAGTCCGGGTTATAAAAAAATACGTATCTGACCCAACTGGGATGAATGGTCAGGTGCGTCTCCAGCTTAACAAACCCCCTTAACCTCCCCACAGACGCGGTGAACTCTGAACTCTGGACACCCACCTCGAAGCCCAGCGCGCGGTGCAGAGCCCGGTGTGGAGGCTCTAGGAACCTGCCTGGCTCCAGGCGGGGATGGCACCTCAGACCCACAGAGGACATCCAAGATTACCCTCTATTCTCAGGAACAGAATTGGAGAGGCGAAGAGCCAAAGTCTCTAAACAGAAAGTGTTAGTAACGTCTGGGCCTTTCCACCCCGATGGCATGCAGTGTGTCCTCATGCTTTTTAGTCCCCAGGGTTTGGGGGACCTGGAGACCGAGGGTGGGGGAAGCTGACAGCAGAGGGGACAGGGCACCTTCTGGGATTCAATGGGCAGCCCTCCTCATGCCGCTGTCCTCCTGTGCGAATCTAACAGCTTCGATGTCCACCCCTCCGACCACAGCTGCCCCTGGGGACAACGGGTTTGTGCTGTCCACGTAGATCTGCGATATGCTGAGCCCACCCCAAATCCTGGACCAAAGACCCACATGTCGGCAGAGAAACAGGGGAACAGAGCAAGGCAGATAGCATGGACCGTGTCTCCACCTCGATGAGTAAGAGAAACGCCCCTGGGAACCGGAGCTTCGGGGTGTGGGGAGCTCCCCGTGGCAGAATGGGTTCCTCCACCACGTGCCTAGTTGGACAAGGACGTTGTCACAGGATACCACATATTCCCAAACACAGTCTCCAACTGTGGCTCAAACCCTACCACACAGGGCAGCACGGCCTCCCCTTACTTCCAACCAAACCACCTCCCCGGGGGCTAGACCCAGGGCGAGGGCAGCAGCCGGAGAGGACGCAGTTCATGTTTCTGAGACCAGGAAGGCCATTCCTGAGGTGCTGCATTTGGGGACCATTTGGCCCCCAGGAACCCCTGTGGCTGGCTGAGCTCTTACCTCACTCCTGGTCAGCTTTCACAGGACTCCCCATTCCTCATCCTAAATAGATCGCCCGCAGCTGTTCTGCTCGTTTTAGTCTCCATGTTGCTTAACCCTTTGTCAAGCCTTGTTTTCTTTGTCACTTTAGACACCACGAGAAAGAGCAGAGAGCGGTGCGTAGGCACACAGTCGGCCGCACAACCATCCGGGTTCAAACCTCGCTTCTGCCTCTCGTTAGCTGTGTGACTGTAAAGCATCTAACCTCTCCGTGCTGATATTTGTGAAGGGGGAAATAGCAATAGTACCGATAACGGGCTTTCTGACGATGTGGATGGGAGCTTATTGGAGAAAGTCCTGGAAATGCCACTGTGCTGTGGCGGTGCTCCCCAGCCTCCCCAGATCCCAGCCCTGCAGGTCCGGGGCAGGTGGGTCTGATGACCCAGGCCAGGATGTTCAGACCCCGTGGGCACTAATCACACAGCGCTTAAGACCAGAGGTGCCACCCAAAGGGGACAGGGAGTTTCCTCCTGGGTGTGCTAATAGGAGGCAAATAAGGTTTTTCTGTTGTTGCTGTTAATCCTCACCTGAGGATATTTTTCCATTGATTTTTTTATGGAGTAGGAGGGAGGGGAGGGAGCGAGAAAGAGAAACATCGATGGGAGAGGCACATCGATTGGTTGCCTCCCACACGACCCCAACTGGGTCCTGGGATTGAACCTGCAATCCAGGTACATGCTCTTTTTTTTTTTTCCTCTCTCGAGGACATTTTTTCATTTTTTGTTCAGACAGAGTGGGAGGGAGAGAGAGGAAGAGAGAGAAAAACATCGACGTGAAAGGGACACATTGAGTGGCTGCGTCCTGCACGACCCAACCAGGGCCGGGGACAAACTGCAACCGAGGTACATGCCCTTAGCGGGAACCAAACCTGGGTCTCTCTGGACTTCGGGCCGATGCTCTAACCACTGAGCCAAACCAGCCAGTGCCCAGGTACACGCTCTTGACCAGGAATTGAACCCACAACTCTTAGGTCCACCAGCTGATGCTGTAACCACTGAACCAAACCGGTTAGGGCATTATTTTTTTGAATATTTATTTAATCCCCATTTATCTCTCTTCTACTTTTAAAAAATTCTAATTCCAAATGTGTTAGATATTTTCACTGTGTGCCCAATGCCTCAAAAATCAATTTTCAAATTTTCATTCTTTGTAATTATTTTCATATAATTGCTATTGGTCCCTCTATTTATTATTCAATTACTCGAGTTGTTATACTATATTCATAATTTTAGCTATTGTATTTTTATTTCTATAATTTAGTTGTCTTTTACGCATTTTCCAACTTTGAAAAGTTTTCTTTCATCTCTTTTCACATTTTTCTCTATTTAATAAACATTTTAACCAAAATTATTGCTGAGAATATCCATTCACCAGGTTCCGCGATACCTGTGGAATTTTCCTCCCCAATTTAAAATATGCTGTACAGAAAAGTGCCAATTTAAGGTGTCAATCATTTCACAAACCTAACCATGAAGTACAGCTAGCAATAACATTTGACATAATTTTACGGTAAGTTGAATTTTCACAAACACACACGTTTCAAAATACCAGCCAATGATATTTACACAGACCTGGCTAAGAAATCGACTACAGTATATGAGTAAATATCGAGATTGTTTCTGTGTTCAGAAAAAGCATACAAAAAGGATATCAGAGTGGGTGAATGCAATATATCAGTGTTTTTCCAAGTGGACAGTTCAAAATAACCTTGTGAGATAATAATCTCAGGCCGAGCAGGAAAGACCTGCTGACAACCTTCCTGGAGCTAATCTCGCTGTCTTTCTGGAGAGGGGCGGACCTGACGTGTGCAGGAGCAATGTTCCCATGAAACAGATAGCTGTGTGCCCCCAGGGGCAACCATGACCCTCTCCTTCCCCTTCCCCACTGATGCCCTCCCCGTGTCTGTGTTTAAACTTTGCTATCAGGAGCCAATATTGACAAATAGACCCGAGCACTGCTTTGCATCTGAAAGAACCGCATTTTTAAAACCCTGGCCCCAACACCAAAAATTTTGGCTGCTAAAAGCATGAATCACACAGCACGTCCTCGGCAGCTGCTCCATCCTGAAGCCAGAAAATGCTTCTAGGAACGAGCACGTGGGACGAGGCTGGCGATGAACGGGACACAGCTCACACTGTGCAGACGGCCCTCTGCCGAAAGGACGCAGCCCTCTTGTTCCTGAGAATCTCCTAACGCTGCCGTATGGCTCTCAGCTCTTAGCTTGCTCCTCGGCCGATTCCACATTTCGTGACATTTTTAATCACTGATGATCAGAGTGCTTTTGTACACCTCCATCAGGGATCGGGGTTAATCCATTTCTTTTTTTTTTTAATCCTCACCCGAGGACATTTTTTTCCACCTTTGTTCAGATAGAGTGGGAAGGAGAGAGAGAGAGAGAGAAACATCGATGTGAAAGGGACACATCGAGTGGTCGCCACCCACACGACCCAGCCAGGGCCGGGGACAAACTGCAACCGAGGCATGTGCCCTTAGCGGGAACCGAACCCGGGTCTCTCTGGCCGATGCTCTAACCCCTGAGCCAAACTGGCCGGGGTGAGGTTAATCCATTTCCAAGCCTGATGACTACTGTGCATGTCGATGGAGAAGCAGGTGTTAATAGCAAGTAGGCATCAAGTCGTATTTTGTTCTATCACCAGAGCAACAGGATGGGAAAGGGCCTATTTGGACACATGGGTTCCGCAAGGCAGTAAGATGCTCTTTCCTGCCTCCCACGTATCTCCCCGAACTTCTCTCCTTTTCCTCTAGGAAAAAATATAAACAAGTGGGGAGGGAAAACAGGTGCAAATAAAAATGATTTATTACACAAGTCACGCCATGTGGGTTCTGGAAAAAGATATCTCTGCATCAGGGACTTCTTGTGTCCCTGTCACACTGCCGCAGATTACATTATTGGTACTAATTACTGACTCCCACTTGATTATTGAGATATTTTGGTTCCGCTCTGGCCGGTTTGGCTCAGCAGTTAGAGGGTTGGCCTGCGGTTCACAGAGACCTGGGTTTGGTTTCCGCTAAGGGCATGTACCTCGGTTGCAGTTTGTCCCCGGCCCTGGCTGGGTTGTGCGGGTGGCAGCCACTCGATGTGTCCCTTTCATGTCGATGTTTCTCCTTCTCTCTCTCCCTCCTGCTCTATCTGAATAAAAAATGGAAAAATGTCCTCGGGTGAGGATAAAAATAAAAAATAAAAATAAAAAGATATTTTGGTTCCATCTGGTGCCTACACACGTGACTGGTGTTGGCCGTGGAATGTGGGCAGCGGTGAATGCCACCCACGCGTCTGATCGCAGGCCTCTGTGACCACTCTTGTCCCTCTGCCGCTGAAGGGCACACCCTTCCACGGGGACCCTAAAACAAAGAAGGCATGTGGGGAGCGGCACAGGCTCCCGGCAGACACACAGCCACTGTGTCTGTGAACCAGGAAATCATGTGCAATTTCAAACACTCGGGCTTCAGAGGTCATTGCTAACCGCAGTCATAACTTCATGAACACAGAGGAATCAAGAAACCGGCGCCCTGGCCGGTTTGGCTCAGCGGTTGGAGCGTCGGCCTGCGGTCCAGAGAGACCCGGGTTCGGTTCCCGCTAAGGGCACGTACCTCGGTTGCAGTTTGTCCCCGGCCCTGGTTGGTCGTGCGGGTGGCAGCCACTCGATGTGTCCCTTCACATCAATGTTTCTCTCTCTCTCTCTTCCTCTCTCTCCCTCCCGCTCTATCTGAACAAAAAATCGAAAAATGTCCTCCAGTGAGGATAAAAAAAAAAAAAAAAGAAAAGAAACCGGCTACGGTTGTGAGTGCGAAGTGCCACCTGGACACAAAGCTACGATTCACGCCAGGGCTACACGATGGGTACTCACTGATGCCCAAAAATGGCGGGCTTATTTTTTTTTACTGAGGAAAACGCTTGCTGAGATGGTGGCACGTGATAACTTGGAATAAGCATATGGATTTCGGCAAAGAGGTGGGGGAGAAATGAAGGTCACTAGCATGCCTTAGCTGTTGCCGGCTACTCTAGAAAAGGTGTGGTAAGGAATAGGTGATTTCAGCCCTGCCCGGTTTCTCAGTGGTTAGAGCATCAGCCTGCGGTCCAGAGAGACCCGGCTGGGTTCAGTTCCCGCTAAGGGCACGTGCCTCGGTTGTGGTTTGTCCCCGGCCCTGGTTGGTCGTGTGGGTGGCGGCCACTCGACGTGTTCCTTTCACGTCGATGTTTCTCTCTCTCTCTCCCCTTCCCAGTCTATCTGAACAAAAAGTGGAAGAATGTCCTCGGGTGAGGATAAAAAAAAAAGAAAGAAAAGAAAAGAAATAGGTGATTTCAGAAAGGCACCTGTGTCTTGGACGGCAAGGTTGAAAGATGGAATCAGGAAGGCCCTTCCCACCCCAGGAGCAAACCTGCCTCTCTCCTGTGCATACAAACGGTCCATCGCAGGTTTTCAGGACCCTAATTCCACAGTTTTCCCTGAAGGTAATTTTTTAATCAAGGGACACCAGTTCCAGTCTCTGCGCACGGGCCCAACACAAGCAGCCGGTTGCCAGGCAGCGACTCTGGAAATCGGCCACAGGTGAGTGACGCCCTGTGCCATCAGGTCGCATCCCTGTCTGCTGAGGAAAGGGTCTGGCAGCAGGGGGCGTGGGTTTCGTGGAAGCACTTTAGTTCTCCAGGGCTTTCTTCATCCTCCTGAAGTTCCATCCACGCGGGCCCTGAACCAACCTCCACGAAGGCGCACCTGTCTCACCTGCACCTGTCTCACCTGCACCTGTCTCACCAGCCGCGGCATTTTTTTTCTCTTTAAAAACTTGCCGAACGCATAGATTTTCTTTAAGTTAAAAAAACGTTTTCAGCTACAGTGGACATTCAATACCATGCTTGTTTCAGGTGTACAGCAGGGGGGTTAGGCATCTGTATGACTTACGAAGTGGTCAGATGGGGCTCCGTCAAAATAAAATATTTTCGCACAGCAGAGAAAACGATCAACAAACCAAGAAGACGCCCTGCTGAATAGGAGACAGTATTTTTTTTGTTTTTGTTTTTTTTTTATCCTCACCCGAGGACATTTTTCCATTTTTTGTTCAGGTAGAGCGGGAGGGAGAGAGAGGAACAGAGAGAGAGAGAGAGAGAAACATCGATGTGAAGGGACACATCGAGTGGCCGCCACCCGCACAACCATCCAGGGCCGGGGACAAACTGCAACCAAGGTACATGCCCTTAGCGGGAACCGAACCCGGGTCTCTCAGGACCGCAGGCCGACGCTCTAACCACTGAACCAAACCGGCCAGGGCAGGAGAAAGTATTTGCCAACGATGAACCCGATAAGAGGTCAATATCCAGCATTGTAAGGAACTCACAGGACGGAACACCAAAAGACAAACAGACAAACAAGTTAATTTAAAAAATGGGCGAGCCCTGGCCGGTTTGGCTCAGCGGTTAGAGAGTTGGCCCGCGGACCAGAGAGTCCCGGGTTCGGTTCCCACTAACGGCACGTACCTTGGTTGCAGTTTGTCCTCAGCCCCAGTTGGGGTCGTGCGGGTGGCAACCAGTCGATGTGTCTCTCTCACATCGATGTTTCTCTCTCTCTCTTCCACCCTCTCTCCCTCCCACTCTATCTGAAGATAAATGCAAAGAATGTCCTTGGGTGAGGATAAAAAAAAGAAGAGGGACAGGCAGAGAGAGGAGCAGAACAAACAGGCACGGACTGTGCTCTCCTCTTTGATCCCAGGAGCCAAATGAGGCACAGCCACAGCTCCGAGTGACGTCACATGCCCCTTACCCTTTGCAGCCCTCAAACCCTCAACCAACCCTCTCCAGACTGTCTGGATTTGCTCATCTTGATTTCTGTGTATCTGAGATGATGCCATGGTTCACCGAGGCACAGCGCTGTGGGTGGGCAGACCCAGGACGTGTACGGGGCATCTTGCTCAGTCTGCATCTACAGTGATGGGTCATTAGGAGCGTTCCTCCGTCTGCTCTGCACCCAAAGCTGTTGTTTTCCTCCGTCTCCGACCCTATGCCCACGCCTTCCTCCGGCCCTGTATGCAAAGCTGCGAGAAGGATCAGGACCAAGAGAGTCCTCAGGCCCCTGAAGGATCGTCACACTTCAGAAGAACACTTCCTGCCCAGAGCTGCCTCCTCCTTAAACAAGATCAGGGCAGACACTTTGGTGGAGATTTGATGAGCCGCACCAGAGGACGAAAGGAGGCATCGGGCTGAGAGTAAGCCCCGTTGAGATTTCTGACCTCGGTTTTCCTTCCTAGTCCTTCTCGTCAATTACGTTTTTCTCCTCACTCCCACGAAGCTTCAAGTCCCACTTACGACATTTCAGAAACCGCCCGTCCATTCAACACCAAGTTCACAGAACAGGAGGGCTTGAAAGCGTTTATTAGAGTCCCCCACAGCAGATGCTGCTGTCCCTCGCTTATGTTTGTTTTCCTGGCAGGAGAGAGCTATCAGTGGGAAGTCACACTGACTATCACCTCTTGGGTGACACTTAAATGGTGTTGTTCGCACACCCATGTGCTCGGAGGAGCGCGGGCAGAATTTGGCAAACAAACTGGCCCCACCACTTGCAATCAGTGTGAAAGGGACAGGGAGAGAAGAAGTCCCAGTTCAGCAATACCAAGGGACAGCTTTGCTCTGAGACTTCCAGACCAGAGAGTGACCACTACTGGCCTTTCCCCACGAGGTAACGCGGACTGTCCTCAGCTACGTTCTCACGGAGATGGGCTTGAAACCTCGGGCATCTCAAAGGTTCACCTTCATCTTCTTTTCAAACAGAAGCATAGCTTGTACCGGGGTGGAGCAAAAGTTAGGTTGATAGCTGTGAGTACGTGAAACACAGAGTTTATTTTTGTATTATTATTTATTAATTATTGTATTATTTTCCATGCTGTCAACTGTAAACCTACTTTTGCCCCACCCTGTATTCAGTAAATGCACAAATATTAAATATACATCCTGAAGGAGTTTACCCAAGTGCATACTCATGCAGTCAGCTACCTGGACCAAGATAGAGAACGTTTCCAATGCCTTGGGAGGGTCCTCTGTGTCTAGCTAGTGGGCTTCTGGATCTAAAAATTATTCTCACTTATATCACTATAATATATATTGAATGTTTCTGAGCTTCCTATAAATGGAATCATACAGGATGTCTTCTTTTTTGGTCAATATTATTTCCATGAGATAAAGCTTTGTTATTATATGTATCTAGAGGTTTCTTTTTCTTTGCTGTGTAGTATTCCAATGTGTGACTGTTCCACAAGTCATTACCCCATGGTGTTGCTGATGGACAGTAGAATTGCTTCCTGTTTGAGGCTATTATTAATGAAGCTGCTATGATACTATTATAAATGTCATTTGGTGGACATAAACAATCGCTTCTCTTGAATTTATACTAGGAATGGAATCTGCTGGGTCATAGGGTGTATGCATAACAAGTTTCACTAGATACATTCAAACATATTTTCAAAGGGTTTGTACCACTTTTTATTCCCACTTGCAGTATTTAAGAGTTTATTTTCTCTGTAACTGGCATTATTAGTCCTTTTAATTTTAGTTATTCAAGTGGGAATGCATCTCTATATTTTCATTTATATTAATCTGAGTGTTGAATGTTTTTCATATGTTTATTGGCTATTTCAATGTCTTCTTTTTAAAAATATGTTTTATTGCTGTTTTAGAGAGAGAGGAAGGGAGAGGGAGAGGCTGCTCCTGTTTGTCCCCTATTGAGGCTTGAGCCTGAAACCCAGGTATGTGCCCTGACCTGGCATTGAACTGGGGACCTCTTGGTGCACAGGACGATGTACAACTAACTGAGCCACTCCAGCCAGGCTCAATGTAATCTTTTCGAAGTATCTTTTTGAAGTCATGTCTAACTTTTCTTAATGATTTGAACTTGTTTGTTTGTTTTTAAATCCTCACCTGAGGATAATTTTCCATTTATCTTCAGATAGAGTGGGAAGGAGGAGGGGGGAGGAAGAGAGAAAGAGAAACATCGATGTGAGAGGGATACATTGATTGGTTGCCCCCCACACAACCCCAACCAGGGCCAGGGACTAACCACAACCGAGGTATGTGCCCTTGACCGGAATCGAACCTGCCACTCATTGGTCCGCAGGCTGACGCTCTAACTACTAAGCCAAACTGGCCAGGGCCGAAGTTGTTTTTTTAAAATAAATTCTGGCTGTAAGTCCTGTGGGAATATAAAGTTCCTAATTTTAATGAAGTTCACATTATGAACCTTTTCAACTGTAATTTCTGCCTTAATAGTGTTTTTAATAAACTCTTCCCCACCCAAGGTCAAGGAGATCTTTTCCTAGTTTTTATTGTTGCTAAAAGTTGAATCGTTCTGTTCACCTGCCAGACAAAGTTTATTTAAGTTAGAAGCAGAAATCAGGCTGAAAGTAAACCCAGAACTCGCTCAGGAGCTCCGCTGGCTTCTCAACGGGAGCATCTCAGAAGGACGCACGCACAGTCCTGTCAGGGTAGACATACAACCGGGGAGAAACACACCCAGTACCTTCTGCACAGGGAGCCACTTTCTGCCCGACAGGACCTCACCAGCACAATGCTGGCACTGGACCCTACTGGGAGAAGGGAACCCCCGTCTACTCCACCCTCTCCAGCCTTCCTGTCTCATCTAAGGAAAACAACAGAACAAAAAAACAATAGTCAATAAGGGATTTGAGGAAAAATGTTCATAATGCTGTAGGCATTGAAAGGGGTAGGAATCAGACTGTTGGCAGGGGCTTTGCTATGAAGGACATAAACTTAAAAAAAAATTTTTTTTCTCCTCACCCGAGGACATTTTTCCATTTTTTGTTCAGATAGAGTGGGAGGGAAAGAGAAAGAGAGAGAAAAACATCGACGTGAAAGGGATACATTGAGTGGCTGCCTCCTGCACGACCCAACCAGGGCTGGGGACAAACTGCAACTGAGGTACGTGTCCTTAGCGGGAACCAAACCTGGATCTCTCTGGACCACAGGCTGATGCTCTAACCACTGAGCAAAACTGGCCAGGGCGATCATATTCTTCTTAAAGATAATTCTCTCTCTCTTTTTTTTTTCATCCTCACCCGAGGACATTTTTCCATTTTTGTTCAGATAGAGTGGGAGGGACAGAGAAAGAGAGAGAGAAACATTGACTTGAAAGGGGCACATCGAGTGGCTGCCTCCTGCACGACCCAACCAGGGCCGGGGACAAACTGCAACCGCGGTACATGCCCTTAGTGGGAACCAAACCCGGGTCTCTCTGGACCGCAGGGCGACACTCTAACTGCTGAGCCAAACCGGCCAGGGCTGAAGGACATAAACTCTTTATGAAAGCCCCATTCCCTAGATTTGAGAACTAAAATCCCTGTATTTACCCAGAAGATCACAGATGCCCCCTTTCAGGCCCTATGGCCATGTCAAGACAATCCCACATACAAACAGCTGCAAGATACAAAGTAGCTCCAAGTGGTAAGGCTCCGGAATGCTCAGAGCCAGAAGAGGAGTCAACATCAAGGTCATGAGAGGAATGTGAAGCCTATAGCCACAACAAACATTCAGCAAAGCACGGCTCCCGGCCAAATTAACACCAGTCTTCACACTCAAGCCCCAGGCATTTCCGTCCCTGTCAGTTAACAGAACATGCCTAGCTTTCACTGAGGAAAAGTCCTGAGAAAAAGTCCGCGCCAGAGTCAAGGGAACCATACACCGCACTGGGCACAGCCCCTGGGACCTGACTCAGACACGACACAGATAGCACAGTCATCGGCCAGGGCTTCAAAAGACATGGGATCACTATAACAAGGTCTCCGATGGAAACATTAGACAACAAGCAAGAAGAGGTGGACAATGTGAGCAGAGATATGGGAACTCGAAGAAATGAACCAAAAGAAAGTGCTAGCAACAGAAATGAAGACTATCTGACAGGCTTTGGACAAGGCTGAGGGAAGAACCAGTGAAACCAAAGAGAAGGGAAACCTTCCTACTGAAAAACAAAGGGAAAAAAAAGAACAACAACAAAAAGAAAATAAGCCCTGGCCAGTTTGGCTCAGCGGTTGAGTGTCGGCCCCTGGACCAGAGAGTCCCCAGGTTCGATTCCCGCTAGGGGCACATACCACATTAAAAATAATGATAATAAAAATAATAAAAAAAGAAAATAAAACATTCAAAACCTGTGACAATATGAAAAAGATAGCATACTCATAATAGGAATATCAGAAGTATAAGAGAAAATGGAGGCAATTAAGTATTTGAAGTTAAAAAAAAACCCCACAAATTCTCACCTCTTAAAGAATAAGTATTTGAAGTTCAATATAAATTTGCCCCTGAAAGGAGAAGAATTAAAATGGAAAACAACCAATATGGTTCTTCGGAAACATCTAGTTACGGTATCAAATAAAAAAGACAAAAGATACAGCCCTGGCTGGTTTGGCTCAGTGGTTAGAGTTTCGGCCTGTGGACCAAAGAGTCTCAGGTTTGATTCCGGTCAAGGGTATGGACCTTGGTTGCGGTTCGGTCTTTGGCCCTGGTTGGGGTTGTGCGGGAGGCAACCAATCAATGTGTCTCTCTCACATCAATGTTTCTCTCTCTCTCTTTCTCTTCCTCTCTCTCCCTCCCACTCTATCTGAAGATAAATGGAAAAATATCCTCGGGTGAGGATTTTTTAAAAAAAAGACAAAAGATACAAATAAATGATATCAAATAAAATAGAAGTGATCACTACTGACCCTGAGGCCATAAAAAAAGGAATAATAAGGGTGTGCTATGAAGAATTCTATGCCCACAAATTTGATAACTTAGGTAAAACGGTGACTTACTTGAATGATGGCAACTATGAAAACTCAGTGAGGGAGAAATAGATCATCTGAGTAGTTCTCCGTCTATCAGATAAATGGACAATAACTAAAACAGTCTGAAAATAAAGCATCAGGACCAGATAGTGCTAGTGGTGAATTCTAGCAAACATTTAAGGAAGAAATACCAGTTTTTTACAGTATTTCTCCCCCTCCCCCAGTAGAAGTTCATTATATAAAGCCCAACACGTCATTAATATCAAAACTGGGCATCACAAGACAACGAAAAACCAGTATCTCTCATGAACACAGATGCAAATATCCTTCACAAAATATTATCCAACAATATATTTTAAAAAGGTTTATAGCACAACCAGTGTAGATTAAATCTGAGAAGGCAGCCTGGCTGGTGTTGCTCAGTGGTTGGAGCATGTTGTTGTGCACCAAAGGGTCTCGGGTTCAATTTCCAGTCGGGATGCATGCAGGAGGCAGCCAATTGATGTTTCTCTCTCTCTCTCTCTCTCTCTCTCTCTCTCTCTCTCTCTCTCTCCCCCCCCCCTTCCTTTCTTCTTCTCCCTCTGGCTCTAAAAACAAACAAACAAACAAAAAACAGAACAATAAAAACTTGTCCTCCAGTGAGGATTTATTTTATTTTAATTTTTTTATTAATTTATTTTTGTTACAGATGTTTCTCCTTTTCCCCCCATTGAAACCCTCCTCCCGAGCTCACCCCCCCCCCCCCCGCCCCATCCCCAGCATTGTTGTCTATGTCCACGGTTACACATACATACATATAAGTTCTGTGGTGTATCTCTTCCCAACCCTCCCCTACTTCCTCTTCTGAGGTTTGTCAGTCTGAACCCTACTTCTATGTCTCTGGGTCTATTTTGTTAATTAGTTTGTTATGTTTATTATATTCCACAAATAAGTGAGATCATATGATACTTGTCTTTCTCTGCTTGGCTTGTTTCACTTAGCATAATACTCTCCAGGTCCCTCTATGTTGTCTCAAAGGATGAGAGATCTTTCTTTCTTACAGCTCAAGTGAGGATTTAAATAAATAAATTTGGGAAGGGAACACTGGTTCAACCTTTGTAAGAACAATCAGTTATTTATCCCCATCAAACCAGTATTACAAGAAATGTTAAAGAAACTTCTTTAAGACTTCCGGTCAGGATGACGGGTAGGTAAACGTGGCATTGCGTCCTCCCACTACCACATCAGAGTTACAACTAAACTACAGAACAAACATCCTTCAGAACCACCTGAAATCGTGCTGAATGGCAGTCCTACAACTACAGAATTAAAGCAGCAGCCACACAAGACTGGTAGGAGGGCAGAGGCAGAGAGCTGGTCCCACACCCACGTGTGGCGGATAAAAATCAGGAGGACACCTCGGCTGGGAAGGTCCTCCCTGAGGACTGAGGGGTCCCCATCCCACACCAGGCCCCCCTCTCAGGGTTCCAGTGCCAGGAAGAGAATCCCCATCACTTCTGGCTGGAAAAACCAGCAGGAACTGAGGCTCAGGGAGGCTGAGGCAGCTGGAGCCCCAGGCATCTCCTTAAAGGGCCCAGGCACAGATTTATCAGACTCTCTCCCTCTAAGCTCGGAGGGGAGGCAGCTCGAGGGGCACCAGAGACACACAGGGAATAACTGAGCTGTTTGGCACTGGAGCGAGGGCTGGAGAGGGGGCTTTCTTCAGGACAATCGTGCTGTCAGAGGCCTTTGTTCCTTTGGTGAGCCCTGCCCTGGGGCAGCAGACAGCCTCCATTACCTGGGACTCCAGCAACCTGGCTCACACTGGTAGCCCCCCCTTGGTGACTCCCTGAGGCCCCGCCCCACCCAACTTTCAGGCCCACCCAAGCTGTTGCCAGTTGGTTAACCATAGGATTGGCCTGTCTTGGATCCTGCTTCAGGTTTTCCTAAATTCTTTCAAACAAGCAGCATCTGGTCTCAGCTAGCCCCATACCTTGTGTTAAGTAATACACAGAAACAAACACAGGGAGGCAGCCAAAATGAGGAGACAACGAAACAGGTTCCAAATGAAAGAACAGAACAAAACCCCAGGAAAAGAACTAAGCGAAATGGAGATAAGCAACCTAATAGATGCTGAGTTCAAATTATTGCTTATAAGGATACTCAATGAACTTAGTGAGAACCTCAGCGAACGTAGTGAGGGCCTCAAGAGCATAAAAAGGACCAGTCAGCAGTGAAGGATGCACAGTCAGAAATGAAGAAGGCACTAACTGAAATAAAGAATAATTTACACAGCCCTGGCCAGTTTGGCTCAGCGGTTAGAGCGTCGGCCTGTGGTCCGGAGAGACCCGGGTTCGGTTCCCGCTAAGGGCATGTACCTCGGTTGCAGTTTGTCCCCGGCCCTGGTTGGTCGTGCGGGTGGCAGCCACTCGATGTGTCCCTTCACGTCGATGTTTCTCTCTCTCTCTCTCCCTTCCTCTCTCTCCCTCCCACTCTATCTGTACAAAAAATGGAAAAACATCCTCGGGTGAGGAAAAAAAATAATAATAATAATAATTTACACAGATTCAATAGGAGAGTAGGTAAAGCCAAGAAGCAAACCATTGATTTGGAATATAATGAAGCAAAAAACACCCAATCAGAAGAGCAAAAAGAAAGAATCCAAACAAATGAGGATAGTGTAAGGAGCCTCTGGGACAACTTCAAGCGTGCCAACATTCGCATCTTGGGGGTGCCAGAAGGAGAAGAGAGAGAACAAGAAATTGAAAACCTATTTGAAACAATAATGGCAGAAAACTTCCCTAACTTGGTGAAGGAAACAGACATACAAGTCCAGGAAGCACAGAGAGTCCCAAACAAGATGAACCCCCAAGAGGCCCACACCAAATCACATCATCATCAAAATGCCAAAGGTTCAAGACAAAGAGAGAATCTTAAAAGCAGCGAGAGAAAGGCAGCTAGTTACCTACAAGGGAGTTCCTATTAGACTGTCAGCTGATTTCTAAAAAAAAACAACTCTGCAGGCCAGAAGGGAGTGGCAAGAAATATTCAGAGTGATGAAAAGCAAGAACCTACAACCAAGATTACTCTATCCTGCAAAGCTGTCATTTAGAATCGATGGACATATAAAGAGTTTCCCAGACAAGGAAAAGCTAAAGGAGTTCATCACCACCAAACTATTATTATATGAAATGTTGAGGGGTCTTCTTGAAGAAAAAGATGAAAAATATGAACAAACAAAATGGCATAGAATACATAGCTATCAATAGTTGAATCTACAAACAAAATGAACAAGCAGAACAGAAACATTCTCATAGATATAGAGAACATTTTGTTGGCTGCCAGATGGGAGGGGGGTTGGGGGAATGGGTGAAAAAGGTGAAGGGATTAAGAAGTACCAACTGGTTGCTAGACTGACAAACCTCAAAGGGAAGGAGAGTTGGAGGTGGGAAGAAATAAACCAAAGAACTTATATGCATAACCAATGGACACAGACAACAGTGTGGGAAAAGGCAGAAGGGGGGCAGGAGTGGGGAGGAGGGGGGGTCAATGGGAAAAAATGAGGAACATCTGTAATACATTCAACAATAAAGATATAGTTTAAAAAAGAATAGAAAAAAAGAAACTTCTTTAAGAAGAATAAAAAATATAAAAATATGAATAATGAAATGGTAATCACTATACACCTATCAATAATTATGTTAAATGAAATCAAGTTAATGCTCCAAGAGAAACACATAGGATAGCTGAATGGAGAAGAAAACATGACCCAGATGCTGTCTACAAGAGACCCCCTCAGATGGAAAGAAATACACAGACTGAAAGTAATGGGGTGGAAAAAGATATTTCATGCAAATTAAAATGAAAAAACAACAACAACAACAGTTGGGGTAGCTAGCAATACTTATATCAGACAAAAGGACTTTAAAACAAAGGCTGTAGCGGTCCGGAGAGACCCGGGTTCGGTTCCCGCTAAGGGCATGTACCTTGGTTGCAGTTTGTCCCCGGCCCCGGTTGGTTGTGCGGGTGGCAGCCACTCGATGTGTCCCTTTCACATCGATGTTTCCCTCTCTCTCTTCCTCTCTCTCCCTCCCACTCTATCTGTACAAAAAATGGAAACATGTCCTCAGGTGAGGATAAAAAACAAAACAAAACAAACAAACAAACAAAAAAAAACCAAGGCTGTAACAGGAGCCAAAGAAGAACATTTCATATGCAATAGCCAATACATGGAAGCAACCTAAGTGTCCACTGATAAGCAATTGGATATAATGGAATACTACTCAGCCATAAAAAAGAATACAATATTCAGCCCTGGCCAGTTTTGCTCAGTGGTTAGAGCATGAGTCCACGGACCAGAGAGACTCAGGTTTGGTTCCCGCAAAGGGCACGTACCTCAGTTGCAGTTTGTCCCCGGCCTCGGTTGGGGTCGTGTGGGTGGCAATTTGTCTCTCTCACGTCAATGTTTCTCTCTCTCTCTCTTTCTCCCTCTCTCCCTCCTGCTCTATCTAAAGATAAATGAAAAAGAAGTGTCCTTGGGTGAGGATAAAAATACCATATTCCCATTTGCAGGGAATTAAGCCAGAGAAAGACAAATACCATGTAATTTCCCTTCCATATGAAATCTAAAAACTTGAACTAAACAATCAAAGGAGAAACAAATTCATAGGTACAAAGAACAAACTGATGGTGGCCAGATAGGAGGGATATTGAGGGGCTGGATGAAAATGGTGAAGGGATTAAGAAGTACAAATTGGTAGTTACAGAACACCCAGGATAACACAGTCAATAATATTGTAGTAACTATGTATACTGCCAGGTGGGTACTAGACTTATTGGGAAGAACACTTTGTTTTTGTTGTTGTTGTTTTTTAATCCTCACCCAAGGATATTTTTCTGTTTATCTTGAGACAGAGTGGGAGGGAGAAAGAGAGAAACATCGACATGAGAGAGACACATCGACTGGCTACCTCCCACATGACCCTGACCAGGGCTGGGAACGAAGTGCAATGGAGGTATGTGCCCTTGGCTGGAATAGAACCCGAGATTCACTGGTCCATGAGCCAACGCTCTACCGGTGAGCCAAACTTGCCAGGGCAGGGGGAACACTCTGTAAGTTATAGGAATGTCTAACCACTACGTTGCACCTGAAACTAATATAATATTGAATGTCAAGTGTAATTTTAAAAATAAATAAATAAAATAAAAATAAGTGAAAGCATAATGAAATACTTTCAATAATAAGATCTGGCCGGTTTGGCTCAGTGGTTAGAGTGTTGGCCTTCAGACCAAAGAGTTGGGGGTTCGATTCCGGTCAAGGGAACGTACCTTAGTTGCAGTTTGGTCCCTGGCCCAAGTTGGGGTCATGCGGGAGGCAACCAGTCGATGTGTCTCTCTCACACTGATGTTTTTTTCTCTCTCTCTTCCTCTCACTCTGTCTGAAAATCAATGACAAAGAACGAAGCGAGCTATCAAGCCCTACAAAAACATGGAGAACTTGTAAACGTATGTTGCCAAGTAAAAGAAGTCAGCTGAAAAGGCTACGCACTGTATATATAATTCCATTTATATCATGTTCTGGAAAAGGACAAAAGTATAGAAACAATAAACAGATCAGCGTGCCAGGGGTTCAGAGACCTGGAGGAAAGACCCAGTGAAGGTCAGGGGACCTTTAGGGCAGCAGGACCAGTATTCTCAGTGCCACAGGGACAGTGGGTAAGTGACACTGGGCATTCATCAAAACAGAATGCAACGGGCATCTTCCCAACACCCCACAGTCATAGTTGAAGCCAATCAATGCATGAAAGACCCTATCCCCATAATCTTTTTCTTTTCTTTCTTTTTTTTTTTTTTTGGTCTGAAGGAAGATTACTTCCCAAACAGAGGAGCAGAGGTCATGCCTGCATGCCCACATTCCGTCCCACTGGGGTGCCATCGCCTTTATCTCGCAAATACAAACTGGCACAGACCCCTGAGAGAGGCCCTGCAAACATTCAGAGGTGCCCACCCCGTTGCCCCACTGCTGCCCCAGCCCCAGAGATGGGGGTGGGGGTGTAACTGAGGAGCAGGGTCCGCAGGAAGAGGGCTGAGGTTTCTCCTCACTCCCTTCAGACTTTCATGAAGCATCACTTGCTCTTTTATCCCGTAGCAGGATTCCCACAAGACCAGGCATTTTATTTTATTTTATTTTTTATCCTCACCCGAGGACATTTTCCCATCTTTTGTTCAGACAGAGTGGGAGGGAGGGAGGGAGGGAGAGAGAGAGAGAGAGAGAGAGAGAGGGAGAGAGACATCGACGTGAAAGGGACACATTGAGTGGCTGCCACCCGCAGGACCTAACCAGGGCCGGGGACAAACTGCAACCGAGGAACCGAACCCGGGTCTCTCTGGACCTCAGGCCGACGCTCTAACCGCTGAGCCAAACCGACCAGGGCAGACGGGCATTTTAAACTCTCTGATGTCCACGGTGAGACGTCCATACCCACTCCGCTCCCCAGCCCCTGGTTCCGTGAACAGGACGCACATGTGACTTGCGCGATTGTGACCAAGTGTTGACCTCAGCAGTGAAGTGGGAAATGGTTTAGTAATAATCGTGACGCCAATAAGAGGGGGCCAGGGGACTGGGGAGTGCGGGAGGTGCGGACAAGGCACATCTCTTCCCCTCTTCTGCACAAACACCTCACCAAGAGCCCGGCTGGGCGCAGGAGCGCACAGGACCCGCGATGCGGCGAGCAGGCCACACGGCTCCAGAAGACCCCTCCCCACTTGGAGACACGGCCTCTCCCTCACTCTGTTGCAGCAGAAACAAGTTGACCAGGAGCTTTGTCCTCAAAAATATCACAGCCTTTTACTGATGGGCCCAACATCAACTCTAACTCAAGAGTCCCCATTTCCCAGCAGATGCTTCAAAAACTGTCCTCCCAGTAGACGAATCACCGTTGCCATTAAGAAGACACACAAAAAGAAAAGAGCCCTGGCCGGTTTTGCTCAGCGGTTAGAGCATGGGCCTGTGGTTCTGAGAGACCCGGGTTCAGTTCCCGCTAAGGGCATGTACTTCGGTTGCAGTTTGTCCCCGGCCCTGGTTGGGTCATGAGGGTGGCAGCCACTCGATGTGTCCCTTTCACATCGATGTTTCTCTCCCTCTCTCCCTTTCTCTGCCTCCCCCCCCCCCACTCTATCTGAATAAAAAATGGAAAAATGTTCTCGGGTGAGGATAAAAAAGAAAAGAAAAGAAAAACCTGCAGAGAAAAAACCTGACCCCAGCCCCACCGCTGTGGCCTCTCCTTGGATCACGTAGGTCTCCCGCGCCTAGTCCTGGGCTAGGCTTGCTTCTGGGCAAGAAAGCTTCCCTGACCACATGTCTGCATGTCTGATAGGAGGGCTTCCTAAAGCTGTTTCTTCATTTTTCTCCTTTAGCGTTGTTCTTGAAGTCGCCCTTGGCTCTACGAAGTTCTTAATTCATCTGTTGTTGAAGTCCATCTACCTTTTACTTTTTTGTTGTTGTTGTTCAGATAGACTGGGAGGGAGAGAGAGAGAGAAACATTGACGCGAAAGGAACACATTGAGTGGCCGCCACCCACACGACCAACCAGGGCTGGGGACAAACTGCAACCGAGGTACGTGCCCTTAGCGGGAATCGAACCCGAGTCTCTCTGGACCACAGGCCGACGCTCTAACCGCTGAGCCAAACCGGCCAGGGCTACCTTTTTTTTTTTTTTTATCCTCACCCGAGGATATTTTTCCATTTTTTGTACATATAGAATGGCAGGGAGAGAGAGGAAGGGAGAGAGAGAGAGAAACATCGATGTAAAGGGACACATCGAGTGGCTGCCACCCGCACGACCAACCAGGGCCGGGGACAAACTGCAACCAAAGTACGTGCCCTTAGCGGGAACCGAACCCGGGTCTCTCCGGACCGCAGGCCGACGCTCTAACCGCTGAGCTAAACTGGCCAGGGCCAGGGCTACCTTTTAATTCCACATCTTAAACCACAGGGGGTCAGGTCGTGTCCATTCAGCCACACATGATCGAAGAACGCAACATCACACCCCAAAGGCCTACGCCCACAGTTAGACCCGGATGGATGGGGAGCAGATGGGCAGAAAGGCAACTGATTTAGGGCCACTGAAGGCCCTTCATAGGAATAGAATCGGACCTGGCTGACGAGTGTTTGGCTGGCAGCCCAAAGGACAGAGTGGTGGGTTAGGAGGGTGGCAGAGCATCAGCCCTGTGTGTCTCCCTGAGTCCCACCCCTGCTTCTGCTATGACCCTAAAGGGAACAAGCACAATGAACAACTTGCCAGGCACCAGAGTGCAAGGTCAGAAGCCCCCTCCTCTCAACTGGAGGGCCCTCGGCAGGCCCCTCCCCCTGTACCCCTGCTCCCCAGCTGTCTGTGTACACGGTTCTTCTCAGAAACAAAGCTCTCGACCCAGACCCGCCGCCAGACTTCCTGAGAACACCCCTCATCTCAAACACTCTGCTTGTCAGAGGAGTGGCGAGATCCCTTCTGAATGCACCGCTGGCTTGTTAGAGGCAGCAACATGTTGGGTTTGGGAGATGTGGAAGGGGGAACATGGCAGCCGGGGTTTCTGGAATTGGGGGGAGCTCCCCGAAGTTTCTGTGAGCTAGTCATTCAGCTTCACTATGACCGCTCGCTCTTCCTCACTCCTGACTCACACCGTCCGGCCGGCTGTAACTGGTTCATTGTCTGCATCCAAGGGGGAGCAGGGTTTTTGTGGTGGTTGTTGTTGTTAACCTTTTATTCTGCACAGAAACCAGAGATCCCTGTCGACACTGTGGAGCCACCAGATTAAGGCAATTTCCGTGGAGGCAGGGCGAGTGCGGACAGTGTGGAATATAAAGGGGAGGTTGGTGCTCCTGAGCCCAGGATGAACAGGCTGGAGGGGGAGAACAGAGAAGGCGCACAGCACCCCCTCCCCCCCCACCCCCAGCGAGTTGCCTTCCCTGTGAAAGAGGGAAGGAACAGACGCACAAAGGGCGCCCCTGGGTGCTCCCCTTGCCGTACCTCGTGCCCCATGCGGCCGCAGCCATGCCTCTCCCTGAGCACCATGTTCTCTGAGCTGCCCTCACGTCAAGCATTCTGCGGTAGGTTATCCGTGCCGGTGTCTCCTGAATCCCACGCCATCCTTCTCCCTGGGACGGGAATGTGACATGAAGCTAACTCGGAAATGGTGCACATCTGAGTGGAAGCAACATCTCCAAAGATGTCCCTACTTCTGACGCCGTCTCGGCCCTCTGAGCCCCCACTACAGGGCTGGTGTAATCCAAATAGCTTCTCCCTTTCCAGGTGTATGTGACCTCAGACAGAGCCACTCCAGGGGACCCACTTCGCCTCCCTTGGAACTCAGCGCTCACAAGTAGACGAAGGTGTCAGCTGGAGAAATGGAGCAGGTCAGTCGCACGAGGCCAGGCTCCTGCAGCTCTGTAGGGACCCCACATAAGTCTGAGGGAAGGAGAAGGGGTAGATGAGGCAGGGGGAACAGGAGAACAAGCCTGCACACCCCCCCCCCCCGCCTTCAGTGAGTTAATAGATGGCAGAGAGACCACGCTTCTAGCAGGCTCTCGCTTTCCCTCCGACTGCCCCGATTCCAAACAGCTCACCTCGTACCCCGCCACGGGACTGCACATGAGTTCTGCATCTTTCCCCAAACCCTGGGAATAAGGAAGGCAGCCAGAGGCCACCGAACAAATATGGGAGGTAGGTGATGCTTCTGGTTCCCCCTAAGAAGAGTTGATGCCTTCTTTGTGTGTTACACTCTTCACTCACTTCTTGTCAAAGTCCTACAGCCTTTTCATTGTGACGCGCACACGCGCACGCACACGCGCGCACACACACACACACCCCATAAGAGGGCTTACTTTTTGCCTCTATACATACATCAGGGATCTTAGTTGTCTATCCCAAGTCCCGAGGACCTGAGATTACATGAAGGAAGACGAGGGAGATGGCAGAATTACTGAGTCCACTTAGGCTGGTCTCTTCCGAAAGACACCAGTGTGGGTCATCAAACGCACGGGGCTCAGCAAAGGGATTGGCAAGTGTGGAAAGGGGAGATTCATGCGCTGCCTCTGTTGATGGAACCCCAGACTGTCTGGGGGGGCAACGTGAAGGAAGCATGTGCTTGGAGAACCATAGAGAGGTTCCAGGAATCGACTCCACCGCACAGGGACATCAGCTGCCTAATTGCTTCCATCTTAGAGTTCTCCAAACCCACCCAAAGGTTCGATGCCACCCAGTTGCTTAGGAACAGACGCTGTTGAGCAGAATGGAGCCGTGAGGTTTCAGTCTCTTATGTTTGATTCCCAGCCAATCACTGTGTGTCCCGAAAATCTCGAATTCCAACATCCCAATCACCAACCGTCCGTGTTCGCCAGAAAGCCACGTAAGCTGCCCTTCGGTCGTCCTGAAATTCCAGTTCTTTTGATGTTTATGTCTTACTGTATTTTCATGTTTTTCTGAGCCCTGTCTCTTCTCCTCCCTCCTCCCCTTCTTTAGCCCAGTACATCCACCTCCCACCACACCCCTTCGTTCTGCTTGCTTCCTGTCCTACCCCTGAGAACCAGACACGTCTGAAGAAAATATTTCACTGTGGGTTTGTTTTTTTTTTAGAGTTTGCATTGCTTTTTCAAATGTGTGGTAAGTGCACATAACATGAAACTTATCACCTTAACCAATTTTAAATACAGTTCAGTGGAATGAAGTACGTTTGCATTGTTGTGCAACCACCGCCCGATCCATTTCCATCCCTGTCCATACTCTTCATCTTCAAAGCCGAATCTGGGTGCCCACTCTCGATACCCCCCTGTTGCCTCCTGGCCCCAGGCCTGGGACCACCCTCTGTTTCCCGTCTCTGTAGTCGTGAATACTCTACCTACCACGTGTAAGTGGAATCAGCATTTTTCTTCTTATAAATGCTTTATTTGACTTAGCATAACGTTCTCAAGAATCCCCTTATTTAAAAAAGAAGAACACAAGTTGAGTAATATTCCACTGTGTACATATATCACATTTTCCTTCTCTGTTCACTGGTTGACGGACACTTGGGCTAATCGCTCGTTTAGCTATTGTGAATAACGCTGTTAGAAACACGGTGTTCAGATATCTCTTCGAGACCCTGCTTCACTCCCCTGGACAGACCCAGCAGGGGACTTGCTGGGCACGGCAGCTCCACTTCTAATTTGTTGAGGGGCCACCACACAGGAGTGGCTGTGCCATCCCAGACTCTCGCCGGCAGGGCACACGGAACTCAGATTTCTCTGCATCCTTGCCAACATGTGTTATTTTACATGTGTTTGTCTTTTTGTAGGCATCCTAATGTGTGTGGCATCTCACTCTAGTCTTCTTTTTTGCATTTTGTGAATGATGTGTGATGTTCAACTTTACTTATAAATTATAATCACAGCCCTGGCCGGTTTGGCTCAGCGGTTAGAGCATCGGCCTGTGGTCCCGAGAGACCCAGGTTCGGTTCCCGCTAAGGGCATGTACCTCGGTTGCAGTTTGTCCTCGGCCCTGGTTGGGTTGTGTGGGTGGCAGCCACTCGATGTGTCCCTTTCACATCGATGTTTCTCTCTCTCTCTTTCTCTCTTCCTCCCACTCTACCTGAACAAAAAAATAGAAAAAATGTCCTCCGGTGAGGATTTTTTAAAAAATCACAGACTCTCTGTGTCCAGGAGAGAGTAAAATGATTCTGGCCACACCCTTCCACTGTAAAACTAGAAAAGTTGTTAAATACACACACACACACACACACAACACACCGCACACACATGCATACGCATGCATGCACACATGCATGCACACATGTACATGCACACGCATGCATGAACATGCACACACGCACACATATGCATGTACACACACCACACGTGTACATACACCACCCGCACACACGTATGCACGCACGCACGCGGCACACACACTGCACACATGCATGCACACTCATGCATGCACACACACCGCACACATGCACGCACACACACACACACGCACATATAAAAGGACAGCTCCCAGACATTGTAACATAGGCCGCATGGGACTGCAGACAGGGAACCACATTGCTGAGCTCCACTTTTGCCCCGGCTTCATCTTGGAGGCACGTCCAGGGCGGGAAGCCACGTGCCGCACAGTGCTCCTAGCAGAGAAGAGATGAGCGTGTGGACTGAGAAGAGAAGCAGAGAGGAGTGAGCTGGGCAGAGACATGGATCCAGAAGCCTGCCCGGTGCTCTTCGCCACTCGGTTGCTGAGTATAAAGCTGTATTTCCCCAGGCAGATACTTCATAAAGAGGTGAAAGAGATGATGGAGAGCTGTGTCCTGATCCATTTCCAGAGTGCAGAGAGGGGTGACAGGCAGAGTAAAGTGTCTTCGATGACACCCTACATTAAGTAGAGACACCAGAAGGGCCAGGTGTTAGTTGGAGGTGTCAACTGGTCAACTATCCCTACGATCACAGCTACTCAGGAGGCCCTGGCCGGTTTGGCTCAGCGGTTAGAGCGTCGGCCTGCGGTCCAGAGAGACCCGGGTTCGGTTCCCGCTAAGGGCATGTACCTCGGTTGCAGTTTGTCCCCGGCCCTGGTTGGTCGTGTGGGTGGCAGCCACTCGATGTGTCCCTTTCACGTCGATGTTTCTCTCTGTCTCTCTTCCTCTCCCTCCCGCTCTATCTGAACAAAAAATGAAAAAATGTTCTTGGGTGAGGATTAAAAAAAAAAAAAAAAGCTACTCAGGATCACAGCAAAGCCTAAATAAGCCTCTGAATGTCGCACCAATTCTTACATATTAAAAATATATATTTTTACTGATTTTTAGAGAAAGGGGAGTGGGGAGGGAGAGAGAGAGAAACATGGATGTGAGAGAAAAATATTGATCAGCTGCTTCCTGCACGCCCCCTACTGAGGATCAAGCCTGCAACCTGAGCATGTGCCCTGACTGGGAATTGAACTGGTGACCTTTCGGTGCACGGGGTGACGCCCAACCAACCCAGCTACACCAGCCAGGGCCATACATAGTGTCATTCCACACTCCTCAAAAGAAGGCCAAAAAAAAAAAAATCCAAATGATTAACAATGTAAAAACAACGCATTCCAATATACAAAAAAAAAAAAAAATCCTCAGATATGCAAAGAAGCGGGAAGATGAGAGCCCAAACCAGGAGAAAAGTCAGTTAAAATAAATAGACTCAGGAGTGATTGAGAGGATGGAATTAGCAAATAACAAATTAAAACACATGTTAAGCCTGTGCCCAAGGATTTAAAGAAAACTTAAACAGAACAGGGAAAAAAAAGGACAAACAGAAATGTAAGACATGAACCGCAGAGAGGTGGAAAGGATCATCAGTGAAGTAAACCTTTCACTGGACGGGCTGAACACTAAATACTGCAGAAAAGTGAGAAAAATTTAAAATATGACAAAAACTGTCCAAACACAGGAATACAGATTAAAAAATAGACACAGAGTTAGGGAACTATGGCTGAGAAGATGACCAATGAAATGGGGGAATATCCATCACACAGAGGAAGACAACGTGGCACAGAGCATTGTGCAGATGGCCTTGGAGAAGTGGACGCTTGAAACCTCCAGAATCTTTTATTTTATTTTATTTTTTTGTTAATCCTCACCTGAGGATATTGTTTCATTGTTTTTAGATAGAGTGAAAGGGAAGGGGAGAGAGAGAGAGAAACATCAATGTGTGAGAGACACAGCGATTGGCTGCCTCCGACATGACCCCGACTGGGACCGGGAATCAAACCTGCAACCCGGGTACGTGCTCTTGCCTGGGAATCAAACCTGAGACCCTTTTTTCCATAGGCCAATGCTTTAACCATTGAGATCACCAGCCAGAGTGAAACCTATATAATCATATTAACCAATGTCATGTCAATAAAATGTAATTTTTTTTAATCCTCACCCGAGGACACTTTTGCATTTATCTTCTGATAGAATGGGAGGGGAGAGAAGGAGGAAGAGAGAGAGATGAACATCCATGTGAGAGAGACACATTGACTGGCTGCCACCCACACAACTCCAACAGGGGCCGGGGACAAACTGCACCTGAGGTACGTGCCCTTAGCGGGAACCAAACCCGGGACTCTCTGGTCTGTGGGCCGATGCTCTAACCGCTGAGCCAAACTGGCCAGAGCAACAAAATGTAATTTAAAAAAAGCAAAAGAAGCCCTGGCTGATTTGGCTCAGCGGTTGGAGCATTGGCCTGCGGACCAGAGAGTCCCAGGTTCGGTTCCCGCTAAGGGCACATGCCTCAGTTGCAGTTTGTCCCTGGCCCTGGTTGGTCATGTGGGTGGCAGCCGCTCAATGTGTCCCTTTTGCGTCGATGTTTCTCTCTCTCTCTCTTCCTCTCTCTCCCTCCCGCTCTATCTGAACAAAAAATGGGAAAATGTCCTCAGGTGAGGATAAAGGGGAAAAAAAGCAAACAAAAAAAGAATCTAATGTTAATAAATGGGCAGCCCAGCCAGTGTGGCTCAGTGGATTGAGCATTGTCCCATGGACTGAGAGGTCCCAGTTTGATTCCCGGTCAGGGTATATTCCAGGGTTGTGGGTTTGATCCCCAGTAGGGGGCATGCAGGAGGCAGCCAACTGATGTTTCCCCCCACCTCAATGTTTCTATCTCTCTCCTTGCCTCTAAAAAATAAAAATAAACAAATAAATTTTAAAAAGGAAAGAAAAATAAGTGGGCAAAGGACCTGAATAGACATTTTTCCAAGAAAGATACTGAAATCTCCAAACAGGTACATGGAAAAGGCGCCTAAATGTCACTAATCATCAGAAAAATGCAAATGAAAGCTACACTGAAATATCACCCCACACCTGTTAGGATGGCTGTCATCAAAAAGACAAGAGATTTGAGAGATTGGTTAACCTCGCCCAGGATAAGGGTAAGAAGGGAGCTTTTATCACTGATGGTGGGAATGTAAATGGGCGCAGCCACTGTGGAGAACAGTTTGGAGATTCCTCAAAAAATTGAAAATATAACCACCATGTGATCCAGCAAGTCCACTTCCGAGTATTTACCCAAACGAAATGAAATTACTATCTGTGCTCTCATGTTCACTGGGTCACTATCTACAATAGCCAAGATACAGAAAGAACCTACGTGTATGGAAAATAAGACAATAACTAACAAATAATAACACAAGAATAAACTGTTTCACGTACTCACGGCTGTAAACCTACTTTCGCCCTACCCTGTATCCCTCGATTTCCGGAAGTAGGGTGTTCCTATAAAACTTTTAAAAGGCAGATAAACAGAAATAGCATGAAATAAAGAAGCGATTGCTACTGATTTATATGGGAAAGTTTTTACTGTTCCCAGACCCTGAAAATAACCTACCAAATCATCCCACATATCACATAAACTCTGCACTCACACTGACACAGAGCAAAAGGAGGAATGCACAGAATAAATTGAGATAAAGCCCAGATGTTCACTGAGCTCTGAGCTCCGGCAGCCTGATGCTGCAGCTGAGTCTAGTCTCTGGGAAGAGGCCTGGTGGGACGACTTTCACTGCTTCTATTCGTGGCCGCCAAGCAACACTGAACACTATTTCCCACACCTTTTATTTTTTTTTTTGGTACAATGAAAATCCTCTTGGATTTATTTTGGTCAGTGAAAACAGGTACTGATGCAGGTCTTGTTTACGAGTGGAGTGGTATATTGCAAACCTTCAAAGAGCAGGAGGTACCTGGTTACACATAGGAATACTATTCAGCCATGAAAAGAAGGAAAACTGCCCTGGCTGGTTTGGCTCAGCAGTTAGACTGTTGGCCTGTGTACCAAAGAGTCGAGGGTTCGAGTCCGGTCAGGGGCACATACCTCTGTTGTGGCTCAGTCCTCGGCCTTTGTTGGGGTCGTGCAGGAGGTAACCAATCGATGTGTCTCTCTCACATCAATGTTTCTTTCTCTCTCTCTCCTTCCCACTCTAACTGAAGATAAATGGAAAAATAACCTCAGGTGAGGATTTAAAGATAAAAATAAAAAAGAAGGAAAACCTGCCATGTATGACAACATGGATAAACTTTGAGGGCATATGCTAAGTGAAAGACAAATACTGTATGATTTCACTTACCTGTGGAATCTTTAAAAATGTGGTACATATATACAATGGAATACCACTCGGCCATAAAAATAATGAAATCTTACCATTTGAGGCAACATGGATGGACCTGGAGGGTGTTATACTAAGTGAAATAAGTTGGAGAGAGAAAAATAAGTGAAGTACGTCAGAAATAGAAAAAATAGCGTATAATTTCACTTATATGTGAACTCTAAAGAACAAAATAAACAAAACAGAAGCTGACTCATAGATACAGAGAACAGCCTGAGGGTTGTCAGATAGGAGAGAGATTGGGGGACTAGGTGAAAAAGGGGAAGGGTTTGAGAAGTAGATTGGTAGTTACAAAACAGTCCCAGGGATTAAAGTATAGCATGGGGACGATAGTCAAAAGATGCCCAAACACACTAGCTACAAGGGAAATTCAAATCAAAACCACAGTGAGATACCACCTCACATCTGTTAGAATGACTATTACCAACAAGACAAGAAATACGGGTTGGAGAGGATTTGAGGAAAAGAAACCCTTGTCCACGGCTGGTAGGAATGTAAATTGGTGCAGCCAAATTAAGACTGGAGCCCTGGCCAGTTTGGCTCAGCGGTTAGAGCGTCGGCCTGCGGTCCGGAGAGACCCGGGTTCGGTTCCCGCTAAGGGCACGTACTTCGGTTGCAGTTTGTCCCCGGCCCTGGTTGGTTGTGCGGGTGGCAGCCACTCGATGTGTCCCTTCACGTCGATGTTTCTCTCTCTCTCTCCCTTCCTCTCTCTCCCTCCCACTCTATCTGTACAAAAAATGGAAAAATATCCTCGGGTGAGGATTAAAAAAAAAAAAAAAAAAAGACTGGAGCTACCATATGACCCAGCAATTCCTCTTCTGAATATCTATCCTCAAAATGTGAAAACATTATATGATATATACATCCCTATGTTCTTTATAGCATGATTCACAGTGGCCAAGACATGGAAACAACGTAAATGTCCTTCGATGGATGACTGCATAAAGAAGATGTAGTACATACTATAGACAGTGGAGTACTACTTAGCGATAAAAAAGGATGAAATACTGCCATTTGAGACAACATGGATGAAGCTCGAGCATATCATGCTAAGTGCAAGAAGTCAGATGGGAAAGGATAGGGCCGTATGATTTTACTCTGATGTGGGAAATAAAACAGAAAGCAACAAATGAACAAACAAACTCATAGGCACAGACAACAGAATGGTGGTTACCAGAGGGGAAGGGGGAGAGAAAGGATGACGAGGGTAAAGGGGTCAAATATTTGGTGACAGAAGGAGACTAGATTTTGAGTGGTAAGCATGCAATGCAATATGTAGATGCTATCATAGAACTGCACACTGAAACATGTTATTAACCAGTGTCATCCTAATATATTTAATTTTTAAAATTACAAAAAAGAAAAGAGGTGCATGGGAGAAGTCCAAGAGAAAGCACAAGCAAGCTTTCTATTGTCCTCTCTCGGTGGAGTCACAAGGATGTGCCTATTTCCTGTAGCACAGTGTGTGACCACAGGTGGGAATTCGTGTCAACTGGAAAGCTCATCTGAACCTTTGTGTGTGGTGGGGGGCTTCCTGAGAGTCACTCATCGGAGCCCCAGCTGCATAACTAACTACAGCCACTCAAACTCCAGCCCATTAACCTAAAATAAATCCTTTACCATAAATCACACTGTTAGAATAAATGACCTTATCAAAATGGTATTATGGGTCCAAGGCCTCCATGCAAAACCAAGCTTATCAGACAGGATATTCCAAGGGTTTAAGGGATTATCTCCCAAGACTGGGCCAAGGACCAGTCCCTAAAGGCATGTTTGTCTTGGAGATACTCAGAACTGAGCAGCCTAGGCCTGCTGGGTTAACCCTTTCTTATACATTCTCTATCTAATTGTGTGAATCCATCATTATCTTGATAAAAACTGGACCTACAGGAATTTAAAGCAAAGATTGTGCAACGATTTTCTTCATGAACACAGCAGCAAAAATATTTAACAAAATATGAGTAAATTGAATGCAGAAATATTTTATTTTAAAATTATTTTTATTAATTTATTTTTGTTACAGATGTTTCTCCTGTTCCCCCCATTGATACCCTCCTCCCCACCCCCAGAATCCAGAAATATTTTAAATGTCTAATTGATGAGGACCAAATAGAAGTTTCCTTTGAAGTATAAGGTTGGTTGTATAGTTAAAAATTAATCAATGTAATTTACTATACTTATATAATAAATGTGAAAAAGAATATAATCATCCTAGCAGATGCAGAAAGTTCATATAACTAATCATAGCCAGTTATGATAAAAATTTGTTAAAAATATGTGATTACATCCTGGCTGGTATGGCTCAGTGGTTAGAGGATTGGCCTGCATACCAAAGGGTCTTAGGTTTGATTCCCAGTCAAGAGCATGTACATGGGTTGCAGGTTCAATCCCTGGCCCTAGTCAGGGTCACATTGGAGGCAACCAATCGATGTGTCTCTCTCTGTCTCTGTCTCTCTCTCTCTCTGTCTCTCTCTCTCGCTCTCTTTCTCTCTCCCCCCCGTCTCTCCCTTCCTCTCTATGTAAAAAAATCAATGGGGAAAAAAAAGAGAAAGATATAAAAAAGTGGAAGTATATGCCTTGTTCATGGATTGAAATAATTAACACCATTAAAATGTCCACATTACCCAAAGCAATCTATAGATTCAATGCAATCCCCATTAAAATGCCAACAGCATATTTCACAAAACTAGAACAAATACTCTAAAAGTTCATGTGGCGCACTGGCTGGTTTGGCTCAGTGGTTAGAGTGTTGGCCTGCACACCAGAGAGTCCCAGGTTCGGTTCCCGCTGAGGGCACGTACCTTGGTTGCAGTTCATCCCTGGGCCCGGTTGGGGTTGTATGGATGGTAACCAGTCAATGTGTCTCTCTCACATCGATGTTTCTCTCTCTTCCTCCTGCTCTATCTGAAGATAAATGCAAAAATATCCTCAGGTGAGGTTAAAAAAAAAAAGTTCATGTGGAGCCAAAAAATACCCTAAGTAGCCACAGCAATCTTGAAAAAGAAAAACAAAGTAGGAGGGATCACAACACTGGATATCGGGTAATACTACTAAGCCATTATAATCAAAACAGCCTAGAACGGGCACAAGAACAGGCATATGGGTCAATGGAACAGAACAGAGAACCTGGAAATTGACCCAGGAAATTATGCTCAATTAATATTTGACAAAGGTGGCAAGAGCATACAATGGAGTAAAGACAGTCTCTTCAATAAATGGTGTTGGGAAGACTAGACAGCTACATGCAAAAAATAAAAATAAAAATGAAACTAGACCATCAACTTACACCATACACAAGAATAAACTCAAAATAGATAAAAGACTTAAATGTGATCCATGACTTCATAAAAATCCTAGAAGAAAATGTAGGCAACAAGATTTCAGATATCACACTGAAGAATTTTCACTGATACAATGCCTGGCAAGAGAAACAAAGGAAAACATTAATACATGGGACTACATCAAACTAAAAAGCTTCTGCACAGCGAAAGAAACAAGCATCAAAATGGAAAGGGAACTCACTGTATGGGAGACCATAATCGCCAATGATGCATCAGATAAGGGGTTAATTTCCAAAATATATAGAGTACTCATACAACACAACAAAAGGAAGACAAAAACCCAATTAAGAAATGGGCAGAGGAACTAAACAGACACCTCTCCAAACAGGACATACAAATGGCTAAGAGACATATGAAGAAATGCTCAACAGCACTAATCATAAGAGAGATCCAAATTAAAACAACAATGAGGTATCACCTCACACCTGTCAGAATGGCTGTCATCAACAAATCATCAAACAAGTGCTGGCAAGGGTGTGGAGAAAGGGGGACTCTAGTACACTGCTGGTGGGAATGCAGACTGGTGCAGCCACTGTGGAAAACAATGTGGTGTTTCCTCAAAAAATTAAAAATTGAACTGCCATTTGACCCAGTGATCCCACTTCTAGGAATATATCTTAAGAACCCTGAAACACCCATCAGAAATAATATACATATCCCTATGTTCATCACAGCACTATTTACAATTGCTAAGATCTGGAAACAGCCCAAGTGTCCATCAGTAGATGAGTGGATAAAAAAGCTGTGGTACATATACACAATGGAATACTATGCAGCTGTAAGAAAGAAAGATCTTTTATCCTTGAGAAGACCTGGAAAGACCTGGAGAGTATTATGCTAAGCAAAATAAGCCAATCAGAGAAAGACAAATACCACATGATCTTACTTATTTGTGGGATATAAAGAACAAAATAAGCTGATGAACAAAATAGACTCAGAGACATAGAAAGCAGTACAGTTCAGACTGACAAACCTCAGAAGAGGGGGGTGGGGAGGAGGGCTGAGATAAACCAAAGAACTTATATGCACGTATGCGTAACCAATGGACATGAACAACAATGCTTGGGGGGAGGGGCAGAATCAGGAGGAGGGTGTCTGGGAGGTAAAGGAGAAACATCTGTAACAAAAATAAATTAATTAATAAAAAGATTAAAATAAAATAAAAATATCAGCCTGGCCGGAGTGACTCAGTGGTTGAGCGTCAGCCCATGTACCTAGAGGTCACTGGTTCAATTCCCAGTCAGGGCACATACCCAGGATGTGGGCCAAATCCCCAGTGGAGGGCATGCAGGAGGCGGCCAATTAATGTTCTCTCTCATCGATGTTTCTATCTCTCTCTCCCTCTCACTTCCTCTCTCTAAAATCAATAAAGAAAAAAATATTTAAAAAAAATAAATAAAAATATCAATGAAAAAATATCCTCGAATGAAGATTAACAACAACAACAAAAAAAAGTTTAAAATGATCCAGCAATTCCACTTCTGGGAATATAGCTGAAGAAACCTGAAGCATTAATTCAGAAAAATATATGCACCCCTGTGTTCACTGCAGCTTTATTTACAACAGCCAAGATGCGGAAGCAGCCCGACTGCCCATTAACAGATAAGTGGATAAAAAAGCTGTGGCTCATATATTCAATGGAATATTAGTTGGTCACCAAAAAGAATGAAATCTTACCATTTGTGACAACACAGATGGACCTAGATAGAGCAGCGGTTCTCAACCTTCCTAATGCCGTGACCCTTTAATACAGCTCCTCATGTTGTATGTGGGCGTATCTGCATGTGGGCGGATCCGCCTGGAGACGGATAGAGGAGCTGTATCTCGGTTCCTAAGAACGTTGGAAATATGTGTTTTCTGATGGTCTTAGGCGACCCCTGTGAAAGGGTCGTTTGACCCCCAAAGGGGTCGTGACCCACAGGTTGAGAACCGCTGACCTAGAGGGTACTATGTTAAGTGAAATAAGTCAATCTGAGAAGGACAAATATCACATGATTTCACTTGTATGTGGACTCTAAATAACAAAACAAACAACACAGAAACAGACTCATAGACTCAGAGAACAGACTGATGGGTACCAGAGGAGAGGGTTTGAGTGGGGGGCTTGGTGAAAAAGGTGAAGGGATTAAGGGCTACAAACCAGCAGTCACAAAATAGTCATGGGTGTGTCAAGTAGAGCACATAGAATATAATCAATAATACTGTAATAACTATGTGGGTACTTAAGATAAGGGGGGAACACTTTGTACAGTATGTGATTGTCTCACCACTGTATTATACACCTGAAACTCATACAAAATAATATTGAATGTCAACTGTAATTGCAAAAACAAAAAAAGTTATGCTCCATCTCCTCTGCCTGTACGCCACAAATAAAGCAACAGAGTCTGGATGAGAGCACATTTGTTTACATCATGGTTTATTGAATATTTTAAGCCTACTGTTGAGACCTACTTCTCAGGAAAAAAAGATTCCTTTCAAAATATGACTGCTCACTGACAATGCACATGGTCCCCTAAGAGCTCTGATGAACATGCACGACAAGATGAAAGCGTTCTTTCATACCTGCTAAATACAACATCCTTTCTGCAGCCCATAGATCAAGGAGTCCTCTTGACATTCAAGTCTTGTTATTTAAGAAACGCACTTTATAAAGCTATAGTTTCCATAGATAGGGGTTCCTCCGATGGATGGATCTGGGCAAAGTAAACAGACGGTCTTTTGAAAGCATCCACCATTCTAGATGCCCGTAAGAACAGCATGGTTCATGGGAACAGGTCACGCTATCAACATTAATGGGAGCTTGGAAGTTGATGCCAACCCTCATAAACGAGTTTGAGGGGTTCAAGATGTCAGCGGAGGAAGGAACTCAGATGTGGAAACAGCAAGAGAGCTGGAGTTGGAGGTGGCGCCTGAAGATGGGGCTGGACGGCTGCAGACGCATGATGGACCTCGGACGGATGAGGAGCTGTTTCTCACGGACGAGAAGCACAGTGGAATTTGGGATGGAATCTATTTACAGTGAAGATGCTGTGAAGATTGTTGAAATGGCAACAAAGGATTTAGAATGGTACATACACTTAGTTGATAAGGCAATGGCAGGGTTGAAGCCACAGGGGTGAACATCCAGTCCGTGGGCCATATAAGGCCCTCGAAATCAATACCAGCTAGCATCACACGCCTCGCCAAATTAGCCTGACCAAATACAGCAGCCTAATTTTTAAATTGATAATTTTGTATGGCCCTAGAATGATGCTATAAATATCCAAGTGGCCCTTGGCAGAAAAAAAGGTTCCCCATCCCTGGAAAAGGACTAAATCTAATTTTGGAAGGAGGAGGAGAAGAAGGAGAAGGAGGAGGTGAAGAAATAATAAATATGAATAATAAAATGGCAAAATTTATATACTATCAATAATTACTTTGAAGGTAAATGGATTAAAATCGCCAATCAAAAGACAGAGGGTCGCTGAATGGATCAGAAAACCAAACCCAAGTGCCCACGGATAGACCACTGGATAAAGAAGACGTAACACATATATACAATGAAATACTATTTGGCCATAAAAAATAATGAAACCTTACCATTTGCGACAACATGGGTGGATCTAGAGGGTTCTATTCTAAGTGAAATAAGTCAGGCAGAGAAAGGCAAATACCATATGGCTTCACTTATATATGGAATCTAAAAAACAAAACAAATGAATAAACAAAACAGAAACAAACTCATAGATACAGAGAACAGATTGATGGTTGCCAGATGGGAAGGGTTGGGGGGCTGAGTGTAAAAGGAGGAGGGATTAAGAGGTCCAAATTGGTAGCTACAGAACAGTCACAGGGATGTAAAGTAGAGCATAGGAAATATAGTAAACGATATTGACTATATTATTGTCAATATTCATTTCTGTAGGTCTTAGTATCTATGTACGGTTGCTACTAGACTTATTGGGGGATCACATCATGTGTTACCTAAATGGCTAATAACTATGCACACCTGAAACTAATACAATATTGAATGCCAACTGAAATTGCAAAGTAAAAAAGTAAATTAATTTAAAAAAATTCAGTGTGTAAAAACATTTCTGTAAGATGATGTGGAAGCATTAACCAAGGAAAGAACATAAGACTATGGGGACACTAAAATGCATCGAAGCTTTCGTGGGTTAAAATAAAGAACAACTTCCGCCCCTGCCAAGGACAGCACACACTGAGAGCCGACGGGAGCACGGCGGGAACCCAGAGACGGTGCTGCTTTCTCGTCACCAAGCATTGCTGGTGACTAAGAACAAATGCACAGTGAATAGTCCAATGACATGATAGTGTCGCTCCAAATTACAGACACAGTGAAACGGGTCATTAATCTGAACCTCGTTAATTATTAAACTGAAGCAAAGATTCGAATTTACATGTGTTAAATTAAGAAAACTGTTTATTCCTGAAGTGTACAATGAGTTTGGGTGACTTGTGGCAACGTGATGCCATAAGACACCATCCGGGTCAGGGCAGATGGAGCACCTCTGGAAGGTGGTGGACATTGTAATCAAATACCGCAAAAATGCTTTCACTCTCTCTCCCGCCGAAACCATCCCATACAATTTATCTTATAATAAAATCAGTCACAAATGGGAAAAATAACCATTTATACCCACACCTTCCACATCATTTAAACATGAAGACTTGGAAGCAGCCCACATGTCTAACAACAGGATGCAATAATTAATTGAGTAATGGTCTCCCCCCACCATGGATGGGGGTAGGGGAAAATCACATCGTCTAGAAAAATAATTATTAGGGCTCTCCAGCACTTGAGAAAAAGCTTCTGAAATTATTGCTAGGTGAAAATCAGCATATAAATTATATAGAGTAATCATTTCAACTACTCAAAAGACATTTTTTCATATGCAAAAAGGACTAGCCAGGCACACACACAATATTATAACATGTATTATGAGTGTGACAGTTAATTCACTTGATGGGGAACACGGAATAATGGGAGGGAATGAGAAGAGAGGGAAGAAATCAGTCCTTAGGCAATGAGAGGAGTGGAAACTGTTGCCAGGGAGACCGGTTACTAGGCTGAAATTGTGTAAACGCCAGTTGATGAAATTCTAAACCAAGGCAGAGGCTGTGGGGATCAAGGAAAAGGAAATATTGAGGTTATTATTTTTTTTTCCCGAAGAAAAACTATATCAGAGTGGAGGAAGAATTTTCTGCAAGAAAAAATAAAATGAAATAAATGTTAATCGGCTCTTCTGACTATTAGAACTTATTGAAATGGGGCTATTAAGTAGCGTTGGTTGATTACTTAATCAGTGAAGGCAATTATCCCTTCTTGTCTTTTCACGAAGCCTATGAAGATGTTTCCATCAGTATCCACATTTTGAAGAGGGGATGACTAAGGTGGAGAGATTAGTCATATCACATAGCCCATGAACGGAAGAGCTAGAACTTCTACCAGATATTGAACCATAACTTACACCCTGAACTACATGCGCTGCTTCGACAGTAATGACGCGTGTACTGACCTGGACCAAGCTGAGCGTCTAACTCTAGCTTGTTTCCTTCCTTCCTCCCTCCTTCCTTCCGTTCCTCCCTCCTCCCTCCCTCCCTCTTTCCTTCCTTCCTCTCCCCCTCCTCTTCCTCCTCCTCCTTCTCCTTCTCCTTTTTCACCATATTTCCTTGATCTTCTCCATGGGTGTTACTTTGCCCTTCTGGAGAATCCGTTTTGCAGTATTTGTCTCTTTGGGCAAGGTGAACAGCTAACAGGCATACAGAATGAGGACTTATGAATTGTTTCCCAAATTATTAAAGTCAAAAAGAAAAGGGGAGCCCTGGCCGGTTTGGCTCAGCAGTTAGAGCGTTGGCCTGCAGTCCAGAGAGACCCGGGTTCGGTTCCCGCTGGGGGCGCGTACCTCGGTTGCAGTTTGTCCCCGGCCCTGGTTGGGTCATGCAGGTGGCAGCCGCTCGATGTGTCCCTTTCACGTCGATGTTTCTCTCTCTCTCCCTCCCACTCTATCTGAACAAAAAGTGGAAAACTATGCTCAGGTGAGGATAAAAAAAGGGGAGGAAGAGTTGGGTTCACCCTTCGAGTATTTGTTGGGGGTGGGTGAGGGGAGCTGAGGAGCTGGTGGTGGAGCAAAAGGACCCCTGGCCCCCTTGCACACCTGGGAGACACGCAGGAGAGAGAACCAGGGAAATGTGCTGAGACATGCTGGAGACAAGCCGGGAAGGAGGAGCTGCTTCGCAGTGAGGCTGTGCAATGAACAGTCGGTGGAGAGACAGACAGAGGGATGCAGCCCACAAAACAGACGTGAGCGAGGAGGCTCCAGGAGAACTTTCCCAAATTCAGAGTTTTTGAATTAGAGCCAGTGGGTTAGTTTTGTTTCTATTCTGGCTTCTTCGCGATTCACAATAAAATTGACACTATTATACAAGTGAATTAAAACCCAATGAACTGATTTGCTACATTTCACAGACTCTCCCTGGGACAGACTTAGAAGCACTGACTTGGTCTCCACCCGAACCCAGGACTCCACCTGTGTCCTTGAACTGACCATCTTCTCACAGCCTCCTCAGGTGTTTATCCTTTAATGGTTTGTGTGCACACCCTCACGAGTCACTAACCAGGGTCCTTTCCTAGGACAATCCGCCACAAGGCTAGGACATTGTGCAAAATGTGCAAACTGGTTTGATGCTCTATCCAAGTGGAGTGCATGGCCCAGAGAAGGCCAACTACACAGGAAACAGGAGAATAAATCTCAGCAAGAGACTGGTGTGATTGACAAACACGGTTCTACATGAGAAAGTGATAAGATTAACAAGCAAATGATCAAAAAGAGAGATGATCTGCCCTATACAGAGTCAGCAAGTCATTACGATTGTGACCATATCAGTAAGTGAAAGACAAAGAAGAAACAGGAACATCCCTTTCCAAAGTAATTTAGAGACAAATATGAACTGGGAGAGACAGAAGTCATGGTAAGATGGTCAGCCTCATTGTATGAAATACATTTACGTTTAGAAGATGAGCTACATGTCTACAGTGTTCATGGACATCAGGGGGGTGCTGGTGGGCTCCAAACTTGTGAAATGTGTGGGAAGGCAATTGGGCAGTATATGTCCAAATAAAATATTACATATCCTTTAACACAGCAATTCCATTTCCAGAAATAGGTAAATTAAGTATTAAAAAATGAGGACATATACTGTGTCAATTAATACTAGTAAAAATGTCTATCTCTAAGAAATGTTTTTAATATTCGATGCCTAGTTAATATAATAAAATGTTGAGCATTCCTTAAAGTATACTGACATGGAAACACACTTTCTACATTACAGATAATATAAAAACATACAAACATATAATTCCATTATCTTTACAGTTTATACATGTACAACAATGTTGGAAATATATAAACTAAACAGTAGTTATTATGGAATGTGGAATTACTGGAGTGTTTTCTCTTTACACACATCTAGGTTGTCATAATTATTTACACTTTAAATTAATATATTTTAAATGTTTTAGTGATTTTACTTTATTTTTGTATTGAGTTTTTTTGAGAGAAAGATCAATTTGTTCCACTTATTGATGCATTCATTGGTTGACTCTTATGTATGTATGTGCCCTGACCAGGGATTGAACCCACAACCTTGGCGTATTGGGATGATGCTCTAGCCAACTGAGTTACCTGGTGAGGGCCAATACATTTTAAATTTATAAGTGTAAAACAATATTGTACTCTGAGAAAATAAATAATAAACACTTAAAATGGGCAAGAACAGAAAAATTAGAAATATAAATAAATGTAAGAAAATTACCTGACCTTCCAATTAATTAAACAAATTCAGAATCTCAGAGTGATATACCATAGCCATATATCCAATTGTGAGGGATTTAAAAAAATGTACTTGCATGTTGATGAGAAAAATAGCATCTTTTGCATCACAAGGAAGTAATTAGGCAAACCCTAGCAAGTACATTAAAAATGCCTTTCTTTCTTTCTTTCTTTCTTTCTTTCTTTCTTTCTTTCTTTCTTTCTTTCTTTCTTTCTTTCTTTCTTTTTTCTGAGATAGTCCACATTCAGGAATCAGTATGAAGAAAACAATAAGAGACTAGACAATAATTTCTTTACAAAGATGTTTATCATCATGCTGCTTGAGAAACACTTGAAATAAAAAAAAATTAAATGAGTCAATAAATAGAGCTGGGCAATAATCCAAAATTATGTAGATGTTCACAGCATCAAGACTTGGCATATTAAACATGAGACAAAGCTGGACAGGACTTGCTGGAGGTGAAGAGTATAGAGACAAGATGGGAAGAATCAACTCTTGCTACTTTGGAGTCTACAGGAGACAACAATCCTTCCTTCCTTCCTTCCTTCCTTCCTTCCTTCCTTCCTTCCTTCCTTCCTTCCTTCCTTCCTTCCTTCCTTCCCTCCCTCCCTCACCCTAGGACACTCCTTGATATTTTGTTCAGATAGAGTGGGAGGGAGAGAGAGAGAGAGAGAGAGAGAGAGAGAGAGAGAGAAACATCGACGTGAAAGGGACACATCAAGTAGCCGCCACCCACACAACCCAACCAGGGCCGGGGACAAACCGCAACCGAGGCACGTGCCCTCAGCGGGAACCGAACCTGGGTCCCTCGGGACTGCAGGCCGCCACTCTAACCGCTGAGCCAAACCGGCCAGGGCAAACAATTCTTTTCTAATGCAAACACTTTACTTAAGAACTTGCTCTGTGTCCCCAGAAAGTTGTTCTAACCTGTGTCCCTTCCATTCACATAATCTCTCACTTGGCCGTTAGTCCTACATACAGAAAAAGAAATGTCAGAGGACAAAGAAGAAATAAATGGCATTTGAAGCCTCAACGCAGATCATCCTGGAGTTAGACTGTACCCTAAATCTAATAACTGATATGTTTATCGGGGAAGACTATACGAAATGCAGAGGCTCATGGGGCAGGCCAGCATGAAAATACCCATGTGAAGATGGAGGTAGAGATTGGAGTTATTTGGCCACAAGCCAAAGAATTTCTTCAGAATCTGGGAGAGGCGAGGACGGCCTCTCCCCTAAAGCCTCAGGGGGAGTGTAGCCATGCCAACACCTTGATCTCGGATTTATGCGGACAGAACTATGGGAGAAGTAACTGTTATTTTAAGCCACCCACTCTGGTAGTTTGTTACAACAGTCCTAGGAACCTGGTGTGGGGGAATGGTTTAATACGTGCAAACTATTAATGTGATACATCACATCAACAAAACCAAGGATGAAACCCATAAAGATCATCTCAATGTATGCAGAGAAAGCAGTTGTCACATTCAACATCCATTTATGATGAAAACTTCCAGCAATGTAGATGTAGAAGGAATTTACCTCGAAATGACAAAGATTGCCTCTGACAAACCCACAAGTAACATCACCCTCGACGGTGAAAAGCTGAAAGCTATTCTTACAAGACAAGCATGCCCGTGCTCACCGCTCTCATTCCACACAGTGTTGAAAATCCTAGCCACAGCAATCAGGCAAATATTTAATATGGCTAATGAATGAATTCAGCAAAGTAGCAGGACACAAAATTAATATACAGAAATCAGTCATGTTTCTATACATTAATAATGAATAATCAGGAAGGAAAATTAAGAAAACACTCCCATTTACAATTGCATCAAAAAAAAAAAAGAATAAAATAGCCCTGTCCAGTTTTGCTCAGTGGTTAGAGCTGTGGCCTGCAGACCAGAGAGTCTCGGGTTTGGTTCCCGCTAGGGGCACGTACCTAAACAAACAAACAAACAAACAAACAAATAAATAAATAATAAAATATTCCTGCCGGTGTGGCTCAGTGGTTGAGTGTCGACCCATGTACCAAGAGGTTGCCAGTTCGATTCCTGGTCAGAACACATGTCCAGGCTGTGGGCTCCACCCTCAGTGGGGAGCATGCAGGAGGCGGCCAATCGATGTTCTTGCTCATCAATGTTTCTCCCTCTCTCTCCCTCTCACTTCTTCTCTCTCTAAAATCAATAAAGAAAAAATATAATAAAAGAATCAAATACCTAGGAATGCATTTAACCAAGGAGGTGAAAGACCCATACTCTGAAAACTATTGGATAGTGAACACTGAAGTGGACACAAATAAATGGAAGGATATACCATACTCATGGATTGGAAGACTTAATATCATTAAAGCGTCCATACTACCCAAAACAATCTACAGATGCATTGCAATTCCTATTCAAATACCAATGGCATTCTCTCAGAAGTAGGGAAAAATAATCCTACAATATATATGGAACAAAAAAGGATCCTGAATAGCCAAAGCAGTCTTGAGAAGGAAGAACAAAGCTGGATGTATCATGCTCTCTGATTTCAAACTATACTACAAAGCTATAATAATCAAAATAGTATGGTGCAGACACATAGAACAGTGGAACAGAATGGGGAGCCCAGAAATAAACCCTCGCTTATATGGTCAATTAATCTATGACAAAGGAAGCTAGAATATAAATGAGAAAATTACAATCTTTTCACTAAGTGTTGGGGAAACTAGACAGCTACATGCAAAGAAATAAAAATAACACTCTCTTAACCATATACAAAAATAACAAAACAGATTAAAGACTTAAGAGTACGACCTGAAATCATAAAACTCTTAGAAGAAAACAAAGGAACTAAACTCTTTGACATCAGTCTTAATCTTTTTAAATATGTTCTCTCCAGCAAGGGAAACAAAAGCAAAAGTGAACAGATGAGACACTGTAAAACTAAATTCTGCACAGCAAAGGAAACCATCAACAAAATGACAAGACAACCTTCTGAATGGGAGAGAATATTCACAAATGCTACATCTGATAAGAGGTTGATTCCGAAACTCATACAACTCGATAACAACAACAACAACAACAACAACAACAACAACAACAATCCTATTGCCCTGGCCGGTTTGGCTCAGCTGTTAGAGCATCAGCCTGCAGTCCACAGAGACCTGGGTTTGGTTTCTGCTAAGGGCATGTACCTTGGCTGCAGTTTGTCCCTGGCCCTGGTTGGGTCATGCGGGTGGTAGCTATTCAATGTGTCCCTTTCACGTCAATGTGTCTCTCTCTTTCTTTCTCTCTCTCCCTCCTGTTCTGAACAAAAAATGGAAAAATGTCCTCGGGTGAGGATTTTTAAAAGTCCTATTAAAAAACCAGGCAGAACTTCTAGGAATATACCCTAAGAAACCTGAAACACCAATCAGAAAGAATATATATACCCCCATGTTCATAGCAGCACTATTTACAATAGCTGAGATCTGGAAACAGCCCAAGTGTCCATCAGTAGACAAATGGATAAAAAAGTTGTGGTACATATACACAATGGAGTACTATGACGCTATAAGAAAGAAAGATCTCTTATCCTTTGAGATGACATAGAGGGACCTGGAAAGTATTATCCTAAGTGAAACAAGCCAAGCAGAAAAAGACAAAAACCACATGATCTCACTTATTTGTGGAATATAGTGAACATAACAGTCTGAGGAATAGGGTAGACCCAGAGACATGGAAGTAGGGTACAGACTGACAACCCTCGGAAGAGGGGATGATGGGGGGAGGGAAGAGATAAACCACAGAACTTACATGCATGTACGCATTACCAATGGACATGGACAACAAAGCCGGGGACAGGGTGGGGGGGGTGGGGAGGAGGGTGTCAATGGGGAAAAAAAGGAGAAACATCTGTAACAAAAATAAATTAAGAAAAAGAAAAAAAAATGGGCAAAGGACATGAAGAGGCATTTCTCCAAAGAGGACATACAGATGACCAACAGACATTTGAAAAGATGCTCAACATCACTCATCATCAAAGAAATGCAAATCAAAACCACAGTGAGATTCCACCTCACACCTGTTAGAGTGGCTATCATCAAAAAGTCAACAAACAACAAGTGTTGGTGAGGATATAGAGAAAAGGGCACCTTCGTGCACTGTTTGTGGGAATGCAAATTGGTGCAGCCACTATGGAAAACAGTATGGAGGGTCCTCAAAAAATAACTAAAAATAGAGCTGCCATATGACCCAGCAATTCCACTTCTGGGTATTCATCCAAAGAAACGCAAAAACTAATTTGAAAGAATATATGCTCCTCCATGTTCATAGCAGCATTATTTACAATAGCCAAGACATGGAAGCAACCCAAGTGCCCATCAATAGATGAATGGATAAAATAGTGGTACATGCATAGTGTGTGTGTGTGTGTGTGTGTGTGTGTGTGCGTGTGCATGTGTGTGTGTGATATTGCTGCATTCCTCCAATCCCATGAAAGGTCTCTGATTCACCTGTCTCCCACCTCCAGTCTTATCTCTAATTACAGGTGACCTTTCTAAAGACTAGTCCCTCAGTGTTGGGAGACTGACTGTCTTGTGGGTATGGACAAAGCTACAAGGTCTGTTTCAGTGGGTGTCATTGGGCCTCAGTTGGACAGGTGCTCATTTTCAGTGCCCCCTAGGGGCTAGGGTCAAGTCCCCTCCCCTCCCCTCCCCTCCTAACTATGAAAAGTGGCAGTTCCTGGCCTCACTTCTTATTATTTTTTAACAAATGGGGGCCAGGCTGCCAAACAGCCCAGATGGATTGGTTTCCCCCTCAGACTGAGCTACTCCTTGAAAATGAAATTCTTTCAGGCACATGATGAGACACATTGCTCAATATTTGCTGAACCCATTAATGTGAGTTCTGTTTCTCAATCCTTTGGCCTGTATTTGGGGCCAGGATGGGGGCTCCAGGGTGGAGGCTGCAGCCTATGTGGACAGGAGGGAGCAAGGAGGATTCACATTTCATGCGGGGCCCCTGGGCCTCGGTGCTGGGAGCATGCGTACTGTCCATTGCAGTCTCTGGGTGACCCCCCTTCCCCTGTTCACTATGGAAACCAGTGCCAGGACAGGCCTCTCCTCCTGGCCCCGAGTCTGCCAAGAACAGGCTACGCGCAGCTGTGTAACCTGTTTCACATTACAGAATTTGAAGCAACCCACCAGCAAAACAGCCCTCCCTCACCCAGAGATTCTGTTAGAACTTCTCCATACACTCCCTGCACCCATGGAGCCTGACTTGCAGAACCTTGATTTAAAGAGCAGCCCTTCATGAGTTTGTCTGGGAGATATTTTGTCAACTTCAGGCTTTAGTTTTGGAGCTTCTGGCCCTGAGATGACCGTCCCCATTGGAAGAGAGTCGACCTGAGAGAACCCAGAAAACCCAGTTTATCACTGGGGTTTTAGACCTGAATCTTGACCTTGAATTAAAGAAGTTGTGGAAGGCCCTGGCCGGGTGGCTCAGTTGGTTCGAGCATTGTCCCGATATGCCAAAGTTGTGGGTTCAATGTCCAGTCAGGGCACATACAAGAATCAACCAATGAATGCATAAATAAGTGGAACAGCAACCCGATCTTTCACTCTCTCTCTCTTAAAAAATGATAAATAAAAGGAAGCTGCAGATGCCTCATGAGTACAAGCTTTCTCTTCTCTCAGTGTTAACATCATGAAGATCTACGTCTCTGGTTGATGGGCAGACACCTTATTAGGCACAATCAAGCTACCGACCCCTCAATGATAATGTGCTCTCCACCTGAAGCCTATCCCAAGCTTTATTTTCCCCACCCTCCCTCTCCACAAATTTCCTTCTTGGTGAGAAATGGAGTCTCTCCAGTAGATCTTTTCCCGGGTAGAAACGGTATCACTTTAGCAGGTGTACAGTTGTGCTCCAAGGGTGGGCATCACCAGGTCTACCTTGAACTTGGGCATCAGTTCCAATGCTTTAACCCTCTGAGCATCACACCTCATAGCGGTCCTAACTCACAGGACCTGGTCAGAAGTGAGGTGGGAAGTGAGCTGTAGAAGGGTGGGGTCTACAGTTGACCGTGGGCAACTTCACCAGAATGAGGTCAAGTCCAGCTCAGGCAGCCACTGAAACCCGAGCAGCCCTCTGGCCAGGACTCTGATATCTCACTGCAGCAGGTGCTTTTGTAACTTTGTAATTGTTTTTATAATTGCCTTTATTTTTCATATGTAACTGTGCTCCTACTTCCACAATGGTCGTGCCCCAGTTTGAAACTGAATTTCATGAACCCATTAAATCCAGGAGGGGAAAATATGAGGATGCGATTATATAACCTTACAATGGCAAAAATTATGGCCCACGACCCAAGCTGAGATTTGAATAATTGTCTCAGCCCTGGCTGGTTTGGCTCAGCGGTTAGAGCATCGGCCTGCGGTCCTGAGAGACCCGTGTTCGGTTCCTGCTAAAAGTGCGTATCTCAGTTGCAGTTTGTCCCCAGCCCTGGTTGGTCCTGCGGGTGGCAGCCGGTCGATGTGTCCCTCTCATGTCGATGTTTCTCTCTCTCTCCCTGTTCCTCTCTCTCCCTCCCACTCTATCCGAACAAAAAATGGAAAAATGTCCTCGGGTGAGGATAAAAAAAATAGTAATAATTGTCTCAAATATTTTCATTAAATATACCTTAAATAGCCCTGGCCAGTTTGGCTCAGCAGTTAGAGCGTCAGCCTGCAGACCAGAGGGTCCCGGGTTCGGTTCCCGCTAAGGGCACGTACCTTGGTTGCAGTTTGTCTCCTGCCACAGTTGGGGTCATGTGGGTGGCAACCACTCAGTGTGTCTCTCTTACATCGATGTTTTTCTCTCTCTCTCCTCCCCGCCCTCTCCCTCCAGCTATATCTGAAGATAAATGGAAAAAAAAAAAAAAAGTCCTCGGGTGAAGATAAAAAACAAAACAAAACCTTAAATGGCCCTGACTGGTTTGGCTCAGTGGACCAAAGAGTCAAGGGTTCAATTCTGGTCAAGGACACGGACTGCGTTTGCCATTAGGTCTCCAGCCCTGGTTGGAATCGTGTGGGAGGCAACCAATCAATGTGTCTTTCTCACATCAATGTTTCTCTCTCACACTGATGTTTCTCTCTCTCCCCCTCCCACTTTATCTGAAGATAAATGGAAAAATATCCTCGGGTGAGGATAAACAAACAGAAAAATACATTAAATGAACAACTAGTTAACCCGAATAGTTAGAAACTAATAAATATCTAAGTGAAAGAAAACAAAGGAAATTCGTGGATATAAAATGCAAGAAATGAAAATTATCTTTAATGCCCTGGCTGGTTTGGCTCAGCGGTTAGAGTGTTGGCCTGCGGCCCAGAGAGACCAGGTTTGGTTCCCACTAAGGGCACGAACCTCAGTTGCAGTTTGTCCCCGGCCCTGGTTGGGGTGGTGTGGGAGGCGGCCACTTGATGTGTCCCTTTCATGTTGATGTTTCTTTCTCTCTCTCTCTCTCTCTCTCTCTCCCTCCCTCCCACTCTATCTGAACAAAAATGAAAAAATGTCCTCGGGTGAGGATAAAAAAAAAGAGAGAGAGAATTATCTTTAAGAAGAATATGGTGCCAGTTTGCTCAGTGGTTAGAGCATCGGCCTGTGGTCCAGAGAGAGCTGGGTTCAGTTCCTGCTAAGGGCACATACCTCGTTTGCAGTTTGTCCCCAGCCCTGGTTGGTCGTGCAGGTGGCAGCCACTCGATGTGTCCCTTTCATGTCGATGTTTCTCTCTCTCTCTCTCTCTTCCTCTCTCTCCCTCCCACTCTATCTGAACAACAACAAAAAAAAATGGAAAAAAAAAAGAATATGGTCAATACATTGATGCAGAGCCATTTTTAAATAATAAAAAATAACACAACTGACCAATTCTGTAAGATGTACTAGAAAAATAGACATCTATAAATTAAAGAAGGGGAAAATGATAAATAGGAACAATCCAGCTAAGATATATCTGAAAGATATGTAGGAATTGACCTTGTGAAGGAAAAAGTTAAGAAGTCCTGTTGGAGGAACCAGTGTGGGAATGATCCCCTAAAGGGGATGCAAGCAGGAAAATCCAAAGGAGAGAAGCAAATGGAAAAATGCTTCGAAGTCAACCCACCTGAGAAAAAATAAAGTGAGAAATGAGAAAGGGGATACAAGAAATGAAGAGAGGCCCTGGCTGGTTTGACTCAGTGGTTAGAGCACGGGCCTGGGAACCAAAGAGTCCCAGGTTCCATTCCAGCCAAGGGCATGTACCTCGGTTGCCATTCGTCCCTGACCCCGGTTGTGGTCATGCGGGAGGCAACCAATCAATGTGTCTCTCTCATGTTGATGTTTCTCTCTCTCTCTCTCCTTCCCACTCTGTCTGAAGATCAATGTAAAAATATCCTCAGGTGAGGATTAAAAAAAAAAGAGAAAAAGAGTACTAGAAATGCCGAGACAATACTGGAGCCCTGGCTGGTGTGGCTCAGTGGCTGGAGTGTCAGCCAGGAAGGGAAGGGTCTTGGCTTCGATTCCCAGTCCAGGGTACGTATCTGGGCTGCAGGTTTGATCCCAGGCCTGGCCCGTGAGGGTGCATGTGAGAGGCTACCAATTACTGTCTCCCTCTCTCTCTTTCTCTCTCTCTCTCTCTCCCCCCCTCACCCCCGCCCTCCCTTCCACTCTCTCTAAAAATGAATGGAAAAAATATCCTTGGGTGAGAACTAACCTAAAAAAAAAAAAGACAATATTGGATATAAGCTTTGGATTTCAAGAGACAATCGCCAGACTGGAGGTGGCCTATTTAAGACGCTGCTGGCTTGAGGAAGACCCTGAAGAGCAAGGCCCACCCGCTCAGACCAGGGGTGCCTCCCTGGGGGTCAGCTTTGTTATGTGCACTGCAGACCTGTCTTTGGAAACTGGAAATCAGTCTCCAATATGTTGCATCTCTTATTGTCGGTCATCTGAGAGAGACGACCAGGCATCTCTGGTACCTTGTTTGAAAAAAGTCTTGGGTGTGGCTGCCAACGTGGGGCTAGTCAGGTGCTGTGAGAAGGTGCAGGTGGAGTCCTGTGGGAAGGTGACACTTCTGCTTGAACAGAGTGGAGGTCGCCGCAGTCTTCCGGGGAGCAAGGTGCTGGGCAACCGGGAAAAACACACCATACAAGTTTGCGCCAATACAAATGTCAATCTTTGAATGATGGGATCTCAATGGAAAAATTAAAACCAAATCACAACGACCCAAGGGACATGAGAAACCAAAAATCCTTTGGGCGGGCCTCAAATTTTATCGCTATTTCTCTGGGTTCCCATCTCAGACAACCTTATCCCAACTGAGACATTTTCTTGCACACTCCCGACCGGCGGCTCGACGTAAACTCTCACACTCACTGTCAGGAAACCCAAGGGCACACCCCAGGCTGGGTCTTGCTCAGCTGTGAGGTGACTCTGCATCCATGCAGGGAGCGTTTCCTGGGAACCCCAACCTGGGCACCTCCGAAGTTAGTTAACACCTTACCTCTTGCATTCATTGCCTCCTGCTCCAGGGCTCACCCTTCTCCCTCCCCACCTCCCCAGGAGCTGCTTAGGGCACACAGATACCTGGGGTCACCGTTGCCATCATTCCAGCGCAGCCCCCACCCTCGGCGTGGCCTCGGTGCGCACCCGTCCCGTCGGGCCAGCGCCCCGCCCCCGGCTGCCCAGGGCGGCCGGCGGTCGCGCAGGCGCAGTGGCCCGTCCCGCCGCTGCCCCGCCCAGCCCGCCGCTGCGGAAGGCGCGGCGCGCAGCTACGCGCACTTCCTCTCCAGGAGTCCGCGGAGGGAGCGCAGACTCGAGGAGCTCCTGGACGCGGAGGCCGTGCCCTTGTCACTCCGAGCAGACATGTCCGAACAAAGTAAGGATGTGTGCGACCCCAACTTTGCAGCCGAGGCCTCCAACTCCGAGGTGTGCGGCAGCCCCGGGGTTCCTGGGGGGCCCCCAGCGCCCGCGTCTCAGGCCGCGACCCTCGCGGGGCTGGACAGCCCTCCTCCAGGCCCCAGCGACGCCCCTCCAGCCTCGCCGCCGCCCCAGCCCCCGAGCGATGAGGACGACCCGAAGGCGCTGCAGCAGGCCGCGGAGGAGGGCTGCGCGCACCAGGCCCCGAGCGCGGCCCAGCCCGGCCCCGCGCCGCCCGCCCCGGCCCAGCTGGTGCAGAAGGCGCACGAGCTGATGTGGTACGTGCTGGTCAAGGACCAGAAGAGGATGATCATCTGGTTCCCAGACATGGTGAAGGATGTCATTGGCAGCTACAAGAAGTGGTGCCGCAGCATCCTCAGGCGCACCAGCGTCATCCTCGCCCGCGTCTTCGGGCTCCACCTGAGGCTGACCAGCCTGCACACCATGGAGTTTTCGCTGGTCAAAGCGCTGGAGCCAGAGGAGCTGGAAAGGGTGGCGCTGAGCAACCGCATGCCCATGACAGGCCTCTTGCTAATGATCCTGAGCCTTATCTACGTGAAGGGTCGCGGCGCCCGGGAGAGTGCCGTCTGGAACGTGCTGCGCATCCTGGGGCTGCGGCCCTGGAAGAAGCATTCCACCTTTGGCGACGTGAGAAAGCTCATCACCGAGGAGTTCGTCCAGCAGCACTACCTGAAGTACCAGCGCGTGCCCCACGTGGAGCCACCCGAATACGAGTTCTTCTGGGGCCCCCGTGCCAACCGGGAAATCACCAAGATGCAGATCATGGAGTTCCTGGCCAGGGTCTTCAAGAAAGACCCCCAGGCCTGGCCTTCCCGATACAGGGAAGCTCTGGAGGAGGCCAGGGCTCTGCGGGAGGCCGCCCCCCCTGTCCCCTGCCCCCGCAACAGTGTCTCCGAGGACTAGCGAGGTCTGGAGGGAGACGCCTGGTTTCTGACCCTCACCAGGGTGGTGGAGGGTGGGGTGGGACATTAGAGTATTAAGGATTTCCAGTGCAGTATTTCACGTGTAACTTTTAAGTTTTCAGTACCGTGCTTTTATACCTTTTAATGCAATGTTGTATTCATCTCCGTACTATTCCGTAGTATGTAGGGTTTCTGCAAGTTTGTTTATAAGTAAGCTCTGTTGGTGCTTTCGCTTTTGTGCTACCTTTCTTGAATTTTTGTACCAGAGACGTGCTAAACTGATGAAATACATTGAGAAAATTTCCATCTTATTCTTTTATATGGGACGGATGATGTATGTGTATTGGGTAGACTGCTCCTGGAGAGTTTGAAAGGACTCAACAGCAAAGCCTAACCAAGAGAGAAGTCAAGGTCCCTTCTGTTTTGACCTCACCGAGCACAGGAGACATCCGTGTGGAGTGTGGTGACATGGACTGAGATGGTCTCACTGTGGGCACTTGGCACAGTTTACTAAACACAGGTTCCAACCCCACCATGAGTAAACTTTAAACAGTAAAGATTCTTGTGATACAATCATTTCTGGAAAAGTGTACTTTATCTTTTTAACAAAGTAATATGGGTTGGGAATGCGACAGTTTACAAAGTGTACAAATGCCACTATTTCATGGGGTGGGAAAATCACTAACCCCCACTCATAAATGTGTGAACTTGATAGTTCTGGTTTTTAAATGTAACTCGTGTTCAACACTTGGACAAGTACAGCAAAGTATAAAGAAAGCACAAATACTCATAATCACATCTCATAGAAATAACAGCTATTAATATTTAGGGTAATTTCTTCTTTGTGGTCACTTAAACGGTGAGGCATTGTGCTAAACCCTTTACATGTGTCTCCTTTTATTTAATCCTCACAATAGCTTTATGAGGCAGGCACTTATTACATCTGCACCATGGAGGAAGTACAGAAACAAAGTAGGTATTTAACTTTCCCTAGGTCATGAAGTGTAATGAGAGGAGGGGCTGGGGATTGAACCCAAACAGAATGGTACCAGAGCCTCTGCTTTTCCCCACCTGCCTACAACTGCCCCTGCCTCTGCCCTTGTAGTTTATTTCTTAAAATTTCACATTCAAGTCTCTACCCTTAGTTCCCTACCCTCATGCATGTGCGCACGGCTAAGGCTTTTATTTTTCTAATGAATCCTCGCAAGTTTTTAGAGAAAGCAATCATATTCTGATTGTACAAATTAAGAAAGTTTGTTTCAGAGAGATTAATGGACCTAACCAAGTCATACTCCTGCTTAACAGTGAAGCCAAGGTTTGAAACATGGTCCTCCCTTGAAGGCCTGAAGTGGAGGCGTCAGGAACACCTGGGAGAGGGAGGTTGGGGTGGGAAGGCTGCATGTTGGGACATCTGTGACCCAGCAGTTCTTGAATTGCAATTCACCACGAGGGAAACTTCAGAGGGTGGAGTGGGGTGAGGGTGGAGGTGAGGGGCGATGACTGGAGATAAACCCACGAAGATTTTAGTCTTGGGAAGGGGAGAAAGAGAAATGGACCTTGAATAAGACCTGAAATCCTTCACACTTCAGAAGATTGGAAAAAACCATTTGGTCAAAGTCATATTTGGGGAACATAAATAATCAGAGGAACACATCACCCCCAAAAGAACCAAACAGGAAGTTATATGTGGGTGAGGGAATTATATTCTGGGGTGGGAGCTAGGATTTCCAACACTTAATGGTAATACAAGCAGGTGGGGGCAGGTGTGGGGAGATGGAATCCACCCCGTTTAGTGGCTTCCCTGGGAAGTTGCCATGGTGGAGGGGCACATTTCAGCAAAAACTTCAGAAGTCACCTGACTTTGCTGCCACCTCTTACCCAGGGCCAAGGTGAGTGTATAGAAATTTTAGAACTGTTAAAAAACAATTACCTCTCCATCCCCCATCCCCACCCCAGTACATGGTCAGCCCCTCTGCCATCTTGGCACAGCCAGACCTAGAGGAAGAGACTTCCCTGGTGTGGAACAGACTTAATTCATAATGTCTGGTCCTGCAGGGTCAGCAGCTTGGACACAGGAAAAAAAACATTCAATGTCTCAGATTTTCATGCTAGGCTCAATTCAAAGTTTGTAGGGTTTGTCAAATATTTTCCAAAAGTTTCAACTACCATCTGTTCTATGTACCTATGAGTTTGTTCTTTTTCTTTTTCTTTTTTTAATCCTCACTCGAGGATATTTTTTCAAATATCTTCAGATAGAATGGTAGGGGGGAGAGAGAAAGAGAGAGAGAGAGGGAAAAATCAATGTGAGAGGGACACATTGACTGGCTGCCTCCCACACAACCCCAACCAGGGCCGGGGATGAACCACAACCGAGGTACATGCCCTTGACCGGAATCGAACCCATGACTCTTTGGTCCAAAGGCGAACTCTAACTGCTGAGCCAAACCAGCCAGGGCTGAGTTTGTTGTTTTCACTTATAAGTGATATTATGCTCTTAAATGTCATCCCTATTGTTGCAAATGGCACAATTTCCTTCTTTTCGTGGCTGAATGATATACATATATCTCCACACTGTTTTATTCATTCATCTGCCAACAAACACTCAGATGGTGTCCATGTCTTGGCTGTCACAGACAGCGCTGCAATGCGCCCGGGGGGTGCAGGTATCTTTTTCAGACAATAATTCTGTTCCCTTCGGATACATGTCCAGGAGTGGAATTGCTAGATAATATGATAGTTTTGTTTTTAATTTTTTGAGGAGCCTCCATACCGTTTTCCACTGTGGCTCCACCAATTTATAATCCCACCAACAGTTCACCAGGGTCCCCTTTTACCCACATCCTCACGCCAATGTTTATTTCTTATCTTTTTGGTAATAGCCATTCTAACAGGTGTGAGGTTATTTTATAAAAGGGGAAATACTGCAAATAACTAATTTCTTACTAGGTAAACGAGCCAAGGTCAGTGCTCCAAGATAACACAAATAGCAAGTGCAAAAGACTTTTAAAAATCCAATTGCACTTACTATTTTTAATTTTAGAGAGAAAGGAAGCGGGGAGAGAAAGAAACACTGATTTGCTGTTTCACTTATTTATGCATTAATGGGTTGATTCTTGTAGGTGTCCTGACCGGGGAATCGAACCTGCAACTCTGGCGTATTGGGAACATGCTCTAACCAACTGAGTTACCTGGCCAGGGTCAATTGCACTTATTATTAAGTCAAGATGTTTTTAGATGCTAACTGATCAAAGATATAACAACAGTCAGCACTCTGTACTGACAGGAGTGGAGAGAAACTGGCAATCTTATACCCTGCTAGAGTTGCATGAATGCATGCTTCCTTATGCATTCATTTGGAATGTATGTTGAGCACCTAACATGCAGTACTAGGAATCAGGATGCAATAGTGAACAGTCTAGGTGTCCTGTGCTCACAAAGCATGCAGTGCATTGAAAGAATCAGATGAACAAGAATTACATTTCAGGACAGTGAATGCCACTCTAGAAGTACAGAGGCTGAAGAGACTCAAACATGTGCACCCAACTCAGACGTTCCCAGAGAGGTAACATAAATTTGCATCTATCAGATAAGAGGAATGGTGGGAAGACTATACAGTGGAGGAGGGTTCTGTAAAAAAGTTTCTGGAAATCAACTGAAAAGGAGATGGGAAATCAATCTTAGGATGGACGAGAATCTAGAACATTGGAAAAGAGAAGAAAAATAGCATGCTGAAGAAACAGTCATCCTCCAAGACGTAGGCAATTTTAACCATAGGAAGATCCAACGGATTTAGAAGGAATTAATTATGTTGAAAGATTGTCTTCTTTTGAGTCAGCACATTCTTTCCTTTTTCTGGTTACTAATCTGGGGTCTAAAACATCCCTCCTTATCTCTTAATTTGCCACATTTTTCTTTTTTTCACCTACTGAGTGGTTCAGAGCCCTTAAGTACATGAGGCCTTATCATGTGTTGAAAGAATTTCACACTTCTCCACCCTAGCCAGTTTGGCTCAGTGGTTGGAGCATCGGCCTGCAGACCAAAGAGCAGAGAGTCCTGGGTTCGGTTCCTGCTAGGGGCACGCACCCCCCCCCCAAAAAAAAAAAAAAAAAGAATTGCACACCTCCCCTTATTAGCAGCCTGGGTGATTTTTTTTTTTTTTTAATCTTACAAGTTTTGCAATTTGCTTATATATATTTATTTAGTAGAGACTACTGCACTTTAACTATTGGCCACACCACACTGGGTGCTGGGCCCTGGCAACAAGGAGTTATACTGATAAAGAGACCACAACAAAAAGGAACACAAACATATGATCCATTAAGTACAAATTACACATTTAGATAAGACAGTGAAAGAAAGTAATTGGTTAGAGTGATAAAAAACAGCAGATAAGGGACCATGCTCAGGAAAAGAGATTTCTGCAAAGGTGAAATGCAAGCTGACTTCACTGATTAGGAAGGATCTAGCACATGACGGGCAGAAAACCCCAGCACGTATGGAGGCCGGAATTAATTACGTGCATCTGGGGTTTCTTTTCCTAGCATTATGGTTGAGCTGACCAGCGGGCAACACCCAACGCTCTTCTGATCTCATAACGGAAGAAACACAAGCTACATGTTTGGTTTACCAGCCTTTCAGCCACGTTCCACCCAAGAGCTATAAGGAAATATCTCCCTGTATTCCCCACCCCTCTTGCATCTTTACAGAGCATTTACAAGACCATAGGAGGGGTCTCAGGGGCCACTGTATCCAATCATAGCAACAAATGCGCCCCCAGCTCTTAAGCATTTTGATTTGAAGATGGAGCATCAATTTATGTTCTTGGTTTCTATGAACATTTTCATTAAACCACAGAAAACACAAAACTAAAGATTATTGATATCTTGTCCAGTCTGAACTGAACTTTGCTCATCTATATGTATATTTAGCAGACAGTGCAAATGCCAACTTGCTAATTCCATTTAGTCAATTAACTTCGTGCCAAAGAAAATATAAAGATCTTCCTTGCTTAATGCCCACCCCTCTGCATCTTTTGCACAGCACTGCTAAAATGAGGCGTGATATCCTTAGCCATAAATCTGAGGCTTTACTAAAGAAAGCTCTCTGTCACCTTCCAGTTTTCTGAAGAGGCAGAAACACTGGTGATATTGTTGTCTTTATAGGAAGGGAAGAGAATCTCCATACATACACGCCTTCAAGCTGTCTCATTGTTTCTGGCTATAGAAAATAGATCAAAATGTTGGGGCTGCCTTTAAACCAGATTTTCAAAGTATGGGAGAAAAGGAATATTTTTTTTTCTAATTTGGAAATACACTGAGGATAAGAATAAAGAAAAGGAGAACAATAAAACAGAGATTTGTGTGATGGTTTTCCCAAACTCTTGGTAATCTTAGAAGAGGTCATAAAGAGCCTAGGAAAAAATGAGTGATGGTGATGCTGTTTTTGTTGCAACAAAAACAGATACAGCAAAACAAACAAACAAACAAACAAAAATCCCTAAGAAACACCCACATCAAAAAACGGTTTTTATGGAGGGAGCAAACACTATATTAGAACGCTTAAAAAAAAGTAATCAGAAAAGGACAGCCAAGTTAAAATTTTCTCAGTTTATTTATTTTTTAATTGCAATATATTTGGAATCAAAATTTCACAAGTTCAAATTATACTCTGTGCCTTGAGACCAATGTCCCTGAGAAAGAGGGTTAACTTGGGAGTATTTACCAATCATGGACATTTTAGGCGTCTATAGCTTAAATGATGATGAATTTACAGTGCAAAGGATTTTATTGACAAAGAGCTACTCTTTAAAACAAGTCTGTAAATGGAAATTATATTATATTTCTGAACATTTTTTAAAGATGGACACTTTAGGGTGGTGGGGGAGAGATGAACCACAGAACTTGTGTGCATGTGGACATGGACGACGGACTGGGGAAGGGGCGGGGGGAGGAGGGGGGAATCAGTGGGCGAAAGGGGAGAAACATCTGTAACAAAAATTAATTAATAAAAAAAAAACTTGGAAGGAAATGCTTATTGAGAACATAAAATAAATGAGTCCCAGAAAACAGTTCATCTTCATGCACTGGCTTGACTGGGATTGTGAGGGAGAAGATGCTCTCCACAGACCAGGGCATAAGAAGTTCCTTCCTATGGAGAAGACACTGGACCTCAGAAGGTGGACGGGGACAAACCTTGACGCTTTCACCAGCCTCCTTGAAGGAAAGCCACCTCTGCTTAACAGTCATGAAAGACTGGGAGTCTGGGGACCCTTGAGGTTTTGTCCCTGTAACCAAAGTCAAGCCAAGGAATGATTTGGAACCAAGGCTATTCTCCCTAGTAATATACAAAGATTCTGGCAACAAAGAATCAGGTTCGCCCTGGCCAGTTTGGCTCAGCGGTTAGAGCGTCGGCCTGCGGTCCGGAGAGACCCGGGTTCGGTTCCCGCTAAGGGCATGTACCTCGGTTGCAGTTTGTCCCCGGCCCTGGTTGGTCATGCGGGTGGCAGCCACTCGATGTGTCCCTTCACATCGATGTTTCTCTCTCTCTCTCTCCCTCCCACTCTATCTGTACAAAAAATGGAAAAATATCCTCGGGTGAGGATAAAAAAAAAAAAAAAAAAAAAAAAAAAAGAATCAGGTTCAACTGAGTGAACTATTTTGGTATCTTTGGAATCTGTACTTCAGTAAGTGTCACTGGTCAGAACTGCTCCTAAGTGACTAAATAATAAGCTGTTTGAAGGCAAATTCTTGCTATGATCTTTGACTATCAAGAGATATGTAATGAACATCAGGACAGCAGTTACCAGTTATTACGATCCCTTTAACAAGTTAAAGAAATTTTCTTTTCTTTTAAGGGTATTTTTTAAATCAAACAACAGGTGTGAAATTGTATCAAATGCTTTTGAGGCATCTTTCAAAATGATTATACACTTTTTTTTTTTGCTCTTGTAATATATTGATATGATGAATAACATAATAGATTTTATAATATTAAAAAAAGATGGACACTTTAAAATGGACATGTTTTGAAAACTGAAACTAATTCCAACTAATCTAAAAATCGGTAATATTTATATTATATTATATCATATCATATCATATTATATATAGTACTTATATAAAATATATATTATATAGTAATACTAATATAATAATATAATATAATATAATATAATATAATATAATATAATATAATATAATATATATACCTCCTCATGGGAGACTTAAATAGGAAAAGACAGGAAACAGACAACTGAACTGGTTACATGGGGGGGGTGAATTACCACGGGGAAAGATGATCGATACCATTAGCCATCAGGGAAATGGCCAATCTTTCCCAGGAAAGTTCCCTTGCTGTTTTAATCTCTGGGGATAATACAGAAGTAGGAACAGAGTCCCCATGGATGGCTGACAAGAGAAACTACTCAAACTATTGACACATAGTTACTGAGTGCACATTGCCAGGTGTGACGGATCCCAGCGCTGAGCAGTCTGCAAGAGGTTACACCCACCTGCCTGCTCTCCCCAAGGCTCTCGCCGGCTGCCTGTGAGCAGCCCGCCACGGAGGGACAGCAGGGCGGGAAGATGAGACCTTTGTGAACCCTTCCCTGCACGCAAGACGGGAGAGCTACAAGGGAACCCCCCGAGGTGTCCAGATCCTCCCTCTCTGCAAGGCAGCCGTTCCAGAACGAGAAGCAGAGAAGGAGAACTGGGAGTCATCCCTTCCGAGGTGCACACACACTCTCCATTGAATACACTGCGGGGTCCTGATAAAAACGAGAGGCAGACAATTCGGAGTAAGAAAGACCTCCCGAGGCTTGAGAGTGCCGGGGCAGAGCTGGAGAGAAAAGAAAACGCCTCAGGGGACAAAAAAGCTGTCAACTAGCTTTAAAAGAAAGGGTGAGAAGAGGGGATTTAGGGGAGAGAGAGAGAGAGAGAGAGAGACAGAGACAGAGACAGAGACAGAGACAGAGACTCATTGGTCTGAGATTAGCAACTCTGCTTAATGAAAGGAATGTCCTGTCCTGGCCGGGGGCTCAGTTGTTGGAGTGTTGTCCATGCACCTAAAGGTTGTTGGTTCAATTCCTGGGCAGGGCACATACCTAGGTAGCGGTTTCAATCCATGGTTGTGGTGCGTACAGGAAGCAACCGATTGATGCTTCTCTCTCTCTCTCTCTCTCTCTCTCTCTCTCTCTCTCTCTCTCCCACTCCCTCCCTCCCTTCCTCTCTTTCTCAAATCAATAAAAACATACCCTTGGGTGAGAGTTAAAAAGAAAGAAGAAAGAAAGGAATATTTTCATCTCACCCTCAAAATCGATGTGTATGAAGCCATCTCTGGGATGTGACTCTAAGTGTAGTTGTAAACATCTGTCAGACACCACCTAACTGCATATCAGATCATTTAAACGTTTAAATCTCACACACTAGTGGTCTAACAGAAGAAGGGTTATACTTTTCTTCTGGGAGTAACTATTATATGCTTCAGCCTTTAATTTTTTTTAATACACATTGTTTCACACAATTTTAAAAACCCAGAAACATGGGAAGAGGCAGAAAAATGTGACCCGTGGACTAGAAAGGAAACAAACACACCAGAAGACTCAGAGGTAATCCAGGTGTTTGGATTGGCAAAGAAAGACTTTAAATCACCATGATAAATATCTTAAAGTATATAGTAAAATGGTGGATAACATTCTGAACAAATGAGAGATTTTAGCAAAAAGATGGAGAACTATGAAAAGTAGTGGAAATGTATGAAGAAAAAAAAAAAACCACACCACAATATCAAGATGAATAATTCATCCAGTGGGCTTAATAACACACCGAATAAGCAGCAGAACAAAGGGTCAGTACACAGGAAGATAGGTTAGTGAAAAGCATCGAAACTGAGAAATTGAAAGAACATTGCCGACCCATGGGGCAACATGGAAATTATTTTAATGTATGTGTAATCAGAGAGCTGAAATGACAGGGGAGAGAATAATACAGAAAAATTATCTGACAAGATAATGACTGAGAATTTTGCAAAAAAAATAATGAAATGTATTAACCTCTATATCTAATAAGCTCAGTACACCCCAACAAGAATAAATAAAGGAAAAACCCACACCTATGCCTATTATCACCAAACAATGAAAAACAAAAGTTAAAGCTTAAAAGTAGCTGAGTGGGGAATACAATTACATACAGAAAAACAACACAAAGAATTCTGCTTTGTTGCTGAAATGCAACGGAACAACATCTTTAAAGCGCTAAAAGGAAAAATAAAATTGTTTGTCTATAATTCCTATCCAGCAAAAATGTATTTCAAGAATAAAGGTGAGAACCAAGAATATACAAGGGGAAACAGAGAGTCTCTTCAAGAAATGGTGCTGGGAAAACTAGGTAGCCACATGCAAAAAAATTAAACTGGACCACTGCTTCATACCACACACAAAAATCAATTAAAAATGGATTAAAGTCTCGAAACCACAAACTCCTAGGAGAAAACATACGGGAAAACCTCCTTGACATTTGCATTGGTAATAATTTGGGGGGGAATTTTACACAAAAAGCAAAGGCAATAAAAGCACAAATAAATAAGTTGGACTATATAAAAAAATTTGCACAGAAAATAATAAACAAAATAAAAAAGCAATCTGTGGAATGGGGGAAATATTTGTCAGATAGACAGATAGATGATAGATAGATAGATAGATAGATAGATGTCCAAAATAGAGAACTCATTCAACCCAATATCAAAAGATAATTTTTAAAGCAGCCCTTTCTCATACTAGCCTCAAATTGTAAATATCCCAAATGTCAACAGGTGATAGGTAAAGAAATTGTGCCATATAAATAGAATGGAATTCTATCTAGCATTATAAAATAGCACACTTCTGATACATGTTGAATCCAGACACAAAAAGGGTCTATACTATATTGATTCCATTTGTGTGAAATTCAGGAACAGGCAAAACTAAAATGTGGCGAGAGAAAATCTTTGGAGATAGTAGAATTTACTGGGAAAAGATGCTTTTATTTGATAAAGAAAATGTTCTTTTTTGTTTTAGTTGAAATATCTTAAACACTTTTTTCAATTACAGCCCTGGCCGGTTTGGCTCAGTGGTTAGAGCATCAGCCCGCGGACCAGAGAGACCTGGGTTTGGTTCCTGCTAAGGGCACGTACCTCGGTTGCAGTCTGTCCCTGGCCCCGGTTGGGGTCGTGTGGGTGGCAGCCACTCGATGTGTCTCTCGCACGTCGATGTTTCTCTCTCTCTCTCCCTCCCTCTCTCCTTCCCACTTTATCTGAAGATAAATGCAAAAGTGTCCTTGGGTGAGGATAAAAAATTTTTTTTTAATTACAGTTAACATACAGTATTATATAAGTTGCAGGTACACAACATAGTGATTAGAGATTTATTTAACTTACAAAGTGATCACCCTCATGAGTCTAGTACCCACCTGGCCCCACATATAATTATTATAATATTATTGACTATATTCCCTATGCTGTACTTTATACAGCATAGACTGTTTTTATAACTGGCCAGTTTGTACTTCTTAATCCCTTCACCTTTTTCATCCATCCCCCAACTCCCCTCCCATCTGGCAACCATCAAAATGTCCTCTGTATCTATATGTTTGTTTTTGTTTCGTTTGGTCGTTTATGTTGTTTTTTAGATTCCACATATAAGTGAAACCATATGGTATTTTTCTTTCTTTCTCTAACTTATTTCACTTAGCATAATGCCTTCTAGGTCCATCCATGTTGTCTCAGAATGGCAAGATTTTATTCTTTTTATGGCCAGGTAATATTCCATTGTGTGTACGTACCACATCTTCTTTATCCATCCATCTATTGATAGACACTCAGGTTGCTTTCTTATCTTGGCTGTTGGAAACAATGCTCCAATGAACATAGGATGCATATGTCTTTTCAAATTAGGGTTTGAAGTTTTTTATTTTATATATATACCAAGAAAATGTTCTTTATCGTATTTTGAGAGATAGGAACACGTGACCAAGCTTCTTTTTTTAAAAAAAATTTTCTTTATTGATTTTTAGAGAGAGGGAGAGAGAGAGAGATAGAAACATCAATGAGAGAGAACATTGATTGGCCACCTCCTGCATGCCCCCCACTGGGGATCGGGCCCACAACCTGGGCATGTGTCCTTACCGGGAATCAAACCAGCGACCTCTTGGTGCAGGGGTTGATGCTCAACCACTGAGCCACACCAGCCGGGCAACCAAGCTTCTTAAACAGAATAATGTAGACCTACGCATTTCATCATACATGAATTCTATCTAAAATTTTTGAAGGTTTTGACAGACCCAGCATAATGGGTTAGGGTGCTGGCTTTATGAGTTAATTACTACCCTGGCCTCCATTTCTCAACGTGTAAAATGGGGTCAAACGCCTGTGGATTTTGTGAGGCACATACAGTGTCTGTAAACCTTTTAGAGTGGTATTTGATCAAAGAATAACCATGCAATAGTGTTGTTGCACTATTTTAATGAATTCCTTGTGATTCTTGCAAACACCTTGTACTTCTGATATAGACTATGTCTCCCTTTTTCTTTTAGTGCTCATTCTGTCTATTTGGAGAACACTCATGCTTCTTACATCTTTAAAATTGCTTATCTTTCTCTTTGCTTTGCCTCAGCCAGCATCACACCCCCCACACTCCAAATCAAAGGTACTATTCAGTTATTTGCATCAATTGTTACCAATGTGAGTTTTAAACAATGCAAACAATACCACTTCACTACACTAAAAATACTAGATGAGTATCCTCGTGTGTCTGTAAGAGCTGATGTCTGAATGTTGTCTGTGGTTCTACAGTGTCAGGGACCAAACACACCCTCAAGAAAAGGCATTTCGTAAATAAATAAATTTGGACTGTTTAGAAAGTGTAACTGATTCTTTTACTCGTTCCTAAATGTGAGTGAACTCGAAGTCTCCAGTCCGTGAGCAGGTTCCTTTCCTGTGATGATACAGTTAATAAATAAACCCACAAACTCTTCACGCACCCAGCTCAACAGTTTTCCTACTCGTTTATGCTTCTGTGCTGAATTTTTTGCATGACGTGTGTTACCCTTTTGTGATATAATTATGCAAATACCGAAAGTCCTTTTCAATCGAGAGACAGATACATGCATTCCGTGGATGCTTGTATATATTTGCCTTCTATGTGCTACTCACCTTGGATTTTGAAGCTGTTTCATGGTGAATCGAGGAAAGGGGACTTTGACCACACTTGGTTCAGATGTCTGAAGTACAAAGAGCATACACACAAGAGTGGTGGTGGTGGTGGTGTGTGTGTGTGGGGGGGTGCTGCTCAAAAAGCATGATTAAACAAGGAGTAGGGGGCTTGGGAGACCTAGTTAAAATCTGTGGTCCCGAGTTCCAGTTGGACACAGGAGAGTATTGGGTTTTACTGTCAATCTTCACACAGGGGCTACCTGTCACTTGGCCCCTCAGGTGTGTTCCACGCTGGGAGTCAGTCATTTGCACATAGCTAGATTGTCAAGCGAACAGGGTGTGAAAGCACTCATTGTTTAAAACAGGCAGATGTGTTTTCTAGAGAAGAAAAAACCTGATTCGCCTACAATTACTGGCCCACCAGAGTCCTTGAATAATTAGGCGCCAATTTTTCTTTGCTAGTTTGAGAATGTGAGCACGTGTGACTTGACTGCCTCCCCTTTCTAATGACACCTCCAAGCTGTTTTGTCCCCACCACAATTCCGGATACTTCCTTTTCAGCTTCTGCCTTGCCTGTCAGCATCAACACGATGCCCCGTCACATAATGGGTTTGAGGGGAGTTGACACTGGGTACCAGTGCTATTCATTGAGCTCCAACATCAGAGGAAACAGGGGGGCCCGACTGGTCATTATTTATTGCATGAGACGACCCCCCTGTGGTGCACCGAAGGTTCAATTTGCCATAATGCTGAAAATGATATAGTTAGTAGAAGAACTTAATCTCTGAGGAATTTATACATTTGAATGAGAGGAGGAAAAGTATGCTTTAAAGAGGGTAGAGACGTCATAGGCTGAAACTGACTTGCATACCTAAACCGACCTCCCCAAAGCCATCGACACCCCGGAGCTGTCATGGTGCAGAACTGATATAGGGGAACATGAGGGTTATGTATACAATTGACCCTGATGAAGTGGTTCCAACTCCCTAGCCAACGGAGAAGTCTTACACAGACTATTAACCCACGAGAGGGACCCAGAAATTGTGAAGCATGGCAGTATCCATTCTGTGGAAGCAGCTTTCTGGGTGTGTGCATGAGACATGTGATCGGGCATCATGAAAGACCCTGGGGTAAGAACTCTGACTTCTCATCCCTTCAGTTGTCATGAGAACTACTGATACCTCATTCCTAAATGAGTCTCATCACCTGAGGCAACAATGACCTTGGGAGTGTGTATATGCTTTGACTGGGATTCAGAAATGACCAAACTGGAGAAACACTGGCTAAGGGGGCCCTCAGGGGGCGTGGGGTATAGTCCTCACCATTCCTTATGCCCCCTTGTGGCATTTTTTGTGGCTTTTTGCCACTTTGGACTCTTGCCCTAGACTGAAAACATCTTTGCTATTTAGTATTTTGTCTCTTTCTTGAAAACTATCTAACTAGAACTGAGACTGCCATAGTATTACCGAATAATGCTTATGTTTTCTCTTTTAGCTTTTAATTCATCATCTCTCTAATTTATTTTTGGTTAATCCTCACCTGAGGATATTTTTTCCATTGATTTTTAGATAAAGTGGAAGGGAGGGATGGAGGGGGAGAGAGAGAGAGAGAGAGAGAGAGAGAGAGAGAGAGAGAGAGAATTGAGAGAGACACCTCTACTGGTTGCCTTGGGGATCCAACCTGCAACCCAGGTATGTGCCCTTGACAGGGAATCGAACCTGCAACTTCCATCTGTGGGCTAATGCTCTAACCACTGAGTCAAACCGGCCAGGGCATCATCTCTCTAATTTTTAAACTGATTTTGTCTATGAGATTTTTTTTCCCCCTCCAAGTTTTGTGTTGTGGTTTTGTTTGCTTTTCATGTTTTGTGTTTTATTCTTCAGGTGTTTTCCCTGTATGTGAAGTTGGATCTATTTATTCACCCACTTTATGTTTTCTAGTGTACTTTTTTTGTTTTTGTTTTTTATGTTTACAGTTTCTTTCCAGCTCCGCAACAGATGAACAGCCCAAGAAACCAACCCTTCATCCCGGCCATTGCACAGGAACATTTCCCCCCCTGTCCTAGAAGTGCTGCCTTCCATTAATTTCCAGAACCTCTACATTTCCAGGATTTTCCCTTCTCTCTCTAATCGTTGCCATCCGTTTGCTCTGCCTGTGTGTCTCAAGACATATCTCATGAGTTTCAGACTAACACTGTTCTTCCACTCCCACAGCTGTTTTCCTGAGGCGCACCTGACTCCGACCTCAGTTTCCCTTTGCGTCCCAAGCAACTATACAGGTGTCTACGGGGCATCGCCCCCTGGCAGCCCCAGAGCCTAGGACGCGCGGTCCTAATCCGCACGCACCGGTCTCTCTTCCCCGCGCCCCTAAGAGAGCGAGCTAGACCGGCTATTCCTCCTCTCCAGGGACAGACTTATACACCTTCTCCATCACTTCTATTCGTACATTCAATCATAGCTGTTCCCGATGCCTCCTGAGTCGTACACACACACACACACACACACACACACACACACACACACACACACACACACACGTCTTTGATCTCCAGGCTGCGGCTTCGCTCCACTGAGCTCAGACCACACCATCTCCCCCTCCGCGGATGCCTTCCATGTGCGCGGTGGTCTGCTCCCACTCCACGCCGCAGGACGGGGGGTTCCTGGCACACCGACCCGCGGCTGTCACTCCCCCTGTGAAAAGTCATCCCTGGACAGGCTGACCAGGCTGCGTTTGGGGACGGGACAGCGTGAGAAGGTGTCTTGTGTCAACCAGGACTCCTGGTAGACGCCCCTATGCACGATCCACTTGTGGTGGTCGGGGGCGGGGAAGGGGCGGGATTGAGCCCCCTTCCCCCCTCCTCCTTACTGCGGAAAGCTGCAGAGCTAAAGGCACTTACTTCCTAGTCGCCAGTCAGCAGGGAGGGATCCTCTGCTCAGCCACGTAGGCATATTCTCTTCTCTCTGGAGGAAAAGGCCCAGCAGCTGTCGGAGGAGAAGGCCCATCGGCTGTCAGAGCGAACGGACATGTCGCAGCTAAGTAAGAATTTGGGTGATTCCAGTCCCCCGGCGGAGGCTCCTAAGCCTCCGGTCTATAGCCGCCCTACGGTTCTGATGCGGGCTCCGCCCGCCTCCTCCCGGGCTCCGCCGGTCCCCTGGGACCCACCTCCGATTGATTTGCAGGCGTCCCTGGCCGCTTGGCAGGCACCGCAGCCTGCCTGGGAGGGCCCGCAGGGCCAGCCGCCTGCCCCGGTGGCTGCGATGGCCCAGCCTCCGGCCCTGGGGGGCCCGCTGGTCCCGGGTCCCCCTCTGGGAGGTCCGCTGGGCAAGCCCCCGACTCCCGGGGTCCTGATGATCCATCCTCCCCCTCCGGGAGCCCCGATGGCGCAGCCTCCGACTCCGGGGGTCCTGATGATGCATCCTTCGGCTCCCGGGGGCCCCCTGGCCCATCCTCCCCCTCCGGGGACCCCGATGGCCCATCCTCCTCCTCCCGGGACCCCGATGGCGCATCCTCCTCCTCCCGGGACCCCGATGGCGCATCCTCCTCCTCCTCCCGGGACCCCGATGGCGCATCCTCCCCCTCCGGGGACCCCGATGGTGCATCCTCCCCCTCCGGGGACACCGATGGCCCATCCTGCCCCTCCGGGGACACCGATGGCCCAGCCTGCAGCTCCGGGAGTCCTGATGGCCCAGCCTCTGACTCCGGGTGTCCTGATGGTCCAACCTACTGCTCCGGGAGCCCCAATGGCCCAGCCTCCGCCCCCGGCAGCCCTGATTGCACAGCCTCCACCTCCGGGAGCCCCGATGGCCAAGCCTCCAGGTCCCGGAGTCCTGATGATTCATCCTTCGGGTTCGAGAGCTCCACTCAACCAGCCTGCAGCGTCACCAGCCCCGATGGCACAGCCAGCAGCCCCACCTGCGCAGCCCCTGGCATCTTGGGCCCCACAGGCTCAGCCTCTGATTCTGCAAATCCAGTCTCAGGTTATAAGGGCTCCTCCGCAGGTTCCCCAGGGCCCGCAGGCACCGCCAGCACAGCTGGCCACACCCCCGGGTTGGCAGGCCACCTCGCCGGGATGGCAGGCCCCTGCCCAAGGCTGGCAGGCCACGCCCCTGGCCTGGCAGGCCACGCAGGTCACCTGGCAGGCTCCAACAATTGCCTGGCAGGCGCAGCCACCGGTGCGTCAGGGTCCACCACCCATTCGCCCCGGCCCGCCGCCCATCCGACCCGGGCCCCCACCAGTGCGCCAGGGGCCACCCCCGATCCGCCAGGCACCGCCGCTGATCCGACAGGCTCCGCCGCCCATCCGGCCTGCCCCGCAGGTCCTGACCACTCCACCTCCGCTCTGGCAGGCCCTGCCGCCCCCACCACCTCTGCGCCAGGCCCCTCAGGCTCGGCTGCCCACCCCACAGCTGCGGGCAGCCCCCCAGATGCGGGCGGCCCCGCAGGTAAGGGCGACCCCACAGGTGCGAATGGCCCCGCAGGTGCCCACGGCCCCGCCAGCCACGCAGGTGCCCACAGCACCTCCCGCCGGTCCACAGGTGCCCCAGCCCGCGCTGCCGGCTCCTCTGCCGGCACCCCTGTCGGCACCCCAGGCTGTGCACTGCCCGCCCATCATCTGGCAGGCCCCCAAAGGCCAAGCCCCGGTGCCACACGAGATGCCAGCTTCAATGGAGTTCCAGGAAGTGCAGCAAGCCCAGGCGCTGGCCTGGCAGGCCCCCAAGGCCCCTGGGCACTTCTGGCAGCCCCTGCCTGCCCAGGAGGCTCAGCGGCAGGGCCCATCGCTGGTGCAAGTGGAGCAGCCCTTTCAGGGGGTCCCAGCCTCCCAAAAGGCGCTGCAAATCCAGCTACCCCCCCAGCAGGCCCAGCCCTCGGGTCCGCAAGCAGAGCTGCCCACCATGCAACTGCAGCCCTCCTGGCAGAGCCCCCCTGCCGCCCTGCAGGGCCAGCCCGGAGCCCCCTTAGCGGCGGCAAATTTTCCCATGGGCTCTGCCAAATCACTGATGACTCCATCAGGAGAACCCAGGGCCTCTTCGATAGACCGTAGGACCTCGTCCAAGGAGCGCCGCACCTCTTCCAAAGAGCGCAGGGCTCCGTCCAAGGACCGCATGATCTTCGCCGCCACTTTCTGTGCCCCCAGGGTCATGTCAGCGGCCCGAGCCCACCTGCCGCCCGCCTGGAAGAACTTGCCTGCCACACCAGACACCTACACTGCCACCCCAAGGGCCTTTCCAGCTACCTCCCAGTTCCAGCCTGCCTCTTCTAACGCCTTCAAGGGCCCGCCTGCCTTCTCCGAGACCCCGAAGTCACTGCCACTGGCCCTGAAGGATCCCTTTGCGTATGGGGAGGCCCCGCCTTCGGTCCCATGGGTTCCCCAGCCCCATGTGAATGCTCCCAGGGTGTCCAAGGCAGGGCCCGCCATGCTGATGGCAGCAGCAGCTGCCCCCCAGGCGATGGCCGCCGCTCAAGAAGTCTCGAAGACCCCCAACGAGCCTCCGCGTCGCGGCAAAGCCACCCGGAAGAAGAAGCATCTGAACACCGAAGAGGACGGCAGCGGCCGGATGCTGGCCCTGCGCGACTGGCAGGCCCCAAGGCCCTGGGAAAATGTGAACTTTAATGACTGGGAGGTTCAAAACCCTCTCCAGGTGCTGGGTGACTGGGAGGACCCAAACACCTCCTATGATCTGAGTGGCTGGGAGGGCCCCAGTACCTCCAGGATCCTGAGTGGCTGGGAGGGCCCTGGCACATCTTGGGCCCTGAGTGCCTGGGAGGGTCCTAGCACCTCCAGGGCCCTGGGTCTCTGGGAAAGCCTGGGTAGCCCTCAGCCTCTGATGCTCTCTGAGATCCCCGGCCTCTCTCTGGGATTTGGCACCAGCCAGGATGAGCCCAAGTTGGAGACTCAGCCGTTGTCTCCCTTGGACGAGAGGGCAAATGCTTTGGTGCAGTTTCTCTTGGTCAAGGACCGAGCCAAAGTGCCCATCAAGCGCTCGGAGATGGTGAAATTCATCATCCGTGAATATAAAGACGAGTGCTTAGAAATAATCAAACGTGCCAACAATAAGCTCGAGTGTGTCTTTGGTTATCAATTGAAGGAAATTGATCCCCAAACTCACTCTTACATTATCATCAACAAGCTGGGGGGCTATCAGGGTGCGCCAGTGGCGCCCTACTTTGACACCCCCAAATTCGGCCTCTTGATGGTGGTCCTGAGCCTCATCTTCATGAAAGGCAATTGTGTTGGGGAGGACCTGATCTTTAACTTTCTGTACAAGCTAGGGGTGGATGTCCGGGAGACCCACGGTCTCTTTGGAAACACAAAGAAGCTCATCACTGAAGTGTTTGTGAGGCAGAAGTACCTAGAGTACAGGCAAGTCCCCAATACTGATCCAGCAGAACACGAGTTCCTGTGGGGCCCCCGAGCATTCTTGGAAACGAGCAAGATGCTAGTGCTCAAGTTTTTGGCCAGGCTCCATAAGAAAGATCCCCGGTGCTGGCCGTTCCAATACTTTGAAGCCCTGGCAGAATGTGAGTCCGAAGATGCGGACAAGGATGAGCCCGGACCCGATGATAAAGCTGAGGGTCCCCCCAGCAGCCCCCCTCCCCGCTAATGAGATTTAACAAATATTTCCGTCCCTTTGTGTCCCCGGCCAAAGGCCACTGACAGGGTTGTGTGTGTGTGCGCGTGTGTGTGCGTGTGTGTAGGGGGGAGATGTTTTGTTTCTGGTGTTCATGTTCCAGTTTTATGTGTGTGAATTTGGATTTCGACTTGGTTTTGTATCTGCCAAAGCTTTGTACATTTTCATGTGGTGTTGATTTCTATTGGCTACTGTTCTCTTGGGTATTTTGGCACTTGTATTTTTAAGTGAGATCTGTGATTCTCTGTTTTTGTGTTATAATTGTTCTGTTTTGGTATCCGGGTTGTGCTGGCTTTGTGAAATGAATTGAAAAGCTATCCACCTCATCCTGGTACAAACTATGTAGTGTTGAAATAGGCTGTTCTTTGAACGTCAAAATGACTCATCCGTAAAGCTGTCTGCAGAGAAATGAATATCTATATCTATATATATAAATATACTTTCAGCATAACATGGAGGTGTTTGTCTTTATTCTAATTTTTACTCTAGATAGTGGGAGCCAAGTTTTTCTTTCTTTCTCTGAATAGACCTGAACATCAAGACTACCACCAGGGACAGCGCTACCTTCTCCCTACAACACCGTGCTTTTGACGGGCGGTGGAACGTAAGAGTCATGCTAACACCAGGAGTATAGCTTCACAAGGTTGCACACGTCTTCAGAGCTCATCCTCACCACAACCCCTCACAGCAGGCTTTATTATTTCCATCTTGTGGGCGAGTGTTTAAGCTCAGCTAGGTTGACAGGCCAGTGCCAAGTCAATACAGTGGGAATTTGAAGCAGAAGATTTTCTTAAAGTTGTGTGGAAAAGGAGGACCATCCACCTCAGGACCACGGGTATCCATGCGTCTTAATAAATTGGCCAAAGGGGCACTTACTAGGCTGTCACGGGGCCCGTGGAGGGTATCTAGTCGCTCAGGGGTTTGGGTTTTATCAACACACTCATATTGGGGTGGAAACACGCCCCCTGCAAACTATCCAGGCTTCTGACAGAAAAAGGAAACAAGACCCTTCAGCGAACCAGGGATCCTGCAGATCACAGGTGGTGGGAGGGGAGACTTAGCCGCTCCCAGATCTAGGGGGAGCTCCTGAGGATGGGGGGTCCATCCTAACACGGGGAAGTCAGCTGCCCATGTCAGCCCTAAGGTGCAGGGCCTGGGGCGGGAGGGATCGCACCGCAGAGCGAGCCATCCTGGGTGTTTTGGGGAAGGCTGTTCATGCCCACACCAGGGTCGTGTACACGACACTTTCCCGAAGTCATTCTCTCTTCAAGTGGCCTGGAGTCACCAGCACACCCCCCACCCCTACTGTCCTATAAAGACAGAACACTCCCCAGCCCTAACCCCTTCTCGGCGTGAAGTCGCGGACAGGCGTGGAATTTGCCTGCCACCTGGTGGCGGTCCTGTTAGGTCGCTCCTGCAGATGCCCAGAGGAAAACATCACGCCCCAAATACCTGGGTTGTGGCTACTACTGGTTTCAGAACCTTTGCCCATAATTTCACTGCCCAAACATCCCTTCTTTCCTCTTACATCAAAGCACAAGGTGAAACCTCTTCTCCAGGTCCAGTCGCTTCTACAGCAGGAGAGGGGCTCCCACGACGGCGAGTTCATGCCCAGCACGGGCACAGCCAAGCTTTCCAGGGACAGCTGGACCCACCCCCGGGAGTGCCTGGCTACAGGGGGTCTTTGGCAAGCTGTCCAAGGGACCAGGTTTCCCAGAAACGCAGGGAAGTTTCTTGCAAACACGTTGGGTCAGGGTGTACAGAGCTTCTGCCCCATCGATACCCAGTTGTTTGGACAATAGCAAGTGCCCACGGGGAGGCAGCATCACGGCCTCAGATGAGAACTATCCCCAAAAGAGGCTTTGCTCGGCCAGGGAACTTCCACATGGGTCTAGTACTTCTTGTTCGTCTACGCTTCATTTATTACGGTTTCTATAGTGTTCTCTAAATCATTTACTCATGGAGTGGGGGAGGGGGTTGAACAAGATGCTCTGTGCACCGAAAGGTTGCCAGTTCAATTCCCGGTCAGGACACATGCCCGGGTTTCGGGTTTCATTCCCAGTGGAGGGGCGTGAAGGGGGCAGCCAGTCGGCGTTTCTCTCTCACATCAATGTTTCTCTCTCTTTCTCCCTCCCTTCCTCTCTCTAAAAATCAATATTTTTGAATCTTTAAAAAATAAAAAAGATGGCCTTTATGGACCAACATTTGGAAGGTAGCATCACAAGGCGTTGCCTCTGATGCCACACCTAAGACGTGGCTGCACGCCTGGGAGGAAGACACACCTGCCACTCACAGCCCTTCCTCCCCCGCGTCTCATATGTGATGTAGAACAAACAGCACTTTTTCCAGTAATGCCAAGAGCGTACGACCTGAGCCGTATTCACGTGTAATGAGATAAGTTACAGTAATGATGAGTTTTTAGATACAAGGCAGCTGACCTGAAGACAGCAGATGCAGAGATGTATAAAATATAGGGTAGGAAGGGGTAACTGAAGCACAGATAAGTGTAATTTAAGGCTTTTTATTGCAAAATGGAGAAAACAAAACAAAATCCCTGTAACCAGGTGGGGAAAGGTATCAAATGACAAAAAACCCCCAAAGAAATATAAATGGGAAATCACTTTGAAACCTTTTCCACCGCACTACTATTTTAAGACAAACATTAGACCAATATTCCACTTTTCGTTTCTTGAATTGGCACAGAATGAAATGGGAGCCCGTTGAACACCTCATGTAAATAGTTATGACGTGAGCATCCTTAGACACTGCCGAGTGACAGAAGTACACACCACAACACCCCCCTGAAATAAAGTCAGCCAACTTCGCCTTCAAGAGGTTTAAAAATATGAATACTGTTTTACTTAGAAATTCACATAGGACTGTATTGAATGGGAATAATCTTCAGTGGGGGCAAAGACTTCTTCACAAAGACAGGTGCTTATGAGCGGAGGACAGTAATTGGAATATGTAGCTCCCCGCCCCACCATACTAACGTCAAGGTGGTCCAATGAGTTTTTTTTCCTGAAAAGACAAGAATTCCCCAGAAACAGACATGCAGATCGCTCCAACACAAAATGACAATCTTGGGGACAAAGGCATGACAACCTGTGCCTGAAAAAAATTTAGAGTGGGGCCAGTAGACTCCCATTAATGCCATAAAATGATTTCACCAAAAGCCATTTCCCATTAAGCTGACAAAATTAAAATTTAAAGAGAGATTTTAAATGTCTCTAAAAGTGACCGAATCCAGTGCCCCGCTGTGTAGGATAATGAGTTATAAGCGAACTGATCTCTTAGGGTATTTATCTAAAAGTGATGATCTGATTGGGGGGATAATTTCACTCTAAGCAAGGCTTCCTGAGAGCAGTCAGGACAAGGGCCAGTTGCTTGTCAAATTCGTACATAAAAGCAACATTGTAAGCAAACAGGAATTGATCTTTGAAGCGATGGACGGAACAATCTCCAGGGTCCCTGTGGCCTCTACTGGGCATGTAGCCCACATGGTATTAATTTATCTTCAGGGTTACAAACACACTCACAATTGGAGCACTCTCCCACCCACTGCCATAATACTTGAAAGGCCAGGGCTCCCTCTGCTGGAAACTCCTAGGAACTCCCCGAGTTCTGTATTGAAAACGCAGGTGTCAACAAGGATGGGTCCCCGAAGAGAAGCCTCTAACATTTAGAGACCCTTGACTGTTTTTCTTGACAAACGGAAATGCCATGCGGTTTTAACAAGCTTTATTGTTAGTGATGTTTGACAACTTTTCCTGTCTTTGAAACTATTTGTATTTTATTTTCTGTCCAGGGTGTAGTCTTACTATTTGTTCATTAAGTTGTTGTTGGTCTTCTGGTTTTTAATTTTTTTTTTCTTTATTGCCTTTAGAGAGAGAGGAAGGGAGAGGAAGAGAGAGAGAGAGAGAAACATCGATGAGAGAGAACATCAATTGGCCACCTCCTGCATAGCTCCCACTGGGGATCTGGCCCACAACCTGGGCAGGTGCCCTGACCGGGAATCAAACCGGTGACCTCTTGGTGCATGGGTCAACGCTCAACCAGTGAGCCACACCAGCCAGGTGGTCTTTCGTTTTATTGGATCACTATAAAAATAGGAAACTAAGCCCTGGCCAGTGCGCTCAATGGTTAGAGCATCGGCCCAAACACTGAAGGGTTTTGCGTTCAATTACTGGTCAAGGGCATGTGACTGGGTTGTAGGTTTAGTACCCACCCCTGGTCAAGGCACGTATGGGAGGCAACCAATCCATGTGTCTCTCACATCTGTGTTTTATTTCTCTTCCCCCTCCCTCCCTCCCTTCCACTCTTTCTAAAAAAAAAAAAGAAAAAAATATCCTCCAGTGAAGATTAACAAAAATAACAATGATAATAAAAGGAAAATAAGCTCTTGGTCTACTTTATGAATTCCTTTTTTTTTTGCACTTTGAGACTTGTCTTGCTAAGCTCATTGTAAAGTGGTCACATTCATAAGGCAGGGCAGTGGCTGAGAAGACGGGGCCCGGGGTCAGGTGATACCAGTGTCGTGGCCATGGACTCATCTTTTTCTTTTTCCTTTATTGATTTTTAGAGAGAAAGGAAAGGACAGGGAGAGAGAGAGAGAGAGAGAAACATCAACGAGAGAGAACATCGACTGGCCGCCTCCTGCAGGCCCCCCCCCTGGGGATTTGGCCCACAACCTGGGCATGTGCTCTGACTGGGAATCGAACCGGTGATCTCTTTTTTTTTTTTTTTTTATCCCACCCGAGGATATTTTTCCATTTTTTGTACAGATAGAGTGGGAGGGAGAGAGAGGAAGGGAGAGAGAGAGAGAAACATCGACGTGAAGGGACACATCGAGTGGCTGCCACCCGCACGACCAACCAGGGCTGGGGACAAACTGCAACCGAAGTACGTGCCCTTAGCGGGAACCGAACCCGGGTCTCTCCAGACCGCAGGTCGACGCTTTAACCGCTGAGCCACACTGGCCAGGGCGAACCGGTGATCTCTTGATGCATGGGTCGACGCTCAACCACTGAGCCACACCACCAGGCTGGACACATCTTTTAACCTGCCTGAGCCTCCCTTCGCCGAGCTGCTGCAAGGAGATAACAGTGCTCACTTCTCAGGATGGAGGACAGGATGGATGAGGGGATACAGCTCAGAACAGAACTGGCATAGTCAGCTGCATCCCACCCTGCTGCTGATGAGCCTGCAGGCCCACTGCCCACAGCAATAAAAAGGAGAGCATATTTCTTCCTGCAGACTGCACTTTCTCCTTTGTTTATTTTTTTTGAGAAAGATAGAAACATCTATTGGCTGCCTCCTGCACGCCCCCTGCTGGGGATCCAGCCTGCAGCCCAGGCATGTAGACGACACTCAATCCCCTGAGCCTCACCGGGCCAGCTCTCCTTTGATTTTTGATCAAGTTAATAGTTTATTTGGTTATTGATTTATTTCCAACATGAAGCTTCTATATTCCCATTTTCTAATCCACTAGTTTTGTGGGGGTTTTTTGTTTTTGTTTTTGCTTTACTCTTCCTTAATTACTTCTGATTCTGTGTGTGTGCTTGCATGTACGTTGTTTCTTTAAGATTTACAGGTTTGGATGCCTATTTTATTACGGAACTTGTCTTTCTGGACTATGTCTATTATATTAGTATTTAAAATTAGTTTTACTCTGAGTACAGATCAACACTATCCTATAGAAAGATCACGACATGCATAATTTTTAATTATTCTATCCTAAGTGATTCTGAATTCATTCTTTTTTTTTTTTTTTTTGAGAGGTATGTAGAAGAATTTTCATGTGGTCGTTGCTTACTTTCTTGTATTGACATCGGAGAATGTTGTCTGCACTGCTAATTGCTCAAGGTGATCGACTGTGCATTCAGCACTGGGAAATGGGAGACGCTATGTATTTTCATGGCAAAAATTCTGACATATAATTATTTACTTTTTTTGTACTAGAGCCAGGCCATTTTCCAAATATCTTTTCCCACCCACAACCCAACTCTATTCCATGCTGAGGTTGCAGTTTAGCATCTGTTGTGGAAACAGAGACCATCCCCTCGCACTGACCTCCCCCCGTCCCCAAAGATATTTACAAAAAGTACAAAACAGAGGAGCAGATGGAAATGGATTATGAACGGGAAACGTTTTCCCTTTACGTCACTGACATTCAGTAAATGCTTCCAGTGATGTGTGAGGCCAAGTGGTATGCACATCTTAGAGGGGAGAGGGGTACCCGGTAGGGCTTTGACATCTTTGTAAGCCTGTACGTCCACCAACTGCAGACACGCTCAGCTTAGGCAATCAGACATGCTTCACCCGGGCATTTTTCATGTGGGTAGAATCCAACCTTCTGTACCGAGCTTGGGGTTCAGCACGAGTCCTCGTGGAGGAGAGGCCTGCACACAGCCTCCACCACACACAGCAAAGCTGTGTCAAGGGGTCCTTTGTTCTGGGGCGGCAGCATCCCTGTTAATACCTCTTTCTTTAACCCTCATGCGAGAGAAAGACAAGGAGAAACATCGATTGGTTGCCTCCCGTACATACCCCAGCAACCCAGGTATGTGTCCTGTTCACAAATAGAACCTTCAACTTGGGTATGTGCTGTGCCCTCAAATCAAACTGGTGACCTTTTGGTGCACAGGGCAACACTCCAACCAACTGAGCCACCAGCCAGGGCTGACTTCTGAATGAGCTGAGGGGCAAGAAATTTCATTTATTTTTTTATCCTCACCCGAGGACATTTTTCCATTTCTTGTTCAGGTAGTGTGGGAGGGAGAGGAAGAGAGAAAGAAACATCGACATGAAAGGGACACATCAAGTGGCTGCCACCTGCATGACCAACCAGGGCTGGGGACAAACTGCAACCGAGGTACACACCCTTAGCAGGAACCGAACTCGGGTCTCTCTGGACTGCAGGCCAACGCTCTAACTGCTGAGCCAAACTGGCCAGGGAAGAAATTTCATATTTTTAAACATCACCTTATTTCTTATTTTACTTATGTAGGCATCCAACACAAATAACATTTTTGTTGTGAAAGATATTTTCAGGAGTTGCATTTTTAGTTTGACTTCAGTGACTTCTGCTGAAAAAAATTACTGTCTTTCTGAAATTATGACCATAAAGGTAATGAGCCCCCTTTCTATGCACGTAATCATAAAATAATGATTTTACCTTAATTCAAGTTCCAAAGATTCCCATCGAGAAAAACTTAGTGGACAGTTCATTCTTGTGTAAACTCTGATCAGGTGCACTAATACACTAAGTCCCACTTTTATAACTGCCATGTTAAAAATACCACGTGAGCCCAGCGGGTGTGGCTCAGTGGACTGAGCATCATCCCATGCACCAAGAGGTCACCGGTTCGATTCCCAGTCAGGGCACATGCCCAGGTTGCTGGGGTGTGCAGGAAGCAGCCAATTTATGTTTCTCTCTCATCAATGTCTTTTTTTTAAGAATGAGATTATTGCCCTGGCCAGTTTGCTTAGTGGTTAGAGCATCGGCCTGCGGTCCAGACTCAGGTTCAGTTCACGCTAAGGGCGTGTACCTTGGTTGTAGTTTGTCCCCGGCCCTGGTTGGTCATGCGGGTGGCAGCCACTCGATGTATCCCTTTCACATCAATGTTTCTCTCTCTCTCTCTTCCTCTCTCTCCCTCCCACTCTATCTGAACAAAAAATGGAAAAATGTCCTCAGGTGAAGATTTAAAAAAAAAAAAAAGAATGAGATCATTCTTAAAAAAAATTTTTTTTCTTTATTGGTTTTAGTGAGAGGGAGGAAAACGGAAAGAGAGATAGAAACATCGATGAGAGAGAACATCGATTGGCTACCTTCTGCATGCCCCCCACTGGGATCAGGCCCACAACCTGGGCATGTGCCCTGACCAGGAATTTAACTGGTGACCCCTTGATGCATGGGTCAACACTCAACCACTGAGCCACACCGGCCGGGCTCTCATCGATGTTTCTCTCTCTCTTCCCCCTCCCTCCCTATTTAAAAAAGAAATATATACACACACACACACATATATAAGTATATATATGTACATATACATATATAAATATAAATATATAAATAAAATACATGATTCAAGCTCCTTGCCCAACTATATATGATCCTCACAACACTGCAGAGTACATGCAATGTACCCATTTCTCACATAAACAAACAGAGGTACAGACAATTGAACTAACTCTGGAGTGTGTGGCTGGTAACAAGCCGAGTCAAGATTCTAATGACCCTTTTTCTGTTGCCTGGACATTTTATCTTCTGCTGACCCTTGGCCCACTGCACCCCCGAGCTTCAGGATCACCATCTGGTGCAAGATACCACGGAAATAAAAACGTGACATGCTACAATGTTATGTAGTAGACGTTAGAACAAAGTTCCCGGAGATTCCCAGGTTCGGTGTAAAAATCCCTCTCACAGCTTGGCCACCACTCCAACCTCACTGAGCCTTTGGCATCAGCCGTCTTGGGTTGGGTCATCCTCTTGACCCTGTGTGGTTGGGGTGACCTTGAGGGTGGGCGTGTTTGGACTTCATGTAGAATCAGTGGCCCTGCATGCCAGTAACGGCCAGGCACCAGGGCTTCCTGGGGGGTGAATTCTCTGGATAAGAAGGACTCAAGAGGGAAAGACTATAGTAAGGACTGTGGCGACAACAGGCTGAATACTTACCCAGAGCCAGGAACTGTCAGAGGGGAGAGGCAGTGTGAAAACATGGGCGGCTGAGGCACATTCTGACAAGTGGAACAAGGAATGGAGGCTGGCAGCCCACAGATAAAGCCCCAAGGCTCCCACATTCTGCAGGAGCTTATTTATGCCCATCTCTGCCCCACCTGGCTGAATCATCCACTCTTAAAGACTGCATGTGTGTTTCCGGTAGCTATGGTCCACCTGCTCCTGGCACGTATATGGGGGATCACAGTGTCTGTGATCTGCAAATATGCTGAGGTCCATTCACTGTCCCACTAATTTATACCTATAGGCCATACTGATATCAGCAAGTAATTTAACCTACCTTATTTATCTCATTAGGATGATGAGAAAATTATAGCAAGGAGATTCTGGGAACTAAATTCATACTATGCAGAGTGCTAAGTACATGGTATAAACTCTGCAAATATGCTGTCTTTGTGGACAGTCAGGGAGTCTGAATCTCCTAAAATGAGGGCCCCCAGAGTGTTTTCAGCTACCTTAGCCCAAAGAAGAGCGTTACCAGTGAATTCATACAGCATTTTATACTGGTCCACTGAATTGTTAAAATCCTGCTGTTCACCTCACATTCTTTCCTTGTTCAGTTACTGAAAAGATGTATTAAAATTGTTCAAATTTTTAATTTTTCTATTCTTTTTTATCTTTATTGTTGAAAGTATTACAGATGTTCCCATTTTTCTATTCTTATCAATTATTTATTTGGATAGCTGATGCTATGTTATTAAATGGCTACAAAATTGGAATCATTTTATCTTCATGGTAAATTACAACTTAATGCTTATTCGCTAACCTTATTTATCTCTAGTGGTGGATTTATCCTTAAAGTGCACTTTGTCTTCAAGAAGTCACAGCACCTCCACTGGATTAACTTTTTCATCCTATCACTTTTAACATCTTTGTATTCTTACATTTTAGGTGTGTATTTTAAACAGCATATAGTTTCATTTTAATTATAATCAAGATGGTAAAACTTTGGGAAACCATTTCATTTAATCTAATCACAGTGTGTGTGCTGAGCTTTCTTATTACCACTGTATTTAGGGTTTGTATTTTTCTAGATTTCCATTCTTGTCTTTCCATTCTTGTATTTTGACTGGCTTCAACTTTTTTATTATTCTATTTTCTCTTTTATAATCTTTCCAGTTACATGTTGAAAACTTTTGTCAAAAGCCCCTTGTGTGGAACATCTAGAAATAACACAAAATACCGAATACAAAGAACTGTGTCCAGAATCGGGTTGTCGACACACATTCCTCTAGAAATAACACAAAATACCGAATACAAAGAACTGTGTCCAGAATCGTGTTGTCGACACACATTCCTTTATTTATCACAGCACAGTGAACTATCAATGCCATCACAGAAATAACCAGTGTCCCATTTAGTAAGTCCTGTAAGACCTGTGCCACATTTGGCCAGATCCTTGAGAAGAGGCTTTTTCATTAGATGCTAATCACTGAAGCCTGTGAAAGGAACAGAAGAATTATTCACCCACGTCACACTCACACAACAGTGAATTCTGTTAACCTCTGACCTTCAGCTTCCAGTTCTGTGTTTATTTTATTACATGAACATCATACTATATTACGGTATATATCCTTTATATATATATATATATATGTTCTCAAATAGATAACTTTTATACTCACTTAAACACACACATATTTATATATAATTCTGAAATATATACTTCCAAATATGAACAATTTCACATCAAGTTAAGCAGGATGAAAACATGTAAACATATACACCTGGTTCTGGTCAAGTACAACACAAAACCACAAGGTAACCACAGTTAAAAAGTGCACTTGAAAGGAATCAAGAAAGAAACAGACATGTAAACAGCAGAGATGAGCAGCTGCACAAGGCCCCCCGAGGGTCCATTTCATAAGGGCTGTAGCAGCAAAAAGTTCCTTTGTCACATTTACTCTCGATGTGGAAATCCTGTAAACACTAGACTAGAACTGAGTCAATCCTGTTGAAAACAGAGATGACAAAATAAACCATAAACTGACAGTAATATGCATTTCACCAAACAATAACGTTAAGTAAGGTTTTTTGTTACTTTTGTGAAACACCACACTCCTAGGGGGAGAGAATGGGGATGGGCAAGAAAACGGATGAATGATCCATCAAAATGGCTTCAACAGCTGCTGTACATGGTAGATGTGTCTATAAACGGAAAACAGGCAACAGCGGATGACACAGCATCAGCACAGAGCATCAGCACACTACACCACATGCCACAGATTCAAGTTGAAATCTTTCCCCAGCCCCCCAATGAAACATGTCCCACGGGTTCTCTGAGAAAAGGAGCTCATTATCTCCCAGTGAAAGAAAACACACAACCACAAACTGGCCAGCCAAAGCGTGACAAGCTCTTTTGTACTGTTTTTAAAGGGCATGCTGCCCTCTCCCACCTGCTCAGGCTCCAAATGTTGACTGCTGGATGCCCCAGAACCCTGACTCTCAGGATCCTCTCCCTGGCCCTCAGGGTCTGCATGCTTGTAAAAACACTTCTCTCCAAATGGGCAGCAATCCCCGACTAGAGCAAAATACCTGCAGGTCTTGGTTTTCATGGCCTCCTGGTACTGCTGAATAAGTTTCTGCTTCTCTTCGTTGTCCTCCACCCAGTACTCACTGGGAATGACAACGCGGGAGCTGACCCTGCACTGAGGGCAGGATTTAATAACCCTGTTCCTAAACTCTCTGGCAGTCCTCCACGTGCGGATGCACTTAAGACAGTAGGAGTGGTTGCAGTTGGAGAGGATGCCAAAGCGGCGGTCACTGAGGTTGGCTTTCTCACAGACAACCTCCATACAGATGCCACAAACTTTTTCCATACTGCGCTGCACAGCAAACGAGAGCTCCATATCCTTCTCGTGGGCTTCAATGCAGGCTTGTATATGGTCTGCCCTCTGGGCAGCATCCACAGGGTGCAAGACCTGCCGCCCACACATGTCGCATATCTCTCCGTGAAGATACGCACAGCTCTCCCCGCGAAAGCATTGCCCCATGGCAGCATCGCGGCAAAGCTGCCTCCCCATGCCCACAGCCATGTGCTCCCTCTCAGTCACCGAGCTCTGCAGAAAAGCCTCGGGGGCAGGAAGGGCCCCGCGGCCCCAGTAGGGTTCCCCGGGAACAAACTCAGTGGCATCCGCCCAGCCTTCTGCACCTGCTCCCCCCGCAGCTTCAAGGCCTGCATAGTCTGTCTCAGCTTCAAAGAAGCCCCCTTCAGCAGCCCAGCCAATCACAGGCAAGGAGCGTGAAGACGCAGCAGGAGGGGCGCACGCCCCTTCCTCCCCTTCCTCTGGCAAGGGCTCCGGCTCGTAGTGCGCAGCCGCGCCGAGGCCTAGCTCCGCGGCGGCGCCAGGCGGCGACCCGCGGCCCTCCCCGGCCTCCTGCGGGCCCGGGAGGTCGTGGGAGTAGCGACAGTTTTCCCCCTCCTTGCACATCCCATGCCGATAATACCTGCAGATGACTTGCTTTGTCCAGCTGCCGGGGCGCCGCTGGCTCTGCAGCCAGCTGGGCCCAGGCCTGGCCACGCCCCCGGAGGCGTAGGCAAGCCTGAGACGTGACGTGCCGAAAGGGGGCGGGCCTCCAGCCGAAGAACGCCGGAAGACCGGGCGCGTGCGGTAGCTAGGCCCCGGGGCACCCTCACCTGCGGCCTGGGCACCTGTTGAGGCGCCGGCTGCTTCGTGGGGTTCAGAGGGAGCTGCAGGCTCTTCCATTGCACCTTTTACCCCCTGAAACGGTGCCAGAACGCGTCCGGTGCCTCTTTGTTTCGGGCTTGAAGCCCGGAGGCCAGGAGCCGACTCGGCGCTCCTTACTGGGAGGTGTGCATCTTTTTTCCTTCCGCACAGGTCTACTTCCGGTTACTATAGGTTCCGACTTCCTCTGCCGGGCAGGCAAGGCGGACACTTCCTGTGGGCGCACCGGCAGTCCTCTACCCAGTCCGCGCGTGCTCTGAAAAGTCCTAGCGTGGGAACGCGGACCTCGTGCCGCCTTTGTTCAGGGCAGGCGGGCTCCGTCGCTGTTCCCCGGCCTCTGCCGCGGCCGCGCTGCACGCGGGCTCATCCGGAGGATGTAATCACCATTCTTGGAGGTTTTAATTTCATCTCCTGCTGTTCACGCAGACACATTGCATTGGATTGCTTGTTCATCTGTGTCCGTTTTAACAATCATCCAAACCACAGCCCTTGTCTCCTCCCCGCCTCCCGCGGGGAAGAGTGCACCTTGTAGTGTCAGAAACATCTCGCACCTGCATGTTACCAATTACTTTTCTGTTCATATTATGTCTATGGGGGCTTTTATTTTTTGCTTTTTTTCTTGTCATCGATGGAAACTTCAATCGTTTTGTTTTGTTGACAAGGTTTGTTCTGGTCTTTGTTTTCTGGGAATTCATGCGGACTTATGCTGGGGATGCTTTTTGGCCAGCGAGGCAGGACCGTTTCTGATCCGAGCCCACTCTAGTGCTGCCTGGGTGTCTCCGTTTTATTGGGGTTTCTGACTGTCCTCTCTCCGCACTGTGCATAAGCTGCAGGCTTCGTTCAGCCCGATGCTGGCTTAATGAGCCACTGTCCCCCGTGTGACCCGGGCTTTTATTTTCTCTTGCTGGTTTAAGTCGCAGTGGCCCTTTGTGTTCCTAATTTCTTTCACTGAGGTTTGTGCTGCATGGTGGTAGGACGGCCTTTCGCAACTTACTCTTTACCGTCAGCTCAAAGTGGTGCCTTTTAATTTCCACCTGTGAGCTCTTTGTCATTTTGCAGATACATTTTATTAATTTAGTAAAAATATTTTATGTTGGTTACTCATCATGAATATATCCTGAATTTTATCATGTAGTTTCTGGATTTTTTTTAGATAGTATTGTATGTTTCCTCTTTATTCTCTTAATGTGATTATTTGCACTGATAGGTTTTTAAAGATTTCACTCATCATTTTTTCCCCAAGAATAAATCTTGCTATGATATATCATTATTTTAGATATTATTGGATGCTATTTGCTAACGCAAATTTCTTAGAGGGGGTTTTATATTCAACATTTATATTTTTAAATGGGAGAAAGTCAATATAGCACATAAATCAGATTAAAGCAAATAATAAAGTTAAGATACTAATTAAAAAACAAATGTGAAGTAAGGGAAGTGAATCAAACAAAATCCCTTGAAATGATTACTGAAACTGCTAAGTTTCTGTTGAAATTTATTAGGAAAAAAGGCACAAATAACCAAGATCAGAAATGTAAAAAGGTGTCACTACATTAATAACACATTAAAAATCATGAAAGAGTATCAGGTACAAGGTTAGGCTGTTGTTAGAAAATTTATATGAAATGGTCATATTTCTAAAAACACATTTATTAGTAAAAATGACAGGATCAGAAATAAGAAACATACATGTCAACCTGTCAGATAAATGAATCTGTAATTAAAAATGGTTCTTTAAATGAAAGCTTTTAAAGCCTTTTGTCTGAAAAAATAGAAAGACAAAAATGTCTGTGTTTATTATGTCAAGTTCTTGCCCACACAAAAAGGCAAGCAAAGAAAAGATATTAGAATTGGAAAGGAGTTGTTAATAGGAGACAGCAATAAATTGAGAGTAACTTTCTAATAAAACTATTAGATTTAATAAGCATACTTAACAAGGACATCAGATTGGAGTTCAATGTACAAGATCAGTTGAATTTCCATATATTATAATATTGTATATGTACAATCAATGACACAAAACATTTAAAATTCACAGCATTGCCCTGGCCAGTTTGGCTCAGTGGTTAGAGCGTCGGCCTGCGGTCCAGAGAGACCCGGGTTCGGTTCCCGCTAAGGGCATGTACTTCGGTTGCAGTTTGTCCCCGGCCCTGGTTGGTTGTGCGGGTGGCAGCCACTCGATGTGTCCCTTCACGTTGATGTTTCTCTCTCTCTCTCTCTCCTTCCTCTCCCTCCCTCCCACTCTATCTGTACAAAAAATGGAAAAATATCCTCGGGTGAGGATAAAAAAAATAAATAAATAAAATAAAATAAAATAAAATAAAATTCACAGCATCTACAACATTAAAAGTTAACCATCTTAGGAATTAAGCTAATTAAAATTGTAAAACTTGACACTGTTTTTGCTAATGAAGTGCTTTTCCACCATGAAATCAGGAATTTTCTGCCCTAGCTGGTTTGGCTCAGCAGATTGAGCCTCGGCCCACTGACCAAAGAGTCGCGGGTTCGATTCTGGCCAAGGGCACATACCTTAGTTGTGGTTCGGTCCCCAGCCCTGGTCGGGGTTGTGTGGGAGACATTAAGTCGATGTGTGCCTCTCACATTGATGTTTCTCTCTCTATCTCTCCCTCCCACTCTGTCTGAAAATAAATGGAAAAATATGCTCCGGTGAGGATATTTTTTAAAAAAGGAATTTTCCTCCTTTAAATAGTCATTGAGTTTGTATTGCAGGTGCCAGTTCTTCCAACGTCTGACTCATTTGTATTCTCTTGCCTCTCCTAAATGTATTTGATAATGCATATTCCTGTGACAGCCCCTAAGAGTTCAAAGGAAAAAGACTTGGAGCACAGGTACTAGGCTTATATACCAGGCTTTTCACAGATTCACAAACCTAAGAATCCTGAATATAAGCCTGTTATTTGTGATAGTAATATGTTCCCAGCACTGTTTAAATTATATCTGCTCCATTTTTAATAAACCATCACTGTCCTATAGAAGTTCTGTGATGATTGTATATGTGGGTACTAACTCCATGTGGCTCTTGAGCACCTGAAATGTAGCTAGAGTGACTTAGGAACTGAATTTGTATTTTTTAAATTTCAGAATTAATTTAAATAGCCACACGTGGCTCATGGCTGCTGTACTGGACGGTGAAGTTGTAGACGGTGTTTGATCATCTTATTTCCTCCAACAGGAATGAACAGAGGTTGCCTGATGTGGCCAAGGCTGAGCTGCTGGCACAGGGCACTTGCTTATGAATCCCCACCTGTGTACTCATGTCCTACCATCTCATAGTGAACTGTATCATCTAGTTTTGTAGTGACAATATTCCATGTGTGCCATCAGAAATTAAGTGGATCTCCTGATTATAAATATCATGAGATTATGTAACAGGAAATACTGGGCAGTGCCTCTTGAGAGATATACGCAAATATGTCCCATCCCAGTCAAATCACTATTCTCAAATAATTTTCTCTGTCCTAGTCCATTTTCTTGTCCTGTTTTTTTTTTTTTTTTTTTTTTTCTTTTTCTGAGCAGCAGCGTTTGTTTCTAACAGTCTTCGAGAATACACAGCTGGTCATTTCTCTAGTTATTTGGCTCAGTTGATTCTTCTTTTCTCCCAAAGCACTCAGGGGCTCAGGGGCTGAGATCTGACTGAGACAATCTTGTGTACACACACCGGTCTGCAGGGCTGCACAGGACTTCCTGGCTGGTCAGCATTTGGGTGTCTACCTAGAAGGAATGGAAGCAGCATGTCACTGGAGCAGGCTGTGCTAAGCACCTGCCCACCAGGGGGCAGAGTAACAGTGCTGGGGGGTGGCTAACAGCAGTGCAGGGCTGAGACAGTCCAGACATCATGACAAAAGCCAGAGAGGAGGGAGACTGGTTCAGAAGTGGACGGTGGGGGGGAGATAGAAAAGAACCAATGATCCCAAAGTCTTTTATTCTAAACAGCTCAGGCCTACGGGGCTCATATGTATGTATTTATTACTGTGTTTTTTTTTTATCCTCACCTGAGGACATTTTTGCATTCATCTTCAGATAGAGCAGGAGGGAAAGAGGAGGGAAGAGAGAGAGAAACATCGATGTGAGAGAGCCACATCGAGTGGTTGCTACCCACAACGACCCCAACCGGGGCCGGAACCAAACTGCTCTTAGTAGGAACCAAACCCAGGACTCTCTGGTCCATGGGCCGGCGCTCCAACTGTTGAGCCAAACCAGCCAGGGCTATTTATTACTTTTAATTTAATTTATTGGGGTGACTTTGGTTAATGAAATTATATAGGTTTCAGGTATACAATTCTACAATACATCATGTGCCTCTGTATATTGTATTGTGTGTTTACCACCCCAAATCAAGTCTCCTCCCATCACTATTATCTATCCCCCTTTACCCTCTTTTACCTCCCCTCACCCCACTCCTTCCCTCTGGCAATCACCACCCTGTTGTCTGTGTCCACAAGTCTTCCTTTTTTTTCTTTGCTTAATCCCTTCACCCTTCTTACCCAGCCCCCAACCCTCTCCCCTCTGACAGCTGTCAATCTGTATATTTAAAGAACACACATTGTCTCATAGCAGTTTTCTCCAGTACACACACCTGCTTCAGGCTCAAATTTAAGTACACCTATGGGGGTGGGAAGTGGAGTTGGTGGGAGGGGCAATTAAAAGCAAGTATCCAGACCTGGATTGTTTTGCTCAGTGGTTAGAGTGTCGGCCCACAGACCAATGAGTCGCGCGTTCGATTCCAGTCAAGAGCATGTACCTCAGTTGTGATTCGTCTCTGGCCCTGGTTGGGGTTGTGTGGAAAGCAGCCACTCAATGTGTCCCTTTAACGTCAATGTTTCTCTATCTCTTCCTCTCTCTCCCTCCCACTCTATCTGAACAAAAATGAAAAAAATGTCCTCCAGTGAGGATAAAAAAAAAAAGCAAGTATCTAGAAATAGGCATCAGGGGTTCAAATCCTGAATCCAGGAATTTATCTTGGAAATATTAATATTAATCACACTCTTCTACCTCATCTGGAAAACAAAAGGAATAATAAAAATAGTAATAAGATGGTAATAATGAGTGATTAGCTCACAGATTTGCTATGAATATTACATGAGAGAATTCTTATAAAATGATTGCACCAGCGCCTGCTACAAAGGACAGTCTTTGATATGTCCGTATCTGTCTTTGGTTTTTAGAATCATCTCAAGAATCCTGCAACCAAAGTTACTATCCATGTCAAACTTCATTTTTGGCTGTCTTCATAATGGCAGTAATATATCTACACATTGTTGGAAGTTCCAGGCATGTGTGAGGTGGTGAGTCAATACTTATTTTCTCATACTGATGGATCAACTGATTTTTATTTTGAAACTTACAGAGGCGGTTATCTCCAACTCTTATTCATAAGTCCAAGCTCATCAAGTTGAATACATTATTTGCAGTATTTTATATATCAATTATACCTCAATAAAACTGGAAAAAATATAAGTTGAGTTTTAAAACCAGGAGAAAGAAAATATCTTACTTAAATAAAGAAGTTCATTGATTGGTACGTCTGTACAGTATCTTTTGCCCCTTCATCACTAGTAATTGTCATGGGATTGTGCATAGAACACACTACTAGCTCATCCTGGGAGAGGTGGGCTGTTTACTGGAACCCACATCTGCTCAGAAAGTTACTAAAAAAATGCCTTTCTTATTTGATAGTTCATCATGGATATAAAAAGGTGTAAATGCTTCCCAAGCCACTCAATGATAGTATAAAAATTGCTCTGGTGATAAAAATGACACTGAGTTGCTTATATTGTCATCAAACACTGAAATTTTAAAGAAATCTTCCAGATGCTTTTCTGCAAGTGCCAAGAATTCAGCTCTATGTATACTTAAGTGTGGTTGGCAGAATTTTGTCATATTCATATTGATGTAGTGTATCTAAATTTTCTCAAACATACCTAAGTTTCCATTTCTAGCCATATTAAATGTATTATGTAAGGCTAATGTTTCCATCTGGAAAGTACAGACACTGGGTACACATGAGAAGTAAATGCTTGAAGGACTTAGGGAACAGCTAATACCAGGAGTGCCTAAAAGGCAGAACCCAAGCAAGAGCATTAATTCACTGAAATAACCTATGAGTTATAGAAAAATCACAAAGAAAATTAGACAATAGTCTCATAGGAACAATGAAAATATGAAATGTTAAAACTTTTTTTTAAATCCTCACCTGAGGACATTTTTTCCATTTATCATCAGATAGAGTGGGAGGGAGGGGGAGAGAGAAACAGAGAGAGAGAGAGACATCTACTGGTTGCCTCCCGCACAACCGGACCAGGGCTGGGGAGGAACTGCAACTGAGGTACATGCCCTTGATCAGAATCGAACCCATGACTTATTGGTCTGCAGGTCACGCTCCAACCACTGAGCCAAACTGGCCAGGATGAAATGTTAAAACATTTAAGATGCACCTAAAACCACGCTAAGGGGGAAAATGTATAGCCTTTAAACCGTGAACGAGGAAGGAAGATGCTTTGTTTCCAGAAGGCAGAAAAAACAAAGGCCAAAAGAAGCGATGGGGGAGAATGTTACAGTAATGTTGGAGTCCCATTGCTTCTTTCCTCTTTTATAAAGTTATTTGGAACCTGGCCATTTAGTTTGTCTTCCTGTTAGACTTACAAAGCCCCCTTAAGGATGCCAACCCGTAGCATTCTAAGGACGCGGGACGAAGTCTCTAGCAGGTGAGAGTGCAAACAGATAATCACAGGACGATCAGCTGGCCGGAGCGCATGCGCACTCCGCTCGTCACAGCGCCGGCGCGCACGTGGGAGTCCCGTTCCCCGACTCTCACCATCCCGCCAACCCTTTCTTCCTCTTCCGCGCCCACGGAACCTCCAATTCCTAAGACAAGGCCTGCTCGGAGCACCGTTTGGCCCAAGCAGAGTCAGAGCAGGGTCAGCTGACTTCTAGGACTCAAAAAGGGAGACGAGTGGGAAAGCCTGGGGCGGAGCTGTGGGGACTACATTTCCCACAATGCCCCGGGAGCTCTTTCGGTTGCTGGGCTTGCTCCACCTGGTGGCTGGGCTCTGGCGTCGCCGGGTGATGCTGCTTCTGCAGGTGCAGCTGACTCTTGAGTACTTGAAATCCTCTTATTTTAACTATTGAGGAAAGATTGGAGATAGGAAGTATATAAAATGGAGTCACCTTATACAAGCGACTAAAATCATTAACATTACGAAGGGACGACTCCATTTTTATTCTAACTAGCTTGGGATGTAAAGATCAATTAGAACCTGGAAGTCTATCCTCCATGTCTCTTAAAATGCTTTTCCCTCCCTCCCTCCCTCCCTCCCTCGCTTCCTTCCTTCCTCCCTTTCTTCCTTCCCTCCTTCCTTCCCTCTCTTTCTCTCTTTCTTTCTCCTTTTCATTCCTTACGTAGTATTCTGGATAATTTTCCATGAGTGGTGTCCTAATTTACTAATTTTCTGTTGTGTGGTGTCCCATCTCCAGCCAAATTCATGCAAGACGTTTTTAGTTTGGATGCTTGTTTTTCCCATGTAGAAAATATATGTTACCTTTTCAAATCTTCACTGTCACTTTATTGAGGTTCCTGTTACTTTCACATTTAGTCACACTTGCCCTCCAATTCTTTCAGTGTAATTTTATTCTCAGAGAATTTCAGTACTGGATTATTTGGGAGCTTGTTTCTGTAGGTTCTCATTCACAGTGCCTTATACCTTAGTCTGTTTCGTTACCTTCGTGTATTTCTCATTAACTTTGAAAATTATGTCTGGGAATTCTCCAAGGTCTAGGGTTCCGTTCTTTTTTCCAGGGAGAATCTGCACTGTTTCCACCAACCCCTTAAGGGCATTATTAGTACACGATCAACTAAATGGAAAACACAGCTGAAGCTTTCCCAGACAATCCACGTGATCTCAATTTGGGCAAAACCTAAGTGAGGTCTTACTTATAATACCTAAGACATGGGTTTTCTCCTTTCTTTCTTTTTTTATTTTTATTTCTTACCCGAGGAGATTTTTCTATTTATCATCAGATAGAGTGGGAGGGACAGAGAGACACACACACAGTGAAACATTGATGTGATAGAGCCACATTGACTGGTTGCCTCCCACATGACTGGACCAGGGTTGGGGATGAACCGCAACAGAGGTACCTGCCCTTGACCAGAATCGAACTTGCGACTCATTGGTCCACGGGCCGACGTTCTAACTGCTGAGCCAAACCGGCCAGGGCTTTTCCTTTACTTCTTATCACATTTGTTCTTCTCATTGAACGGAAACTCTCTCATAGTCACCCGAGTGTGGAGGATGATAACGGCTTTAATTCTAGTTTTTCTTATCTTAAGGATGTGTCTTAGCCTCATATTAGTTAAAAAAAAAAACCACAAAAAACAACAAACAGACAAGCAAATGGTAGCAGGAGATAGTGGATTATATCTTGAAATGAATGGGAAAAAACTACAAAAACCCTATACTGAAGAAATATATATTATAAAGGAATGAGGGCAAATGTGGATAAATAAAAGCAATAAAAAATACCTGATGGGGTTAAAGGAAAAGATAGAACTCTTTAAAAAAATTCTCACCCAAGGATATTTTTCTATTTATCTTCAGATAGAGTGTGAGGGAAAGAGAGAGAAACATTGATGTGAGAGAGACACATCGATTGGTTGCCTCTGCATGACCCCGACCAGGGCTGGGGATGAACCACAACTGAAGTATGTGCCCTTGGCCGGAATTGAACCCGCCACTCATTGGTCCGCGGGCCGATGCTCTACTGCTGAGCCAGACTGGCCAGGGGGAAAAGATAGAACTTTAAAAACTGGAAAATAACACATAAGAAGGAGGATATAATGGATTTAATTGTTCCAATTTCTTTGTATTATCTAGAAAAAAATTAAACACTAGTCTGGTTAACTTTACATTTTGAAAATTTGGGTAATTTCTTGCATAACTATTAAAGATAAAAATGAACAGTATATAATATGCAAACAATGGCGATTAAACAATGATCAATCCAAAAAATGTTATAAAGGAAAGAAAAATAAATGGATAACATGGTAAATTTAAAAGTAAAATATTAATAATTAAATATAAATGGACCAAATGCTCTATGTTTAAACCAAAAAGATTGTCATATTTAAAAACTATAAGCTTGTTCGTAACAGACATGAACAAATATAAAATCTCAGGAAAATTAAATGTAAAAGGTTGGTTAAAATATACCATGCAAATGATAGCCAAAAGAAAAATGGCACACAGAAGAGGCTTTAATAAATAGACTTTAAGGCAAAAGGTGTAATAAAAAATCTAGTTCATTATGATAACATTCAGTTCACCAAGAATATGTAAGTATGTATAGTCTAAGTAATAGCAATATAAGGAAAATAGAAAAATTGTAAATAATTGTGTGATGTTTTGGACATGTCCACTTCAACTGATAAATAAACAAACAAAATTAGTAGCCAAAATATAAGTAAAGATATTTAGCAAGTGACAGTTATTGTTACCAAAATTGATTTAGTACAAACATGGGAAACATGTTGAACTCTAGGATACATAATTATCAAACACATATGGAATATTTAGAAAGTGTGACCATATCCTTGGCCATAAACAGCATCTCAATGAATTATAAAAGTCAGATGTGACAGAAAACATGTTCTCTGACAACAGGGGAGTAAAATTGGAAATCAGTTAGATAAAATTGAAATAAAGCACAAAAATTGGAATAAGTCAACATTTCTGTTACTCTTGAGTCAAAGAGGAAACCAAGAAGATACTTGAAGCTGTTCTGAACTGAGCAGTTCTGATCACACTGCACATAAAAACGTGTCATAATGAAAAGAAAATATATCAACATCAGTGTGCATAGTTTAGGGGGAAATTCTGATTGGTAACGAGATAAGCAGTGTCTGATATCCGGCAAAGCAATGTAAACTTCAAGAAGTATAAAAGAAAATAAAGATAAAAGCTAACAATGGGCCTAAATTCATTCAAGATCACTGCCAGGAATAGTTAAGTCTACCCTTGTTGTGAGCACACTAAAACGTGACCCAAAAAGAAAAAGGAAATGGAAGAAATTATTCCACTGAAAATGGTAGCCAAGTGATGAAATATTTGGAAATAAATGAGAAATGTACAGGACCTGGACCTATTGTAACAAAACCATAAAAACCTCCCCAGTGGCATAAAATTGGGTTTGAATACAGGTCTGGATTGCAGTATTCTTGAATAGAAAGAGTCACTTTATAAATTCATTGTGTGTGAGAGAGGGAGCGAGATGGGGGGGGGGGGGAGAGACAGAGAGAGAGAGAGTTAGCTGAAGGGAGCGTTGATTTCAGAACACTCACATTAATATGAGTATTGATACTAATATGAACAGAGCTCAGAAACTTACTTAAAGGCATCCGTGGAGACAGAGTAAAACAGAAACGGACCCAAACAGTTAAAGGAAGTTAGTTTACAAAAAGGTGGTATTTTGAACAAATGGGGGAAGGATTACAATTGTATTAGCAAAATGCACTGTTATATATATATTTTTAAAATTTTGTATATATTGATTTTTTTTTTAGAGAGAGAAATAGAAATATCAATGTGAGAGATACATCTTTTGGCCGCCTCCTGCACGCCCTCTACTGGGGATCGAGCCCGCAACCCAGGCATGTGCCCTGATCAGGAATTGAACTGGGACCTCTCAGTCCAGGGGATGATGCTCAATCCACTGAGCCACACTGGCGGAGCACACTGTTATATATTTTATTGGCACAAGTGACCAACCATTTGGGGAAAAATAGCAACTTTACCTCCATTACCCGCAATATATTAATTCCAGGGAATTCCAAGGTGTAAACAAATGGAACCATGAGGATTTAGAAGAAAATATGAGTGAGTTTATTTATAATCTTAGAATGGGGAATGTCTTTTAAAACTAGAAACAAATTCCAGGATCTACAAAGGAAAATAGGATAAATTGACAACATAAAACTTTACATTCTCTAGATGCCAACCAGTCAATCACATCAAAAGACAAATAAATAAAAATATTTCAAGACATGGGACAGAAAGGTTCCAAAGCACACAGGCGAATTAATTAAGACAAAGGCTGTTGTTTTTAGCCACTCACTTTTCTAACTACATGTCCATCTCTTCCTTATTACATTTTTAAATGGCAGAGTAGTTATTTGGATGATCAAAATATGAATTATTTGTGTTCGCTTGTCTGTTTTTCTCTACAAAATACAAAACCAAAAAGGCATTTTTTTCAAAAGCAAAAAATGTAGTAGGGATCAACTTTCAGATAGCAAGAAGAAATGAAGCATTCTTTTTATATAGCAAAACATTCTATTTGTTTCTGATGGTAGCTTAATAGAAAAAAAGAGAGAATGGATAAACTCTGAGGACAGTGGGATGAGGGGGTGCTCTCATTTATCAATTTTGTTGTAAACCAGGTGTCCTCTCTGAACCCACACACAAGTGTGCACACTCACATACATGTACACACACCCACACACATACACACTACACACATACACACACACACACACACACACATACCCCCAAACACAAATACACACCGACATACATACACACCACACACACATACACCCACCCATGCACATGCATGCACACACATACACACACAAACACACCCACCTACCCACACATACACACATACTCACATGCATACCCCCACACACAAATACACACTGACACACAAATACACACTGACACATGCACACCCACACATACCACACACACATATATACACACACACCCATCCACACACCACACCCATCCACACACACCCCACACACATGTGCACACACATATACACCCCACACACAGGTGCACACACATACACACCCCCCCACACACCCCACACACATGTGCACACACATGCACACACACATGCACACACACATGCAAATACACACCAAACACACACCACACATACACACCACACACATACACACACGCTGACACACACACACACCCCACACACATACATACACATACACTTGCACACACAGCATGTGCACATGACCATCTTCCTCGGTGCAAATAAATCCATGTGCATTACCCAGAAATAAGTGAAATAAATGGCTAGAAAAATGCATGCAGTTTCTTTTGCTCTGAAAAATCTAATCTTTGCTCATGTTGTACTCATTTCAGGAGTACAAATGAAAGATTCTAGGGGCTCAAAGCATGCTGCAGTTTCTAGCTCTGAGAAGTTCCTGGATGAAATAGTAGAACACAGGAGGTATTTTCCTGTGTCTCCCTCTGATATTAATAAAAAATAAGAAATATGGAAATAAGTGATGAATTCTGTTACCATGTAAGTTTAAAATTAAAGCTTTCTTTGCTTTCAAAACACATCTGCAGGGATCCCACTCACTCACCAGCTTTCTGGGCTGAGCTGGGTGGATGAGCTGTGGGGAAACAGATCCCCAAAAGCCGGAACCCCAAGGTACTGACTGTGTCGCCATCCCTGACTGGCCTGTCATCCATGAAAGCCATGGCCACACCATCCCCTCCTGTTTCTGCCACACAGGGAGCAAGCAGAGTCCTGGCCCCTGTGCCCTGGTCCTGACACTCGGAGAAAAATCAGAGAACACTTTCACTGTATAGTGTGCATTTGCGTGGATCCACAGATATCTAAGACTAATCCACTCCAGCATTTGTGAATACATTTGATGCCTTCTTTTTTAATAGATGGTTTAATTTCACTTTGGATATTACAGTGGGCTGGTGATTGTAATAGAACTCTCCTGTCCTTTGGGTTTTGCAGAGTAGAGCAGACTCACTCAGCTCCCCAGTGTCTGGGGCCACACAGCTTGGAAGTGGCCTGGAAACTGCAGAAACCTCCCTGTCTCTCGTGGGTCTGGTCCTTCCCTGGACAAGGCAGGGTGGCAGAAATCAGGGTGGGCAAGGGATAATTGACAAGACTGACTCTGTCTTTTTTGAAACATTGAAACAGCACAAAACGATTTCTCTTTACTAACTGTCTGGTCAAAAAAAAATCCGAAGTGTCAAAAAACCAGCAGTCAGGTCCCTCGTTTTAGTGTGGATTCCTTTCACTAGTCAGTTATCGGAGTGGACTTAGTGAGTGTGGTTTATTATGATTAGTTCCAATCTAGGTTTGTGCACAGGCAAAAGCAGACGAGGAATTGTCACGTCGGCCTTCATGGCGAGTGACGTGCAGGCATGCAAAACCAGCGACTGAGCCTCCCTGGCAGTCCTGGCCACCCCGCCTCTCTGTGGGGCTCCCCAGGAAACCGGCGACAGGCACAGTGACTTTTCAGGGGTTTCACTGACCCTAAGGAAGGATGTTCCAAGGATATCCTACAGCCCATCTGAAAGGATTAAACAAAAATGTACTGACGTCCTATTACTGAAAGCCACAGATGAACTGTCACCAACATGACTGACAGTGATTGGCTCCCCCAAGCCACTGCCACCACCTGTCTGTGCGTCTCCTGCAGGCTGGGGACCAGGGCCCCTAAGCGAAGTCTTTGGACACAGCCTCCACGAAGTTGGGCGCCGACATGAGGATGCCGATGGTGCAGATGATGGTGAAGACGGAGAAGGCCATGAGGCACAGACGGTCCACCACGCAGGCGGCGAACTTCCACTCGCTGCACACGGCCTCGCTCTCGTCCTGGCCGCGGAAGCGGTTGGCGATGTAGCGCACCTCCTGCAGGATCTGGGCCAGGTCCGGGTCCCCCTCGGAGGGCGGCCCCCCGTGCAGGAGGTGCTCGTCGTGCAGGTGCGCGGGGGAGCAGGCCAGGCGGCCGCACACGACCCCCGAGTCCGGGGTGGGGGCGCAGTGCATGCTGTCCAGGCCGCGGAAGCCGATGTAGAGCAGGTTGCCGTTGGCGGCCGGCGGCCCGGCCACTGCGCTCATCTCCACGCTGGCCAGGCTGCAGCGGCGCGGCTTGTGCTGGCAGGCCGGCCGCACCTTGTCCTCCCCCGGCCTCTTCATGCGCAGGAACCAGGCACACCAGTTCAGGAGGATGACCCTGGTCTGGGAGACACAATGGACCATTAGAAGCTGCAGGGAAGCAGGCGCCAGCCAGTGCCATCCTACAATACCAGCTTCGTGCACCCGCGGTGGGGGGCCCACATCCTCCTGGGAAGGAGCTGGGTTCTCTGTGGGGGGCACACTGCGGTCTCAGGGAAGACAGCATGTGGATTTGATTAGTCTGTCCCTTGGAAAGAGCCCCGAGCTGTGTGAACAGGGCAAGTGGGTTTCCCTCTCTGATCCTTCCTTACCTGTAGCCAGGGACCATCAAAGCTAACTCTGTGAGGCCCCCAGAGCACCACAACAAACTCAGGGGTGGCCCAGAGATGTTAACTTCACAAGGGCAGCCCAGTGACCTCTGTCCCATGCGGCTGAACCCCTAGTTTGAAGCAGTTCAGACTGTGATCTCAGATCGCTGCACCCTTTGCAATGATGTCGTATCGTGGCAAAGCTGGGGGTTTTGTTTGTTTTTAATCCTCACCCGAGGATATTTGTCCATTTATCTTCAGATAGAATGGGAGGGAGAGAGAGAGAAACATCGATGTGAGAGAGACACATCGACTGGTTGCCTCCCACACAATCTTGACCAGGGCCGGGGACTGAACCACAACTGAGGTACGTGCCCTTGACCAGAATCGAACCCACAACCCTTTGGTCCGAAGGCCAAGGCTCTAACTGGTGAGCCAAACTGGCCAGGGCCAGTTTTTTAGTTTAAAAGCAGGTGCAGAGAAAGTCAGCAATGTGAAATAGAAAATGGGGGTACTGTGCTCCCCAGATTGTGCTGGGCCAACAGCTGCAAAGTTGGCAAGGCTTGTTGTTTGGAGATATATATATATATATATATGTATTTTTTATCCTCATCCGAGGACATTTTTGCATTTTTGTACAGACAGAGTGGGAGGGGGAGAGAGAGAGAGAGAGAGAAACATCGACATGAAAGGGACACATCGAGTGGCTGCCACCCGCACGACCAACCAGGGCCGGGGACAAACTGCAACCGAGGTACATGCCCTTAGCGGGAACCGAACCCGGTCTCTCCGGACCGCAGGCGGACGCTCTAACCGCTGAGCCAAACCGGCCAGGGCTGGACATATATTTTTTTTATTGACTTTAGAAAGGAAGGGGGAGAGAGAGAGAGAAACATCAATCAGTGGCCTCCCATATGCCCTGGACAAGGGATCGAACCCGCAACCTTTTGATATATGGGACAACGTTCCCAACTACCAGATCTACCCGGCCAGGGCTGTTTTGACATATTTAATAAACAGAACTATTAGGTATTTCTTTTGCCATAGAGGCTCTGTGGGAAAAACAAATCCTCAGACACTAAAGATGCACTAGCCAAGGGAGTTCAGGAGTCAGCTCGTGAGGCTGTGGGAGCACTGAGCAGGAGCACATGCACGGACGGACTTAGAAAGTCTGAGGCAGGGCTTGTGAGCCTTTCTGTACAGGGTCAGGTAGTAAACACATTGGCTTGTGGGCCATGAAATCTGTCTGTGCTTGGCTCTGCTGATGCGGCGCACAACCAGCCATAAACAGCCTGTGAAACGCAGGCAGACTGTTTTCTCGTAAGATTTAATTTGTAGCCCTGGCCAGCAGGGCTCCGTGGTTAGAGCATCAGCCCGAGCACCAAAGTGTTTCGGGTTTGATTCCCAGTTAAGGGCACCTCCCTGGATTGCAGGTTCAATCCCCAGCCCCAATCAGGGCATGTGTGGGAGGCAACCATTCAGTGTGTCTCTCTCACGTCGATGTTTCTCTCTTTCACTCTCTCTCCCTCTCCCTCCCTCTCTTCCACTGTCTCTAAAATGAAAAAAAAAAATATATCCTTGAGGACTAACAACAATAAAAACATTTCATTTGTGAAAGCACCTGGTGGACTCCCTTGGCCTCCAGGGCCATAGTTTGCTGACCTCTGATCTAAAGTGCTGCCCATGTGCATAGAAGACACGGCAGAGAAATCATGCTCTTGTTCTCCCCTCTCATGGAAAGAAGGGAGCCATCTGGAGCCTCAATCCAGGTCAAGAAAAGCATTTTGTTGCAAGCCTGTTTAGACAAGAACCTGAAAAGTGGGCCCTTTCCCTGAAATCATCCAAATACTGCTTTTGTTCTCATTTCGGTTTATGATGGCGGGCACCTCCCACCGGCAACTCAGCAGGCACGCTTCTGTCCATGTGGACGGCCGTGCGTTGTGAGGTTGTGTCTGCTGCACTCCCTCGGTAATCGTTTTTGTGACGTCGAAGATGACCGCAGTCGACCAGCATAGAGACAGGCCGTGAGAAGAACAGGAAAGTTACCCTTTGGTCACAGCCGGTGGTGCTCTGATCCTGCCCCCCTCCCATGACCACCTCCAGAGCCCGGAGAGGCTGTCTGCTGGCCCTGGAGGGTTTCCCATGATTCGCAGGAGCAGAGACATTTGTTCCACATAAATCTTCAGGCCACGTTGGCCCTCCCCTGGAGGCTCACCAGACATCCCATGTCACGTGGGCCTTAAGGCTCTGCAAAGTCAGCATATGCTCCCATTTTCAGATAAAGAAGCTCTGGTTCAAAGAAGTTTGTGCCTTGGCTCAGGATCTCATAAGGATTGAGTCACCTAATGTATGTAGACTTGTGCAGCCTGATCCGGGAAAGCGTCTACAGGGCTCTTTCCCTAAGCCCCGGGTCTGCAGCCCACCCTCACCCAGAAGGCACCAGAAAGCCTGGGCCAGAGCTCGAGGGAGCACGGTGGGCGTGAGTGTGTCCAGACCAGAGGCAGCCAGCAGCTTCTCCCACCATGTGGCGGTTCTGCACGTCCATTGGGGCCCATCTCCAGCTAATATGATCCATACTGCCAAGTGGATTTTAAATTCCATGGTCTGAATCATTAGATTTCAAGGCTAAAGCGTCTCACAAGATGAAATTATCCTCTTGGCACTTATCAAACTGTGCTCATGACCTCCTCTGTTAGGTTACAGTTTTGTTTCTGGCTGTGCAAATGTCACATAATGTCACTGCGCTCGGTGGTGTCTTCTTCATAGCCACAGATCATAATAAAAGTCCCTTGGAGGCTGTTTATGTTTGAAGTGCACTTGGAAAGAGAGGAAAATGTAGTGTTGTAGGTAAAATGAGAGGGATACAAGCTTCATATTTTGTTTGCAGCCATTGGTTTGAATAATTATTGCTCTTAATTAAAAATTTTTTCTGGAACATTCAAGCATTACTAGGTCATCAAAAATGGTTTGGTCTTCATTTTCTTGTGTTTTGCATCAGTCCAAACATAAGAAATAAGAATATGTGTTGACATTTGCGTAAACAAACAGTGGAAGGAAAAGAAGGGATTCATTCGAATGGTTCTAGTGTTGTGGTGGAAGGAGGGTGAGGGGCAGGGATGGGGGCAGCATTTCCCTATGTGCAGCTTCACTTTTATAACATGCGAGTGGATCCCCTATTTCAAACAGATGGGTGGGTGGCAGGGTTATAAGAAAGCCAGACAAAAACGTAGATGACCGTGTACAAATGTGTCCCAGCTTTTAGGGAGGGGACCTTCTCCAAACAAGCCCAGGGACTGGGCGACATGGTAGCCCCATTTAAGGATGCTCACACTACTGCTGAAGCTATGAGCTATGAGAGAGTCATTATGAAGTGTAAACATTTGTCATGGAAAAGGGTCTATGAGGACACAGTAACTTAAAGCCACGATTTTTGAGATTCCATATATGAGTGAAATATATGGTACTTGTCTTTTTCCATCTATATCTATATCTATATCTATTTTATATAATATATATATTTTATTAAATAAATAAATAAATAAATAAATAAATAAATATACCACTTCTTTATCCATCCATTGATGAACATTTAGGCTGCTGCATATCTTGGTGATTGTAAATAATGCTGTAAAGTCTTACTACAGTTTCAAGCTTTGCCAAACTTTAAAAGTACATATGCTACAAATTTACAAAATAAAAAATTATCAAAGATAGTCTTGGATTCAGACCCTTGCCATTCATTACTTTGTATACTTCATGCCACTCCCTTCTGGCCTGCAGTGTTTCTATTGAGAAATCAGCTGACAGTCTAATGGGAATTCCCTTGTAGGTAACTTTCTGTCTCTCTCTTGCTTCCTTTAAGATTCTTTCTTTGTCTTTAATGTTTGCCATTTTAATTATGACATGTCTAGCTGTGGGTCTTTTTGGGTTCATCTTGCTTGGGACTCTCTGTGTTTCCTGGACTTGTGTGATTTTTTCCTTTACCAATTTAGGGAAGTTTTCTGTCATTATTTCTTCAAACAGGTTCTCTATTCCTTTCTCTGATTCTTCTCCTTCCGGTACCCCTATGATGCGAATGTTGTTATGTATTGTATTGTCCCAAAGCTCCCTTAAACTCTCCTGCTTTTTTTTTTTTCCCCCATTTCTTGCTCTATTGGGGTGTTTTTTTCTACCTTGTCATCTAACTCACTGATTTGGTCTTCAGCTTCTTCTAATCTACTATTGAATCCTTCTAAGGTATTTTTCATAACAGTTATGTCATTCTTTATTTCCTCTCAACTTTTATTCATAGCTTCTACCTCTTTCTTAAAGCTTATATAGTTCCCACTGAGCTCTTCATAATTCTTATTAAGTTGCATGTAGTTCTCTACCAACTTACACCATACACAAGAATAAACTCAAAATGAATAAAAGACTTAAATGTGACCCACGAATCCATAAAAATCCTAGAAGAAAATGCAGGCAACAAAATTTCAGACATCACATGCAGCAGAATTTTAACTGATACAATGCCTAAGGCAATAGAAATAAAGGAAAAAATGAATATTTGGGACTACATCAAACTAAAAATCTGCACAGCAAAAGAAACAACCATCACAATAGAAAGGGAACCCACTATATGAGAGAGCATAATTGCCAACAATACATAAGATAAGGGGTGAATTTCCAATATAGAGTACTCACACAACTCAACGAAAGGAAGACAAAGAACTCAATTAAAAAATGAGCAGAGGACCTAAAGTGACACCCCTCCAAACAGGACATACAAATGGCCAAGAGACATATGAAGAAATGCTCAACATCACTAATCATCAGAGAGATGCAAATTAAAACAACTATGAGTTATCACCTCACACCTGTCAGAATGGCCGCCATCAACAAATCATCAAACAAGTGTTGGCGAGGGCGTGGAGAAAAGGGGACTCTAATACACTGCTGGTGGGAATGCAGGCTGGTGCAGCCACTATGGAAAACAATATGATGTTCCCTCAAAAAATTAAAAATTGAACTGCCATTTGACCTAGTGATCCCACTTCTAGGAATATATCCTAAGAAGCCTGAAACACCAATCAGAAAGAATATATGTACCCCCATGTTCATAGCAGCACTATTTACAATTGCTAAGATCTGGATATAGCCCCCTATGTTCATAGCAGCACTATTTACAATTGCTAAGATCTGGATATAGCCCAAGTGTCTATCAGTAGATGAGTGGATAAAAAAGCTGTAATACATGTACACAATGGAGTACTATGCAGCTGTAAGAAAGATCTCTTATCCTTTGAGAGTATTTTGCTAAGCCAGTCAGAGAAAGACAGATATCACATGATCTTACTTATTTGTGGATTATAATGAACAAAACAAGCTGAGGAACAAAATAGACCCAGAGACACGGAAGTGGGGTGCAGACTGACAAACCTCAGAAGAGGTGGGTGTGGGGGGAGGGAAGAGAAACCACAGAACTTTTACGCATGTATGTGTAAACAAGGATATGGGCAATAATGTTTGGGGGTGGGTGGGAGGGATTGGGAGGAGGGTGTCAATGGGGGAAAAAAGAGAAACATCTGTAACAAAAATAAATAAATACATTGTTTAAAATAATCAAAAATAGTGGCTGTCCCTATGTTAACTTGGTGTAACTGTAAATTATTGCACAGTGAATGTTGTTAGAAGGCCCAGAACTCCCTGTTCCTGGAATCTGATATCTTACTACTGCATTTACCATGTTGGTGAGTCCTAGACATAAGGACATAAGGGTCCTCTGATCTTGGACGTAAGGGTCTAAAGACAGGCTCATTTTGACACAAAGGGCTGCGTTAGCTCTCAACTCTCCCTAGGCCTCCCTCTCTGCACAGGAGGACCCGGAGGTTTGCAGGGTCCAGGTAAGAAGCAGCTGGGGACAGCCCTCCTCTGCCTTGGGTTTTGTCACACCATGGTGAGGTGTCCAAAGCCCAGGTCCTGCTTGGCCCTCGTCCTGGTTTCCTGAATGTGAGCGAGGGTGGGTGTGGAGCTGTGGACAGTGACTGGAACGGAGCAGAGCAGGTGGGAACAGCAGCAGACAGCACACTACGCATGCTCAGCAGGTGCTGGGGAGGAGGGCTGACCCGGCTAAGAGGACAGGCCGTTGTATTCAGTCCTTTCTTTCTCGTCCGTCTCCTTTCACCCCACCCCCTTTCCCACTGGGAACTGCGAGCTGTATTTTTTAGGCTTTGGGTTAGATCACATCCCTGGTGTCGTGAATGTATATTTCTGTGCACAGCTCACACTATTATTTTCTTTCTGGAAGATCCGACCACATCTCGTTGCAGCTGACCACTGCACAGTTCTCTGTGGCACATGCACAAAAAGTAAGTTTAAAATCGCTGTGCTAGGCCCGGGCGGTGTGCTCAGTGGACTGAGCACTGTCCCGCGGACTGAGAAGTCCCAGTGATTCCCGGTCAGGGCACATGCCCAGATTGTGGGCTCGACCCCCAGTAGGGGGCGTGCAGGAGGCAGCTGATCGATGTTTCTATCTCTCCCTTCCTCTCTTTAAAAAAATCAATAAAAACATATAAAATCACTGCGCTAGCAAAACACAGGGCAGTCTGCGCGTGAGCCCTGCTGGGCGTCAGGTTGTAAGAACAGTGTGTGGGACCCTAGGAGCATGCCACCATCGCCGGCCCCAGGCGGAGACACGCAGACAAGTGAGGTCACAGGAGAAGCACAGCTCTCGGTGTAGGCACACAGCTGCTGGTGAAAACTTGTAAACTAGATGAGCCATCCGTGGACTGCTTTGGGGAGGGGCCCTGACTCGCTGCGGGGGAGGTCAGGAGGAACCTACCCACTTGGGCATCTGGCCGCCGTCGGGGTCGTGGTGGTGGTACTGTAGCACAATCACCGTGACGACCACGGAGAGGCCCACGATGATCATGGTGCTGGCGAAGTACTGGGCTGTGGAGAGAACAGGCGCAGGTTAAGGCCCAGCCTGGGGGAGGGTGGACCCAGACCACGTTCTCTGGCTGTTTGGGACTGTGGGGGGTGGGGGTGGAGCGGGGCTGCCTTCAGGTCTGCAGCCCACCCCCTACAGGCATGAGGCCAGCCCAGTGCACAAAGACCCGCCTTGCCGTAGCCGACTGTGAACCCTGCCTCCTCCTGCAATGGGACTTAACAGCTCCTTGCAGGATGGTGATGAGGTTGTTCCCACGAGAAAACAGGTGGACCATTATTGCAACTAAAAACAGCTGGATGGCGAGTGTGGCCACCACTGGATGACTGCAGGGCACGGACGTGCTGGGGGTGTAACTAGGGCAAACCTGGGCATCACCTAGCTGTCCTAGTAGGGCTGGGGACTTAGGGGATTAGTGTGGAAGATGATTCTGACCCCATCTACTCAGAGACACTAGGGGGCGCCAGTTGTCCAGCCAGAGAAAGTGGTCAGTAGCAGTTCTGTTCAGGCTGAGGACATCAGCTTGGGCTCTGATTGTTGGGGATGCGTGTCTCCGCCTTGGCCCAGGGGAGAAGCAGCACAGAGCTTCTGAAAGAGCTCCCCTTTGGTCTACTGGCTGCCATCGGTGAGTGCGGACAGCAGCTCAGTCTCTCGGGGCCTCAGCTCACTGACCAGTACAACAGGGACGGAAATGCCTTCGTGCAGGGTTGGTGCAGGAATGAGCAGTTCTTTGGGCCAAGGGCCGAGGACGAAGCCTGGGACAGGGAGGCATTCCTTGATCGGCCTCTCCATGGCCGGAGGACACTTTGCTCCCTGCCTTTGCCAGGAAGTCCTGGGCCCCTTTAGGGCCGAGTCTCCGAAAGGAGCTGCTGCTGCCTCACCTATCAAGGGCACGGAGTCAGACGTCGCAGGCATGATCTCAGCCACCAGCAGCATGAAGACGGTGAGAGAGAGCAACACTGTTATCCCTGAAACAAAAACACAGGGCGACTGAGACAGACCGACCATGAGACCTCAGTTCCATCTAACAGGGAGTCCTAACCTGAGATCCAAAGAACTAGAGTGGGCACAGGGAGAGGCAGGTGATGTCTAAGACACCCCTGAAACCAAGTACCTGGTTTTCTGTATTTATGGGCGTTTCTCTGGGGACAGTGATGTCATTTACCAGCATTCCAGAGAAGTCCCTGGTGAAGTCAAACTTAGGAGCAGAACTTCAGAAGGACAACCCAAAATGAATCACTGACGTTAGCATACGCATCTCGTTTTCTTTATTACATTAACATTGCGAGGTAGTCACATGAGGCAGGAGAAAGTTCCACAGCCAGCTTGAAGGCTTGACTTGGTTACTTAGTAGCTGAGCGACCTTGGAGGAGTCCCCAGACATGCCCCCACCTCCTGTTCAGGAGGTAAGGGTTTGAGGGTGATTGCTGCATGTCCTGAACACACTCTTTGGCAACTCTGAGAATTTGAGAAACTCATTTTGCCATTCTAAATCTTAAAGTATCTTCCTATTGGATGCCCTCGGGAATTACACTGAGTAGGACCATTTGCAAAAGCAAGCTGATCATGAATTAACCTAAAGTATTTCCTGTACACACCGCATACTGGCTGCTGGCCCCCCAAAAGCGGAATGAGGTGGCAAGAGGGGAAGAAAACCCAGGCCCCCCAGGGAAGAATTGGCCCCTCCTGGGTGTTCCCATCCTCCATGTAGGCTATCTCGGGAGGGCATGGCATGGAGCAGAAGAACCAACCGGCATGAGGAGCCTGTCCTGGCTTCTCCCATAGACCCTGGGACGTCCCACCAGAGCGCGCAGAGCTCTGCGCTGTCCACGGTGCTGAACTCCAGGCCGAGCCCTCCAGTCCCCGCCGACTCCCACCGAAGACAGGCACTTACCGAGGGAGATTTTCTCCCCGGAGTCTGCGGGCAGCAGGAAGACCAGGAGGGCCAGGGCAGAGATGAGCACACAGGGTATGAGCAGGTTGAGGCCGTAGTAGAGGGTCCTGCGGCGGAGGGTCACCGTGAAGGTGACGTCGGGGTACGGCTCTTTACAGCACTCATAGAACTTCTCGCTGCGCTTGCCCGGGATTCCTCCAGGACAGGGAGGAAAGGAACCATCGTTCAAATGAAATCTCCCTGTTCGTTTATTTTAACAGCTATCACACACAAACACGGCCATGGAATGTATGTGCTGAAAAAATTGGGTAATCAGTGTTTGAATGAACCCTTCCTAGAGTGTTTCATAGAGTTGTTTAGGAATGTCTTAGGGATAGTTGAACAAACTAGCAGGTGTTTTTTGTTTGTTTTTTAAATTAATTAATTTTTGTTACAGATGTTTCTCCTTTCCCCCCCACTGATTCCCCCCTCTCCCTCCCTCCCCACCCGTCCCCAGCTTTGTTGTCCATGTCCATTGTTCATGCATACATGCATGTAAGTTCTGTGGTTTATCTCTCCCCCACCACCCCCTCTTCTGGGGATTGTCAGTCTGTACCCCACTCCTATGTCTCTGGGTCTACCCCATTCCTCAGACTGTTACGTTCATTATATTCCACAGATAACTGAGATCATATGATACTTGTCTTTCTCTGTTTGACTTGTTTCACTTAGGATAATACTTTCCAGGTCCCTCCATGTCACCTCAAAGGATAAGAGATCTTTCTTTCTTACAGCTGCATAGTATGTTTTGTTTTTTTTTCTGATGGATTGGAATTACATGTGCTGTAGACTGAATATTTGTGTCCCCTAAAACCTAACCCCTAATGGGATGGTATTAGGAGGTGGGGCCTCTGGGAGGTTATTCGGTCAGGAGGGTGCGGCCCTCATGAATGAGGTTAGCACCCTTAAAAAGGAGGCCCTAGAGAGTCCCCTGCCCCCTCTGCCCTGTGAGGACACGGCGAGAAGACAGCCATCTGTGGACCAGGAAGCTGCCCTCACCGGACACCAAGTGTGCTGACACCTTGAGCTGGGACTTTCAGCCCCCGGGACTGTGAGAAGTAAATATCTGTTGTCTGGAAGCCGTCCGGTCTGTGGCGTTCTGTTACAGCAGCAAGAGCAGGCTGAGACACCATGATTACAAATGACACGTTATAAACTTCACACCACTATAAATGCCATTTGCTATCCAACACGATTTTAGGAGCCGAAGACGGGAATGATGTACGGATGCCTATAGCAGCACTGGCTCATTGAAATGTCTCAGCAAGCTCCTCATGGGAAGCACTGCATTTTCTAATTGCTTTTGTTTCTAATCCTGTAGCTCTCGATAAATCACGGAGAGTGCTGCAGGGCACAATAAATACTCACACTGAAAGCAGAGTGGAAAATCCCGAACTCCCAGGCAAGCACAGGACAAAGCAGCTCCTTCCTAACCCGAGGCTCGCGCCCCCGCGGGCTTACCCATGAGGTCCCACTCTCCGTTCGGGATGTAGCCGCTGACATCTGCCTCCTGCATCTGGAGATCCAGCGACCACCCTCCGTAGGACCAGGACCCGAACTTCAGGTCGCACTGCTGCACGTCGAAGGGGAACCAGCGCACGTCGATGTAGCAGGAGCTCCTGAAGATGCCTGCGGGGGCGACGGACACCGTCAGAGCGCAGTGGAAGCTGGCGAAACGTGCTTCCAGAACGCAGCAGCCTCACGCTGTTGGTGGGCACGTAAATCGGGGCAGCCGTTATGGGAAGTAAAAACAGAGCTGCCACGGGACCCAGCAACCCCACTTCTGGGTGTGTAGCCAAAGGAAACCAAATCACCCGCTCAAATAAGGGTCTGCACCCCCCACCCCGTGTTCATTGCAGCAGGTTTTACAATAGTCAAGATATGGAAACAATGTCTTTGTCGACGGATATGTGGATAAAGATACACGCACAGCCCGGGCCAGTGTTGCTCAGTGGTTAGATCATCAGACTGTGCACCGAAGGGTCTTGGGTTGACTCCTGGTCAAGGGCATGTACCTGGGTTGCAGGTTACATCCCTGGCCCGGGTTGGAGCACATGTGGGAGGCAACCAATTGATGTGTCTTTCTCACATCAATATTTCTCTCTCTCTCACCCCTCTCTCCTTCCGTTCCCGTCTCTCTAAAAATGAATGAAAAGAATATCCTTGGGTCCTGGCCGGTTTGGCTCAGCGGTTGGAACGTCGGCCTGCGGTCCAGAGAGACCCGGGTTCGGTTCCCGCTAAGGGCGCGTACCTCGGTTACAGTTTGTCCCCAGCCCTGGTTGGGTCGTGTGGGTGGCGACCACTCGATGTGTCCCTTTCACGTCGATGTTTCTCTCTCTCTCTCTCCCTCCCACACTATCTGAATAAAAAATGGAAAAAGTGTCCTCGGGTGAGGATAAAAAAAAAAAAAAGAATATCCTTGGGTGAGGATTAACAACAACAAAATAATAATAAATCACCTAAGAGATTTTTAAATCCTGTTACTACCCATAGGCCATAAAGCCACGTTCCTGAGCCAGGGACCAGTCCCTGAGCAGCCCAGGGCCCTGTGAGTCCACAGAAATGATGGGCTGGTGAGGAAGGATCGATCCCAGGAAGCGGCTGGCCATCGGCGGGCTGAGAGGCGCGACACCCACGGGGAAGGGAGTCACTCGTGAGCTCCCTGTTGAGCCGCTGGGCCAGCACCACACAGGTTCTCAGCGCTCACCCCAGGAGGCCGCTCGGCACAGTCACTGCCCCGACCCCTGGGGAGCAGCCCGGACTCAGAGCTCAGGGCTGGCCCATAGCTCCTGCGAGCAGCCTAGGACTGACCCCCAACTCCACCTGTCTGACTGCAGGATGAAGGAAGGGCCCTTACCTGGAGGGAGGTACTGGCAGTGCCCGGAAGAATTCACCAGCACGTTGGTGTGGAACGTGGCATCGAATCGCTCGTCGGCACTGGAAGCAGAAAGGGTTTCGTGAGCTGGCACTGCTGTGCCCGGCCACCCGCCCTGGTCTACGAGCATGACCAGCTGCTGACCTGGGAGATCGCAGAGACGGTTCAAAGGGGCCAATATCCACCCCATTTCACGTAAACTGATTTTTTTCATACGCATCTAAAACAGAGTTCTCGACAAAAATGGAACCCGAAGACAGTGAGGGGGTACATCAGTGGGTGGGCAACGTCACCGGTCTGCAGGGGTAAGGGCGAGAGCACCCTGCCTGTCAGCCCCACGAGGCAGCATCCTGACCCGCTGTGCTCAAAGCTTCAGTTCCAGGCTCTTGAAAGGGCCCATTCCTGGGGCTGCTTCACAAATGCCTCCCAAATGAACGACGCTGCAGGTGCAGGGGGCAGCTGGGCACCCAAGGGCCCCAGAGTGGCCCTGGGCTCCGTGATTAGCGATGACCGGTACAGATGTGAAATAAATGCACCCTAGCGCCCTGGCTGGTTTGGCTCAGCGGTTAGAGCGTCGGCCTGCGGTCCAGAGAGACCCGGGTTCGGTTCCCGCTAAGGGCATGTACCTCGGTTGCAGTTTGTCCCCGGCCCTGGTTGGTCGTGCGGGTGGCAGCCACTCGATGTGTCCCTTCACATCGATGTTTCTCTCTCTCTCTCTTCCTCTCTCTCCCTCCCACTCTATCTGAACAAAAAATGGAAAAATGTCCTCAGATGAGGATAAAAAAATAAAAATAAAAAATAAATGCACCCTAGCACCTCCCTGCCCATGCTCAGAACCTCCTGCACCCTGGAGCTACCCACTCTAATTCGTGGGGAGACAACAGGGAAACTACAACGAGCCCAGCAGCCCCATTAGATGTGTCCTTCGTGTTCTGTGCTCTTTGACCCCAGGGGACCTTGCTGACCTCAAAGGAACTGTCCCCCTTTCTCACCTGCCAGGGTCAGGCAGTTCCTACAGATGGTAAACAACCTGCTCATAAGCACAACTCCAGGTGCAGACCAAGTGGTCCAGAGCCGTCTCCCCTGTCGGGGTCTCACACTGCAAACCTCCACCCACGTGCCCTTGTCGCCCAGGCTCACGGACACCACCACAGGGGACCCCACCCCGCTGCTCACTCGGAGCGGGAGGGTGTTCAGAAAAATCCTTGAACCGCAGGCTTAAGGTAAAGCAGCACAAAGTGAGCGAGAAACTCCTGGGCTCAGCACCTGGCAGGCGCGTTCCTCAGCGCCACCTTCCCCTCCGGCACCCGGCCAGCTGGCTGGCAGCACCGAGCTCTGCTCGCCATCCATCAGGGAGATGAAGCAGCGTGGCCCAGGCGGCGCAGAGATGGGTTTGCAGCGACCCAGCCTCTCCACGGCGCGGGGGATGTATTACATCTCAGAAACCATTAGCGCTCCCGCTGCAACTCATGTCCAGCTGGAATAGGGCAGGGAGCGTGACGGACAGGACAGGATGCCTCCCCTACCCTGAACGGAGGGTCCTTCCTTTCTTTGTTTGTTAATCTTCTCCCGGGGATATTTTTTCCATTAATTTTTAGAGGGAGTGGAAGGAAGGGAGGGGGGGGGAGGAGAGAGAGAGAGAGAGAGAGAGAGAGAGAGAGAGACATCGATGTGAGAGAGACACATCAATTGGTAGCCTCCTGCACGACCCCAAGCAGGGCCAGGGATGGAAGCTGCAACCCAGGTGTGTGCCCTTGACCAAGAATTGAACCTGAGACCCATCAGTGCACGGGCTGATGCACTAACCACTGAGCACACCAGCCAGCACCTGATGCTCCGCTCAAAGCCACGGGTGACCCAGGGTGATATGTCCCCTGCTTAAGGAACAGCATCCCCCACACACTAATGAGACATCACGTGAGCCCACAGAGAACATTGCACTGAGTTCCCGGAGCTGGTGGAAAGTGTCAAGCTCAACATTTCTCCAAACCCCCAATAACGGAATATCAGAAGGTCAGGATCTCATTAAATTCAAGCTGGTTTTGCTACTTCCCGTGTCTATTTTTGGATTCAGTCACAGTTACCTATTTTCTAGTTTGCCACTAGGATTTTTCTCCTCTTCTTCCTTCTCTCACTCAGCTGTTATCGCAGGGATCCATCCCCTTTGCACCCCCTCATCCCTGCATCCCACCTCCCTCTGTTCTCGTCCGTGCACATGTTTATTGTGCCGAGACGGGGGGCAGACCCTCCGAGCTATGGGGGACAGCATGTGACAGAGACTCATCTGGGACTGGGGAGGACAGGGCATCAAGCCAAGGTCCCAGGAACGTGAGATGGGCAGGCATCCGTGCCAAGAGGGGTCCGGTAAGCGGCTCTAGGGGGAGAGAGTCAGCATGTGGATGAGCTGAAAGCAAACACCTGGCTGGTGGCTGGTGAGTAGCAGGTGTAAGGTGAGGGGGTGTCACCTGTGTCCAGCGAATGGCGGCAGAGGGTAAGGAGATCACTGTGTTTGGATAAGGTCTCTGCTCTGTCCCCTCCTATGGGCTTTATCACAGCTTAGGGGCCACACCTTTCAGCCCTCACCTTCATTGCACAATTAAGTCCTCACCCAGCGTCTTCCAGGTTCTGCGACCTGAAGCGGACAAGGTGTAGTGAACCGGTTCCCCACGAGCCACGTACGAAGCCCGTGGGAGCAATGGGCCAGAGGATCGGTGACGCATCAGGCGTATCCACACAGCACTCAAACACACAAGATCGCCCACGTGGGCCAGAAGACTCATTTCTCCTCTTGCCAGTGTCTTACCTGTTGTAAAGAAGGATGTCTGGCTTCCAGATCTGGCCGTCGGGGAAGCGGACCGTCTTCACGCCCGGGTACTCCGACGTGTTCCATTGCAGATAGTGATCTGTCCAAGACTGACACACAGTGACGTCAGGGAACGGTGCTTACCTGCTGATACCGGCCTGGGAGCCGGCCGGGCAAGCTCGGACCCAAAAAGAGTTCAGACACTTAGTCACATGATTGAGTGGCTATCTACAAATGTAAAGAAGCAGGGGATTAAATAATCCCTTCCTAAAGGACCACGCATGACGTTGAAATCACGTCTAAGACCCTGCCGTCAGCATGACCCTGTTCAGAGGAAGCATGTGGTTAGTTTCAGCTCACTGAGGGTCCCAGCCCTCCCCTCCCTGAAAGGTCAGTGTTTTCTAGCCAAACAAATACATATTTTGCTTTTGCCGTATTCCATAAGGATGCTTCGCAAACACGAATTCACTTATTTCCACTGGAATAAGAACCAGGCTTGGGAAAACATAGACCATTTATGCCCATGGTGCAACTTCCCGCAGCTGCAAGGGGCTGTCTCAGGAACTCCTCATGCCTGTTCGGGGCTTGAATTCTTATTTTCACGCAGGGATAGTGCTTCTGACGCCGTGACCCCAAAATGCACACTGGGTCTTGGTGATAAAATCCCGAATCAAGGTGCAAGGGCCAAGAGGGGACATCCAGTTCGTGTCCAGAAAACCAGATAATCGGTCGTTGCTACAGACAACACCACATATTTGCTGCCGAGAACTCTGCACGCACGTGTGTTCGGGGAAAGTCCTCCCAGCTGTTTTGAGATCAGAGGAAGAAAGTCGCCCTCTGCTTCCCGCTGGCCCCAAACTTTGTTTTCTCTCAGTGTGACGCAATGATTAAAGTGTCACCCTTAGCTCGGGGTTGCTGTCAGGGCCGCAAGCAAGCGTGTCTGTGAGCACAATGTGTGAAGTGGGTTCAGAGACAAAAAGGCAAATGCTTTACCTTTAGAAAGAAACACGGTTTACCATCTAACATCCTCAGTGGGAATGCTATGAGGTTCCTAATGAGAATTAGGAGGTAGGAAACAGAGAATAATATTGGAAGGACTGGACCCCTCGAGCCAGAATGATCGCAATTGCAAACTAAGAGAAGACAGATATTGTTGGTTATTCTTGACACTGTTATGTCCCCCACTTTCCAAGGGCACACGTGAGAGCCTCTGGTGGCCCGAAATGCTTCTGCCGCTTCTCCTCGTGGATTAAATCAGATTATGTCTGGCAGGCCTTCTGAAACAATAAAACTAAGGCACAGAGAAGATCCACCAACTGCTTCCTCCAAAACTATAAAGAGATAAATGGAGATCAGCCGCCTTCTCCCGCTTCGGGCTGAGGAACTGGAAAGTCACCCAGAATCAAGGGCAAGGAAGGGGATGGGAACCAAAATCAATACGCTGCCGGCCAGGAAGGATTTATTGTGCTTCGTTGTTACCTTCCTGCCTCCTCGGTTTGGAATGTATAGAAAAGTCTAGCATTGCAGGGCCTTGGCCTGAGCTGTCCTGGAGCACACGCTGTGGACTGAGACGCTCAGAACGGGAATTCGGCAACATGAAGCTCGGGAGCCCGATTTCCAGGGCTCGGCCTTAGCCAGGCTGACGGTGCGGGCCCAGCGGCACAACCCACAGAGCGGGAATCCTGGTGGCAGCTGTCTTATACACGGCCTGGCGTGGAACATCTGCGTCCCCGGGGCCAGGCTGTGGCCTCTGTGGAAATCCAGTTTTCCAGATGGAAACTGGACAGAGGTTTTGATGAAATGGTGCCTGCGGTTTGTTCTAACCCCCAAGGTACTTGTGGTTCCTTAAAATTCAGCCGGGAGTCAGTATCACAGTTGCGACAAGAGCCACAGGGGTGGCCTTCCAGGGAAAGGTGTCACACACGCCCGAAGGCGCCTGGCACGTGCTCCCCACGGTGCACCTGGGAGCAGGCGTCAGGCAGCGACGCCACTCCTGGGACACCAGTGCTCGGTCCTTCGCACTCGGCGTCTGAGTGCGGCCCCCTTCTCGGCTCCCCTTCAGGCCTGTGAGGCTCCATTTCTCTGGAGCACACCCGCGGTCCACACCGCCTCCCACGACAGGGAGTTCTTTGGTCTTGATATTTTAACCTTCTTTTCGACTGCAAAGTACACAGCCCGGCTGTAAGTGTGTGGACGTAGAAACTGGGTTGCATCCATCCCTGGGTCCCCTCCCGTGGTCCACGTCCAGGCTCCCACTCAGGTGCTCGAAAAAATGGGTGGAACAAGTAAATGAGATTAAAGAAATGAGTTTTAGAACCAGGGTCATGCAAGATGCTTCTGCAAGAGTAAGTCTTAATTAGAACTAAGCTGTGCTTGGAAGAGATTCGAGTCTCTGGTGACATCCTCCGAAACAAGATGCTTATTATGGAGCAAATGAACTCGAACAGCGTGTGATCATGCAGCTCCTGATTTCTCTGGAAAACCAACACCCTTCAAAAACAAAGAAACAAACAAAAAAAACACCAAATCTTTTCTTTTTTGTTTTTGTTTTTTGTTTCTTTTTAATCCTCACCCGAGGACATTTTTCCATATTTTGTTCAGATAGCGTGGGAGGAAGAGAGAGAGAGAGAAACATCGACATGAAAGGGTCGCATCTAGTGGCTGCCACCCGCACGACCCAACCAGGGCCGGGGACAAACTGCAACCGAAGTACGTGCCCTTAGCGGGAACTGAACCCGGGTCTCTCCGGACCGCAGGCCGATGCTCTAACTGCTGAGCCAAACCGACCAGGGCCAGATCTTTTCTTTTTAATCATCACCCGAGGTTTTCATTGATTTCTTTTTTTTTTTTTAGAGACAGAGAGAGAGAGAAACATTGATGTGAGAGAGAAATATTAATTGGTTGCCTCTCGTATGGGACCTGATTAAGAATCAAACATGCAACCTTTTTTTTTTTAATCCTCACCCAAGGATATTTATTTTTCTATTTATCATCAGATAGAGTGAGAAGGAGGGAGAGGGAGAGAGAAATATCAACATGAGAGGGACACGTCGACTGATTGCCTTCTACATGACCCAACCAGGGCCGGGGATGAACCGCAAACAAGGTACGTGCCCTTGATCAGAATCGAACCTGTGACTCTTTGGTCCACAGGCTGATGGTCTAACTGCTGAGCCAAACGGCCAGGGTTGCAACCTTTTGATTTATAGGATGATGCTACAACCATTGAGCCACTCAGCCAGAGCACCAAATCTTACATGTTGCTGAAGATCAATCACTTACTGAGGACTAAGAAATATAGGCACCAGGGGACGAGACCTGCCCATGACCAGATATATTCCATGAACATATTAGGCATCTCTCTCCAGAGGAACAAGATCAACATCAGCTCATACACCTTGGAGAGAACTATGTACTAAATTTTCACACTTAGCCCTGGCCGGTTTTGCTCAGTGGTTGAAGCATCGGCCCACAGACCAGAGAGTCCTGTGTTCGGTTCCCGCTAAGGGCACGTACCTCGGTTGTAGTTTGTCCCTGGCCCAGTTGGGGTCATGTGGATGGCAGCCACTCGATGTGTCTCTCTCACATCGATGTTTCTCTCTCTCTCCCCTCCCCTCTCTCCCTCCCACTCTATCTGAAGATAAATGCAAAAATGTCCTCGGGTGAGGATAATAATAATAATAATAATAAAAATTTTCACACTTATTTCCTGAGAGAACTGAGACAGAATGGTTAACAAAACACTCTCAAACATAAAATTATGTCACATGAGGATAAAATTCCCCATGGAAAGGAGTCAAGACGGACACGCATAGACAAGAAGGGGTGATGGAAAGTATCGACCATTAAAGAAAGGCCTGTCTGTTGAAAACATGTACTCGTGAAGATATATGCACCCCTAGGTTCATTGCAGCATTATTTACAACAGCCAAGATCCAGGGGACAATAGCCAAGTGTCCTCTGATGGATGAATGGATGAAGATGTGGTCCATATACACAACGGAATACTATACAACCACAAAAAAAGATGAATATTGCCATTTGCTACAACATGGTAGATCTTGAGAGGATTATGCTAAATGAAATAAGTCAGATGGAAAAGAACAAGACCCATGTGACTTCACTCATGTGGGATATAAAACATAAAGCAACAAACAAACTCATGGGAACAGACAACAAAATCAGAGGAGAAGAGGGGTGGGGGAGGACAAAGGGGGTAAAGGAGGTCAAGTACATGGTGAAGGAAGGAGACCGGACTTCGGTTGGTAAGAGTAGATAGAGGTCGTATCATAAAGTTGCACACTTGATATTTGTATCATGTTATTAACCAAGGTTATTCCAACAAATTTAATTAAAAGAAAAAAAAAGAGCCCTGGCTGGTTTGGCTCCGAAGTTAGAGCGTCGGCCCACGGACCAGAGAGTCCCGGGTTCGGTTCCCGCTAAGGGCATGTACCTCGGTCGCCCCAGTTGGGGTCGTGTGGGTGGCAGCCACTCGATGTGTCTTTCTCACATTGATGTTTCTCTCTCTCTCTCTCTGCCTCTCTCTCTCTCTCTCTCTTCCTCCCTCCCTCCCTCCTGCTCTATCTGAAGATAAAAATGCAAAAATATCCTCGAGTGAGCATAAAAAAAAAAAAGGCCTGTCTATATTCTCCTAATGAGTGATACAGGCGTCCAATCAGATGCCACTCCAATAGAGTCCACTGGAAACAGAGACTCAGTTTTGTTCTTAAATGCCGATATTTACAATTTTGATGGACGTGGCCTCATTTGCAATTTATTAAGTTTAGGTTGGGATTTGAGGTGTCAACGTGAAAATCCATGACAGAGTCACGGAGAGCGAGGCAGGCGCCCGAGTCCTGGGGACCAGTTGGGGTGCGGCACCTAAATGCAGACCCGAATCTCATTACTTGTCTTGCATGAAGCGCTTTTGAAATTTCCCCAAATCACCCTGCTGTGAACCGGCAAGCATGACCCCTCCAAAGGCGGGGCTTCCCACTTTCCCCTTGCCACCTGTGCAGTGGGGCAGCAGTCGGCTTTTCTCAAGGGACCCCCGCTGTCCCCACAATTCACACACACGCATCTGAGAAGCAAGATCGGGGGCATGCATGGGCGAGGACGGCCATTGTCTCAACTCACCATCTGCAGCCAAATGTTGGTGGTTAGAACTTGGTTCTTCTCGTCCTTCAAAAAAAAAAAAAAAAGAAAAGAAAAGAATTGTAATGATGGTTTATTTGGTGTTGAAAAGAGGGGATGATACCATCACTCATATAAGAAGCCGATTGTTGGGACTGGGAGATGAGAACCCACCAAGGCTTCCAAGCCTACGTTGCCCAGAATTCAGCTTTTCTCTTCATTTGGAGGGAACACACACACACATATTACAAAGCACTTACAAAAGACTGAAAAGTATAAAATAGAAAGCAAAGCCCTGCAACCCCACCATCTGGAGGTGACACCTGCTAATGGTTTAGGTTATTTTTCTATTTTTAAAATAATTTATATACTTAAAAAATTATATTGGGCGCAAAGTTCCATTTTTTTACATGTTGAATGTATTTACCAGGATGTATAGAGTTTACAACAAATATAAATATATTATGCTGCCCTGGCTGGTGGCTCAGTGGTTAGAGCACTGGCCCGCGGGCCCAAGAGTCGCGGATTCATTCGATTCCAGTTAAGGTTGCGGTTCATCCCCAGCCCTGGTCGGGTCATGCGAGAGGCAACCAGTCAATGTGTCTCTCTCCTATGATGTTTCTCTCTCTCTCTCTCTCCCCTCCTCCCACTCTATCTGAAGATAAATAGAAAAGTGTCCTCAAATAAGGATTTTAGAAAATGTTATGCTGCCCTCCCAGGAAAGGGAATGAAAACTGTGACCAGTCCCCGAGGGTCTGCTCTTCCCTCACCTTCTCTCTACCACGCATGTGCAAGGCCCTCGACACCTGCAAATACGTCCCGGTGAGCAAACTAAGTGTCAGCAAAGAGATGGACTTTTAAAAGGAGCCAATGTGGGGCTCACCCAAGAGCCCCTTGGCCACTGTCTGCGAACTGCCTAGGTGTGGCATCCAGAGGGCGCCAAGCAGTGTACCAGCTGCGGCTTTGCCCCGGCACAGGGCATCTGAAAGAGACACTCGTCAACGTTGACCGGCCTTTACCAACTGGGATGCACCCAGCTTTTCCGTGCGGCTGGCCAAGCCCCACGTGGCCAGGTAGATGCCACACATGATGACCGGAGAGCGAGTTCCCCCAAGACCGAGAGCACTGTGCTCAGTTCCCACCCCAAGGGCTGGAGAACCAGCCGTCCCCCCCTCCAGGAAAGAGCTTACTGATGGTCCCCTGCAGACATGCCCAGGAGCGGGGACATGAGGTCCTCCAGGAACCGTCTGGCCTGGTTCACAGGTGCACAGCCACAGCAGAGAGATGTGGCATCTGCAGGGGTGTGGCCAGAGAACAGGAATTCAAATGAGAAATAGATGCGGCTGCTCATTAAAACAAAAATGTGTTGAATGTATAAGGAGTTTGCCGAGACTTTGATTCCTCCGTGTCCTGCCCCAGCCACTCACCCTGGGCGCCTTGGGGAAGGGTGAGGGTCTGGGGTAGAATCCTGCAGAGACAGGCTGCCTGTGGAGGGACAGGGGATGAAGCCCAGGGTCCCAGGCTGGGGCCGTGTCTGGAAGAAGCTGCCAATTTGATTGTAGGGAAAAAAATCCCATTTTGCAAAATAAATCATGCCAAGGTTTTTGATGGAAAAGTTGTAGAGCTAACCTTTCTCCATTGTCTACGGAGCAGACAGTCCTGACAGAGCCACCCATCTGGATTGCAGAGTTCTCTAGAAACAGTTCAATCTCCAACATCATGCGAAAGCACTGAGCATCTCTTTTAGGACAAATATCTGTGGCCTTGATTTATGAAGGATCTATTTTTGTTTTTTAATCATACAGGAGGACATTTTTCCATCTTTGTTCCAATAGAGTGGGAGGGAGGGGGAGGGGAGAGAGAGAAACATCGATGTGAGAGGGACACATTGAGTGGCTGCCTCCCGCACGACCCGAACCGGGGCGGGGATGAGGTACGAGCCCTTGGCGGGAACCGAACCCGGGACTCTCCAACCGAGGAGCCAAACCGGCCAGGGCAGGGCTCTGCTCTTTTCAGTGGCCTGAAATTAGCCCGTGTGCATCGAGGGGGCTGGCTTTCCTTCAGTTGGCGTCTTCATCTTCTCGGAGAAAGGCTTCTGTGCTTTGGGAGTTTGATTACAACGGGTCTAATTAAAACGCTTTCTTCTTTCCAGCTGAAACCTCATTAGAGAGCCGGGATTTCTGCGGAGCGCGGCAGCTCGGCACCTCGAACTGTAATCACCGCGCGCGGCCCCCGCTGAGCCCGCAGAACCCGCAGAGGGGGGCGCCTGCGTTCCCGCAAACCGGCAGGAGGGGGCGCCTGCGTTCCCTGAGTGGGTCCCCGCTTCGTCCCCCCACCCCCCAGTGACGCCCACTGGCCGGCTCAGTCTCTTAGCTCAGTCTTCTCCTTGACAAAGTGCCGACCGTCCTTCCCACCCCCCAGTACAGTGTCCCCCCCCAGATTCATATGTCAAAACTTAGCCCCCACTATGATGGTATTTAGAAGGGGGGCCTTTGGGAGGTGATCAGGTCAGGAGGGTGCGGCCCTCATGACTGGGATTAGCGCCCTTATAGAAGGCACCCAGAGGCCCCGCGGCTGTGGCTCAGTGATTGAGTGTGGTCCCAGGGACTGAGAGGTCCCGGTTCGATTCCTGGTCAGGGCACCTGCCCGGGTTGCAGGCTTGATCCCCAGTAGGGGGCGTGCAGGAGGCAGCTGATCAATATTTCTCTTCAATGTTTCTACCTATCTCTCCCTCTCTCTTCCTTTCTCTCTAAAATCAATTAAAAAACATGTTTTAAAAAAAGAAGTACTAATTGGTAGTTACAAAATAGTCAAGGGGATGTAAAGTACAGCCTAGGGAATATAATCAATAATGTCCTCATAACTATGTATGGGGCCAGGTGTGTTCCAAAGGGGGAGGGGAGGGAGGGAAGGGAGGGGAGGGAGGGAGGGAGGAAGGGAGGGGCAGGAGGGGTCAGATAGTGACTGGAAGACATGCAGGTGCTGTTATTTGAAGCTTCTAATATTTCTACAAGTACTGAAGACGACTCTATATCAAGAAAAAATAAATTAGGGCCACATCTAAGGAGAGAATGATGAAAAGTAACTTATCACCACTAGAGCACAGAAAATTAAAAATGATGAGTGGACACAGTGGGCAAGATGAAAAACTTAGAAATGACGGCCTAGTGAACATCATGTGGCTATGAATGAATGAGAGAATGAATGAACATTTTAAAAACAGCCAATGCAAGGGAGAAAGGACGAAGTGAAGGCAGGCAGACAGGTACCACGGAAATGTGAAGTAGAGTCTGGAAAAGGCCCAAGACGGCTAAGCCTCTCATGACCTCTGTATACTCCATACCTTCATAGAGCCTTGGAGCATGCTTTCAAAGATGAGACTATGAAATAAACAAATGCAATGAAAGGGAGACTGGAATGCTAACCAAGTCAGCTTCCTCAAACTGCTTCCGTGGCTCATCAACTGCCCAGAGAAAGGAACACAACAGACCCTGCTGAAAACCGAGCCACTGGCCTGAGCTAATCGGAGTGTGTGCAGAGGAAAACCACAGAGAGATTAGGTCAATTAGGGGAAGAGGTTGGCGGTAAATCCAGGAAGACACAGCGGAGCTGAAATGGAGAAGTCAGGAAGTCGTGAGTGTTCCATGGTAATGGACAGGAGACCTACTTCTGGGTCTAGCAAAGCAGCAGACTCCAAGATCTGAACACGCTCCTGCCGCAAAACAGGGGCACTTACTGGAGGAAATCAACAAATATCTTTTTTAAATGGTTGCAATTACAGTTTACATTTAATTTTTTTTTTTTTTTATCCACAGCTGAGGACATTTTTGCATTTTTTTTGTTCAGCTAGAGTGGGAGGGAGAGAGAGGAAGAGAAAGAGAGAAACCTCGATGTGAAAGGGACACATCGAGTGACTGCCTCCTATACACACGACCCAACCAGGGCCAGGGACAAACTGCAACCAAGGTAGATGCCCTTAGCGGGAACTGAACCCAGGTCTCTCTGGACCGCAGGCCAACGCTCTAACCGCTGAGCCAAACCGGCCAGGGCACAGTTTACTTTTAAAATGAATCTGTATTCGTTTCCAGTGTACAGCAAAGTGGTTAGAAAAACTTGGGCTGTGTCTGACGGAACCTCAAACGAATACACACCCCTGTGTCCACTGCAGCCTTGCTTTCAGCAGCCGAGACTTGGAAGCAGCCCAAGTGCCCTCAGTAGATGAGTGGATAAAAAAGCTTTGGTAGCAATGGAGTATATTTTGCCGTAAAAAGGAAACAATTTTTGTTGTTGTTGTTGTTGTTGCTATTAATCTCACCCCAGGATATTTTTTCCATTGATTTTTAGAGAGAGTGAGAGGAAGGGAGAGAGAGAAACATCAATGTGAGAGAGACACATCGATTGGTTGCCTCCTGAACGCATCCCGGCCAGGGCCAGGGATTGAACCCGTAACCCAGGTATGTGCCCTTGATGGGGAATCGAACCCGGGACACTTTGGTGTGCTGGCCAATGCAGGCCTGTGCTCTAACCACTGAGCACACCAGCCAGGGCAATAAAAACATCTTAATGGAAAACAATGAATAAACTAATGTTTCCTGACTAGTGATTTCAATGGTAAATTTTAACAATTTGGGCTTCATCAGCTCTACCTTGGCACTCACTGAGCAGTCTGGGCTAAATTTATTTAATCTGAACCCCCACCCCCCAACATCGCATGTGTGAGCTTCTTAAAACAGATACGTTAGATTAGAAAATCATTTTACAATCCTGACATTTCCAAACATTTTAAGCTGTACCTGACCACTTATCTTCTCTCTACAAAATAAAACGAATATGTTCTCCTGGCTCTCTGTGCCTTTGTCCCGGACACAGACACCATCTCTGTGTCCCAAGATGGGACTGTTTACAGACAATTTGCTCCCAGCGATCCGAGAGAAAATTTTCTACTTTGAGAATCACCTCACAGGTGGCATTCATTAACCGTGACAGCTGCAAGGCCCGCCCCCCCTCGCCCCACCACCTGCAGTCGGGAGAGGTCAGCACCTTCATCCACCACTTGACTTTGAACTGGGAGTCAGCCTCCTGCCCAGGCCTGTTCTCCTGCAGTCATGTTTAACCCATAATCAGGATTTTATGCAGTTCCTTACTTAATCTCATGTTAGTTTCAGTCAATTATTTTTGGCTTTATCAGAGCTCACAGCTTGGCTGTACCTCCTAGCATTTCCTCTTGGAAACTTAATAAGCCTATTTTGTAATGTCTTACAAAAGAAATGTAAAAATCCAAGGAGAAGTAAGAGTAACAGGTGTGTGTGTGTGTGTGTGTGTGTGTGTGTGTGTGTGTGTACTCACATAAATATGCACAGACACACTATGTCACGGTAGTTTGGGAGGTGACCTTTGCTGAAATTGTGTTTAGCTGATGTTAACTCTGAATGAGGAAGTCTCTGAAACAGAAGATTCCAAATGACTTTCATCCTCTCTGAGTAAAATGCTACCTGATCCTAATACGTCAGGAAGAGAAGAGAGATTTTCATAGGCACCTCTCCTTCATTAGACTGTCTCGTTCCTTTAACAGCATGTCAGGGATGAAACACGGGCTCCAAGAGAACCGAACCCTTTGGGAAATATCTTTGGCAGTAGAGTTGAAAGGCACCATTTACAAGAAAGATTTCTTTAGTCAAAGTGCCCATAATTTTCTATAAAGCCAAGAGAACTGTGCCCATTTATGTCCCAGGGCCATAAAGAGGTTTGCGAGGGATAAAACTTGTACTTTAATAAATCTGGATCAATTGTCAAGCTGCGTTGTAAACACGTTTTAATCTGGCATTTTTTGTTCTGCCATCGGTGATGATTAGCTGGGGGGGGGGGGTCTTACCAACCGAGACAGTCCTGTGCATCCAGGAAGTAACTGGTAATGAGGAATCCCTGGGCCACAAGCAGGAGAGGAGGATAACCAGGTTGAGGACCACTTTCCAAAAATATGATGGTTCTTTTTTTTTTTTCTTTTTTATCCTCACCTGAGGACATTTTTCTATTTTTTGTTCAGGTAGAGTGGGAGGGGGAGAGAGGAAGAGAGAGAGAAACATCGATGTGAAAGGGACACATCGAGTGGCTGCCACCCGCACAACCAACCAGGACCGGGGACAAACTGCAACCGAGGTACATGCCCTTAGCGGGAACCGAACCCGGGTCTCTCGGGACCGCAGGCCGATGCTCTAACTGCTGAGCCAAACCGGCCAGGGCAATATGATGGTTCTTAATGCAATGCCGGAGAGGCCAAGTTCAACCAGATCTCGACAGACTCGAGAGCCAGGGCACAAAACAGGAGTTCAGGGACCACTGAATAGAGATTCTAGTCAGTTGGTTTTATTTACACGCTAGAACACAGATGCGAGAGCCAGAAACAGACCGGCCGCACAGGACACGAAGCCCAGCTCCTCATTTCAACTAATTGCATTCGTTGGCTCATGCTTGCTGGTGCCTGGGCTTGGATGTTGGGCAGAAACAAACATAAAATTGGGGGAAGGTAGTAGTTTCAAGATACCCCAAATTATCTTCACGATTTTCCACATACAATGTCTGCGACACAATCTAAAAATAACCAACCAGGCTTACAATCAACATTGTGAATCATTTCAATGAATGCTTTTTAAACATTCTCTAAAATAAAAATTGGAAGAGGGATTGGTTATGCAGTGATGATGAGTTACATAATAGTGGGGCAAGAACATGATTTTATTTTAGAACTCCTGTCTGTTTATAACTTGGCCTATCTGTGTCATTTTTAAATTAATGCCTGCTAATTCGTGTTTAAGCCACCATAATGCTGTTATACCATTTTAATATTTAAGTATTTCTCTACACATCCTATAACCATAGAGAAAAGATAGCAAGAGCTAGACCAGTCTTGAGTTATGATCATTTGGGTGAGCCCCTCCTTAAGTTCTTTTTTTGTTTGTTTAATTTGGTTCGTAGTCTTAAAAAGTAACACTTCTCAACACATTACAAGGATAACGACTTCATTGTACCTTGGCTTGTCTTCATAGACTGTGTTCAAGGTGTGTGATTTTTACAGCTAACATTTGATCATATTAAGTTAGAGTTGTAGCATTTTAAACACTTCTAGTAAATGCAACATTGTAAGTCTGGAGCTGAAAGTCCTCCTTGAGGTATCGGGTAGCATGCAATCCCAGCCACAGCAAACCCTAAGTGCACAGCCACATAGTTCTACTGTCTTGTCACCAAAGCTTCCCAAGAGGTGAATCTGCAATCCAGAATCTGCAAAATACCCAAAATCCTTCATGTATGGTGGTGCGCTTTACACTTCTGCATAATTATGTGTTGGTTCAAATTGTTCATTTTCGGTATGCTGCCTTCTGAACACGCTTTCGCGATGGTGCACGTTGATGTTATGCAAATCCACACTCACCGTGGCCTGTGGATGTGTGTGCACCAGTGAATGACTAAATGGCAGGAATAAAAAAGAAATATGGTGGAAGCCATGGGCGGTTTAGAACCTCACATTTGCATCACTTCAAAATGATTTCTCATGTATTATCTCATCCCCAGCCCACGAAGTAAATTAATAATCATCATAAGTCAGAGTGTGCATTTAGGAATAATTTAGGTACTGTCACTTAACAAACTTGTTAATGTACCAGTGTGAAGTTTATATACACAGTTATATATCACAGGTAATAAATTCCAAATGTCTCTAAAATCTGTCCTTTTCTCCACATTCCCACCGTGACCATTCTCATTTTGACCTCCTCATCCCCTGCTTGCACTTTCTTTCCTCTCTAATCTGTGACCCCCACCCCACCCTCAGCATCCTCTCTGCCTAGTCTTTCACCAAGAGGCCGGTTCAGTAACTCAAACAGATCACGGTAGGTAAAGTACTCCTTTGAAGATGCATGTTTTGTCTTTAAAATGTATGCCCATCTTTTTTTTTTATTCTCATCTATAATTTATACTTGTTGGATTTAATACAAACGTCATGGTTTGGATTGTTTCCATTTCTAGGAAAATATGCTATGCCAAGCTGATTCCGTAGCTTCACAACCCCCTGGCACACTGCCTCCTGGTGCCCCCAGAAGTACGTGGACTGGGGCTCCAGGCAAAATCCAAATTCTGCAGAGACCCCCCGACCTCTCATGCTCCACACCCTCAGTGGGTGTAAACGTTTTCTCCTACTGTACTTGTAGGTATTTATGTCACTCTGTATAGGCATTTATTTTAAATCACACATGCGAGAATCTTAGATTTACATGTCAGTCTCTCTAGCCAGAATGTGAGTTTTAAAAGTAGAAACTAGCCCTTATTCACTTATGAATTCCCAGAATCCAGCACAGTTTACAAGCCAGGCTCAGTAAATATGTGTGAAATAAACTAATGAAAGAGAAAGGCTGTTTCACAAAAATAAAATGTATACCATCATATGCCATCTTCCTATCACTCCAGCTGGGAAATCTCTGCTGGCTAAAAAAAGGGGGGGGAACAGTAAGATTGGGGGGGCAGTCTCTAAAACAGCCCATCAGAATGGGCAAACACCTGGGATTGAATGAGTGGAGAGAATCTTGTACCAGTCGAGACTGTCATACAAAACTCTTATGAGAGCCCTGTGTCGCTGTCCATGGTGCTGAGATTTCAGCTAGAAAGCCCTGGCTCCGTTTCAAAACCAGGCCAAGCCAAGTCCGACTGGAGTACAAATGTTTGCATATTTCATTATCTCTGATATAGAGACGGCCTTTTCACCCAGGATCTCTGGACAGTCACATTCCATCAGCTACAGTTCAGCCAGTTTAAGTAAATGAAGCTGACTCTGTTCTGCAAAAGGACTGAGGAGTCAGATGTGGGTTTTCCTTGCGGCCCTGCCTCTAACCAGTTTGCAGCGTAGGGACAGCAATCACACCTTTCTAGGTATTGACTTCTAGGCCTTTGAGTCGAGTTGCTACACAATTAAGATCCAGCAAACCTTCAGTGAATCCCCAGAGCATGGCAGACACTCTCTCTTATTTAATCCTCTCAAAGCCCTGGGAAGTGGGTATTATTATTCTCATTTCACACATGAGGACATGGGGCTTAGAGAGGTAATGTGCTCAAGGGGTGCCTGGGAAGTTCAACAGGTTCATGGCTAGATGAGACCAAGGCTCTCTCCCTCCCACCCTCTCATGGCCGCAGGCCGCTGCTGAGTGTTTTCACGTGGATTCTCTCATACCAGAATGTTGATGACACACAGTGCTTTTGACTTGTCCTTTTAAATCCCCTAACTGGACCAAAAAATTGCATTTGTTTGCAAATGTTTGTTTGTTTTTAATTTTCACATCATGTCACCTAGCCTGTGCCTAAACTGCTCATGAGATTCCTAAAATGTAGGCAACAAAATTTCAGACATCACACGCTGCAGAATTTTCACTGACACAATGCCTAAGGCAAGAGAGACAAAGGAAAAAATGAACACTTGGGACTACATCAAACTAAAAAGCTTCTGCACAGCAAAAGAAACAACCACCAATATAGAAAGAGAACCCACTATATGAAAGAGCATAATTGCCAATGATACATCAGATAAGAGGTTAATTTCCAAAATATATACAGTACTCATACAACTCAACAAAAGGAAGACAAAGAACCCAATTTTAAAATGGGCAGAGGACCTAAAGAGACACCTCTCCAAACAGGAAATGGTGTTACCCATTATATTGTGGAATATAACGAACAAAACAAACTGATGAACAAAATAGGCCCAAAGACATAGAAGTAGGGTACAGACTGACAAACCTCAGAAGAGTTGTGGGGGTGAGGAGGGGAGAGATACACCACAGAACTTATGTGCATGTACGTGTAACCATGCACATGGACAACAATGCTGGGGACGGGGCAAGGGGGGATTGGGAGGAGGGTGTCAAATGGGGGGGGAGAAACAACTCTAACAAAAATAAATAAATAAAAAAAAACAAACAACCCCACGTCCTTCATATAACCTGATGTCTTAAGGGTCTTTTAAAAAGGCTGGGGTGCCCAGTGAGTGGTCTTGTCTGCAGACCAAACTGCCCCAGCCCTGGTAACGGCTGTTCAACTTGATTGCTGCTCCTGCTTCTTGTCTGGGTGGCCACCGCACCCTCACATTCCATCCGTTCAGCACAAGGACCCGGGCCAAGAGAGGCAGCCGTGGATCTGTATGTTACTTTAGGACAATTGAACAACATCAGTCTTGCCAACCCATGAGCAGGGTATATCCTTTCATTTGTTTGTATCTTGTTCAGTTTCTTTCTTTGGTGTCTTGTAGTTTTCACAGTACAGGTTTTTCACCTCTTTGGTTAAACTTATTTCTAGGTGTTTTATACTTTAAAAAAAAAATCCTCACCTGAGGATGCAGAGTGGGAGGGAGGGAGGGAGGAAAGGAGAGAGAGAGACTCAACCACGTGAGAGAGACAGATGGATTGGTTGCCTCTCGCAGGACCCTGACCAGGGCTGGGGCCCCACCCTAACCCAGGTACATGCCCTTGATGGGAAAGAACCGGCGCTCTTTGGTCCACAGGTGGCTCTAACCGTTCAGCCAAACTGGCCAGGGCTGTTTAATACTTTTTGATGCAATTGTGAGTGGGATTGTTTTCTTAATTTCTTCTGGTCGTTCCTTACTGCTGTAGGGAAACTCAACAGATTTCCGTCTATTGATTCTGTGTCCTCCAAATTTACTGAAGTCATTTATTAGTTCTAATAGCTTTCTTTTGGTGGCGTCTTCGGGGTTTTCTATACAGAGTACCATGCCATCTGCAAATAACGAGAGTTTTACTCCTTCCTTTCCAACCTGGACGCCCTTTGGGTCTTTTCCTTGTCCGAGCGCCGAGGCCGGGACTCACACTGCAGTGACCTTGCAGGTGGGCCGCGCACCTGGACAGAGCCCCGACCCCCCAAAGGAGGTGGAGGGCGCCGTGCACAGGGTGCTCACAGGCTCCCCCGTGCGGAGAATCCCCAAAGTCCCCGGTGAGCTCCCGGGGCTCCCCAGTCCTCTCTGTAAAGTCCATCGTCTGCTATACCGACAGACGTCCCGCATAGAAGCGACCTCGTGCAGCACGTGGGTGGCGGTGGGAACCGAAGCTGAGCCTGTGCATGCGCTCAGGGCGCCGCGCACTGTGGCCGGGAGGAGGCGCCACAGGCTCCAGGCCACATAGCTGGGAACGCACCACGGTGACCTCGCAGGTGACCTTGCAGATAGGCCAGAACCAACAGGGCAGCGGGGGAGGGGGGGCGGAGGGTCTCTTTCCCGCGTGTTGTCCGGAGCTGGTCACTCAGCGCCGGTTGCCTCGCAGGACTACGTGCTCTCTTTCTACGTGTGTATCTGATTTTGCTCGCGGGCGGGACAAGTGCAGTATCCAACCCCGGGCCATCTCGGTCCTTTGCATCCTCTTTATTTGTAGGACTATGAAATAGCACCTGCCTTCTTACCCCGCTATGTTGAACCCCTCTGGTGGCTCTTAGCACCTCGTCCGTGGAGCTGTTGTGGCTCTCATCACACCCCGTTCCTACCACATCCTCCCTACCCCTGAACACCATGCCCCCGGCACCCCACACGCCCCGGCGCGGAGTCCAATGCCTTGTGCAGACCAAACACTCCAACCCATTCATAATGAATGACATGTTTGGTGAAATATTGATATTGTGGAAAGGCTTTGCCATTTGAAAATCGGATATTCAAAGCAGTCTAGACGAGCAAAACAACGAAGTTACGCGGCCGCTGCATAGACTTGGCGACTGAAGTGAGCACCTGGAAGTCTGCAAGGCAGGAAGCCATGGGCGGGGGGCACTGCCCGAAGGAACAGCCGGGGTGCCTGGGGTGCCCATCGTCAGAGCAGACGACCAGCACGACGCTCAGCCGGAAGGTGACAAATGTGCATGATCGAAACTGGAGAGAAGGGTCCTAAACGCGCACAGCTCGCCCCCTGTCTGGACATATCAACCAACTGCAAAGCCCAGAGCCAGGCCCTGTGCAAAGAAACCACATGCCGCGGGCAGCAGAGAAATCTAGAAATGTCTAAATGATAGCAAATGTCACACTGCATGCCGGCGCTCATTCCGTACGTGGGGCTACCACAGGACCGCTGGACCCTGTTCTTGCTGATTCCTGGCTGGGGAGACTTCGCCCCGAGTTTCTGAGCTGGGAGACGCGGCACTGAGGTACCAGGCGCAGGTGGCTGGGGCGGTGCAACAGCCCCATGGGTCCCTCTTGGCAGGAGGGAGACCCAGGCACGCGGCAGCGGGCAGGCGGGTCAGGGTTAAAGCGTGGGTCGGCCTGGCCCGGGGCCAGCTAGCGTCGGCCAAGCCACGCCTCCCGGGCGGCCCCGCCTCCGAGACCCCTGGGAGCCCGCGGCGGGGAGAGGGCCGCCCTGCGGCCGCGCGGGGACTCACCACGTCCATGACCTGCAGGAGGCTCAGGGAGAAGTAGACGGTGAGCGGCTGCGAGTCGTTGGCCACGGGCCTCTCCAAGGGGTTGTAGTTCTTGACCAGTTCCTTGTAGAGCTTCCTCTGGAACTCGCCTTGCAGGGACACTTCAGGGGGGAAGAGCCGGCCAGGCTGCTCAGGGAAGGCCGGCGGGGTGCGCCTTACGCCCCCCTGCCCGCGATCCCAGCCACCCCACCAGTGCAGCCCAGACGGGCGGGGCTGGCCCTCCCCGGGCAGACCCCGATGCCCCTAGCGACCCCCAAGCTGGCCCCGGCGGGGCGCACTGAGCCGCCGGCGGCGCCGGGAGCCGGCGGTGGAGGAGCGGAGTGCGGGGAGCCCGAGCTTTACCGCGCAGGAGCGACGCCGCCAGCGCCAGCCAGACCGGGCGGCGCATGCTGGGTCCCGGAGCTGCCGCGGGCCGGCGCGCCCGGCGTCTGGGCTGTCAGCTGTCACCGGGCCTGCTCCTGCGGCCGGGGCCGCCTCTCCCCGCTCGGCTCGCGCCTCCGAAGAGCTGAGTGCGCCCCCGCCCCGCCCGCCCCCGAGCCTCTCCACGTGACGAGCCCCGCCCCCGGCCCCCACCCCAGCCGGCGGCCTGGGGAACTGCAGCCCGGGGTGCAAGTGGGAGGTGCACCCCGCCCCGCCGGCGTCTCCGGGGAGCCCTCCCTCCGCACCGCGCATCAGACCATGCAGGGCGATGTCCAGGGCGGGCTCTGCTCGCCTTTGTTCCCACTCCGCTCCCTCTGGCTCTCGGACCCAAGCTGACCTGGGACGAAGCTGTTCGGGGAAAGCCGGGACCGTTCTGGGCTCTAGTCCTCTGTCACGCTGGTGCTTGGGTGGCAGCGACCAGGAACCCGCTCCCACAGGTTCCGAAGTCTCTCCAACCGGAAGAGACAGGCCCGAGAGGAAGCCCTCTCCGACCTCCCGCTAGATCCAGATGTTTGCAGCATCGCCAGGCTGATTCCCAGCCAGGTTCCGGGGCGCCCAGAGGAGAGGCGAGCTCAGCCAGTGAGACATCCTGCAGGGGTGGGAGAGAAACCGCAGACGCGTTGATGGGATTCCCTCGTGCATATGCTTTTCAGGTGCTGTCCTCCCTTAAAGGAGATTCAAAGGATTGGAAAGTTAACTCCCACCTTCTTGCTGGAAGACAGCGGTGTTATCCAGGCTACTTGTGAGCCTGGGAGAGAGTTAAGTGCCAAGGGGACGTTCAGAGAGGACACCAGTCGGGGGCAGGGGGATCCAGGACTAAGTCAAGTCCTAGACGTTGAGGAGGGGGCATAGTTCTGGAAGAGGAAGGGGGGGGCACTGAGAACGGTCTTCAACAGCGGCAGAAAGCCTGAGTTCATCAGGGCTCCTTGCGCCCAGTAGGGGGCGCTGCCGCTGGCCTTCCTTCAGGCCCCAGAGCATCTGAACTATATACCAGGAGCGCAGCCACTGTGGGCCAGCATAGGCGGTGCCCATATTTCCAAACTGCGTAAGACACAGGATTCTTGGATGACGCCAAAAACTAGGGAAAATCCCACCAAGACGTGACTGCCCTTGAATCGCCGCCCCCCCCCCACACCCCACCCCAAGAACGGGTGGCTGAACCAGTTATTTGATTTGGGAAAAATCAGGAATGTGGCAGGAAATGTCTTATAGCAAATCCACACCTGTTAACAGATGCATGCATGAACAAATACTCATGATAGGCCTTGGCAACCGAAAGGATCCGGAAGGAAGGAAGGAAGGATCCAGACAGGGAGAAGGTTCACAGAAGAGCTGACAGCTGACCCGGGCTTGCCTGGAAGGAGGTGTTCAGCCAGGAGAAGGGGCACCCCGGGCCATGCTGACGGGTGAGCAGACAGGCACGCTCTTGGCTTCATCTGGCTGCTGAGTTGCACACCCTCTGTGGCAGTCTGGGTACACACAGAGTTGGCCCACGATGTAAGAATGAAGCTGCTAGCAGAAAGGGAGTCAGAGAAGGCAAATAAAACCCAGCTGCGGCCCTCCTGGAAAATTCCAGAGGGGTCTTTCGGTGAAAGAATCCTAGACATTGCAGCTTCCTGAGCCCTTTCCCCCCTTGACCCTCCTCATGAGGGGGGGACAGGGGCGGGAAGACTCAGGCCCGTCCCACTGTCGGAAGGAAACAAGAAAAGGTCTGATTTAAAACCTCGGATGAAAGCATCCAACAGTCAGATGCTTTGCTCTCTGATGTCTGAAAACACAAGACAGAGTGTTCTAAGTGCTTTTATTCCATTGGTTTGTGCTTTCCTCTACATTGTAACACTCTGAGCTTTTCAGGAAGCCCGCCCCTTCCGTTTGTGTGGAAGTCCGCATTCCTGACTCATCTCTGTACATGTTCACACCCACCTGCACTTGAAGGGGTCCATCCCAGGGAGCCGTCTCGCACCAGGCAACAGTCCCTTGTCCAGCTACTGAGAAGGGTGACAGGATGGTTTCCCTGGACAGAGAGAGCTCGCCACCTGGTGGCTGCATCAGGAGCTGGGCTCATTCGGTCAGGCCATGACACCTGGGCACTGGGCACAATTCAAGGCAGTAAGGATGCCACAGCGCATGCCCTGTGCCGTTAGGATACCAGTGGTCTCAGCCTCGCCCTGGCCTTGGAGCTAGGTTTCAGTGCTGTCCCCAGGGGCTGGGCCTGCAGAGCTGGACATGCAGTAGCTTCCACAGGCCCGGTGAACTCATGACGGGTGGACACCCTTCAACCAGGGCACATGCCACCCTCAGAAACACATGCTAGGCACACAGGCCAGGCACACGGAACCAAGCCTACACTGATAGGCAAACAGCCAAGCAAGCAACACCAGGCACACGCCCAGCACATGGCAGGGACATGCTTGGGTCACATGCTGGACACGGACGTCAGGATCACCGTGGCGGGCACAGAAAGCTGGCTTTGAGGAATGAGATATGAGCAGGAAACTCCTTGACCGTCAGCTCAGGCCTCCCCATGTCTCTCTCTGCCCCACCAAGCAGCCAGGCCGACTGGGGTCTCAGTGTGGTTTGCTGCAGCCACAGAGCCCGGGGCGTTCGGGCTGGAATTCCGTGTGTGGTGTCTGAGAGTTCACGTCATCGGGCCCCCGTGATGACGTCTGAGTCGTCCTGAATCTTTCACTGTAACATACTCCTACCATGTGTAGCGTGTCCACGCATGACCCTTGAACAACATGGGTTTGAACTGCGTAGATTTCCCCCATAACTATCTCGGAAAATTTTTTGGAGATTTCCTTCCTACCTTGAAGCAATTGTATCGATGGCACGCGGCTGTCTACTGCAAAGCGGTTATGTCGCTGTGCACGAACCGTCATACCTGTAAGTACATACGAATGTCTTCTCACCTGGGGTGCCCAGCGTTGATAATGCTGTCACATCTACAGTAGTTTGTACCATGTAAGACACTGTGGGTATTGACAGATGACTCATCTTGTAAACAGGTGGTGTAAACTTACTGCACTGACAAGTATATACAGCACTGTAAATGTATTTTCTCCTCCTCATGATTCTCTTAGTAACATTTCCTTGTCCCTAGCTGACTTTATTGTAAGAATACAGTATATAATGCATGTGACATACAGAATGTGTGTGAATCGGTACAGCTTCAGTGAGGCAGATGTTCTAGGCAGGCCTTTAGCTGTGCAAGGGTCAGTGCCCCAAACTTTGAGTTCTTCAAGGGTCACTTGTACCTCATTTCTTGTTAATCCACACCCGAGGATATTTTTACATTGATTTTTAGAGAGAGTGGAAGGGAGGGAGGAGGAGAAGAGAGAGAAACATTAATGTGAGAGAGACACATCAGAGGGTTGCCTCCTGAATGACCCCTACCGGGGCTGGGGATCCAATCTGCAACCCAGGTACATGCCCTTGTCTGGAATTGAACCTGCAACCCTTGGGTCTGGGGCTGACGTTCTAACTGCTGAGCCAAACCGGCCAGGGCATGATTGATTGATTGATTGATTGAGTGAGTGATTGATTGACTGATTGATTGATTTTTGGCCAGGGTGATTTTGGCATGGTTTCCTAGAACACCAGCCACAGGGACATGGTTGCTGATCTCACTAGGTATTTCCAATTCTGTCCATCGGGCCATGACACTTTGCGCTACACCTGCAAAGTCGCGAGTACATCGGGGAAGAATCCGAGATGGGCCCTAAGGTTGTACATTCCGCGTATCAGCTCGTCTCCTGCCGAGAAGGCAGGAAACTAACCCTCCCACCTCTCCGCCTCCCCCTTCCCCACCCCCCCGCCCTTCCCACCTCTTGACGCGGCGGAACGATAAGACGAGCAGTTCGGGCCTTTCGCCACTAGGTGGCGCCGCAAAACAACTTTTTAAAGCTGTCTGGGTGACTTTGACCTTCTCCGCTGAGAAGCAGCCTGTAGGTAGATTTCCACGTTTCAAATGCCAAATCGATAGGAATCGCGTGGTTTCCGTGGGAATTCTCACCTTTTATTCTGCTGGCACTTAAAAGAAGTTAGCACAGTGGTGTTCTTCAGATCTGATTTGCCACGCGTGAAGACAGCGAACGATTTCTGTTGAAGTTAATTGCCCACACAGCACAGCCAGCCTTGTGTTTTAAATCACCTTCATGGGGAAGAGAAATGGAAACAACTCACCGGAGCACTCGTGGGGAGCAGGAAGGAACCGGTGCGATGTGGGGTGGTGTGGTTCAAACACATTTTAGAAAAAATAGCCAAGGATCCAGATTTGGGAGCTCAGCGCCTTCAGCTTTTGCAGCCTGAACTGACTAGTTTTCCTAAAACATGTATGAGGCTGGATGCAACACGATGACAGTTCAAAGACTTCTCAGAAGAGAGTTTATTTCAAAGAATGTCATGACTCATCCTGTTGACTTTGTTAAAAATCAAACGAAGTTGTTGTTGTTTTTTTAAAATGTGTGGGAGCGGAGTGAGCATCTGTCACTCACTAGTGAAAAGCACCAGAAAAATAGAACAGGAGGGTTGATGGAGCGGCATGGCCAGGCTGGAAGTTTAGAAACACCCAGGTATTCTGTGCTTTTTATAAATCATGCACCAGGCAGCGCCGACCATGTGACACTTGAAGAAAAACCAACAGCATGGTAAAACCATCACATGTAGCCAACAGGTCCTGCAGGACTATTTACTGTGTGATGTTTACTGCAGGATTGTTAGACGTTACGGGAGACCCTGAAAACATGGGGGAAATACTTATACATAGAGGATAGTTTCATAATAAATGGGTTGCGATACCTAGATATCTGGATTCTTTGCATTCTGGTTATTGATTCATTTGTAACAACCCTTCACAAAACCTGTGGTTAAAAACAATGAAATCATTGCTTGTGCTCCCGGATGTGCAGTTTGAGGGGCTCGGCGGGGACAGCCTGCCCCAGCTCTTTGGAGGCTGGACCAGGAGGCACTTTGAAGACCACTCAAGTCACATGGCTGGGGAGCCGGGGGTGGCTCTGGGCTGGGTGCTTGACCAGAGCTGTGCCTGGGAACTTCAGATCTTCTCCACGTGGGGCTGGTAAATGGGAAGCTCACTGAATGAGCCTGTGGCCCCGCTCTGGGTCCCTCCATAGAGAAAACACCAGAGCCTCCTCCACAGTCTGTCGGTTTCCGCTCATCCAGCTCTCCCCCGGAGCCCTTCTATGAGAGATCTTTTCCTTTATGTTGCTACTTTTCACCTACCTCTGCACCAAAAGGAAGGGTGCTCTTGGAATCAAAGTCTATGAGGTTTCCAGGTGTCTCCAGATACCTCGATATACCACACACATTGGATGTTGAGTAAGAATGTTTGAAGTAAGTCAACAGTGGTTAAAAGGACAAAGGGAAGGAAGAATGAAGGATAAATGTACCACCATGTAAAGAATTCCCTAAGCCGGAAACTGGCATTTTTTTTTATCTAGTTATTTTTCCACCCCCTCATGCCCCTTTGACCACTATCAGCTTGTTTTCTGTATCTGTGAGTCTGTTTCTCTTTTGTTTCTAGTGTTCTTAGATTCCACTTCTAAGTGTACTTTAGATTCCACAGACAGTGTTTGTCTTATTTCAAACGGGCGTTATTTTCAGCATCACCCATCTCGTCACCCAGTCCTGGCCATGATGGTTCCGTTTCATCTTCTGGTCTGTTTGCACGTGTCCATTCCCACCGCTGCGGAGTTCTGAGCCAGTTTCACCATCAATGGCTTTCTCATCGAACACCCACCCTCTGGTCTCACACACTCAGCCAGCCTAACAGGGATCTGTATACAACATAAATCTTATCGCTTTACTTTCTTACTGGAATTCATTTATCTCCTTCCCTTGAGCCTCGGAATAAAGACTAAGAATCTTTCTGTGGTTCACAAGGCTGTCTGTGGTCAGCCCGTCCTGACCATCTATCTCCATCTCCCGGATTCCTCCATGCACTTGATGCTCAAGCCACTCAGAAACGCCTTCGGTTAGTCTCCTAGGGCTGTTGTACAAATGGCCACCGATGGTGTGGCTGAAAGCATCGTAGATTTACTGTCTTAGTCCAGGAGGCCAGAGCTCTGTCATCGAGGTTGTCAGCAGGGCTGGTTGCATCTAGCGGCTCTGAGGGAGCATCTGTTTGTGTGCATGGTGGCTTCTGGCAAAATCCTTGACTCTGCTTGGCTTCTAGCCACGCCCCTCGTCTTCACAGGCCTTCCTCCCTGTGTGTGTCTGTGGGCCTCTCTCGCTCCCTCTCGAGACAAGGAGACCAGTCACTGGACTTAGGATCCGTCCTAGCAGAATAAGACCTCATCTTTACACAACTACTTATACCTGCAAAGCCCCTATTTCTAAAGAAGGTCACATTCTGAGTTTCTGGATGGATGTGGATTTTTGGGAGATTCTTTTCAAACCACTACACTTTCTTTTCTTCTAATAGATTATGTTCCCCCTGCCTTCCAGTTGTTTCCATTAGCATTTCTCTCCCTCACACCTTTTTGGCCTTCAGCTTCTCCCTCCCCCCCCCCCCCACTTCTTCTTGTCCTCAAGATTCTACTTGTTGTAGAGTGGATTTTCCTGCTTTGATGATTCATTTTATGTCAGCTTCACTGGGCCACAAAGTGTCGAGACATATGGTCAAAGGATATTCCAGGCATGTCTGTGAAAGTGTTTCTGGATGAGGTTACTATTTGAATTGGTAGACCAGATGAAGCAGATTGCCCTCCCTCGTGTGGGTGGGCCTCACCTAATCAGTTCAAGGCCTGAATAGAGCAAAAGGGCTGACCCTCTGTCTAGTAAGAAGCAACTCCTCCTGCTGGTCTACCTTGAGCTGGGACACAAATCTTTTGGTCCTGTTTTCAGACTTGAACTGAGACATCAACTCTTGGAATCACACCGGCTTGGTACTTATCAGCCTTCATAATGGTGAGTCAACTCCTTACAACAGATACAGATGTAGATAATACATTGTAGATAATAGATTATACATTATACATATATCTCCTGTTGGTTCTGCTTCTCTGGAGAAAACTACTAATACACCTGGGAAAATTTTTCTTACTCCCAAGAGTTGCTTAGGTGTCCTCCTGAGTGCAAAGCCGTTCGGGGAGGAGGTGACATCCTGCATTGTCACTCCGACTGTGCCCATGTGTGACAGCCTGTGAGTTCCTACACGTAGCAATTTTTCATAGTCACTGTTGTGTCTTCAGTTCTTAGCACAGTCTGTATATGCTTCATAAAGGCTTCCTTCTTCATACGACTGGCTGGGTATGTGATACAGTCCTTTCATCCACATTTCTAAAAGTTAAGAAAAGACGAAAAGCATTTTATAAAACTATGTGAAAACAGGAATGTTGGCAAGTTCTGTTGGTAATCATGGAATAGGTAATTTTAATACTTCTGCTGAAGAAAAATTGTAAGAAAAATCAGATAGATAGATAGATAGATAGATGATGGATAGATAGATATTCTAAAAAAAAAAAAGTGGCAACCCCCAAAACACCAAGAGATGAAAAGAGGAAAAAAAAAATACAACAAATAGTCAAAGATTTGAGGAAGAGCCAGCCCAGAAAGATAGAAGAGTTTAAGACAATGGTCACTCAGTGCCAAGCAAATCCTGCAGAAGACACGGGTCTCGCCACATCCACACCACTAAAGGCTGAGGGGGAGCCAAGACTTCTACTCACCGGTTGCAACGAGGTGCAGAAATCACCTCCCAACATCAGTGTGGAGTCGGAAAGAGCCGATCGGGGTTTGGGGTTTTCATCTCCAGGGAGCGATGAGTGGAGTCTCAGCTGACAGTGATCAGGCCCCACCCCCTCCCTGAGGAGGTATAGGGGGTGGAGAGCCCACACTTTAACCAACACCAGGCACAAGAAGGCCACTCCCACTGGGGTCAGTGGAGGCCATGTGGGGGACAGGGGTGGGCACACATCCTTACTACCCTGGGTGATTTCAGTGGAGGCCAACCAGGGAGCCAGAAATCCCAACTCAGGAGGGAGGAGCCTCTTCCCACCTGGGTGTTAAACAGAGGCCAAGCAGGGGACATGAACCCCTACACCCACCAGCCACAGCAAAGCAAATCCCACCCTCCCTCTATCAGAGTGATGTCAATCAGAGACCTAGCCTCTCTTCATATAGTACCCAAAATGTTTAGTTTTCAATGAAAAAACAAAACAGAATTATACCAAGAATCAGAAAAATAGAAACTTGAGTGAAAAAATGACCATGATTAGGTGCTAACACTTAGATAACAGAGATGTTAAGATTACCTGGCAAAGACTTAAAGGCAGGCATTATACAAATGCTTCAATGAACAATTGCAAGCATGCTTGAAACAAAAACACATAGAATAGGAATTAGAATGTATCAGTAAAGAAATAGAAGATGTAAAGGAAAACCAAATGATATTTTAGAAAACAAAGATACAATAACGAAGTAAGAAAAGCAGAACTCAGTGGACAGACTCAACACCAGATAGAAGTGAACAGAAGAAAGCATCAGTAAACTTGAAGATCAGCCTGGAATCCTATCAAGTCAGTTTCACCAGAAACCACCCTTGATGTTTTCTCTTAGTAAGTCTCCATCCACTGACCCCCACCCCGCTCCTTTAAACTACCACTTTGTCTCGTGTTTGGAGTTGAGCCCGTGTCTCTCCCTTACTGCAGAACCCTGTTGCAGTCATCCCTGTAGCTATTAGAGTCGTCCTCCTGAATAAAGTCTGCCTTACTATTTTAACAAGCATCATGAATAATTTTCTTTAACAAGCAAAAGTCTCGGGTGTAAATCATACCTCTCATACCTCAGAAGCATCCCACGTGGAGATGTGTGTGGGCTTTCACACTCTGCACCTGTCAGCTCTGGCTGAGGGCTACCATGGGGGGGGGCTCTTAATGTAGGAGCCGAGTACGAACAGGACTCTGGGAGAGTCTTCTGAAGGAGCATGACGGGTGCCTGCTGTCACAGAGGCAGGTGATGATCAAACAGGTGGAGCGACAGTGGGCCGGCCTCATACGCTATCTGGTCCACCCACGTGAGCGCGCAGCCTCTGACCCTCCTCTGTTCAATACCCTCCTGTCTGATCCAGCCGTGAGCCCTTGGAAGCAGAACATAACCTCACTGTGTTCTCTGCAGCGCCTGGCTGTACACATGACTCCCAGCAGGCTGACGGGCCGAGGAGATGATCCCACTCAGACATCTGTGTGCAAAGCTGGGCTCTCTCACCAAGCGCCCATGCCGTGAAAAAGAAAACTCGCTTTGATGTTGGTTGCCAGGGAGATCTCTGGGTGCATGGAGCCGGCTTCCCCAGGGTGGAACAGTACACGACGGGGCTGAGTGAGCCAGAGAATTAAGTTTTATTAGAGAAACCTTAGAGAAATGGCCCAAAGCAGATGAGTCATCCAAACACCCCCACTCACAGCTACTCCTTAGCTTTATCCCCAAACATAACATAGGATTCTTTCTTACTGCCAATTTCCACGCTTTTTTTTTTTTTTTTTTTGCTCTTAAAATCATCTGTTAAATGCTTGCTGTGTGCCAGGAATTGAGCTGAATTCTTGACTTAATGGATCCCCAAGAAGCCTGGAGAGGAGTTAACATGACCCTCTACGAGAGAGATAAGCTGAGACCTGTAGGTCCGAGGCTCCTTTGCCATGGCTCAGAGCGAGTGCAGGCGGAATGGGGTCACCCCATGGTCTTCCCCGCCCTCAGCAGCCTCCTCCCCATCCATGCTCCGTACCCTGTGACCTCCTGCTTTGACCCACCTTCCTCCTGAAGTCAGTCCTCAAACTGAGCTCTGCCTTCCCTGGACAGGCAGCTGAAGCCCCGAGCCCCAAGAAACCTTCTTGCAGTCCAGCCCGAGTCACATCTGTCCTCTTCTGAATGTGCTGGTACCCCCAGCAGTGGCTGTTGGTGCCCAGTCTCCCCTGCTGGTCACCACAGTTCAGAGAGAGCTCGCAGTGGGTTATATCTCCTACTCCACAGAATTGCGCCTGGTGCTGGCGTGTAGCCACTCAGCACGGACTCGCTGATGGAACACGGTGCTAAGACTCGGTGCTCGGGTGTTAGCCAGCGTGCTGTCTGATCCTCCCCGCAAGTCCCTTGTGTGTGGCTGGGAGCAGAGTACTGTCAGGGTTTATTGGGGGAGGGCTTAATAAAAGCTAGAAGACACCTTTGATATCCACAACTGAGTCATTATTAAAAGTAAGGAAAAAAATAGCATCTGCATGGCTAGAATGCTTTTATATTCATATCCTTGTCCTTTCATCAAACCATCTGCTTGCATAATTTCATTTCTATTCTTCAGACACCCACGGGCAGCCCTCCACTGAAACCAAACTGCTGGCTAGTCCTGCCCCAATTCTCAGGAAAGATCAAATGAGAAGCCTGCAGCCCTCCCGTGTTTAATCTTCACAACCACCTCTGAGGTTCGTTTTATTTTAAAGGGAGATGCTGAGGGGGCAACTGGTCGCCGCCTGTGGTGAAGTTGCTGGCGAGGACCCATCTGAAGCTGCTGACTCTCAGCTCTGTTCTCGTCACAGGCCCACCTCACTCGGCACCCCTGGCACCGCCGAGGCCTCTGGGTCCTGCCTCCCCCTGCAGAGACAGATCCTTTGCCACCCCCACCTCCCCACTCCCCCGCACTGTCTTCCCTCACTGGGTTACTGTGACAGAATCAGTGAGTCCTGGAACTTCCTCTTGGAAAGTTGCTATAGAAACTCGGGTGGGGTGTTCAAGAGGCTGCAGTGTGACGCCTCCCGGGCTGATGCACGGAGCCTGGAGCTCTAAATCAAAGCCCGGCTCTCTCGTGAGACATGTGCCATGCTAGAGGGGGAAGAGAAAGCCCCGCTCCTGTCGGTCTAACTCCAGCACCGAAGAGAAAGAGTGCTTTGAGCTCACCGAGCCCTGCCACCTCGGTTCCGAGCTCGGGGGGCTGAGCCCAGAATGGCCACCAGGGTGTCAGAGAGGCCTCCGCGTCCGTGCTCCAAAGACGGACAGGACACCGACTCCCCCGTGGAGCGCCACCAAGCCACACTGTCCCAGAGCAGGTGGGCGAGTAAGCGGGAGGAGCCTGCCCCTGGCTGGGCTTTGGATGACCACCCCTGACTCTTGCATCCCCTCAAGGACTCCTGGTTCTTGCCCCAGAGCTGCCTGACTCCACAGCTCCAAGCGCCGTGAAGACAGGCAAAGGCAGATCACTGACTTCCTGGCGGCTGTTTCCAGGGAGGCTCTGTCCCTGCTGCTCCGAGCAGCTCACAGCAGACAGATGGAGCCTCCGGTGTGGGGACAAACAGCCTGAGCCCAAAGCCCAGCTCTGCCCGTTCTAGCGGTGCCCTCGGTTTTCCTGTCTGCGGTGGGGGCGTGCTGACTTATAAGGTGACCTTGAGGGTTTCGTGCGGTGATGTGCTCCTCAGCCACACTGTCCAGAGAGCTCGAACCCTCCACAGCCAGGAGCCCCGCCGTGAGGAGAGCAGCTCCCAAGTGGGGGCAGAACCAGCAGCCAGGAGGCCCACCTGCCAGACCTGCGCGGCAGGGGCCCGGGGGGCGGGGCCGGTGGCAGCCGGACGGGCACTCAGGGCGTTTGATCCCACATGTTGACAAAGGACTGGGTTTTCACAGGGTTGCCTGCGAAATGTTCTCTTTTCACACAGTTCTTAAAATAAATCTTGCTGAAGGGAGGGTTTCGCAGAGGAGAAGTGACAGATATATCCTGTTCTACATAAGATGACTAATAGCCCACAAATGTTCCCAAGAAGCATAAGCTGGAGAATGTCAGAGACACAAAAGGCCTCAGAGACCTGGGGGCTCATTGCCCATGTGAGTTATGGGAGGCCAGGAGCAAGTGTAGCTTTTAATATTCCATTTATTGCCCGGCCGGTGTGGCTCAGTGGTTGAGTGTCGACCCAGCACCGAGAGGTCGCCAATTTGATTCCCGATCAGGACACATGCCCAGGTTGTGGGCCTGATCCCCAGTGGGGGGCATGCAGGAGGCGGCCAATCGATGTTCTCTCTCATCAATGTTTCTATCTCTCTCTCCCTCTCCCTTCCTCTCTCTCTAAAACCAATAAAGGAAAAATAAAACAAAATTAAGAGTTCTTTAAAATAAAATAAAATTCCATTTATCTGAACACATCCTGAGTACCCACTGTATGTGAGATTTTGTGCTGGGATGGGACAGGCTTATGGATGTAAGTAAGAGACAGACCCTGATCCATGAGCAAAACAGTACAATCAGGGGGTTGAGACATAAGCAAATATAACAGTGAACAGAACGGTAAGAGATACTAAACGACAGATACGAGCCATGGACTCCCAGAGCCTGGAGGACTGAGTTCTCTGCTTTGGCAGAGGGAGAGGCGGATCATCCTGAGAAAGGTTCTCTGGAGCTGGAGTTCCCGAGATTGAACAAATCACCAGCATATTTGTAAGAATCTAGGCTTTAGAAAAGGCAAATACAAATCAAGTTTTAAGAAGAAGAAAGTCTGTCTGAACATTATTTATTTATTTTTTATTTATTTATTTATTTATTTTTTAATCCTCATCCGAGGGCATTGTTCCATTTTTTGTGCAGACAGAGTGGGAGGGAGAGAGAGGAAGAGAGAGAGAGGGAAACATCGATGTGAAAGGGACACATCGAGTGGCTGCCACCCGCACGACCAACCAGGGCCGGGGACAAACTGCAACCGAGGTACATGCCCTTAGCGGGAACCAAACCCGGGTCTCTCCGGACCGCAGGCCGATGCTCTAACCGCTGAGCCAAACCGGCCAGGGCTGTCTGAACATTATTTAAAACCCTGAAAAGTGAGGTTCAGAGAGAAATTTGAAAAATAATGTCGTGGAAGATTGTATGGCCATGCACCCCGGAGAGGGCCCTGCCTAGCCTCCCATCTCGGATCGACTGTGATGCTCAAAGGAGAAAGAACACCGGGCAGAAGGCAGAGGCCAGGTAGCCTTGTGACCTGCCTGGACACTCGCTGTGTTCCGCTAACTCAGACCCAGAACCGTCAGCCTTTACTGGGTCAAGTACAAACTCTGACCAGTCAGTGGCTGACCACTAAACGATGCTGATCCAAGGCACGCCTGGGACCCCAGGCTTAAAAACAAAACAAGATTTAAAAAAAAAAATGAGCAGAGACCCCTTCAGCTGCACATGTGGTGGAGACCAACCTAGAGGATTGGTCCAGATAAGTCAGTAAACAGGGGAACAAAACAGTTTATAAGACAGAAATATCGATAGCAATATTTGATCTAAAGTGTTCAGTTTTCAACAAGAAATTAAGGGACAGGCAAAGAAACATGAAAGTGTTATCCATATACAGGAAAGAAAAATTCTTTCTGAGGGGGCCCAGACATTGGACTCAGCAGACAAAGACACCAAGGCAACTGTTACAAATATGTTCAAAGAACTAAGGGAAACAATGTTTCTTTTTTTTGTTTTGTTTTGTTTTGTTTTGTTTTTGGTACATGCCCCTAGCTGGAACCAAACCCTGGACTCTCTGGTCCACAGGCCAACGCTCCAACCGCTGAGCCAAACTGGTCAGGGTAGGGAAACAATGTTTAAGAATAAAGGACCAATGGAATACTACTCAGCCATAAAAAAGAAGGAAATCTTACCCTTTGTGGCAGCGTGGATGGACCTGGAGAGCATTACGCTAAGTGAAATAAGCCAGTCAGAGAAAGACAAGTGTCACATGATCTCACTCATTTGTGGAATCTAATGAACAAAATGAACTAATAAGTAAAATGGAGACAGACGCATAGAGAGAGAACAGGCTGACAGTTGTTGGGGGTGGGTGGGGCGCTTGGTTGGGGGGTGGGGGGATTGAGCAAAAAAAATTTTTAAGAGAAAAAACTCATGGACACAGACAACAGTGTGGTGATTGCTGAGGGGAGGGTGGTGGAGGTGGAGGAGGGTATAGGGGGGATAAATGGTGATGGAAGGAGACTTGACTTGGGCTGATGAACACACAATACAGTGTACAGATGATGTGTTGTGGAGTTGTGCACCTAAAACCTGTATAAGTTTGTTAACCAGTGTCACCCCAATAAATTCAACAAAAAGGGTAAAGAAAAAGTATGGTGACATATTAAAGAGAGAGTCAGTGGTTCTCAACCTTCCTAATGCCGGGACCCTTTAATACTGTTCCTCATGTCGTGGTGACCCCCAGCCATAAAATTATTTGCGTTGCTACTTCATAACTGTAATTTTGCTACTGTTATGTCTTAGGCAACCCCTGTGAAAGGGTCATTCGGCCCCCAAAGGGGGTCACGACCCACAGGTCAAGAACCGCTGGAATGAAGCCGTAGAAATTATGTTTTAAAAAATAACCTAATGGAGATTCCAGAGTTGAAAAGCATAGCATATTTGAAGTGGCAGAAGAAATAATAAGAAACTTGAGATTATACAATCTGAAGAGAGGAATTTAAAATAAAATAAATTGAACAAAGCCTTAGAGAAGAAGGGAAAAGGGGCATAATGTGTTGGAAGGAACAGGAGCCCCCAAACATCCCAGATTTGATTTAAAGAAATGATTCATCTACACACCCGAGTTGCACAAACGCTAAGGAAGGTACCCTAAGAAATTCACACCTCAGTGCATCATCATCGCCCTTTTGAAAGAGAAAATCTTGACAGCAGCAAGGGAAAGGGTTCATCAAGTGTGGGGATGAACAGTTCCTCCTTGTGAGAACTCCCTCTGCAGAGACGATGGAGTCTAGAAAGCGGTGCATGACACAGGGAAAGGACAGAAAGAGAAAAAAGTCAACCAAAACAGAATGTGAAATAAAGACATTCCAGATACACAGGGACAGGACTCATTTCTAGAAGACCTGCCTATAAAAAAATAATTTTTAAAAAATCCTTAGGCTGAAAAGAAATGATAGCAGAGAGTGACATGAGCCCATGTGAAGAAACAAAAGCCCTGGAAAAGGTCATTACATGAATATAGACGACAGTAAAAATGTGTTCCTTCCACCGGCTGGCATGGCGCAGTGGATTGAGCATGTCCCTCAGACTGAGAGGTCCTGGTTCGATTCCCAGTCAGGGCACACGCCCGGGTTGCGGGTTCAATCCCCAGTAGGGGGCGTGCAGGAGGCAGCCGATCGATGTTTCTCTCTCACATTGATGTTGCTATGTCTGTCTCCCTTTCTCTCTCTAAAAAAAATCAATAAAAATATATTTTAGAAAAATAAAAATAAGTGTGTTCCTTCCTTTTTTTTGGTCTTATTTCACTTAAAACATATTTGTGTAAAAATAATTATAACTATATTGATTGTTGAGTTTTAGCCTATTTGGATATGTACTTAATAGATATGGTAATAATTACACAAACAAGACGAGTAGAAATGGAGCTTTATTGGAAAAAAATCTATATTTTACTATTATTATGTTAATATTAATCTGAAGTGTATTGTGAGAAAAATCAAGATGCATATTGAAATTTCCAGGGAGGGAAAAAACCCACTAAGAAAAGCCTAAAAATATAGTAAAACCAACAGTGGTATGGCAACAGAATGTAAATGGTACAATAGAAAGTATCTACTGAATGACAAAAAATACAGTAAAGAAGCAACAGAGGAAATAAAAGGATATAGCCCTGGCTGGTTTGGCTCAGCGGTTAGAGCATCCGCCTGCGGTCCGGAGAGACCTGGGTTCGGTTCCTGCTAAGGGCATGTACCTCGGTTGCAGTTTGTCCCAGGCCCTGGTTGGTCGTGCGGGTGGCAGCCACTCGATGTGTCCCTTTCACATCGATGTTTCTCTCTCTCTCTCTCTTCCTGTCTCTCCCTCCCACTCTATCTGTGCAAAAAATGGAAAAATGTCCTCGGGTGAGGATAAAAAAAAAAAAAGAAAGAAAGAAAGAAATAAAAGGACATAAAAATTAAGTAGCAAAATGGTAGATGTAATTTTGTGTGGGTGTGTGTGTGGTATGTGCTCCTAGCAGGAACCGAACCCAAGACTCTCTGGTCTGCAGGCCGACGCTCAACCGCGGAGCCAAACTGGCCAGGGCATGGTAGATGTAAATTTGATCCTATCAATAATTACATGACATAGTATGGCTATTATCAACAAGACCAGTAATAACAAGTGTTTGAGGAGGTTGGGGGGGGGGGGAACCCTCCTACACTGCTGGTGGGAACATAAATTGGTGCAGCCACTATAGAAACAAGTATGGAGGTTCCTGAAAATATAAATAAAGCTGCCACATGACCCAGCAATCTCTCTGCTGGGTATGTACCCAAAAGCTTTGAAAATATTTATGTGGAAGTTATATGTACCGCTATGTTTATTGCAGCATTATTCCCAGTGGCCGAGACATAAAAACAATTGAAGTGTCCTTCAAGAGCAGATTGGATAAAGAAGACAAGGCACGGTGATATGTTTGAACATCTGCTTTCCTTGGGATGACTCTTCTCACACTCACTGTTTTGAAAACTTAGTTCAATAATGGCCAATATTTCTTCTTTTCTTTCTTTCTTTTTTTTTTTTTTATCCTCACCCGAGGACATTTTTTCCATTCTTTGTTCAGATAGAGCGGGAGGGAGAGAGAGGAAGAGAGAGAGAAACATTGATGTGAAGGGACACATCGAGTGGCTGCCACCTGCACGACCAACCAGGGCCGGGGACAAACTGCAACCGAGGTACATGCCCTTAGCGGGAACCGAACCCGGGTCTCTCTGGACCGCAGGCCGACGCTCCAACCGCTGAGCCAAACCGGCCAAGCCAATATTTTTTCTTTTCTAATGGATGCACTTGAAGTTGAATTTTCCTCTAATTATCATCTTGGTGACATCACTCAGGTACAGCCATGTAGCCATTCTTTATCCTTCACTAATAAATATTTAATGATGTCCACTGTGATTTCCCTACCCCTTGAATTATTCAGCAATCCATTTTTTTTTTTTTTCATTTCCAAAGGAGTATGGCTTTGGGGCTCTATTTTATCATTGTTTTTTATTTTTGAATATTTATTAGATATTATCTATATGAAATAGAGTACTTGGTATTCATTTACGTTGCCTTTGTGACTTCGTATCTTCCAACTTTGGCAACATTTTATATAGTTTTTAATTAGGTGCAGGGTTCTAGATATGCTCACTAGTTCCAGCTCACTAATTATGCTGTTCAAGTGTTTTTTTAACCCTCTACCAAGACAGTGTTACTATGTTAATATCGTGCAAGACTGCTAAACAGAAAAATGATACAATATTTCTGGAAGAAATTGATGTTCTCTGTTTCATTAGAGAGTACTGCCATCATACGTCCCTTTATTCTTTGACATCATTTCTTTGAGTTTTCTGAACATATTTGTAATAGACGCACTGATGTCTCTGTTGGCAAGTCTGACAGCTGACCCCTAAGAAACAGTTACTTTTGACTGTGTTTTCTCCTGTTTAGAGGTAACTTTCCTGTTTCTTTGCAAGTCTCATAATTTTTTGTTGTTGAAAATTGGATACTTTATAATATAGTGTACCAACTCTGGATCCCGGGGGGTTGTTGTTTCTGCCTTGTAAATTTTTGTCGGAGTGACAAGTCCCAGGAGCTTGTCTGAATCAACTCTGTAGTCTCCCCCACAGTGTGTAGCCAATGAATGTCTCGGCTCAGTGTGTCTGTTGGTTTGAATTTTTAATCCTGGCTTCCTAAGGGTGCAGGGAGGTCAGCTTCACTTAGTGATCCGCCAGTGACTGGTCAGAAGTCGGTGCTTAAACATCTTGACCCCGTGAGGCTGATGGACTGTGGCTGAGTTGGAGAGAGCTCATTCAGGCAGTTCACAACGCTGTCTTGGGTTTGACTTCCTATTGGCCATTCTAGTTTCGCCTTTGAGCATCCCATTTGGGTCCTATCTGGTCTCTCTTGAGCTGCCCGTGACCTTGAACATGTGTGAAGCCTTCCAGACCACCCGTGATAAGTGGGAGTTTATGAAGGGTCACAGTACAGTCTTGTTCCCCAAATATATGGTTATTGTGCCAGTCTGTTGTTTACCCCAACCTTCCATGTCATTGAGTGGATGGCCACCTTTTTTTTTTTTTTTTTATCCTCACCTGAGGACACTTTTCAATTTTTTGCACAGACAGAGTGGGAGGGAGAGAGAGGAAGAGAGAGAGAGGGAAACATCGATGTGAAAGGGACACATCGAGTGGCTGCCACCCGCACAACCAACCAGGGCCGGGGACAAACTGCAACCGAGGTACGTGCCCTTAGCGAGAACCGAACCCAGGTCTCTCCAGACCGCAGGCCGACGCTCTAACCGCTGAGCCAAACTGGCCAGGGCTGGATGGCCACCTTTTGATGAATGAAGTCAAGCCTCTTGGTCTGAGGCACTAGTACAGCCACACTCTTTTTTTAAAATCCTTACCCGAGGACACTTTTTCATTGATTTTTAGATAGAGGGGAAGGGAGGGAGAGAGAAACATTGATGTGAGAGAGATACATTGATTGGTTGCCTATTGCATGACCCCCACCAGGGCCAGGGATCAAACCGGCAACCCAGGTACACACCCTTGACCAGAATCAAACCCACGACTCTTAGGTCCATGGACTGACTCTCTAACCACTGAACCAAATTGGCCAGGGCAAGCCACACTCTTTTTTAAAAAAATATTTTTACTGATATTTTTAGAGAGAGAGGAAGGGAGATGGAGAGAGAAACGTCTATGTGAAAGCAAAACATTGATTGGCTGCCTCCTGCCAGGAACTGAGCCCCAAACCCAGGCATGTGCCCTGGCTGGGAATCGAACTGGTAACCCATTCATGCATGAGAAAAACCAATGGAAAAATATCCTCCAATGAGAATTAACAGCAGCAGCAAAAAAAGAACCAACCAGTGAATGCATAAATAAGTGGAACAACAACTTGATGTTTCTCTCCCTCCCCCCCCCCCCTGAAAGTCAACAGATAAAATGTTATAAGGATGAAAGCAGTCTGCCCCTTCCAAGCAGGCTTGGAGATCTCTTCAGCTAAATGGGCTTGTGGTTCATAATCATCCAAGTCCGGGCTGTGGCCCTCACCAGAGGCCGCCTTGACATCCATATTTCTACCGACAGTCTGTTTATGGTGACTTAGGCACCCTGCAAGGGAATTTAGGGCTTTTCTGCCCTGCTTTGCACGTCTTCCAAGTGCTCACCACCGAAATCCTAAACGCCCACATCTCAGGTGACAGTCGGCTGCAGGCAGCCTAGGACACCATCATCATTCTCCAGGTTCTCCCAGCCTCTGGTCACCACCTGACTCCAAAGCCACATCCCCACATTCAGGCCTTGGCTCCAGCACCCCACTTTCGGTAGGGGAACCTGTGTTTGCTTCTTCTGTTGCCACTGTAACATACTCACAGGTGTAGCATCAGATAGAGGGGTCAAAATCCTGCCTGTCGCACTGGCTCAGCTCCGAGGCCCCGGGTCCGAGGTCTGGTTGCTTTACGCAGTTTTCATTCACTTAAGCACAATCCGAGAGCCCGCAGGAAGGACGAGGACCGAGGACGGGTCGCGGTGCTCCCTCCATGGCAGGCAAGGGAACCCCAAGGGGTCGCTGGCTCTCAGGGAGCCACTGGAAGCAGAGACCAGACCCCGTCTATTCAGTAGGATCTCAAACTGGAGCGTGGAGGACAGAGAAACCCTCTCGAAGATCATCCCCAAGAGGGTGAATTACACGGAAAATGTGTCTTTGTTCCAAAGGACTTCGGGTGGTGGAAAGGTGGGTCAGTACCTGCTTCCTTCCTCCGCACCGCTCCCCCAAAACACACGTGCACCCGCTTGTGTGCACACATACGCGCACACACACACGCACGCGCACATCCCTGCAAACCACTGCGATTACAACATTTTTTTTTTTTACACTTCAGGTGGGCCTATTAGTTTCCGATAAACATACTTGGCATCTATTTCTGGATCTCATCAGCCTAATGAAAGGAGCCCGGGATGATTCACAGCCAATTCCTGCGCTCAAGATCAACGCCATGCACTCCTCACTCTGGATGGTGAGGATTGAGAGGGGTTGGCTCCGCCATAGTCTGGCAGCCGTTTCAAATACAAATGAACCGACTGCAGTAAGAAATACCCTCTTCCCAGCCCTGTCTGGTCTGCACCCTCCTTTCCGGGCCCCCCTTCCCTGATGGTGTGTTTCCCACGCAGCTCCGCCGGGCTGCATCTGATGTGTATTTCTCTGTGGTGGAAGGAAGAGATGCGTACAGAAAAGACAACTACAAATAGATCTACTTCTGAAGTTCCCTGCCGGTGATCCATTCTAAGCCGCGATGCGTCGTTATGGAAATGCACATCTGCAACCTGCTTCTGCTGAGGGTGGTGACAATTCCCAGTGCACTCAGCAGCTCAGCAGCCCTCCTTCCGGGGTGTCACGATGCTCCACCTGGTGTAGATGGGCGTGCCCTGGGTGAGCAGCCCGCCCCGCCCCGTGTGCTCACCTGTGTCATTTCCAAGGCCGGGGCTCCCGGGCCAGGCGCCGCACCCATGGATATTCCACACGGCAGTCTGAGCATGGTCAAGGGTCAAAAGCCTACGTTTTAAGTGGAAACATAAACCATGCTCCCACTCAGCCTTCGTGTTGGTGTTTCGAGGCTCCAGGATCTAGAGCTGGGCTTGGAGACTCTTGTCTTCCTTTCTCTCCTCTGCAAAACATGGCACATAATGGACATTGCAGTCAACTCCCCCAACAAGGAGGAACACAGGAGAGGAATCGGGTGAGGATGTGGATATAAATACGGGTGAGTGCTTTTTTCTTCTTTTGCTTTAGGACAGTATTATAAAATATTTTATGACCAAAATATCAATTTTCTTTTTTTAAATCTAATTCAACAATAAATTGTTGAATGTATTACAGATGCTCATTTTTCCCCCATTGACACCCTCCTCCTCACTCCTGTCCCCCTCCCGCCTTTTCCCACATTGTTGTCTGTGTCCATTGGTTATGCATATAAGTTCTTTGGTTTATTTCTTCCCACCTATCCCAACCTCTTTCCCTTTGAGGTTTGTCAGTCCCTTCACCTTTTTCACCCATTCCCCCAACCCCCCTCCCATCTGGAAATCAACAAAATGTTCTCTGTATCTATGAGAATGTTTCTGTTCTACCTGTTCATTTTGTTTGTAGATTCAATTGTTGATAGCTATGTATTCATTGCCATTTTGTTTGTTCATATATTTTATCTTTTTCTTCCAAAAGACCCTTCATCATTTCATATAATAACGGTTTGGTGGTGATGAACTCCTTGAACTTTTTTTGTCTGGGAAACTTTTTATATGGCCATCGATTCTAAATGACAGCTTTGCAGGATAGAATAATCTTGGTTGTAGGTTCTTGCTTTGCATCACTTTGAATATTTTTTGCCACTCCCTTCTGGCCTGCAAAGTTTCTTTTGAGAAATCAGCTGACAGTCTTATGGGAATTCCCTTGTAGGTAACTAACTGCTTTTCTCTTGCTGCTTTTAAGATTCTCTCTTTGTCTTGAACCTTTTGCATTTTGATGATGATGTGTCTTGGTGTGGGCCTCTTGGGGTTCATCTTGTTTGGGACTCTCTGTGCTTCCTGGACTTGTATGTCTGTTTTCTTCACCAAGTTAGGGAAATTTTCTGCCATTATTATTTCAAATAGGTTTTCAATTTCTTGTTCTCTCTCTTCTCCTTCTGGTACCCCCAAGATGCAAATGTTGGCACGCTTGAAATTGTCCCAGAGGCTCCTTACTCTATCCTCATTTTTCTGGATTCTTTTTTCTTTTTGCTGTTCTGATTGGGTGTTTTTTGCTTCCTTATATTCCAAATCGATGGTTTGCTTCTTGGCTTTACCTACTCTACTATTGAATCTGTGTAAATTATTCTTTATTTCAGTTAGTGCCTCCTTCATTTCTGACTGGTCCTTTTTTATGCTCTTGAGGCCCTCACTAAGTTCGCTGAGGCCCTCACTGAGTTCATTGAGCATCCTTATAAGCAGCATTTTGAACTCAGCATCTGTTAGGTTGCTTATCTTCATTTCGCTTAGTTCTTTTCCTGGGGTTTTGTTCTGTTCTTTTATTTAGAACCTGTTTCTTTGTCTCCTTATTTTGGCTGCGTCCCTGTGTTTGTTTCTGTGTATTACTTAACGAGCGGTATGAGGCTCGCTGAGACCAGATGCTGCTTGTCTGAAAGAATTTAGGAAAAACCTGAAGCAGGATCCAAGACAGGCCAATCCTATGGTTAAGCAACTGGCAACAGCTTGGGTGGGCCTGAAAGTTGTGTGGGGCGGGGCGGGGCCTCAGGGAGTCACCAGGGCGGGGCTACCAGTGTGAGCCAGATTGCTGGAGTCCCAGATATGGCTTCTGTCTGCCACCCCAGGGAAGGGCTCACCAAAGGAACAAAGGCCTCTGACAACACGTTTGTCCCTGAGAAAGCCCCCTCTCCAGCCCTCGCTCCAGTGCCAAACAGCTCAGTTCTTCCCTGTGTGTCTCTGGTGCCCCTCGAGCTGCCTCCCCTCCAAGCTCAGAGGGAGAGAGTCCGATAAGACCGTGTGTGGGCCCTTTAAGGAGCTGCCTGGGGCTCCAGCCGCTTCAGCTTCCATGAGCCAAAGTTCCTGCTGGTTTTTCCAGCCAGAAGTTATGGGGATTCTCTTCCTGGCACTGGAACCCTGAGCGGAGCACCTGGTGTGGGACGGGGACCCCTCAGTCCTCATGGAGGACCTTCCCAGCCGAGGTGTCCTCCTGATTTTTATCCGCCACAAGTGGGTGTGGGACCAGCCCGTCCCCTCCGCCCCTCCTACCAGTCTCCATGTGGCTTCTTTAATTCCGTAGTTGTAGGGCTGCCATTCAGCTCAATTTCAGGTGGTTCTGAATGATGGTTGTTCTGTAGTTTAGTTGTAACTTTGATGTGGTTGTGGGAGGACAAAATACCGCGTTTACCTACCCAGCCATCCTGACCGGAAGTCCCCAAAATATCAGTTTTCAGTGTTTGCACATATATATGCACTTGTTAAATAGTATTTGTTGATAAGTTAAATATGTTAGTACTTTTTAATCACTCTTTTAATTGATTTAGAGAGAGGAAGGGGAAGAGAGACACAGAGAGAGAGAGAAACATCGACCGGTTGCCTCCTGTACCAGCCCCGACCAGGAATCAAACCCTCACCTGGGTATGTGCCCTGACGGGGAATGGAACCCACCACCTTTTTGTATATCAGACAACACTCCAACCAGCTGGGCTACACCAGCCAGGGCAGTACATTTTCACTGCAATGCAAAATAATTAACAAAGCAATTCCATTCAAACAAACAATTCTAGCACCAACGAAAAGTTCTGGTTTCCTCTCATTTAGACCCAAGGAACTGTCGGGCTCATTCTGCAAGTCCGTGCCTGTTCTAGACGTGGAGGGCAAGGCCCATTCCAACATGGGCACCCCAACATCAGAACTGGGAACAGCGCACGGAATGGGCCCCGTCCCTGCCTGCTTGACCCAGACCACCTCCAGAGGTGAGTAGCTCTCAATATTAATAACACAAGTCAGTCATGTAATAATGGGAACCTTTTATATGATTTTATTTTTTCAGAGATCTCAATTTCAAGAGCCCTTGGAGCTTAAATTCTGTCATTCTTCTCCATTTCTACTCTGGTTTAGAAATCTGTTGATTTCACTGACGGCATATGGACAGGCACCTTAGGTTGCAACTTGCTCAGGGAGAGAAAGATGGATAGACCTTCAAGCACCTGCCATGGGCCGCCAAGGAGGTGACCTACTCTCCCTCTGTCTCTGTGTTTTTTTCTTTGCCAATCTCAGGCTTCTAATTTCCTAAACTAAACTCCCGAGGGCCCTGGGCCCCACTGTGGTGTGAGCATTGGGAGGAGCCCAACCTTGGCTCCATGTCAGCAGCCAAGCAAAACGGAAGGTGAGCAGCACTTGCTTTAGGAGTCGCAGGGCAAGATGAGATCGAGATCGTGTGTCGCATTTGCATCGAATTGTAATTGGCCACAGAGCGATTCCAATGGAGAAGGGGTGGGGTGGCGGGGACCATTGTGAGAAAGCGTATCTACAAACCTGTGTGCGGTCGGGGACGACATCAGACTCGAGTGTCTAATCAGCTTCAGCAAATAACGTGGGCTGGCAGAGCCAGGGCCTCCCCACAGCAGGGGCCCAGAGGAAAGGGGCCCGGGTGGGGGCCAGCATCCATTCAGGTGTCTCCCAAGGCAGAGGGCCACCCTGGGGGCTGAGCTAGCCTCTGCCTGAAGGAAGGGGGACAGGCAGAGCATGGGTGGCTGCCAGGCCCTGGGATGAGAAGCGGCCACCAGGGACTGGACTTTACAGAGACTTCATGCTTCAGGGAAGGACGCTGGCTTAGAAGAGGGTGCCCTGTGCCCCGCCCCTTGGAATACTGCACCTGACTCTCCTCCATCCCTCTCCTGGCCGCCGGCCTATTCCAGCCTTAGTGTCTTCCCCACACAGTGATGTTGGGGCAGTGATGCCAAAGCCCCTTCCGATTCCACCAAAGCCACCCCGACTCCTAACGTCCCTGTGGTCTCCAGTCCCCCTAGACACACACCGCCTGTTCCAATCTGCCTCTCAGGTTGCCCCCAGCACTTTCTCTGACCCCTCAGGTCCTTCAGAGGCGCCACCCCCACACCAGGAAGCCAAGACAAGTAGTCTGCCCTGCAGAGTACACCCAAATGGCCCTCCGGTTCCCGTTTGCGGCAGCTGCCTCCCCAGCCTTCCAGACATCAGACTTTGCACCGCCACCTACTCAGCTCAGGTCAGCTTTGCACTTCGTCCACCCCCAAGTCCAGGCCCGAGGCACGCTGGACACCTGACCCCGGACCCCTTTGATTTTGGTATCTCTGGAGCCTCAAGGAAAATACAAGAACCCCACTGAGCAACGGAGGTTATCTCAGCTTTTCTTCCTGAGAAGGGGATCCAGATGGCCCCCGCTGACTCCCTTCTACACCTCTGTCCACACCGTCCCTGCATCCAAAATATGTCGCGTCTCTGCGCCTTTCACCACTACGTGCCTGGTCCAGGGACCCAGCTTCTGAGACCCAAGGGCGTTCTCCTCTCCCTCCCTTGACTGCTTCTGCTGCACGTGAGAGCCTGTTACACAGCTGCATGTGTGCACACACAGGTGCGCTCTGCTCCCTGTACCTGAACACAGGCTCGGCACACACCGCCCCCACCTGCACGTGCGCGTCAACATCAGGTAGAACACGTGGGCAGGTGCGCTGGGCCTGGGTAAATGTTCACCAGTGGAGTCAAGACCCATTTGATGGATGCTGACCTGGGCCACCTCAGCAGGCCACTAGGTGGCGCCCCTGACCCCTGGGACATCCCTTCCTCCGGGAAAAGCCGCCCTTCTGGCCAGTGTGCTTCATTTGAGGTCAACGTAGAAAAGGTTTTTCCCACCCAAACCACAGGGCAGTCTCCATCCCTCCTACGAGGAGGCAGCTGTGGTCCAAACCACAGCCAACTGCTTTCGGCGCTGCTCACACATCCTTCGTGGTTTTGTCTTTGATTTAGAAATGGATTCTGCTTTCCAAGCCCACATTTTTCACCAGGAAGGCCCATAACTTTGAGTCCCACGTTCCTGTTTTATCAGTATTTGTTCATTCAATTCTTGACCCCCCTGCCCCCCAGAAGGGATGTCTATTTGAATGGCTTATCACCGCAGCAGCAGAATTTTCCCGGAAAGCGGAAGGTCCATCAGGGACACACTGAGTGAGGTCACCCGTGCCTGGTGCTCTCTGCTGGCCCAGCACCCAGAGCTCTGTGGGTGTGAACTCACTCCCTCTCCCGCCAGCCTCATGTACTAGCTCTGATTATCGCCCCCCGTTTGCACATGAGGAAACTGAGACGCTAAATAACTCCCCAAAGTCAACCAGTCCAGATCAATATCTCTCAGGAACACAGATGCAAAAAGCCTCCACAAAATATTAGCAAAATGAGTCCCGCAATATATAAAAACACTTCTACACCACGACCCAGTGGGATTCATCTCAGGTAGGCAGGATGAGCTCAACCTTTGAAAATCAAATGAGTAATTCATCACATTAACAGGCTAAAGAAAAAAAATCACAGGATCCTATCACTAGATACAGAAAAGGCATCTGACAAAATTCAACATCCATTCATAATGTTTTCTTTCTTTTCATTGTTGACAGTATTAGAGATGTCTCTCATTTTCTCCCCTTTTGCCCCATTCATAATTTTTTAAAATTCTCAGCAAACTAGCCCAGCTGGTGTGGTTCAGTGGATTGAGCGTTGTCCCATGGGCTGAGAGGTCCTGGTTCAATTCCCGGTCAGGGCACATGCCCAAGTTGTGGGCTCGATCCCCAGAAGGGAACATGCAGGAGGCAGCCGATCGATGTTTCTTTCCTTTTTTTTAAATCCTCATTCGAGGACATTTTTCCTTTTTTTGTTCAGATAGAGTAGAAGGGAGAAAGAGAGAGAGAAACATCAACGTGAAAGGGACACATCGAGTGGCTGCCACCCGCACAACCAACCAGGACCGGGGACAAACTGCAACCGAGGTACATGCCCTTAGCGGGAACCGAACCCAGGTCTCTCTGGACCGCAGGCCGACGCTCTAACCACTGAGCAAAACCAGCCAGGGCCGATCGATGTTTCTATCTCTCTCTCCCTTCCTTTCTCTCTAAAAAATCAATAAAAACATAGTTTTAAAAAATTCTCAGCAAACTAGAAATAGCGAGGAACTTGAATTTGATAAAGAATTTGGACAAACACTCTATAGCTAACATCATAGTTAATGGTGATCAATAGGACGCTTCCTCCTAAAGTCAGGGATAAGCAAGGATGCCCTTGTTCACTACTTGTATTCTACATCGCACTGGAAGTCCTCGCTGGCGCCGTGAGATGAGAAAAGAAAAAATATGCTGCGTTAGAAAGAAAGACATAAAACTGCCTCTATTAGGAGATAACGATATTCTATGCAGAAAATTCCAAAGAATTCTCAAAAATAATCCTGGAACAAACAGCAAGGTCACAAGATGCAAGGTTAACATACAAGCGCTGGCTGTTTCCCTGTATTACAGAAATTGGAATTAGGCATTAAATCACACCATTTACAATAGTGTTCAAAATATATATATATATATATATAAATCTAACAAAATATATATAAGACTATTATGCAGAAACTAGGAAACTTCGCTAAAAAAGGTCAAAGGAGGTTTAAATACATGGAGAGATATTTCATACTCATGAATTGGAGGATTCGATATTGTTAAGATTTCAATTCTTCCAAATTTGATCTATCAATTCAATGGAATCGCAATAAAAATTTGAGCAAATCATTTTGTAGATGTCTACAAACTGATTCTAAAGCTTATAGGAAAAGGCCAAAGACCTAGAATAGCCAACAGATTACTGAAGAAAAGTAACAAAGGAAATGAGACTGTCCAACTGCAAGGCTTACAATAAAGCTATAGTAATCAAAACAGTATGGTGTTGGTCAGAAATTAAATACATGGATTAATACAAGAGAATAGAGAGGCCCAGCTGGTGTGGCTCAGTGGTTGAGCGTGGACCCATGCACCGAGGTCACTGGTTCGATTCCCATTCAGGGCACATGCCCAGGTTGCGGGTCTGACCCCCAGTAGGGGCATGCAGGAGGCGGCCAATCGATGTTCTCTCTCATCAATGTTTCTATCTCTCTCTCTCCTTTCCTCTCTCTATAAAATCAATAAAGGAATAAAAGAGAATAGAGAGCCCAGAAGTAGACCCTCACAAATACAGTCAACTGGTCTTTGACAAAGGAGCAAAGGCAATTCAACTGGGAAAAGGACAGTTGTTTTCTTTTTTTAAAATATGTTTTTATTTATTTTTTTAGAGAGAGAGGAAGGGAGAGAGAGATAGAAACATTGTTGTGAGAGAGAAACATGGATCGGCTGCCTCCTGCACACACACCCCTGGGGATCGAGCCCTCAACCTGGGCATGTGCCCTGACTGGAAATCGAACTGGGACCTCTTAGTCCATGGGATGACACTCAGTCTACTGAGCCACAGCAGTTGAGCAAGGACAGTTTTTGCCAATAAGTTATGCTGGCGCTACTAAACATCCCCATGCCAAAAAAAGAAAAAAATCTTGACACAGACCTTAAAACTTCACAGATTTAAATAAAAGTGGATCATAGACCTAAATGTAAGATGTAAAACTATAAAACTTGGAGAAGACAAATGTACATAAATCTATGTCATCTTGGGTTTATATACAATACCAAAAGTATTGTCCCTGAAAGAAAAGAATTGCTAAGTTAAACTTTCTTTCTTCTTTTTTTTTTTATCCTCACTGAGGACATTTTTTGTTCAGATAGAGAGGGAGTGAGAGAGAGAGAAAGAGAAACATTGACGCGAAAGGGACACATCGAGTGGCCACCACCGGCATGACCAACCAGGGCCAGAAACAAACTGCAACCTAGGTACTCACCCTTAGTGGGAACCGAACCCCGGTCTCCCTGGACCAGAGGCCGACGCTCCAACTGCTGAGCCAAATTAGCCAGGGCAAGTTAAACTTTCTTAAAGTTAAAAACGTCTGCTCTTGAGAAAGACATCATTGAGAGAGTGACAAGACTAACCTCACACTGGTGAAAATATTTGCAAAATGCATATCATATATAGCACTTCTATCCAAAATATATAAAGAACTCTTAAAACTCAACAATAAGAAAACAAGAGGGGGAAAAAAAAAACTAAAAAATGAGCCAAGGATGTGAACAGACACCTCACTAAAAAAAGACCTATAGCTCTGGCTGGAGTGGCTCAGTTGGCTGGAGTGTTGTCTCATGCACCAAAGGGTCACAGGTTTGATTTTCGGCCAGGTCACATGCCAGGGTTTCGGATTCAATTCCCTGTTGGGGCTCATATGGGAAGCAACTGGTCAATGTTTTTCTCTCTCTCCCTTTCCTTTCCTCTCTCTCTAGAATCAATAAAGAAAAAATATAAATTAAAACGACAATGAAATATCACTGCACACCTATGAGAATGTCTAAAATAAAACGTATACTGTATATTGCAAATACCAAGTTTGCAGGCAAGGGGTCCCTCATGCACTGCTGGTGGTTATGGAAATGGTGGAGACGCTCTGGAAAACTCTTGGCAGCGTTCCTATAACGTTTAAGCAAGTTTATTTGAGACCTAGCAATGGCACTCCAAGGTATTTATCCAACTAATTTGAAAATTTTTGTCTATGCAAAGCTCTACATGCAAATGTTTACAGAATATCTATCTATAATTGTCCAAAACTGGAAGCCACCCAAATAACCTTCAAGGAGTGAATAAACAAAATGTGGTGTGAATAACAGGATAGCACCCAGCAATAAAAAGAACCATTGATATATGCAACACAAGACATAGTAGCAAATGATTAAAGTCAGTTCCAAAATGTTGCATATTGCATAATTCCATGTATATGATACTCTCAAGACAAAACCACAGCAATGGAGACCAGAAGGTAATAGGATTTGGGGACCATCTTTGAATGATGTATCCTCTGTGTGCTGGTAATTACACGAATCCAAACACGTGTTTAAAAATCACAGGACTGGCCCTGGCCAGTTTGGCTCAGCGGTTAGAGAGTCGGCCTGTGGTCCAGAGAGACCAGAGTTCAGTTCCCGCTAAAGGCATGTACCTTGGTTGCAGTTTGTCCCCGGCCCTGGTTGGTCGTGCAGGTGGCAGCCACTTGATGTGTCCCTTTCACATCGATGTTTCTCTCTCTCTCTCTCTCTCTCCCTCTCTCTCCCTCTCGCTCTATCTGAACAGAAAATGGAAAAATGTCCTCAGGTGAGGATAAAAAAAAAAAATCACAGGATTGTACATTTAAGAAAGGTCAACTTAACTGTATATTAACTTAAAAAGTCAAATAAATTACTACATTTTATCAAACATATAATGTTTAAAATCTTGCAAATGTCCTAAGCTAGGAGTAAAATAATAATTGTCAAGAAATACACCAGGATGGTATTATCTGTGATATAATGTATTATTTGCAACGGGGGGTGTGGTTACCAAGAGGGAGAGCTGAGCGTGGGCAGAGAGCTGTGGGCACCCCTGACATCAGCCAGGGGAGCCATCCGACCTGGCGGCGTGAGAAAGTGTTAAGAGGAAGGCAAGAAACAGGCAAAAGTCGGGGGAGAGATTTGAGAGGCAGACGGGCCAACTCTAGGTTAGCTGGGATGCGCTGGCCCGGAGCACGGCTTGGACATGGAGAGAGGCAGGGTGGCTGGGAGAAAGTTGGGATGCTTAGGAGGGGAGTGAGCGGGGAGAGCCGGGAAGGGTGGGGGCAGACAGTGAGGCGGCGGAGGGCAAAGGCAGGCTGTTCAGCAGCGTTTTCTGCGGCCCCTCAGGCAGGTGCCCGGGGGCATCCGGAAGGGCGAGCGTGGGAGCGAGGATGCAGGGCGCGGGCGCGGGGACGCCGTGCGCTCTCCCGGGTCGTGCCGCGGGCACGCGCGCCCGAGGCCGGCGGGGCGGGGACAGGGCGTGGCGCGCGCACGTCCACGGGCGGCGGGGGCGCGGCTGCGGCTGCGGCCGGTGACGTCAGGGGAGGGCGCGCGCCGGGCGGCTGCGGGCGGAGCCGGGAGGCGGGCGCTGCGCGCGGCCGCGGGCGGAGCGCACGGGCGCGAGGGGCGGAGCGGCGCGCGGGAGGAGGCGGGGGAGGAGAGGCCCCCGGGACCGCGAGCGGCAGCTGGGGAGGGGGCCGCGGGACCGGAGCGCGAGCGAAACAGCTGATCTGATTTTCTTCAAAGCGAGAGAAAATGGAAGTCGGGTAGCGGCGACTGCGGCGCTGCGGGCTGGCGGAGCGGAGCGGCGCGCGGCAGGTGAGACGGCGCTGGCCGCGGTGCTGACGGCGGCGGGTCGCGGCCGCGGACCAGACAGGTGCTCTGCGAGCGCGGGCGCCGGATGCCTCCGCGGCGAGGCGGGTGGGCGCAGAGGCCGGGTGGCCCTGGAGCGGGGGCGCAGGGGGCGCAGGGGGCGCGCGGGGTCGTGGGCTCCGCGCAGGGCTCGCCCGCGCGTCTGCATTGCGGGCTCCTCTCTGGACCCCGCGGGCGCCGTGGCCACCGGCTCCGGCCCGGAGAGGCACGCGTCTCCCAGGCAGGGCGCGGCGCTCCCGCTGGATCGGGGCCGGCGTCTCCTCTGGGCCGCTTAGCTGTCCGCACTGGAACGTGATGACAGGCGTGGGGGGACCGGCCCTCGGTCCTTATGGACGCGCCAGGGGTCCCGCGGCACCGGCTGACCACGGCCCGGCCCGAGAGCAGCGCGTGAGGCCGCTAGCTGGGGGCCCGGGCCGGGGCTGTGTGGGCCACCGCGGCCCCAAGCACCGCTCTCTCGCTCGCTCCACTGGGTCTGGCTGGACAGCAGGCGAACCGTTCGTGTCATTTGGCTGTGAACCCGAAGGCCTTCCCTAGTATCTTCTCACTGGAGGGGAAAAATTGCATCTGCTGTGCTTTAAGTGCTCCTTTAAATTTGGGAAATGTCAGTGATGTCATCATTAACAAAAACTTTCCTTCATTGGACACAACCTCCCGCCCGAGTGTACCCTCCTCCTCCCCGTGTGGCTGTTGCAGCCCTTTGAGGGTCCTCGCGATAAAATGGATTTGCCTTTGCTCCCTGAACTCAAACACCTTGCACGAGCGGAACGAGTTTTCTTTTTTATTTATTGGCTTGAGAATGAATAGATCTGAGAGTGGCTGAAGGGAAACTTGTACGATCCTGGTGGGTCTGGGAACTGCTCACCCACAGCACCAGGATCCAGGGAAGTCAGGCATGACCCTGACGTGCTTGTCTTATCTTTGTAAACCAGAGTGAGTCCTGAGCTGAAAAACTTTTAAAGATCAATGTGGCAGGTGATGTGCAGGAAGAGGTGGGCAGTATCTCCTAAATCTTTCCAGGCCTTGATGGCTTCAGGAAAATCTGCAGCTCTCCTTCCTTCTCCACCCTCCTCCCCTCCAGGAAGTGTCTGGGGAGCAGCCTGCCCTGAAGAAAAGGGTGGCAGCTTCTCTGGGGTCCTCCTGACTTTTCATTTCCATATTCTGGTAGCTGGGTGTCCCACCAGCGCCCAAGGCCAATTCCACACCCAAAAAGGGTGGAAAGCGTGCAGAGGCTGCAGACCTGCCTACAGCACACCGGTTCTGGGGGAACTCCCCCCTAAATTCCAGCAGCATGCCAGCATTGTTTTTGTGAGTGTTCCATTAGTACCAACTCTTATGGGAAAAAATAAACAAGTCCCCAAGACAGTCTGACTACTCCCTTAAGCCTATCATATCGAAAGGATATTCAATAACAGACAAAAGTATTGACATTTTTGCATTTAATAATTTATGGCTACTCCTAATTGGTTAAACTATGCATGCCTTAAATGATTAGCGTATCATGTTGGGTCTGTAAGAAATTTAATACCACATGCCACATAAAAGTTGGAGTCCGGCCAGGCTCATGAAGCTCTCGGATCCTGGATGGGTGTGAAGAAAATGGAAAAACGGTGGTTTACTTTAGGCCCGTGACATTCAGGGTGGCCATGGACAGATGCCATCGCTTTATGGAGTCTTGCCAGGTGTGGGTCTCAGCTGGGATTCTGTATGGCAGGTGTCCCCTGAGGAAGTAACTGCTGAGCCCCTCAACTCTGGCGGAGAGCAGCACTGGAGTTGGGAGACACTGAGCTGTCTGTTTTCACCTTGTGGAGAAGTGAAGCGGCACCCCTCTCTGAAGCAAGCAGGGTGTCCATGGCGCCTCACCTCTTGAAGGTGCCAAGCTTATCTGTAATGGCGAGGCCGGATGAGACAGGGAGCCTTGTAGCAGAACTGTCTGCATTGTGGGACTTTTCAGTGACTTTGCCCGGTTGTTTCTGGTTGCCTTAAAATGTGAGCTCTGAAGTCCTGGCTGAGATTTTTCTGCAATTGAAATATTCTCCGTAGCATGACAATGGGTTCTTAAGCCCCTGGGCTGTGACTCTACTAGACATGGAGTCGGTGAAACCAGTCTGGCCACAGATCCATTTTATTTTTTACCTGTAGACTTGTGAAAATGTTTGCCATAATGTTTTTGGTGTAAGTCAGTCTAACATTCATGAAAATACAAATGCGGTCACTTGTTTCCTAAAGCCCTTAGAAAACAATCGCCTTAAAACCTCTTCATACCCTTTTGATGGAGCATTTGCCGTCCGTTTCTAAGAAGCCCATATCGCCTTGGTTTTTCTTGTTGTTCCCTTTGGATCTTAAGGTCATGTATTCCCGTCTTAGGCCCAGAGCATAAAGGCTGAGTCAGCTCCCGCGGGACCGGCAGGGGGCGTGCTAAACGCGGCTGGCGAGCCCCTACCTGAGCCACCTTGGGAGGGATCCCCAAGTTGGGGGGAGTGTACGTGCGCGCCTCCGTGTGTTTGTCGCCCAAGGGATGGAAGCTGGCAGAAGGTCGGGCCAGAGGTGGTGGCTTCCGAAACATAGGCTTCCCTGGATGGGGCAGGGAGGTGCTTTAATGGCTTCTTGTGTTGGGAGAGGGGCGGCTGGTTCTATGTGGAGATTGAGTGCCGTCCCACGCTGCAGCGGGAGCGAGCTGGCCGGTGGTACAGCCTCCTGGCGCGGTGAGGGCCTGCTGGTCCAGCTCCTGCACTGTTTGCTCTGGGTCTGACTCCTGTTGACTTAAACCCAGGGACCGGGTGTCGGGGCACCTCCCGGGGTTTGTTTGCCTGCCTCGCCAGGACGACTGGCCTCAGGGTTCCTCTGATGGAGACCAGCAAGTATTTAATCACCGTCTGTTTCTTTGACCACAAAAAATAAACCAGGGGAAGAGAGGCAGCTGTGCTCTCCTCGTCAGTGTGTTTGGTGTGCCCGGTTCTCTGTCAGCAAGTTCCCCCTAAGCCTCTCCTTGCAGGAACTGAGTGCGGAGAGCAGGTCCTGTGAGCAGGGACACCTTGCCAAGCTAGGAGGGGTGTTCCCCATGGTGGGTGATCACCCCAGTGCCTGGGTGCGGTCCTGAAAATCGAGGGAAACCATCACTCCTTGGAGGGGGGAACTATCCAAATGCTGCAGCTGGGCATTGCTTTTCACTCGTATTCCGTCCACAATGCATGTAAAAGCAAACTGTTGGTTTCAGGGGGGCAAGTGGGAATGATGTTTGTCTTCAGCTTTGTGCTGAGTCAAGCCTCTTCCCTCAGGAGCACTTTCAACAGCTGCAGGGGGATTAAAAAGCAAACAGGTGGTCCCTGCCCCTTTCAGAAGATGTCCATCCCAGAGAATGACCCCACCGTGCTCTTCAGAGGGAATCCGGGGGTCCACGGGCTTTTGAATGGAAACCAAACATGCTGATCCCTTTTTGTAATTTATCTGCTCTGAAAATATTTCACCCTTGTCTGGCCTTGAGGATGGCATTCCCAAGCAGTGTGTGTGTCAGACCAAGAGTAAGACGTCCTGAACACAGACGAGATGGCGAGGGCAAGGGAGGAGGCGCCTTCACCACGCGTTGGGGACAGAGTTCCTTGTTTTCCATGGTGATGAACTGGAGAAGTGGGTCGAAAATAAGTCTAAATTCTGAGATGGAGAGATGTGCTGGATGCCTGCTTTGTGAGGCACGTGTGGCGGGCTGGTGAGCTTGCGGCGCCTTCCGGCCAGGGGGCAGGTGGGTGGCAGAGACTGGGATCGCGCCTTGGCTGGTTTGGCTCAGCAGTTAGAGCATCAGCGCGCGGACCAGTCACGGGTTCGATTCCGGTCAAGAGCATGTGCCTTGGTTGTGGTTTGATCCCCAGCCTGGTTGAGGTTGTGGAGGAGGCAACCAATCGATGTGTCTCTCTCACATTGAAGTCCCCCCCTCCACTCTATCTGAAGATAAATGGAAAAGTATTCTCAGTGAGGATTTGAAAAAAAGGAGACTGGGATTGGAAGGGTGTCGACCCTGCTCATTTCCTCCTGCTTCAGCCACAGTGGCCGCCCTGGACAAGGTGCATTCCCATCATGCTCCAGGCTCCTTGTGGGAAAAGGAGAGCCGTAGCCCCCAAGTCTCCAAGGCTTGATGTTTTGTTATATAGATATATTTTTTATCCTCATCCAATAATTTTTTTTCTATTTGTCCTCAGATTGAGTGGGAGGGAGAGAGAGAGAAACATTGACGTGAGAGGGACACATCGACTGGTTGCCTCCCACCAACCCTGACCAGGGCCGGGGACGAACCGCAACCGAGGTACGTGCCCTTGGCCGAAATCAAACCCGAGACTCATTGGTCCAGGGCCGCTGAGCCAAACCGGCCAGGGCTCCAAGGCTTGATGTAGCAAAACCCCATGATTCCACAAAAATCCAGTCCTTGCTGTCAGAGGATTTTGCTATCCACCCCCTCACGTTCTGAGGCATCAAATGTCCGTTAACACTCGGGCCAGTTCTAAACACTTCTCTCTCGGTTTAAGCAGCTAAGTCTTAAGTAAACTCATTTTCTATGTGGGAAGGATTTTGAGTCTCTCCTTCCTGGGAAATGTGTTCTGTTTGAGCTGAGTTTACTTTTACATAATTTTCCTTATACATGTGGCGGAAATTGATGTCTGAATGAATATGTGTGAGTGAGATGCTGTACTGACTTTTATGAGATATGCAGTGAGCACCTTTGGAAGCTGTTTCCTTCTCTGCTCAGCCGTCCATTCGATTGTTTCATTAGGTTACTGCTGAGTCCCACGTGGTTCGAGGGGTGTGAACAGACAACCCCCTTCCTCGATGATTTTAGATTGTGTCCTTCACGGAGACAAGAGTGTAGGAACTCACCCCAGGGGAGGTGACTACTTGGAGCAGCAGTAGTGTCCTGGCTGTTGTCCCTGCCAGCCTGTGTCTGGGCACCTCCCGGAAGACCCCAGCACCCCTGGCCCAGGGCTGGCACCCCCGTAATTTACCCGGAGCATCTCTGTGCTTCTGTTTTAGGGGGTGTCTACCACCTGAGGCCCTCCTGCTTCTTAAATGAAGCTCACGGTGGGCCTGCCATGTCCTGCGGCAGAGACCACACAATCCTCTGTGTACGGGGACATGGCCGGCCCCTCCTTCCGCACCCCACCCCTACCCTGAGAGCTGAATCCGCACCCGTTTATCCTGGGGGTTCAAAGACCAAGGCTGCGATCCATTTCGCCGTTATTTCCGTAATGACGATTTTAAGCTTGGAAATAAATATGTGTTTTGGAAGCATGGGCAATGTGTTTGCAGGAGTAACACCCATGCCTTTAAAATGATTGGCATCCAACAGGTACACAGTTAACTTTTCTCTCTCTCTTTTTCTTTTTTTTGGTACATGCCCCTAGCGGGAACCAAACCCCGGGACTCTCTGGTCCGCAGGCCGATGCTCTAACCGCTGAGCCAAACCGGCCAGGATGACTTTTCTGTTTAAATTGCACAAATTGGAATATTTGTTTTTCCAGTCTGCTGAATAGTATCATGCTGTTTCTTGAAAGAATCACCCCTGAACAGTAAAAACAAAAGGGACATGGCCCTGGCTGGTTTTTCTCAGTGGTTAGAGCATCGGCCCTTGGACCAAAGAGTCAAGGGTTTGATTCCGGGCACATACCTCAGTTGCGGTTTGGCTCCCAGCCCTGGTCAGGGTCCTGTGGGAGGCAATCAGTCAATGTGTCTCTCTCACATCAATGTTCCTCTCTCTCTCTCCCTCCCGCTCTATCTGAAGATAAATGAAAACATATCCTGGGGTGAGGATTTAAAATAAATAAATAAGACATGTTTCCAGCCAAACTGGGCAGGGGGTGACCAGCTGTGTGGCCTGGCCACAACCCCAGGAGTCCCCGGGAGCATTTCTGCCCTGCCCCCCGCGGCTCAGCGGAGGAGCCGATGAGCTGCACAGAGTGAGCCCTTCCACTCTGCAGAGCCACCGGCCGCTGTCCCGTGGGAGGGGCCGAGACCCAGTGTGTCTCACCACGAGCCCAGTTTCTCTCCCCGTCCCCTGACGGGCTGGCAGTTTGCACGTGTGACTCAGGGTATTGCCGGGATGAACTTGCCTGGACTTCTTTGTAGAGGAGGAAGGAGTCCTGGGTCAGAAGGATGGATGGCCTTCTACGGCTTGGTGGTATTTGTAGTGTATCTAGAATCATTAGCCAGCTCTGTTACAAAAAGGAGTTCCTTGCCCTGGCCGGTGTGGCTCGGTTGGTTGGGCGTCATCCTGTTCACTGAAAGGTCGCCAGTTCTATTCCCAGTCGGGGCACATGCCCGGGATTGAGGCTGGATCCCCGGTAGGGGCGTGCGGGAGGCAGCTGATTGATGCATCCATGTTTCTCTCTCTCCCTCTCACTTCCCCTCTATCTAAAAAAAAAAATTAGTTAAATTATTATTATCATTATCCTCACCCGAGGACATTTTTTGATATTTTGTTCAGATAGAGTGGGAGAAAGAGAGAGAGAGAGAAACATTGACGTGAAAGGGACACATCGAGTGGTTGCCACCCACACCACCCAACCAGGGCCGGGGACAAACTGCAAACGAGGTGCATGCCCCCAGCAGGAACCAAACCCGGGTCTCTCCCAGACAGCAGGCCGACGCTCTACCCGCTGAGCCAAACCAGCCAGGGCTCAGTACAATTATTTTTTAAAGAAAGAAAGTTCCTCTAACTCAGAGAAAGACGGCATTTCCCCGGAGCTGCGGGACAGGCAGGCGCCGCCTTCGTGGGCTCCCTGGAAGGGCTGGTTGCAGAGCACAGTTGCTGACTCTCTGGAGTTGATGAGCTTTGCTGTTCACATGAACCGCCGGGGGTGGGGAGAGGAAGGAGAGAGGCATCCCAGCCGGGGAGTCCTGCCCGTGCCAGGGAGCCGGGGCTGGGCGGCTCCCTGCAGGGCCTGCTGCTGTCCTCAGAACAGGTCTTTGGGCTCTGAGCCCACAGGGCAGCCCTCGCCCTTGGCATCGACTGTGGTGAAGGGCACAGAGGTCTCTGTGCCACCTCAGGGGTGATGCAGGCCCAGGTGCGTGAAGGCGGCGGCTCTCGGCAGGCCCTGCCGCTGACCAGGCTGGGAGCGGCTCTGTGGCGTCGTTTAGGTTGGCACCACGGGTGTGCAGTTACTGGCAGGCCAATGGGAAGGCTGGGCTGGATCTCTTGGGGGCCAGTGGCCTGGAACTGCCGTTGGTGGCTGTGTGCACACCTCCTGATGACTCCGTTTGTAAGTCTGTCCGTCGGAAGTGCTGATGGTGAACTGAGCCCAGGCCCACCCGGCGGAAATGGCTGGGGGCCCCTGCTCACCAGGTCCTCTGGGTGCCCTCAGCTGTCTCCCCAGGTCATCTGCCCACACTGGGCGAGGGCAGCAGGCTTCCTTATGTTTCTTCCTCCAAAGTTGACTTGGCCTATCCCGTGGACAGTCTGGCGGGCAGCTGCTCAGAAATACATGATCATAAACAGGGCGGAGGCTGCAGGGGTCCTGGGGAGGGGCCGACAAGGTGAGATCCCACTGCTCAGGATTTGGGATTTATTGTTACAGGGTCAGTATGTTGCTGCGGTTAAATCCAACTCCTCACCCGGCCGGTGTGGCTCAGTGGTTGAGCGTCGACCCGTTCACCAGGAGGTCGCTGGTTCAATTCCTGGTCAGGGCTCATGCCCAGGTTTTGGGCTCGATCCCCAGTGCGGGGCATGCAGGAGGCAGCCAATCGATGTTCTCTCTCATCGATGTTTCTCTCTCTCCCTCTCTCTCTAAAAATCAATAAGGAAAATGAATAAATAAATAAATAATAAATAAATCCAACTCCTCTGTGCCTGATGAGCAAGGATCTGGGTGTGGCCCTGCTGTCTCCATGGTGATGGCTTGGCCCTGTTATCTCCATGGTGACGGCTTGTCCCCCCCCCCCCACTAGCCAGGGAGGGAGCACCCAGCCCAGAGGAGGCCCCCTTCGGGCTCCAGCCCTCACTTTGGGTGCATTCTCTAGGTCTTAGCCCCACATGTCAGAAGAAGACATGTTGCTGCCTGACCTCCGATATTTTCAATTCCCTCCATGGTTCCGTGCGAAATAACCCCTTTGTTTTCTCCAGGGGCCGGCTAGTCATTGCTGAGAAAAACAGTGAGAAACATGAGGTGTCTCTTCAAAACATTTGTATCCATCTCCCGGTGAGGGAAACACAGAGCACTGCACCAAGGACTTAGGACTGGAGATGAGAAGTTTGGAGAGCATCCCCTCCTGACTGCTGGTCTTGCGGAGACGCCCTTGTTACAGCCCGGAGGTGGCTGGTCCAGCTCTGCCTCTCGATGTGTGTCTGTGAAATGCACGGAATAGTCCTGCAGGGCTTAAAATTAGAAATTGAATTATTCTTTCCGGAATTGCTTAGCTCCCGTGCGTTCAGAAGCAGCGGAGTCGCGAATGTCAGTTATGGGAAATTGGAAACATTTTCCAACATTAGCCCCCTGTTTGCTGGTCCACGGAACAAACCAGCCCGACTCGCGGTGACTCACAGGTGGGACCTGGTTGTCCGCAGCGCGGTGTGCACTCCGAGAGGTGGCGGTTTCATCTCTTCCATCGTACGCTTCTCACCGCCCTGCCGTGCGGTCGTAGGGTCCTGGCTACTTCTGTTGATAAGACAAACTATTGCGCACTGGATATTTTAAAACTCTCCTGCCTGCTTCTTTTCCTTGTCTGGGTTTGCGGAGGCGCCTGGAAGGAGGAAGCTTTCTGCGCCGTCCATGCTGCACAGCCAGGGCACGGGACTCGGGGGCGCTGCCTCTGGGCCTCCCTCCACATCCTGGCGGCTGTGCCCGCGACCGTCCGGTCCCCTGCCCTCCTGTTCCCTGCCAGGCCTCTCTCGTGGTTCATCTCTGTGCCCTCGAGGGCCCTCGCCGCTCTGCCAGAGTGTGGTCCCTCACTACCTGCCTTTCGTGTGAGTCCTGCCAGGCAGGAGATAAGACCTGCCAGCTTCCCTATGAGCCACACCCCGTGCTGTGCGAGTCTGCCCCTGGCCCGAGTGGGGAACGGTCCTTTCTGGAGAAGTCCTGTGGGGACATTTTTCTTTTAAGTAGGCAGGCTTCCCTGCCATGTCCGGCTTTCAGTATTGCCTTCCTGCAAAGGTTGCCCAGGAAGGGACCGAGCCGCTGCCCACGGTCACTCACGGTTAGACGCTGCTGTCTTAGCAGAACGCCCTTCATCGAACAGGAAGCCCGTGGCCCTTCCTCCACCCCACCCCCCATGCCCATGCACCTGGCCGTGCTCCCGGTCAGGTGTGGGCCCTGGCGGGAGACGAGGGAGGGCGGGCATTCCTGAGAAAAGGCATGCAGTCGAGAACTAACCGTCTGTGCCCAGGAGGTGCCCAGGGCATGAGAGAGAGGGCACGTCGAGTGTTTAAGGGTGTGGTGGAACATTCTAGACTCAAACCCAGACCCCTCTGCGGCTCTCCCGACTCCAACGCATACGCCATGCCTGTCACACCCTCCTTGAGGGAGGCGGAGCAGCTTGACCATCCACTCCCACACCGGTGGGATGACCCGGCTCTCGGCCCAGTGAGACCACATCGGGCTCCGACCTCCTGAGCGATCAGAGGTGGGAGCATTGCTGGTGTTTAAAGCCATCGCACTGTGGTGATGTCACCGCTGCCCTGAGAGCTGGCAGAGGCTGTGGGGATGGCGGTGCCCACCTGTCCCCTAGGGGAGTGCCCCATGCACCTGCGTGCACGCGCTCCTGCCCCTCCCCCATCGCTATGCCTGCTTCCTGTGCTCTGTACATTTGTGATGTTTGTCATGTTTGACAGGGTCTGATTTTTGGTGACAAATGAGTGTCGGGGTGAAGCAAGGCAGGTGCACACTCGATCCGACTGTGCTCTGGAATCCACTCTCCAAATGCATTTCCTTGCTGAGCCTTCCCAGGGTTCTGCCTTGAAGTCGGGTGTGGCTGGTGGCAGAGCCTTGCGTCCTGTCTCAGATCTGCCCCCTCCCTTCTCTCTCCACGAGGCCAGGGCCACAGGCCAGGGTCTGCTCCGTGGCTTCGCTCCCCTGTCCACCTGAGCTGGCACGGCCGGTCCAGGCCACCTCTCCTGGCCGGTCTGTCTCCCCAGGTCAGCAGGTGCACTGGCTGTGCTCATTCCGATGACCCCGGTCTTGGCACGCCCAGTGATCCCTGCACCTGTGTCTGTCTCCTTGATGCGCTTTCTAGGTCTCTCTCCCTTTTTGTTGTTTTGGGGGCTTTCAAAGAAAGTGTGGAGGGTTAGCCGCTCACCAGCAGGGCTGTCTGGCGGATGGAGTTTGCTGACCGTCTTCGGGGGCTCCGTGTGCTGTGAGGAAGAGAAGCGGGTCAGTGTGGTGCATCGGAGCTGGACACTGTCTAGCATTGGTAACTCCGTGGTCCCTTTTCCAAGAGCGTTGTTGTTTTCCTCCACAACACTTGGTCACAAAGGCCCTTCTGTGAGATTAGTGGAGCTATTGTATTACAGATTTGGCATTGCCCAGGCCCCCAGGCCCTCCCCTGCACGCAGCCTGGGCAAGGAGGCACATAGGTACCACAGTGGACATCTGGCCAGGTCCCCTCTGCTGCCGAGGGCTGATCCTGCACCTGCTGGGTCCCTGCAGCCTTGGGCTGCCCAACCGCCTGTGTCCCGGAAATCAATGTGGCCTTCTGGCCATTAATCAATAAAGCCTTGAATGAACACTTCCTACTTTCATCACTAATGAATATTAAGTGGATGCCATCATTTCTAAGCAGAAAGAGTAGCCATCACCGATGGCCCCGTGTTCGACCGACATCCAGTTTACATTTCACAGCCGCCTGTGAGGCAGGCGACACCGTCCAGGTGACCCAGGCGGGGCACACGGGTTGCCAGCCTCTTCCCAAATATCTGACTTGGTCCTCGACACCCAGGAGGCAGGCGCTTACTTTGTTGGGTTGAGTAGAAGCTTACGAATGTTTTGCTTCTTTTTTTTTAATCCTCACTCGAGAACATTTTTCCATGTTTTTTGTTGTTGTTGTTCAGATAGAGCGGGAGGGAGAGAGAGAGAGAAACATCGATGTGAAAGGGACACATCGAGTGACTGCCTCCCGCACGACCCAACCAGGGCCGGGGACAAACTGCAACCGAGGTACGTGCCCTTAGGGAGAACTGAACCCGGGTCTCTCTGGACCACAGGCCAACGCTCTAACCACTGAGCCAAACCAGCCAGGGCACATGCCCGGGTTGTGGGCTCGATCCCCAGTAGGGGGTGTGCAGGAGGCAGCCAACTGATCTCTTTCATCGATGTTTTATCTCTCTGTCTAAAAAAATTAATAAAAAATATTTTAAAAAATCAAAATAAAGATTGCTTGTTACCACTTTCTTCTTTCCTTTCCTTTCCTGTTAGTCATTTATTGGTCTTTTTGGTTCTGTCCCCGTTTTTTCAGCCATTCTTCACACAGTTTCAGTCCTTCTCTCTTCCTTTTTTTTTTTTCTTTTAATATGTCTTTATTGATTTCTTAGAGAGGACGGGAGAGAGACATAGAAACATCAATGTGAGAGAGAAACATCGATTGGCTGCCTCCTGCACGCCCCCTACTGGGGATGGAGCCAGAAGCTGGGGCATGTGCTCTGCATGGGAATCGAACCGGGACCTCTCAGTCCACGGACGACACTCCACCACTGGGCCACACCGTCTGGGCTCAGTGCCTGCTTTCAATTCTTACCAATATATACCCATAAATGGACTTGCTGGCTCATATGGTAATTCTTGGTTTAGTTTTGGGGACCACCGTACTGTTTCCTAGGGAGGCTGCACCTTCTCACATTCCCGTCGGCAGTGCCCAAGGGTTCCCATTCTCTACGTCCTTGCCAACCCCTGTGACAGTCTGTGTGTTTGGTCTTGTAATAACCGTCCCAAGGGGTGTGAAGTGGTACCTCACTGTGGTTTGGTTTGCATGTCTCTAATATTTAGTGATGTTGAGCATCTTTTCATGGCCTAGGGGCCATGTCAACATCTTTGGAGAAATGGCTTTCAAGTCCTTTGCCCATTTTTGACTTGCTTACGTTGGTTCTTTTGTTGAGTTGTAGGAGTTCTTAATATATTTTTGATACAGGTTACCTTCTCGCCAGTTGACACTATCCGCTGAGGCAGAGTTTTCCATTTAGAAGAAGTCCCATGTATCAGTCTTTTTCTCTGGTTGCCTGTTTGGCCAGGAAACCACTGCCAAGCCTGGTGTCACAGAGCCTTGTCCTTGTTTTCTTCTGTGACTTTTATCATTTTAGCCCTTGTATTTTGGCCTTTGAGTCATCTTAAATTAATTTGTATATGGAGTAAGTTAAGAATTCAACTTTATCCTTTTGCATGTGGGTATATAGATATATTTTTACAACACCATTAGTTGCAAGGACTGTTCTTCCCCCATTGAATGGTCTTGGCACCCTTGTCGGAAATCCTCTGACGTATATTCAAAGATTTATTTCTGGACTCTCCATTCCATCCCATCAGCCTCTATGTCTTTTTTTTGTGCTCACACCACACTGTTTTGAGTACTATAATTTTGTGGTACATTTCAGAATCAGGACGTGGAAGATACTTTGACTTCTGTGCTTCTGTTACAAGATTATTTGGGCTCTCAAGTCCCATTCCTTTGTATTTAGCCTCTCCTCTCCCCACTTCTGTTCAAGAACGCAGAAAATTTATGGCCTACAAAACCACTTTTGAAATGACTACTCCGCGATTCCCTCTAGTAAAATAAAACAACTCAATAAAGGAGAAACAAGAGATATGTAAATTAGCTACGATTAATTAACAGGCAGCAAAACAGTCACATATGTAATTATTAATAATATAGCCACACGAAGCTTGAGGTAATTGCTAGGAAATGACTCCTAAGAAAGTAGAAGCATGAAAATTAAAAGCAATTTAGAATATTTTGCAAGATTTCAACAACATACAGCAGGAGCATAGGAAGGGAAGGGAATTCTATTCAGCTAATGGTTTTATCCTGTTTGGAAATTAGAGGTTGTATGTGTTAATTCTCAAGTTGGATAAAGATATATATCTTCTAAGCCCTGGTCAGTTTGGCTCAGCGGTTGGAGCGTTGGCCTGCGGTCCAGAGAGACCCGGGTTCGGTTCCCGCTAAGGGCACGTACCTCGGTTGCAGTTTGTCCCCAGGCCTGGTTGGGTCATGCGGGAGGCAGCCACTCGATGTGTCCTTTTCACATTGATATTTCTCTCTCTGTCTCTCTTCCTCTCTCTCCCTCCTACTCTATCTGAACAAAAAATGGAGGAATGTCCTTGGGTAAGGATAAAAATGTGTGTGTGTGTGTGTGTGTGTGTGTGTGTGTGTGTGTGTGTATATATATATATATATATATATATATATATATATAAAAATAAATAATAGGGTCCAGCTAGTGTGGCTCAGTGGATTGAGCGTCATCCCAGGGACAGAGGTCCCGGTTTGATTCCTGGTCAGGGCATGTGCCCAGGTTGCTGGCTCAGTCCCCAGAAGGGGGTGTGCAGGAGGCAGCCAATTGTATCTCTCTCACATCACTGTTTCTCTCTCTCTAAAAATTAATTATTACAAAGAAAAGCTACAAACCACCAAGGAGAGCGTGATGACGTTCGCTTTGGAATGTGGGAGGTCAAGCAGCGTGCTGACGGCGGTGTGTGATTTATCTGTCTGGGTGGCAGGCGTTGGCCGGGGGTCTGGAGTCCTGAGCTGCTCAGAGCGGTGAGACAGGCTCCACCACCCCAGCCGCAGGGTGCACAGCCGACAGGTGTGTCCCAGAGACAGGCAGGGTCCGCAGACGTAATCATGCGGGAAAGCAGGGTGCCTGTAGCCCCGGCTGGTGTGGGTGGTCTGTGTGGGGTGCATGGCTGTGAGCTGACTTCCCCCCACATTCCCTGTGCAGTCTCAAACATCCTCGGGTTCCTACTCCTGCAAGAAGACCCCGCACTGCCAGTAGGTGAGTGCTGTTTCCAGGATGCTCTGCCCCGCTCCCCAGGTAGGCCGTGTGCCCTGCCCTGACAGCTGTGTGTCCGTGCGAACCCTCCGGACTCGGGTGCTGTGTGTGACACCCTGACTCCCCACAGGTCATCACCCTGACTCTGGATTCCCTGCGGACCACACCAAGTCCAGGCTGGGTCTCTGGGCTCCACAGCAGGAATTAGGGACAGCTTCCTAACTTGGAGGGTGCCCAGGGACCACACCAGCTGAGCTTCTCACAGACGTCAGAAGTCAGGGTTTGGTTTGAGTCCCCGTGGGGAGCACTGAGCACCTGGAACACCAGGACAGCCCCTGAGCTGCCCACAGATCCTGACCCTGAAGTCACTTGTCTAAGTTGACACTGATGAGAATTTTCCAGTGAACCCTGACCTACCTTCTGATGCCTGCGTTTACCTAAAAATTAGAGGGTGGGACCATATGTTGGGGAAGAAGACTCAGGAGTATGGGGTTGACTATCCAGATTATGGCAAGTTTACGGCCGGTGTGGCTCAATGGTTGAGCATCAACCCATGCACCAAGTCGCCGGCTTGATTCCTGGTCAGGGCACATGCCCAAGTTGTGGGCCCAGTCCCCAGTGGGGAGGTGACCGATCAGTGTTCTCTCTCATCAATGTTTCTCTCTCTCTCTCCCTCTCTCTCTAAAACTCAATAAAGGAAAAAAAATTATTTTTTAATAAAAAAATGTTTAAAGACAGTGGCAAGTTTATACTGAATATTTAAAATCATTTTAAGCCCAGCCAGTGTGGCTCAATGGACTGAGCATCGTCCATGGACTGACGGGTCCTGGTTCTATTCCCGGTCGGGGCACATGCCGGGTCGCAAGCTCGGTCACCAGTGGGGGGCGTGCAGGAGGCAGCAGAAGATGTACCTCTCACATCAGTGTTCCTCTCTCTGTCTCCCTTCCTCTCTCTCTAAAAAAAAAAAAATCAATAAAAGCATATTTTAAAAAATAAAATTATTTTGAAATTTGAAATATTAATATTTGGATTTTACAGTATACAAATTAATTTTAAAAACTGAAATGCTAAGTTGTCACTTTCGAGGAAACATGAACAGCCTCTTTTATCCGTGTGGTCTTTTCCAGAGTTCTCAGGGACGGTGGCCTCACGCCTTCCACTGGGGCCGCAGTGGGCCATTTCCAGCAGGGACGGTGCCATGCGGGCCCGGACGCCTGACCGCCAAGCCCTCCGGGAAATCACAGTGTCTGAACAGTGAGTGGACGGCACCAAGATTAATGTCTGTGTGCTCACCACCACACGCCTGGGCCGCCAGCCGGACCCCGGGTGTCCTTGGGACATGACAGAGCGAGGGCTCAGTTCACAGCTGTCAACTGCCGGCATGGGGAACAGAGGGATGGAGGGTAACGAAAGTGGGGAGACAGCTTTCATCTATTGGCTCCATTCTGTGTCAATCACTACGGCAGCATTGGGATAGACACGAAGATTGGCTGATGGATAATAATTAGACTGACAGAAAGATAGACTGTCTCAAGACAGTGAGAGAGACAGGCAGATACAGATATGAAGGGAGCAAGAAAGGAGGAAAGTAGCCCTGGCTGGTTTGGCTCAGTGGTTAGAGCGTCAGCCTGCAGTCCGGAGAGACCCGGGTTCGGTTCCTGCTAAGGGCATGTACCTCGGTTGCAGTTTATCCCCGGCCCTGGTTGGTTGTGCGGGTGGCAGCCACTCGATGTGTCCCTTTCACGTCGATGTTTCTCTCTCTCTCTCTCTCTCTCTCTCTCTCTCTCTCTCTCTCTCTCTCTCCCTCCCTCCCACTCTATCTGAACAAAAAATGGAAAAATGTCCTTGGAAGAGGATAAAGGAAAAAAATAAAAGAAAGGAGGAAAGTAGATATGGGTGGATGGACAGATGGGTGGATGGATGGATGGACAGATGGGTGGACGGATGGACCATCAGGGGAATACATTGACAGGCATATGTATGTAAATAGACAAATAGGTTGAAAGACAGGTAGACAGACATAGAGACCAACAGATGGACTGTGAGACAGAGTTACTGAGTTAGATATTCAGGGAGATAGATAATGATGAGACAGACACAGACAGAAAACGGGAAAAGGGAGGCAGACAGTGAGAAAGGCAGATATTTACATAACTAGTCAGGTACACAGACAGATATGTGAACACAGAATCAGATAGATGGATAGCCAGACAGACAAAGAAATAGAAGCACAGATAAGAAGGTAGATAGGCAGGTATGCAGGTGGGTAGAAATAGAAAGGGAGAGACAGAAAACAGAGACGATAGATAAATATTTGTATTTAACTTGAGTTAAGCTGAACAAAATTCTGTCTTTTCTCATGTGTGGGTGAGGAAAGGGATTTGAAGGGGTTTAGTGTCTTCCCAAGGATTGTGCTTGGTCTTGGATACTATGCAGTGGATTTACTTTTCTCGAAATGCTTAATTGGCTAACGCTGGTATGTCGGGAAAGAATTGATTTTTGCCGATCCTGTTCCAGCCACTCAAATGTTCTCATCTGGTCCGATACTTGGTCACCGGCTTCTTCCAGACTTGGATGACGTTGCTTCTGATGTTTGCAGAGTGAGGGGGGAGATTCCTGGAAGTTTAGGATCGATGCGTGTGACAAGGAGAGGAAGCATCTTCCAGCCCTGGTGGGTTCTGGCTGGAAGGCTGCGTGGAGGAGGACTTTCAGCATCGTTTGCGATCACGTGGTTTTCTCCTGTGACTCGCTCATTTCGGCATCAGGCTCACACGGGGCTGTTGGAAGAACACGGGACGTAAGAAGAGGGGACTTTATTTCTCTCTCCCATGAGTCTGGAGTGAGGCATGTCTTCATGTCTTTTTCTACAGTTTGGATTCATCCGCTAGTCTTTTATGTGTTATGTTTATGTTCATGAATGAAATCCACCTGTGATTTCCTTTTCTTCCTGTGACTTTTCTAGTTTTGACACCGGAATGATTCTATCTTCATGGATCAGTTCGGCTACAAATAACCAAGTATTTGACCTGTTTGGCTTGGAAGAATACGTGTCTACAGGAGAAACACGGGCTGTCTAGGGCTGGGGCAAAGGCTCCCTGAGTCCTTTGGGGGTGGCTTTGTACGTTAGAGTCTGTCTGTCCTCTGCTTCCTGCCTCCAACCTCCAAGGGGACAGGTGTCCCTACAGGGAAGTCTTTGCTTAAGGCAGGAAGAAGGCGGGGTGCCAGGTGGGAAAGGACTATTCCATGTAAGCCTGTCCCTTCCTGTCAGATAAGCAAAAGCTGTCCCATAAATCCCACCCAGCAGCAGGTGACTGGGGTAGGGTGGGCACCACTAAGAACACAAGCACCTTCCCATTCTTCCTATGCTCTTAACCCATACGTTACCCTGTTACCAAATGTTCATGTCTTTGTTTTCCCAAAGCACCTGTCCGTGCTGTCCCCAGAAACCCCTAGTGGCTGCCCACTGGCTCCGGTCACGGTCCAGCTGCTCACCTGAGAGCCCACAGGGTCTTACCCTCACCTCTACCCACAGCCTCTGTGACGCCAGCCCTCCTGTGCCTGTGTCACTGCCCCAGGACCTGCGGGGTGCCTGTGCCCTTGGCCTCTGGCCCTGGTCTGCTCAGACACACGTCTGTGCCCGTGAGGCTGATGGAGCCTGGACGGGACACACGTGACATCTCAGAGCAAGGGAGCCCTGTGGTAGCCCAGGGCCGGAGGCCTGGTGAGGGGCAGGGGAGCTCCGCTCACTTGGGCGAGGATGAGACCAAGCCTCCGACGTCCGGCTCCCGGAAGGGGATCGTTCCGGGGTGGGCACATCACACCGTTGCACGGGTGTAGTCATCGTCTACAACCTGGACATGTCACCGTGTCTCATGCCCTTCAAAATGAACTTCCACGTTCAAGAGCGGTCAGAATGAGTGACTGCTGTCCCCCGCGGGGTCTCTAAGGATCGCCCCTGTCCTGGCAGGTCAAGGTGGGCGGCCTCATGGAAAGAACAGTCTCACTCTGCAGGTCGTGAGACGAGCGTGAGGACAGCTCTCCTGTTAGGGACCCGTGAAGAGTTACATCTTCCACTGGTTAGTGTACCCTTTCAGTGTGCACAGACGACCTGCGCTCGCTGCTATTCCAGAAAACACAAACGTTCTAGGAGAGAATTTCTTCCATCACTGAAAGGCACGCCTGTCAGCCAAGGGAGCGCTTAGCTCCTGACATGCGTGTACACATGTACTTCAAGGACACTGGACATTTCGACCCGAGGACGTTTGCAGAGCCCCGAACCACTGTGCAGGGACAATGAATGGCCACCGCTGCACCCAAGTGGGTCTGTGTGGGAATCTGGCTCGGCCGTGGGGGTCTGCCTGTGGAGTTACTGTCCGTGTGACAGTTTGCTCCTCCCTCGAGCTTTTGGTACGTTTGGTGTCATCACAGCACGTGGCCAATAGTAATTATTTTCCTCCTTTAGACAGAGAGGCTATAGGACCAGAGGAAGAAGGTCTTTCATTCAACTCCATTGAGCCCTGGCTGATTTGGCTCAGCAGTTAGAGCATCGGCCTGCGGTCCAGAGAGACCCGGGTTCGGTTCCCGCTAAGGGCACGTACCTCGGTTGCAGTTTGTCCCTGGCCTTGGTTGGGTTGTGCAGGTGGCAGCCACTCGAAGTGTCCCTTTCACGTCGATGTTTCTCTCTCTCTCTCTCCCTCCCACTCTATCAGAACAAAAAATGGAAAAACGTCCTCGGGTGAGGATAAAAACAAACAGACAAACAAAACAACAACAACAAAAAAAACCCAAATCAACTCCATTGAAATAAACATGAAAACTCAAATAAAATGGATACATCTGTAGGAAAAAATGCAGTCTGACAACACTGAACCCTGTGCAGATGGTCTAAAACAGAGTCATTTCCAAAGGAAAAAGAAAGTAGGGAAGTTTGTAAAAGCAGCGCCATGAACAGACGGGATGGCAGGGGATACCCACGGAACCGTCAAGTGTCACAGGACCCCAGTGCTCCTCAGGTTGCTGCCGAGAATTGGGAAGGAAGAGCTACGTCCTGTGGTGTGTTTATCTGTAATGTCGGCTGCACAGCTTGACACACAGCACACTTGAAAGTGAAAAACGTGCCCGGCCGGTGTGGCTCAGTGGTTGAGCGTTAACCCTGCTCCAAGAGGTCGCCAGTTCGATTCCCGGTCAGGGCACATGCCCAGGTCGTGGGCCCGATCCCCAGTGGGGGGCATGCAGGAGGCGGCCGATCGATGTTCTCTCTCATCCATGTTTCTATCTCTCTCTCCCTCTCCCTTCCTCTCTAAAATCAATACAAAATTTAAAAAAGTGAAAAACGTGCCCTGGTTTGTTTGGCTCAGCAGTTAGAGTGTCGGCCCGCAGACCAAAGAGTCACAGGTTCGATTACAGTCAAGGACACTTACTTCAGTTGCGGTTCATCCCCAGCCCTGGTCAGGTCATGAAAAAGGCAGCCAGAAACATCAATGTTTCTCTCTCTCTCTCTCTCTCTCTCTCTCTCTCTCTCTCTTTCTCTCTCTTCCCTCCCTCCCACTCTATCTGAAGATAAATGAAAAATATCCTCAGGCAAGGATTAAAATAAATGTAAACACCATGTATCCATCTAACGTATCAATATCAGTCTCACGTGACATCCCAGAGACATCAAACTCAGACACAGAACATAGAGCGTGGGTGCCAGGGCTGAGGGTGCGGGGACGGGAGTGGGTGTTTATGGGTGCAGAGTCTCCGTTTGGGGAGGTGGGAAAGTTCTGGAGCTGAGGGATGGTGGTGCCGATTGCACAGCAGCATGGACACACTCGATGCCACAGAATTGCATCATTGAAAAGGGTGGCAGGGTGCATTGCATGGGAGTCAGTGTGTGATCGGTGTTCAGTAGTGAGGTTGGAAGACTCCGCGCTGAATGGGTGCCCCTGAAATGCAGGTGCGAAAATGAGGGTGGTTGTGGAGCCCCTGGAAGAAGGAGCCCATGTCCCTGGGAGCAGGTGTCTGTGGGAAGTGGTGCGCCCCACCTGCAGCCTCGTGTGACGAGAAGCCAAGCCTTCAGCCCTGCCTGAGGGCGGGGAGAATAACGTTCCTTCTCTGATCTGTCCCCCAGGTGGACGTGACAGAAGAGGAGACTCCCGGCGGAGGCTCCGGCGCGTGGAGAGAGGGAAGGCAGTCTCCTAGGTGGTACCAGCAACATCAGGTCCAGTCATTTTCTTACTTTCAGCCACACCGAGCAGAGATGACCCCCCGTAGGAGCCTGGTGAAGGGTGACATGAGCAGTGACATCCCCCAGGTCACAGACCCCTGCCTGACCCTCAGCCCCACGGCCCGCACCTGCAATGAGCTTGTTTCCTCCTGGTCTTCCAGAGGCTCAGGTGGGCTCAGAGAGCTTCATCCGCACATCAGGGCGGCAGCCTGGGCTGAGGCAGGAGCCGTGGTCCAGGCAGGAGCCGTGGTCCAGGCAGGACCGTGGTCCAGGTCATCAACCTTGGAAGAAAGAACAGGACACTCATCAATAGAATGCATTTCGATTCTGCACCCCGCCCCAGCATGTAAATTAACTACATACTTTATACTAGTATAAAATGTCCCACCATCAGTACTTGGCTCGGCACACTCTCTGTAAAGTTCCAGATAGTGAATATTTGGGAACTTGTGGCCCTCATGCTCCCGGTTCTAACTGCTCAGCTCAGCCACCAGGGGCAAAAGCAAGCGGAGGAGATGTAAGCGAACGGGCGAAGCTGAGCCCAGACACCTTGATTTACAAAAACAAGTGTGTGCGTCTGGGCCCACAGGCCAGGATTCACTCAGCCCTTACCCATGCCCACACGGGGAACATACCACCAGTGGCCCAGCGCTGGCCCCCTCGAGGTGGCCTCACATGCATGCGCTGGGTGCTTTTTCCCCGCAGTTGGCCGGTCCAGCCTGTGACCACGCTGCAGGGTGCCCGTTGTATCTTCCTAACGGGATCACCCTGCCAAGGAAACATGACGTCCTATGATGTTGTCGGGTCACTGGGCTGCGACTACACCAGTTCGCGGAGAGATGGCAGATCAGTCGTCAGCACGCTGGGGGTTTCAGCCCATTCTGGTTGGCAGGGGTCTTTCCTGAGAGCCAGTGAGGGCTGGGAGCTGGGGGTGGCGTGGCTCACTGCAAAGGTGAATTGGGATGGCGCAGGCAGCTCACGCACGGCGGAAGCATTTCCTGTCTGTGCAACACGGCAAAACCTAGTAACTCCCAGTTAACCTCTCCAAATTTATTCAGGTGTTGATTTTTTTAAAATATGTTTTTATTGATATTTTAGAGAAAGAGGAAGGGGGAGAGAGAGAGAGAGAAAGACATTGATGTGGGAGAGAAACATCAATTGGCTGCCTCCTGCACGCCCCCTACTGAGGATGGAGCCTGCAACCCGGGCCTGTGCCCTGACCGGGAATGGAACTGGGACCTCTCAGTCCGCGGGAGGAGCTCAGTCCACTGAGCCGCACCGGCCGGGCAGATTTTTTTAAAAACAGTCTTGCCTACATTCTGTTCACAGGTTGTCAGAATGTTAGGTGGCAGGATGTTTGGTCGGAAGCACTGGCCTTGGTAACGTCAGGTACAGAGGGGATGATGCTCGACTTGACTTTTACAAGACCAGTGCTCTAACCCCTGAACCATGGAGCCACGACTTGACTTTTGTTATTTAATGTTTCACATGCAGAATCGGGCAGTGGTCTCAAACCAGCTCAGAAAGATGTCACAGCAGGCGGGAAGGGCTCCTTCCCTCCACTGGGTCTCTGCGTGTTCCCAGAGTTACGGCCACGTCCATGACCTTTGCTTCTCTCGTCTCCTCTGCAGATGGATGGTTTCTAGCCTGCTCCCCAACCCCACCTCGGCTGAGTGCTGGGTGGCCCTTCTACATGATCATATGACTCTTGATATGGACGCAGTCCTGTCAGACTTTGTTCGGTCCACGGGGGCAGAGCCTGGTCTGGCCAGAGACCTGCTGGAAGGTAAGCCTCCTGCTCGTCCCCACACTCCCTCTTAGGAGTAACTACCTGCCAACCCAGTGACAAAAGATAAGATTTCCGTTACCTGACAATGGCGGTACTTGGACTCTTTAAAATGTAAGAGAAGGTGTTAGTGATGAAGCTATTTTTGTTATTAGGAAATGAAAGATTGAAGAATTGCTAGTAGAGAGAAATAGAATTGATTTTTTAAAATATGTTTTATTGATATTTTAGAGAGAGAGAGAAAAACATTGATGTGAGAAACATTGATCAGCTGCCTCCTGCACAGCCCCTACTGGGGATCGAGCCCACAACCCAGGCGTGTGCCTTGACCGGGAATGGAACTGGGACCTCTCAGTCCCTGGGATGACGCTCAGTCCACTGAGCCGCAGCGGCCGGGCTAGAATTGATTTTTGTGTGTTGCCGTTGTATCTGGCCATCTCGCTGAAAACCATTTGTTATATGGGGTGTGTATACATTTGCACCCTCATGACTGTGTGTGTGTGTGTGTGTGTGTGTATTTCTTGGGATTTTTTACATAGACAATCATGTTGTCTCTGAATATGGAGAGTTTTATCTCTCCCTTTTCAATGTATATGCCCTTTACTTCTCTTGACTTGTTGCATTAGCTAGGGCTTTCTTTATTTTATTTTATTTTTTATTTTTTTGCATTTATCTTTAGATAGAGTGGGAGGGAGAGGGGAGAGAGAGAAACATCAATGTGAGAGAGACACATCAACTGGTTGCCACCCACACAAACTGCAACCAAGGTACGTGCCCTTAGCGGGAACCGAACCCAGGACTCTCTGGTCCGTGGGCCGACACTCTAACCGCTGAGCCAAACCGGCCAGGGCGCTAGGGCTTCCTTTAAAAGGTTGGATAGAGAGAATGTTGAAGGAAAACAGCCTCATTCATGACCTGAGGGGAAAACTACTCAGTCTTTCACCATCACCATCATGTAGAATGTTAACTGTAGCTTTTTGTAGATGCTCTTCATCAGGTGGAGGACATTTCTTTCTGTTCCTGGTTTGATGAGACTTTTATCATAAACACATATGAACTTTGTGAAATGCATTTTCTAAATCAATTGATATAATCAAGTAGGGTTTTCTTCTGTAAGCTGCTAATATGAAAATTGCATTGATTGCTTTCTGACAGTAAGCCAGCCTTCACCTATTATTATTTAACTTTCTCCTCCTCTCATTCTGGACCGAGATGCTATTGTCCTACAGGTTCCTACAGCCTATTCATTTTCTTCTTCAGTCCTTTTCTGTCTGTTGTTCAGGTGGGATCATTTCTATTGCTCTGTTTATAAAGGTACTAACTCCTTCCTCTGTCATCTATATTCTGTTATTGAGCTCATCCAGAGAGTTTTTTATTTTGCCTCTTAAAGTTTTTCATTTCTGACATTTCCATATGACTCTTTACATATATATGTGTGTGTGTATATATATCTTCTGTTTCTTTGCTGAGACTTTCTATATTTGCATGTTCTCTCTTACTTGTAAAATATTGACAGTAACTGCTTCACAGTCTTCATCAGATAATTCCAGTATTAATTTCACCCCAGCATTGCTAGGAAACTTTATTTCTCTTGTGTTTCTGTGTGCTGAGTGAATTTGGGTTACATCCTAAACATTTTGAGTATGATGTTTCGAGACTGGCTGTTGTTTAAATCTTACGGCAAATGTCGTGATTTTTGTTTTAGAAGGGAATTGCCCCAGTAGGCCCAGGCCACAGGTTCCGGGGTTCCCAGGGCTTCTGCAGTTTGTGGTTCCCAGGCCGAGTCTGAGAAATGCTCTTGGGGTCTTCTCAGGGGTGCGCCACCTAGTGGCCAGTCGGCCCCACATGAAATCTGCGCAGGGTCAGGTCCTTGCAGGAGCAGCCCAGGGGTTCACAAAAACTCCAAGGGTTGATGCCCCAGTCCCCTGCCTCATCATAATCCCCTCAGCAGGCCTGGTCCCTGGGACTCCCCCTTGTCAGACCTCCAGCAAGCACACTGTGGCTTTGTTAAAAAACAAACAAACAAACAAACACAGCGGGGCTCACCTCTGGGGACCATGGCTCCTCTGTGGAAGGGAAAGTTCCCCGCCTCTCAGATTGCATTTGCTGCCTCCTGTTCTGCCACCACAGAATGGCGTGAGGACTGGCACACTAGAGACCGGAAAAATATTTAAAAGATAAAAAGTAGATAAGGTGATTCCACATTCTCTACGAACCTCAGAGACCCCTTTCCTACGTCCTGAGCCCGAGCTGGACGGCTTCTCCGGGAGCTCATGCCCGCCCCTGGGTTCGGGGCTGCACTGAGTTCATGTCAGGGAGACTGGGAGACACAGTGACAAGCTCCCCACCAGCTCTGCGGCACTTTGATTTGTGGTCTTCCTCCCGAATCTGCCCTCTCTCACTCACTTTTCTGAGCCCCCCTCCGCTCCCTGCAACCTGCCAGGTACCACACTCCCTGCAACCTGCCAGGTACCACGCTCCCTGCAACCTGCCAGGTACCACACTCCCTGCAACCTGCCAGGTACCACGCTCCCTGCAACCTGCCAGGTACCTCGGCTGCTCTCAGTAGGAGACGGGTAGGGGGTCCTCACTCTGTCTGACCTGGGGCTAAACCTGTCCTCTGCTTTTACAAGTGGGGAGACCATGCTTACATATGCACGGTGGGGTCTTGAGGTTGTCAAAGTTCCTTGAGTCGAGATTTTTCTAAAAGCCAGAGTTTCAGAGAATGAAATCTTTTCATGGTGATCTTTCTAAGGGTTAAAGATCACAGTGATGGCAGAGACTAGGTGAGAGGTACGTGGGCCCTCTCTGTACTGCTAAAGAGGGGCCTAGGTTGATGAGAGGCCAGCAGGAGAGAGACACACAGACAGCGGCCGTGAGCACGGATCTGCCTCCAGGGGAACAGGTGTGTCCTCACCTGGCGGCCCGCCACCTTCATGCCTGCCCTCGCACATTGGCACAGTGGTCCTTCTGAAGCAGGGTCCGGGTGGATGGCTCCATCTCCCCAAATCCTTCCATCTTCTGTTTCCTACAGAATCAGCTCCTCCACCTGGCCTGGAGCCCCTCAGCGTCTGGTCCTATTCCATCCCGTGGCCTCCCCTCCCCCTGCCTCCCTTCCCGATTCTCTTGTTCTTTGTTTGGGGAGGGGTCTCATGTACACATTGGTGATGGTCACTCCCTCCCAAGACACGGTGCTGTCCTGTCCGTCCCTGTGCATCTTTCTCGCTCTCAAAAGAAAAAAAAAATCAATAAAAACATATCTACAGGTGAGGATTTAAAAATAAAATAAAAGGGCACCATGCCTAACTGAACAAGATTCCATGTGGGATGCCTAGTCCCTTCCATTAGCCGTGGACCCTCAGTCAGGAGTCAGAGCCGACAGCGGTCTCCAGGTGATGCGAAGGCCTCACTGCCGCGCTGGGCTGGTCCCTGGGCTGCGGGCCGCTGGCCCCGCCCCCACTGCCGCACTGAGCGGTCCCGACCCCGCCCCCACTGCCGCACTGAGCCGGTCCGGCCCCGCCCCCACTGCCGCACTGAGCAGTCCCGCCCCCACTGCCGCACTGAGCGGGTCCGGCCCCGCCCCCACTGCCGCACTGAGAGGGTCCGGCCCCGCCCCCACTGCCGCACTGAGAGGGTCCGGCCCCGCCCCCACTGCCGCACTGAGCGGGTCCGGCCCCGCCCCCACTGCCGCACTGAGCCGGTCCAGCCCCGCCCCCACTGCCGCACTGAGCAGTCCCGCCCCCACTGCCGCACTGAGCCGGTCCGGCCCAGCCCCCACTGCCGCACTGAGCGGGTCCGGCCCCGCCCCCACTGCCGCACTGAGCGGGTCCGGCCCCTCCCCCCATTGCCGCACTGAGCTGTGGGAAGACCATTCCTCCACCGTTCACGAGAAACTCTTCTTTGCACAGTTCTTTTCTGCAGCGCGACCACCATTCGCGCCCTGGAGTCTTCATCTCTGCTCATGTCTCGTCCACAGGCAAAAACTGGGACCTGAGCGCCGCTCTGAGCGACTATGAACAGCTCCGACAGGTGCCCACAGCCAACTTGCCGCATGTGTTCAACGAGGGCAGGTTCCCCAAGCAGCCGGAGCGAGAGCCACCCCAGCCCGGGCACAAGGTGGAGCGGCCCTGCCTGCAGAGACAGGACGACATTGCCCAAGGTACCGGCCGAGGGACCCAGCCCAGGCACTGGACCCTGGGCCACGCGCCACGGTTTACAGGGCGCTGGGGGGTGCACGGAATGCCAGGTCATCACCTCCCTGCTGCGGGCAAGTCAGGCTCCTCCCGCTGAGCTGAAATGTCCCCAGAGAGGCAGGAGACGCAGGCCCAGGGCATGGTAGACCAGCAGTCCTCCCAGAGTCCTGGCTTTCCCAGGCCAGACGTCTTGGGGTCCTTCCGTTCTTGCTCAAGCCGAACAGTCTCCAAGCCTATTCAACACTGGGGTTCATCGTCCTGTGTGCTCTGCGGGCTCCGTCCTTCTTCCAAAGTAAGATCTGCTCATGGTAACAAAGGACGCGGTGCAAAGATTTACAAAGAGAACGGTTTTCTTCTCCCAACCCACCGGAGCTCTAACCAGCGACTGCATCCGTGTCTGCCTCCGTCTGTGCCGAGGGCAAAGGCGCCAATCAGACGTGCACGCTACTGGGCAGATTGCTCTTTTCATTGACCAGTACATCGGGAGCCTATTCTCCGAAGAGTTCACTCTGCCACGTGCAATCATTTTTAAACCACACCTTTTCCTTTCTTGGGTTTTGCTGCTGTTGTTTGTTTTTGACATGACGGCAACACTAAAATAAACTTTCTGGCCTGGCCACTATGGCTCAGTGGATTGAGCAATGTCCCACAGACAGACAGGTCCCGGTTTGATTCCGGTCCGGTTTGATTCCGGTCGGGCACATACCCAGGTTGTGGGCTCGATCCCCAGTAGGGGGCGTGCAGGAGGCAGCTAATCAATGTTTCTCTCTCACATCAATGTTTCTATCTCTCTCTCCCTTCCTGTCTCTCTAAAAAAATCAGTAAGAAAATAAAAATAATAGCCCTGTCCTGTTTGGCCCAGCAGTTAGAGCATCAGCTCGTGGACCAAAGAGTCCCAGGTTCGATTCCAGCCTCGGTTGCAGTTCATTCCCCACCCCGGTTGGGGTTGTGCGGATGGCAACCAATCGATGTGTCACTCTCACATCAATGTTTCTCTCCCTCTCTCTCTCCCTCTCTCCTGCTCTATCTGAAGATAAATGGAAAAATATCCTCGGGTGAGGATTAAATAATAATAATAATAAAATTAACTTTCTGCCTGTGTTCTTACATACTGGTGCTTTAGTTTCCATAAGGTAGCCTTCCCAATGTGGGTTTATGCTGCCAACACCGCCTCTTTAATGTAATAGCTACAGGCTCTTTCCCAAACAGTTCTGCTCGTAGTGTGGAGCTGGGTTTCCCTTCACTCCTGCAGGACTGGGTGTCCTCACGACAGACGAACGGACAAAGTGGAAACTACTGTGTGACCTTCACTCTCGTCTTGTCGTTTGCTTGTTGGTGCTTGGATTTCCCCTTCTGCTCCGTGCATGCTCACACACTTGGCCTAATGTCCTACAGAGCTACAGAGCTGTTAGCATTTTTCTTATCCATTGGTAGCATTCAAAGCCTCATTCTGTTGCGTACACAACATGATTCAGCCTATAAGTGGTTATATGTTTTATAAATATCTATGTCGCACTTTGCGTTTGCTTCATGGCTTTGTTCGCAGAATATCCTGCCACACAGAATGCTTGCGTGATTACACGTTCGTGATTCGTGGCTGCCTGCGTGGCCGTGCCTTCACGGCTGGGAGGCATCTGGTTCCCAGGAAACAAAATTACTGGCATACTTTCCCATGTTTGTTTGATAATTTTGTCTTTAGGTATTTTAACTGACTTGAAATATTTTATTTTATTTATTTTTAATTAATTAAATAATTTTGTGAAGGGCCGACTCTTCGCTGGTCAGATGCAGATATTTTTCTTTTAAAATTAATTTTAGAGAAAAGAAGGGAGGAGAAAGAGAAACATTGATGTGAGGGAGAAACATCAACCCAAATGCCCAAATGCCCCCCAAATGACCCCCAACTAGGGATCGAACCCACAACCTAGGTATGTGTCCTGACCTGGAATCAAACCCACCACCTTTTCATGTACAGCACAATGCTCTAATCAACTGAGCCACACCACCACGGCTGAACTTTTCATAAATAATAGCTCAGCATCTAGTTTTTCTTCTGGACGGAGAATGAGTTACTCCAGCATGTTTATTAATAAAGATTCCTTTCCCACTACACTAAAAGCCAACTTGGCCATCTGTTAAATTCCCAGATACATTTGGGCCCGTTTCCGGCCCCTGTCCGTCCATGTAGCTGCCTATGTTGCACTAACTGAAGGATAACTGAAGGGGTTTCATGCCGTGTTCCCTTCCCTTAGGCCAGTCCCTTTATCGCTGTTGTTTCCCAAAATGTTTTCACTATTTGTGGATATTTATTCTGCCATATAAACCTTAAAATAAGACTTCTCATTGGAATTAGATTAGATTTTTATTTTATTTCAGGAATAATCGGCACACTGTAATACTGTGTTCCTATCCAAGAACCCTGCACACACCTCTGCGCTTACCCGGAGACGTTAGGCATCAAGAAAAAACACTTTGTTTTTGTATATTTATCTTTTATCTAGTTGTTGCCTACATTTTCTTATTAATATTTGCCTTATTCTCTTATTAAGACTATTCTAATTTCTTGGGTTTTCTAATTCTATAATCACAGCGTCTGAAATAATTTAATGTTCTTCATATTTACACAGTGAATTCCATTGGTCTCCTGTTGCATTAGGTCCCCCGCCCTGGACTGTTGTGAATGAATGCTGAGTTTGTTTCCGTTTGCTCAGCCTTATCATTCCAGCTGCATTGGACTCTCTCCCCCTGCCCCACCCCTGCAGAGAAGCGTCTTTCCCGGGGCATCTCCCACGCCAGCTCCGCCATCGTGTCCCTGGCCCGGTCCCACGTGGCGAGTGAGTGCAGCAGCGAGCAGTTCCCCCTGGAGATGCCCATCTACACGTTCCAGCTGCCCGACCTGAGCGTGTACAGTGAGGACTTCCGGAGCTTCATCGAACGGGACCTGATTGAGCAGGCGACCATGGTGGCCTTGGAGCAGGCAGGTGAGTCCCGCAGATCCACAGGCTGAGGCTCAGGCAACCACTGGGGCCACTCACTTCCGTCAGAGAGCAAGAGACTGTGTGGTCAGACCCAGCGGTGCATCCTGGCTGACCCAGCGGTGCATCCTGGCTGTTCGGGGGGGGGGGGGGGGGCGAGGGAAAAAGCAGAAAGAGCAGGGAGGGGTGGGAGACCATGGCTGTGGGGCAGCCGTGGACGGGAAGGAGCTGATACTGAAGTGGTCTCTGTTCGAAGGGGTCCTGCTGGGTGGGATGGGGGCCTCGGCGAGAGGAGGGGAGCCAAGCGTGCCCCGAGAATGTTCCCTGAGCACGTGGGTAGAGGCAGGTGCGTGCGGAAATGCGAACCCCTCGACCAGGGGCAGGTTTGGGGGGGGGGCGATGGAGAGGCCAGAACTGGCTGGCAGAGTCCGGGGTCCTGGTGGCTCATAGTGGCCGATTAGCTGAGGTAAGAGTCTGGACTTTGGGAGAAGTCTGGTTGATGTGGGCTGTGAGGTGTGAGATGACATCCGGGGCAGGGGGAGCTCATCCCAGGGACCTCCCACCATGCCCCACACGCTCTGCGGTGCTGAGCACCAGGGCAGGAGGGGGTCTGGGGCATGGGGGACCAGAGCAAGCATCACAGTGCCTTGGTGGGGCGGGAGACATGCGGAGACACACGAGGCACAGCGATGCCCAGAGAAGGGGGGGGATCAGTGGCCTCAGGTGGGTGGGGTCTCCCCAAAAGGGCAGTGATGTTTAAAGGAATCACAGGGCCACCTTTAGGGCCAGAATTCACTCCCCTTGGTCTTAGAAAATGTTCACATTTTGTTTTCTTCCATCTAAGTTACATCTTGGTGGGTGATGAGCAGAAATGAAATCTGACTCTCAACCCGTGGTACCCATCTGCTGCGGAGCTCCCGCAGTCAGTCCCTTGTCACCGATGACTCAGAGGAGCCTCGGCAAGCGCAGAATAAGTGACTAAGGGCTCCTCCCCCGGAATCTCAGCAGCCCCCCTTGGCGGTGTCCATCTGTTCTTCTTCTTGGCGGGAGCTCACGTTTTCGTTTCTTTTTAAAATATTCACCGTACTGGTTCCCACGTCCTGCTCTGCGCGAGTGCAGAGGTTGGGTGCCAACGAGAACGACCGCTCTCTCCAAGCCAGGATGGAGACTTCAGAGGGGCCCCTACCCACAGCCCCCTCTCCTGGGTCCTCTGGAGACCACAGCCTGGCCCTGGACCGTGCTGGGCTCTCCAGAGGCTGGAAGGTGCTGGCACTCACCCTGTTGGCTCATCTTCCCAGGCGGGCGCCAGAAATGCTCTCAACCGGGTTCAGAGTCTTGACTTCTGGAAGCCACGTAAACAGACCACGAAGCCTTGCCCCCCACCCCCGCCGGGGTGAAGCTGTCATGGTCCCGTTACTTCCAGCTGTGACTGGATGTGTGTGCTGGACTGAGATGGGGAAAGTAACCCACCCCCTAAGAGACGGGATCCCAGAAAGGTGTAGGGAGGCTGCGCTGTTGGAGAGGCGTCAATCCGCACACTGGGAGAGGGTTTCTAGGGGCACGGGATCCTCGCAGATGACAGGTGCCCCCGACTGCGCGGTGCCTTCGCACTCCTGGGTTCCAGGCGGGGCACGGCACCCCGGAGGGGGCGGGGCTGGGGGCCCAGTGAGCCGGCGTCTCCCAGCGTGGCTTCCCCGCGCCCGTGTGACAGAGTCGGGAACGTGCTCCATGTCTGTGTGCCGCTCAGGAGCGCGCGGCCGGTCCTGGGCCCGGGTCCTGAAGTGAGCGTCCCTCACAGGTCGCCTGAACTGGTGGTCCACAGTGTGCTCGAGCTGCAAACGCCTTCTTCCTCTGGCCACGACGGGGGACGGGAACTGCCTTCTCCACGCTGCCTCGCTGGGTAAGCTCGGGGCATTGCAAAGGACGCACATGTGCTAAGGAGCCATGCCCATCGCTGTCCCCTGAGGGGCCCCCAGTGACCCCACCTCTTCTTGTCAAGCACCTGGCAGCCTTGGGGTGGGGCCAGGACGGACACAGAAAACACCTGAGGATCCCTGGCCGTGTTGCTCAGCAGTTAGAGCATCGGCCCACAGACCAATGAGCATGGGTTCGGTTCCAGGCAAGGGCACGTACCTTGGTTGCGGTTTGGTCCCCAGCCCTGGTTGGGGTCCTATGGGAGGTAATCAATTGATGTGTCCCTCTCATGTCAATGTTTCTTTCTGTCTCCTTCTCTCTCCCTCCCTCCCACTCTATCTGAAGATAAATAGAAAAACATCCTCGGGTGAGGATTAAAAAGAAAACACACGAGGAAAGACCTGTCGTGATAGGAGGAGGCCTGAGCGGAGTTGCCGGGAGGGGGATTAGAGATGGGGATCTAGAGAAATCAGAGGGCGCTTCCTGGAGGAGGTTGGCTTTCACTGAGACTTGAAGAACTTGAAAGAGTTCACTAGAGGACATTCCAGGCAGGGAGACCACATGGGTAAAGCGTAAAGGCAGAACTGACAGGGCCGAGCTCTGCTGGGCTCGAGCAGGAAGCTTGAGGAGCAGGGCATGAGGTTGGATAGGTGTGGGGCCACCGTCCTGGCTGCCGCTGATGCGCTTGGGCTGACAATCAGACAGACAGAACGACAGACATAGGTGCCGCGGGATAATCGGCACTGTCAGGATATGCAGCGGAGAGGTCAGCAACCTCCTCTATGGAAGATGTGAGCTTCCTGGTTGCCAAAAGCCATCCCAGCAGGTGCACAGACTCTCTGGAAGCTGTCAGCCCTGCAGGCCCAGCCTTACATGCATGAGGCCCACTCGGGGTGGACAGCCGGGCTGGCTTGTACCAGAGACGGGCGTCAGGGCCCGTCACTCATCGGTCCCGAAGTGCAGGGTCTCTCCAGGGACAGCGAGCAAGGGCAGGCCCCAGACCTCCCGTCTGACCTACTCAGCAAGAGGTGGGCTGAGATGATGTTGAGAAGACTTAGAGGGGACACACGAGGTCTGGAAGGGCCGTGGGGGGCTCAGAGGAGCGGGGCCCAAGATTCCACAGGCTTGAGAGGGGCGATGGGGAGACAGAAGCACCACCTTTCTGCCCTCTTTCAAAACTAACCCATTTCTCCCTATCTGCTGATATTGTGAAAGGTTCCATGGTCACCACGGTAAAAAAACAAAAACAAACAAACAAAAAAAACTCAAAAATCAATGCTCCCACCACCTGGCAATGGCCACTTTTAACGTGCTGGCATATGGTCTTCTAGTGTTTTTTCTGTTCTTCCAGTGAAATTATGCTCTCGCCGTGTCCCAGCCTTTCTGGAATTCAGCCTTTTCCCTTAGAGTTTTACTGCACCCCACTCCATCGCAGTGTGTTGACACTGCCCTGTTACGGGACATACTTCTTGTCTGGATGGAATCTGGGGAAAGCATGTGAGAGGGAGATCTCCCACGCGTCCACCAGAGCCTCCTTGCAAAGTCCTTCAGAAACTGTAGCGTGCAGAGAAACCGGCCCCCTCAGCATCAGGGGCCACATGCCGCTGTGGTTTTATCTGATAACAGGTGTCTTCCCTGTGAGCGTGGTGGGCCTCCTTGGGTGGGGACAGGTGGGGGGGTTTGCTCCAGCAGCTGGAGAGCCGGGGTCATGACTGAGCCTGGGGCTCATGGTCAAGGGTTCTTTTTTCTCCTTTTGGACTCAAATAGCTACACCCCACAGGAGTGGCCGTGCGACACTCCGTTGCAATGCTCGCTGAACCTGCTGACCATCCTGACACTGAGCTGGGGTTGGGCACGCGGAGAAATAAATGACGACTGTCCTGGAGTCAGGCTGTGGGCAAACATTTATGGGACAACGAGAATCCTCTCCACAAGAGACACCCAAACAGGGACCTGAGACTGGACACGGGGGATGTGCCCTGCCTGAGGAGTCCCGGGAGGTGGCTGCAGACAGGTCAGATCCACTGGGCCTGTTTATGAAAGGATCACAGGCAGCCACTTCCCGCCCCCCAGTTCTGTAGGAAAAGACAAAAGTCCCGCTTGATGGAAAGCCCACAGCAGCCCCTGGTTATTGGGTATCTTTGCAGTAAAGGACACAGCCAGGTTGAACCTTTAGAGATACCGGTCAGTGCAGTTCACTCCTCTTTTGAAGGCTCTCCAGAGGTTCCCACTCACTTTAAAAGCCCACCTTTCCACTGCCCGCCTCGTCCCCTCGACCCCAGCTCCAGCCGCCTTCCCCCTGCTGATTCTCCAGTGCACCATATGCTTCCCCTTGGGGCAGTCCCTCATCTTTCCTTGGGGTGGCGACTCAGCTCCCTCCTTCACCCACTTGAATCTTTGCTCTGATGTCTTCATTCATGCCCATGACCCATACCAGCCACCACTCTGTCCTCTTAGCTGCTTCCTCTCTCCTGTTACATCTCATCCGACAGCTGCCCCACCTCCCTCAACATGTGCTTGAAGATTTCAGGGATGGAATCTCTCCTGGCCACTGCCATGGGGATTCCCAGCACCTAGAATGGTGCCCCGCCCCTACTGTGAAGTAACTGTGGAATCAATTAAGTGGAATTGATAGGATTAAGTTAAATGAATGAATGAATGTATGAATAAATTAATGAGTGGACAAGTGAATGACTGGATGGATGGATGGATGGATGGATGAGTGGCTAGATGGATGGATAGATGGATGAGTGGATGGATGGATGAGTGGATGGATGGATGATGGATGGATGGATGAGTGAATGGATGGATGGATGGATGGATGGATGAGTGGATGGATGGATGGATGGATGGATGATGGATGGATGGATGGATGAGTGAATGGATGAATGGATGGATGGATGGATGAGTGGATGGATGGATGGATGGATGGATGATGGATGGATGGATGGATGAGTGGATGGATGGATGGATGGATGGATGATGGTGGATGGATGGATGGATGGATGGATGAGTGAATGGATGGATGGATGGGTGGATGAGTGGATGGATGGATGATGGATGGATGGATGGGCGATGGATGGATGGATGGATGGATGGATGGATGGATGAATAGATGGATGGGTGGGTGGATGGATGGATGGATGGATGAGTGGATGGATGAATGGATGGATGGATGAGTGGATGGATGGATGGATGGATGGATGGATGGGCGGATGGATGGATGGATGGATGGATGGATGGATGGATGGATGGGTGGATGGGCGGATGGATGAATAGATGGATGGGTGAATGGATGGATGGATGGATGGATGGATGGGTGGATGGGTAGATGGATGGATGGCCCCACTCTTTCTGTAGCCAGGGCTGCACCTATCATTGGTTGGGTTTTTGGACCATGTCTGAGCTGCTCTGAGCGTGCATGCTGAGTCGGCTGGTTTGTCTTCACCACCGCTCACAACCCAGCACAGGCTAGGAAGGGTGGGACAGACCTTCTCCCTGGGAAGCCGCTATCTCCTGGGCCCAGACTGTTGTCCACTCTGCTTCTCAGGAGGCTGAGATGCATAGTCGCTTGCTATTGTTTCACTAAGGAGGTGACATGCTCCTTTATTAACTTGCTTGTGTGGACAGGAAACATCAGGCAAAGAGCAGAGGGGGTTGCCGGCTCATCACAGGAACTGAACAGTGACTGATGCGTTACCTCCATGCATGCAGACACAGAGGCCTGCCCATTACGTTGTGGTGGCTTGCGTCCCCTCCAGGCTTGTCCCCCACTCACTCCTGCCTCTGCTTCCCGCTGCAGGAATGTGGGGTTTCCATGACCGAGACCTGGTCCTGCGGAAAGCTCTCTACACCATGATGAGGACCGGGGCTGAGAGGGAAGCCCTGAAGCGCAGGTGGAGGTGGCAACAGACCCAGCAGAACAAGGAGGTTGGTAACCGCAGGTGCCCAGACCAGGACCCGCCCCTCCCCCCCCCCCAGGTGCAGCCACAGGCTGCCTCAGAGTCCAGAGCTCAGCCCCAAGGCCAAGTTCTCTGTGAGGTCAGGCAGAAGTGGCTTGTGGGCCGAGTAAGGCCTCCCCATTCAAACCCACCGAGGATGAGGCTGGGCCCTGCTCACAGTGAGCACACGCCCACTCATACTGCCTTCTTATGAAGACCCACCATTGCCACGCTCGGGGTCACCCCCATCAGGTCCTGCGGGTGGCAGCTTGAAGGCGGGTACAGCACAGGTGGCTGTGGCCCTGCCCACGGCCCCAGCCCTGGGGCTCAGAGTCTCCCGGGGCTCAGAGTCTGCCCACGTGAACATCAGCACGTTGCTCCCCCAGCGGGAGGATCTGCCTGCTGTCTGTTGGAAGTTGGCCCATTGTCCCTTTAGACTTTTTGATGGTTGGCCCAGGCCCCACGCATGTACATGTCACCCACCCAGGAATGACCCTTGCTGCTGGGTGAACCCCCAACAGCACTGAGAGATTGGGGGTTCTGAAAAATATTGTCTGTAGCAAATAGGGACAGTCGGTGGCCACTAACAGGGGTGCCCGGCCTGGGTCCTGGGGGGCTTGCACCGAGCCGGGAGGTCCAGTGTGGCTGCCCGGCTGACTGGCTCGGGAGGGTGAGGAGGCCACCCCCACCTCCTGACCCCACGTCCCCTGTGCCAGTCAGGGCTGGTGTACACGGAGGACGAGTGGGAGCGAGAGTGGACGGAGCTGCTCAAGCTGGCCTCCAGCGAGCCCCGCATGCACTTCAGCAAGACCGGCGGTTCAGGCGGGGGGTGAGTGCTGCCCCCACTTCTCCGAGATCGCCAAGGGGTGCCAGGGAGCATGGGGCACCCTGAGATCGGGGGACACAGAACTCCCGCCTCCAGGTGGTGGAGCCTCCTGGAGGGTGCAGGGGAAGTGGGACCTGTATGTGAGTGAGCTCAGTCCCGAGGCTGCACCCCTGTTCCCAGGGCCTCGTCACAGCACATTGCAGGGGGTGGCGGGGAGGGTGCTCAGGGCACGGCCAGCCTTTGGAGGTGGCACAGCGCTGGTCCTGCCCGTGCACCGCCCTTGCGCTCACCAGGCCGGGAAGCCTCCGCCTGCCACGTTTCAGGGTTTTCCCAGCTAAATCCCTAACTTCCGGCTTCAAGAAGTCGGAGTGGGAGCCAAAGGTCATTCAGGAGCCCGTGTCTCCCGGCCGGGCTCCGTGCACGTCCATGTCCCCCACAGAGGCCCTGCTGTTGTGCGCGTGTGGGCACGAGCTGCCTGCAGACTCAGCTGGACCGTCCCAGCGTGGAAACGGTGCAGCCAGACAGGCCACAGTGCCCTCAGTTCACATGTTCTTCTTTTTTTTTTTTGATCCTCACCTGAGGACATTTTTCTATTTTTTTGCTCAAATAGAGCGGGAGAGGGAGAGGGAGGAAGAGAGAGAGAGAAACATTGATGTAAGAGAGACACATGGAGTGGCTGCCACCCACACGACCCCAAATGGGGCCGGGGACAAACTGCAACCGAGGTACGTGCCCTTAGTGGGAACCGAACCTGGGTCTCTCTGGACCGCAGGCCGATGCTCTAACCGCTGAGCCAAACTGGCCAGGACAGTTCACACGTTCTGAAGCCCAGGGCCAAGGTGTCACCCCAGAGAGAGAAAGGCAGCCAAGCACAGGAGAGCGTGAACACTGACACTGAGGAGACCCCAGGAAGGACAGGAGGCCACACAGCCACTGCTTGGAGGGTGGCCGGGCCGCCTCTCGGGCCTTTGTTCAAAAGTAATTTGCGTCCTTGGCTGCGGACCCGTGTGCAGAGCTGTGTCCCCAAGTCACCCCACCTGTGTTCTCGAGCAGGGCCCCATCGGCTGCCTCTCACCCCACCTCTCCAGTCCTCACAGACCGCCCTCAGCTAATTCTGGGTACCCCTCCCTCAGAGTGTCCAGGAGAGAACCCAAGTGCCGCCTTGGCTGGCACCGCGGATGCCACCAAGGCCCCATCAAGCTGAGCGTGGCTCTGCCCTCTCGAGGGCTCCTCCCCTGCGGGGTGGCTGCGTGTTGAGGGACGTCCACGCGCACCCTCTGCTCACACGGTGGGGCCTGGATGCGAGCGGCTGTGGAGCCCGCTCACCCTGAGCCAGGGCGGGCTGGGGTGCACACTAGTCATTCTCCCCCCTGAGGACTGAAACCCAGGCAGACGCCTCTCTGCCCTCTTCCACGGGGTCATCCCTAGAAAACCACTCAGCCTGGGCCCCCTGCCCGGCAGACACACCGGGCACCTGCCCCTGACGGGCGAGGCTTTAGCCCAAGTGCTAGAAGCAAGGGGAAGCCTCTGTCCCTCCGCCCCTGCTGTGTCCTCCCTCACTGCCCCGGTCCCCGCCCCTGCTGCCAGGAAGACCCCCTCCCCCCAGACCACCCAGACCACCCAGCCCGGAGGGGCGGAGGGCTGGGCGTTTGTCATCAGTGGGGAGCACGGAGGAAGGGGGCCTCTGTGTGTGCTAGCCAGGGCCCAGGGAGGCCGATGGGAGGGCGGTGTCCTGTCTCAACACCCCTTCTCTCAGCAGCCCAGTGACAGCCCCTTGCTCTGCCCCCAGCATGGACAACTCCGAGGACCCCGTGTACGAGAGCCTGGAGGAGTTCCACGTGTTCGTGCTGGCCCACATCCTGCGCAGGCCCATCGTGGTCGTGGCAGACACGATGCTGCGGGACTCGGGCGGGGAAGGTACGCCGACCTGCGGTAGAGCAAACATGTTCCACTGGTGCCCCAGAAAGCAGACACTCCAGTGAAGAGCCGGCCGCCATGGGCGGAGCTCCCAGGAGGCCGGGAGCCCTCCTCGGTGTGGACAAGATCGGTCCTTTCTGCCATTTCTCCTCCCCGAGGTTGGGCTGGACGATGGCTCTGGGCCATTCATTCACCCTATGTCACCAGCAGGTGAAATCTGGCCCAGTGAGGGCAGGGACTGAAACCTGGGCACTCCTGGGCCCACCCGAGTCCCCAGACCGGCAGACAGCCCATACCCCTCCAGCAGTGCCGGCCTCATCCCAGGGCCCTCGGCCACTCTCGTCCCCTCCTGCCCCTCTTCAGGCCACCCTGTGTCCAAGAGAAAAGAGAAGACAGAAAACATGAAGTCAGCAGGCACGGCTGGGGCGGAAAGGACAGGAAAGGCTGCCTGCCCGCCCAGAGCTGCACTCTCGCTTCCACAGTCCCTTTGCACATGCCTCTCCCCCAGCCCTCCCAGGGTGGACACTGCCCTCTCCGCCTCACAGACAGGAAACGGGCCCTCCACTAAGGCCTTGGTGGGACCGGGGCCCACCTCTCCTGGGGGTAAGGGCGCAGGTGTCTGCAGCTCCACAGGCCTCACCCCTTTCTGTACCCACAGCCTTCGCACCCATCCCCTTCGGAGGGGTTTACCTGCCCTTGGAGGTGCCTCCCAACAGGTGCCACTGCTCACCTCTGGTTCTTGCCTACGATCAAGCGCACTTCTCCGCCCTGGTGTCCATGGAGCAGAGAGATCAGCAACGGGAACAAGGTATGCCCACCGCCACCTGAGACCCTGTTCAGGGCAGGGTGGGCACAGCAGGGCGTGGTGAGGGGACGGGAGTGTCCCGGCTGCCTCCCTGCGAGCAGGCGTGTCCCTCAGTACCTGGCCTTCCGGTCACTAAGACCCAGGCCGAGAGGCTTCCAGGACCCACTCGGTGGTCAGGCACCAGCACCTTCGGCGACTCTCGTCTGCTTGGCCGGGGCAGGGGAGCGGGCAGCCCCTGTTGAGTGTAGGAATTCCCAGGAGCCCACGGTGGGAGGTGAGGCCAAGGGGTGTGTGGGGCTCATCTCTGAGTGTGAAGTGCCACCAGCAGGCACGCGATGTGGGGTGGGGGCCCAACACTTCTCCCAGCGTCTCTGCCCCCCGCAGTGCTGGGCAGACCTCGCCCCTGGGCAGAGTGGACAGCCACGCCCCATAGCCCCAGGTGCACCACAGCAACTGCTTCAAACAGATTCTTGTTCTAGAACAGAAGTTTTCAGATTCTCCTGCTTTCTTTTTAATCCTCATGCAAGGATATTTTTCCATTTATCTTCAGAGAGAGTGGGAGGGAGAAGAGAGAGAGAAACATCCCTGTGACAGAGACATATCGATTGGTTGCCTCCTGCACGACCCTGACCAGGGCCAGGGCCTTGATCGGAATTGAACCCAAGACTCTGAGGTCCACAGGCCGACGCTCTAACTGCTGAGCCAAACCAGCCAGGGCCAGATTCTCCTGCTTTTAAGTGCCACAATGTTTGTTTCAAATGTCGTCCTTGGGTCCTTTTCCTGGACACTCTGGTTTGGCCATCTGATCAGGGGCCTGGAATTGGGACCTTTACTGGGGTTGCCACGTCCTCCTTGGCAACACGAGAGGGCAGCACTGAGTCAGTTTGATGGTAGTTGAATGGTGCTCGGTCTTAGAGTCTGTTTATTTGCCTTTTGTCCTTGCCGTGGGTCATGTGGGGTGACACCTGGCTCCTAGTCAGCACCTGGAGGGAGGGGTGAGAGGAAGAGGCAGGCCCTGGGCAGGAGTGGGCTTCCCGACCCCAAAGGCCTGAATCAGGCCCGCACCCCCAGCAAGGTCTGACTGCATGGGGAGGGGCAGGAGAGAGGCCCTGCGGCGTGCTCTGTGCTGGAGAGAGGCAGGGGGTAGGCCTGAGCCCAGACCTAGGACTTTCAGTCTCAGTCCACTTCCCTGTCTGTAAGGGGGTTACAGCGTCCCAGGGTGGTGGGACAGCAGGGTGAGAGCCCCCGGTCGAGGCCCCTGCGCAGTCCGACTGGAGTACGTGGAGGCGCGCCAGGTCTGTGCCCCGCACCCACAGGTGTCCACCCCCAGTGTTTGGACCGGCAGGCTCCCCGCAGCACCATCCCCACCCGTCAGACAGGCAAGGAGCCAGGAAGCCCGCTCCAGGCACAAAGCGGCTGGGCTGCTCCCAGTGGGGCCGGCAGGGGGAGGCTGTCTTCCCTCTTCATGCTCCTGGTCCCTGACCACAGGAGCTTTCTCGCTGGGCCCTGAGGCTGCTCGGAGCTCCTACCAGATCCCAGACAAACCTGCACACATGGGACTCTGCCCAGCCTTTCTCGGGGAGGGGGGGCAACATTCACCCAGCTTCGTGGCCACTCAGGAGTTTGTGATGAACCAGTCCCTCCCCCCTCTCCTCACCTACCTGTCACCTCCTCAAGGCTGGCCTCCCTCCCTCCACGCTGTTTGCCTGCAGGCGTTTACTGTGCTGGCCCGATGAAGTGCTCATCGGGACCTGACCCTGCTGGTCCAGCCCCAACAGCACCTGAGCCCCCTGCAGGCAGGGGCCCTGGGTCCAGGGGTCTCCCTGAGCTCTGTGGGCAGCTGCCACCAAGGGTCCCCTGCCCTGAGACAGACTTGAATGAAATCACAAATGAGATGGGCCGGCAGCCTGGGTCCTTCTCTGGGAAGGCCCCAGATGACCTTGACCTTCAAGGTGCCCTTGCTCAGTGTGCTGGGTCTACCTGGGTCTCTCCTCAGAAATAACAGAAGCGGTGATAGCCTTTTCCTGTCTGCCGACAGACCCAAACCCTTAGCCGTTTCCAGATGATGACGCCAACAACTCTTTAAATCCACCATAAATACAAAATCATTACTGTCAATAGTGCGCGTGCGTCTGTACTCGGGTGTACACTCCCGCTGGGGGATTTTCTTTTTTAGCCCGTTTTCTCCAGGAGAGAAAACAAACCATGGGCAAGTCACAACCAAACTATCTCCGTGAGATCGGAACACCATGTGCCCCGCAGAGCGGAATTAATTATAAACTGTGTGGGTCCCTGGAAAAGCCAGGGAGCCCGCGCTGGAGTCCTGTGATGGTAACGCTCGGCTGGCACAGATGTCATGGAGATCTCCCTTGGCTTTACTTAATCACGAAGACATCTGGTCTTGGAATTCCCTTTCCTGTTCCCCCTGGGGCTGTGAGGGGCTCCAGCCTCCTGGCGGCCGTGGGCCACCTGGCACCCGACTCGGTCTTCTGTTCCAGCTGTGATCCCACTCACGGACTCGGAGCACAAGCTACTGCCCCTGCACTTTGCGGTGGACCCCGGGAAGGACTGGGAATGGGGGAAAGACGACAACGACAACGCCCGCCTGGCCCAGTAAGCTCCTTCCCCGCACCCCCTCCCCCAGGCTCTCCAGGGCGAGGGGCTGGGCTGCCCCCGCTCCTCCCGGACAGCTGGCGCGCCTGCGGGCGGGCGGGCAGGGGCGGTTCACTCCGCGTCTTCTCTCGCCAGGCTGATCCTGTCGCTGGAAGCCAAACTGAACCTTCTGCACAGCTACATGAACGTGACGTGGATCCGGATCCCCTCTGAGACTCGGGTGAGCCTGGCGCTGGCCGGGATGTGACCTCCGCCGCTGGGCGCCTAGCAGGCCAGGTGCCTCCTCGCAAAGACCGGGTCCCAGGGTGGGGCTCACCTGCCCGGGCTGCACCAAGGACCTCAACCCCGGGTTCCAGCCCTGCATGCAGTCCCAGCCCCCATGGCACCTGCAGGACGAAGCCTCTGTTCCCTGTGCGTGTGCGCAGGAACACGTGCGTCTGTCTGTACATCGGCCCGCGTTCCGCTAGGGGATTTTTTTGCCTTGTTTTCTCCAGAAGGATAAACACGCCCACTCAGAAAACAAACCTTGGGCAAGTTACAGCACAAACTATCTCTGCGAGATCAGAACACCCAGTGCTGCGTGGAGCGGAATTAATTATAAACTGTGTGGGTCCTTGGAGAGCCAGGGAACCCGGCGCTGGAGACCAGCGCCCCTGCTCCAGATGCTAAGAGGAGGTCACTTTAAGTATCTGACTGATGTTTTGTCAGCTTAGTAGTGAATTCCCAGGGAAAGGGGTTTGTATTGTTTTAAAAAGCCTATAAAGAATTGGTCCTCCGCAGACATAAGTTTGCTCAGTCATAAGCAGGCTGATGTTAAAGGCAGCGGCAGGGCCAGGACATGCGGGCCCTGCTCAGCCACCTTCATGCTTCAGCCTTTACCTGTATTGACTCTTCACAGCAGGCAGGTACTGATGCCCCTTTTACTGACAGCACAAGTGACAGTTGATGGCAGTCAGCCCCGAGTCCAGCCTGCCCACCAGGTGTCCGCAGTATGCCCCTGGCTGCTCTGTTCGTCCTTCCCTAGCACCCAGGACAGGCTCCAAGGCAATGGTTCTAGATCTAGAATCAGGAGGCTCTTGGGCTGGAACACAGACAGGTTGTGCAGTGAGTGGGCCCCCTGCCAGACTTTGGGGACTCCAAGTGTCAGGTGCCCCCCACCCGACCCCACCCCCAGCAGACAAGCCACTGGTCAGGGACCTTCCAGCCCTCAGGCACTTGCGCCAGGGCTCCTCACTCACTTCGCTCCCAATGGGCATGGCTGTGCACAAAGCACACCTCCCTTCCCCAGCGAACCCCCCAAGCTTCTACCCTTCTCAGTCTGAGACCACTACTTCCAGACCCCAGACAGGATGGGAAGGAGGGAAGGAAGGGATTTCCGGGGGGGGGGGGGGGGGGAGCGGGGGTGGTTCCACCCGCCCTTGCTCTGGGTGACTTGGTTGCAGGAGGTTCACCCCTCTGTTGGACCTGCTTTGTGAGGGGGAGCAAAAATTAAGTGAGGAGCAATGGTCCTTCTCCCAGGCTCCTCCCCTGGAGGCCAGGAGAGCCCTGTCGGTGGTCAGGCAGGAGGCCAGTTCCTGCCACACGCGGCTGCTGGCGTGAGGTCTTCCCCTGAGATGTTGCCGCAGAATTCTCTCCTCGACCAGGAAGGAGCCTCTGGACGGCAGCAGTAGTGCTGCCCACCCTCTCATCTCCTGCCCCAGGTTCTCCGCCTACCCCAGGCGCTGGCCCCGGCCATGTGCCCATACAGCCTTGCCCTCCCGGCTGGCCCACGTGGGCCTCTTCTAGGGTCTTCGCAGAGATCCCTCCTCCCCCTTCCCACCTGCAGCCCTACCCCAGAGGCCCTTTCCTGGAAACAGAACATTTTCCTGTTGAGCCCATGTCCTATTTCAGAATCCTTGCCAACTTAGCACACCACTCTGCCAACCTGAGAAAGGAGCCCTAAAGTGATTGGGCATCGCTGAAGGGAGGGGATGTTTGTTCCAAGACCCAAAGAATGAGGTTCTGAGGGCAAGGTGTCTGTCCCCTGCCCGGAGCAAACAGGAGGAGGCGCCTTTGTAGGAGGGGCACCTAAGGTGCAGGTGAGGCATCTCACCCAAGGCCTCGGCCTCTACAAAGAGGCGGGCCTGGGGCCTGGGGCCTGGTCCCTGTGTTTCTGTGCAGGCAGCTGCCTCACCAGGGCTGCAAGGCCGGAGTCTGGGCAGACAGTCTGCCCTCAAGTGTGCAGGGACCCAGAGGCTCAAAGCCAGGGGCGCTTGCACCTTGCTCGAACTCTCCGGCTCTGGTTCCAGGCTACCAGCAACCTGAGTTCACCAAAGAGGCAACAGAGATGGGACAGTGACATCCGCGGGCCTCAACGTAGCAGCACAGGGCCGGGACAGGGTCTGGTTAGTGGTTCCCACGTGGGCACAGCGAATCTCTGACCCCCCTCCTGTCCCACCCTCCTCTGCCCCCACAGGCCCCTCTGGCGCAGCCGGAATCCCCAACGGCCTCCGCAGGGGAGGATGTGCAGTCCCTGGCCGACTCCCTGGACTCGGACCGCGACTCGGTGTGCAGCAATTCCAACAGCAATAATGGCAAGAACGGGAAGGACAAGGAGAAGCAGCGCAAGGAGAAGGACAAGACCCGCGCGGACTCCGTGGCCAACAAGCTGGGCAGCTTCAGCAAAACGCTGGGCATCAAGCTGAAGAAAAACATGGGCGGCCTGGGCGGCCTGGTGCACGGCAAGATGGGCCGCGCCAACTCCACCAACGGCAAGAACGGCGACGCGCCCGAGCGCGCCAAGGACAAGAAGGCCAAGTCGCGCAAGGGCAGCAAGGAGGAGTCCGGCGCGTCTGCGAGCACGTCGCCGTCGGAGAAGACCACGCCGTCGCCCACGGACAAGGCGGCGGGCACGTCGCCGGCGGACAAGGGCGGCGGGCCGCGCAGCGACTCCTGGAAGTACAGCACGGACGTGAAGCTGAGCCTCAACATCCTGCGCGCCGCCATGCAGGGCGAGCGCAAGTTCATCTTCGCCGGCCTGCTGCTCACCAGCCACCGGCACCAGTTCCACGAGGAGATGATCGGCTACTATCTGACCAGCGCGCAGGAGCGCTTCAGCGCCGAGCAGGAGCAGCGGCGCCGCGACGCCGCCGCCGCCGCCGCCGCCGCCACGGCCAAGAGGCCGCCGCGCAGGCCCGAGGCCGAGAGTGCGCCGGGTGCCGAGCGCGCCTCGCCAGGGCCGCCCGCGGGGCCGCCCACGCAGCTGGTGCTCAAGTTCAAGGAGCGCCCGAGCCCCGGGCCGGCGGCGGGCACGCGGGCGGCGCGGGCGGCGGGCGGCTCGGCCTCCCCGGGCCCCGGCGGCGGGGGCGCGCGGCGCGCGGGCACCAGCGGACCGGCCCCCGGGCGCAGCCCCCCGGCGCGCCAGAGCGTCATCCACATGCAGACGGCGGGCGTGCGGGACGAGGCGTGCGCTCCGACCGTGGGCGCGCTGCGGCCGTGCGCCACGTACCCGCAGCAGAACCGCTCGCTGTCGTCGCAGAGCTACAGCCCCGCGCGCGCCGCCGCCCTGCGCACCGTCAACACGGTGGAGTCGCTGGCGCGCGCCGTGCCCGGGGCCCTGGCGTGCGTGGCGGGGGCGGCCGGCGCGGCCGAGCCCAAGTCGCAGACCTACACCAACGGCTTCGGGGCCGCGCGCGACGGCCTGGAGTTCGCCGACGCGGACGTGCCCGCCACGCGCTCGAACGGTGAGTGTGGCCGCGGCGGGCCGGGCCCGGCGCAGCGGCGCTGCCAGCGCGAGAACTGCGCCTTCTACGGGCGCGCCGAGACCGAGCACTTCTGCTCGTACTGCTACCGGGAGGAGCTGCGGCGGCGGCGCGAGGCGCGCGGGGTGCGGCCCTGAGCGCGGCCGCCCGGAAAGGACTGCTTTCCATTCTGTCGGTGTCTTTTTTACGTGCCCTGGTCACCCGGAAGGCCGGCGACCCCTGTGTCAGTGCCGTGTGCGTGTTTGGTCAAACGTTCCTACTGGTGCCTGAACCTACACTGACGCCACTCAGGTAGTAGACGGATAGGAAACAAGTCATACTGTTGGCAGTGGGTGTGCTAGCTAGCATCTGCCTCGTTCCGTGGAAACTCATAGCCATTGCAAGAGTATTTTTGTTCCGAAATAAAGAAATTTGCAGCCTTTTGTTTTTAGAAGGGAGTGTTTTACATGCCTTTTTTTTTTTTTTTTTTTCCTAACCCAGCGACTGACCTCTTCCACGCAGCGGTCACTTGTGTGCGCTCTGTACTACCCAGGATTGAGGAGCAAAGGCCTGGGACTGCGGAGGGTCCCTCCGCTCTGGGCGCCACCTACTTCTTCTCCCGGGTCTCTGGAGGAGGGGAGGCACTTGGCCTCCGCTGAGGCTCTGATGGTCACTTTAGCCCTTTGGGAATATACTTGGCTCCATCTCATAAGCAAAACCTCCCCCAGCCCCCAGCTCGAGCGCCACTCACACTGCCATCCAGCCGCGGGCGTCAGTAGGATGGGCACCGGACAACCTACCTCTTGGGGCGAGGTGAGAAGTGACGATCGCCCCCTGGTGCCGGGCAGTTGAGGTGACAGGAGCTTCCCCAAAACACCTTGGGTCCAAAAAGCAAGGTTCTAAACTCACTACTTGGAGTTGCCCACATATGAGCGAAGATGCCAGCCTGCTCACATTTCTCCTTTGAAGACACGTCTGCAGCGGACCGCTACCAGAGGGCCCCTAGGGTCACTGGTGCCCAGGGAGAGAGGCGAGGAATTGACCTTTTATTCACTGTGCAAGTCCCACTAGGATGTTTGGAACCCGGCGGCGCCTCTCAGAAGGGAAGGAAGACCACCCATCCACCCGCATCTGTCTGGGTTCAGCCAGGCACAAGGGAGCCTCTCCTGTCAGAGTCCCCTCCACAGGCCAGGGCTCACCCTGCCTGGGGTTCCGTAACACATGGAGGGGGCAGCCCCATCCCTGAGCCGTCCCTTTTTGGTGCCTCCTACATTTCTTGAGGAAAAAACAAAATGTGTCCTTAGCTCCCTGTTCTGTGCAGCAATATGCAGCCTCTTCTTCCAAGATTACCTCCGGAGATCACCGTTCCTGGCCAAGGACCCCGAGGAGCCAGCCCCGCCTTGCTAAGGAGAGCTCTTGTCTCCGAGAACTACGGATACAAGGGGGAAATCCTCGCTAGCAAAAGAATACGTTATAACCTGTGAGAGCCTCTAATAACCCTAAAACAGGAGAAAGCACCCAGCTTTGCTGAGTACCCTCAGGAAGTGCAGGCAGCAGACCATCTATCTCTTCATTGGAGCCAGCTTCTCCTCCAGAAAGGATGCTTACCCCCGGGACATAAAGAGCAGCAAAAAAATTATATATATATATATATATGTATGTGTATATGTGTGTGTATATATATGTATATGTGTGTGTATATATGTACATGTGTGTATATATACATATATACACACACACATACATACACACATACACACATGGGGAGGGGACTTTTCTACTTGTTTGAAGAATTATAATAAACTGATTTGAGTATTTCCTGTGAGTAATTCTTTCTTGGTTTTTATTCCACAGCACGTGGAGTTTTCTATAATTTGTTCACGTTTTGCATAACTGGTTCCTGAAATTAAGCAAAAAATATTTGTGAAATCGAATTTTAAGAAAATTTTTGCAAGTGTTACTTTTCATGCCGAGCAGTACCTGCGACGTATGGTAATTACTAGTAATGTTCCACACACCCCTGATGTTGCTGGGGTTTCTTTTGTTACTCGGAACAAGAATTTAAAAAGGAGCCCTGGCCGGTTTGGCTCAGCGGTTAGAGCGTCTGCCTGCGGTCCGGAGAGACCCGGGTTCGGTTCCCGCTAAGGGCATGTACCTCGGTTGCAGTTTGTCCCCGGCCCTGGTTGGTCATGCAGGTGGCAGCCACTCGATGTGTCCCTTCACATCGATGTTTCTCTCTCTCTCTCTCTCTTCCTCTCTCTCCCTCCCGTTCTATCTGAACAAAAAATGGAAAAATGTCCTCGGGTGAGGATAAAAAAAAAAAAAAGAAAAAAGAATTTAAAAAGGAGTTGTTGTTTTTTTAAATCTCTCATCAAGCCCTGGCCAGTTTTGCTCCGTGGTTAGAGCATCGGCCGTGGGTGGAAGAGTCTTGGGTTCACTTCCGGTCAAGGGCACGTGCCTCAATTGGGGTTCATCCCCGGCCCTGGCCGGGGCTGTGCGGGAGGCACCCAGTCAATGTGTCCCTCTCACGTCGATGCCCCTTTCTCCCTCACTCCTTCCTACTCTATCTGAAGATAAACAGAAGAAAATATCCTCCGGTGAGGATTGAAAAACAAAATCTCTCATTGAGAGGGTCTGTGACAGCTTTTCGGACTGACTCTTCAAGTCACGCTTTGCCCTGGGAGGTCACGGGAGGTCACAGCAGGTCGCGTCTGCGTGTGGACACTGCTCTCGCTGCCCAGTCTCAGAGAAGGAAGCCGCGACCCTGACGCTTCACTGTGGTTCCAAATCCAGACGCAGGTGCACACGAGGTCAAGGAGGCAGGAAGTAAATTGTCGCTCATTAATTTTTAAAAAAATATGTTTTTAGTGATTTTTAGAGAGAGAAAAGGAGAGGGAGAGGAACATCAGTGTGAGAGATAAACATGATTGGTTGCCTCCTGCATGACCCCCCTAGCAGGGATCAAGCCTGCAACCTGGGCATGTGCCCTGACCGGGAATCGAACCAGGACCTCTATCCATGGGACGACGCTCAGTCTGCTGAGCCACACCAGCCAGGGCCATTTTTTTTTAATTTTGTAATGTGAAAAGAACCAACTAGGAATCTCCACAGCTGTCTATGCAGATGCTGTATCGTCTCAGGTTCTCTGCCAGGTTTGTTTGTCGTCATTTTTTAAATTAAGAAAAAGGTAAACAGAATAAAATCTATCCATTGTAATAAGAGAAGAAAACCTTCAAAATTAGGCAGTGTCAGCCCTGGCCGGTTTGGCTCAGCGGTTAGAGCGTCAGCCTGTGGTCCGGAGAGACCCGGGTTCAGTTCCCGCTAAGGGCATGTACTTCGGTTGCAGTTTGTCCCCGGCCCTGGTTGGTCGTGCGGGTGGCAGCCACTCGATGTGTTCCTTTCATGTCGATGTTTCTGTCTCTCTTTCCCTTCCTCTCTTTCCCTCCCACTCTATCTGTACAAAAAATGGAAAAATATCCTCGGGTGAGGATAAAAAAAAAAAAAATCTCCAAAATTAGGCAGTGTCATTTTTAGGTGTTATCAAATAACACCTAAAAGACCCTGCCGATTTCAAAGTCACCTCTGCCCCAACCCCATCTGACAGATATGCCATGAATGTGAGCCAGAGGTCCAGCCACAGGCCACCCATGGCCCCTCCCACCCATGACCCCACCCACCCACGGCCCCTCCCACATCATGGGCTCCTCCCACCCCGTGGGCTCCTCCCACCCATGGCCCCTCCCACCCTGTGGCCCCTCCCACAGCGTGGAAGGCCCCTGGCTTTTCTGCATGGTCACCAGTTGGCTCTACATAAGGGTGCCCCTGGGCGCTGCTCCTGGCCAATGCTAGAATTGCATCCACTTGTTTACAAATAACTGTTTCCTTTTGTGAGCGATCTGGGTTCCTCCTTCCTCTAAACCAGTGGTTCTCAACCTTCCTGATGCTGCGACCCTTTAATACAGTTCGTCATGTTGTGGTGACCCCCAACCATAACATTATTTTTGTTGCTACTTCATAACTGTAATTTTGCTACTGTTATGTTTTAGGAGACCCCTGTGAAAGGGTCGTTTAACCCCCAGAGGGGTCACGACCCACAGGTTGAGAACAGCTGCAAATAGTATTAAGTGAGAGAGCTACTGTTGATGGTAAAGTCGCCGGGCTCAGAGGTTCCTGGTCAGAGATCCGAGACCAAATGAGTTATCAGTCTGGGCAGGAACTACTAGAAATGTTTACATGAGGGGCCAACAGGTGCCATAATGTCCTTCTGTGATTCGGGGACCCTTGTGGAGCAGGGAAAGGGGAGTGGATTAGGGGCGCTGGAGGGAGTTCATCCCAAATCTAGAACGGTCTCGAGTCTCACGTTCCAGCATGTCCTGGACTAGGCTGTGTGGCCGACCCTCCCTGTGACCAGCCCTCCCATCTGATCTGACCACACATCCCTTTCCAGGAGGGTCAGATGTCTCCAGATGGCAGCAAGTCCCCAGAAAGGTGCCAGCTACTTCTCAACCAGAGTGGAACTTATTTCCATAATTCAGTTCACATTTCCTGCCTATGCGTTACCTGTGTCTATGATTAAAAAATAATAATTATACACACACACACACAAATAAAGGAAGGTATTCTTAAGTATATTCTGCCTGTAGATTTTATGCTGTTACATTGGAATTTTTTAAACTGTACTATAGAAATTATTTTTATATTATTTTCAGAACATGCCACAGAGCAATAGTTTGTGCCCTGACCTTGTCACAGAGTTGTCCCCTTGGAAAGACATCTTTGGGTGGGAAGGGGCTTGTCTGGGGGCTCTTGGGGTTTACACGCTACTTGTTCAAACCCCCTCGGAAAGCCGAAACGTGTAAATGCCTTTTCTTTTTTCATGGAAAGCTTAATTTTTTCTTGTTCACAGGCTTTGGTATTCCACCTTCCTCTTGAATGAATACTTTATATTCACCAACTTCCTGTGGATTTGTTCTTACTCAGCACAAGAGGAATTCCAAAAAGTTGGGATCCGTGATCTTACAAAGTTTATGTCTTCTCAAATGATGAACCGTATGAATTCTGGTGGCTTACTGCCGGGAATTTGGTGACAGCGGGGCTCTCCGTGTCCCCGGACACACCTCTGGATGACAGCCCGCCAAGGGCGCCCACCGGCCCGGGCACGGGGCCCTCCCCTCTGAGCCACCACACGCGCATTTTGCAGACGGCACAATAGTCTGTCCAACACGAGTTAAGGAAAAGGGCCGCACCCAGCCGTGGTGGGAGTTTGCGCGTGGAAGAAAAAAGGTTTTGCCGACCCCGCGTGTGTGCCCCGTGGTCGGGCGTGTTTTCTGAGACAAGGCGGGAGAGCTGAGCGTGTCACCCCGCCCGGGGGCCACACAAAAGCCCTTATCCCCAAACGCGGCCTATTTGTTTAACAACATGACGTGTTGAAATGTGCCTTCTTACGGTTTCCTTCTTGAGAAAAAGAAAAACAAAGTCCCGCCAACCCCAATATGTGTATGTAAAGCGATGGCCTTTGCCTGTCCCCTTTCGTCCCCCAGGAGAGCGGCCCAGGACGCACGCACACCTGCGCAGTGTAACGGTCCCCTAACGCCAGGCCAGGACTTACTGTGGTTTCACGAGCCAACACAGGCTGGATCTGCTCAAAACCAAAGCAACCCGTTCATTTAATTCAGACAAGTTAGCAGAGCCAGACACGGGGTGGGGGAGGGGAGGGCAACTCTGAATGAAGAAACAGTGAAAAGACCCCCACCAGGGACATCTCCCACCCGCTCTCCCGACGGCCCGCGCTGCTGTTCATTCACTGTCGGCAGGGATTTCTGGGTGTTTGTTGGAGGAAGGAAGGAAAATGGGTCCCTCCGCAGCTGTCGCAATGCTCTCTGAGATCAGTGTCAGCCTTCATTGAACCCAAATTCACTGCTGTCCCTAAGCGCGTGGCATTTTGAGCCCTGGCAGACGTGGCAGCAGGCAGGCAACCCCAAGAGCCGAGGTTCCTCCTGCCTCCGCCGGCCCCGTGGCCGGCCCCGTGGAGGGCTTCTGGAGCCAAGCGGGGGGGGGGGCACAGTTTCCTGCAGGGCGGCTCTCGGGGTCAGGTGTGCTGTGATGGGTCATTCTGGGCCTGGGCTGTTGCAGGGAATCCCTTACACTAGGTCCTTAGGACATCTCCAGGGAGACAGGTCTTCCCTTCTGGAACGAACTCAGTGACAGCAGGTGGCCCAGCCAGGGGAGGCAGCCCAGCACCAGCAGCAGATGCACCCTCATGTCACCCGAAGCAGGCCCGTGGTGGCAGAGAGGCTGGCCATACCGACCAGCGGTGACTGAGTGGACACACGTGGAAGCGTCCTCCCAGAACCCCCCACCCTGCAGGACTCTCGCAACTCCGACCTTGGCCTTTGCTTCCAGCCCCTTGGACAGGCTTCTCCTCTAAGACGCATCGGCAGAAGACGTGAGAAGCTTCTCGTGGACCTTGGCCCCAGTGTGGGCTGGTTAAAGGCGTTGTTTCAACCCCCTTCTGTGGTGCTGCCTTCACTTTCTGGGCGCTGAATTTGAGGGTGCCTCATGGAGGGTGTAAGGTCTCCCTCGGAACACTCCCTCTGCAGCCGCCCAGCAGGCCGTGAGCAGGTCCACACGTGGGTGTCCCTTTGCTTGAATTGCCAAACAATGTCCCTTGAGAGCTTGTTTGGAGGTTCTAGCAGGGGAGCGCAGCTACTCGTATACCCTTGACCGAAGACCGGTCCTCTCCTCTGGGGGGAAGGTCGTCCTCTTCGACCGAGCGCGCAGCTTCGGGAGGGACAAACATGGATCAGTTGAGGGAGGAGGGGGACACCCGCCTAGCCAGCCAGATCAGCCGAATCAACCCTGGCGATCAATGGGGTGACAGATGTCGCAGCCAGATCGCCCTCACATCCCAATGTCCCTTGTACTGCTACCCAAACAGACTGGGGGCTCGCTCCTCCCAGCAGAGAGGTGGGGGTGCTTTCCCAGGCCTGTCCCCTTGGCCCTCACCAACCTTTCTTGGTGGCAGGTGCCCTGAGGTCTGTCTGGTTCTTTGCACACTTTCCCTGCTTGTGTGGATCGAGAGACAAACGCACAACGCAGCAGGTGACACTGGGACAGTTCGTCTCTCCTGAAGCAGCAGCTTCTTTTTTTTTTTTTTTTAATCCTCACCCGAGGATATTTTTCCATTTTTTTTTTGTACAGATAGAGTGGGAGGGAGAGAGAGGAAGGGAGAGAGAGAGAGAAACATCGATGCGAAGGGACACATCGAGTGGCTGCCACCCGCACGACCAACCAGGGCTGGGGACAAACTGCAACCGAAGTACATGCCCTTAGCGGGAACCGAACCCGGGTCTCTCCGGACCGCAGGCCGACGCTCTAACCGCTGAGCCAAACCGGCCAGGGCAACTTCTGTTGTTCTTGACAGTGGAGCCCAGTGGCCTGGCCAGCGGTGTGACCAGCCCTGAGCGGAGCTACTCCCTGGGGACTGAGACCGAGAAGCCCGGAGAGCTGAGGGTCTGGGACGGGGACACACAGGCGCTCGGTTAGATGATCACAGTGGGCGAGAGTCACTACCATGCCTGCCCGTGTCCCAGGCCGCGTGCTCTGGCTGGGAACAGACACCGCCATCTGGCACTCGCTGACTGACATCAGAAGCGCCATCTGGGAGGCAGAGCTCCCGGCCTCCTGACGCGGTCGGCACGGGCTGCTCCAGCGGGGCCCGGCCGGCTGCTGCTGGGTCCGTGGGCCGTGTCGGAAGCGGTGTGCACGGTGCCCTCGCCGTGCAACCGGAATTCTTCATCCAGAGCGACAGCGTGTGGGGCCACCGTGGTGGACAGGCATTCTGTAAGTCCAGGGACGGCCGTGGGGGCAGAAGTATTACAGGCGGCAAGAGCAAATGAGAACCCAGATACATCCATCCCAGGAGGGAAGACTGCTCTCCTCACAACAGAAGAGGTCCGGTGGGAGAGCCAGCCCTGGGTCTGGCTGGACGTCCCCAGACTGAGCCATCGAGAGGCTCCAAGTGGGTCTCTATCAGAAGTCACTCAGGCACAGCTGTGGCGGTCTCCAGGATGGCCTTGGTGGCAGAAAATCCACGTGGTTCTGCTCGCCCACAGCCCCCATCCCTGCAGCCCGGGGCCCATTGGGCAAACATCAAGACGGCTGCCCTGGCCAGTTTGGTTCAGCGGTTAGAGCGTCGGGCTGCGGTCTGGAGAGACCCGGGTTTGGTTCCCGCTAAGGGCACGTACTTCGGTTGCAGTTTGTCCCCAGCCCTGGTTGGTCGTGCGGGTGGCAGCCACTCGATGTGCCCCTTCACATCAATGTTTCTCTCTCTCCCTCCCACTCTATCTGTACAAAAAATGGAAAAATATCCCCAGGTGAGGATTAAAAAAAAAAACACATCAGGACGGCTGACAAAAGGCTGGGTGACATCACACACCTTGTCATCGGATTGGATTCTGGACAGCCCACTCGACTCGGGGTACTTTCATGCACCGTGGCCACTAGAAGGCCAACTGCGCCTGCAGGGGCTTGATGTTGTCAGATCACACCCAGGCCATAGTGGGCCGCTCAGGATTACACAGGCCGCCGTGACCCTGGACAGCGGTTCGGTGCCTGCAGGACCCGGCAGTATCCCAGAGCTGTCTCTAGAAAGGGGAACGGTTCATGCAGAAGAGAGCATAGCACGGCGTAGTTTTCTTCCCAAACCCGGAGCTCTGTGCTGTGGGTCGCCCACTGGGATCTCTGCAGCATCACCATCGGCCACCCACAGGGCACCCCTGCCTCCGCTAGGGTGTGGGCCCAGGGACCCCCTCACAGCGCAGCCTCACCAACTCCTTGCAGGATGCATTGAACGGGACACCCAGATAGCCCCCAGGGTGTCTTCCAAGTGCCGAGGGCCTTGGCCGGTGTCATGCCTTCTTTAGGTACAACCACGTGTCTTTCACTTTGTTGGGGGATCTGGAAATGCGCCATGAGCGCCCCAGCAACTTCACCGGCGTGGTCGGGCCCTGAACATCTGTATGTTTTCTCCCGGTTTTGCATCTTACTGAGATGGGCACAGTCAGCCCGGCTCTGGGGTCTCTGCCCCCTGGTCTGGCAGGCAGCAGGAAAGTTGGCACAACCCGAGGCAAGGGGGCAGGCGTGCTTTGGCACTCCCAGACGCGAGCAAACTGTTTCCGGCGGCTTGTAAATGGACATAGTGACACGAAGCCACCTGTCAGCACCCAGTGAAGACACTTCATCTAGGAGGGTGGGGTGAGCATGGGGTCACTTTCCCCAGCCTGCATGTGTTCCCTGCAGGGCGGACAGGCAGGGACATGCCTCCCCACCCCCCGCCTCCCTGAGGGCACTCATGTCCTTGGCAGCCCCTCTAATCTCTGCAGTTTCCAGGATGTGGAGTTCATTACCTTTGACCTACCATGTGGTGGGAGGCGGATTCCGGGATGTCCACCTATCACCGTGCTATTTTCAAGTTTTAGAAATGAGAGGTAACTCAGGGCACCCCAAATGATCAAAGTATTCCTACCCCCATTGGTTATGCGGGTTGGACCTTTGTCAGGACAAGTGTCTGGGGAAAGCTTGGGGGGAGTCCTCAAGGGGAACTGGCTCACATTGAGCCAAGGGGCTTCGTCTCTGGGCAGTGGCTCAGATTTGCAAATTCCATGGATGGTTGGGACTCTACAGTTCAGCTACTTAAGTAAGGAATTTTGCCTTCAAACTGGAAGTGTGTTTTTCAGTAAAATGAATTGCATTGCGGTATATTTTATGTGCACAAAAGTTACAAGTGGATAATGTATGGTTGGTCACCACCACCACGATCCCTGCACACCCAGAACCGGCTCCAGAGGTTTGGGGTTCCTAAAAAAAGGAGAAATCTTGGTGCTGGACCCAAAAGAACTTTGTATGGACCAGGGGAACATGGGTGCCGGGAATAGCACCCGGCTGTGGTCCATCCATCACCACAGCTGGTGGCTGTCCCTCGGGCCCCACTGTTCCCTCTTCCCCATCTGGGACCTTCTGTGATCTGTGATGGACCTGACACCTGCCTGGTCCCCGTGTCTGCTGTGTGCCATCCATGGGGCAGGCAGGATGCCTGATCTAGGGGAGCCACACACTCTGGGTGTGACGAATACTCACATCAACATAACCACCCCGGGGGATGTGTTTGGACGGGTGCTTGTCGGCTCATCTGTTTATTTAAAAAAAAAAAAAAATTGCCTTGCTGTTTCTGTGGGACATTTGGCTTGTTCTTAATGTCCATGAGCTGCATTCCAGTCGTAAATAATTATTAAGTCCCATAGAATGACAAGAAAATTTATAGAGCACTTGTCCCCCTTTAGATTCTGTTGATTGGAGCATCGTCCCACACACCAGAAGGCTTCAGGGTCCACTCCCGGTCAGGGCACATGTGGGAGGCAGCTGATCAATGTCTCTCTCTTTCTCTCTCTCCTGTCTCTCACTCTACAAGTCAATAAAAGTATATCCCAGGGTGATGATTAAATAAAAATTTTACTAAAGGATGCACCAGCCATGTGCATTACACTGACTGGAACGAGGCGTTCTAATAACTCTGTTGATCAGTACGTTTTAAAATTCTCTGGTAGTAATTGCATTCATTCTGCCCTTCACAGTCCACGCAGTGCGAGACCATGTGCGTGCTTTGTGTTCGCTTTCTGGGGTGGAGGGAAGAAAACCGCTTGCCTGGGATGGACAGACGGTGGGGCCCCCTTTGGAGCCAAGGTCAGCCAAGTGCTGCCCCCTGGTGGACAGCCGCCCTGGTCTGAGTGTGCGGGGAGGGGGGGAGTGGGCAATCGATGTCGTTAAGCCATGTGTTTGGGCGCCTTGCTGCACAGTCCGGTGACTGGGAAGTGCCTTAAGGATGAGACAACAGACCAGCAAGTCTGCATCTCCCAGTAGGAAGGGTGAAGTGCCTTTGACTGACGTGTGTACACTTGGATTTAAAAAGGGGCTGTTAGGATAATTCGCACCCCTGGGGCTGTTGTCGGGATAGAGACGGTGTGTGTAACGTGAACAGAAGTGCCCCCCACACAGTCGAAGCTTCGGCATAAACAGCCTCAGCCAGGGCCTCTCCAGTACACGTGAGTATCAGCAAATGGAATCACCCGGCTTTCTGTGAACCAAACCAGCCTGTACGTGGATGCGCTGATGTCCCCTGTTTTTTCTTTCTTCGTGCGCCTGTTTGGTTTTTTAAAAAATTAAAGATCCTTCTTTGCAAACTGGTCTCTAGCCAGCTCCCACATTTGAAAATAGGTCTGAGCAAAGGCGAGGTCGGTGTTCTTGGGGGCACGTGCTGGGGGGGTGCAGGAGCCGGGACCCCGGCGGGGCGGGGCGTCCCCCAGCCGCCCGCAGGGGCTGCCTCCCTGGAAGGTCACTGTGACCTCACACTCCAAGGAGGTGGTTCCTGGTTCCCAGTTTTGGGTTCAAGGTTGTGGGTTCCTAGTTCCCGGGACGGCGAAGGGACAGCGGGGTCAGTGTGGGCCACCCCCTCCTGAATGCCTGCAGCTGCATCTGCCACTAGAGGGGTGACTGGTGGGTTGTATGCAGACGGAAGTCCACCGGCCGGGGAGCCTGGGTGGACCCCAGACCTGCCCCCCAGGAGCCCCAGCAGGTGGGAGGCAGAGAGGCCGAAGTGATTCCGAGGTGAAGCTGGAGTGCATGAGAGTCTAGTCTGGGATCCTAACCATAGAGAAGGTCCTCCAGGGGCTGGAACTGAGCCAAGGCAAAGGGATCGGCATGGTTGCACAGGTGCACCTGGGACCAGGCCCCACCCGGCCGGGAACAGGACCACAAAGGGCCAGAACAGTAAAGGTCCAGGGGAGAGGACCCCTGGAGGAAACTCCGTTTGGTTAGAGTGTAAGGGTGAGAGAATAGAGAGCAAGATTAGCCCACATCAGCCATTAACACCTTAGCTAAAATTAGCACCAATATCAGCCAGCCCAGGAAGACTTGAGAGAGAAGGAAGACAGGGGTGTAGAGCCCGAGAAACTGAGGGGGCGAGTCGTCTCCAAGCGAGGCCTGATTTTGCCAAGCTCTGTTTGCCAGGAGCGACCACCGCGGGCTGCAGCGATCAGCTGCCCCAAATCTGAAAGTCTGAGGACAGCAAAGGGTGTTACCCCACACACACAGTACACTTCAGATCTGGTGGCTCTTGGAGAAGCCACCGTTGGAATGGCCATCGGTTATGCAAGCTGTTTCCATGGAGACTCCTACCTGGTCACTGTGGTAGGGAAAGGAGAGGGCCTGGAGGCCAGAAAATGTCGCCCCCTGAATGCGACAGGTGACCCTTCTGACCACAGTGCACTGCCAGAGCCAGTTATGTGACCCACTAACTACGAGAACCCAAAGTGTCATCGCTCACGGGCCTGATAGGGAAGAGAACCCAATGGGGTCGGTTCTAGAAGTCTCCATCTCCAAAGGGCCTGACCACCCCCAGCACCAGCTCTGCCCACAGTCTACTTTGGTCCAAGGCCATGCCCAAGTCATCTGTCAACTACATAGTCACAGAGCCTTCTGACCGGCTTGTTCAAAGTCACATTAAGGAGATTTGGGTTGAAGTACCCGGATTTAGCTGAATCACCCTCTCCCTGAGGTCCGTTAGAGGCGTGCACTTGGGAGGCAAGCAGAGAATTTAGTGTGGGGGAGACGGTGGGGTTGTGCGGCTGTCTGCCCAGCTTCCGCTTTCCTCCCACCCTCACAAGGGGCACGTGACCCGGGGCGGGCCAGAGCTCAGCCCCCAGCCACGGAGACTGGTGAGGGTCTGGGCACACAACCCAAGGCCGGGGCCAGTCACAGCGGCCTCAAGGACTTAAGGACTGTGTCGTGAGCTCTCTGCTCTGGAAGCTCTAGCTTGTCTAAACTTGGAGCTGTTGATGGTCAACTTGCCACTATGTCGGGGACTGGACTAGGAAGAAATTAAGAAGGTGGGACAGAATAGAATTAGAGAGACAGACAGACAGACAGACTATAGATGTAATTTGACTCCCTGGATCCAACTATGCCTGAAACTAGCCACCCAGTCTCACAGCTAATAATTTCCTCTTTCTCTTTAAGCCCATCTAAACTGCATCTTCAAATCACCCTGGCTGGGTTGCTCAGTTGGTCAGTGTCGTCCCCATAGGTCAGAGTTGAGGGTTCAATGGTCAGGGCACATACAAGAATCAACCAATACGGGGACCAACAAATCTCTCTCTCTTACCCTCTCCAAAATTCAATAAATAAACTTAAAAAAAATAAATAAACTGCACCTTCAAATATGAAACATTCTTGAGGGATACAATTACTAAATGGCTTTTAGCTGAAAACTGCAACACAGAATTCTTCTAAGTTGGGCTGTACTGCTGGGATCCCTCCTCCTGCAGAGCCTAGGACTTGAGGGACCCCTTTTCCTAAGGCCAGCCTGTTAGTGAAAAGGGCAGCACACAGGCCTTCCCATGGGGGCATGTTTTCCCCCGGGACTTCCCTCTCACACCCCGTCTTCCTCTTTCCCCCCAATGTCTTGTGGTTCCAGAGGCCAGAATGAGACAAAAATGAGGTGGCCCAGGACTGGTTCAAAGAATTAACCAATCAGACGAAACCAATTAGATGCGACTCTATTATATGACCTATGTATTTATGATTCAAGACAGGTATATTTAAAGCTGCTCCCAGACCAGAGATTGCAACCATAATCCCAAGAAATCATTCACTTCAGCCACTAAGTTCTTCAAGGTGCCAGAACACATGAGAGCAGCTCAAAGCAATGAGTGAGTGATGGTTCGTCTACAGAGAGGAAAATGTCAAGAAGGAGGTGTTAAACCGACAAAACAGCTCAACCAGTGTGGCTCGGTGGATTGAGCATCGTCCCATGCACCAAGTCACTGGTTGGATTCCCTGTTAGGGCACATCCCTGGGTTGTAGGCTCCATCCCCAGTAGGGGGCGTGCAGGAGGCAGCTGATCCATGTTTCTATCTCTCCCTCTCCCTTCCTCTCAATGAAATCAATAAAGACATTTAAAAAAAAAAAAAAAGCTTTGAGAAGGTAGGGGAGAAGGGGGTCAATGGAGGAAAACGGGAGGAACATCTGTAATACTTTCAGCAATAAAGATTGTTAAAAAGCTTCGAATGGGTGCACACCTTTCTCACGCTGCTGATAGCGATGGCCCTGGCGCCCTCCAATGTCATTACCTGTTCACTGTTTTTTAGTTATGCTAAATAAAATTCAAGTAAAAATGAAGGTGCAATTGTCTTTATTAAGTGAGTTATGAATCCGGCAGCATCTTATCTAGCAACTAGAAGGGCACCCAGAGGGGTTATAAAGAATGGAAGGTTTTTAGAGTAAGAAAAGCGGGTCAAGGGAGCTACTGGAAAAGGGAAGAGGAGCCCAACCTGTGTGGCTCAGTGGTTTGAGCCTGGACCCAGGTACCAAGAGGTCACCGGTTGGATTCTGGATCAGAGCACAGGAGGGAGTTGCAGGCTCCACCCCCAGTAGGGGGCGTGCTCCCTTCGCTAAAATCAATGAAAATGTATTTTTAAAAGGGGAGGAGCACTTGAGATCTTGCTCGCTGGTATATGTTAGGCTTAAATAAACTTATTTTTTAAAATTTACAGAAAGGAAAGGATTCTTTTCAGATGGGGGCATCTAAATAGCGAGGGTCCCATCATGCAGATTGCCTCTTGCTCTGGTGGGGATGCAGAGGGGTGACAGTCACCTTCCTGGTGCCTGATCAGAACGTTCCAGACTCATTTACTACATTTCTGGGAGAGGGTGACACAGCAATTAGGCCAGGTATTAAAACTAGGTTTTGTATCACAGGGGCCTATGGTTTTTCTCTTTAAAAATTATAATTCTAATTGTCAATGAACTTTGAGACAGACGGGCACGTGCACTTCTCCAAACAAACTCAAGTTCAGTTTCAAACAGGGAAGTAGGCGAGGAGGGGAGGTGGGTGGAGGAGGGCACTGCAGCCAGAGGAAAGGGCCGATGGCTGTGAGCGTCTGTGACACAGTGAGACGGGGCGTGTGTCGCGGCCATCGCTGTGCTCATTCTGCCCGAAAGGGGAAGAGAAACGGGGTCAGCGGGACTTTCTTAGCCTAAAAGGTCACAGCGGCAGCAGGAGCGGGCTGCCTGCTTCGGCACAAACGCAAACGCTTGGTTAGTCCACAGGGAGGTCGGCGAGGCGGCCAAACTCAGGACGCTCTGCTCCCCAAAGTCCAGCCAGCCCCGGGGCTCTGCCCCGCCCTTTGCGCAGAGCTGCGCTGTGATTGGCCAGGAGGCGAAGCCACGCCCCGCGCGTGTGTACGTAGGGGCGGGCCGGAAGCCGAAGGTCGGGGCTGACGCGGCGCTCGGGCCGCCATGGAGCAGGACGGGGAGCCGCTGTCCGCGCGTCCGGCGCTGGAGTCCGAGGGGCTGCGCTTCCTCCACGTCACGGGTGAGTCTCCGCGGGCCGCGGGGCAGAGGGCTGCGCGCCATGTTCGGTGCGTCTCCGCGGCGCGCCGGGCCGGGCCGGGCCTGCGGGGGCCTCGCCCGCCTGGAGCCGCGCTTCCCAAGGCGGCGCCTTTGGGCTGTTTTTCCTTTTCATTTGGCGAAGCAAGTTGTGGGGCTGCGGTTACTGGGGTCCCGGGGCCCCTGCAGGCGCCTCCAGGCCTCGCTGCGCCCCGCCCCGCCCACCCGCGCTCCGAGCGCCCGGCGCGCACCCGCCCCGCGGCCACCGCTCCCCGCGTGCCTGGGTCCGGGCGTCCGGAGGCGCTCGCCCCCGCCCCGAGTCGGACACGCTCCTCGTCCAGCCGGTGCCGGCGCTTTTAGCTTCTCGCCCGCTGCTTTCTCCTCCCAGTGGGCTCCCTGCTGGCCACCTACGGCTGGTACATCGTCCTGTGCGGCGCCCTCCTGTACGCGGTCTTCCAGAAGCTGCCCGCCCGCCTGCGGGCCTCGCGGCGGAGCCAGTTGGACGCCGCCGCCGCCGCCGCCGCGGGTGAGTCCCTGAGCCCGGCCGGGCTGGGGGAGCGGGAGGGCGGGGTCCGGTCCGCGTGCGCGGGGCTGGTGGGGGCGTTTCATGCTTCTGAAATGGATTTCGGTGAATGTGCACAGATTTTCTTACTTCGGAGATTCTGATGGGTGTGGACAGCCTGCTGGACATTTACAGGGCAGATTACACCGAAAACTGCGCTCCCGGGTCTGCCTGTTAACTGAGTGACTCCCATTCACTGTATTCGGATGCATCACGACTTACCCAGCAGCCCTGATTTCAAGTGACACGTGGTTGTTTTAAAAATCATTCCCGCCCTGGCCGGTTTGGCTCAGCGGTTAGAGCGTTGGCCTGCGGTCCGGAGAGACCCGGGTTCGGTTCCCACTAAGGGCACGTACTTCGGTTGCAGTTTGTCCCCGGCCCTGGTCGGTCGTGCGGGTGGCAGCCACTCGATGTGTCCCTTCACGTCGATGTTTCTTTTTTTGTTGTTGTTGTTCAGATAGAGTGGGAGGGTGAGAGAGGAAGAGACAGAGAGAGAAACATCGATGTGAAAGGGACACATCGAGTGGCTGCCACCCGCACGACCAACCAGGGCCGGGGACAAACTGCAACTGAGGTACATGCCCTTAGCGGGAACCGAACCCGGGTCTCTCCAGACCGCAGGCTGACGCTCTTAACCGCTGAGCCAAACCGGCCAGGGCACGATGTTTCTCTCTCTCCCTTCCTCTCTCTCCCTCCCACTCTATCTGTACAAAAAAATGGAAAAATATCCTCGGGTGAGGATAAAAAAAAAAAAAATCATTCCCTGTGAAATGGTAGTCTCTTCCCTAGTCAGAAGCTAGTTTCTGAGGACGAATGCCAAAGACATGTGAAGTGCTTGGAGAACAGAGTAGTTGCCATGCATCTGAGTCACCATGGTTCCTGAGGTTGGGGAGGAAAGCACATGTCCTAACACAAAAGTAGTCATTTTCTCAAACGCCTCCACTCCCATGAAACCCTGTGGTCCCGCCATTCTCAATCTCTTTCATTGTTGACTGTGTGTGCAAAAGCAGACTTCCTATTTTTCCTTTAAAAGTCACTTGCTCGGTATTCTTTCTGGTGCTTGGTCTGAATAGATGAGAACTTCATGATGTAAACTTGATCTTTCCTTGGCTGTCTTCTGGAATTCTGATCAACCTAGAGATGGGGGTTGGGAGGTATCTGGGTCATGGAGTGAATTCTTGAGGTGCCCATCAGAGCACTTCCATTTCAGCCATGGGACCGGACCCAGACTTTGTGAATGGGAGTTGCTGAGGGAGCCCAGGATTCTGCATTTCTATCCGAGATTGCTGCTGCTCTGGATATTTAAGAACTTTGGGACCTTCCCCTGCTCCTGTAAACAGCCAAATATTTGTAGCGGGGTAGACTTCTTTGTATAAAAACATGAGTTTGCATTGTCTGATCTCTGTACTTTTATACATTTCTAATAATTTGGACTGTTAAAATTTTCACTTTATACAAGGGTGCTTTACTTCTGTTTTCTTTTTCAATCTTAGAACCTGATGTTGTGAAATGACAAGAGGCTTTGGCAGCCGCTCGCTTGAAGATGCAGGAGGAGTTAAATGCACAAGTTGAAAGGCATAAGGAGAAACTCAGACAGGTATGAGTCCTTTGTATGTATGTGTGGCCCTCAGGAATTGCGGTTTGTGGCTTAATGGGGAAAACGTACAGAAATGCCCTTTCTCGATGTTTCTGCCTCTTCGTGGCTCTCTCGCAGCGCCGTCTCACCCGACGAAATGTGTGTGGCAGGGGCCATGCCACCAGACACGTACCCGTTCTGTTTCCAGCTGTGTCTCCATGACCCGGCTGGCGGTGGGCTGAAGGAGAGCCAGGGATGGGCTCAGCCAGGGTCGAGATGCAGTTTTGAAAGATTTTGATCCAAGCTCGTGGGATGAGCCCACCCTGCCTTTCAGTTTCAGCCCAGATGTCTCCGGGCCCCTTTCTCCCCCCGAGGAAGCAGTTGGGTATCGGTTATGCAGCTGGTCTCCCCTGCTTGGCTGGAGCCCAGAACAAGACCCCACTACCATCCACACTCGCCGTCTCTGCAGCTTTTTTTTTTTTTTTTTTTAATCCTCACCCGAGGACATTTTTCCATTTTTGTACAGACAGAGTGGGAGGGAGAAAGAGGAAGAGAGAGAGATGGAAACATCGATGTGAAAGGGACACATCGAGTGGCTGCCACCCGCATGACCAACCAGGGCTGGGGACAAACTGCAACCGAGGTACATGCCCTTAGCGGGAACTGAACCCAGGTCTCTCCGGACCGCAGGCGGACGCTCTAACCGCTGAGCCAAACCGGCCAGGGCAACAGCAGCTTTTGTTTTTTACCCTCTTGTAAGAGACATTTCTTCTAAGAGTATTTTCCCCCACAAAGATATTGCACAAAGAAAGCTGTACAGGGTGTCAGCCCCTAGTGAGCCCCCTCATCCCCTTGTTGCAACACAAGAGGGGGTTCCCAGGAGGCAGGTGGCAGGGGACCGTCAGCTGTCCCGGACAGAGAGCCTGACTAGCTAGTGCAGAAAGCTCACCGCCACTCTTGCTGTTGGACCGGAATTCATCCACTGGGTCATTGCAGTCCTTTAGCCGTGGATGATGCCAAGGGCTCCCTGGGACCACTGCCCCTGCTCTCTGATGGCGTTTGTCACATACACCGTTTATCAGGTTCCCTCTAGTCATGCTTGCCCATGTTGCTGTCATAGCTGGGTGCTGCAGTTGTGCCCGCCTTCTACCCCAGGAAGAAATTCCACTGACTCCGAATCTGCTGGATTGCTGTTGAGAATGTGTCAGATTTCCTGATGCTCTGGTCTTTTCTTTTTAGGGAGACAGGGGTGTGGATTGTGTCCCCTAGCTGGGCATGGGCCCCAACCCCCAGGGAATCCCACCCTTTTCTTTGTAGGCCAGACCCCAGAGCCAGGGCCACTGAGGCAGGACATCAGGTCAACCCCTTAAGGCCCACCCCTTTTCCTCCCCTTAGCACTGAGCTTTTTCTCTTTTGGGTCTCTCTCCTCTCAGCTTGGCCATCCCCAACCTTTAATAAACACCACTCTCTCTCTCTCATTCAGGTTACCGTTGTCTGGTGGAGGAGCCTGTTCCTGGAGACCTGGACACAGAAGCCCATCTCATGGCTGTCAGGACCACCTTGGCACCATTGACATTAAAAGCCCCCTCTCCCCTTCCGATGGTGCCTTACACCACCACCACCACACAGCAGCTACAGCACAATAGCAGGCAGCACAAGCGCTCATACTTCAAGGGTAATTTGCTAATTGGTAGCTAAGACCCACTGAGACCTAAAACACAATGGCCACTCTTTCACAAAAACTTAAGTCCTTGCTCATCAGACAGCCTGTGGGGAAGGCACTGAAGGCATCTTTCTTGTAAGTGGTGAAAAGCACAGTACAAAAGCACTACAGCCCAGCCAGTGGGTCCCAGAGAATGAGCAGCGTCCCGCGGGCTGAGAGGTGCCCCCAGGTCAGGCCTGGTCAGGGCACATGGCCCAGGTTGCAGTCTCAGTCCCCAGTGGGGGTGCAGGGGGCAAGCTGAGGCATGGGATGCATTTCTCCCTTCCTCTAAAATAAGGGGGGGGGGGAAGTACCTTTAACACATGTATTGAATTCAATGAAACATCTCTCAACTTAAAAATTATGTCAACATTAAATTAATAATGGCTTTATCTCTTTCTAGTTCCACAATGCCCCCCCCCCCCCATAAGATAATTCCTTCCCTATGCAATTTCTGCCCTGTCCACTTGCTCACCCCTGTTCAGGGTTTATTTAGCCCTAAAACCTCAGAGTTGCTCAATAGGCTAAAGAAACAGCCTACGTGCCCCCACCTCATAAGACTGGCAAAGTGGGGCCAGAGCCATGTCAAGCATGGGAGGGACAGTTTCAAAAAGCCACAACTGAAGCTCCGAGACCACCACACATCCCTGACCTACACTGCCAAGCCACTTGGCCCCGAAGCTCTCCACAGACAAGTGGGTTCAAGTTTGCTTTCTACCAACACACACATTAGGGGAGGAGCCCTGCCCCACTGCAAAGATCGTGAGCTGTTCGCCCTGGCACAGACGACCTTTGTCTGGAAGCAGGCAATGCAGCCTTCGGCGCTCAGAGCAGCTCACAGTGAAGTGGCCCTGACCCACCTCCTCGGGGAGAGACCTGCAACCCCACAACCTGAAACACCTCACAAAGTACAGCGTGAGAAAAGGTGGGGCTCCCCATGGCAGGGAAGAAACGGACAACTGCAAGAAAAGATGTTTATCCCAAGGCAGGACCCAGGCATGGTCCAGCCGCAGGAGGACCACACCTGGACAGAGGGGAACCCAAGGATGACCAGTGGGGATGCAACACCCTGACCAAGCAAGCTGCCTAGGTGACCCTTTATCTCTCCACTCACCCACCCCTTGGGTCATACCCCACCTGATTGCAGCACTTACTGTCCACTCACTGAGGGTACCCCATAGAGTCCAAGACACTGCAGAAAATTCCTCACACAGGCCTAGCTCACCCTGGGGTGACATTAGTGGAGACAAAAGGCAGGCACAGAGGCAAGGCCCTGAGGAAGGTTCCAGAAAGGATCTCTAGAGCATAGGTGGGCCACAAACCATACCCCCATGTGAGTACAGTCCATGACAGCTGCCACACAGGCTAGGTACCTCCAGCCTCCTACTCCGCGGGGGCTCATCCACTTGCCCTCTGCATTCGAGGAAAGCTACCCACCTCCAACTTCGGACACAACAGGTAGAAGATGCCCATTTGGCATGGGAGCAAGGGATGGCCCCCTTTGACACAATGGGGAAGAGCACGCAAGGTCAAGGGAAAGGTGGGGCTCAGAACACACCAGCTACCAAAACCAAGGAGCCACTGCCACCACACACTAGGGGGCTTCACACCCAACCCCGCCCCCCGCCATGGAGGAGCTGGGGATCTGCTTGGTATCTTCTCACCACAGCCCAGACTGGCTCATCCAGAAGGTGAATCCCCAGCAACACAGCACTGAGTGGCTTGAGCATCCGTCCACACCAGGATTTGGAGTCCACACTGCAGGGGGCTCAATTTTCTACACAGAACAATTGTTCATTTTCTGAGTGTTTTCATGTTGAAAACCTAACCACAATTGTCTGCAAAGACATGGAGCACTTTCCCTATGGCTGGCTCAGCCACCACCACCAGTTCACAGAATACTACATGGCCCAAGTCCCGATCTCCACAATGGCCACTGCCCCTACCATCAGAAAATGCACCAGTGGCCCACAAGCACCATGTACCAAAAGGAACACTTCCTACATTCAGTCTCAGGAACCGTTCTGTCCATGGGCACACCGAAAAGCCCATCAGGATCAGAGCTCTATAGGAGCTCCCATCCCAAGGAAACACAGCATCAGAGGACTCCACATGCTCACACCATGAGGATAAGAACAAGATCACCCAGTCCATACCCCTACCTGCTAAGCACACTCCTCCCAAGTGGAGAAGAGCATCATGGAGCAGTGGGCAAAAACACCCCACTGAGGAGGAAACACCACATACCAGGCCCAGGTAAGAAAATGCAAAAGCACCCCTAAAACCTCAGTCTGGGAGGCTCCATGCACAGCCCAGCTAAGGGCCAGCAGAAAATCTTCCCTAAAGGAAGAGTCAATGACAACAGCCCAAGGAGAATCCTGAGAAGATAAAATCACAACAGCACCAAGTTTCTAGGGCTCACAACCTGTAGGTGAGAACCACACCTCCCACTTTTGAGGGCTGGAGGAGCATGCAAGGGGTTAACACCACAACAGCACCACATGCCTAGGCCTCAGGATACACAGGCAAGAACTGTACCCACCATTCTTGGGCAACTAGAGCCCACAGCAGGCCTGAGGAGGAGCCTGCAAGGTAGGGTCTCTACCACATTGTCATGAGACACACAGGTAAGAACCACACCCACCACCCTCTGTGCACTTGGAGCTCACAACAGCCCCAAAGAGGAGCCTGCAAAGTAGTGTCACCATGACTACACTGTCCAAGGATGCTACATGGGAGAGAACCACAACCACCACCTTTGGGCACTGGAGCAAACAATTGTCCCAGGAAGAGGGGACCCTATAAAAATTGGGGTGGCTGCCACCACAGAGGCACACAGGTGAGAACTGCACCCACCACCTTTGGGCCCCGAGGATAAGGAGCCTGCAAAGTGGGATCACCACAATCCCACTATCTTTTTTTTCTTCTTCAACTTATCTTTATTGAATGTATTACAGATTTCCCTCTTTTTTTACCCCTTGACCCTCTTTCCTCACCAATCTCCTCCTGCTTGCCCTACACTATTGTCTGTGTCTATTGGTTATGCATAAAAGTTCTTTGGTTTCTTCTCTTCCCAACCCCACCTTCCCTCTCCCCTTTGAGGTTCATCAGTCTAACAACCAGTTTTGAAGTCCCTTCATCTTTTTCTCCCAATTCCCCTCCCATCTGGCAACCAACAAAAAAGATACAAAAGTCCTTTGTATCTATATGGAGTCTGTTTCTGTTCTGCTTGCTCATTTTGTTTGATATGTATTTATTGCCATTTTATTGTTCAATATTTTTTTACCTTCTTTAAGAAGACCAGTCAACAATTTCATATAATACTGGTTTGGTGGTGATGAAAGCCTTTAAGCTTTTTCTGGTCTGGGAAACTCTTTATATGTCCATCAATTCTAAATGATAGCTTTGCAGGGTAGGGTAATCTTGGTTATAGGGCCTTGCTTTTCGTCAACTTTAAATATTTCTTGCCACTCCCCTCTTGGCCTAATAAGTTTCTTTGGAGAAATCGGCTGACAGCCTTATGGGAGCTCCATGGTAGGTAACTAACTGCTTTCTCTTGGCTGCTTTTAAGATCTCTTCTTTGTCTTTAACCTTTGGCATTTTGATGATGTGTCTTGGTGTGGACCTCTTTGGATTCATCTTTTTTGGGACTCTCTGTGCTACCTGGACTTGTAATGTCTGTTTCCTTCACCAAGTTAGGGAAGTTTTCTGTCATTATTTTTTCAAATAGGTTTTCAATTTCTTGCCCTCCCTCTTCTCCTTCTGGCACCCCCAAGATGCAAATGTTGGTACACTTGAAGTTGTCTCACAGGCTCCTTATACTATCCTCATTTTTTTGGATTCTTTTTTCTTTTTGCTATTCTGATGGGGTGTTTTTTGCTTCCTTATATTCCAAATCGATGGTTTACCTCTTGGGCTTCACTTACTCTATTGATTCCCTATCCATTATTCTTTATTTCACAGTTAGTGCCCCTTCATTTCTGACTGGTCCTTTATTATGCTCTTGAGGCCCTCCACTAAGTTCATTGAGTGTCCTGATAAAGCAGTATTTCAAACTCTGAATCTGTTAGACTGCTTATCTCCATTTAGTTATTTTCTTGGAGTTTTGTGTTCTGTTCTTTCATTTAGGACATGTTTCTTTGTCCTCATTTTGGCTGCCTCCCTGTGTTTGTTTCTATGTATTAGGTGGAGTTGCTGTCTCCTGGGCTTCCTAGGGTGGCTTGTTGTAGTAGGTGTCCTATAGGGTCCAGTGGCACAGCCTCCCTGATCACCCAAATGGGCCCTCAAAATGCACCCCTTATGTGGACTTTATACCCTTCTGTTGTAATTGAGTCTTGATTGCTGTTGGCACATCAATGGGAGGGTTTTACTCAGGCTGATCACAGCTGCAAGGACTAGCTGTGCCCATTAACCAGGGGCCTCTGACTACCTTGGAGGATCAGCTGTACAGGGGCCCACCACATAGAGGAAGACTTACTTCATCAGGACTCTGGTACCCACTGAGTCCATTCCTTGAGTGTGTCACTTGTGGAGGTGGTTGGGTGGTGGTGCTTCGATGTGGTCTGAAGCTGCCCACTGGGTGTGCTGGCTCTGGGAGAGCAAGGTCAGCCACTGCCTGTGTTCTATCCAGGGGCACCATAAACTACAAAGCAGTCTGCAGATGGCTGCTTCTTGTGCTGGGCTTGGAGGTGCCCAGGCAAAGCCAAGTTGTGAACCAAGGCTGGCTGCTTCTAGTGCCAGGCCTGGGGCCACCTTAGCAAGAGGTATGGGGCTCACTGAGACCAGATGCTGCGTGTTTAAGAGAATTTAGTAAAAATCCAACCCCACTGTCTTGAGGCATTGAGCACACAGATGGGAACCACAACTGCCACTTTTGGACACTGGAGCCTTAACCCCAAACATCACAGCTGAGGCCTAGAACCACTCTTCCACAGACCCAGGCAGGGAGCTCCTGCAGCAGAGGAGAGCCAAGTGCTGGGTTGCAGACTCAAGCCCAGCAGCCTGCCAGCCACAGAACCAACTTCTTCACAGGGTGACCAATAATCTCATGGTACAAAATGTTCGTTTTGGAAGAACAAAATGACTGTGCCTATTGGAGGGGCTAAGCCATAGGTCAGGTAGGCATCCTGGAGCCACAGCCTGGTCATCAATCCCCTCCATCACCCCACCACTACTACCACGGAGCTAGTGGAGCCATCTGGTCAACCCCACGGTGTCACAGCAGAACGATCCAGGGCTGGGCTGGCCCAGGGCTGTCCGTCTGAGTCTCCAGGTGGAAATTCAAATTTCCTGGAACATGTGTGGCTGCTCTACTCAGCTCCCTTCACGGCATGTGCAGTCTGCCTCCTCTGGAGTGAGCTCGTTATGGGACCGGGAGGACTGGGGGAACCACAGGCACAGCGAGCATTGTGTCCGCTCCTCGTGTGCACAGGTTGGGCCCCGGCTTGGGAGTGCATGAGCGCCGCGTGCCCGGAGAAGGGACGCTCCAAGGGGAGCCAGGCGAGGAGAGCGAACGCGGCGGGAGTGTGGGGGAGAGGCTACGGCGAGTGTGGCCCACAGCCCCGGGAAAGAACGCTTGACCCAGCACACGAAGCCCTGCGAGGTGGTCAGGCGGCACCGGTGCTCGCTTGGGGTCCCTGCCTGCGCTGGAGTAGAGACTAAACGAGGTCGTGGCCCCGGGGCTTAGGAGAACCCGCGCGCAGGACCAGAACCGTGTGGCGTCGGGTCATCTTCAACCCCCGAGAACCAACGTCTTGACTCCAATCCTTGCGGAGCACGTCGTGCCCTACCCGAGGGCGGAGAACACCGAGTGGGGCGGGCTGGCCGACCTACGGGCGCGGAGGCAGAGAGGGCGGGAGCTGTGCGTAGGGCCCCCCCACCACCACCACCACTCTCACCGGCAGGTCCTTCTGTGTCTGGACGCGGGCGCCTCCCAGGGGCCTCACCAGGGAGCGCAGCCTCCTACCCGCATTTCACGTGCTGCCCGGAGGCTTACCTCCTGGGGAGGGAGCCCCAGAAAAATTAAAAACGATTTGATGGCCAGGATCCACAGGTGCCCGGGAGCAGGCCGCTCACGCCCTCCACCTGCCTCCCCACACGCCCCCTCCGGCCCACACCCCGTGAGTGGGTCTGCCTGCGGCGAGGGACGCCCCGTCCAGGTGGAGCCCAGGTCGGAGGGGCAGCGGCGGCCGCACGCCTGGGCTGGGAGTTGCCCCCAAAAGTCATGCCCGTGACCCCCAAGGTACAATCTCCGGCGAACGTTTGCAGTGCCAACGCCCAGGTGGGACCGGAAGGAGCCTGGTAGCTCCTCTGGCCCCTTAGAAACACCCCTGAGCACAGTGGCCACCCCCCTTACCCAACCTATTTGCTGGCCTGTTTTCTTCGGAGGCGGACTTGAAATCCCAAGAACGTGCCTTACCGGGGGACCCCCCTTCCTACCACCCGTGGCTCCCACACACAGACCAACGTGGGGAGAGAGCCCCAGAAAACTTGGAAAAATCCAGTACTGAGAGCAGGGCCCACGCGTGCCTACCACAAAGCCCGTCAACGCTCTCCTTGTGCCCCCCTCATGACCCACAAAGGGGCCATCTGCCCGAAGGGCAACAGACCCTCTCCCCTTCCCCCGGACCCTGTCTGCCTCCCCTGAGAAGGGGACACCGGGTGAGCAGCAGGTGCTGTTTGCCCTTCTGGGCCGTCCGCACACATGGGCAGGGAGTAACGTCCATAACTGTAGGTAACAATCTCCTGCAACTCAACCAGCCCTAAGGCCCCAGGGGCGACCAGAACCCAACCCTGATAGCCGCATGGCCCCTGGAACTCTGCCCTTGGGCATTGTGCCCACCACCCCATCCTTACCTACTCCCCCCATCCGTCTCCAGATCAAAAAAATCCCAGAGGCCCCTCCCCCAAGCATGACTTCACGAGGCACCGCAGGCCTCCTTCACGGGCGCCCTGTGTATCCCTGAGCCAACCCTCAACTGGGGAGCTGGTCCCAGAAAACCCCACTCCAATGACCGGCACCCACACTGCCCCAGTCCCAGCCTGTCACAGCCTCCACATATTTCCCCACAGGACCCGCCACGTCCCAATTTCGGGAACAGATCAGCGTCCTGGAGCCAGACGCCCTGCCCCATTCTCCACGGAGCCCTGTTGCCTCCCATGGGCGCTAGCCTACGTGTCCCGGTGGCAAATGAAAACCACACCACACAAACCCTGAAGGTACAAGTTCTAGACCAGCGAAGGTGCGCATCACCAACGCCCAGCGGGATCTAAAGGAGCCTAGAAGCACCCGGATGTCCTGGGACTCTCCCTCGGGAACTGCAGCCCACCCCCACCCCTACCCCTACCCCTTACCTATTGCTGAGTTTCTCCGGAAGCAAAATTGAAGTCTGGAGGGGAAAAGTCCTGGTTAAAAGCGACTAAAACCCAATCCGACAAGTGGGTCTCCCACGTGTGCGCCCCTTTTTTGTGGAGGATTGGTGTCCAAGCACCTGGATGGCTGTTGGGCTCCTGCTAGTGGAGAAGCACTGGAAGGTGCTGGTCTACCCCCTATGGAGATGGGCCAACACAGATGGTACATAGCAGCACAAAGGGCTCTCCTGTGGGACACCCACGTGTATCAGATCTCACTGGTGCTTGCGTCCCCACAGTGGAGGCCGGCCCATGCCTGAGGCCCATGCCAAGCACAACATGGGTGAAGTTGCGCTTCCTAGTTAGGCCCCTTCGTATAAGCACCATTGCTGGTCTACTGGCCCCGCTGGGAGTCACACCATCAAAGGTGTGTCCCCATGGCCCTGCAGGTACTCTCTCTCCCAGCATCGTTTGGCCATGACCAGGATGGGATGACCTTGATAATAATGACATGGAACTCATCCCTCAGCCCGTGGTCCCCCACCTCACAAACCAGACCAGCCTCACCTTGGAAAGTACCAGAAAGTGAAAACCCAGATCTCCCGTGCGAGTCCACTCCTTTCATCTCCTAAACATACCCCCTTGTGCCGCCCCCAATTCCAGAAAAGACCGGGGTCAGAGCACGGTACCTGCTCCTGTTCCCCGCATAGGCTGCTCGCCCGTGGGCAGAGCACGGCCTTCACAACTTGGCCACGAGTTGCGGCAAACCTCACGCACCCCCCCCCAAAACTCTGCTGGAAGCATCTCCAGCGAGTAGATGAAACGCCAGCACCCAGGTGTGACGGGGAGAGCCTGCTAGCACCACCGGCCTCCTGGAACTCTCCCTTGGACACTGTGGCCAAACCCCAGCCCTCACTGACAACCGAGTTTCTTCACATGCAGACTTGAAATAAAAACAATGCTCCTCCCCGCCTTCCTTCCAACCACTGTTACAAACTGGACCGGTCCCCACTCTGTTAGAGGATCCCAGTAAACGTGTAGAAAACCCTATTCGATGAGCGGGTGAGCCCTTTGCACCTTCCACGTACCACTCGCACGGGCCGTCTGTGGAGAAGGTCGGTGTCCCAGCACCAGATTCCCGCTCCTCTGTCCCTCCGAGCGCTGGTCCGCTCCCGCGGCCGTAGGAACGCTGATGGTCGACGGCTCCCGAGGCCTCCACAGCGAGGCCAGGAGCTGCGGCAAAGCCCACACCTTCCCTGTAACTCTGCTGGTACAATCTCCGGAGAACAGAAGAAATGCAACACCCGGGAGTGACCGGGACAAACCTGATAGCGCCGCCGGCCTCCTGGAACTCTCCCTCGGGCATCGAGACCAGGCTCCATCCCTTACCCGTTGCCCCGGCTCCGGAGGGAGGAAACACTACACGCGGCCACCAGGTGGCGCCTGAGAGCCGGCGCAAACAGCGGGATGGAGCGAACGGGGGCGGCTGGGCGGGAGCACCGCGGCCCCACGGATGCCCGACCTCACCCCGTCACCTGCGAGGGCGTCTCTTGCCTCTCTCTTCTGTGGGGTGCACAGGGCTCGGCTGAGCGAGCTCCTCTGTCCCCGTAGAGAACACCTGGGGACCACTGCATGGTCAGGATGCTAGTTGGGGACAGCATGTGGGGAACAGAGACCTTCTGGGGTGAGCTTAGGTGGAAGGGGCTTTCCTAGCAGGTCACGTGAGATGGCCGACCACACACAGGAGGGTTTGTGGGCCCTTGAGAGTACCCGGCTTCTCGCTTCAGGATGTGCCCCCTGGCCCCTTCTTCCACGTCTGCTCCCTGCACGCAGGCTCTGCCGCCTGCTGTCCTGTCCTGGCTGCTTCCAGCCCCCACCACCACCTCCCCCCAGGAGGCCGCCTGCAGGAGGCTTGGAGCTGAAGTCCCTGCTGCCCGGGCAGTGACACTGTATTTTTGTCTCTGCAGCACAGTGACTGCTAGAAAGAGCTTCTCAGTTCTTTCCCAGGCGGGTGACATGGTCAACTAGCATGAAGCACAGGGGCCCTGGGCTGGAGGACCCCGAAGCTGCCTGGGCCATGCCTTTCGGACCCCCTGGTCCCACAGCCCCGCCCAGGGCTCCTGGGTAAACTGGCGTTACCCCACCTTCAATTTCTCCACCCAGCTGCACCCCCAGGTGTTCCTGGCCCAGCGAGGGAGGGGCCACTGGGCCTGAAGTCCCCATGTGAATTAGATACAAGCACCTCGCCCTGCTCGCCCCTGCCACACAAGGCGTGGAGATAAGCGCATCCTCCGAGCTGTGAACGGAGCTGGCCCCGCGTCATTTATTATCACGGTCACCCACATTTCAGGGAAAACGGGCTGCTGGCGGGGTGCGCAGTCCTTGTGTTGCCACTTGGACGCCTGCCCTTGGAGGCGTGGCCTCGAGTTCCTCCTCTCTGGACTCACTTCACCCCTTGAGAAACCCCAGAGTCCAAGAGCAGGTAGCTCTCACAGGTGGGCAGATGTAAACCTTCTCCCCTCTGGGGCCAATGTGTGTGGGCTTGGCTGGGTACCGAGCAGGTACAGTGACCCGTGCCAGTTGCTGGGACTACCAGGGCCTCACAAATATGACTCCTTCTTTTCCAGTGTTTGCCAAACCTCGGACTGTGGCCCATAAAAGTGGGGACATAAGCTCAGAGGGAGATCAGCAGAATGTGGGAACTTATCACATACAGGGTATGTCACAGATAGACGTGTATGTAGTATGCACCTCTACATGTGTGCACACATGCATACAGGAAATCGAAGTGTAGCACATGTAGGATAAGTGTTTTTAATGAAAACTGTGTTTACACACAGACATACACATATACACGCAGGTATATACATGTGTGTGGAGTTGGCATGTCAATCGCATCACCTCCTCTGAGTCACAGCCAGAGAAACTGGAGAAAACCTCTCGTACTGTTCAACTAAAGAGAAAGAAAAACTAACAGCCAGAGGTCCCTCGGCTGCGCAGGAAACAGTCTGAAGGTTGAGTGGCGGAGCTGCGTCCGCCCCAACCATGCGGCCACTGGAGGGCGTGAGGACTTTGTTGCCTGGAGATGTCCAGGAAAGAGCTTGGACTGGGGAGGGGAGAGGGGGACAGAGAAACTGGCACGTCCCCAGCATCCCTCACCCTTCATAACCTCTGCCTGTCTCCTGAGCCTCTCCGGGCTGTTTCAAGATTAAGCCTGATATTGTCATGTCCTCAGCAGGGCCCTAAGGAGACCTTCCTTCACATTCTCACCACCAGAGGGTTTTAACTTGCAGAGAAAACCCAAGTCGACCGGTATCTTATTCACTCACAAAGGCCCCCTTAGAACCAGCCCCGCCCTCTAGCCTCCAACCCCCAAAGAAACCAGAGACAAAACTTAAAAGAAGCTACAGCAGGCACCCCGAACCGCCCTCCCGAGCTCACGTAAGGTACACACAGGAAGGAAGTGGCCTGGTGAGTCAAAGAGGCAGAGCCCAGAGGTCTCCGGGAAAAGGAATATTTTCCAACAAGTCCGCCCTGACTGTGGTTTTGAACAAGATTTCAGACGGAGCTTGGGCCGGCCTCCCCACCCAACCCCCTTCCCGCACTTGTCCTGTGCTGTCTAGACACAGCTCTCAGGAAGTCACCCAGCAGGCCCTGCTCAGTGGCGTTGGGGTTGGAAACAGGCCGGCCAGGCCAATGCTACCACCAGTCTGGTCCTCAGGGCTGAGCTGTGGTCCCTGATAGGGGTGCTTGGTAGCCATCCAGTCTGCAGGGAAGACACGGACCTCCTCAAGGCCTGGTTCTCTGTGTTCTAGCTACTGACCCACCAGCAAACCTGTTCTCTGATTTCTGCTGAGAACCAGCTTCAGGCCCCGGAGGGCCCAGCCTGTGGAACCAGGGTAGCTCTGAGCATGCCCTATCACCCCTGATGACTTCCAGCCTCTGGGACCGTGAGAAATGAATTTCTGTTGTTGATAAGCTACCCAGTCTATGCTATGTTGTTATAGCAGCAGGAACGAACAAAGACACTCCTTCTAGGCCATCAAGCCCTGTGTACATTTTCTCGGTCTGGAGACAAGAATTATGGGGCATAATTAATGGTCCACTATTTTCTAGACACTCAGTTTCATTGCAGCCTTTGGTTTCACTCAATGTGGGAGGAAGAAGTCCAGGTCTGCTAGGGAGGCTGGAGCATGTCAGGACTCAGGATCCATCTATCCTGCGCTCAGCTGTGTGTGGCTTCCATTTCTAAGATTGCCTCATGGCCCAAGATGGCTGCTGTGGCTCCAGATGACATAACCACTTTCCAGCCAGCAGAAGGAGACAGAGGGAGGAAGGGCTTGCCCACTCCATTGCCCAGACCAGAGTGAAAGCTCTCACCTCAAACTTGTTCAGAGTAGAAAAGACACGAACAGAATCAGGGAGGTCAGTGGCTGTATCTGTCCTCACACCTTATGGGGGAGCAATAGCGCTGCTGAGCAAAAGTACACGAAAAACAACTTTCTTGTTTCCCAAGACCTTTGTGGAGCACGTCCTTCCTGTCATCCACTTTCCCGCTGTCCCTCGGGACCTGTACCCTGCACGTCATTTCTGCTGGGTCACGTTATGCTGACAGGGCACTAAGAGGAGAAAGCAATCCATGAGACCATCGCCTGCCCCTCCCGTGCAGACCTGCCGCACATTTTAGCATCTCGGGTCAGGAGAAGTCCCATTTAAGGCTGTTGGCTGATCCAGTCCCCGTGTCACAGGGGAGAGCCGGCCCGATAGAATTCCAGACTGCGGAGCTGAGAAATGAGTGTCCCGGCAGCCGGAGTCCCCCCGGGAGGCCAGAGCCTTGGGCAGAGTAGATCCATCACTGTTCCTATCACTGAGGACACGCTGAGGGTTCAGGAACTCTGCCCCGGAGAGGAGGGGAAAAGACCAAACACATTTTTTATTATTCGAGGATCGGGGGGCTACAACACAGCCCGCACACCCGCGCCTCCTCCAGCACCCCGGCCTCCGGGCTGTCCTGCACACGACCCCGTCCCAGATCCTGCACGACCCTGCTCTGCAGCTCTGCCTGCAAATCCTCGCCCAGGGAGCTGCAAGTCCCCGTCCCTCCCCTTTCGGGTCTTTATTTAAATGTCACCTACTCAAGGAGGCCTTCCCCAGCAACCTGGGGACCGCCCCTCACTTGGGTCCCTTGCCCTTCATGTTGTTTTCCTCTGGTTCCGGGCACACACTCAGGCATCGCTTACTGCCCCTCCCCAGTGAAACCTGAGCCTGAAGGCGAAGGTGGGGTTCGGTCTGCATCTGCCCCCCCCCCCCCAGCGATTCCTGGGAGTAACTGACTGTGGGAATGCCCGTTTCCACCCAGGAGTGCCAGGCGGAGAGTAGGGCAGGACCCAGCACCTGGCAGCCAGCTGAGTGCACGGGCAGGGTGGGAGCCTGGGGTCTGAGTCACCCTGTCCCTGGGCAAGCGCAGTGGGAAGCCCTGGTCCAGGGCAGAAGCAGAGGGTGAAGGCCCCTGAGGCTGAAGGGGTCATCAGCAAAGGGGCCTTGGCGAGGACGAGGCACAGTGGTGAGGGGCCCAGTGATGCAAAGCCTGGAGCCAGGGCCAGGCCCCAGCTCCTCCCTGGCCTGCAGACCTGGCAGGACATGCCCGAGACAGGACGGCGTGGGGCCCACAGGTGCATGCAGAACCCTGGGCCACCGGCCCCGCCCACATGCTGGTGCCCGAGGCCCTGCAGCGACCCCACCCTGGCACACGGGCCCAGGTGAGCCAGCTCTGACTCAGGCCAACCGCTGCCCTGCGCCCAGCCCAGGATGGTGGTGAGTGAGGTGTTCGGCACCCTTGGGCCCAGTCTGGGAAGAGGGGGGCAAGCCTGGGCCTGGACCGAGAGTGGGTGTCAGAGAAGCCCCGGGGCTGGTCTAGCACCTGCATGGGTGGGAGGGCTCGGGAAGCCAAGGGGATTATCTGGTGGTTTGGCACAGGTGACCCCAGAAAATGTGGGGCACAGATACTCTGCCAGGTGAGTTTTTCCCATCTCCTCGGGAGCTGTGGAGCTGAGGGGGGAGCCCACACCCCTCAGGGCGGCTCTGGGTAGGGTGAGACCAGGCGCTGGGTCCCTCCTGTCTGGCAGGTGCCGCCCCCCCCCCCCCCCATCAGCTCCATGAGAGCAGTGAGGGGCAGCTCGGGCTCTGCCAGGGACACACAGGACCGTCTCCAGGCAAAACTTCGCTGAAGACAGGACCAGCTCCCCCAGCAGGAGGATCAAAGGGCCTTGTGGGTCAGCATTTGGTTTGGGTCGCTGCCTGGCCCTTCCGCTCTGCTCTCCTCCCGGACAGGAGACAGCACCGTGGAGAGGTCCGCTCCTGCTCAAGGTTCAGAGGTCGTGGCCTCCAGCCTGCTCCCTCCAGGGCCTGGGGTCCTGCTCCAAACCAGCTCCCCCGCCCCAGTAGGGGTTCCTGAGGTGGCACTGTGGCCCCAGGCAGAAGCGGTTGAGGTGCTGAGCACCGGTTGGGGCCCAGGGGCAGCAGGCTCTTGCTCCAGGGCGCATTCCTGGCCCGCAGGCCGCCCAGCTGTGGCCCCTGAGCGTGTCCGCAGAGGGGGAGCTGGACAGGAGCCAGCCGCGGGCGGGGGGGCTGGCCGCCATCCAGCAGGCCTTCCGGCCACGGCACACAGATGCCAGGAGCTGGCTTTGCTCTGGGGGCTTCTCCCCGCCCCTGCAGAGTCTTCCCTGTGGCCAGTGTCTGGTCCATCTTGTCCCCGCATTGTCTCGCTTCCGACTCATGTCCACCCAGAAGAGAGTCCTGCCTGTGAGGACTGGGCCCCCTGTGGACCAAAAGGGGGTCTGTACCAGCCAGGGACCAAAAGCAGTGCCACAGGGTGGTCTGAGCACAAGTTCCTACCTGGGCAGGTCAAGGTGGGTGGTCACGCCCCAGGCTTGTAACTTCTTTAGTGAAAGGTTGTTCAGCAAGGCCGGTCTACTCTCCGCCTCTAACCTTTGAAATGCCAGAGGATCTTCTTCCTCAGCCGCCTCCAAGGTGCACGTGACCTTGCTTTTCCCACCTTCTTATAACCTTCCTTCCTTCCTTCCGTTCCGCCTGAATCCCAAACATGGGGAACTTCAAAACTGATGGTCTCCGGGGCTTGCTTCCTGCCCGCCTGTGCTCAGTTCGCTCAAACAAATTCTTGTGAGTTCTCATGTGCACACCCCGCAGCTGGGGACACCACCAGCTACGCCCCACCCTGGGCCCGGGTGCTCCCCAGTGAGACCTGTCCGGGCAACGGCCTCACCCCAGAGATCTTGCAAATTACTAGGTAGCTTGGAGCAGGGCCTCGGCACAGAGCAGGGAGCCCCTCACGGGGCTGATTACCAGCTGCTCCACCGGTGACACTGTGCGCGATGTCATGACCTCAGGGTTGGCCCAGAGCGGCTCCGAGGTACTGTTTTCTAGGGAGGGGTGTTTATCAAAAGTCATCCCGCCCTGGCCGGTCTGGCTCGGTGGCCCACAGACCGGAGAGACCTGGGTTCGGTTCCCGCTAGGGGCACGTGCCTCAGTTGCGGTTTGTCCCTGGCCCGTGTTGGGGTCGTGTGAGTGGCAACCAGTTAATGTGTCTTTCTTTTTTTTTATCATCCTCACCCGAGGACCTTTTTCCATTTTTTGTTCAGGTAGAGTGGGAGGGAGAGAGAGGAACAGAGAAAGAGAGAAACATCGATGTGAAAGGGACACATCGAGTGGCTGCCACCCTCACGACCAACCAGGGCCGGGGACAAACTGCAATCGAGGTACATGCCCTTAGCGGGAACTGAACCCGGGTCTCTCCGGACCGCAGGCCGACGCTCCAACCGCTGAGCCAAACCGGCCAGGGCTAATGTGTCTTTCTTGCATTGATGTTTCTCTCTCTCTCTTCCTCCTTCTCTCCCTCCTGCTCTATCTGAAGATAAATACAAGAAAAATGTCCTCGAATGAGGATAAAAAAAACCAAAACTCCTCCTGCTGAGGCTTGGAAGAAGCTATGGGGTGAGCCCTGGCTGGTGTGGCTCAGTGGTGAGAGTGTTGGCCTGTGCACCGAAGGGTCGTGGGTTCGATTCCTGGTCAAGCACACGTACCTGGGTTGTAGGTTCAATCTCCGGCCCCGATGGGGGCACCTGGGAGAGGCAACCACTTGACGCGTCTCTCACATTGATGTTTCTCTCTCTCCCTTCCACTCTTTCTGAAAAGCAACAGAAAAAAATATTTTCGGGTGAGGTTTAACAAAAAGAAGATATGGGGTGGGGACCCCAGAAAGAGCAGAGGAGCCTGCAGACCCTACCCCAGGTCCCACACTCTGTCCCCCACTCCGCATACATGCTGGCCCCTGGGTCTGGTTGACAATAGCAATAAAGTTACTAATGAACTTGGCTTTGCACTGCACCCAGATCAGCTCATTTCACCCTCAAACAAACCTACCCTCTTGTCATAAGTAAGGACCCCGAGGCCAGGGGTGACTTGGTAGCAACTGTACGAACCGGGACCCAAGCAGCAGCCCTTGGCCCTAAAGGGAAGGAGGCCCTGGAACGTCCTAGAACAGACAAGCTTGTGGGATGTGGGGCAGCTGAGAGCCCCAGAGCCCCTCCCTTGAGGGCTGGTCCCCCACAGGCTCCCCAGCAGCTGAGGCGCTCAGCGGGCAGCCCTGGGACAAGTCACTGGAAAGGGAAGCACGCAGGGCAGGGGGCTGGGGAGGGCCAGCGGCCTGGGCGCCCGCGGTGCTCTCCAGCCAGGTGCTCTCCCGCCAGGTGCTCTCCCGCCAGGTGCGCGTGACTTTCGAGCACCGACACTCGATGTCTCTCGGCCCGTTCCACACAGTGCTGAGACGGGCCCAGTTCTGCACCCCCACCTTGGCCCATTCCACAGTGCCGGGACCGGTCCAGTTCTGCGCCCCCAGCTTGGCCCATTCCACACAGTGCCGAGACGGGCCCAGTTCTGCACCCCCAGCTTGGCCCATTCCACACAGTGCCGGGACCGGTCCAGTTCTGCACCTCCCAAAGCCTGTCCAAGGCATTCCCTGCAAAGGAGGCAGCTCTGACAAATACAATAATGAATCATAAATTTTATTTCAAAATGTAAACGTCACTAATCATGCATACACGTTAAAACAATCAAATTTACAATTTAGTTCATTGTTTTTCTTTTTGCATAGGACATCCTTACAATATAGACTCTATGCCATACAAAATACATACAAAGTTTTAGGGGTGAGCCAAGGCCAGACTGGGAACCACGGCCTGCAACACTCCCCTGGAGTGGCCAGCGGGCCGGCGGCCTCTGGAAGCGGCGTGATGCTGGTCAGACAACAAGGAAGTCCCTACGGAAAAGGGAAGTGTGAGCTCGGCGGAAACGGTCGCGGACCCTTGGACTCGGCCTGGGGAGTTTGGCGGATGATTCCAGGGACACTCCATCAATGGCTTCGGACAGGGAAGGGGTCATTTGTGCGGTGGGTCTGGGGGCGGCTGAGTCCCCCACGCATGCACCCCACACACCCACACAAGCAATCCCACACCCACAATGCATAGCTGTGCAGACAGCCACGTGCCCACCCGTCGAGCCCTGGAGCCTGGGCACTTGGCACACAGATTTCCAGGGTGAGGCTAGGGAGCGAAATCTCCCACCCCCCGCCCCAGACAGGTCCCTGACCCAGGAACAGATGCCACCCCAGGTGTCTGAGCCACGCTGGGAGGTGGCCTCCTCTCTCCTCAACCCAGCCACGTCCAGCCCAGCCAGCCTGTTCTGAGTGGGAGAGACAGCTTCAGGCAGACCTGTGGGCGCCTTGCAGGCAGTCAGCTCCCACACTTGGTTTGCAAGTGAGGTGTACCGCTAGGAAGACGCCCCAGGCCCTGTGAGCAAGCTGCTCCTGCAGCCCCGCCCCCTCCCTGTATCCCCATCCGGTTCACCTTTAAATCAAAGCAGTAAGGTGTTAAAGCTTCATGAGAAGGGGAGAGGCTGGGCAGGGCCAGGTGGCCACAATGCAAGTCCCATGTCACAATAGGAGGTCAGTAGACACCAAGGGGGCCCCTGTTCCCTTGTGGACAGCGGGTGGGGGGAGGGCCTCTCCCTACACGATGCTCAGGCATTGATCAGTAGTGGGCTGGATTGTGCGTCCAAATTCTGATACAAAAGTCTCTGGAATGTGTCTGGACAAACCTCTGAAGCCAGCCTTGGAATCAGGAAACCGGCAAAGGACCTGGCCCTCGCCAGGGTGATGCCAACCCCCCAAGGTCAGCCCACGTCCTCACGGTTAGCTTTGGAACATGCGGTCACCAGGATCGCACATGGAACCTTTGGGCGGCAAAAGACGCGGGGGACCCGCAAAGCACTTCCAACTGGTTGTGACGCGACCGATGCTTCTGACCCGGTCCATCTTCTGCCACTTCTGTCTCTGACTGAGTGCCTTCTTAAACGTGGGGCTCCAAAATCAGTGCCACCTGCCCGGACCAGGCAGCCTTGTGAACACGGCCAGACCAGGAGTCGGAGATGAGGGGTGCTATGCTCTCGCCAGGCCGCCGGCCGGAGTCCCTGGGAGCGTGGTGACCCTGTGCGGTCCCTTAGCACCAGCTCATGGCAAGAAAAATGGCGGTGGCTTCTGGACGCCGGCTGGGGAGCCAGGCTGGTCTGCCGCACTCTCCTGGGACCACAGGAAGCCAACAAGCGGTCCGAGGGCCAGGCGTGAGCTGGGACCCGGGCGGGAGACCTGGGCCCGGGGATGCCAACGCTTTGCACCTGGAGGCTGCACCCGTGATCCTGGCACCTGCCTGAGTGTAGACTCAGTGGAGGGGGGTCCTGACCCTCAGATGACGTGAGTGGGCAGGACACAGCGGGGCACTGCAGACCACGTTCCCATCCAGGGTGTCACTGCCCGTTCCTACGCAGGACCCAACAGCAGAGGACCCCAGGGCCTACGGAAGGGGCCGTGTCCGGCCGTCTCTCCCGAAGGCTGTAGGACTCAGTGGGGGAGCAGACACCGTTCCCCTAATATGGCTGAGACAAAAAGGGACGGCCCCATGTGGGACATGAGCCCCAATGGCTGGGTCCAGGTTCACCACGAGGCCCTTTGGAGGGGAGCTCTCCCTCCTCAGACAAGCTTTGTTAGAGATCTCTGCCCCCGTGACCTGCAGGCCCTGGGGTCAACCACAAAATAAAGGCTTTCGCTCTGATTTCCCGGAGTCCTAAGGGTTCCTCAGTCACCCTGAAGCCAGCAAGCATAGCCATAAACCAGACAAATGAAAGACCCTGAAACAGACCCGGCTGGGAAGACATTCTACATCCTAGAAGAAAATGCAGGCTGTCCCCAGAGGGTCCCCGGGGCCTGCGTGAGGGCGCTGCCAGGCGCACCCCTTCTCCACACGCACTCCCGGTTCCTGAGGAGATGAGAGGGAACCCCACAGGACGGCCTGGGTTCCTCGGCTCCCCCCACCCTCCGAGGGTGAGGGCGCCCAGGTCTGCAGATAAACCAGGGCGGGGCGCTGGCCGGAGCCCCAGGCCGGGTGCCTGGCGGGATTCCCTCCCGACGCCCAGCTCCCAGGCCAGGCCCACACCCTGCGATCAGAACAGAACCACTTTGGGAACGAAGACACGCTCGTTTGCCAAAAATAGCCGACGCCTGCATATTTCTGTTTTAAGGCAATGTTACCTTCCATCACCAGACGGAACAGCCCTGGGTCACTTAGAGGAAAAATTAAATTAAGTTCTCTCTTTGGAAACAGCAAACGCCCAGTTTCCCGCCCCCACCCCCCACCCGCCTCCGAAACAAACCAGCTCTTCTTTTATTCCAAGGTGACTGCTCCCCCTTCCTTTGTGCAGAACGGACAGGCCAGAAGCCCTCCCCCCAGCGCCAGGGCGGACACACGGGGAGCCCAGCTGCTCCAGGGACAGCACTGGGGGCCTCCCTCCACCCCCACCTTCGGGGACCTGTGGACGGTAAGTGCACCAAAGGACTTTGGAATAAAATTCCTGAACCTGGAATGTGAGTTCCTGAGACATGAAATGTATTCAGAGTGTGGCTTTCTCGGCTTCACACGGAAACAGCGTGGGAGGGGCCTCCAGAGCCCGGCCAGTCTCGCTGTGGAACTGGGCACGAAGACATTTCACCCCGAGCACCGGGGGTCCTTCTGCCCAGGCCTCCGCGCAGCCCACCCTCTCTCCCGGATCCACGGCAGCCCAGACAAAGCCCAGCGGCAGGGGCTGCAAGCTCTACACCCCGGCCTGGGGGGCACCCCCACTGCTCCACCCACAGCAAGAACACTGATGCCCAACCCGGACCCATCACGCTACTCAGAAGCCACCACATGCCACTGGCCAACCCAGCAGACAGAGCAGGCGGGCTCCACCCTCCTGGCTGCTAGGGCCAGGGGAAGCCGCCCCTCTGCAGCTGGCCGGAGCGGTGGCCAGGGGCTGAGCACCCGCCAGGCCTGGGCGCCAGGGCTCTAGGTGCTGCCCCTCACACCGAGAGAGAGGGTGGGTGGAAGCTGGCCACAACCAAGGCACTCTGGGCCCACGAAGCCCACCTGAGGTCCCAAGGGTCATTCCTCCTCATCAAAATGGGCAGGGGTCTCTGTAAGACACTCCAAGTACACCCCAGACCCACACCCCCCGCCCACCCAACACACACGTACACACACGCACACACACTGTCCTGAGGGCTTGTATGTACAGGCCCAACTCCGCACAGGGGCGCTGGGAGGACGCCCGGCTGTCTGCAGAGGAGACGGTGCAGGAGCCCGGCCTCAGTGACCCACCAGGGTTCGCACCCCAGGCCGGCGTCGGGAAGAAACTGCCCAGCTCTCCAGCTTCCTCTGCAGCAGGCTGGCAGGGTGTGGGCGGGTCTCCCAGGCGGCGGAGAAGCAGGAGGGAGGGGAGGAGCCAGGGGACCGGAGCTCCCAGGAAGCTGGAGGTGTGCTCATTCTGAGCTGGGGACATGGTGACAGCGTTCCTGCAGCTTCCCGCCTGCTGCTCGTGGGGAGGGAACAGACGCGCATGTTCTGAGACAGCACGTCCGGCCACTCCTGGGGAGTTCCAAGTCACTGTGTCCCCGGGTCCTGCTACCAACCAGTCTGTTCGAGGAACCGAGCGTGGCCACATGCTGGGCCACACACACAGCCTCCGGTGAGGTGGCCAGACAATTTACCCACCAGTTCGAGCAAAGGTGTCCCCGGAGCAGAGAGCAGGGAGCTAGATGTACCCGATGGGACAACTCAGTAAAAGACGGGGCTCCAGGCTGTTTTCCAGAGAACATGGTGTAATCGTGACCGTCCCCGGTGCCTTCTGCAGGGGCCGAGCAGCGGGCACCCCTGTTCAGGGCACGTACCTGGGCAGGCCAAGGGCTGGCAGGGGGAGCCCCGGTGCTGTGGCTTCGGCCGTCAATGGTGCACTGGTCTCCCGACCAGGCTCTGTTCCTCCTCGCCCAGCGCCCCCCAGAGAGGCAAGAGGGGTAAGAGGGGCTCCTGGAGGCAGACTCGGGGAGACGGCCCCCCTGGGGGGTGTGCTCCTTTGCCCAGCTCGGCTTAAGGCATCCCTCCGACCCGTCTAAGTCCTGCACCTGGCCGGCTGCTGGGACAGAGGCTGCAGGCTGGGCGGTGGCAGCCAGACAGGGACCAGGCACCCTGCTTGCGCACCTGCCCTGGAAGCAAAAACGTCAGTGACCACTCGGCTCCTAGTGACCGAAGGACGGACCTGCAGGCTGGACGCTGAGCTCCACCTGCTCGGCTCCCCCGCTGTCCCCAGAGTGTCCCCGAGCGAGCCCAGCAGAGTGCAAATCTATGTACAGAGTAAGGCGGCAGGAAGGGGTGTCCTCACTGACCTCTGGACCATGTCCATCCCTGAGAAAGGGGTTCGACACCGCCGACTCTCACCTTCGTGGGTCTGTCCATTGTGCAATTCGTGGGTGGTGTTTTTTGAAAAACATTTTTTTGTTGGTTTTTTTTGTGGTTTTTTTTTTTTTTACAAATTGAGTTAGACACCTGAGGTGAAGAAATTGGAGGGGGGGGGGTTGTGGTGGACTCCATCAAGTTCTGTCTCTTTTCTGATGACAAAAGGAAAAGACGGGGTCACAGAGGACGTGAGCACCTGCATGCTCATGGCTGTAGTGGGGAACCCACGGCGAGACAGGGGCGGGGTGGGGCTGTGCTGCTGCGGCCGGCCGGGCTCAGGGCGAGCTGGCCGGGCTGATGGTGGGGCTGCTGGCGTCGGAGCGGCTGTAGTCGCTGAGCGAGCCGGTGCGGGAGCCGCCCGCGCGCCGCTGCAGCATGCCCGGGTGGAAGTTGGCGTGGCGGCGCGCGTGCTTGGTCAGGTGGTCGCTGCGCATGAAGCGCTTGCCGCAGATGGGGCAGCTGAACTTCTTCTCGCCCGTGTGCGTGCGGTAGTGGCGCGCCAGCTCGTCGGAGCGCGCGAACTTCTTGCTGCAGTCCGGCCAGCTGCAGGCGAAGGGCCTCTCACCTGCGGGGACACGCACAGCGTCAGTGGGCGCGCAGCCACCCCCAGCGGCTCCGCCGCCCCTGGCCGCCCCCGCCCTGCTGCGCCCTCTTTCTCCGTACCCCACCACCACCCGTGCATGGCAAATCCATCAAGGCAACGATGTGCATGCCTGTGCCCTCCTGCACGGACCTGGGGTGGAAGCAGACCTCTCCCAGGGTGACTGGCAGGGCCCCCTCTAGTACACACCAGAGCATGCCAGCCAGCAGCCTGTGCAGCCCAGCTCTCCCCAGCCTAATACTGAGCCAGGAGGGAAGTCGGGGCCAGGGAGGGGTCCGCACCTGGGAGAGGCCAGCTACCCCACCTGGCCCACACCCCTGCAGGCACTCTCTCATCTCCCATCTGTAGCAGGAGGGCGTCTGCTCTGCAAGTCTGACCAAGATGTCTGGGTCAGCTCAGCAGGCTCCCACCAGAGTCTGCTGCTCCTTCCCGCAGAGAAGTCCCAAAGCGGCCAATTGGTGACAGCCAGCAGGACAGGAATTGCAACAGGAAACTCCTGCAGCACCGAGAAGGGTGAGACAGACGAGGGTGGCTGCCCAGAACACGAAGTGACAGGGAGGTAGCAAAGGTCAGCTGTGGACAAGACCCTGCCCCCTTCCCTCCCATCCCTCCCATCCCTGGGTCAGAGCGAGGGACAGGCCTGCATTTACCCAGGCAGACTCTGAACCACGGAAAATGATGCCAACTGCTCGGGAAGAACCAGTGGGAGGGCCTGGCACCCCAGACTGCAGCCCTTCTGGCACTGGGGTGGGCACACAGCCACCTTGCCCGCTCCAGTCCTTGAAGCTGGCCCACCTGTGCCCAGAGGAAACCCACACCACCCATCCCGAATGAGCTCATCAAACTGAAATATAAACAGACACCCAAGGACGGCCAGGTGGCCAAGGAAAACCAGCAGCATGAAAGGGAAAAGCCAAGAGCCACAAAGCCAGCGACTCCAGCGGAAAAAGAAGGAAGCCAGGAAACAGAAGAGCGTTAGCCTGAGACTCCTAATGAGCATTCTCGGGGACATTGCAGACAGAGCTCGATGCAAAAAGCAAACAGGAGACCACGAAAAGGAACTCCAGAGAACCAAACACTGTTTAGAAGTTGGGAGTATCTTTGCCCAAACAGAAATTCCAGAGTAAAGCTGGAAATATCCCCAGAGCACAGAACAGAAACGTGCTCTAGAAAAACATGTCCACGTCAGTGTCCTTGTCTCCTGGCAGCGCGGACGCCGGCCCTGTGTGGCGGCTGTATGCCCGTCCTTCCTGATTTTATCATGCTCCGGGGCGTGGGGGGGGCCATGGTGTGGGGGCCTGGTGCGGGGGGCCTGGTGGGGGGCGGCCTGGTGCGGGGGGCATGGTGTGGAGGGGCATGGTGTGGGGGCCTGGTGCGGGGGGCATGGTGTGGAGGGGCATGATGTGGGGGCCTGGTGCGGGGGGCATGGTGTGGGGGCATGGTGTGGAGGGGCATGGTGTGGGGGCCTGGTGCGGGGGGCATGGTGGGGGGGCCATGGTGTGGGGGCCTGGTGCGGGGGGCATGGTGTGGAGGGGCATGGTGTAGAGGGGCATGGTGCGGGGGGGCATGGTGTGGAGGGGCATGGTGCTGGGGGGCACGGTGCGGGGGGGCCTGGTGGGGGGGTGGGGGAGGACATGGTGTGGGGGGCTGGTGGGGGGGAGGGCATGGTGTGGGGGGAGAGCATGGTGGGGGAGCATGGTGTGGGGGGAGGGCATGGTGTGGGGGGCATGGTGTGGGGGGAGGGCATGAAATCAAACAGGAAAGCAGACCATCCATCCCCAACCTATGTGATGATTATAAACAGTAGAAACTAACAGTTCAGAGTTTCAGGGAATGGGGTACCCGCCTAACAGAAGACTGAGTAAAAGGAGAGAAGAAAAGGAGGAGAGGCGGTCACCCAGAAACCACAGCATCTGGCAGGTTAGAGAAAGAAAAGGGAGGCGGGGCTGACAGGTGGGCAGGGCGGGGAGCAGGGCTCCTCTGAGAATCTCTGCAGAGTCAGAACGCTGGGTACAAAGAGGAGACGGACTTCAGAGAGAGAGGCAAGACCAAGGAACATCGGGTCACCCCTGCGGGATCAAGGCTGCGACAGGCTTCTCATGTCACCCTGGATGACGGAGGAACAGACCCTTCCGAGGGGACCTCTCACACTCGGCAGAGGTGAGACAATCGCGAGAAGCCAGGGGAGTGAGTGAACGACAGGGGGTGGGGCTCAGGCAGAGACCTGGGGGCCATGGAGGAGAGGCCCCGGAAACACAGGGCGGGAGTCCCAAGAAGTTAGTCCCGTGCACCAGAGAGTGTGACCACGAGGCCGAACACATGTCAGGACACAGCCCAGCAGCGTGGCTCAGTGAGCTGAGTGTCGTCTCATGCACCTAGAGGTCACAGGTTCAATTCTCGGTCAGTGCAGATGCCCTGGTTGCGGGCTCGATCCCCAGTGGGGGGCATGTTTCTCTCTCATCAAGGTTCCTATCTCTCTCTCTAAAAAAAAAATCAATAAAAACATGTTTGTTTTTTAAATCAGGACACTGTAGACACATACTATTGTTTGACGAAAAGGAAAAGAAAAAAAGAGGCAATGAGCAACTGCAGGAAAAATAGAAGACATGCAAGAAAACTGTGGTCTCCGAAGCAAACTGAAACACCTGGTGCTCATGAGCGATCCGGGCGGAGCCCGGGATCCGGGGCTTCACAAGAAGCCCACGAGGAGGCGGAAGGGAACAATGGCAGCACCCGCCTGGCCTACAGGAGGACTCTCACTTAACAGTCGTGCTCACGGGAGCACCAGCCCTCGACTCAGTGAGATCCAGTCTCACAGAGGTGGCGCATGGCCCGGCAGACCACATGGACCGAGGGGACGGCGGGAACACACAGGTGTAGTCAGAGGGACTCCCTAAATGAGGCTCAGGTTACAAGGACAGTCAACAGGAGAATACAATAAGGACACACCCACCGGGCCTTCAGGACGCAGGGAAGCAGCAGGGACACTGGCCTGTTTCTGGCAGAACCAACAAGACAACAGAAACCAGAGCCAGGCCGGGCTCTTGGGAGCAGGTCTGGGTTGAGAAGAGAATTCTTGCGTTGTTTATAAGCTCTTCTAAGTTACGTGTCTTTTTAAAAAACCATGCATTTATCTCTTTGATAACAGGAAAAAGGGATATTTAAATAGAATTCTTTATGTATCTGGCCAGAGTTTGCCAAACCAAGTTCAAAGAGACATTAGAATTGAATAAATTGCTGTTGGGCGCCAGGGGAAGAAAATTCTGTGGACAGAAGTGCTTGGGAAACGCCAGGCTAATTCCACTCCAGGACAGTCACAGGGACACCAGTCACTATGCTGGTACAGGTCCAGCATCGAAAGAATGGTTTTGCTTCTTGTGAGCGGGTGCTGAGTTCAAGAGTTGGGGGCGTCGCCATGGCCGGTTTGGCTCAGTGGTAGAGCATCGGCCCACGGACCAAAGAGTCATGGGTTCGATTCCGGTCAAGGGCACGTACCTCAGCTGCAGTTCGTCCCAGGCCCTGGCAGCCAGTCGACGTGTCCCCTCTGACATGGATGTTTCTCTCTCCCTCCCACTCTATCGGAAGATAAATAGAAAACTATCCTCAGGTGAGGATTAAAACAAAAAAAGAGTAGGGGGTGTCAAGGCCGACAGATGAGGCTCAGACGCTGCGTCCCCAGGGTGTGGATAGCATGGCCTCAGACTAGCGCTGTACTGCCCGTGGTGGCCCAGTGTCCCCGAGAGGCACAGCCCTGTCCTGGTCCCTGCAGCCTCTGAGCGTGTCCTTGTGCGGCAGAGGGTCTTTGCAGATCAAGCGGAGGTGAGCGTCTAAAATGAGTCACAGGGTCCTAGAGGACAAGGGGAAAGGACGCAGAGAGGAGAGCGTGTGGCGGCGGAGGGAGATGGCCTGGTGTGTCTAAGCCAAGGAAATCTAAGCACGAGATGTACGAGGCCTCCAGAAGGCCTCGCACTGCATGACGCAGACCTCGGCACCCCTGCCAGTGACAGACACACTCCCGCGGCTGTGAGCCACTCGGTCTGTGGTCATGTGTGGCAGCCACAGGAGACAAATGTGCAGCCCATGCTTACACTGATGCCCACAGCCAGCCCTCGGGGCTGTGCCTGGCACATGCCGGGTGCCGACCCTGGAACGTTAGTTATCACTGTGGCTCTGACCCACTATCCTCACCAACTAGGGCTCCTTGGATTTGCGGAGGGGAACCACCCACATTCAGACTCACCCTTGCTTCCAAGTAAGTCCTGAGCCCTTGCTGAGGGCTTATCCTTTTAGTGGGGGTCCTTCTGCCGACCCGTCTGGGAGGCACGTGAGGTGGGTGTTACCTATAGACGGGCACCGAGATGGCACGCTGGTGCCAGCAGCCTGGCGTGGGGGAGGGGAGGAGGGCCAGGCGCCACCACGAGGCCTGTCTGGGCGTCAACAGCTCAACACTTTTATGGGGTGCAAACCTCACAGCTGGCCCTGGGGACATGGTTGTGAGGCGGACAGACAGGGTCCTCCCTGCTCCATTCGCTAAGCCGTCTGCCTATGCCGCGGGGGAGGGGCAGTCAGCGGGGCCACAGCAGGCGGGAGCTGGGAGCTGATCCGTGCTGGCACGGCAGCACCAGGGTCGGGCCGGGCCATCCCCGGAGTGGTGACATTCAAGGGGCAGCCTGGACACTGATGAGGAATGGCCAGCAGAGTGGGAAGGGAGGGGACCGTGTCCCAGGGCAGCACTTCTGCATACACGGGCCCTGCAGCCTTGTGCACGAGGCTGTGTCCACTGCCCTGGACCGCGACTGTGCTGAGTGCAACAAGCCAGCCAGAGGAAGACAAATAGCACATGACCTCGCTTATTTGTGGAATCTAATGAACAAAATGAATTGACTAACAAAATAAGTCTGGAGACACGGAGGCATGGAACAGACGGACATGTCTCAGGGGTGGGTGAGGGAGGATGAGAAGAGATGAACCCAGTAACTTACGTATTTATGTGCATGGCCCATGGACAGCACCCCAGTGTGGGGAAGGCCTGAGGCAGGGCTGGATGGGGGCCGGGGGAATTCGGGGACATCCGTGATGCCATCAAATATATATATACACACATACATATACGAGAGAGGGAGAGGGAGAGACTGAAAGGAAACGGAAACTCGAGCACACACTCCAGTAGCTGTCACGGAACCTCTGGAATATCTCATTGTTGTCTTTTGAAAGAAAGAAGGACCAATGATATTACTATGAGAACAGGGGGAGGATGTTACCCCCAGTGTCCCTGGGCCTCACTCTGGAACCCTGCTTCTGGGACGGACGCCAAGTGCTGGGGGCCTGTAGGTGCGGGTCCTACAGAAGTCAGCCCCCTGGGCCGAACAGCTCCCTCCTCACTGGGCTCAGAGGCTGCACCTGCCTCCCCCGGCCTTTGACAGGGGCGGCAGCAGTGCCCGGGCCGCCACCAGGAGAGTGTGCAGTCCGCTCAGTGACACTGGCTCTCCGGGACTCCTGAACCTCGAGGGGGGCTCCGCCCTCCCTGGCCTCCCAGCCTAAGCCCCGGACACCCCTCAGTCTGGCTGCTCCCATTTTCAGGACGGCGGGCTGTTTGGGGAAGGCACTCGTGATGGGGGCAGGGTGAGAGAAACAGGCAGAGATCCTGTCTTCTGGGGGGCTGGGTGCACAGGGAGGCGGTGAAGGACACCGGGGGAGGGCCGGGTCACTGTGGGGTCTTGGGGACCCAGGGCCAGGCCATGCCGGGGGTGGAGGAACTAGCAGGTGTCTGGAAGCTGTGTGGCTGTGGGGCAGTGCGGGGTCACACTGGGCCCTGGGGGCAGTCACGGGGCACTGGGGAGGGGAGGGGGGTGCAGACAGAGAGGGGGTAGCTGGGGACGGGCTGCTCAGAGCAGGGCAGCTGGGGGACTTGGTGGCAGCAGGCCCAGGGCGCAGGGCGGGGTTGCATAAATGTCCCTGGCGCCCTGGCGAGGCGGCCACATGATTGCCTCATCTTATCGGGGAACAGAGCGTCCCAAGCACTCTCTTGCCCAAGCCGCAGGGCAGGGCAGGCCGGTAGGACGGCTTGTTCCCTCGGAGGAGCCGGGAGCCGGGCTGGGAGCGCTGGGGCTCTCTTCCCCGAGCCCCTCGCGCCCTGGTCGCTGGCCGCCTGCGGTGCACAGGGCGCAGCTCAGCCCTGAGCTCGGCTTGGCCCTGGGGACACCCTTCCCGCTCTGCCCTCCCCTCGCCCTCCCCTCGGAAGGGCCTGCTCCCAGATGTCTCAATCCCTCCCTCCAGCCTGGCCACACTGGCAGCCCCCACTGGCGCCCCAACAGCACCGCAGAAACTGCCTCTTGCGGGCAGTCCTGGGACCTTTTCTGCCATTTCCCTGTGTCTCGCCTAAGCTGGGACCAGGGCCATCTGCAGACCTTTGCTGCCTGGGTCAGTGCGTGTCTGACCGGCTGGCCTTCTGCCTCCTGCTGGGCCTCTGCGCTCAGGCTCTGGGCAGCCAGGCCATCCCCTCCAGCAGGAGGAGGGAGGGAACGCAGCTCTGCCCAGCCCCTCCCCCTCCCCTCCCCTCCCCCAGGGAAGAGCAAATGGATCCATCAACTTAACAGGGATGCTCGGGATCACAGGAGCACACGTCAGGGAGCTCAGGGAACCAGGGTGTGTGTGGTGGGGTGGGGGGCAGGGCTGCTCCCAGTCAGGAGGCACAGGGAGAGGCCTCGGCAGAGAAACAGCTTTCCCTGGGCTCCCAGGCCCCTGGCCATTCCCTGCCGGCAAGGGGCTGCCTTCGCCAAGAGGTAGGTGCCATTCTGAGGGGCGGCAGCTGGCACAGGGCCACTTCCACCCCCCACCCTCAGGACTGCCAGTGCTTCACCCCCGGGAGTCCCGCTCGGCCTCCTGCTCTGGGAAGCTGGGCAGATGGCCCACCACTGGGGCCCTTCACCTGCCAGGCTCCAGGGTATCCCGGGCCTGGCCTGCAGCAGCTTCGCGGGCAGCAGAAAGGCCTGTGTTCTGGTGGGGAGGGGCCGTTCGGCTGTCACTAAAAACACCAGTGGTTTACAGATCCCCACGGCACTGACACCCAGCGGCCACATCTCCCACATCGAACGGGTGAGGCCCAGGGGAGCAGGGACTCCTGGCCTACAACTGGGCCTGCAGCAGGGGAAGCTCTTGCAGTGGTGGGTGCCTGCCCCACCCCCACTCATGCCGATGGCCTCGGGGTTGTCATCGCCCCTGTTCCTGCCATCACCATCACCGTGAGAGCTCAGAGAACATGAGTGCTCCTACGAGAGACTCTCGGCACCAGAGGGGCCCCTGGGCAGCGCGCACCAGCTGGTAGCCACGACCACGGCGGGCACCACCCGCACGCAATCGAGCCCCACGCAAGACCGCCAGGGCCCTGGCACACCCCATCTGCTGTGCTGGGGGCACGCGTGCCGCCGATCGCACGCTCCCATAGGCTCGGGCACGAGCCAGCGCGGACAGGACATGACGGGAGGTGGCCGAGCTGGAGACGGCTGCGCAGCCTCCGGGCGCAGAGTGAACAAGAGCCACCTTTCCCCACGTGGCGTCTCCATGCTTCCAGCGGCATTTCCGCTGCCGCTTCGCTTTGTTTTGACCAACCAGAGCCGAGGACAAACTGCAACCGAAGTACGTGCCCTTAGCGGGAACCGAACCCGGGTCTCTCCGGACCGCAGGCCGACGCTCTAACCGCTGAGCCAAACCGGCCAGGGCATCGCTTTGTTTTGAAAGAGGACAACTTGATCCTAAGATTCATGCAGAAAGATACGCAAACAGAAATGGCCAGAAAAGCTCTGGGAAAGAACGATGTGGGGACTGGACCACCAGATACCGTGCGTACCGCTGAGGCTGATGATGGCCGGCGGAGCAGAGAGAAGGGTGTTTCGCACAAAGGGACATCTCCCAGGGGATGGGAGGGGCAAGCCCAGAAAACCAGCTGGGACCACTAGGTAGCACCTGGAAAGACAGGCAGGTCCATGCCTCACACCTTCCGCCAGGTCAAATTCCAAATGCGTCAAAGATTTAAACAAGAAAACTAAACCACCAAGGACCCAGAAGAAAACATGAGAACGTAGGTTAAAAATACTAAGGTGGTCAAGTCCAGAAGCCATTAAAGAAAGGATCGAGACATTTGACTCCAAAAGTATAAAATACTTCTCCATGAACAAGTCACCATAAGCAAAGGCAAAAGAGAAACAACTGAGAAAATAAAAAGTATCTGCAGCTCCTGCGGCAAAGGGCTGGGGTCCAGCAGAGAAGGGGCTTGTGGAAATGAAAGGAAACACCAACACCCCACAGGAAAATGGGGACCGCTGTCACTGACCCACAACGCAACGCCAGTGAGGGCCAAACGTCGGAAAGATGCTCGACTCCACCAGCAGCAGACAGATGCACATTCCACCCAGGAAATCCCTCTCTCTACCTCACAGGGGGTGAGGCCGGGGAACAGCGACCTTGTCCACTTTGCTGATGGAAGTAGAAATCGCCAAGACCTCTAGCTAAACGACCCGTGTGTGCACCCTTTGACCCCACAACTCAACTTTGGGGACCTATTTGACAAACACACCTGCAGGCCTGCAGTCTGGGACATGCACCTGATGATGCAATACAGCCGAAGCCTCAGGAGAACTCCCGGCCTCCCGACGGGGCCCGTTAAACAAATTGCAGAACACCCAGATCACAAAATGAAAGGTAGGCGGAGTTCTTTCTGAACTGAACTAGACAGACAAATGGTGAGTACACATGTGCACGTGTGTGCATGCAGAAAGGTCCTCTGGTAGGATCCCCAAGAAAGAACAAACTGAGCCCTGGTAGGGTAGCTCAGTTGGTTAGAACAGTCTTGATGCACCAAGGGTGTGGGTTCGATCCCAGGTCAGGACACAGATAGGAAGCAACCAATGAACACATAAATAAGTGGAACAACAGGCCGGCCGGTGTGGCTCAGTGGTTGAGTGTCGACCCATGCACCTAGAGGTCGCCGGTTCAATTCCTGGTCAGGGCATATGCCCAGGTTGTGGGCCCGATCCCCAGTGGGGGGTGTGCAGGAGGCGACCAGTCGATGTTCTCTCTCATCGATGTTTCTATCTCTCCCTCTTCCTTCTTCTCTAAAATCAATAAAGAAAAAAAAATAAAATAAGTGGAACAACGAATCTCTCTCTCTCTCTCAAGTTAATCAATAATTTTATTTTAAAGGAAGAACCGAGATTTACCTGGGGACAGACAGGTGGAGGACAAGATTTACCTGGGCAGGTGGAGGACAAGAGGCGTTTGGAGCACCTTCCTTGGAAAGCTACTTAAACCTCTTGGATTTTGGAACACACAAATGGATTTCTTTATTCAAAAAAATTAAAAACAAACGTCCGTGGAAAACTAGGAAATGCTCAGCACAAACCATGCAAGTTTCAGAGGAGACAGTAAGGCACCTGTGTGGCTCTGGCCAGGCCCATGCGGGCCACATGCTGCCTTGCACAGCCCAGCCCAGAGCTCCCCTTAAATGACAGTCTCCTCTGAACGGGGTGTGCGCGCGCGTGTGTGTGTGTGGGGGTCTTAGATTAGGAGACATTCACAAATGGCAATAAAGTCCAACCTACATTTCTAGGTGTCACCAGGCAGGACGCCAAGCCCGAGGGCCCCTGGGTCATGCTGCAAATCATTTGGCTGGAGAAGAATTTGAACAGCAGCTGACCCAGGTTGTAATTATGTCATTCCAGGGCCCTCCAGGACTCCTGGATACCAGGCTGCTGTCACAGAAATCCCTTTGTCCACCCTCCCAGGACAGGACGGCCTGCCGGTCGAGGAAGCTGGGTGCCGGGGCAGACGCAGGCTGCAGGCGGGCTCCCCGCTGTGGGCTGGGAGCCCAGTCACCGGTGCCACATGGGGAGGGCCCCAGAGACTCGGAGAAGCCAGACTGCTCCTCGACATAAAGGAGCCCTCAGCCAATGTGGGGCTGCCCACGCCAACCCCTCCCCAAAGAAACAAAACTCTTCAAGGTCAGCCCTGGGAGAGGGCACAGCGCTACCTGCCATGTGGGCAGCCTGCTGCCTGCTCTGTACCCCAGGGCACCCCAGCTCTCTGGGCAGCAGAGGGAGGGGCCCCTCTGCAGAGCCCTTGGCAACCATCTGTCCCATTTCTGCTTCCTGTGTCCCCCTCCCCCAGTCTGTTTCCTCCTCCTGGCCTCCTCCCTCTGCCTCCTGGGTGGGCTCTGCCCGTGGGGACCCGCTCGGCTACAGCAGACACCTGCAGACATGCAGTTCGCAGGTGCGCAGCTGTTAGTGCGCCGTGTGCAAGGCCAGGTGACTCCACAGCCCCGGCGGGAAGGTGGAGGCGGAGGCTGTGTGAGGGCGGGGAGGGACTACAGCGGGAAAGCCCGCACGCTGGGCTCCTCCACCCTGCAAGGAGGACGTGCTCACAGCCCGGTGCCCGTGGGGCCCGACCCTGCTGGACAAGCTGCCTCCGCCACCATGTCCCAGAAGATGGTGAAGAGGAACCACCCAGGCGGAGGACCCAGGTCACAGACAAGGCCACTGAGGCCCAGCACACTCCACACTCAGAGGTACCATAAGGTCCACCCACTTGGCACCCTGGAGCCTCCAGCTCCCCACCCAGTCAGGCTGCACCAGGCCTATGTCCCTGGGGAACCGGGCAAGGAGTCACCGGTCCCTTGTGGCCCACCTGACGTGTGGAAGGAGCGGGGTGTCCCTCTTCCGGAGGCCCGGGGCCTGAGAAGGGCTGAGGCCGCAGGCGGCGCACTTAGAATGAGGGAGCTAAGAGGGGGCCCCTGGGGACCGCTCTTGCTGAGGCCCAGCACCTACAGCGGGCTGCCCCTCCAAAAACAGTGTCGCAAATTTGAAACAGCAGAGCCGGACAATCTCCTTTCCAGAGTGGGCTTCACAGACCAGAAACCCGGGAACACAGGGAGCAAGCCCTGCCGCGGCCCTGCAGCCCAGATGCCCTGGTTGCTAAGGCAGCGACGCCAGAGTCCGTCACCGACCAGCTTTTCTGGAACAGTTGCAGAGTGTGGAGAACGTGCCCAGACACCCAGGCAGGGGAGGGGGCTCCTGGCTTCTCCCTCAGCAGCCAGGTCACCAGCCCACCTGCTGCCGGCTAGCCTTGGCCACTCGGAGCGACTTACGCCCAGTGGGTTCTGGGAAAACAGTTTTGTTTTAAAAACCGCTTGCAGCCCTGGCTGGAGCATGGGCTTGCGGACCGAAGGGTCACGGGTTGGGTTCCTGGTCAAGGGTTGTGCGGGAGGCAACCAATCAATCGATCTCTCACATCAATGTTTCTCTCTCTCCCTCCCTCCCTTCCACTCTACCGAAAAATCAATGGAGAAATATCCTCGGGTGAGGATTTAAAAACAAAAACACTTGCAGAGAGCAGGCTGCTGGAGCCCTGAGCCAGAGGCTAGCCCTCGGTGAACCTGACTTGTGCTCAGGTGCACACCAGCGACACGCCCCTCTGCACCCAGCCCCCCCACCAGAACTAACCACACCGCGCTCCAGGGCCCCTTCCCCCTCACCTGTCCCGGTGCCCTCCTCCGGCTGAGCCTGGAACAGGCTCTGAGGGAGCTGGCCCGGGGACACCAGCCAGGAAGAAAAGCCCCACAGCACCTCCTGCCCCACCACCCGGAGCCCCAGGACTGGAGTCACCTTCCCTGAGAGCCTTGCTGTCCTTTCCTGTGCCCTGCCTCCTCTCCCAGGACCCCAAGACGGGGTGTGGGGGACACAGCGCTCCTCGGCGTCACCCCCAAGGTCACTGGAGCCGCACTCCGTGGCTGGTGAGGCGGGCAGACAAGGGCAGGAGGAGCACGGAGGCTCAGCATCCCTGTCCAATGTCCCCTTAAGCCCCAGGCAGGGGCCCACTTCTCAGCAGCCCCGCCCACATGTGCCCACAGAAGGCAGACCTCCGGGCGGCGGGCCCCACGGTCCCCGGGCACGACGGAGGCCTACACGCCGGGGCTGCCGGAGGAAGCACGGCTGTGATCTCGGGAAGATGGGCTCCTGCGAGCGTGTCTCGTCAGCATTCCTAGACTTTTCCGCCCTCTGCTTTCCGCCGCCAGGAAGAACGCACGCACCGTCTCACGGAGTTACGCATGCGCACGCACCCGTATGTGCACAGATAGAACGCACGCACCGTCTCACGGAGTTACACATGCGCACGTACCCGTATGTGCACAGATAGAACGCACGCACCGTCTCACGGAGTTACGCATGCGCACGTACCCGTATGTGCACAGAACGCACGCACCGTCTCACGGAGTTACGCATGCGCACGTACCCGTATGTGCACAGAACGCACGCACCGTCTCACGGAGTTACACATGCGCACGTACCCGTTTGTGCACAGATACTGCAGGCCTCTCCTGCACAACAGTACCAGCTGCACCTACCCCCCAGCTCTCACACTGGACTTGCTCCCACGGCACGGAGCACCTCTGGCCTCTGGTGACAAACCGGCCACCACGCCCACGCCTGGGTGCGCGTGCCCAGAAGGCCGTGCACGTGCCCAGAAGGTCGTGCACGTGCCCTGAAGGCCGTGCACGTGCCCAGAAGGTTGCCGGGACCATAGGCTGGGAATTTCATCAAGGTGTTTCCCCCCTTCTGCTAAGGGTTACAAAACACATTGGAAAATTTCCGTTCCCAAGGTCCCTTTGAAAGCAGCAATAAAATAACCATGGTTTCTGCCAGCAGGCGGCCAGAGGCCGCTCCGGACAAGGGCTCCACCCCACACACCCAGACTTCTGAAGGGGCCTGTGGGGAGGCACAGGCTCCACCACCAACCGCCTCCAGACCCCAGAGTGCGACCCGTCAGGGTCCCCTCCGGGTGGTCAACGTTCCGAGCAGCCTCACAGGAGCGGAACGCACAGAACAGCTCCCGTGTCTCCCCACTCTGTCCTGATGGCGACGTCACCAAATGTCTCCAGAGGGGCTCCAGGGACACCTTCCCCGAGCTGAGCGGAGTGACCCGTCCGGCCCTGACCCCTTTTCCTTTGCAGTCTCGAAGGGCACAGGGCCCTGCTTCAGGGCCAGCACTCCATCAACAAGCCCGTCCTGGGGGCTGTGATCCACACGCGGCCCAGGGATGGTATTTCAGGTGGTATTTTCAGAGATTTTCTGAAACACCACGGAGAGGCAGGGACATGAGTCTGGAATCCATGCTTAGAGATCTGGGTTTATTCATGTGATCAAAATGCTCTTCACCTGACATTGATCGAAAGTGAGGGTGAGTTGCACCCGGAGTATATAAACAACCCTTAAATCACAGCGATGAGCGAACACCTAATTTTAAACATTGAACAAAAGATCGGAAGTCAACAGATGGCGGGACAGCCCTGTGAAAAGACGTTCAACATCATTTGTTATTCCGGAAATGCAAATGAGATGCACCATACACGGAGGAGAATGGCTAAAATCCAAAAAGCCGACAACATTAAGTGCTGGTAGAGCAACTGGTCCACTCGTCCACTGCTGGTGAGAGTGCCACGTGGTGCAGTCACTTTATAAGACAGTCCGGGGCTTTCTCATAAAGTTAAGCACAGACTGCTCAGCCCAGGGTCCCTGTCCTGACATTCACTGACGAGCCGTCCACCGTGTTTGTAGCAGTTTTAGTCATAGCCAGTGAAGGCGAGCAGTGAGCTTTGTACAAGTGAATGGGTAAACGGTGGTGTGTCCGTCCAGTGGAATACAATTCGATGACAAGATGGAAGGAGGTGTTGACTGTCTCACACACAAATCAATGAATCTTAAATGCATTTTGCTAGGTCGAAGGAGCTGGACCATCGTCTACACACTGTGTGACTCTATTCTCGTGACATTCCAAGATCTACTATGGAATTTCAGCAGCCCTGGCCAGGTGGCTCGGTTAGTTTACTGCCATCCATTTATAGGCCAAGGTTGTGGGTTCCATCCCCAGTCGGGGCACATACAACAATCACCCAATAAATGCGTAAATAAGTAAAACAACAAATCCATCTCTCCCTCTCTCTCTTCCCCCTTCCCCTCTCTCTAAAGACAAACAAATAAAAATGTTTTAAATGTGGGGCGCTGAAGCACTATGGATGAAGTGATACGGAGTCAGGGTTTCCCTGAACAGTCCAGGGTGGGGTGGGTGCTGGGGGCGGGGCATTTGTTCGGTGCTCCTCTCAACCGAGGTGTCTGCCTGATGTCCCCCCTCACAGGCCTAACGACTGCCCAGATGTGTGTGGGGGGGCACTCTGCTCACTACACGTCAGCCCTCTTCCGGATCTCCCCAGCCCTATCGCCGTCCCCAGGCTGGGGTTGTGTAGGCTGCTCCTCTGCCCGCCCGCCCGCCCATGGGCAAGGCGCTGCCTGCAGGCCTGGGTGGGAGGTGGCCAGCTCCTGAATGCGCCATCCCAGCTGACCCGCACGGAACAGCAGAGCTCGCTGGGCAGGGATGGGCCTGGCCTGGGCCCTCTGGTCTGATGCGGTTTCCTGGGCCTCCCTGCAGCCAACTGCCACGTCTGACCCCACACTACACATGGCCACTCAGTCCTGGAGTCTGGGAGCTCTGGGGAGTTCCCGATTCCCAGGGGTGCATGAGCCAGGCAGGGCGGAGGGGGTGTTTTTCCCAGAAGCAGCCTGGCTTCTGTTAAAAAGGAGAAGCAGGCGCTCAAAGAGAAGTCCCTCTTCCCTCCTGCACGTGAGCACCCTCCAGGCTCAGTGTCCTCAGGGAGAGAGGGGCTGGGAGGGGGGGTCCCTGCCTGCCCCCAACAGGCGCAGGCGCAGCCACAGCCAGCTACCCTCCCCACCCCCACCTCCACCCCCGCCCCATCACTGTGGGAACTCTGGCCCCTTCCCGGCATCTATTTCTGGGTCTGTGTCTCCCTTTGGGGGGAGGATAAGGGTGGAAATGATCGGGGCTAAAATTAGCAAAAGGCAAACAATTGAGGCCAGGAATCTGAGGTCAGCCGAGGATAACGGTTTGTTTTCTGGCCCTGAGGTAGTTTGAGTAATAAAGGGAATTGAAAATGAAAACAAACCTGGAAGCAGCCCATCCCCTGCAGGGACCAGACCAGACCCTGGGCCAGGCCAGATGGCAGGGACTCTGCCAGCCCAAGACCCTCCAGGGCTCCCCCTCCCACAGGGCTTCCTCCCTCTAAGGCCGGGGGAGCACCTACGGCTTGGGTTACAGAGGGTTCCCCAGGTCCAGCCTGGCACCGCCTCCCCCCCCCCCCCCCCCCCCCCGGCAGGCCTGCACCATTGGCTGAGGAGCCAGCAGGCACCATGCGTGTGGCCAGGGCGACAGCCCCTGCTGGGTCCACAGGCACGCGCCTCTCAACGAGACCAGGAAGGGCCTCGAGGGCCAGAGCAGGAGGCTGGCCCACTCTGACCGGACGTGCAGGGTCACACAGCCACCACCCTCGGGGGCCCTCCTTCCCTGGAAGGCCCCCCCATGTGCTCGGAGGAGGTGCCAGCAGAGCCCAGACCACAGCGACCGGCTGGCAGGAAGGGCCCCAGGGCTCAGGGAGGCAGGCGTGGGGCTTCTCCCCGCCCAGAGGTGGCCAGCTCCACGCTGGCCGCAGGCAGTCCAGGGGAGACAGCGGCCTGTCCAGAGGCGGCCCTCCCCACGGCCTCCAAGTAGCGCCCAGTGGTCCTGAAGCCCACAGCCTGGGACCTGCCTGGAAGCTACGTTCACTCCCAAGGGCACCCAGCTGCCCAACCAAAGCGCCAAGACGGGCGCGTCCAAACCAGCAGGTGGTACTGCGCAGTCTCCGCATGGAGGCCCCACCGGGGGCCTGGCCTCAGGCAGTGCCCAGCTCAGCTCGGAAGCCTAGTGCCGCCCCACGGCTCTAGGGGTCACCTGCTGATGCCAGCAGGTGTCCAAACCCCAATTCTTAGCCCAATTAACCTGGTTTCTTGACTCCTACCTACAGGGCTCGGGGCCCTGTCACCGGCCTGACCCTGGCTGAGGCCAGCAGGCAGGCACCTGGGAGTCCCACCCGGGCCCTCCTGTGCTGGGCCGAGGCTGCCCTGTCCCCTGCTGTCCCACCCACGCCAGTCTTCCAGGCCACACCCCCCGACCTCAGAGGCCAGGCTGCTGACCCCCACCCCACCCCCGGGCACTGGGGGCGCAGCGCAGCGCGGCGGGCGAGGGGTGAGTCCGGGGCCAACTGCCAAGTGCTAGAAACTGAAAGTTTCCGAGACACAGGTGGTGTTTCTATTTCTTCTTCCAGTCACAGCTGATGCCCTTTGAGAGAGAAAAAAGAGGCGCGGAAGTGAACCTCGTGTGAGCGGTGCGGCCCAGGCAGAGGCGGGCGGGGGGCGGCCTGGAAGGCCCCGGGCTGAGGCACCTGGGGTGCAGGTAGGCAGTGAGGAGGAAGAGGCAGACGCAGCAGGGCCCAGTCAGACACCAGAGCCTGTGAGCGCCAACATGGAGCGGCTGGGCCCGCGGGCACCAAGGCCTGGTCTGCCCCCACCTATCGCTTTCTGAGAAGGCCCCTGGAGGGGGAGCCCCAAGAGACCTGGCCGGGCAGGGTGGGGTCTGCGTGAAGCTGAGGGACGGGGTGAGGGGCACAGACTCCCAGGCGCAGAGCAGCACACGGGGACGGGCCACACACTGGTCCCACAGACCCAAGTCCTAAGTGACGAAGCAGCTGGCCAGACCAGGGCCCCGGAGGCTCCGTGGGTGTGAGGGAAGAAACCGCACACCATCCCACCCTGGTGCTGCCCACTGAGGCCGACAAGCAGGTTCACACCGTGCCACTGGCTGCCCAGCCCACACCCTCCATCCCCGCCGCCTTGACCCCGGCCACTTTCTCTGTCCCCTCGACAGCCCAGTGCTTCTCAGCCAGGCTACAGGTGGGCTGGGGCCCCACTGCCCACGGCCTCTGACCTCACTGCCTCCTGCCCACCCCACTCTGTTCCTCGCTCTGATCTGCCTGCTCGGCCTGCTCGAGTCTGGGCGGCCAGCCCCGGGGTCAGTCACCTGCGCCGAGCCCACAGCCTCGGGGCTGAGCCCCGGCGTCGTTCTTCCCTCCAGCTCAGCTGGGCAGAGGCAGGACCCGGGGGCTGTCCTCAGGACGTGGGAATCTCCCCCCTCACTCCCCTGCCCAGCAGCCTTCCCCAGGCCTTTTCTGTGCTGGAGTCAGGGGATGTAGTTGAGAGAAAGCTTCTACTGCCTTAGGGAGAAATGCAAACCTGAAGACCAGGCCTCAGACTCCACATTCTGAGGACAGATCCTGTGACCTCCGTGTCCAGCCCTGCGGTGGGTCCGAGCGACAGCCGTGGGCCAGGCTCGTGACAGTGGGACAGAAGCAGGCTGCCCGAATGGCAAAGGCCACTAGCCAGGGCGCTGAGTAGCCATGTCTGGCAAGTGCCCGAGAGCTGCCGGTTTCGGCCTTGGTCCCGGCTTCCCACCCCCTCCCTGGACCGCCTGCCAGCTGGACGCAGGGACAAGTCTGAGCCACGGCCCAGCCTGAACGTGCTGGTGGAGGCAGAGGGAAGCCACTCAGGACCCCGTCGCTGACAGCCCCCAGCCCTGCTCCGAGGGAGGGAGGCAGCTGGGTGAGGGCAGGCAGGGCCGCCTCGCCGGCACAGGCAGGTGGGGGACAGGCTCCCCAGGGCACAGGCGCCAGACGCTAACCCAAGATAGCTGAGGAGTATTGGGGTGTTTGCCCAAAGGGGCTGGGGGCTGTCTCAGGCTAGAACAAAAGTCCACCGAGCGCCTATCTCACAAAGAGCAGGTATTTATCTTGCACAGTTGTGGAGGGTGGGAAGTCCCAGATGAAGGCGCCGGCCTGGTCGGGTGCCGGTGAGGGCCCTCTTCCTGGCTCACAGCCAAGGCCCTATCTCTGGGTCCTCACTTGGAGGAAGGGGGGAGGGGACGCTCTGGAACCTTTTGTAGGGCACTGACCTCATGAGGGCGTCACCTAAGCCCCTCCCAGAGCCTGCCTCCTAACAATCACATCAGGCAGGAGGATTTCAGCACGTGTGAACTCGGGGGACACAGACACTCAGACCAGAGCAGGGAGCGTCCCCAAGGGCAAAGTCACCCTGGGGAGCTGTTCGTTTGAGTGGAAACCAGCACTGATCGAGCAGTTGGCCGCGTGCTCTGCTGAGTGGCCGTCTCCCTTGGAAGGGGTACCAAACACACTATGACCAAAACGCACCCAGAGGTGAAGAGGATGGTGGCTGGGTGTCTCCCAAGGAAGGGACAGGTGGGGGATCCCAGAGCTGGGCAGGGGCCCTCCAGGGAGACAGAAGCAGACACCCGGTGCCCTCCCAGGCCGATTCAGGAACGTGACCCGAGGACGCTAACCCTGGGCCCTGGAGTCCATGGCGTCCGGGCCAGCCTGGCCTCCACGAGTCCATCGTGCGCAGCAGAAACCCCGGCTCCAGGGAGCACGCCCAGGACCCAGCTGCCCAGCTAAGCAGAAAACGTTCCCGTCACTTCCTGTGGTTAGACTCGTCCCCTGACATGGAACCTGACTTGCGCTCCTGGGGCCCAGGGTGCTGCCGACACAAGTGGGCACACGGCTCTGCCAGGGCACCAGCTGGCTGTGCCTTCCCGCTGACCCCCGAGGCTGGACACCTCTCGGGCCTCCTCCCTTCTCCACCCAGGTGAGCACCCTGGAGGCAGTGTCCCCAGCGCTGGGAGTAGGCCACCGGCGGCCACTGGCTGGCCGGTGGGGTGGACGGGCATAGCAGTATGCCGGAGCAGAGGCCCGGGGCGGGGCTCAGGGCTGCAGGGAGCCGCCCAGGGCAGGGGGCTCACACCCAAGACCCTCGGAGCTGCAAAGGAAGGAAACCTGCAAGACCACGGGGACCGAGTCCAGAGCAACAGGGCCTCGTGTCCTCCTCTGCCCCTGGGCCCGTCCGCGGGGAGACGCGGAGGCCTCGCGGGCCTGGACGTTCAAACGTCCTCTCAATGACAGATGGCAGGAGAGGAAGGCAGGCCAACTAGTGCCTGTGTCACCTCAGACGAGATGCCCACAGCTCGTTTCTTCATTTCCAACCTTCACCTCAGACCACACAGGAAGCCTCCTGATGCCAAGCCCAGCAGGACCGAGAGGAGGAGCAGCAGAGGGGGACGGAGTGTTTGACACCTGACAAGCCAGCCTGGGGGCAGGGATGCTGCCCTGCTTCCCGGGAGGGAGCAGCTTTCTGGGAACAGAATACCCCCAAAAGAGAAAGAAAGGGGGCAGGAGAATCCACACATGGCCGAAAGCTCAAGAAAGAAATGAGCCTGCAAACAAGACCTGGACTGGGTACTGACCCAGAGGAGCCCCGGAAAGTTATAAAATCAGCAAATGAAGTCCTGAGCCGGGTTCCCGGGCTGCCCAGGGCTACGCCACTCTGACGTGAGTTCCCTGCACACCGATTTCTGTGGGTCTCAGACACAGGGCATCAGCTAGGAACCCATCACAGCACCTGGGCACCCTTCCCCGAAGACAGGCTTCTGCTCAGAGCACACGGGGACTCAGAGGAGGGGAGGGGGAGCGCCACCCCTCCACGTCCTCCTCAGGAGGCGGCAGGTCCTGTGACCAGGCACCGGGGTCTTTCATCTCGAGGGTCTTTCATCTCGAGGGTCTTTCAGCTGCAGCTGCTCGGTAGAGTCTGGTCAGATGTAATTGGCTGGTCCCCGGCTGGTCCCCGGCAGGTCCCGGTACCTGGAACAGGCCACCACCCCAGTGGGAGTGCAGCCTCAGGCAGTGATCTCCATAGCAACAGGACGACCAGGCTCCGGAACCTCCCGTGGGCCCTGCCTGCTGCATCCTCCCACACCCCCCACGGCATCTCAGACTCAGACTCGACTGGAGCAGAGGTAGGGACACAGCTGGGACCACACTGCCCATGAGGTCACCCCACACGTGGAGCCTCAGGGCAGCAACTGCCTCCAAAAGGTAGTTCTTGGCAGGTGGTCTCCCTCCCTCCCCCCAGGTGTGTTGTTACCTGTGCCTTTCTCTCTCCTAAGCTCCAAGGGCCCTTCTTTTGCTTCTGTAACTTGTTCCCTGAGCCCACACAGCCCAGCTGGCTCGCTTTTACTACCTCTGTAACCTTCCGCATAAACTTTCTCTTATACCTTTGGGAAAAAAGTAGTTCTAAATTGTCTGTTTCTTCTCAAAAAAGAAGGCGGCAAACATGTCTGTTCATCCAGGTGCCCGTGAGCAACTCTGCAGCTAGTGGGATTCTGCTCAGGCAGGCCAGATACACAGACACACCCACATCACACACATCACCTGTACACACACACACACCACCTGTACACACTACACACACACATCACCTGTACACACACACACATCACCTGTACACACACACACCACCTGTACACACACACACACCACCTGTACACACACACACACCACCTGTACACACTACACACACATCACCTGTACACACACACACACCACCCGTACACACCACATACACCACCCGTACATGCCACACATACACACCATATACACACACCACCCGTACACACCACACACACCACCTGTACACACTACACACACACCACCCGTACACACCACACATACACATCACCTGTACACACCATACACACACACACCACCCGTACACCACACACACACCACCTGTACACCACACACACAATCACACACACACCACCCGTACACACCATCTGTACACACCACACACCACCCGTACACCACACACACACACCACCCATACACCACACATACACACACAACACAAACCATGCACAGCACACATACGGACACACCCTTGGCTTGGACGCCTCTCAGGTCAGGGTGTTACCAGGGCGGCCGCAGGGTGTCCAGCCCCAGCTCCCTGCATGGCACTTTCTGTCTAACAAAAAACACCCAGATGTCACCTAGTACCGAGGTGTAAAACGAGTTCCCACCTTGGGAGAACCTGGCATCAGGTAGGGGGAACGCTGCTTGGTCTCAGAGACTTACTGGACAGACACTTCTGGAGCTCCAGTCATGGGGATCTGAACACCCCCAGATGAGACACGCAGTCCCCAATTTTTCCATGGAACTTAACCTCAAAGCCAATTGGATCCTGGCGTGGTGTTTACCCGGTGCTGAGGCCTGGACCCGGGCCAGTGCTCCTGCAGGCTTATGCCTGGTGTCAGCTGTCCCTGCCCTGCCCGCCAGGCCTCGCCACAGTTTAAAAGGCAGTGAGTCTTGGGGAGACATGTTCCTCCTACGGGACTATAAATGTTTATTAAGAAACTAGAGGAACTGGGTCAGGCATATCAGTATCGTAGTCACTGCGGCTGATTTTTAAAAAATGAAAATGTGACTCCATCGGAGTTGACTTGAGACAATGGGAACTTCGGCCACAAGCACTTTGAGCCCCAGCTCAGTCAGTTGCCAAGGCGACCGATGTTTACCCTGGTTTTCTCCGGAGGAGGATGCTGGCTGACCAGGAACAGCCACAGGCCGCCTCCAGCACCCCACGGGAAGGGGAGGCTGCCAGGGCGTCCCCAGAGGAGAAAGCCACAGCCTCCGCCACCGGGTCTCCCAGGCTGAGCTCCAGCACAAAGGGGAGGTGTGGTCACCCCCACCCAGCCCTGCTCCCAGCAGGCCCACCCCAGGCTGCTCCTAAGGGCTGAAAACCCCTGAAGGCAGGTTGAAAAAAAGAGTCCTTCGGTCCCACAGTGGAAGGAGGGGGGGGAGGAGGTAGGGGAGGGGGGGGAGAAGGAAGAGGAAGAAGAGGAGGGGAGGGGGAGGGGAGAGGAGGAAGAGGAGGAGGGAGGGGAGGAGGAGGAAGAGAAGAGGGAGGAGGAGAAAGAGGAGGGGAAGGGGAAGAGAAAGGGGAGGGAAGGAGGGGTGGGGAGGGGAGGGGAGGGGCAGGAAGGAGGAGGGGTGAGGGTGCATCAGGCTGAACCCTCAGCTGGGCAGACAACAGCTCACCCTGGTCTCTCCCCCACGCCAGGGCCCTATGCCACACTGGGCTGCTGGCCCAGGACCAGGGCAGGAGGACCAGCAGCGTCCCACTGGGGACCAGGAACGAGCACCCTCCAGCCCTGGCCAGGGTTCCCGCTCCCCCTGAGACCCGTCCAGCCCACAGAGCTGGGCACACACTGTCCCTTCCTCTGTCACTGGCCTGCTGTGATACAGCCCCGCGGGGGTCCTACAGAAACAGCATCCCTGCCACAGCCTGCGCCACCGGCCAGAGCCTGGGGGGTGGGGGGCCTGGCTGCCTTCCAAAGGAACCATCGTCCTGAGCTTTGGCTGCTGGCCCACCACGTGCGCGCGCGCACGTATACAGACACATACACACACGCTTATACACAACGCACACTACAACTATGTTTCATCAACATGAAAGGTGGCACCCTGCAAAGCCCCTCGGCCCCTCCCGGAGAACACCTGGTGCCTGAGGCCCAGCGACAAAGTGATTTTGGAAACGAGCGTGTGCCGTGTGAGTAGACCGGGGGGAGGCTGGGGAAGACCAGACCTCAGCAGGCAGGAGAGAGTCCCGCGGGTGTGCACAGGCATGTACACAGCTGACCCCCTCCCACTGCCACGGTTACTCAGCAGTGAGGCAGGGAAGCAGGTGGCCAGGCCAGAGCGTCAAGCAGGACCACGGAGCACCTGCCTAGTAACCAGACTGCCCGTGGCTGGGCGCGAACATGCCAGTGGCGACTGTAATTCCCATCTATCCTCCCTCCCTCCTTCAGCGCTGCTAAGACGCCCGGGGTGCACCCATGGTGCCAACGCCCAGCTCCCAGACCCTCCCCCTGGTCCCAGACATGGTTTTGAGCAACTTGCCCGCCAAAAGCCCAGGCAAACATCACTCCATGCCAAGGACACGCCTGGGCCCCAGGCCTCTCCTCCCTCCGAAAGGGCCGAGCTCTGAGGCTCAAGTATGCCTCTTCGGTTTCCTCTCTTTCCCAACACTTCCTTGCAAAACCCTCTATTTTGGAACAGCCATTAACGTGAGCTTCTAGCTCTTGCCCTAGTCCAGGTCTCAATCCGTTTTTCAGTGAGCGTGTATACAATGAAAGAGAACCAGAGACCAGCGCAAGGCTCAGAGAAGGATTTGCAGGGCTAGTTAAATACAGAGGAGAGTGGCCCAAGGGTGCGAGGAGGCCTCGTGCTGGGCCCTGAGCCACCCACCAGGCTGCCCAGCCATCATCTTGCTGACAGAGCCCCCACATCTGTGTGGTGGCCCTGAGCGCCTCAGCTACTTCACCTCCTCCCGTGCCCAGGCCTCCTCCTGAGACAACAGACCAGTAGGCACTGAGCCCCGTGCTCTCTGACGACCGACTTTCAACGTGGGCCCTCTCTCTAGCAAAGCTCTCTGTGAGGCGCCCGGGCTCCAGGGAGCAGGGCTGTGCTCTGTGTCGGGGAACCACAGGTCACCCGCACATGCAGGCAGGCCACGCCCTGGTGGTAGAAGTAGGTGCACATTTAATCTGAGGCATCAGGCCTCAGCACTTCTGCAAACAGGTCACCTTGGGACAGCCTGGCCAACGGCCACGGAGTGTGGCCAAGTTCCTGGTTAGCAAGTGTTTCTGTGTGATGAACGTCAAAAGGCAGAACAATAAACAGAGCCCCCCAACACAGACACACCCCAAAATGAACACCCTGCGTGTGCCCCAGTCCTGCTTGTACAGAGTGGTGTTAATGAATGATGGACGGGGTCCAGGGTGCCCCCACCACACACACAATGCCCAGCCTGGGTCAGGAGGGAACGGGGAGGAGGGGAGACACAGCGCTGGGCACTGGCAGGACCAGGGGAGTGCTGGGAAGGCGACCAGCCTCTGGTTTCAGCCCAGGGAACTCAGAAACCCGGGGGACACACAGTAGATCCATAATTGCGGGGGGCAGGGGGCGAGGGTGGACCCTAAGATCTAAAACTGAACAAATGACCCAGAAATCAGAGTCCACAGAAACATGTTCCAGGTTTGGGTGCTCAATTCAGTCACAACAATGAACAGGATTCCACATTTGGTGTGTGTGCACGTGTGTGTGTGCACATGTGCATGTGTGTGCACATGTGCATGTGTGTGTGTGTAGCCAAATGACAGAGCTTTGGGTTGGGTGATATTTCTGTCTTACACTAAGTTCCTCATGTCAAATAACTGCCAACGGCATAAGATGTGACTCCATGACACTGACCCAGAGCGCCAGGCCTCCTGAGCTCAGTGCCCCTACCTGGGGACCACGGTGGCCATTCCCCGGCCCCACAGGCTGAAGAGAACACTCAAGTTTATGCCCATCTTGATGGGAAGTTGACTTCTCAAGAAAATAATCCCTTCGGGGGCTGAGAAGGGGAAGAAAAACAGGCTCAGGTGTGTGGGCTTAGATCAATAATTTTTCTCTGAAAACAAAACAAAAAAAAACCCCACCAGGACCTTAACGGCATCACCGACTGCAGGCCCCGCCCAGGCCTGGGAGACAGGTCACCTGTGGCCACAGAGCCAGAGTCTGGGTGGCTGACCAAGAACACACCCATAACCACCTTCTGAGCTGGCTCTAAACACCGTCAGGAAACATTTTCGCTTCAAGTAAAATTAGGGTGTCTTGTTGGTTGGGGAAGGGGACAGAAACCTAAGACTGGCCCAAGTAGTCCTTTGACTTTACAAAGATTTCCGCCAGAGGGACCCAGAAAATCTAGCACTGGTTGGTCAGTGGTGGTAGAGCAGGAAGCAGAAATCTACCAGGTGGGCCAGACGGATGCCACACCTGCCCAGCCCAGCACCCCGCTGTGCACGACGAGAAGCGCCCTGGCCCTCCAAGCCAGTCTGAGTGTCACCCCACAAGTTACTCATTAATCGTCGAGGGGTTGAACACTCCTGTATGGAGGAGGGGCCTGGCAGGCACACCTTCACCACGTGACCCAGCAAAGGGCCGCCCGGGCACCACGGACCCTGCTGTGGGCATGGAGTGCCCAACATCACCTGTTGTGTTTTTGACCCAAAACCGTTTCAGCTGCATCTAGTCATGGAAACACAATCGGACCAATCGGAGGGTGGGGTGTTCCACAAGCCCTACGTGCCCACGTAACAAAGGACAAAGGACTCGTCTAGAGTAAATGAAGAAAAGCGAGGATGACCGAGGGCCACGTGTGAGTCAGTGGACCCTGGGTCCCGTATGGGACATTTGGGGATCATTAGGGAAGCCAAAAAGGGACTTTGAATTAGATAATATGTAATATTTAAAGAAAGGGGAGAGACAGGGAAGGGAGAAAAATATCATATTCAGAGAAGAAGGCAGGAGGGAAGGATAAAAAGTGTGGCACAATATTAAACGCTCACTGTACTATTTGTTATTATTCCCTTAACGTTTCAGATGTAACAGAATCTGCGGGGGAGTGTGCTGGGACATGCAGGCTTCTGGCACAGACCCTGCTCACCTTTATCACCTGGACACACACCCAGACAGGTGTGGCTGGGCGGCACCATTCCCAGCGCCCAGCTCATCCCGCTGTGTGACCTTGGGCATATTTCTGGGTTTTTCTTGTTTTTTAATCATTGATTTGAGAGAAAGAAAGAGAAACGTCACATCATTGCTCCACTTATTTATGCCTCCATTGGTTGCTTCTTGTATGTGCCCTGACCGGAGATCGAACCCGAAATCTTGATGTATCGGGACAATGTTCCAACCAACTGAGCTACCCGGCCAGGTGGGCATATTTCTTAACCCGTCTGACCCTCGGTGCCCTTATCTGAGAACTAGTAATAAGAACAGTGCCTATTTCATCAAGTCCTTGGGAAAATTAAACGGCTTGGAATAAACTGTGCCAACAGAACAAGACCCGGCCCCTGGCAAGCAGTGTTGAAGTATTAGATACGACTGTGAGAGCTAAGTCTATTCATTCTAGCAGTTTTTATTTTAAAAACTATTTTTTAGATATGTTTTTATTGATTTTTTTATATATATAGAGAGAAACATCAATGTGAGAGAGAAACATCAATTGACTGCCTCCTGCACACCCCCCACCAGAGATCTAGCCCACAACCCAGGCATGTGCCCTGACTGGGAATTGAACCGGGACCATCCCAGTCCCTGGGATGACACTCAATCCACTGAGCCACACCAGCCGGGCTAAAAATTTTTAACTGCCTTCGGGAAGCACTAACAGGGCACATGATAACTGCGCCCTGATCCTCAGAGCTCAGTTAGGAAGCCAAAGGCTCACCTGTTCCTGTAGCCCTCTTTCAGCCAGGGAGGGGGAGGGGTACAAAGAGCTTCTCACCAGGCCCAGCCCAGGGCCAGCTGTGCCAAGGTGGGGTGGGGGAAGTGGGGGCCCCCTCACTGCTGCAGGGGCTGAGCATCGCCCAGGCTGGGCCCAGGGTAAGCCAAGAAAAGCCTGCGGGAGACCAGGAACAGCTGGTCTTGGTGGTGTTTTCAACGTTCTCAGTGTGATGCTCTTACACGTGCAAATGAGAAATGGGAGAAGTTAAAACAATAAAGAGCAGCGACACAGCGGGAACCTCAGCAGTGGGAGACCAAGAACATGTATTTTCTTTAAAAAAAAAAAACACGTAATGAGTCTTTAAATACTGCCTACACTACTGCCAACACCGGCAGATCTCAGTCCTACAGAAATGCCCTGGGACCCACACCAGGGCCCATTGTGCACGGTTTGCAGAGAAAGGCCATGTGGCTGTCCTCTCAACAGCTGAGAGGCTACCTCGTTCAGGCAGAGCCCACAGCCACACCTCGGAGCACCATGCAGTCAGGAAAAAGGACAAAGATGCCTTGTTAAGCAGACACATGGGACAGAAGCCTGAGATGGAAATGTTTGCTAGGGTCCTATACTTGTTTGGTAAATGCCCACTGGAAGCGTGCAAACCCATTAAAGAGGCTGGAAAGAGTCACACTCACATGGGGTGAGAGCGGCCAGTGGGGGAGGGGAAGGCTTGCACATGCTGTCTGCACACTTCTGCATTGTTTGAGGAGTTTCACAACTGGCAGCCTGGGACTGTGTGGGAGAGGGCGGGAGCCGCCGGCCTGGATGTGCCCCAGACAAAGTGCTGGCCCTTGGCCAGCCCGGCTTTGCCCTGGGAGACAGAGAATCCGGCCACTATCCTGCACTCGGCCAGGCTGCCTTCCCAAGGCACCATGGGCACCTGCAAGGGGTCTGCGAGCAGTGTGCCTGGGAACGTCCAGAGTGTGTGGTGGGGGAGTCATCTCACTTATGATGGAACCCCTTGTTCAGTGGGTAAAAGATAAGTTTCAGACTAACCCCGCCCAAACTAGAACAGGAAATGGCTGAGAGAATGCAATCTGACTGCTTCCCACCCCCACCCCAAACAGGGCAGGTGACCAGGACCATCTCTGGGGGTCTGCAAGAGGGAGGGCTGTGCACGGCATGGTGCCCACCTTTCTGGCCAGACCCCCAGAGCTGTGGAGATGGGCAGCGTGCAAGGAGACGTTCCGGCTTCCTGGCGAAGGAGGGGAAACAGGACACAGAATTCATTCTGAAAACAACCCTTGGTGGGGACCAGTAGGTAGAAGTGGATTTGGGGCATCTCTGCCAAGAAGGACTGAGTGGCCAGTCCACTGGGGGCCCACCAAGCCCCACCACTCCAGACAATGGCAGAAATCCCCAGATGCAGGACCTTGGGGCTCAGGGGTTGGGTCCGCCCTCTCAGGACCCAGGCCTCACCTTCTCTGCAAGTCTGAATTTTCACATCAAAGCCCTTCAGCCTCCAAGAAAATCTGCTCCTGGTCTTGCTATTTATTCTTCAAAGCCAGTCTTAGCAAACTTCCCAGGTCTGGGCTGGGAAGCTCTGACCAACCAAACAAGTTACAAAGATATTTATGTCTCTTTTGTTTTATCAGGCGTTTGCTATAACATCAACAGTTATCTAGCTGTGACGGAGGGTAATCAGTCCACAAGACGGCAGCTGGGGGATGGAAATGAGGGACCACACTGCCACCCAGCTAACTGGGACAGGCAGCTCTTTGCCTGCAGTTGGTCAGGCCTGGGGGTGGAGATCAGAGCAGGCCGGTGAGGGCCCGTTTCCCCTACAGTCAAAGCTAACCCCGGTAGTTCCCAAACAGTTTTCACACACTCTGTTTTCCCACAGGTCTTCCAGGTCAAGGTGGACATCACCAAGCTGCAGGAAGGTCTGCAGACTGGTCCCTGGTCACAGAGCTAGACAGAGCAGGCTGCCAACTGTCTTCTTGGCTAAAGTAGTTTTGATATTCACCCCCTGCCATAAAATTGCTATGTGGCTGGAGGAGGGTGGGGGCTAGTGGAGTAGAAGGGCCTGGCATGATCAAAACCACTGCCTACAGAGACCCCCCAGAACACTACTGGGAGCCCACAAACCAAACCACAGCCACCTCCGAGTCAGGGAGGGTCTGCTGTCCTGGTTGTCTCTGGGTGGCTTGGCCTCACAGTCACCTCCTGCAGGGAGCCTGCCTGACCTCTCCCTTCTGTAAGCTGCCTCTGCCTCCTCTGAACACCGGTTACCTATGTTCTGCAAATCCGAGCTGAGGATGGAGATGGACTCCCATTTCTGGAGATGCCCTCTGCCAGAGGCAGGCTCTTGGTTCAAAGTCAGTCTCGCTCGGAGCACCAGTTAAACTGCAGTGCTCGGCTAAAGATCAGCAACTGGGGCGTGGAGTCTACATTTCCAAGGGCCCCAATGGAACCAGTGCACTCCTGACTCGGAGGTCGGCATCTGCTCTGGACGTGGGGTCGGGAGATTCTGCACACCTGGAGGGTGGGGCCGGCTCCCTGCACTCATAATAGACGTTGCAAACTAGAGGCAGTGTTGGTTCCATCCTCTTCTGCCCACCTTGGGTTTCCAGGCACCCCGAGAGATTGGCTCCCAGCGCGCTTCCGGAGGTGTAGGTTCCCAGCGCCCTGTCCCAATACTCTAGCCAAGGGCCCGCTTAGGGCCCACAAAGCCTGGAACCCGGCCGTGGTTGAGGGCAGCCAACTGGGAAGCCATCCCCAGACTGAGCCTCCACCCCCCAGCCGGGCCAGCCCCGCCCGCGACGGCGAGCCCCGCCCTTCAGCCAGCCCCTCCACGATTTTCGAAACCAGCGACCCGGTGCTACCGGGTGGGGAGCCACAGTGAAACTGACCGCAAAAAGATTTTCCAAACATTAAGTTCCTCGCCCAGTACTGGCCTCTTCCCCCAAAGCCGTCCTCAACCCCCCAGCCACGCCCCAAGCGCTGACCCCGCCCCTGTACTCAAGGTCCACCGGACTCGGGACCTAGCTTGGCCCCTCCCTCACGGCCACACCCACCATTGCAGAGCTGTTCCCAAGCTGAACCAACACCCCTACACGAATCCCAGCCCCCATCTAGATCCACATACCCTTAATTCTGACTCAGAGCGCCTAGAAATGCCAGCCTTCACCCTGGACCCCACTACCTGCCACGCGGTTTGGGGCGGCCACAGCACGGGCCCAGAAACGCGGGGGCAGCCCTCCCAGTGGAAGGCTCTTCTGAGATCCATAGTCTTAGATGCCTGCAGACCTCGGGTCCGCTCAGTACCGATTTAACGGAGAGAAGTCTGCAGTTTTTAATTCAGCATTTTCATCATGTGAACTATTTTATAAATGAGAAGGCTAACCAGCCTAAGTACACGGGTTCTCGAACTTGCCCCAAATATGGAAGTGTCACCAAAGGGTTCACGTGAAATCAGAGGAAAGACGATTCTTCAAACCAAACTGGGGCAGAAAGGTTGCCATCCATTAAAATGTTCTGGGTTGTTTTTGTTGTTGTTTTGCCACCTTTGTACTTAAAAATCCACCAACCACAGATGAATCAACCACCAGGTTCAGGGCCTGCGGGATGAAAGTGCTGCCCTGGGATCGTAGGCGGGCGGCGGTCCGCGGCCCCCAGACTGCGGGCTCAGGCCGCCCACCCCGGTACAGGTGCCGCGCGCCCGCATCCGACCCGGGCAGGTGAGCGTAGGGCCGGGAAATGGGCAGCGCAGACTAACTGGCAGTGCGCTGGGCACTCCTTTCAGGAGAAAGCGCGGCCTCACAACGGAGCCCCTGGGGTCGGGCGTGCCCCCGCCGGCCGGATGGGCGGGGCTCCCACAAAGGGCCGCGGACTGGGAACCGGGACCGCCCCCCGCGTCCGCTGCCGCAAGCTCTGGTTTCGACAAATTAAACCTTAGAGCGCTGGAAAAATTACAGGAAGAGGAGAGCAAAGAATGTGCCGAGTGGCTAGAGGGAGCCATGTCCCCGCGTGCACTTCGCCCGCCGCGCGCCTCGCCCGGCCGGCCCCGCCCCTCCCGAGAGCGCGCCCGGGCGGCGACGGAGGGACCCGGGCGAGGGCACCCCCTTCCGCGAGGGTCTCGGGTGCCACGGCCGTCCATCTCCCCGACAGGCCTCCACGGCCCCCACCCAGCTCGCCCGCACCTGCCCACGCCGTCCCCCAATCTGGGCGGGTTCCCCGCCCCCAACCCAGATGACGACATCCGCCCCCGCGGTCCCGCCCGAGAGCGCCCGGGGAGGGGGCGTGCCCGGCGGGGGCGCGGTCGCCTGGCGGCTGCCGGCTCTGAGCACTGGGACACGCCTCGCGCGGCGCGCGGGGCCGACCGCAAGACCAAGTGGCGGGGGAAGGGGCGAGGCCCCGACTGTTCCCGGCCAGACTGCCCTCGCGCCCGGCCGGCGGCTCCGGGGGCGTGGCCCGGCGGCTGGCACTGGCCCCAGCCCGCGAGCTCCGGGAGCCCGGGCCGCCCTGTGTGAGCTCTCGGGTGCGCCTTGGGGTGCGAGGATTTCCTGGAAACTTTCTCGCAGCCTGCGCAGTGGCACTTGTGCTTTCTCTGCGGGGTCTCGAGGTCGACGCGACTTCGGCCCCGCCGGCCCCTTTGTCCGAGGCCGGGCTCGCTGCTGCCCGCGGGCCCCGGCTCCCGCTCAGGCTCCAACCCCCTGGGCCGGGGCTGGCTCCACGCCGGGCTGAGGGGCGCGGCCGCCGCGTCCTCGCTGCCGGGAGAGGGGGGCTCGGGGACTGGGGGCGACGTGGGCGGGAGGCGGCAGGGGGTCCTCGCCTTCCGAGCCGCGGCGCCCTCTCTGCGCTCCGCCTGGGCGGGCGCCGGTGCTTGCTGGTTGAGGTCCGCCAGGATCCGCGCCACCACGAACAGCGAGGCGCTGTCCTTGCCGTCGCGGCGCTCTTCAACGCGGGGCAGCGTAGCGGCTACAGCCGCGGCCGCGCCCTCGGGTCCAGGCTCCGGCCCCTCTCGCGGCCCGTGCACGACCGCGCGGCTCGACATGGACACGAGGCACTCGGCGGCGAAGTGGTCCACATAGGCGGCGGCTGCCATGCTGCGGGCTCCGGCCGGCGGGCCGGCGGCACTGCTCTTCGCTACGAGTCGTCAGCGACGCATCCGCACCCACAGCCTCCGGAGAGCGGGCGGGGGGCGGGGGCGCGGCGTGCCCTCTCTGCTGGCTGGACTGGGCGCGCAGCCGCTTCTGCCGTCACCCGCGCGGCTCCGCGTCCGCGAGGCGCCCGCCCGGCCGGGCACCGAAGAGTGAGCGCATGGGAGGTGGCGCGAACGAGTGGGGTCCGGGTACGGCGCCAGGGGCGGCCTGTCCTAAGGATGCCAAGCGGCGACGTTAGGAACGACCGCGCCAAGTCGCGGCCCCAGCCTCGCCGCGCATTGTGGCAGGCGGGACAGCCGCCGTGCGCGCCGCGGCTCGGTGTGGGCGGCCCGGCCCCGGGGGTGGGCGGGGCCGGGGCCACATCTGGACCCGACGTCAGCCCCCAGCCACATCCTGGCGGCGCAGGTTACAGGCGGCGGCGGCCGCGGGGAGCTGCGCGCGCGGAGGGGGCGGGGATCCTGGAGCGCGCACCGACAGGATAGAGCGGTCGCGCGCCCGCGCCCGGGGAGGGGGCGTGGCCAATGTCTGGGGCGGACCCCATTGGTCCGAAGGTGCACGGCCTGACCAATCCGAGCCGCAAGAGGAGCCTACCCCGCCTCGGGGACAGCGCACGACAATGGGCGTGCCTCCTTGCCGAGCGGGAGGAGGGGCGTAAATTGAAGCTGGGAGTCGGGCACGCTGACGCACGTCACCCGAAGGCGGTGGGCCGGGGCGGGGCTGCTGCCAGCCCTCCCCCGCCGCGGGGTCCCCGCGGGGTATTTTCCTGCCAGACCTTTTGTATTGTGACAGCCTGGAACCCCAGTGTGGAGGCGAGCGCTGGGGAGGGCGCCCCTTTGTCCCTCCAGCCCCGCCCGCGAGGGGCGCCGGAGGTGGGTGCGCCTCCGCGGGGCTCGCCTCCGCTTCTCTTCTGGAGCGAGGTTTGCACCGCGAAGAGGCGTGTCCGCTCCCGCTGGGTGCGGGGCTGTCGGCCGCGCCTGGAGGCGGAACGACTCCCGCCGCACCCTCCATAGCCAGGCTCCTGGGTGGCTGCGCCCGGAGACCAGGCCGATCAACCTCTCCACGCTCTTCCCTTGCTGAGCTCCGGGCCCTTGGCGCGTCCGGGCCGGGGGCCGGGAGCCGGGTCACGATTGGGGAGGGGCCGCTCCCGCGGGAGCTGTCCCGGGAGCTTCTCCAACTGGCCCCGGATGGCCGGGGACTCGGTGCGGGCCGCGCTGCCCTTGAGCCTGGGTCAGCCGGAGCCGGGCTGGCCCCGAGCTGGCGGTTAACCTGGCAGCGTGGGTGTCGTGCCCACAGCCTCCCTGTGCTTGCAGGAGTGAACTACGTACGTGCTGGGGCGGCCGGCGTGCTGTTCAGGGAACGTGGGGCCCCTTCCTCCCCCTCCCCGCCCCAGGCCTGCTGCCAACTTCTCTAGGCTGCCCCTCTCCCACCGCGGTCGGGGAGGCTTCAAACGCTGCCAGCTGCGAGGACCCCGCCCACCGCGCCCCACCCACCCACTGTCGAACCTCCCGGAGGAAATGCTAGGCTGCGCCCAGCTCCTGGTCTCTCCACCCGGGCCCAGCCGACTTGCCCTTGGACTCTCAGCGGCGCCCGCACTCTCACCCCCTCTGCCCTCGCCATTCTCCTCCAGGCCTGTGCCATCACCGGAGTGGCCGGTGCATAACTTCTTTAAGCAAGCCCCTTTCCGGACCCTTGCCCGCAGGCCCTGACCCAGGGAGACCGAGGCCCGGGCCTGCAGCCCTGGATCATTTGCCTTAGAGACGTTCGAACGTGTTAGCCGCCCGCGCAGGGAGCTTGGAGAGTGAGGGCCAGATAAGAGGGGTGGGTGGGGCAAAGTCATCCTGCGCAAAAATTAGGAGCAGACATTTCTCAATTAATATGGGGGCTGGGTAGAAACCAGGTAACCAAGGAGGAACCGGAACAGGGATTCTGGGCTGCATGTTATGGTGAATTGTAAACTGGCGTGGACTTTCTGGAGCACCTGACATTAACGTGCTCAAGTGCCCGCTCACTGATCTAGCTGGTGCACTCCGAGAAGACTCCCGGCGCGCTGGGCTGGGGTGGGCCCTGCAGTGATGCTAGGTCAAGCCCCTCTAAGAGGGTCTTCTTGGCAGGAAGCGATCATCTTCTCCCAGGCAGACTATGCAGACTATGTTGGTGACATTTAAGAGGTTTGTATTCTGACCAAATAATGGTTCAGAATGTTTCTCCAGTCCCACGTGTCCCAGCCAGTCACTTCATTATGAATGGAGCTGGCCCTACACTGACTTACCAGCCACCCATCCCCACTGGGTCCCTCTCCAGCCAGCAGGATTCGGCCCAGTCTTAGACACACGGTCTCTCCACCTTCTCCATAACCCCTGTTGTGACACCCCAGCCTGCACACACACAGGTAGGCCTCATTCCATTATGAGTGTGCACTAGTCCAAGCATTCAGCAAGACAACTGCCCTGAGCGAGGGGAGGCTGGCCTGGGTCAAGGGTCCTCTGCACTTCCTCCCCCCACTGTTGTACCCTGTGACATTCTGGATTCAAAACTCAGCCCCTTGAAGAGTTTCTCGAGCATATGATGATTGCTACAGAGTTCCCAAAGCCTTTTCTTCAACCCCACGTGGAAGCATCTTCCAGGCAGATAGAGTTCTCTTTCCCAGAGAAAATCTCGAGAGAGCTTTGGGCCCACGTGTTTCCTTGCCAAACAGGATTCTGACCAAGGCAGCTTACGTGCGTGTGTGTGCATGTGTGTGTGTGTGTGTGTGTGTGTGAGGGTGGGTGGGGATGGAGTGTCAGATGGATGGAACAGAATGAACAAAAGCAGGGTAGGGAAGATCAGAGATGTGTCTGGGAGGAGAGAGGCTAGACTGAAAGGGTGTCTGAGGTTTCTGGTGAAGGTGGTAGATAGCTCGGGGGGCTAACTTCCGAGTCCTCCCAAAACAACAGGCAGTCTGTTTGTAGAGCGGAAATCAGCCAGGGGGGAGCTAACAGCAACACCATTTCTGAAGCTAAAATACTTTTAGCAGAACTGAGAAAATGGAATTCTGAAATGGTAGCCAGGAAAGAAAGCCAAGAACAAACTCTGTCTTATTCCCTGGAGGCTCACGAAGGGGGGCACGAGGTGCCTCTAGGTGGGGGTGCAAGTGGGGGACTAAAATAAGAATAATTGGCAAAACGTCTGCTAAGGAAGCACTCTGACACCCAGATCCCTTCCTTAATTCTGTGCAGCCTTCCCCATCCTAAGACAAGACTGGATATTGCGCAGCTGGTGTGGCTCAGTGGTTGGAGCGTCATCCCATGGACTGAGAGGTCCCAGTTCCATTCTAGGTCAGGGCACATGCCCAGGTTTTGGGCTCAATCCCCAGTGGGGGGCGTGCAGGAGGCAGCCGGTTGATGTATCTCTCTCACATTGATGTTTCTATCTCTCTCTCCTCTCTTTCTAAAAAAGAAAAAATGATCAATAAAAACATATTTTTTAAAAAAGACTGGATATTTATTATCCAAAAAGGTAAAAGGGAGGGTCTTGGGCTGGGAGACACCAGGTAAAATAAGGGGCAGAGGTGCCGACAGGAACAGGGGATGAAATCAACAGATAGATATTGGATGCTGAGACCACCCCCTGTGCCCTTTCTGGGATTTCAGCCTTCGGGCAGCCCAGACGGGACAGGTGTTTCCTGGGGCATCAGACCAGGTCCCACCTAAACATTCTAATGTGCAGTGGCCCAATTAATCAGCCCGATCACTGCGGAGGGAAGGCCACAGTAATCCAGCCCAGCATGCGCACAGGGCTTCTAATCTGTCCTCCACAGGCAGCCCCAGGTGACCTGCCGGCTCAGGAAAGCTGGTGTCGTGGGATCGGCAGCCCCAGTGGAGTTTGAAAGGGCAGAGAAGGACACACCACTGTAACTGTCAATAGTGTTATCAGAGAAAGCTAAGAAGGCATGGCAACCCATGAAGGGAGGACATAGGTAAAGGCATTGAGAACAAGCAGTGTTCCCGGACTCTTAAAATAAGGTAGCAAACAATTTTAAAGCGTGAAGAAAAATGTATAAAAACCCTCAAGAGAGGGATTGGAGGCTCAAGTTGAGGACATCTCTGTGAGAGCAACACCCAAAAATGGAAAATAGAAGAAAAAAATAAGTAAAAATGAGAGGACCCTCAGGAAGTCCACTGATCAAAGAGTAGAACCCCCAAAGGAGTGATCGGGAAAACATAGAGGGGCTCAAGAAAAATCTCCCCAACTGAAGAACAGGTGTTGAAGGGGCCACAGGGAGCCCAGCACAGGGGGAAAATAGCCCTACCCCCAGAATAAAGGGGACAAAAAATGTCCCGATGTTAGAAGCAGGTCACAAAGAGCTTTCAGGAGTCAGAATGGCTGTGGGCTTCTCCACAGCAACAGGAAGAGTTAAAAGGCAAAGGACAAAGCCTTGGAAAATCTAAAGAAAAATTACTTTTCATCACTTGCCCCATACTGCGTGGGTCCTCGATACACAGAATTTTTCCCCCGGATAAATACTGTAAATGTATTTTCCTTATGATTTTCTTACTAACATGTTCTTTTCTCTAGCATCCTTTATTATGTGCTAATTGACTATGTTATCAGTAAAGCTTCCAGCCAACAGTAGGCTGTTACTAAAATTGGGGGGGGAATAAAAAGTTATAGTTGGATTTCTGACTGTACAAGGGGTCAGCGCCCTTAACCCCTGTGTTCAAGGGCCAACTGTAGTTTTAAATGCACGAGGTCTCAAAAATGGACCTTCCGTGCATTCTTTCTCACGCTGGGAAGCTACTAGGGCTTCTGCTTCACCAAAATGAAGACGTGAACACAGAAAGAGAGAGGCAGGTGAGCCAACCAACACGGGAGGGCGGGGAGAGGCCCAGAGGCCACCAGGCCAGGCCGGGCCGGTCGGAAGCTACAGGAACACTCCTTTACAAGGTGAAATAGATCGAATGTAGGAGAAGCTGGCTCATGTTGCTGCATAAACATCTTGCAGATCTCAATGGTTCTTTCTGGCCCTGCTGTGCATCCAGTGAGTCACCGGGGACACCCCGGTGGACGAAACGGGCTCTGTCTGGAGCATGCTGGCTGCCGCGGCAGAGGGACCGAGGGGCATCGCTCCAGAGCTGCCGCTCACGTTTCTTCCCTACACACAAGATGCACTTGTCCTTCCCCAGTGGGCCTGACCCACTCTCAGGAGCCTTTTAAATCTGACCTATGGGCCCTGACAGTTTGGCTCAGCGTTTGCAGCATCGGCCCTCGGACCAGAGTCACGGGTTTGATTCCGGCCAAGGGCATGGACCTCAGTTGCAGTTTGTCCCTGGCCCTGGTTGGGGTCATGCGGGAGGCAACCAATTGATGTGTCTCTCTCACATCAATGTTTCTCTCTCTCCCTCTCTCTCCCTCCCTCCCACTCGGTCGGAAGATAAATGTAAAACTATCCTCGGGGGAGGATTAAAAAAAACAAAACACAAATAAATAAATAAATCTGATCTATTGGACAGAGACAGGGAAAGAAGAGACTATAAAGATGACAGGGACTAAAGGGAAGGATCTTCTGCAACGACCAGGCCCAGGGCCTCTGCAGGAAGCTTGCTGTCTTGGCCTATGTCACCAGTGCATCTTGCTCTAGGGACACAGGACCTGAAGGGAATTGTCTGCCCCCCGCCCCAGCCCCAAAGCACAACCCCCATGCACGGTTGTGGGAAGCAATAGCCCGATTCAGAAATGGAAGGAGTGGCGGATACCCAGCCGACGGTGTCCATAGCAACGCTAAAATCCTGCTGGGCAGGACTGCCCCCTGCCCTAAAGTGAGAATGTTCTCGAGTAGTCCCAGTCCTGTTCCCTGGGAAGGCCTGGCCAGTCCACTGTTCTTGGCGTCCCTCCCCCACCCTTGGCGGGTTCCTTCTTTGCCATCCTCTTCCCTGGCTGCAATGGGGTGGAGGGGGACTGAGAATGTGGCCGCCTCAGGGGCTGAACAGTGGGATGGTTTTAGGAGGTTGGGGTCTTTAGGAGATCATCGGGCCATGAGGCCAGAGCCCTCATGAATGGGATTAGCACCCTTATAAAGGAGGCCCCAGAGAACCCCCTGCCCCTTCTGATTTGTGAGGACACAGCGAGAAGACAGCCATCCATGAACCAGGATCTGCCCTCGCCGGACACGGAATCATCCGCCACCTTGTCTTGAACTTCCAGCCCCCAGGACTGTGAGAAGTAAATGTCTGTTGTTTATAAGCCACCAATCTGTGACATTCTCTTAGAGTAGTCCAAATGGACGCAGGCAGCAGACTCCATGCTTGTTTCCATAGCAGGGACTGACCACACTTCCCACACACCTGTGTAGGTAGACGTGCGACCAGGTGACCGTTTCCAGTGGTGGAACATGAACGGAGGAGCTTGGGGCTGCTCCGGCACTGGGCTTCTGAGAGAGCGGCTCTCCATTCATCTGGCATGTTCTGTTTCTCCTCCTTCCCAGCTGGGTGCTTATGGCAACAAAGCCCTGGGGGATGTTGAAGCACCAAACAAGAGAGCCTGCGACCCAGAAATCTGGCCAAGAGCACTTTCCCAGATGGTCACTGTGTCTGAACTATGCGAACTCAGAGGGTCCTGTTTCTGGAACGTAGCCGACACTCACTAATGTAAGGTGGAAGGGAAAAGAGAGCTGCAAATAAACAAAAACAAAAGAAGGTACATGCGGACAGGGCTCCGTGCCAGATAGAGCAAGGGTTGTGCTTTATTCTATGCGTTGGTCTCTGGGCTTGGCCTCCTGGTGGCAGCCAGGCTGTGGGGGGACAGCTCTGGGCTGGTCCTCCCTCCTCTCCAGGACAGCTGCTGCCTGTAAGCCCCAGATCTGCTCATAAGCCAGGACCTGGAGCAGGGCTGGGAGCGGCTGGGTTCATCCAGGACCATCGATGTCATAGTGTCCTGATACCCAGCGCTCCCCACTCACAAAGGGCAAGTGGTATTCTCTTCTCCCAGCCCAGGGTCCCTGCCAGCCCCCGAGCCTCCCTTCCCTGCTTCTGCTTGTCTCCTGACTTACTCCCAAGACCATGAAGAACCATTCACGCCAAAGAGGAGTTGGACCCCAGAGCTTTTGCTGACCATTTCAGAACTGGATGGTTGGATGAACTTCTGATCAAAGCCCTCATCACAGTTACTGATGGTTTGACGTGTGAAAAAGAGAACAAGCCATTCTCTGTTGTCCGGCGTGGGGATGGGGCAGAAAATGGTTTTCTTGTCTCCTACTGGTCCTCAGTTTGAAAGGACTCATCAGGCCTGGGATGATGAAAGCTGACCACCTCTGGTGTGAGTTTCACCCCTTTGACTTGACACTGAGATTCCTGCCCAGCCCGGGTCCATAAGAACCCCCAACCTTTGGGAACCCTTCAGACCTCCCCTGACGTGTTAACTAACACCCAGGGAAACACTCCAGGAAGGTGTTGAGAACCCTGAGCCTCGGTCAGGCGGAGGGACCTTCCCAAGGCCACACAGAGCAGGATGCTGAGCGGGAGTCCGCCACGCCCCTTCACCTCACAGTGGTGCCCCACCCCCGGCCTACAGGACGATAGCTAATTAACGTGGGGATTTATCAAGTCAATTAAATAAGAGCCAGGTCGGTCCATTCTGGGCTCTCATGGGACTAATGAGTAATCCCATTAAACGGGATTGGAAGGGTTGCCCTGAACAATGTAGGATTAAGGCTCCCTGCGGATATTGGCAGCCCTGGCCGGGTAACTCAGTGGGTTAGACCACAGTTTGGGGTTCAATCCCTGGTCAGGGCACATACAGGAATTAACCAATGAATGCATCAATAAGTGGAGCAACACATTCTCTTTCTCTCCCTCTGTCTCTAAAAATCAATGCCTTTTAGATAATGGTCATTCTTGGCTGTTTGCAGAGAATTGAGGAATAGTGTCGTTAGCCGTATTCTTGTGGCTTAAGCATCATCCAACCACCAAATGGGTGGCTGCAAACAACCCGCTGGGCCATGCCAGTCTTGGTCAGCTGAGCCTTCCGGCTGGCTGGGCACACTGTCTGTCATCACCTTCACCTTTGCCCTCTGGGAGCCATCCTCGTCCTTTGTGCCCTCCTAATGTTCAGCTGGTTTTCTGGGCTTTGGGCTTCGTGATGGACAGTGTATCAGGAGCAGCAGTAGCCATTAGACCTGACTTTGTAGTGAGACTAGTCGATGTAAAGTATTTTCAGAATGTGGTGTGAACTGGTCCTTCCCACCCCAGCCCCTTTGAAGTGCGACCTTCTGGGCTGGTGTTTGGTTTGGGCCCTGGGTAAGAAACTTCTTTCATATGGAAAGCAGAGTGCAACTCAGCCAGGGCTGTTGATATTCCAGGGAGGGGGAATGAATGATTCCCCCCAAGGAAAAGGAAGGGAGAAGTTGAAAATGAATTAGTGTTCGTCTCATTACAGGTAACTGGAGAGCAGCCCAGGGGTGGCCATCTCTGACCAGAAGTCATTTCCTGAAAGGCCAAGAATAGTTCCCCCTGGAAACTGCTAACTAAGGCCCTTTGAGTGCTGGGCATCGGGTCTGGGGGCTGACCATGAGGGACAGGGGCTGGGCATTACGAACCCTGCTGTGTGAGTCAGGGGTTTGCCAGCTTGGGACAGTCTGGGGCCTCATTCCCATCCCCATTGCCCTGTGAGGTTTAATCGGACACCTGGCAAATGAGCATGCCCAGTGCATGGGTTCAATTTTTTTTTTTTTAATCCTCACCCGAGGCCATTTTTTCCAATTTTTGTACAGATAGAGTGGGAGGGAGAGAGAGGGAGAGGAGAGAGAGAGAAACATCGAAGTGAAAGGGACACATCGAGTGGCTGCCACCCGCACGACCAACCAGGGCCGGGGACAAACTGCAACTGAAGTACGTGCCCTTAGCGGGAACCGAACCCGGGTCTCTCCGGACTACAGGCCAGCGCTCTAACCGCTGAGCCAAACCGGCCAGGGCAAATTTTTTTTGTGTGTGGTATGTGCCCCTAGCGGGAACTGAACCCGGGACTCTCTGGTCCGTAGGCTGATGCTCAACTGCTGAGCCAAACTGGCCAGGGCTCGTGGGTTCAATTTTTAAAAACTGATTTATTTATTTTAGAAAGAGAGAGAGAAACATCCATTTGTTGTTCCACTGCTTTATGCATTCATCAGTTGCTTCTTGTATGTGCCCTGATTGGAGCTCGAACCCACAACCTTGGTGTATCGGGCTGATGCTTTAAGCAACTGAGCTACCCGGCCAGGGCATAGCTGGTTGGTTTTGAACAATGGGGAGCCCCAGCAGGGAAACAGGAGAGGAAAGGAGGGACCCTCCCTGGGGTGTCCGCGGATTGGCTGCCCCAGAGAGCAGGCCTGGCTTTGGGGGGGGGGGGGCTCTTTCCACACAGCTGTTTCCTGGTGTCAGGCACCAGCTGCCCGCCCCAGGAGACTCAGGGTGGGAACTGGCCCCAGGTGCTCTTTCTACCCAAGGGGAAGCCCTGTCCCCGTGGTTTCCCTGCACCGCTCCTACTCGAGGCCTCCTGGCTGCTCCCCTGGCAGGTGGGTGCAGTCACATCTGTGGCCAACGCAACCCTCATGCCCTCGGGGAGCCGGAGACACAGAGTTCACGGTTTCTCCCGACAGCCCGGTAGCTCCAGCATTCTCATGGGATACAGCCATAAAAGTGGATCTCATTCCACAAATGTCCAGGCTAATTACGGAGGGTCCCCAAAGGCAGAAGGAGAGGGGACAGGACCCCGAGCAGAGGGGAGGCAGCAGAGCCCTGGCGAATGGGGCGGGGCCTCCAGGGCAAGGGAGCCGTGTGCAGAGGCTGGGTGGGTTCGGGAGTCTGTGGGCCCATCAGAGACAGACGGGTGTGATGGCTGAGGCAGCCCCAAGGAGCTTGGCAAGGGCAGAGGGTCATGTTCGGGGGGGGGGGGGGGGGATCAGGGCTGCTATGTCCAGGAAGCTGGATGGCACAGGGTGGGAGGGGCTGGGAAGGGAGAAAGTTGAGATGCTCAGAAAGGGGAAGTGGAAGGAGGGGCTGGAAGCCTCTGGGATGGCTGAAAGGGGCGTACCTTGAAGGGCTGGGTCCTTCACACCTCAGCTCTGCTGTGTGACGCTGGGCCAGCTAATGAACCTCTCTGATGAACCTGCTTCCTGAGCTAATGAACCTGCTTTCCATCTTTAGAGTGGGGAAAACACCTGTTGTTGGTGGAGCATCAAATAACATAATGCTCCCCACAGGCTCGGTGCCCCTCGCGTGGCCGGAGCATGCACATGACAGTTTACTTTCCTCCTTCAGGCCCAGGGCCACTGTTAGTTACCAGGTGACCCGGAGACCTCATTTCACCAGGGGGGTCAGGTCTGTCCCCTGGCCCTGTCCCGGTGAGACCTTCGGCCTTGGCCCTAGCGAGGACAGGGTTTGCACGCACAGCTTCAGGCCCTCGGGCGGCGGCACAGGGAGCCTGCGGACGCTGGCAGCTGCCACCCACACCACACTGTAGCTTTTGTCAGCGGGTGGGTGTGGAGCCGGGTGACCTGTGCTGGGGAACAGTTCCCAAGGCCAGCGGGAGCTTTGCTGGGGCTCAACAAAGCCGCTGGGAGCATTGGCCTCGGCCAGGCAAGGGGCGTTGCTTTTGTTATGCAAATGAAGGGGGCGGTTCCCTGCTCGCTGCCCTCCCCCGCTAACCATTTTGTGTTGCAGATGAAGAAGGGTTCCCACTGGGCGGTTCCTAGTCCCAGAGCTGGCCCAGCCCATCCCCACTGTCACACCCCCCACCCCACCCCCGCCAGGCTTAGTGAGCACTGCCCCGCACCGTGCCTGGCTGTGACCTGGCTCTGAGGGACTCTCAGTTCAGCCAGGCAGCGACAGGACCAGAGAAAAGAACCAGAGGCTGGAGGATGTGACCTCAAACTGTGCAACCGGCCGCGAAGAATGAGGCGAGGCCGCTGGGAGAAGCCCTCTGAGCCTGTGGACCCGGACGGCATCTGGGCTAGACCCCTCATAGGCAGAGGGACAGTGTGTGCCAAGGTAGCTGATTCTGGGTGGAGACTGGCTGGTGGCAGAGAACCCAGCCAAGGGCTCTGGGCCTGTGTGATCAAAGCAAGGGCCTGAGCTCTAGACTAACCCACTCGGCTGTCCTTCCAGACCCGCTGCACCGGCCCGGATGTGATGCGGCAAATCCCCAAATTTCTCTGAGCCTCCATTTCCTCTTCTGTAAGACTCAGAAATGCACACACTCATGTCTCAGTCACGCTAGTTCCAGGAATTCGTCCCATGAACATTCTCACACGAATGAAATGACTGGCCGTCAAGGTTATTCTCTGCAGATTTGTTCTCGGCAGGCGGGGACTGCAGGGGGTGGGCGAGAGGGTCACGCTGTCCACTCGTAGCACAGAACTCTTCAGCTGAAACCAGAATGAGGGTGCTCCCACGGAGGGTCCGGGCTGCCCCGACAGGAGCAAGCTGGGGGCGGGGAGGTGGACCACTTCCTGCACAGCCAAGTCAGTGCCCCTACAGGACAGTGTTGCTGGGCCTGGGGCCTGGGACCCCGGGAAGATGGAGAGTGTGCCGGGCCAGAGTGGTGGCTGCCACACACACACGCACACGCACACACACGCACACATGCACACAGAGGTGGAGATGGTCCCCGGGGCCAGAGTGGTGGCTGCCACACACACACGCACACGCACACACATGCACACATGCACACAGAGGTGGAGATGGTCCCCAGGGCCAGAGTGGTGGCTGCCACACATACACACACACACACACACTTGAAGGTGGAGATGGTCCCCAGGGCCAGAGTGGTGGCTGTCACACACACACACACACACACACACGCACACACTCGAAGGTGGAGATGGTCCCCAGGGCCAGAGTGGAGGCTGCCACACACACACACACACACACACACTTGAAGGTGGAGATGGTCCCCAGGGCCAGAGTGGTGGCTGCCACACACACACACACACACACACACACACACACTCGAAGGTGGAGATGCTCCCCAGGGCCAGAGTGGTGGCTGCCACACACACACACACACACACACACACACACACACTTGAAGGTGGAGATGGTCCCCAGGGCCAGAGTGGTGGCTGTCACACACACACACACACACACACACACACTCGAAGGTGGAGATGGTCCCCAGGGCCAGAGTGGTGGCTGCCACACACACACACACACACACACACTCGAAGGTGGAGATGGTCCCCAGGGCCAGAGTGGTGGCTGTCACACACACACACACACGCACACTCACACACACGGAGGTGGAGATGGTCCCCGCAGAAAAGGAGTGTCTCGGGCACCGTGACAAACAGTTCTGCAGGGGTGCAATAACACAACCAGTCACCATGGCAACGACCAGCAGTTGTCATTTTCAGAAGGTGGGCAGAGCCCAGAGCACAGGAAGAGGCCGCAGGCCCCCAGCAGGGGGGCCTCAGGGGGGTGCCCCTGTAACCCTAGCTATGCACGTGGGCACAGATGTGGGACTCCCGGGGCTCGGTGTCCCCATCTGTGACATGAGGGTCTGACCCGGGCCCCTGGGCACCTCGGTCCCCGGGGAGCCACTGGTGAGAAAGGCTGGGCCCATGCTGCAGAACAGGCGCGGCTCCACCTGCCAGGCCGCCGCCTCCCACGCAGGGCGCCGGCTCGCTCTGTTCTGCTCCCTCTCGCCCCGCCACAGGCAGCTGTGTGCGGCCCTGAATTTCTGCCTCCAAAGCATCTTCCCGATAAATAGATAATGACGAGTGCAGACGAAGAAGGCAGATTGTGTTTCCTTTAGCAGGACAGCTGCCCAGCCAGGCTGCCCACGGGAACCCAGGTGCGAGTCCCCGGTGCCGTCCACCTGCTTTCCCAGGCCCTTGCCCTCCTGTCCCTCCCCCACCCTTCCAGCTTGGAAACTGGCTGCAGAGTCATCCGCCATCCTCGTCTCCCAGGAAGGCTCCACTCGGACCCGCTGGCCTTGCCCAGGGCATGAAGCCCAGCTCCCAGGTGTTTCCTGGAGAGGGCCTGGCCCAGGGTCCTGGGGGGTGGGCAGGGCACATGTCCAGCCCCGACCTGCACCCCGGCCTCCAATACTGCCCCAGACTTGTGCGTGGTCCCAGCCAGCTGCCGCACAAGGCTGCGTTGTGGGCGTCAGCCAGGCAGGCAGGCACGTGACGTCAGCCGGTGGGCCATGGGCCTCCTGGGTGTGCCCTGCCACCGCCCTCCTGGTCGGGACTCCGAACCCTTGCATCTGGGCGCAGCAGGAGTTTGGCCGGGCACTTTGGGGGGACGATGGGGACAGGACAGAACAGGGAGCTGCAAGCTAGAGGGAGCCTCTCACCCTGGCTGCTCCACCTGGGCTCCTGGTGCGGGCTGCCCAGCACCTCGGTCCCACTTCACCTGAACCTCCCCCTCCAGCCTCTGCGCCGTGTCCACAGAGGGGCCCTGGACCACAGGGCCACGAGGACAAGAAAGCCCCTGACCTCAGGAGTGTGGCTTTCACACATCACAGACGACAGCAAGAGCCCTCTGCCCACATCCACTGACTCCTTCGTGAGCCACAGGCTCTCATGAACTGAAAAACAAACCAACAAAAGCACCCAAACAGCCCGGCTGGTGTGGCTCAGTGGTTGAGCATCAGGAGGTCACCGGTTCAATTCCCGGTCAGGACACATGCTCAGGTTGTAGGCCCGATCCCCACTGAGGGGCAAGCAGGAAGTAGCCAGTTGATGTCCTCTCTCATCGATGTTTCTATCTCTCTCTCCCTCTCCCTTCCTCTCTCTCTAAAATCAATAAAGAAAAAAAAACTTTTTTTTTTTTAATCCTCACCAGAGGACATTTTCCCATTTTTTTGTTCAGATAGAGTAGGAGGGAGAGAGAAGAAGAGAGAGAGAAACATCAACGTGAAAGGGACACATTGAGTGGCTGCCACCCAGGACAAACTGCAACCGAGGTACGTGCCCTTAGCGGGAACCGAACCTGGGTCTCTCGGGACTGCAGGCCGATGCTCTAACCACTGAGCCAAACTGGCCAGGGCAAGAAAAAAATTAAAAAAAAAAAAAAACCAATGAAAGTGCCCAAACAAAGAACAGAGGGTCTCCTGGACCCCTGTGTGCATCCCACACTGCTCTCCTCTGCTAAACTGGATGACAGGGATGGCTGGCAGGTGGAGGCGTCTTCTCCACCATAGAAGACACGATGTTGAAAATACACCTGCAAAGACCCCAAAGGAATGTGAAAAGCATGCCCCAGCCACTTCCCTGCAAGGTCTCATCTTTGTGAAGGGCCGCCAGCGTCCTCCTGGCCCAGACCAGTCCCCGGGCCACTCTCTGGAGTCTTCGCTTCCCTGTTGCTGGCATTTCTCTGCCACACTCTGTACGGAGACCAGTGCCCACAAGAGGAGCCCCGTTCTGGAGCCTATCCCCAGTGCCCCTCCTCACGGATGGGGGTCTGCATGCCCAGGGGACATGCCCATCCAGTGCCTGCACCAGACACATGCAGTAGGCTCCCGAGCCCTGCCAACCGCTCTCACCTCTTCCTCCTGGGCCTCCCAGGGTCTCTTCTGAGCAGGGGCACACCTGTGGGCCCAGGGTTTCGATGAAGGGAGGGGTGTGCTGGGCAGGGAGTGGGGACAATGGCCGCTTCCCCAGGCTGATGCCGAGTTCAGGGTGTTGCCCTTGAGCCTGACCTTCTACGTGGCTGTGAAGACCTGTGTGTCAAGGTGAACGCACAGGAGGTATTTCGTCACCAGAGTGCCTGGCCTGCCCGGCCCTTGTGCACATGGGGACACAGAGCAGGCCAGCTGCTGCGCCCTGCAGGCCTGAAGGACACCTGGCCCAGCAGCTTCTGATCCGTCCCCTCCATGAGCGCTGCTACCAGGTGGGGGCTGCGTACCTCACCCCTATTTCACTGACACTAACTTACAGGTCAGACCCCCTCCTTCCAGAGGCTCTGACCACTGAAGAAACCGCTCCAGAGAGGATACTTGGGGTCTGGCTCCTGAACCCCAACTGCACCCCTTCCCCACATGCTCTAGGCACGCTGACTTCTCTTTTTGTTTTCCTCACCTGAGGACTTTTTTTTTTTTTGCATTTATCTTCAGATAGAGCAGGAGGGAGAGAGGGAGGAAGAGAGAGAGAGAAACATTGATGTGAGAGAGACACATCAACTGGCTGCCACCCACACAACCCCAACCGGAGCCAGGTACAACTGCAACCGAGGTACGTGCCCCTAGCGGGAACCGAACCTGGGACTCTCTGGTGCGCGGGCTAACGCTCCAATCGCTGAGCCAAACTGGCCAGGGCCACGCTGACTTCTCTTGATGGTCATCGCTCCAGGTCCTTGCACACCCCCGCCCTCCAGGTTTTGGAGGTGACCTCCCTCTTGTCCCCACCCCTAAGAACACAATGTGAGCCCTGGCCGGTTTGGCCCAGCGGTTAGAGCATCGGCCTGCGGTCCGGAGAGACCCGGGTTCGGTTCCCGCTAAGGGCATGTACCTCGGTTGCAGTTTGTCCCCGGCCTGGTTGGTCGTGCGGGTGGCAGCCACTCGATGTGTCCCTTCACGTCGATGTTTCTCTCTGTCTCTTCCTCTCTCTCCCTCCCACTCTATCTGTGCAAAAAATGGAAAAAAAAAGTGTCCTCGGGTGAGGATAATAAATAAATAAATAAATAAATAAATAAATAAATAAATAAAAAATAAAAATAAAAATAAAAATAAAAAAGAACACAATGTGAAGCTTATCCTTTGCCTTTCCCTCTGTTTGAGGCCTGTTTTGATTTTGGGTCCCCCCTTTCTTTCCCAGATGACTCGAAGATCGGTCCTGATGGGTCAGGACTGGCCATTCTACCCTCATCCCCTCGCTGGTGGGCCGGTGACCCGTCCTGACCATGAGACCCGAACAAAAGTCAGCTGGGAGTCCCGGGGTAAGATTCCTCTCTGATGAAATAGACTCACAGAAAGAGAGGGACGAGCATGTTCTGCTGGACTTTGCCAGGTCAGGAGGTCACGCCTTTTACCAGCTGAGGAGGAAGCCACACCCTGCGGAGGGCCCAGCCTGGCATAAGGCACCTGAAGCTGCCTGTCTTTCTCTGCTCTGTCTGCCATGAGATGGTCCGTCTCCTGCTGCTCATCCAACCTTGAGCCTGGGTCTTGGTTACTTGCAGCCGAAAGCACGATGCATCTAACCCTGCTCCCCTCAGAGTCTCCTTGGTCCCCACCCCACTGCCGGGATCCACCCCGTGGCACCCTAAGCCCCCACGTGTGTCCCTGAACGGTGGAGGTCACCCATTACCATCACTGTGCCCTGCCCGCTTCACCCTGCCCCCATGCTGGCTGCAGGCCAGACGCCTCCCTTGGTGTTGGATGGAGTTTGCTGAAACACAGCATTTCCTATAAAACCCGAGGGTGAACCTGCCTGCGTTGTTGGGCAACATCCTTGAGCTCGCTCCACGCGGTATTAGATTTCCGAACGAGGAAAACAGTCTCCCCCTAGGGATCAATTAACGCTTCTATCACAGGCCCACGGTGCCAAAATCTAACTTTACGAAAAGCAAGACTTTTCCCATAAGTTAGCAGCGAACCTGACTGGTGGGCTATCGGGACAGTTCAAGTCTCGCAGTGAATTGGACACATTTCCCCGAAGACACGCATGCACTCGGTCACGGTTTGCTCCTGTTGAGCTGTCACTTAAAACACACTATATGCACATTATTATTTGTCTAAAACCCAATATCCTGCATTCTGAAAAACATCCTCGCCCAGGACTACTGAGAAGAAGGTCACAGGATGGTGTGGATGGTGTTAGTGAGCAAGAGCCCTGTGTTCGCTGTATTTTCCTTTTTTTTTTTTGTCCTGGCTGCCAACAAGGCCAACTTTAAATAATTAAACCTATTCCACAGCACCTAAGCCTCATCTGAAGTGTCTTGGTATGATTGCCTTGTCTTTTTTTGAATGTTATTTTGTATTGATTGATGTTAGAAAGAGGGAGAGGGAGAGAAACATCGATCTGTTGTTCCACTGGTTGGTTTTGTATGTGCCCTGACCCGGGATCGAACCAGCCACCTTGATGTATCCAGACGATGCTCCAACCAATTGAGCTATGCGGCCGGGGCTACCCTGTGTCTTTATAACTTGCATTTAACACAAGATTTGTGCAATAGAGCTTTCTTGAATTTGTGTATTTTATTTTACTTAAACCTGCTTCGCATCATTATTTTTTAAGCCACACGAGTATAAATGTATTGCACATGATTGAAGCCAGAGGATTCTATAGACTATTGGGACAGACGGGTCCCTAAGTGTCCCTGTCTGCTATCCTGCCACCTGGAGGGTGGGCTGGGCTGGGGCTTACATTACGGATTGAAATAGTTCCCATTCTGGTTCTGTGGAACAGTTAAAAAAATGGATCATAGAGCTAAAGGTAAAACTGTAAGCTTTTCAGATGTGAAGTAGGAGAAAATCTCCATGACCAGTGCTTTAGGCAGAGAGTTCTTGGACTGGACATCAAAAGCATGATCCATTAGAAAGTGTAAATTGTCCCCAGCTGGTGTGGCTCAGTGGGTTGGGCATTGTCCCCTGCACCGAGACCACAGGTCAGGGCACGTGCCTGGGTTTCTAGCTCAATGGTTCTCTCTCATCAATGTTTTCCTCTCTCTCCCTCTCTCTTCCTCTCTCAAATCAATAAAAATATTGTTTATACGATGTAAACTAGAGTTCACCAAAATTCAAAATTTTTACTCTACATATGGCAGTACATGTATTTTTTAATTACCCCTTCCAAACTATTCTCCAACGAAAAGGCAGTTAATAGGAAGTCAGGGTACCTGAACCATTCAAACTAAAGCACAGAGAGAAAAATGTCTGCAGAAAACGGCCACCGCCTTCCTGATCTGTGAGTTATCTCTAACCCAAGTCCTCAAAGGGCAGAGGCAGACACAATACAGAAAGAAATGGTGACATTTCAAATTTGATTATAAACACACAAATCTGAAGAGCACAATGAAACCTAAGGAGAATCCACACAAAAGGAACAGCAGCAAAGATCACTGGATTCAAATAACTAAAAATGTGTGAGGAAGAGAAAATCTTAATCAGCCAGCAATAAAGACACGTTTTGTATGGAGAACCAAGATAATCACGGCCACCAGAAACAATGCAGGGCAGGAGACAGCCAAATGGATGTCTTTAAGGGGGTGGGGCAGGGGCAGCTTTAAAAAATAAAAATAAGACAATATAATAAAAAAATGAATGGCCTGGCCGGTGTGGCTCAGTGGATTGAGCCCATGGACTGAGAGGTCCCGGTTCGATTCCCACTCAGGGCACATGCCCAGGTTGTGGGCTCGACCTCCAGTAGGGGGCGTGCAGGAGGCAGCCAATAGGTGTTTCTCACATCAATGTTTCTATCTCTCTCTTCCTTCCTTTATTTTAAAAAAATCAATAAAACAAACAAATAAATAATAAAAACCAAATGAACTTAATGAAAAGGCAGAGAATGTTGTACTGGATTTAAAATACACCCATTACCCTCTTATAAGAGGAAGAGCCCTGGCCGGTTTGGCTCAGCGGTTAGAGCATCAGCCTGCGGTCCAGAGAGACCCAGGTTTGGTTCCCGCTAAGGGCATGTACCTCGGTTGCAGTTTGTCCCCGGCCCTGGTTGGGTCGTGCGGGTGGCAGCCACTCAATGTGTCCCTTTCATGTAGATGTTTCTCTCTCTCTCTCTCTCTCTTTCTCTCTCTTTCTCCCACTCTATCTGGACAAAAAAATGGGAAAATCTCCTCGGGTGAGGATAAAAAAAATAAAAAAGAAAAGAAAGAGACACTGGGGTTGGCCCTGTCTCCTTTGACAGAGGGAAGACCACAGAAGCGTGAGCAAGAAGATACCCTTTGCAAGCCAAGGAGAGAAACTCTGCCAGAAACCAAACCCCGCTGGACTTTGATCTTGGACTTTTCAGCCTCCAGCATAAATTTTTTATTTAAGCCACCACCCTGCCTGTAGTCTCTGTGCTATGGCAGTCCAAGCTGAGACAGCATCTTAAACGCATATGCCCATAATAAGTGCGCTTCAAAACACAGAAGGCAAAAACTCATAACATGGAAAAGAGAAATAGACAAACGCACTGTGACAGAGTGAGATTTCAACGCACGACGAGCAGGAGGTGGGTAGGGATGCAGAAGGCACGAACAACACCCCCACCCCGGACCTGGTTGACATTCAATGGTGCGGCGGCAGGAGGCACGTTCATTTCCTGGGCGCCTGGGGCAGTCCCCAAACAGACCAAACGCTGGATCAGAAAACAAATCTGTCCACGAGAAAGGGCAGGATATCCAAGGAGCGTCCCCTGAACGGAACGGCAGGGAGAACAGAACCTATCAAAAACCTCAGGCTCCGGTTAGTGTTCAGAGGGAAACGAAAGGGTGAGTTAAATGCTGTATTGTTAGAAAAGGGACAGGTGGGTGACTGCGGTGCGCGGGCGGCCCTGGGGGAGAAGTGTGAGGACAGCACTGAGGGGCTGTAGGCAGAGTGGACAAGCAAGAGGAGCTGAAGAAACAAATCAGGGCCCTGTGGGAGCATGAGGGTCGAGTCCGAGCTCCAGGAACGGACGGGACCTCCCTGGGCTGTGCTTCTGCCTGACAAGGAGTAAGGAGCACTTTCTGGTGTCCACGGCCACCCAAATGCAGAAGGACGCCTGAGCAGCAGTTTGAGGGCGGTTAGATCTGATGGGGGTGGGCCGCTGAGACCTGGGGGTGCAGGGGCCCAGGCACCAGCCGGGAGTCTGTCTGAACCCCCCAGTCGCCCTCTTAGAACTGCCTGCCTCTGCTTCCCCATTCTCGCGCTGAGTGGGGGCAGGATGGGTTGCTGTGTTCTGACCTGGCAGGGAAATCTGAATAATTGATGCCCACTCTAATGTTTCACCCAATTGTCATAAAGCAAGAAACACAAGCCCAGTGTGCAGCAGGCCAGCCCCGGACAAAGGGCTGTTTTCATCGCCCCCTTTCCCCAGGCTCAGGTCTGTGTGGCTCTCTCCCCAGCACATGATCAGTGACAATCGTCCTGTGTTCTCCCACCCTCCCCTGGAGCCCAGGGAGGGATTATCTCGGAGGCAGCTCCCCCAGGAGGGCAGGGGAGGGCTGCTCCCTGCCACCCCACCCCGTGGCGTGTGTCATTTGGAGCCTGTGCCCAGCTGTTGCTGGGTACCCGCTTGGCATGCCTGCTCTCTGCAGAGAGCCGCCTGGAGGCCTCTATAAATACAGGGCTCTCACCCAAACAAACAAAGGGGTCCCCAGGGGCCTTCGAGGGGGCTCCATGTGCTGGGGGAGGGGAGGCGGACATGGGGAATGGGGTGGGGGACACCTTAGAGACTCCCTGAGCTCCAGGTACACAATAGAGAGCCCAACCCTGTTTAGATTTCTGGTGTTCAGGGTATAGGACCCATGTGTCACACCCCAAGGGGAAAACACAATAAATGAACTCCAAACACACAGCTCTGTGAGCGGGGAACAGGTGACAATCAGACCTCTTCTGAGCTGGCACCGAAGGCCATGACAGCATGTCTAGGCCATGGCGGGGACTTCACGGGGGTGTCGGTGCCAATCTGCTCTGAACTGCAGGAACAGGGCTGGCGGGCAGGATGTGGCTGTGTTCCCTGAAAATTTTCGCAAATCTGTCACATCGTGGAAAAATCACAGAAATCCTTGGTGAGCGCCAGTTAACCCCCTCCCACCCGGGGACCAGGGTTGGGCCCCTGAGTCATTTGCCGTGTCTGGGGTAGAGCAGTGACCACGGCTCAGGGCGTGGCACCAGCCGCCCATCCGCAATGTCGCCTCTCCTGTTCCTGTGCAGAGGGGACCGGGAGCCCCTTGCAGCCGTGCGGGGTGGACAGCAGCACACGTTTATCCACAGTGGCCTGGCCTGGCCGGTCATTTCACAAGTGGACAATGCACGTACATTCAGATCTGCATACAAATGGCTTCTCCTCCAGGCTGGTCTAAAACGCAGGGCGACAGTCACTGGTCCCAAGGTGAGGGTGGGAGCAGGCAGAGGGGCATAACAGGAAGGGTGCGGGGTCCGGGTGGGCCTGCTCACTAGGGGTGACTACAGGGAGCCGGCCATGGTTAGGGGTGCTGGTGAGGGTCACCATGTGCATGTCTGAGGGCGGGACATCCGGGCAGACGGGAGTGGGGCAGGTACTGTCTCCAGCCTGGGTGGACATGGGGTCACTCTGCAGATCAACCGGGCAGACCCCAGAGGGCCTCAGGGACGGCTCGTGTGGGGATGTGTTGAACGCATGCCCGGGCAGAACCCACAGCCCATGTCTGCCCTGTGGGCCCCACAGCCTGGTCTCGGCACAGGCCCTGTGGGCGGGGCCTGGCTGGACCCAACCTGCACAGCAAACCCAAGCCAGGGCCCCCAAAGGTGCTGGCGGCCTGGGCCTGCCCCTGCCCCTGAGATGTTCCTGAGGCTTGTGTGCCAGTGGGACCCTCTGTTACAGGCCCAGCTGGGTCCCCAGCGCCCGAACACGCCCAGATGTGAGCCTCAGCCCCTCTTCTTCACAAAACCTCCCAAGGTGCCCCCAAACAGGTGAGCTGGACTCACACACCTGCAGACACTCAGGCTGAGCATTTCTGTGCCAGCCTCCAGCCCTGCCCTCTGCCACCTGCAGTGCGCCTGCCCAGGGCCCAGCCCCTCCTTTAGCCCCACCCCTCACCCACCCCTCCCTGCAGGTGGCTCGGCCCTTGGGCCCTTCCTTCCAGCCCAGAGGGAGTTCCAGAACCAGAAGATAGACTAATAAAAATGCTTCCACCTCGTTCCTTTGGGGACTGACCAGGAGGTGGGAGGGAGCATGGGCTCCTCCCTCTCAACAGGCCGGTCCCCAACCTCCAGGCCTCAGATCTCTGAGGAGTCGGGGTGACGAGAACAACCCTGAGGGTGCCTCCCGCTGCCCCTTCTCCGCAGCACTGGGCCCCCTGAGTGGGCCCTCGCTGGCAGGAGGCGTGGGGGCGGGGACTGCTGTCCACTCAGCACCTGCCAGTTGTGCTGGCCCCGGGGCCAAGGTGTCTCCTGGTCCCTCCCGAGAGTGCCCACCTTCCTCACCAGGTGCTGTGGGAATGGGGAGAATTGGGAGTGGAGAATATTCAGCCCTCACACGCCTGGCCCTGGCCCGTGGGGACACTGGGAGGACCAGCCTCCTGTCTCAGGGCTCAGGGGGCGGGGTGTCTTCCACCAGGAGCCTGAGGGACCTGGCAGAGGTGAGCCTGGGGTGGGTCTGCAAACCCTGCAGGGGGTCCTCCGGGTTTCTGACCATGCCTTGCCCCCTACACACCTTTCTGTCGTTTGCTTTACAAAGGATCTGAAATTCTGAGTCAAGATGAACAGAATGACTCTCTCAAGGCCCGCTCCCCTGAGAACAGCTTTGGCCCTGTTACACGAGGTGTAAGTTCATTGTCCGAAAGGGTGGGGGGCTGGGGAGCCTGTGCAGACCTGTTTTCTCAACAGCGTCCTGGACACAGGCTCAGAGCCAGAGAGAACATTCCAGATCACCAGGTCGGATGAACCCGCATGGCCTGTGCAGCCCCAGAAGGAACGGCCTGGGTGATAGGGAAAGAATTTCACACCCACAGTTTTCTCGGGAGGCGCCCCTGCTTTGGTCTGAAGCTGCTAGTCTCCTCGCGGCGGGGGGCAGGGGGTGTAACTTCTGTAAACTGAAGCTTCTCGGTTTAGAAAATGGGATTTAAATTGCTCGTGGCCCGGGTTTCGGCAGAATCAGGGTAAGTTCTCCGCTGCCGCCCTGGGGCCGGCTGGTCTGAGTGGAGCCTCCCAGGCCCGGGGAGGGCAGGGCCTCCAAGCCCAGGCAGGCCCGAAAGGCAACGGTGCTCAGCCCGGGGGCCATCTGATAAGGCCGTGGCTGGTGGCCAGGACAGGTCAGGGCAGAGGGAGCCCAAGACAGCCAGCAGGCTCCTGTGGGGGTAGAATCCGTGGAGCCTGAGCCCAAACAGCCCCCTCCCCGTGGCGGGACAGCATGGTGGCCTGTCTGCAGAAATGCGGGTTCCTAAACCAGGGTGAAGCCCCTCTTGTCTCACGGGGGCTCCCAGCTCCCCCACCTGCCCAGCCAGGTGAGGATAGAGAGAGCAGGACCCCTGAGGCTCAGCTGCACCCAGGCAGGAGGCCCTCACCGCCTGGAACCTGTGTAGACCTCCGTCAAAGGCCGGGCCTTGCCTGGCCGGTGTGGCTCAGTGGTTGAGCGTTGACCCATGCACCAAGAGGTCGCCGGTTTGATTCCCGGTCAGGGCACATGCCCAGGTTGTGGGCCAAATCCCCACTGGGGGGCATGCAGGAGGCGGCCAATCGATGTTCTCTCTCATTGATGTTTCTATCTCTCTCTCTCAAATCAATAAAGAAAAAATATTTTTAAAACAGGCCACCCCTTCCCTAACAGCACGGTTCAATTTCCTTTTAATTGCCAGCAACAGGCTAGCCTTCTGCAGAGACTTACTTCCAGGCTGCCCTTTACATCTCCAAGTGCAAACTCCTCGGCCTGGCAGCCAAGGCCCTCACCATCTAGGTCTGCCCTCCGACCTGGCCCGAGATCAAATCCACGGATCAGGGCATCACCAGGAGGACAGGGCCAGCTCTCGGCCCCATGTGGCCACCGAGGGTGACGTGCCCAGTCTAGAGCCACCTTCCCTGTCTCTCTTCAACTACCAGCACCGGCTCTGCGGAGGGACACCCTGAGACACCTGTAGCAGTGCCCGGATGGCCAGCCAGCAGGGACAGCGCCCCCTGGAGGGAGGAGCCCGCAGGCTCGGCAGCTGCAGAAAGGGACATGCTGCAGGAGGCGCCTCAGGCTGCGTGCACTGAGCCCTCCATCTTGAGCTGTGCAAACTGCAGACGCCCACCACAAACTGCCTCGCCCCCCGCCACACATGCCAGGGGTCCAACAAGCACAAGCGTGGCTCCTAGCAGCTCCAGGCTGGATCCCGAGGATGACCACACCAGCCCCTCAAGTTCCTGGCTGAGAATTCTCAACAGAACTCAGGGTCTGTCCCGGTCAAAACCTGGCGATGGGCACAGAACCCCTGAACCCCCTCCTATAGCTTTCTCTGCCTTTGAGATGTCAGTGGTCTGCCCCCCAGAACCCCCAGAGCTCTTTGCAATGGAACATCCAGGGAGCCCGCTCTCCCTGGGAGTCTCAGGGGATGGTGGGGGAGCGGGCAGGTGCCCTGTTCTAACCACTGCCTCTGTGATGAAGTCTCCTTGAGTTGGTCTGGGAACCAAGGGGCTACCGCCCTGGTGGACACAGCACAAGTGTCTGTCACCCAACTGAGAAAGGAACTATGAGCTTAAATAACTGTGGACAAGAGATGGCCATGGTGAGCTTCTGTGGTGGGGGCACAGACAGATCTCCAGGGGAGGAAAAGCCCCCAGGGTGTGTGTGCACATGTGTGTGGGTGTGTGCACGTGTGGGGGTATGCACGTGTTTGGGTGTGTGCATATGTGCGGGGGTATGCATGTGTATGTGCACATTTGTGTGGGGGCATGCACAAGTGTAGGTGTGTGCATGTGTGCAGGGGTATGCATATGTGCATGCACATGTGTGTATGTGGGTCTGTGTGGCTGTGAACATGCATGTATGCATACATATTGGTGTGTGTGTGTGTGTGTGTGTGTGTGTGTGTGTGTGGTGCAGCTTCCACGTAGCGGGTGGGCACCGGGACCCAGGGGTCTAGGCAGAGCTGATAAGCAGGTGCACAGGCGGGCCGCAGTGTGGGAATGGGGACAGTTGGTCTGGCAGCACCTGAGAGGTCAGGAGGGGACAGGAGGAGCCCTTGGCTGGGGACTTCCTTCCCGAGAAAGCCTGGGGTTGACCTCCTGGGCCTGCCATGGAGGTTGAGCCCAAAACACACCTCCAGCACCCACCCCAGAGTGGCCCCAGATCCCTGAAATGTTGCCTTCTGAGAACAGAGTGCGGCCAGGCCTGGAGTGAGGGGGGCTGGGGACTGACTGAGCTCCGTCTGGGAGGCGGGAAGGACAGCTGGGCCCTTTGACCTCAGGGGGAGACCTATCGATCTCCAGGATGAAAGATGGTGGGCCCACCCCGAAGTCCACACACAGAGGGGGCTGCCCTGGTGAAACGAGGCAGCTCCGTGCAGATCTCGCGACTCCTGGCCACGCCCTCTGCAGTGGCCTGGGGGGCTGCACCGGGGGTCTGTCCTGTGTCCCTGGTGGCCCGGCTCCACTCTCCAGAGCAGCAGCCTTGGGTCTCTTGTGCACTGAGAGCCCTGTGGTGAAACCTCAGGGTCCACGCTGGGGGCTTCTCTGTCCCCATACCCCAGCTGCACGGGGACGTCAATGCAGATGTCCCCTCAGCCAGGGCTGCCTGTGGCCTGGGCCCAGAGGACAGAATGCTGGTGACAAAGGTAGCAACAGCCCAGGCCCGTTGTCCCCAAACAAACGACACTCTTCCTCTGTGGAGAAGACTTGGGGACCTGGAAGGCTCCCAGCCTGCTAGGAGGCTTTCTTGCCTTTAAGACAAAGAACCTGCCAGGCAGATGGCACACTTCAGCCCAGCTGTGACGCGGAGTTTTCCCTCCTTGGGCTGAGCAATGTTCGTTTCTTGTCATAACGACCCGTGGAGCAGGCCTCTCTCCAAATGCCAACCCGTCTGATCCGTGGGGGCTGGGGGCTGGGGGCTGGGAGGGGACCAGCCCTTGGGCCCCTGGGGTCCTTCTTTGTCTGTCAGTGAAGAAATGAGACACCCGGGTGTTCCCAGAAGGCGCCCTGGTGGAGGGAGGGGCTGCGGAGGAGTGTTCTAGTAAGATTAGGACACGAGGGTGCCCTGGGACACACATTTATCACCAATCACACGGCACTGGGCTCGACAGAGAAGGCCCTTGGCTCTGGGCTGGCACCCTCCTCTGGGCTGGGCTGCGCTGGGGACCCCAGTGTCCCTGCTTCCTGGAAGTCGGCCCCACCCCAGTTTTTCTTCCCATCTCTCTCACCCCCTCACCCCGGGGACTCCGAGGGCTGCCAGGCAGTACCCCCAGGTGCTCACCACCTGTCGACTCACTTCTGAGACTCAGGAAGTCACTGTGGTGACGGTGAGCTGTGCAGTGGGACCAGAGCCCAGGACTCAGGACGCTTTCCTTGAAGATCAGAGGGGTGCCCTGTACTCTTGCTCACGGGGTCAGTCTGAGCAGCACCCAGGCCGCCCAGGCAGGCCCCCCACCAGGAGATGGTGCCCCTCTGAGCCTGGACGCTGCCCTTGACCTGGGCCTGGAGCTTCCATCCCAACAGGCCGGCCCACAGGGGTCCCCAGGTCCCCATCCTCCTGCTTCCCACGCTGACGTACCTTGGCTGGGGGCACCCGCCCTGGGGCCGGCCGCAGTCTGTCCCAGCCCCCCAGCCCCCACCCCCCCAGGTGCTGTGCCTTAGTTCTCTTGCGCCAGCCCCAGCCCACGGCCCCAGTCGCCCTGACAGTGTGGCTGGCCTTGTGACCCTAACCACAGTCTCTGGGGAATGTTCTGCACTCCTGATGTGAGCAAAACAATGCAGCTGGCCAGCCCTTCCCCCTTCTTCCTCCTTGACCTTGGGCTTGGTCTGGAGCCATCACGCGAAGAGGAAGGCCCAAGGAGGCTCTGAAACAGGGAAGGCTGAGCCACCATCCCGGCTGTCTCCCCAGACTCGTTACACAACAAGAGCAAGCCTGGACATCGGTCCCTGCAGCTGGACGCTGGGGCACAGGAGGGCACAGCTTCCTCAGCTCCCTGCTCTGTGCACAGCCCCCGCCCCATGCAGTCTGAGCGGTGTGTTCTCTGCGCCTGTGCGGGCCTCCTGCAGCCCCCGTTTCATCCTCCATCATCTCAGCCGCTCCACAACCCGCTGGAGTGAAGGGCACTTCCTGCCCTGCAGTGTGACAGTCCCTCACCTGCAGTGTCACACACGGGACACCTGTCACTCTCATGGGCCGCACCCTCGCGCTCAGGCCAGGGGGCAGGTGGCCCGCTGGAGGCTAGGACTGTCCTGGGCTCCCTGACGTTGTCACCGCTCCGCCCCTAAGTGGCCGCAAGCTCGGGACCTCAGACACCCTTGCTCGTTCTCAAAGCCAGAAGGTTCAGGGTCCTACGTTCATAACCAAAGCCGAGCCTCAGCCTGCTCAGTGTGTGTTTTCTCAAGGCGACCACAGAAAGGGCGTCGAGACGGGGCACCCGGGGAGCCTGGGTGCTGCTCAGACTGACCCCGTGAGCATCCAGGTCGTGCTCCCCACCCGGCAGGACCCTCCTGGGAAGACCTCGTCCAGGCCACCATCTCGGGACCCTGGCCCCGGGCCCGTGACCAGGCCCAGGAGCGGGAACAAGAAAAGACCAAGTCAGAACCAGCGACCACAGTTGGGTTTCGGTTCAGCCAGCATTTGCGGAAGCCCGTCTCGTGCCAGGACCAGCTCCCGGCACTGGGAAGGCGCCAAGAGGAACAGGGCCAGGCGCAGTGAGGCCGAACCCCAGCGAGCCGGCTGGGGGCTACGGGCAGAGCGACGGTCTCAAGGCTGGGAAAGCCCGATCCTACGGTGGGAATGGGCAAGAGCGTGGCAGCCTACGGGTGCATTGGGGTGGGGGTCAGGACAGGGCAGGTGTCCCAGCTGCTGTCCCCTACAAAGGAGCCCTTTCAGCCCGGGCATGACAAGCTAAGGCCAGCGGTCCCGGAAGGTGGCATCATAGAGATGGCAGCGTTTGAAGGCAGGATGCCCATGGCCTTCCAGGGGATACGAGCATAGGCCCTTCCGAGTTACGGAGTCAGGGCGGCAAGTGGCATAGAAACCATCCAGCTCCAGTCCAAAGACCCAGTGTAGTCAGAACCTGCGGAGGACAGTCCCCCCACAGGGTCTCGTGTTCGCTGGACATGCTTTGTGAGATAAAGCATTTTCCTGGTCTCCAGGGTCTTCATTGCTTAAGCCAGATTTACTGGTGTCAGAGGAATTCTGTAAAAAAGAGTCTGTGCATGATTTCATTCTTTTGCAAATAACCAGTTCTAGCTGGCTTTACCCGAAAGAGGAACTGGGGACCAGAAACCCTGGCTGGCGAGTCCAAGAGCCCAGGGGCGGGGGTGGCGTCTGTGGGACAGGGACCTGGACTCGAGCGTGCACAGTGCAAGACGAAGGGTCCCTCTGCTCTCTCCTGGACCTCTGTGCACTGGCCTGAGGCAGTGACAGCCGAGCTCTGGAAAATGGCAGCCGGCTCGGCCAGTGTGGCTCAGTGGCTGGAGCATCGGTCCACGCACCACGAGGTTCGACTCCCAGTCAGGGCACCCAGGTAGGGGGCATGCAGGAGGCAGCCAGTGGATGTTTCTATCTCTCTCTCCCTCTCCCTTCCTCTCCATCTGAAAATCAATAGAAACGTATTTTTTTTAAAAAGAAAAAGAGCCCTGGCCGGTTTGACTCAGCGGTTAGAGCGCTGGCCTGTGGTCCAGAGAGACCCGGGTTCGGTTCCCGCTAAGGGCACGTACCTCGGTTGCAGTTTGTCCACGGCCCTGGTTGGGTCGTGCAGGTGGCAACCACTCGATGTGTCCCTTTCACATCGATGTTTCTCTCTCTCTCCCCCTCCCACTCTATCTGAACAAAAAATGGAAAAAATATCCTCGGGTGAGGATAAAAGCAAAAAGAAAGAGAGAGAGAGAGAGAAGGAAAGAAGGAAAGTGACAGCCACAGGCCATTGAGTGTCCCCATGAAACAAAGCGGCCGGCTTTATGCAGAGCAGGTGACCCGAGAGAGACTAAGTGAGGAGGAAGCCACAGAGCCTTTCATGACCTCATCTCCGAAGTCACACTCACCGTGCTACCTTCGTTCTCAGCTGCGGGTCACTGAACACAGCTCACACTCAGGAGAGAGGCTCAGGCGGGGCAGTGATGGCAGGAACAGTGGAGAACTAATGGAGCCCTGGCCAGTTTGCTCAGTGGTTAGAGCATCAGCCTGCACACCAGAGTCATGGGTTCGATTTCGGTCAAAGGCACGTACCTCAGTTGCGGTTCATTCTTGGCCCTGGTAGGGGTTGACGGGAGGCAACCAGTCGATGTGTCTTTCGCATGTCAATGTTTCTCACTCTCTCTCTCCCTCCTACTCTAAAGATAAATGGAAAAATATCCTTGGGTGAGGATTTTAAAAAAAAAAAATTAGTGGACATATTTTAATTGTGTCTTCAGTGGGGTGGAGACCAAGCAAGTAGGTCCTGACCCATCACCAAAAAAGCCCTGTGACCTTGGACAAGTCGCTTATTTTCTGGGCTTCACTGTGTCTCTGCAGTTTGGAGAGATGCTGTTGTCTTCTGTCTCAGGGCCAGTGGCTTTGGAATCAAATCTTGCTCCACCCTCTCTCTGAGCCTCAGTTTCCCCATGCGTGTTTTACCAAGGTGAGTACCTGTAGCGAGCTGGGCTTGGCTGAGGTGCAAATCTGGGGTCGTCTATTTGCGGGGGAAACCGAGCCGTGTGTGGGATGCTTGGTGTGGTCCTGCCCGAGCAGGACAAGCCCTCCATCACCCACAGGTGCTGTGGCCCTTCAGGAAGTGACATCCACCTTCATTGCTCCTCACGGCTGGGCTACATTCTGGGGACCTGACTGAGACGTTGCACCCAGAGGTATTTCAGCCCCTCCTGTGATTAAAACCATCATCTTAGCCCTGGACGGTTTGGCTCAGCGGTTAGAGCGTTGGCCTGAGGTCCAGAGAGACCCGGGTTCGGTTCCCGCTAAGGGCACGTACCTCGGTTGCAGTTTGTCCCCAGCCCTGATTGGTCGTGTGGGTGGCAGCCACTCGATGTGTCCCTTTCACGTCGATGTTTCTCTCTCTCTCTCCCTCCCACTCTATCTGAACAAAAAATGAAAAAATGTCTTCGTGTGAGGATAAAACAAACAAACAAACAAACAAAAAACCATCATCTCAGACCAGAGCCAAGAGCACCCTTCCCCAGGACCCCCGCTGCTTGGTGTTATGTGTTATGTGGTTACATGGCCCACGTAAGCCCTGGTGGCTTGGGGACACTGTGGAAGCCACCTGTCAGAGAGCCGGGAGACTGGAGTCCCACCTTTGGGGACAATGCCAGCACAGGTCGGCATGTTTCAGGCTGAGCAGGAATTTTTGGAGGCCTTGTGTGAACTGAAAAGCTTCCTAAGAACACAGCAGCTAGAAATCAGCCTTAACCCAGCCTCTCAACCTCCTCTGAACTCCATCCCCCAGGTGTGCAGAGCAGCCCACTCTGTATGTCAGACCCGGGAGCTCTCGCAGGTGTGGGTGTGGCCAGATCGCAGGCAAAGAAGCACTAGCACCCAAAGGACGGCCGTGGGGCCTGGGGCCTGACCGCAGAGCCCCCAAGTGGGGCCCAAGTGAGGTGAAGATGCTGCTCCGTTTCAGAACCAGGTTCATTGAACGGTGGACTGACCACAAGAGACCTTCCACCAGGGGGCAGAAGAGAGAAGTTGAAAGCCAGACCCACTGTGGTACCAGGTCCACTAAGACCAATTCAGGGCCCAGCAATGACAAAGCCTTGGGTTACAGGGCCGGGTGGTGCTGTCAGAGAACCAGTCGGAGCTGGGAAGGAGAGAGAGGAGCGTCCCTGCCGGCCCAGGAGTGAGAACTCGGGTGGGAGCCCAGCTCAGAGCTGGCAACGGGGGTGGGTAGCAAAGGGGCTGCAGGGCTCCTCCTCGGGTAGTGGGGGCAGAGTCCCAGCAGCCTGGGACTCCAGGTGGAGACCACCTCCCTAATGTCCTTCTGTCCAGAGGTGAAGGCATCTGGAGTTCTATGGACCCGGCATGAATGGGGCAAAGACCATCACCCCTGACCTGCCGAGACTGAGGGACGGTGGTTCCAGACAGCGTGGTGGTTGTATCAGTTACCCATTGCTGAATAACAGATCACCCCAAAACAGGGGCATAAAATGAGAAGAACCGGTTATTCTGCTCCTGAATCTGTGAGTGGACTAAGCTCAGCAGGGCAGTTCCAGGGCCCTGCCAGTAGCTGCTTGGGGCAGCGCCCGAACCTACCAGCTTTTTTAGAGCAGCCCAGGAGCCAGCAGCCTGTGCCTGTGCCCCACCGTGCAAGGTGTGAGGGCATAATGAACACTGATTGTGCCATGACTCAGGTCTTTGGCCAACCTGTGCATCATTCTAGTGACTTGGAGAGAGGCGTCTACCAACCCAGTACAGAGCTCCAGGCTCCCGTCTACTTCCTCCTGGAGTTGATACCTGGTTGACTTCCTCTGTAACGGAAAGCAAAGAGGGTGCCTCTGGAAGCCCCCTACTGAGGGGAGCCCTGGGGATGGTGTGTGTCCAACCCAACAGCATGGTCGCCAGAAAGGACCAGCTTCAAGCTCAAACAGGGTAAAAAGCACCACCCCAAATCATGGGGTGATTCCAAGGGCGTTGAGAAGGGTTAGACATCTTCCCCACGTTCTGCACCTGTTGGCTAGACTCCCCCCTGCAATTATAAGGCTTCACTCCTCTCAAGGAGGTCTGGGACGGTCTCCCTGAATAGACAGTCTCCCCCAAAAGGCCATATGACAAATATCAGCACTGCTGGTATGTGTGTTCTGATGGTAGCATGCTCCCCCACGCTTCTCCCACCCAGCAGGAGGCAAGGGGTATCTGTCTTCACCATGACCTGACCTCCCGCACTGACAGGGCATCCCCAATGGCGGGAGTTTGGTGTGGGCGCAACTTCTAAAGCCAAGGAACCAAGACATCCTCCTTCACGTTCCCACCTAGCGAGCAGGGCACGGGCCAGTGACCTGGGCCGACACTGGGGTGTGCTACGTGGGGCTGGACTCACAGAGAGAGGTGAGGTTGTGAAGGATGGCTAGGATCCGTACAGAGAAGACGCTGGTTGGCCTAGAGTTAGCAGCATCCTGACCAGCCCGTTCCGTTCTGAAGTGCAGGTTTCTGGGTGTTTTCCAAGCTGGGTTCTGCAGCCTCACCTCCTGGTGTCCTTCTGAGCTGAATCATCCCAGTTGGTGCGTGTTGCCTGCTCGTTATTGGTCAGGCACCCAGGAGGGGAGGCGGGACTTGTCCCCTCGACATCCCAGGAAGAGTGTTCTAGCCATGGATGAGGACTATGTTCAACACAGAGAGTGAAGCCCTAGGGAATCTTGGAGGGTGTTGGGAATCTGGGAGCTCAAAAGTCAAGTCCAAATATCTGTACCCCAAGTGTCAGGATCCCAGCCCTTCCCTAGTTGGACCCTGACTTTGCTGGCCTGCCCAGGAAAGAGAGGGATTACACACCAAAGTTGCCACGGAACCTGCTTTGTGAAAACTAGTAGGGAAGAGCCTGTGCCTGGGAACCCACCCAAGGGGAACAGAAGGGTGGGCTGGATAAGAGAGAGCTGTTGACAGGTGGGTGTTTGGCCAGAACACAGAGTTTCACATACCACCATGTGCTCCGAGGTGAATCTGTCTGGGATGGCTCTTGGAAGTTGAAAAAAGCTATGGCCCACTTTCAAAAGAGAACAGTGGTGGAAAAGAGGCACCAGACATTGTGGAAGGAGGACCAAAGGGCTCAGAGAAGGCCCAGACAACTGGTCTACCCTGTGCAGAGAAGGCCCAGACAACTGGTCTACCCTGTGCAGAGAAGGCCCACACGACTGGCCTACCTGTGCAGAGAAGGCCCACACGACTGGCCTACCTGTGCAGAGAAGGCCCACACGACTGGCCTACCTGTGCAGAGAAGGCCCACACGACTGGCCTACCTGTGCAGAGAAGGCCCACACGACTGGTCTACCTTGTGCAGAGAAGGCCCACACGACTGGCCTAGCTGTGCAGAGAGGGCCCACACAACTGGCCTACCTGTGCAGAGAGGGCCCACACAGCTGGCCTGCCTGTGCAGAGAAGATCCACACAACTGGTCTACCCTGTGAGATGGGGAACCCGGCACCAGACGGTGCTCGTGTGTGTGTGTGTGTGTGTGTGTGTGTGCGTGTGTGTGTGCTGGAGGACACTTGTCAAGGTGATAAGGACTCGACCAAGCAGAGCACTAACGTCATCATCTCTGGAGGATCTGCTTTTGGGTTTGCTCGTCTGGCTGTTGGCTGAGATGCATCCCAGAGCAGGGCTCCCCAGGAGCAAAGGGGATGGTAGAACCCCAGAATAGTGGGGGCCAGCATTGGCCGTCTTTTCCTCCAGCCCATCTCTCACTGCCCCAGAAACCAAGCCTAGCATGCAGACCAGTCAACAGAAGCACCCGCCGCGCCAGGCCGTGGGGAGCGGGCAGGCCGTGGGGATGGGAACACACATGGTCTGGGGGCGTTGCGGATACAGTACAGATTATTTTTAGCAAATTGTTCTGACTCAGTGAAAAACCTAAAAGATAGTGTTGATAATCATGCTTATTATAGCGCCACAGATGGCGATGCTATTATTAGAAGCTTGTTTCTGGGTGATTCTGCCATGCGTATAAGGAGACACCTTGCCTGGCGCAGAAAGACATCCCTGAAGGTTGTCTTTATTTTTTAATTGGGGGCTCAGTCTATTATTCTTTACCCTTAAGTATTAACAACATTCATGAGAAAAAGTAAATTATTCACATGTCTCTCAAGCTAATATTAGCCTGAACAGAAATTAGGGGTTTGGGCTCTCTCTTGTTCTCCAATCCTGGTGACAACCAGAAATTATCCCCTGCTGCCTGCCTTCCTTCTCAGAGGGACTTCCTGGGCCCCCAGCCATGCCAGGCTCCCTTCGATGGCATGTCATCCTGTGCTTTCTTTCATGTCAGTGGTTTTCATTTGTAATGGTGTGTTTATCTGTGAGACACTCGGAATAACGTCGGTCCCCTCTCCTTAAACCCTATGTCCCCACTCGGGGGCTCACTGCACAGCCAAGCCTTCCTTTGGCCAGCATCAGGCCTGTCTCTGCGTACTTTTACATCTGACAATGAATAAAACATGCCCAACTCACAGCGAAGAGATATCGTGAGACTTCAAGAAGGAAGTTGTGAATGAGGTCAGAAGCCTGAGCAGGTGAAGCAGAGGTGAGCGGATGATCCTGTGAGGATGAGGGTTGGGACAGGAGAGGGAGAGAACCGAAGTCCCACCAAGAGCTTGAGTTCCTGGGAACACATGTCCCCTTCAAGGTCCTGTGACAGCCACAGTGGGCGTCCAGTGAATGCATCCCCCGTTACCGCCCGTGGCAGCAGCTTCGGATATGGCCCCAGTGATCCTGCCTCCTGGTGCAGCATCTTCCCACGCAGGGCCCAATGGAACACGGCAGACGTGATGGTGTTGCATTTCCGAGATTAGGTCATAAAAGGCACTGCGGCTCTCTTCTTGGTTTAGCTGCCCGTCTCTTTGTCGCCAAGATGAAGTCAGTGTAGCTTTAAAACTAAAAACAGAGCTGCAAAGGGCATGGCTAGAAAGAGATGCAGGGCCCTGCCGGTAACTGCACGTTTCCATGACCCCAAGTGCCCTGGGGTGCCGGGGTGGCTAGGACCCGAGTGGACAGTCCCTATCAGAAGGAAAGTTTACTTGTGTTCAAGAAATGCTCCACACTGTGGGGTTGGGGGGATTGGAAGATGGATGTTTTGTAATCTTGTGTTAAGCGCTCTCACCTAACCTGGGGGGGGGGGGGGCTGGCCCACCCAGATGTATTGGGTGAAAATAAGGGTTTGTGATCTGTTGGCTTCAATAAAATGATTTTCACCTGGGGGTACCAATCTGAAAATAGAAACGCTGACTTTTTTTTTTTTTATCCTCACCCGAGGATATTTTTCCATTTTCTTTTTATACAGATAGAGTGGGAGGGAGGGAGAGGAAGGGAGAGAGAGAGAAACATCGATGTGAAGGGACACATCGAGTGGCTGCCACCCGCACAACCAACCAGGGCCGGGGACAAACTGCAACCGAAGTACGTGCCCTTAGCGGGAACCGAACCCGGGTCTCTCCGGACCGCAGGCCGACGCTCTAACCGCTGAGCCAAACTGGCCAGGGCCCAATCTGAAAATAAATAGGACAGCGTCCAGAGTTCGAGAGTTCTTGCTCTCTTGCAAGGTTCCCTCTCACTCCAACCAGCGTGTGGTTGTAGGTTCGCTGCCTTGCACCCATCCCCGCAGGCCGAGAGACGGCACCACACCGTCATCGTGATGAGTCAAGCCCAAGGGTTCCCAAACACACTGTACTCAGACCCCCTTTACCCTCCTAAAACTGCGGGAGGGCCCAGAGAGGTTTTATTTCTATGGGTAAACCTATATCAATATTTACTGTAATAGAAGTTAACATGGAGAGCAACTTCAAGTATGTTTGCGTTTATTTTTAAATGACAAGCCAGTCCTTGTTAACACAAATAACGTTTATGAAAATGGCTATCTTTTTCTAAAAATAGTTCATTTGGTAAGAAGAGTGACAGGGTTTTATTTTATTTTTTTAAATCTTGCCAATGTCTGGCTGACCAGACAGCTACATTTCCACGTCTGCTTCTATTTCAATGTCATGATATCACATATCATGCAGACTCCGGAAAACTCTGTTAAACAATCCCAAGGGAAACAACGTCTTTGTATTCCTATTAAATAGTTTAGACTTTTGTGGACACCCTGATGTAGTCTCAGGAACCCCCAGGGGTCTACGGACCCCACTTTGAGAACCACCATCCTGTCACTCATTTACAAATGGGATCAGACAACCAACAATCCCCATACATTTGAAGGAAACCAACAGCTGGCTGAAAAGGAACCAGACAGAACCCTGGAGAAAACAGGATAATGCAGCAATCAGAAGAAGACATTAAAATAAATAGAATTAATACTCTCTGAGGTCAATGGGACTTTATTTTGGAGGGCTCTCCAAGAATCTCCAGGGTGGTAGAAAGGGCCAGGGAAAGGAGGAGTCCAGAGGCCTCCACAAACCAACAGTAGTAGAAGCATGCGCAGACAGTGGCCACCGGGGAACATGCCACAGTGGAACACGCCACACCCAGGCAATGCCTCTGGCACCATCTCTGCTCACCCTCGGCTAGAACTGGCTCTGCATGCCCAGGGCCCTGGGATTCTCTGCCCCAATGCACCACGCCAACTTCCACCAGGTCGTGGGGCCAGAAGTCCCCAAGAAGACACTGTCATTCCTGAACAGTGGTCTCACCTCAAGAGGCACAGCCTTGGGGAAGGGCCAGGGTCCCGTACCCTAGCCTAGTGGGAGCCTGACCTTGGTGCTGTGGAGGGACCAGGTTTACTGAAAGAGGGCGGGGGATGGGGGGTCAGACACAAGGGGGGGTTGGCAGCAGCTTGGACTGTGGACCCCTTAGGCCTGGGGGGGCAGATGCACCCTCACCTTTTCAACATCACCTCTGGGCTGGCCTAGGGCCCAGGAAAGGGACAGGGGAGCGATCTTGTCTCCCTCCTCCTCCTCCCTCCCTGCCTCCCTCCTCCCCTCCCCTTTCTTTCTCCCCATCGCCCCCTCCCGCCTTTCACTCCCCCGTGTTCCCTCCCCCTTCATTTGCCCCCTCTCCCTGCCCCCGCCCCGGAAACCCAAGTCCACACCTCAGGTGGCCGCGTGGGCGCTGTGGGAGGCCCGACCCCCTGGGGTGGGGGTGGGGAGGCCCTCCAGGCGCTGCACCTGCGGGATGGCTGGCGTTTATTCTCGGCCTGGGGGTGGGCCCCCGGCCGGGAAAGTGGGTCAGCGCGGGGTGCGGTGGCGGCTGTCGTGCTGGGAGAGGGGCCCTGGGTCTCCAGGCCTCTCTGGGCGTGGGAACGGGAACAGGGGGGCCCCCTTTCTGCCCCGAGCCTGGGGTGCGGGAACGCTCCGAGGGGTGGGCTCCGGTTCCCCCCCTGGCGGCGGTCTCCACCGCGCCCACCACGCCCCATCTTCAGATCCCCGCTCGGTCTGGGCGGCTCCTTCCTCCAGGCTGTCGGCCAGCCGCCTCCCTGCCCCCTGGTGTCCGCCACCGGCCTCCGCATCCTACAGTCCGAGCCTGAACGTCAGTATTTCTGACACCTCGGCCCTCAGGGCAATGCCCATCCCTGTCCAGGTGTGGGCAGCCTCCGCGACAGACGCCTGGATGGCCCTCTGGCCCCTCTGCTCCCGTGGCTGGCCTGCCCACAGCCCCCCCGAGAGCTGACACTGCCCATCTCGTGCCCACCTACCCCCTGGGGGTCCTCTGCGGGCTGTCCCCAGGTCCCTGCGGACACAGGTCAGGGGGCAAGGACTGGTCCAGGGAGCATGGGGGTGGCATCAGCCCATGAGACTCCCCCAGGCAGTGTCAGGGGGCCTGGGCTGTGCCCTGGTATCGCCTGGCCTTGGTCTGTGTGCCCATGAACTGCACAGGTGGGCCCCAGGGCTCTGCTGTCCGCTAACACACTCCATCTCTCCTGCTTGGAGCACCTGCTGGGACCGGGCCTTCTTTCTGGAAGGCTCTCCTCCTTGGCCACCTGAGCAGTTTCACCTTGTCCCAGAAGCTTCCGGGCCTGTCACCAAAGTGTGTGTCCATCCCCTGGTACCTGTCCCAGGGAAACAGGAGGCTCGGAGGGCTCAGGGGCTGCCCTAGTCACCCGCACGGCCCCAGCGTGGGGAAGATTTCTCCAGGGGAAGCCTGCATTGACCGCATCACCGCTCACGTACATCCTCGTGTGAACTGATCAGCAGACTCCGCCACCCCGGAGTCTGAGCCGGGGAGGCTGACGACTGGACAGTGTTTGGTCTAAATTTGGACACCCCGCCCCAGGGCTTGTGGAACCGCTGACTTGAGCGCCTGAGCCCTCCACAGGGCCGCTCAAGAGGACAGTCAGTCCCTTGGGAGCCCCCCCCCCCCCATCGCAATGAGAGGGGAGAAGGTGGAACGCAGAGAAAGAAGCCAGAGCTGGGAGAAGAAATTGGTGGACTTGACGTTTCTTAGCACCTGGGGAAGGAGATGCTGCTCTCCTGGGATCCAGATTTCAGGTCGGCCACAGCTGCAGGTGAGGGGGCCATCCTTCACCCTGGGCAACAGGGTCAGGAGGGTCCTGCCAGACCACGCCCAGCAGGCCCTTGGCTCCCGAGTGAAAAGAACCCAGGACTCCGAACCTTCACACATCCCATCTGCAGACCCCTTGTTTCGAAAATGAAACATATTAGCCCTGGCTGGTTTGGCTCAGCGGTTAGAGCGTCAGCCTGCGGTCCAGAGAGACCTGGGTTTGGTTCCCGCTAAGGGCATGTACCTCAGTTGCAGTTTGTCCTCCGCCCTGGTTGGGTCATGTGGGAGGCAGCCACTTGATGTGTACCTTTCACGTCAATGTTTCTTTCTCTCTCCCTCCCGCTCTAACTGAACAAAAAATGAAAAAAATGTCCTCGAGTGAGGATTTAAAAAAAAAAGAAAATGTAACATATTAAATAAATGGTAATTGAATAGGAAAAATCTAGGTGACTGCTGAGTGTGGCCCTCAGGGAGATCTGGGGCTCCCCCACCCCCCAGGACACATCCATGTATTGCACAGATGGGTTTGAGCACCGTTTGCCCCTGCAGCAAAGGCCACTAGCTGCTGTCACTGCCTACCCTCGGTGACAACGAGGGCCTTGCAGAGCTCTGGTTCAAAGGCTCAGACTTCGGACAACTCACCAAACACAAACGAGATCTCAGTAAACCCCACGCGGGAAAAGCAAGGCCTGCCCACGTGATGAGGAGAAACGTTTTGATGGGGTCGGGCTCTGTTTCCCTCTGCCTTTGTGGCCACAGGCCTGGTTGACACCGCCCAGAATCTTCCTCCCTCCATGGAAACTCTGGCTGAGTTCTAAGGTTCAGAAGTTTCAGGGAGACTGACGTCGGATAATGAGACCTGGAAGCTTTCGGTTCCATGAAACACACCCGCCTTTCAAGTCTGTACTGCAACGTCTGATTGGGAGATGCCCAACATATCCTGGGGCGGCAGGCAAATAATTGCAAGGCTTAATTTTCCCATGATGATTAATGAAAGCTTTGCTCATCCTGTATGTGTGGGAAAGAGGGACCATGAGCACATGTGAACGTGCAAACGTTTGGTGTTGCTGTCCCGACACACGGTGACACAGCCCGGTCGTCCCTGCCATGGTTACTGCAAACAGAACACACTTTTGGTGCCAGCTGCAGGGCGTGGAGGGAGGTATTGCCAGCACAACAGGCGTACATGGCAGGACAAATGCTTCTTCCCCAAAACTAGATCAACGATACGTCCCAACAAATGAAGCTCATTTGTGTCAACAAAGGTCTCCACATGGCTAATGTCTCAGCCCTGCCACAGGGATTTTCTCAAATAAGAGGAGAAAATATTCTCCGAGAGCACTGTCCTGCCTCTGACCACGTGGGGATGGAGAGGGCTTGGCCCAGGAGTCAGGGTCTGTTCAGGGAACTTGGCTATGAATTGGCTGTAATTGCAGGACTGGCTGCCCTTCCCTGGGTCTCAATGGATGTATTTGTTAATAGACAGAAGAGTAATTTCCCTTCCTCCTTTCCTTCCTTCCTCCTTTTCCTTCCCCCGTTTCCTTCCCGTCTTTTCCTTCAGTTTTTTATTACGGAAAATTTCCATTTCAAACATAACCAAGTGTCGAGACAACAGTACAAGGAGGCCCTGGGTACCCCTTACCACTTTCACAACTCTCGCTCTACAACCCATCTTGTTCGCCGGTACCTCCACTCACCTAACTCCAAGCTTCGTTGGAAGCAAATCCCTACACGTAGTAAGCGCATCTGTGACTTTCTCAGGATTCTATTCCTTGTTGCTGAGGTCAAGTTGCTGGAAACATCAGCGGTCTATGCGGCCATGACTCTGGGCTGACTGTCTGAGCTGGGACCAGTGAACAGTTCTGCTGTGGTTTTATCTGACTCTCTCATGCAGATGTCGGTAGCTAGTGCCTTTGCCGGGGCTGGACAGTCCCTGATGGCCTCATGCACATGTCTGACAGTGGACCAGGAGCCTGGTTCTCCACCTGCCTCTCCAGCAGGCCAGCTTGGGCTTGCTCCCACGTGGCGGCATTCCGCGGTTCCTAGCAGCAAGAGCGCGCAAGCCCCAGGTGCCCGTCAAGCCTCTGCTTGTCTCTTGTTTGCTGACGTCCCATTTGCCAAAACAAGTAATGTAGCCACGCCCAGAATCCACGGGAGAGGCCGACAGAAACGGACCAGAACGTCAAAACTGGGGAGTAATTCACCGGGGTCTATTCCTGCAGCCATCTACCCCAAGAAATTATTCCTAAAACATAAGCCCCCTCATTCACATTAAAAAATTGTTTTCAATCACAGTTCACATTTAATATTATTTTGTATTTGTTTCGGGTGTACAGCGTAGTGGCTGGACAACCCTATACTTTACAGAGTGTTCCCCTGATATGCTCAGTGCCCAACGGGGACCACACATATTACAATACTATTGGCTATATTTCCTAGGCTGTACTTTACATCCCTGGGACTGTTCGGTAGCTACCAACCTGTACTTCTCAATCCCTTCGCCTGTTCCACCCATCCCCCAACTGCCAGTCTGTATATTGTTCTGTAGATTTCACATGTAAATGAGATCGTGCGGTACTTGTCTATCATGTGGCGTTTGTCTTTCCCTGTCTGACTTATTTCACTGCGCATGATGTCCTCTAGGTCCATCTGTGCTGTCCCAAACGGTAAGATTTCATTGTTTTTTAATGGTAACCCCCCCCTTTTAACATTAACCACAATTCCAAGATCACAGCCAAGAAATTAACCCCCAATCTTCATTTTAAAAAAAATATGTTTTGTTAATTTTTTAGAAAGAGAGGAAGGGAGAGAGAGAGATAGAAAGATCTGATGTGAGAGAGAAACATCCACTGGCCGCCTCCTGCACGCCCCCCACTGGGGATCGAGCCCGAAACCCAGGCATATGTCCTGACTGGGGATTGAACCAGCAACCTCTTGGTGCATGGGTCGATGCTCAACCACTGAGCCACACCGGCCGGGCTGATCACATTTTAAAAAAAATTTTTTATTCTTTTAATTTTTTTTTCTTTATTGATTTTAGAGAGAGAGAGGAAGGGAGAGGGAGAGAGAGAGGGAGAAACATCGATGAGAGAGAACATCAATTGGCCGCCTCCTGCATTTCCCACACTGGGGATCAGGCCCACAATCTGGGCATGTGCCCTGAGCAGGAATCGAACTGGTGACCTCTTGGTGCAGGGTCGACGCTCAACCACTGAGCCACACCGGTCGGGCTGATCACATTTTTATATGGCAGTTCTTTGCCATATTTCCCATAATATGTATAAAAGACAATTCAGTGCTTTATCTGGTACCGAGGTCAGCAAACACTTTCTGTAAACGTCCCCGGATCTCTGTCACGACTACCCGACTGCCACAGTGGTGTAAAAGCAAGCCCCAGACAATACGTAAACAAATGAGCGTGCTTGTGTTCCAATAAAACTTTATTTACAAAAACCAGGTGCCCACGGGGGAGAGACTTTGGCAAGCCGTGGACTAGGAAACCTCAGACTTGTTCCCCCACACACAGGGCTCCCATGTGCTCCGGAAGGGGGGCTCTAGAAGCCCAGGACGCAGCCACAGAGCCCCAGGCGAGCTGAGGACCAAGAACAGTTGCACTGAGACAGGGCAGCGAAGCCACTTCATTGAAACCGCCCCGCCCCACTCCCCCACCCTCGCAGCTCACTATCCAAAAAAAAAAAAAAAATGTTCCCAAGATGCAGCTTCTTCCTTGGGAGGAAAGAGAAAGTGGAGCCAGTTTCCCACTGGCTTCTTTTGGGGGGCAGGGGGTGCTGCCAGAGGAACTGGTTCTGTCTTGCCTGACTCAACACGGAGGGAACCAGCACCCACACCTGAGATGCCTGGGGGCCACCGGGCAGTCCACCTGCTTGCTGCAGCCCCAGAAACCCTGCACTACCGCAGCAGACGCCAGGGGGAGCAAGACCACAGGCTCCGGGCAAAGGGGCCAGCAGACCTGTCAGATGAGCAAACACCATAAACACATCCTCACAAGGACCGGGGAGGCCCCAGTCTTCAGCCAGGCGACCGCAGAAGGTCTTCCCCTGTCCGGAGCCAGCCCAGAACGACTGGGAGAGGTGACTTCTTCCAGAGGTGCAGAACACAACAGAAAACAGCAAGGTACACGAAGAAACCAGGAAACGTGGCCCCAGCAAAGGAGGAAAATAAATGTCTAGAAACTGACCGTGAAAACAGTAGCAACAACCAGGGATCTATGAATCACTTGACGAAGATTCAAAATAACCCTCTTAAACTCAGCGCAGAAACTCGGAGAAAACGAAACAAAATCAGGAAAGCAAGGCACACACAAAATGAGAATACAGACAGAAACTGTTCAGAGGAACCAAGTGGAAATTCCGGAGCTGAGGAAGTGAATGTAAATATTTACCGGGCGGAATAAAGTCACTGTTCTGACAGCTTCCTACCAAACGCACAGTTTACGGCGGCCTGGGCTCCGTGTCGGAGAGACACCTGCTACAAGCCAGGAATCCCTCCAAGGGAAGGAATTCTGTGATCCATCAGCCATGTCTGCCACGGGCAGGATGTGTTGCTCGGCCGTGGGTCTGTCATGTCTGGGGCCAGCTGGACTCCCCCCCCCCCAATTTTCACCAAGACACTGAGTTTGCCATTTTGCCAGCTGATGCGCGTGTACCTCATCTCCTCCTGCGTCCTTCTGTCTGTCTGCCTCTCCATCTCTCCCCTTCTTTTTCCGTCTTTCCCATAGACTTGTCGTCTGCCCCTTAAAAGTAGACTCCTTAGTTGTCAGAAAGCAGAAAGGCATGGGGGGGGGGGGGGGAGGCTTGGGACCAACGAAGAAAAAGACTCCTGGTGGCAACACCCAGTGAAAAGGTCAAGGCCCTGGGGGAGTCAGCAGGAGAGTTCCGCCTGGAGCTGGGAGCAGGCTGCTCCGAACAGGGAACAGCCTGGGGCCTCCTGCGCAGAGGGGCCTGGAGGTCTCATCACACAGGCCATCTGCACTTGCCGGGTGTCTCCAGACCCCAGAGTGGGGAGAATTAACTTCACACTAAGCCCAAATGTCATTACGCTTGCCCATCCCCAGGCTTAGGCGTCCTGATTTTGGAGCATCCGAAATAGGGATTAAAGGCAAGGGTGCCGGTCCAGGTCAGAGCTGAGCCCCTAAATGGAAGCTGGGCAGCGTCACCTGTCCCGGAGAGCGACCTGGGGGCAGAGGGACTTAGTCATCCCCATGGCCCATCTGGCCGCGCACCTGCCCGACATGGGACAAGAGACAGGTGGCCCTGCTCTGGGTGTCGCCAGGCGCGTCCTCGCATTGAACTCGCTTCCCGGTTGCCGTGGGTGCCCGAGGGACGAGCAGAGGCCACGGGCTTCTTACAGCGCTCGGTGCCAGTCTCGATGTGAGGAGCCACCCACGGGCGACCTCAGGGCTCCAGTCACTCTTGTAGCTTATCACATCTTCCCGAACATCGCGGACCACTCATCCTGAGAAACGGGGGCAGGGTGCGTGTTCCCGTCTTCACAGGGGCCAGGAGAAGCTGGTGCCACACTCAGGAAGCTGGTGCCTCCGGAGAGCTGCTTCCGCTCGAAAAGTGCGTCTCTGCCTTCCAGGCGCCTTTTCTTCTAGAAACACCTGCTTGGGCCCCCAGCAAAGTGACGACTCAGGGGCCAGCCTGCAGGGTGTTCCCAGGAGGCGCTGCAAGGGGGCAGGAATTCTCACCCGCCTGCTCGCCTGCTGTGACCCGGCATCTGGTGTACCCAGAGCAGGGCCCACAGTACAGGCTCAAAATCCACCTGTGGAATGACAGGAGGGGGTGGTGAGAGGTGGGGTGAGAGCAAGGGGCTGGCTGCACCTGGCCAGCTTCTCTTCTGTGTCAGGAGGGGCTGCAGGTGGGGTTCCCCGGGCTCCTAAGCCAGACCCCAAGACGGGCAGGTCATGTGTCCAGGGTGGAGCAGCCTCCTGGGCCAAGAAGCCGGACACCTAGGCAGAGTCCTGCTCAAGTGCTGTGTGGGTCCCGGCAGCTTATCTTGTTCCATTGTTTACTGCCCGTCTTGCAATATTCACTTAGGACCACGGGACCACACCACTGTCCTGAGACTCAGGCAGGTGACACCGGTCCCCAAGGGAAAGAGGAAGGCCAGCTCCATGTGGACCTCAGGCTGTGGCTGCCCGAGCGGCTCCACAGGAAGCACCTGTCCTGTGCCCACAGCACAGTGACCGCCAAGCTCTGGGACCTGCTCCCTGAAGGAACTGAGTCCTTTCTCTGAACCGCAGGCTGACACTCCAACCGCTGAGCCAAACTGGCCAGGGCCTGAGTCCTTTCATAGGAGGGCACAGCGGGCACCCCAGTAGAAATCAGGGCAACCCAACACAGCAAGATAAAAGAGGTCCATGCTGCCCCTTCGCCTCCACGTGGCCAGCGGGCATCACGCCGGCAGCGGGAGGAGGAAGCTATGGGCCGAGTGGGCCTTGATGCTGCTTGGCGGGTGCTCCAGTGGGCACGGGGGCCTCCCACGCCAGCTGTGGGCTTGTCTGCCCTGGAGATGTGCCTCTCTGGAGACCCAAATCCTCCCATTTGACCACCCTGGGCAGCCACCACTTTCTCAAAGTAGATTTACTTTCAATCGCCATTTGCTAAATCTGCCCCTATAAACCTTTGGGGGATGGAGGGATTAAGGCTGATTGCAGATGTTATAGAAGGACCGGAGTCAGCAGGGGAGGCCAGCACAGCTCCTGGGGGCTGACCCAGCTGCAGCTGGCCTTGTCGCAGGCCCTGGGCCCCTCACCGGCCGGGGGCTGCCCCTTGGGGGCTCTGCCTCTGCCCACCAGGGCGCAGGAGGCAGGGCCATGGGCTCCCAGAGGAAGGCGAGCAGCTCCTTCAAGCGGGGCTCGCTCAAGAGCTCCACGTCGGGGTCGCAGAAGGTGAGTGAGCAGCCAGGACGGAGGACTCGGGTCTCCAGCTCCATCGTCTGGGGGTGCTGGTCGGTGAGCTCCTGCGTCCGCCGACTGTGGCGGGTGGGGACAGGGTGTCATGCCTTCAGAGCTCCTGCAGCTGCACCCCTTCTCAAAAGGTGTCCCCCTTTCCTGCTGTGTGACGGACATTTGTTGCTCCCGGCCTCACAGACAGAGCCCGTGGCCCACACCGGACGCATTCGGGGTGTGAGCTGTATCAATCCTCTGGCCATGTGGTGCCCCCCAGCCCCAGAGTTATGGGGTTTTGTGCTCCCTTCCCCTACAATGAGACCTCCCCCTAGCTCCCCGCCGCTGGACCCGTGCCTCTCATTGCTCTCTGCCGTATGTCTGGGGGAGCTCTGTGTGGGCTGGGGGGCCCTCCTGGAGGATCAGGATCACCTCTGGGCACCTGGGGAGGGGCAGGTCCTAGGACTCCGAGCAAATTGTGGGGAAGGTGACGTGCCGGCCGCGCCCCCACAAACCCAACAGGTCTGCAAAGATGTGCTGGCGGAACCTAGGTTTGCTCGTCCCCGCTGAGCGCAGGGTCTGGCCAGGCCACCAGGAGTCCAGCCCAGGCACCCCGAGGCCTCTGGACACCCCGTCACTGGGTGAGCCCCAGGGCTCCATGGGGATCTCTGCTTCTCCCAGGTGGGGTGCTGCCCACTGCGCGTAGAAGGTGGGGAGGCTGCAAAGATGCCGGCAGACCAGGAGCAGGAGCAGGCGGTGCGGACCAGACAGGATGGTGTGTCTCCCAGGCGCTCACCTGGGCCGCACAGCAAGGGGCAGTGCCCGGGACCAGGACCAGAGAGGATGGTGTGTCTCCCAGGCGCTCACCTGGGCCGCACAGCAAGGGGCAGTGCCCGGGACCAGGACCAGAGAGGATGGTGTGTCTCCCAGGCGCTCACCTGGGCTGCACAGCAAGGGGCAGTGCCCGGGACCAGAGAGGATGGTGTGTCTCCCAGGTGCTCACCTGGGCCGCACAGCAAGGGGCAGTGCCCGGGACCAGAGAGGATGGTGTGTCTCCCAGGTGCTCACCTGGGCCGCACAGCAAGGGGGCAGTGCCCGGGACCAGAGAGGATGGTGTGTCTCCCAGGTGCTCACCTGGGCCGCACAGCAAGGGGCAGAGCCCGGGACCAGGACCAGAGAGGATGGTGTGTCTCCCAGGCGCTCACCTGGGCCGCACAGCAAGGGGCAGTGACCAGGACCAGACCAGAGAGGATGGTGTGTCTCCCAGGCTCTCACCTGGGCCGCACAGCAAGGGGCAGTGCCCGGGACCAGGACCAGACAGGATGGTGTGTCTCCCAGGCGCTCACCTGGGCCGCACAGCAAGGGGGCAGTGCCCAGGACCAGAGAGGATGGTGTGTCTCCCAGGCGCTCACCTGGGCCGCACAGCAAGGGGGCAGAGCCCGGGACCAGAGAGGATGGTGTGTCTCCCAGGCGCTCACCTGGGCCGCACAGCAAGGGGCAGTGCCCGGGACCAGAGAGGATGGTGTGTCTCCCAGGCGCTCACCTGGGCCGCACAGCAAGGGGCAGAGCCCGGGACCAGGACCAGAGAGGATGGTGTGTCTCCCAGGCGCTCACCTGGGCCGCACAGCAAGGGGCAGTGACCAGGACCAGACCAGAGAGGATGGTGTGTCTCCCAGGCTCTCACCTGGGCCGCACAGCAAGGGGCAGTGCCCGGGACCAGGACCAGACAGGATGGTGTGTCTCCCTGGCGCTCACCTGGGCCGCACAGCAAGGGGGCAGTGCCCAGGACCAGAGAGGATGGTGTGTCTCCCAGGCGCTCACCTGGGCCGCACAGCAAGGGGGCAGAGCCCGGGACCAGAGAGGATGGTGTGTCTCCCAGGCGCTCACCTGGGCCGCACAGCAAGGGGCAGTGCCCGGGACCAGAGAAGATGGTGTGTCTCCCAGGCGCTCACCTGGGCCGCACAGCAAGGGGCAGTGCCCGGGACCAGACAGGATGGTGTGTCTCCCAGGCGCTCACCTGGGCCGCACAGCAAGGGGCAGTGCCCGGGACCAGACAGGATGGTGTGTCTCCCAGGCACTCACCTGGGCCGCACAGCAAGGGGCAGAGCCCGGGACCAGGACCAGACAGGATGGTGTGTCTCCCAGGCACTCACCTGGGCCGCACAGCAAGGGGCAGTGCCCAGGACCAGGACCAGACAGGATGGTGTGTCTCCCAGGTGCTCACCTGGGCCGCACAGCAAGGGGCAGTGCCCAGGACCAGACCAGAGAGGATGGTGTGTCTCCCAGGCACTCACCTGGGCCGCACAGCAAGGGGCAGTGCCCAGGACCAGGACCAGACAGGATGGTGTGTCTCCCAGGCGCTCACCTGGGCCGCACAGCAAGGGGCAGTGCCCAGGACCAGACCAGACAGGATGGTGTGTCTCCCAGGCGCTCACCTGGGCCGCACAGCAAGGGGGCAGTGCCCGGGACCAGGACCAGACAGGATGGTGTGTCTCCCAGGTGCTCACCTGGGCCGCACAGCAAGGGGCAGTGCCCGGGACCAGACAGGATGGTGTGTCTCCCAGGCACTTACCTGGGCCGCACAGCAAGGGGCAGTGCCCAGGACCAGGACCAGACAGGATGGTGTGTCTCCCAGGCGCTCACCTGGGCCGCACAGCAAGGGGCAGTGCCCAGGACCAGGACCAGACAGGATGGTGTGTCTCCCAGGTGCTCACCTGGGCCGCACAGCAAGGGGCAGTGCCCAGGACCAGGACCAGACAGGATGGTGTGTCTCCCAGGCACTCACCTGGGCCGCACAGCAAAGGGGCAGTGCCCGGGACCAGGACCAGAGCAGGAAGCAGCATGAGGCAGGCCATTCACTGGGCTAGAACAGGGGGGGTCGGTGTGGGACCCCGTGTTCTGCACATCTCTGACATCTGTGAGCCTGAAAATGCAAGCAGATGACACGAAGACCTTATTAAGTAAGGCAGTAAAACTCACCCCGGTTTCAAGAACAGAAAAGCCCCATCCGCTGGGGCTCCGTGGAGCAGCTCAGTGGAGCGTGTCTGCTTTCGTGTGCTCGGGTGATAGTCAGCGTGCTTTGCAGAGACCATGCACACCCGTGTTCTGTGTAAACCAACATTCGCCAGCCCACCGACCGCAGCACCGGGCAGAAACGAAGCTTCACAAGACCCCCTCCTCCCCAAATGAAGCCAGCCCTCCCTGATCAACTCTTAGAAAGAACAGGCTTTTGTTGCTCTTGACCTTGATGTCTCCCTTGACCTGTGCCTGGTATCCCGCCTTGTGCTGAGGAGGGGAGGGGTTGGGAACCAAAACTGCAATGGGTCTGCAGGAGGGTGGAGATGGACACTGGTCAGGAGGGGAACCAGCACCCATCTGGACGCGCACACTCACCACCAACCCTCACCGGCGCCCATCACTTCAAGTCGAAGGGCAAGGATGACCCCCTCTTGCGAGGAGCCTCTGCCAAACCCCTACAAAAGCGGCTCACAGTTAAAAGTCTTCATGACGGAGTTTGCCCGGAAGCCTCTAGGTGGTAGCCCTCAAGCTAAGAAGCAAAATTGCTGATCAAAGAAAGACAGCCGCCACCTGGGCTTTGAAGGAAGCCATGTTTTTTGTTTTTTTTATCCTCACCAAGGACATTTTTCCATTTTTTGTTCAGATAGAGTGGGAGGGAGAGAGAGAGATCGACGTGAACGGGACACATCAAGTGGCTGCCACCAGCTCGACCCAACCAGGGCCGGGGACAAACTGCAACCGAGGTACGTGCCCTCAGCGGGAACCGAACCCGGGTCTCTCCAGACCACAGGCCGACGCTCTAACCGCTGAGCCAAACCGGCCAGGGAGGAAGCCATGTTTTAAGGAAGTGCTAAGAAACACCCAGAAAGCCACACGGTGGCAAGGGGGCCGTCCTCATTGTGCCTCCTGGTCCTCGGCTCTCCGACGTCACTAGCTCAGAGCCAGGACTCCGTTTCCTAACCAGGGCCACACCCGCTGCTCAGTGTGGGCTGACACACCAGCTGACCCTGTGTGAAAAGAAGCCGGCACAAGCCCCCCTTTGCACAGGCTTGCAAGGGTCCCCTCGATGGTCCCCCCTGACGCTCTCCCTGTGGTCTTACACAGACAGCGGAGCCAAGCACGGATGTCAGGTGATGACCACAACCCCGTGGGCCCTGGTCCTGGCGCTCCGTCCTCACCTGGCCGCTCGCATGGTCTCTCTTCCAGGGAAACCCCCATGAAGCCGTGCGCGAGATGGACAACGTGTTCTGATTGCTCGTCTAGCACTTTCATCCCGTCCACATTTTGTCTTGCAAAAACATTCAGATAAAGTTTGGAGCCCGTGATTAAGGTCCTGAGCAAAATTAAATCACAGTGCAGCCCGGCGGTCTAGAACAACCCTAGCCCTGGTGCGCAGGGAAATGTATACACAGGCTCACCTCGGATTGCGTGCTGTCGAAAACCAGAAAGAACCACATGGCCCGTCTATGGGGTAGGAATAAGCTTTGGTTTATTTGAACAATGGAATATGATATAGCTGTTACAATGGATAAATCAAGGCGTACAAATTAACTGTTGAATTAAAAAAGCAAGCCCCGCCCTGGCCGGTTTGGCTCAGCGGTTAGAGCGTCGGCCTGCAGACCAGAGAGTCCTGGGTTCGGTTCCCGCTAAGGGCACGTACCTTGGTTGCGGTTTGTCCCTGGCCCCGGTTGGGGTCGTGTGGGTGGCGGCCACTCGATGTGTCTCTCTTACATCAATGTTTCTCTCTCTCTCTCGTCATTGTTTCTCTCTCTCTTCCTCCCTCTCTGTCTGAAGATGAGTGCAAAAATGTCCTCGGGTGAGGATTAAACAAACAAAAAAAAGCAAGTCCTCAAAGGGCACTCTTTATATGCAATTTAAAACACAAGAAAAGGCCCGGCTGGTGTGACTCAGTGGTTGAGCGTCGACCCTGCACCAAGAGGTAACTGGTTCAATTCCCGGTCAGGGCACATGCCCAGGTTGTGGGCCAAATCCCCAGTGGGGGCATACAGGAGGCAGCCAGTGGATATTTTCTCGCATCGATGTTTCTATCTCTCCTCCCTCTCCCCTCCTCTCTCTTTAAAATCAATAAAGAAAAATAAATAAATAAAACAGAAGAAAATACTACATAGATGCATATATTTCCTCAAGGTGGAGGTGGTTAGCTGTATCTGTAATGTTTTCTTTCTCTCTTTTCCCCTCCCTTACTTTCATTTTTATAATATGTTTTTATTGGTTCTTTAGAGAGAGAGGAAGGGAGAGAGAGATGGAAACACCAATTAAAGAGAAACATCGGTCGGCTGCCTCCTGCACGCCCCACTGGGGATGGAGCCTGAAACCCGGGCATGTGCCCTGACCAGGAATCCATCCGGGACCTCAGTCCGTGGGACAATGCTCAGTCCACCGAGCCACACCGGCCAGTGTTAAAGAGAGAAAAATATGAAGCACATATAGAAAGTCATACTACTTATGACAACAGGGTTGTGGGTCCTCACTTAGCTATTGTATTAGCCTTGTCTATGGTTTTGCAATCAAAATGATGTTTTCATAAATTTAAAAGTGTTTTAACACCTTTTAAAATATATATATATTTTTATTGATTTAGAGAGAGAGAAAGGGAGAGGGAGAGAGAGATAGAAACATTGATGAGAGAAAAACACATCAATTGGTTGCCTCCCGCATGACCTACCTGTACCAGGGCTGAACCTGCAACCCAGGTATGTGCCCTTGACTGGAATTGAAACCTTGACCCCTTGGTCTGTGGGCTGATGCTCTAACCGCTAAGCCAAACCAGCCAGAGTATGTTTTAACACTTTTTTTTAAAATTGATTTTAGAGAGACAGGAAGGGAGAGGAAGAGAGAGAGATAGAAACATTGATGAGCGAGAACATCGACTGGCCGCCTCCTGCATGCCCCCCACTGGGGATCAGGCCCACAACCTGGGCATGTGCCCTGACTGAGAATCGAACCGGCGACCTCCTAGTGCATGAATCGACGCTCAACCACTGGGCCACACTGGCTGGGCTGGTTTAACATTTTTAAAGTAAGCCATACGAGAGTGTCCTGGCCCTGGGCTCTCCGAGCTTCCTTCTCAGTCAGTGTGTGTTGTTTGACCAGTTGCCTCAGGTTGGGCAGAGAAGCCCCCTGCTAAGGCTGCTTTGAGCCTCCCGCCCACCCTACAGGGGGCCTGGGGCTGGCACCTGCCTTGCCCTGTGGGCCTTACGGGCTTCCCGGAGCCTGCTGGGGCCCCGTTGGCCCGAGCTGGACAGCGTCCCTGGCATGCTTGCCTGGTGGTCACTGGAGTGATCCCACGCAGGGCCCGTGGGAAAGGGCAGCGGACTTCCTCGGGGAGATGGAGGACCGTCCAGCTGGAAGGTCAGAGGGAGGGAGCACAGAGGGGTGGGGAGAGCGTGTGCAGGTGGGGCCGTGGGGGTCCTGGAGCCCCTGCAGCCCCAGGCTGTGCGATCCCGGGACCAGGTAATCCGTGTAATGGCCCAGGACGGTGCGGCAGCTGGCGGGGTTAATGCTCCCTAATACCTGCTCTCATGTGATTCATGGCCGTGGTAAGACCTTGAGCCCGGGAAGTAGGGAAGCAGGCCTGCCCGCTAAGCCCGCCAAGGGCATCACTCGGGGTTACCGGGAGCCGGGAGGCATTCCAACGATTCACATCTCACGCAACTGCTTAGGGACAAGCCATCATTTTAGGATGTTGGGAGACTAATAGAGACGGAGACCTAAACTCACGGTGAGCCCAGGGAGGAGCGAGGAGGGAGATGGGCTGAGCCTGGTGTTGGGGTGTGAGCAGCGGGGGACCCCGTGTCCTCTCACTGGTCCCCCCACGCTCGTGTGCACACACACATACATGCACATACACGCTCCCCCTCCTGGACCCCTCCAGACGACACCAGCAATCACAACACCATCATTTTCTGTCATCGCAGTCGCTTCTTACCAGGACCCTGTAAACAGCAGCGTCGCGGGGGAAATGTCAGGTGCCAGGCCTGTGCCAGGTCCCAGGGGCGAGGCGGGGCAGCTTCCTGACCTTTCGCCATCTGGGAATGCACCCTGCTGAAGGCCAGCCCTGCCCGTGACCTGGAGGAGGCTTTGGTGCCCAAATCACTGTTGGAAAAACTGAGGCTCAGAGACCTGTAGAGCCTGAAAGTGTCCCCCCAAGAGCCTCCATTGACTGAATTTCCTGTGTTCTGTCCCCTCTTCCGAGTTGACCTGTTGGAGCCTAGGGCATTACCCTCACTCACTCTGCCGTGTTCTGCGACCTCTGGGACGGGGGCACCACACACAGGTGTCGGCACCCGGCCTCATCTGTCCTCAGGAGGAGCAGCAAGGACAGTGGCTGACTGGACATGACAGGGCCCTTCTGTCCCTTCCCTGGGCCACCTCGCCTGTCTCTAGGGACTGGCCCTGCCGCCGGCCCGCCCTGAGTGCACCCTGAGCCCACCTCCCTCCTTGTCCTCCCTGGTCCTGGGGGACCACAGGGCCTTTCCTGCTGTGCCCCGCTCACTCCCACAGGCCGCCAGTTGCCATGCAAACCTCTGGGCTCTCCCTGGGCATGGGCTGAGACTGTGGGCCGTCCCTTATACCCTCCCTTTAGTCCTTGTCTCTATACTTCTACGAAACACTTCTAATCAATGGCATGAGGCTGAACCATTAAAAAATTCCCATCTATGTCGGTCAAAAACAGCCAAATAGCAATTTGTGTTTTTTTTTATTTTTTATGGTACATGCCCCTAGTGGGAACTGATCCCGGGACTCTCTGGTCTGCATGCTGATGCTCCAACCGCTGGCCAGGGCTCAGGTGATTTGTTTTTTAGGAAGCAGGCAAATCAGCTGTCGGGCAGGATGGTTCTGGAGTGGCCAGGTGGGGGCAGCAGAGAGCTGAGCTGGCAGGACCCTGGCTCACCCGGTGGGGTGTGGACAGAGCAGGTCCAGAGAATGGCCTTTCAGGGTCCTCCTGCCAGGTGACCCAAAGTGGCGAGAGCCCCACTGCCCAGGACCTCTCAGCTGGACAGAGCTGAAGGGTGAGCCCGGGGCGGGCAGGGGGTGGCCCATTGCAGTCTGGCTCAACCTCAAGGCAGAGCCTCGAACAGGGGTCCTGCCAAGCTGCCAGGGGCCCCGATCACAGTCCACAGCGGGGAGATGGCCCTGCCCAAGCAGCACCACACCAGGCTGGGACGTCTGAGCCACATTCCACCCTCAGGGACCGAGGCCCAGCCAGGCTCTGACGCACGGGTCCGCCCTGCACGCTCTGGCCCCCGCGGCCGCTGCAGACGCCTTTGGTTTGAAGCCGGAGCCGTTTCAGTCACAAGATGTGCTGGGTCCAGTGAAAAGTAAAAATGCTGGCCCCCTGTTAGAACAGCATTAGGGTTTAAGACAGCGAAGCATGAAGCCAAGGGAGGAGCCCTGGGCTGCGTGCCCACGGAGCCTCCTGGCTCCCACCCTGAGGCTCGACCCTGTCTTGAGTGGGGCTTGGGGTGGGGAGGCAGCCCTCTGCGACCCACCTGCACCCGTGGGTGGTTTGGGCAGCTCCCAGCTCCGCAAGCCCACAGCTCCTCCCCAGGAAGGGGGCCGGGACACCTGAATGAGAATGGCATTGGGTGGTGTTCACCTTGACCTCTGACCCAGCCTCAGGTGACTTGGAAAAGAATCAGGGAAGATTAATGTCAAGTGCCGCCTTCTCCTAGCTCCCCAGGGCCCAGACACGGCCGCCTCGGGAGAGACCTCTGAAGGACCGATTATTCCAGCCGCCTCAATTATGCAAACCACGCTGACATTTCTAGCAGGGAAGGACTGGCCGGAAGAGGGGGGAGGTCACTGCAAAGGGGACGATGCGGCCCCCTCTCCTCTCTCAGATCCCACGGCAGCTTTCATGGGGCCACGTGGAGCGGCCTGAAGCATGGGGCTGGCTTTCATGGGACCACGTGGAGCGGCCTGAAGCGTGGGGCTGGCTTTCATGGGGCCACGTGGAGCGGCCTGAAGCATGGGGCTGGCTTTCATGGGGCCACGTGGAGCGGCCTGAAGCATGGGGCTGGCGTTCCTCGGGTGGCCTGGGAGGGAGGTCATGGGGCCGTCGCCTCCCTGGGATCATGAGGGCTCACACACCCCTCACGTGGACTTCTCTTAAAGGGAGGGTCCTCCTCAGCAGCTTCCCACCCAAACCAAGGAGGAGGCTGAGGAGGCCAGGCTGCACCCTCCCCGCCCTGCAACGGCCGCAGGTAAGCTCAGGTGCGGCCACGCTCTGTGTGGATCTGTCTCCTCAGACCTCTAGCTTCTTTCTGATGAGGCCGTCTGCACGGGGCCCTGTGGGGGTGGCCCAGAGAGCTGTGCACAGTCAAGGGGGTGCCAGGATGATCCCTGAGGGACAAGGCCTGTGCCAGCCCACCACCACCTTGCTCCATCAAGCCGAGGCTCCCTAGGGCTGGCTTCCAAAGGCCCAGCTTCAGGGCTCGGGCTCCTTGCCTGTCACCCTTAGCACCTTACCTCGGTCCTTGGCTTCCCGGGGAGTGTGCCTGAGAAGCTAGGAGACTCCGAGTCCTTCGGGAGGGAGGCGTTCAGACCTGCAAGTCTTTATCAGCTGATACTTTTTCACATTTTTTTCTCTATTGATGCTAGAGACAGAAAGGAAGAGGGAGGGAGAGAGAGATAGAAACATCGATGAGAAAGAACATCGACTGGCCGCCTCCTGCACGCCCCCCACTAGGGATCAGGCCCACAACCTGGGCACGTGCCCTGCCCGGGAATCAAACCGGCGACCTCTTGGTGCATGGGCCGATGCTCACCCACTGAGCCACACCCGCTGGGCTATCATCTGATATTTTAACTATTAATTAAAACCTCAGGGCAAAGGTGGGTTATGCTACACAGGGCTCCAGGGGGACGTCCAGCTTCGTGCTCTGTGTCGGTGGGAGTGGGAACGGGAGGGGAGAAATCCCACGCCTAGGGGTCCATAAGGAGATCATCTTGGAGGCAGGCCCAAATTCACACAGCATCGCGCACACAGGGAGACACAGGGAGCCGAGCTAATGTCGTGGGCCATCCCCAGAGTGAAACACAGTGCAGTCACTTCTGAAGTGATAGCGACTGCACTGTGGCCATGTGCAGAAGGCCCTATTCCCATCACTCACACACACACACACACACACACACACACGCAATCTAGTCGCAGGCAAAGCCCAGGGACACACGGACAGGCTGCCCGTTGTTACTTCAGGAGGAGGCCACGTGGGGATGGTTTCTGAGAACATTTCCTCTTCTCCCTTTTGCTTTAATAATGTTCTGAAACTGTCTCGTTTTCTTTCCGTTACCAGGATATTTATCTTTTTTTTAAACCTTAAGCAAAAAGTTAGCCGAACTGGCGGGAGGTGGGGAAGAATGAAAATATTTAGAGGAACTGTTCAGGGGTTGAGCAGGGACAGGGAGCGAGGACAGAGGCGAGGTGAGGTGGGGGAAGAAAGACGAGACAGATTGCTGTGTGAGTGACATACTCAGCGAGGAACTAAGACAGGAGACGGCCTCTCCCGGGGCCGACTGAAATAGCACGGGTTTGATTTTTACGGGAGGATTGCCTTCTGGAATGTTCACCAAATATCATTCTGCAAATTAGCAGCAGTTCTAGCTCATGGCCTTGCAGCGAGGTTTGCAGCTTCAGTAGGCCACTCCCTGCAGTGTATGTAGCCGCTGCTGAGTGTCCCCATAATTGTCTGCATAGTATTGGTCCTCTCCTAGGAGAAGTGTGGAATGTGCTTTGGGTTGGCTCTTGGCAACCTCCCTGATTTGCTTTGGGAAGCTGATGAGTACAAGACAGACACGGGGGCATTTTCTGTGGCATCTCTGTTCACTTTCTCTTCATTTATAATCCTCTGGGGGCATCAGATATATTTAGAAAATTCTCTTTTGCGTTGGTTGAAAATGTTTTCAAGATGTCCTATAATTTGTGTGTGTGTGTGTGTGTGTGTGTGTGTGTAAATCCTGGACCTGGGAAGAAGAAGCCTTCACCCAGAGGAATAAGGGGAACAATCCCCCCAATCACCTAGACATAAATAGGGTTCAGTGTCTTGACACCTCCATAAAAAAGACAGTAGCAGTCATGCCGGTGGGCATAGGGGTCTGTTCATCTGACACCTGACACCCCCTTTTTCTAGCTCTGCTATCAGTCCTGAAGTCAGTGGCAGCATCCAGGAGGGGTAACCAGGGTGCGGAACAGATTGGTCCACTGCCCCCACACATGTATAGGCTACTATGGGGAGCACCGCCTAGAATTTCTAGAAACTGGGTCTTCATCTGCCATCACGTGGGGGGAAGGATGGATTTACGCTAAGAAAACAAGCTAATGTCAGTCCCGTGCTCCCCTCCCCAGCTCTGGGGTCTCCGCCTCTGCCCCCACCCCCTCTGGTGGGCTCCCACCCTCCTGGCGTGTTCTCAGCGCACACGTGGCAAGGACAGCGGGTCCTGTAGCTCGCCCCCAGGGCGGTTATGCTGGACAGGCCGCCAGAAAAGGGCGATGCTGAAGGCAGGTGGCCTCTCCCAGGCCGTGGGCCCCCCGAGACAGGGCATCGGGGTGGGCGACCTCCGCAGGGGTGGCGGGGGAGGGGTGGGCGGGAAGCATGACAGTCAGGGATCATGGCAACGGGGTCTTTTCTCGTTTGTCCGTCGTTGTAAAGGTGACACGTGAGCGGGTAAAGTTGTACCTGGTGAAGGCCCCGCGTTGGCCCTTCCGCCCCCACCTGCTGGGGCCGCGCTGGGCGGTCCCCAGTTCTAGACCCGCCCCCGTGCGCCTGCCCTGCAGGCTGATTTTATGTATGTATTTATTTTTTTAAATCTTCATCTGAGAATATATATACATATATATGTATGTGTGTGTGTGTGTGTGTGTATTTAATCCTACTCGAGGACATTTTTGCATTTATAATCAGATAGAGCAGGAGGGAGGGAGGAAGAGAGAGAAACATTGATATGAGAGAGACACATCCATTGGTTGTCACCCACATGACCCCAACCAGGGCCGGGGACCAACCTCAATCCAGGTACATGCCCTTGGCTGGAATCAAACCCAGGACTCTGGTCTGCAGGCTGACGCTCTAACCGCTGAGCCACACTGGCCAGGGGGGCAGCCGTAATTTTAAACTATGGAGCAGCTGGGTTTACAAAAGTCAAAGCAAATGAATGAAATTAATTCTATAACTTATTTAACATGATATTTTAAAAATATCATTTCAGCCCTGGCCAGTTCGCTCAGTCTTTAGAGGGTCGGCCCAAGGACCAATGAGTCTCGGGTTCGATTCTGGCCACGGGCACATACCTAAGTGGTGGTTCGTCCCCGGCCCTGGTTGGGGTCATGCGGGAGACAACCGGCTGATGTGTCCTTCTCACGTCGATGTTTCTCTCTCTCTCCCTCCCACTCTATCTGAAGATAAATAAAAAACTATCCTCGAGTGAGGATCAAAAGAAAAAAATCATTTCAATTTTAAAAACGTAGTAATGAGATACTCCCTGTCCTTTTTTTTTTTTAATCCTTATCGGAGGACATTTTTTGTTCAGGTAGAGTGGGAGGGAGAGAGGAAGAGAGAGAAACATCGACGTGAAAGGGACACATCGAGTGGCTGCCACCCGCACGACCCAACCAGGGCCGGGGACAAACTGCAACCGAGGTACACGCCTTTAGCGGGAACGGAACCTGGGTCTCTCTGGACCGCAGGCCGATGCTCCAACTGCTGAGCCAAACTGGCCAGGGCTCCCTGTCCTTTTTATAATAAGTTTTTGAAATCCAGAAATGGCCTGTTGACGGGGGCCAGGGCCTCCTCAGAGCCGGGGGGTGGGAGGACCTCTGTGGTGTCACCCCTCCGTGCACGTGGAGGCGGGCGGTTGTGCCGGGCTCAGGTGGGCAGGTGCTGCGACTCTCCGCACGGGAGTGTGTCTGGCCCACAGGTGCCTGCAGCCACAGACAAGGGCAGGCCCAGGTGGCGGGACCCACAGCCACCTGCCCGCAGCTGTGTGGGACCTCACCCCTCCCCAGGAGCAGCCAGCAGTCAGGATTCTCACCCACACCCTCCCTCTTCGTGAATAAGGGGCGATTCTCTGTATAAACGAGTCAAACCGAGTCCACGTGTGGGCCACATGCGGCCGCAGGCTGACAGCGTGGGGCGTCTGCTCAAAATAGACACAGGAGATCGGCGGTTTCTTTGGGCTAAACTGGTCCACAGTCATTTCACTGTGCAGCCTGCTGTTAATTTTGGCCCAAGAATCAAGGCCACTGAGTAAACAGAGGCTCGCTGAGCAGTGAACCAGCTCCCATGTTTAGAAGCCACTTACTTCTGAGGTGGCAACGCCCTGTGGTCCAGGCTCCACCCACCCCTCTGCCACATTCACCCCATCCTGAACCCCTCCCTCCTGAACCCCTCGCCGGAGGGTCGCCCATCTGCGTGGACATGGGCCCGCACGTCACATTCTCCTGGCTCCTTGTGGCGTCTCGGCTCCCGTCACAGGACACGTCTCCCGGGGCTGGTGCTGGGGTCCCCTTGCTCGGGCCCTTCCCTCGGGATCAGCATAAAGCCCACAGCAGGCCGGACAAGGAGCACGTGGGTGACCACCATGCAACCGTCTGTAAAAGGCTAACCGGTCATGTTCGTAGCAGATGTTTCTTCTTTCCTTTCTTAAAAAAACAAAACAAAAAAACTCTGGCAGCCCCAGTTCCATGCTTTTTAGCCCAGTGGCCTCTGACCTCCCTCCACAAGCTGGCATGGCCCCTCACGGACACCTGGTCCTTGGCGGAGGGGCCGTGGAGGCCCCCCGACCCCGCGTCCGCCCTCCGCGTCCCTGGCCTTTCTGCGCAGCCCTGTCCTCGGCTCCTTGGGGCTCGGACCCCAGCCACCTTTCTCTTTTTGCGTGGTCGCTCATCAGCCATCCCAGGGATTTCCATGACTTTAGTTGCCACCTATACACTGAGTCCCAAACTCCTGCCACCAGCCACGGAGAGGCCTCTGCTGCCGCCTGGAGCCCGGCGCCCGGCGAATGCTCGTTTCCTCCCCACACTGGTCCCCAGCTGCCCAGCTCCGTAAACTGCAGCCCAGCCACCCTGTTCCACCAGTCAGAAACCCAAGGTCATTAACGGGTTCCTCCCGGTCCCTCGCCCTCATCGGCATCGGGTCCATGGCCTGCCTCTCCACCCCCACCAAATACCGCCAATCTGCACCCCACTCCATCTCCCCCGCTGTTGTGCACCTCCAACACCTCTGCCCCCACCACACTCCAGCCTTCCTGCCTGCCTCCCCTTTGCCCATGTTCATGCGTTCAAGGTGTCCCCGGCTTGCCAGTTACTACGGCCTGAAGTCCGGGCCCTGCAGAGGGTGCCCGGCCTGCGTCTCCAGTGTCCCCACTCCAGCTGCAGGCTCCTCCACCCACTGGGTGGCCTCCCTTCTGCTCTGGCCGATGGGAGCCCAGCAGCCTTGGCAATGCACAAACTCGGCCATTTATTCCTTCACAGCACAGGGCTGCGGCGGACTCTGGGGGGGGGTCAGTGGGATGAAGGACAGGAAGCAGGGGTGGGGTGGGACAGAGAGACTGGAACGCTGAGGGCATGCCTGATATGCCCCCACCCCCAAGAGTACTGCAGGCAAAGTGTGCCTCTTGTTTGTCCTCAGAAGATTCGCGAGCCTTTCTGGACACTCAGCAGTAACTTGGAATTTTGAATGGAGGACATTCTTAAGTAAACTTGTAAAAAATCAATCGTTAACACTAAAGCAAAGTACTCCCCCCACGCCCCCTCACCCCCTGGGAAACTGCGTCAGTCACATGCTAGCTTTTTCATGAGAAAAAAGAATGGCTTTCTGTGAGGCCGAGAAGTGGGCTGAGCCTGAAGAGGGCTGGCACGGGGCACTCAGAAACCCTCCGGGGTTGGGAGGTGCCTGCTCAGATATTTTGGGTAGACTTCCTGTCAATGGCATATTCGTTTTTCAAAAGGAAAAGAATGAACTCCGGTGACAACCTGGGTCTAATGTCCACTTCTTTCTCTCCCAGGGACAGAAAGCTTGGATAGAAAAAACCTTTTGCAAACAGGAATGTGTCTTCATCATTCCCAGCACTAAAGACCCTAACAGGTAAATCGGAAGCCACAGTTAGACCGTGATCCAAACCCCACGGTCCACCAGCTGCCAGCAGCTGTTACTCTAGTGTCTGTGGGAGGGGAAGACGGCTGGCCGGACTCTCTTCCCCAGGAGTCACCAGCCAAGGGGTCACTTGGACCAATACGTTCCCATGTTAAGAGGCCAACATGCTGGAGAAAGAGCTACTTAACCCACCAAGTCCGCCTCTCACCCTCCTGTGAACTCACACGGGGATGCCCCGCACCCCAGCTCCTGAGTCTCAGTGAGATCACAGAGCTGAGGGCTGGAGACACATTTCCAGGGTAACTGTGTGAGTTTCCTAATGCCATTCAGATGCAAAGGAGTTTCCATCACAGGAAAGATCTGTGTGGTGATGTGAACTAGACGTACCTTTATGAAAGCGCTCACACCTACACAAACGTGTGTGGATGTGCAAAAGAACGGATTTAGACTCCTGTCTCACACCATGTATGACGATGAACTCGAAACGGATAAAGTCCTAAATGTAAGAGTGAAAACTATGAAACTCTTAGATGAACACACAGGAGTAAGTCTTCATGACCTTGGATTCAGCTAAAGATTCATAGATCTGACATCAAAATCTTGAGCAGCAAAAGAAATACACTTTTTTTTTTCTTTACTGATTTTAGAGAGAGAGAGAAATATCAATGAGAGAGAACATGGATTGGCTGCCTCCTGCATGCCCCACACCGGGGATCTGGCCCACAACCTGGGCATGTACCCTGAATGGGAATTGAACCAGCAACCTCTTGGTGCAGGGTCGACACTCAATCACTGAGCCACACCAGCCGGGCAAGAAATACACTTTATTTTATTTTACTTTTTTCCTTTATTGATTTTTTAGAGCTAGAGGAAGGGAGAGGGAAAGAGAGAGAAACATCAATGACAGAGAACACTGATTGGTCACCTCCTGCATGCCCCCCACTGGGAGTTTGGCCCACAACCTGGGCATGTGCCCTGACCGGAAATCAAACCAGCGACCTCTTGGTGCAGGGTCAACACTCAACCACTGAGCCACACCAGGTGGACGAGAAATACACTTTAACATTACTTATATTGAGAAATGTTTTACAAGGTAATAGAAGAATTCAATATATATATATATATATATATATATATATATATATATTTTTTTTTTTTCCCAATTCTCACTCAAGGACATTTTTTTCTATTTATCTTCAGATAGAGTGGGAGGGAGGGAGAGAGAGAAACATCAATGTGAGAGGGACACCTTGACTGGCTGCCTCCCGCACGACCCCAACCAGGGCCAGGGATAAACCACAACCGAGGTACGTGCCCTTGACCGGAATCGAACCTGCGACTCATTGGTCCATGGGCCGACACTCTAACCACTGAGCCAAACCGGCCGGGGCCCAACAATATTTTGAAAAACCTTGGAACATGACTCTACCCAGAGGGCATGATTGCATTCTGCCACAGAATGTTCAGTAATTGGTGCCACAGTGACATTTTCAAGACATCAGAAAGGGTTCAACTACGTCCAGTAAGACTTGGCTTGGGGTGGCGAGCCCACACCACAATATACAGATGATGTATCGTACAACTGTACACCTAAACCTATATAATTTTATTAACCAATGTCACCCCAATAAAAAAATGTCCAGTAAGGAAGGGCACCATCCAACGTGCTTATCATGGCCTGGTGTGGAAACACACGTGTGCTGATGGTCGGGAAAGGGCCATTTCTGCCCGAGAAGCTGGGTCAGCAAGGTTACGTCTCTCTGTTCAGGGGAAGGGCCGTTGCAGAAAGACTGTTCAGCCTTTGTTTACAGGTGTTGCTGCGGCCAGCTCACCAACCAGCACACTCCACCTCTGCCCAGTGTGACATCCGGCAAAAACGGGGAGGAACACAAAGAGGGGGAGACGCAGCCTGAGAAATGGTCTGTGGGCAAACACACCCAGAGCTCCCCCACCGACGCCTACGGGACCCTCGAGTTCCAGGGTGGGGGGTACTGCACTAAAGCCATGGTAAGACTGCCTTAGACAGGATGTCACCCAGCCCACGCCCGTCAGAGACCCCGCCTCCCAGACCCCACGTGCAGGCCCCTGGGAGTTCTTTCGGGGGTGGGCTCAGTCATCCCAGAAATATATCTGCATGCTCAGATGTTTACATTTTTTGTATATTTATTTATTTTAGATTTTATTTTTATTTTTTTTGGTACGTGCCCCTAGCGGGAACCGAACCCGGGACTCTCTAGTCTGCAGGCCGACGCTCCAACTGCTGAGCCAAACTGGCCAGGGCTATTTATTTTAGAGAGAGAAACATTGATTTGTTGTTCCACTTATTTAATTTTTTTTTTTTTTAGAGAGAGAGAGAGAGAAACATCAGTTGGTTGCCTCCCGCGCATACCCTGACTGGGGACCAAACCTGAAACCTAGATATGTGCCCCAAACGGGAATCGAACCCACAACCTTCTGGTGTACGGGATAACGCTCCAACCACCTGAGCCACACCGGCCAGGGCTGCTGTTCCACTAGTCACTCAGTCATCAGCTGACTCCTGAATGTGCCCTGACTAGGGATCGAACCCACCACCCTGGCGAAGCAGGACGGCACTCTAACCACTGCACTACCCGGCCAGGGCTTGGCCGCGAGGTTTAGAAACTGGGCATTGCTCCCTTAAACCCACACCGGAACCGTGAACCCACAGACGATGCGCTAGCCCAGTCTGCGCCCTTATTCATCATCCCACCTCTAGGGATGAGGGAGAAATTACGTTATTTGTTTTTTGGGTTGTCTGGGGTTATTTTTTCTTTTAACTGTGGGCCTTCCACCCTGCTGAAGTGGGTTAGGAGTGTCTGGAAATACTTCCCTCTGCACGGCATCCACAGTCTCCCTGGCCTGCGTTCAGCTGGCCAAGAAGACGGAGAACTTCCCCGCTTTGCCTCTGAGCAGGGAGCCCCCCAGGGGAGGTGTCCGCATGGCGATCCCTTTCGGCGAGCTGAGTAACACCCCACACCCCCGGTGAGGTCCAACACCCGTTCAAATACAACTCTGTGTTCCAAGTACCAGAACCTAGTGTCAATATCCTCATGGACACGAGAAGCCGGTCATGGGGCCAAGGCCGTTAACCTCTTCTTCACCTTGAGGGGAAGGTCAAGTCTGAAGGTTGGCCAGTGATCCTCATTATCATTCCCCACTCAATCTGACAACATCCTGTCCAACCTCCAGGGCCCTGGTTCTAGCTGAGCCAGCTTTGGGGTTGCATCCTACAAGATTAGGGTTGTCAGGCAAAGTACAGACACTAGTTAATGTCAGAAAAACAACGGATGCTTTTTTATTTTTTACTTATTTTTATTTTTTTACATTAATCTTCAGATAAAGCGGGAGGGAGAGAGAAAGGAAGAGAGAGAGAAACATCGACGTGAGAGAGACACATCGACTGGTTGCCACCCACACGACCCCAACAGGGCCGGGGCCAAACTGCAACTGAGGTACGTGCCCTTAGCAGGAACCGAACCCGGGACTCTCTGGTCCGCGGGCCAATGCTCTAACCGCCGAGCCAAAGGGCCAGGGTGTAGATACTTTTTTAGTATGAGTATGTTCCAAATCTTGCACGGGGCATGCTTACACTACAACATTTTTTGTTGTTCATAGGAAATTTAAATTTAACTGGGCGTCCTGGACTTTACTTGCTGAATCTGACCCCCCCTCCCCAAGTTCCCTTCCGTCACGTGGCCACAGGCTCATGTAGAGACCCCAGCACCTGAGGGGCGGGGCCACAGGGCTCTCTCTTGGACACGAGCCCTGTCCCTTGTACCAGGTGCTCAGCGTCACACACTCTTACAGTATATTCGCGTGTCCTATGACACGAAGCCAGATTCGCTGCTCCATCTCATGGTGAAAGACTGGCAGCTCGAACTCCCCAAGCTCTTGATATCTGTGCACGGGGGCCTCCGGAACTTTGAGATGCAGCCCAAGCTGAAGCAGGTCTTCGGGAAAGGCCTGATCAAGGCCGCCATGACCACCGGTGCCTGGATCTTCACCGGGGGCATCAGCACCGGTAAGAGCAGAGCCTCTCCCGTGCTATAAACTCGCCAACCCAGAACTCATGGTTCCCAAACAACTTTAGAATAACCAAGATTGAAGAAATCCAGATGTATTGCATCCTGATAATATTTATGACAGAAGGGAAGTATTTTTAAAAATATGGTTTTTGTTGATTTTTTAGAGAGAGGAGGAGAGAGAAACATCGACGTGAGAGAGAAACATCAATGGGCTGCCTCCTGCACGCCCCCTACTGGGGATCAAGCCCACAACCCAGCATGTGCCCTGACTGGGAATTGAACCGGGACCTCTCAGTCCATGGGACGATGCTGAACCCTCTGAGCCACACTGGCCGGGCTGTTTTCTCTTTTCTAAGAGCGAACGCGCGGTGACTAGTTATTGTGAAGTCAGACTTGCGGTGGACTTCCTTTTCATGGTCATGGTGAAGAGCGTGATGTCTCATCCGTGGTTCCACACCGAATGGAGTGGCTCAGAGAAGGGGTCCCTGAAGTTCACAAAGAGGATGCGATGGGAGGGAAAGGGCCCACGAAGGTGACTTATGGCTGCCCACAGGTGTCATCAGCCACGTCGGGGACGCCTTGAAAGACCACTCCTCCAAGTCCAGAGGCCGGGTCTGTGCCATCGGGATCGCCCCGTGGGGCATCGTGGAGAATAAGGAGGACCTGATTGGAAAGGACGTAAGTGTTTTCTCCCCGGACAGTGGCAATTTTTTAAAAAATCAAAATCTGCCCTGGCTGGTTTGGCTCCGCGGTTAGAGCGTCGGCCCGCGGTCCAGAGAGACCAGGGTTCGGTTCCTGCTAAGGGCACATGCCTCGGTTGCAATTTGGCCCCAGTCCTGGTTGGGTCATGCGGGTGGCAGCCACTCGATGTGTCCCTTTCACATCGATGTTTCTCTCTCTCTCTCTTCCTCTCTCTCCCTCCCACTCTACCTGAACAAAAAATGCAAAAAGCTCCTCGGGTGAGGATAACAATAAATAAATTAATCAATCAATCAATTTAAAAATTTTTTTTTTTTTAGTGGGAGGGGGAGGGGAGAGAGAGAGGACCATCAATGTGAGACAGACACATCAATTGGTTGCCTTCTGCATGGCCCCAACCAGGGCTGGGGATCGAACCTGCAACTGAGGTACGTGCCTTGACTAGAAATGGAACCCTTGACTCTATGTCTGGGGGCCAACACTCTAATTGCTGAGGCAAACTGGCCAGGGCAAAAAAATCAAAATCTTTGCTTTGAGATCGTTGTAGATTCCCCTGCAGTTACAAGAAATAAGAAGGAGAGGTCCTGTACACCCTCCCCTTTCTGCACCGGGAGCATCTTGCAAAACTAGGGCTCAATAGCACAACCAGGATCGACGTTGATACCATGAAGACAGAGTGGTTCCACCACCACTCGGACCCCCGTGTGCCCTTGAACACCCACCCAGTTCCCTCTCCCATCCCCGGCAGCCACTGACCTGCCTCCTCTACAACATCATCATTTCAAGGATGTTGAATACATGGGACCACATGACACGTAAGCTTTTCATTCCACAGTGATTCTCTGGAGACCCTGCTTTTTTGTGTATCCGCACAGTTTTTGAAAACTGTTTTCACTGATTTTTTAAAGAGCGAGGAAGGGAGAGACAGAAACATCGATGTGAGAGAGATACATTGATCGGATGCTTTCTACACGCCCCCTACTGGGGATCAAGTCCCCAACCCAGGCATATGCCCTGACCGGGAATCGAATCGGGACCTCTCAGTCCATGGGACGATGCTCAGTCCACTGAGCCACCCTGGCCGGGCCAGGTCTGTCCTCTCCATTGCTCAGTGGTATCCCACAGCACAGATGAGCCATGGTCTGTTTAACCACTGACCTCATGGTGTGCATGTGGGCAGCTTCCAACCGGCTATTACAAATAACGTGCCGTGAACGTTTATGGACAGGATTTCACTTAGGTACGTTTGTATTTCTCTGTGAGCAATGCCCAGGAGTACAATGGCTGGGCTGGCATTATCTAAAATAACATTATTCTTTTCTAATTTAATATAGAAATTCGCACACACAAAAGTCCTCCTACCCTGGCTGGTGTGGCTGGATGGTTAGAGCGTCGGCCCATGAACCAAAGGGTCACAGGTTCGACTCCTGGTCAAGGGCACGTACCTGGGTTGCAGGTTTGATCCCCAATTGAGGTCTGTGTGTGTGCGGGAGACAACCAATCAATGTGTCTCTCTCACATTGGTGTTTCTCTCTCTCCCCCTCCCTCCCTTCTACTCTCTCTAAAATCAATGGAAAAATTATACTTGGGTGAGGGTTAACAACAACAGCAAAACCCAAAACACAGACAGAACAACAAAACCCTTCATTCGAAAGGAAAAGAGAGTACCCGCTGTCTGAAATGCACACAGTTAGATGGAGCCGTTGCTACATAATCCATATCCTGGCTTCCCCCGCCGGTGTGACCAGTTCTGAGCTGTGCTGTGTATTCGGCAGGTGACGAGAGTGTACCAGACCATGTCCAACCCTCTGAGCAAGCTGTCTGTGCTCAACAACTCCCACACGCACTTCGTCCTGGCCGACAACGGCACCCGGGGCAAGTACGGCGCCGAGGTGAAGCTCCGGAGGCAACTGGAAAAGCACATCTCTCTGCAGAAGATCAACACAAGTAAGTCTGGCCAAGGCCACGGACAGGGCCACCAGGAACCAACTGCCCCGGGTGTACAGCCCTGCCCTCGATTCCCGTCAGGTCCATGGAAGATGACTCACCTCGACCCTTCTCCTTATCGACCTACAAAGCACTCATTGAACTACATCGTCAGGAGGCTTTGCCCCGAGGTAACTAGGAGGGTTGACACAAAAAACAGCTCTGTGGCGGTTGCCATGGTGATGGCACTGCCTCCCACGCTGTCCAATGGTGCTTGTTCCCCAGAACTCCTGTAGTTATTTTTCCGACGTCTGAACAAAAAATATTTCTCAAAGACTTAGTCTGATTTCCTCTATCCACTGTTATGTGATCAAGTTGAATAGATTTAGCTCTGGTCTCTCACCTAGATCCAGACGGGCCAGGTGGAGAACCCCTTGGGGAGGGCACTGCCCAGGCTGGTCCAGTAGCGCCTCCCGGGGGAGGATGCTGAGGTCCAGCCAGAGAGAAAGGAGTGAGGTTCCAGCAGAAGAAATGCCAACAGTCCGTCGGGACGGAAAGAACCGGCGTAGCCGCTGGGAGCAGGTTCACGCTCCCGTCATGGGCAGACGACTGTTGGAAAGTGATGGGAGAAAGTATTGTTTTTTCCACGCCTGCACGATTTCTGTGAAAGCCTGGAAAAGGGTCACGGCGAGGTAGATTGGAGGGGCTGTGGCTGCAGAGGTTAGAATGGAGGACCGACGACGAACACCGAGGGTGTCTGCGGCATCAGCTCGCCTCTGACGGACCGGCCGTGACTGTGTTCTGTCCCCACGGGCTCTGATGTTTCTGACCTGCATGCTCCACTCTGCCCAGCTTCTCCTGTGACTGGTGGGCTTCCCTTTGTCATCCTTTGCCTGGGGCTCTGAGTGGGGCAGGGACAGCAAAGGGATGTTCAGTTGTCATCTCTCGCAGCGAGGGGTTTTGGGGAGTCCTGCCTACACCACGAAGAATTAATTCCACTCTGTCTCTACACAAGACGGCGAGGTGGCCGCCATCATCCTGCGGACCTCAAGTGCTAGGCCTGGCTTGGGCTGGGAACCCCAAAGGCAGGGTCCCGGTCATCTCGGCCCATTTCCCAGTCTCTGAGCCGGGGCCAGGCAGAGCTGACCCTCAGGTACACATCTGCTGAACTGAACGTAACGAGATGACTCTGGTCAGAGTCGGTGAGAGTGTTTGGAAGTTCCTGGCGGCAGAAATGCACAAGGAAGCGCACGAGAACTCTGAACCCCCCTCGAGAGTCTGCGCTCTCCTGGCGCAGGCAGCAGACTTGAGGTGCACAGAGCGCTCAGGTCCCCCGACAGTTTCCGGTATGCCCTCATCACCCCTCTGGGAGATAAAGCAGGCACGGTCATGACTCACCGGGCAGATGGCCCTCTAAGGCTCATGGTGGCTTGTAACTGGCCCAGTGTCATACGGCCAACACCGGAGAGGCCAGAAATTGAACTGAGGTCCCCCATCACTGGTCCCCCTTTACTGTGTCATTCTTTTTTTGTTTTAATCCTCACCGGAGGATGTTTTTCCCTTTATCTTCAGATAGAGCAGGAGAGTGGGAGAAAGGCAGAGAGAAACATCGACGTGAGAGGGACACATTGGTTGCCTCCTGCATGACCCTAACTAGGGCCGGGGACGAACCGCAACCGAGGTATGTGCCCTTGACCGGGATCGAACCCGCCAGTCATTGGTCCACGGGCCGATGCTCTAACCACTGAGCCAAACCGGCCAGGGCTACTGCGTCATTCTTTAGGGGACAACGATCCAGGGTGCAGATGTCAGATCCTGAGGCAGGGCAGCAGGGGAGGTATTTTATTTTATTTTTAGCAAAAGGAATCTCCCAGTGTCCCTCACATCTCACCTTGAAGCAGCCCCATGCATGCCAGGTGGGTTCTCCACGGAGCTTAACCACAGCTGCTTCCAAAGGCCCTCGCCGTCTGGTACACTAGCCTCTCCCGGGGAGGCCGGAATACGGGGTTGGCACCAGAACAAACACTCACCCAGCTGGGACGTCTGCCCAGCTGTGAAGGTGCAGGCTCAGACGGGACCAGGAGCGGGCAGTGCGGGGGTGCTCTGACGGCGGGCGGTGTGTGTTGCAGGACTGGGCCAGGGTGTGCCCGTCGTGGGCCTCGTGGTGGAAGGGGGCCCCAACGTCTTCGCCATCGTCCTGGAGTACCTCCGAGAGGAGCCTCCCGTCCCCGTGGTGGTTTGTGACGGCAGCGGACGTGCCTCGGACATTCTGTCTTTCGCGCACAAATACTGTGAGGAAGGAGGGTAGGATTTCTGACGTGGTCCAAAGGGTGGGGTTTTTATTTACTTTTATCTTTTTGTTAATCCTCACCTGAGGATATCTTTTCTATTGGTTTTTTGAGACAGTGGAAGGGAAGGAGGGATGGGGGGGAGGGAGAGAGAGAGAAACATTGATGCGAGAGACACATCGATTGCTTGCCTCCCACACGCCCCCTACTGGGGCTGGGGATCGAACCTGCAACCCAGGTACACGCCCTTGACCGGGAGTCAAACCCATGACCCTTGGGTGCGTGGGCCAACGCTCTAACCACTGCGCACACCGGCCAGGCAAGGCTGGGATTTTAGCTGCTTTCCTGTTAAACCAAGAAGGAAGCCTTAGCCATTCCAAAAACACTGACCCCCATTTACTAGCCCCCCATTTCCCAGGTCGGCAGGAAAGGGAGCTGTGGAGACCACGGTGCTGCTAACAGAATTCTTCCTCGGCGGCAACACCCTCTCTTCCAGCTTCATTTTCCCTTATAAGGCTTTCAACAAGCCTGGGATTTAGGGCAAGTGTGAGTCCCGGGACCCCCTCCAGGGGAAAAGCTTCCAGTCAGAGATGCCAGACGGACACACAGAGCTGTCGGGTTCCGCACGTACACAGACCTCACTTCTCCGTGGTGTTTCCTTCTAACAGGACCATAAACGAATCCCTCCGGGACCAGCTCCTGGTCACCATTCAGAAAACATTTAATTACAGCAAGACGCAGTCCCATCAGCTGCTTGGGATGATAATGGAATGCATGAAGAAGAGGGAGCTCGTAAGTGTCTCGCGTTTACGTCCAAGCCGGCTCCACAGAGGGAATCGGGTTTCCTTCCTAATTCTGCCCATGTGTGCGGGACGGAGCTGTTCATATTCTTCCAAGAGGTGGGTGACGGAGTCCGCACCACCCTGGCCGTCAGGTCCACGTGAAGGAAGCACGTGAGCTCACGCAGAGGCAGGACCCAGGAGCTTTCAGAACTTAGTGGACGTCAGTGACCTCACGCCATGTCAAGCCAATCCTAAGGGTCATGACATTAATCCGACCTCCAGATTCGAGGAGACATATACCACCACCCTTTTTAGGGGAGCTGGTAAAAGTCTATCACATCACTTTCCAAACCAAACAGGCCGACCGGAGACACCACGGGTTCGGTTCTAGACCGCCGCAATAAAGCGAGTACCGCAACAGAGCGAGTCGTACCTTTAGCTGGTGGAGGCCTTGCCTTCCAGGTGTAAAAAGCGCAATACCTGCGAGGCGCAACAGAGCAGAGCACGACAGAATGAGTTGCCTGTAGTCTTTTCCCACTCCTTGCCTCCTCAGTTATGCTTATAAGGAACAGGCATTGTTGCTGCCTCCTCAAAATGCGAAGTCTGCAAGTTCCCTACAAACACAGGCACACTTTGGAGATACTGCAGGTTTGGTTTCAGATGACCACAATCAAGCAAATGTTGCAATAAAATGAGTCACACAAATTTCCCCCCAGTGCATATAAAAGTTGTTTACACTATACTGTAGTCTACTAAGTGTGCAGTAGCCTTACGTCTAAAAAGCAATGTAGGCAGCTCAATTAAAAATTACTTCATTGCTAAAAAATGCTGACCATCACCGGAGCCCCTGCACAGTTGAAGTCTCTCGGCTGGTGGAGGGTTTGCCTTCCGTCTGTAAACAGTCCCTGCAGAACACAGCACAACGAGGTTTGCCCGTACATCAGATCTAGTAGCGGTGACCCTGTGGTCTCCCGTGGCCATTCAGACCTTGCCGCGTGGATCCCTAGTGAAATGAGAGAGCGGGTCCGCGTTCAGTCTGGGCCAGAGCACTGGGCGTAAATGGGTTTGCTCCCAGCATCACTGCCTGGTGTCCATGTCAGCCTCTGGGGGCCTCTGTGTAAGACTCCCCCGCTCTCCTCCTCGTTCCCAACTGTGCTTCACGTGGTCTCTTCACGATCAACCTGTTTGCAGGTCACCGTGTTCAGGATGGGAGCTGAGGGGCAGCAGGACATGGAGATGGCGATCTTAACCGCCCTGCTGAAAGGTGAGCCCGGGGACGGCGGCTCTGGCCTCCCAGTGCAGGCCTGGCCGGCCACCTGTCTCCTCCTGCCGGGAGTTGTGTGGGTGGTGACGGCGCCCCGAGTCAGCCAGCTGCCTGGAGGGGCCCCGTCTGAAGCCAGGGTAGAAAGACAAGGCTGGAGGTGGGTTTCCTGGTCGGGCCGCTTTCTGTGGGGCCTGTGGCCCGTGATGGGCTGAAGTCACAACCGGTTTCCATCTGTAACCAGTTGATTAAGGTTTCGACTCCTAGAGGGTGAACACCAAGTGGTTGGTTGGTGTGTTATTCGGGCAAGCACTGCATTCTGTAGTGCGATGTCCAATTTCCTGCCCCTCTCCTAAGGCAGGCTGCGACCTGGCCACTCAGGGGCTGCCCGGGGACACTCACTTCCTGTCTGTCTTTGGCCAGACTGGGACGGTGAGGAGAGCAGGAGAGGGCAGGGTGTCACCATCAGCTGGCTGCCTGGCCCGGCTGGGCCACTGCTCGGGGCTGTGCTCACCTCCAGCCCCATCACCTGCAGACCCCGCCCCAAGGCTCCAGATAAGGGTCCGGAGTCACGGCTCCTCCTTCCCAAGCAGCTGGCTGGGAAGGGGCTGCCTGCACCCTCCTCCGGGGCAGCCTTGGAGAGGATGCAGTTCTTAGCTCGGGCAACAGCAAGGGCAGCCGGCTTAGTTCCAGCCCGGGGGCGGGGCCGGGAGCCTGTGCTCACCGCCCACTGGAGAGCCGCGTGGTCCAGGCTCAGAGAGCGGAGCCTCCCTTCTGCCTTTCCAGGAACGAACGCATCGGCTCCGGACCAGCTGAGCTTGGCGCTGGCCTGGAACCGCGTCGACATAGCGCGAAGCCAGATCTTTGTCTTCGGGCCCCACTGGCCGGTGAAACTGTTTTCCACTCCATCCCTCTTGTCGGGCCTTGCCTGGATGATGCGTTCCATGTGCGCCCCTGGGACACGGGTCCCGGGAAATGAGCTGGGATTTCTCCTGGTTCAGCTCTTAGATTATTAGGAGACGCTGCAGTTTAACCTCCAAGAACTGGGAGGAAGTGAGCTGCCCACGCTAATCCGACTCCAACCAGGGCGCGCGTGAGGACATGACCCTAAATACCCGAGCGCGGCTGGTGGAAGTGGGCGTTTACCCCTTTAAACCAAAGACGGAAAGTAGCTCATTAAAATGAATACAATGATTGCATTGAGAGCACTGGTTTTTCAAACTCGGTTCCATGACACCCCGGAGGCCTAGAGAACTGTGTGTGAGCGTGTGCACGTACCCGTGTTCACATGAGTGCATGTGTGTGCTGATGTGTACATGGATACACGCGTGCACGTGTGCCTGCGTGCAGAGCTGAGGGTCGTCTAGACCACCAGCTCTAACACTTTCTCCCAATTCTGCTTGCTGTGGACGGCAGCCCCTGGGGAGCCTGGCCCCCCCGACGGACAGCAAGGTCACGGAGAGGGAGAAGAAGCCACCCACAGCCACCACCAAGGGGGGCAGAGGGAAAGGAAAAGGCAAGAAGAAAGGGAAAGCGAAGGAGGAGGTGGAGGAAGAAACTGACCCCCGGAAGCTCGAGCTGCTGAACTGGGTAGGTGGGGAGTCTCGGCTCCTGTTTCTGGGGATCACTGAGATCATGGAGCCAAGCGCTCCTGCTCGGGGGGGGGGGGGGGGATAAAGCCGCGGAGGGGGGTGCTGCCATGCGGTCAAGCTCGACAGCAGGTCTCTGCCCGGCACACACCAAAGACGCTCGGTGTGAAAACGTGGGAAATGCTCCAACTATCGCAGAACAAAACGAGAAGCCTGAGGCTGGGTGGAGGGAAGTGACAGTGCCCATATCCAGCCTGCCACTGAGGGGACCCAGGCCAGGCAGGCGCGGGCCTCTGCGGTGACATGCCCTGCACTGTCGCTGGCCCCACCCGGCCCCACCCGGCCGCCACAGGCAATTCTAGGTCGAGGACACACTCTCCAGCAAGCCGCCCATTGTATGAGGGCCACAGGTTGCATCGTTTATGGACAGAAACGTAAATGATAAATAAAGTGGCACAATCTACCACCTCAAAAAAAACACTGCCCACGGAGGCAGGAGCTTGAAGATTTAAGTGCTGATCACGGTTTTATCTGGAAAAGCAGCCACGACTCGTGTGGGTGTTCTTCCTTGTGTTTTTATATATATTAAAAAAATGTTTTTTCTTTATTGATCTTTATTTATTTATTTATTTATTTTTTATCCTCACCCGAGGACATTTTTTCCATTTTTTGTTCAGATAGAGCAGGAGGGAGAGAAAGAGAGAGAGAGAGAGAAACATCGACGTGAAAGGGACACATCCACTGGCTGCCACCCACACGACCAACCAGGGCCGGGGACAAACTGCAACCGAGGTACATGCCCTTAGCGGGAACTGAACCCGGGTCTCTCCGGACTGCAGGCGGACGCTCTAACCGCTGAGCCAAACTGGCCAGGGCTCTTTATTGATTTTTAGAGAGAGAGGAAGGGAGAGAGAGGGAGAGAGAAACATCGATTGGCCGCCTCCTGCATACCTCCCACTGGGGGTCGGGCCCACAGCCTGGGCATGTGCCCTGATCGGGAATTGAACTGGCGACCTCTTGGTTCAGGGTCGGTGCTCAACCACTGAGCCACACCGGCTGGGCTAAAGCAAAGCTAATAAGCTAGTTTAATTAAAACAGAACTGGAGCCCTGGCCGGTTTGGCTCAGCGGTTGGAGCATCGGCCTGCGGACCAGAGAGTCCCAGGTTCGGTTCCCGCTAGGGGCACGTACCAAAAAAACAAAACAAAAGAAAAACAGAATTGGAAACTGGAGGCAGCCACAGCAGGTTGGCTGTAATTCTGCCTTGTCTGCAACTTGTTTTAAAAAGGAGACTATCACTTATCAGAGTTGGACCGCTGGTCTGATAGATAGAGGTCAACCTGGCGAGGAAGGAGAGGGGCGTTTACTGAAGACAAAGAGCAGAGGGCAGCCTGCTCAGAAAGCTCAGGGCCTGGGGGTCAGGACAGGCTGTCTGAGATGCTTCCAGCCCGCCTCCTCCCTGCGCAGGTGAACGCGCTGGAACAAGCCATGTTGGACGCCTTGGTCCTAGACCGCGTGGACTTCGTGAAGCTCCTGATTGAAAATGGGGTCAACATGCAGCACTTCCTTACCATCCCGAGGCTGGAAGAGCTTTACAACACGGTGCGTGTCCGAGGGAGGCGGGCAGCCAGCCACCGGTCCCGGGCGCGCTGCGTGCGTGAGGGCCTGGAGTTACGGAAACAGCGTTTCTGCTCGGAGGGCCACCACTTGATGGCAGGCAGGCATTCTTTTTTTTAAATTTTTTAATTTTTATCCTCATCCGAGGACATATGTTTCCATTTTTTGTTCAGATAGAGTGGGAGGGAGAGAGAGGGAGAGAAAGAGAGAGAGAAACATCGACATGAAAGGGACACCTCAAGTGGCTGCCACCCGCACAACCAACCAGGGCCGGGGACAAACCGCAACTGAGGTACACGCCCTTAGCGGGAACCAAACCCGGGTCTCTCGGGACCGCAGGCCGACGCTCTAACCGCTGAGCCAAACTGGTAGGGCCAGGCATTTTTTTTTTTTAGTTTTAAAAAATTCTTTATTTGAATGAAAATCTGGGCAAGGTCCATACTTTGCTGCTGACATGTCTCTTAAACTTTGAAGTCCATCGTCCATCTCTTTTCCCTAATGGATTAATTAGCTCATTAATTCGTGTGTGTGTGGGGGGGGGGGCGGGGGTTTGTTTTTCAGAAAGCAGGTCATTTGTCCTGCAGAGTTTCTCAAAGTCTGAATTCTGTGGCGCTTCTCCTGGTGTGATTTAGGCTGTTCCTCAATCCACTGTATTTCCAGTAGACTGGTTGTTAGAGATTTAATCAGGTTTAATTTTATTATGTTGGCAAAATGAGTTCCTAGGTGGTTCTCGTGCCTTTGCGAGGAGGCACACAGTGTGGCCTTTTTGTGATGTTAGTAACCAATGATGACCATTGTCTAGACACAATTTCGACCTGATTGACATTTTGGGCCAGAAAATTCTTTTTTTCTCGTCAATTACAGTTGACGTTCAATGCAGCAGTATATTAGCTTCAGGCGTATGGTGCAATGGTTAGGCACTTATACAACTTACGAAGTGATCCCCGATGTTTCCAGAACCCACCTGGCCCCCCGTAGTCATCACATCGTGACTGACTACTCTCTGCGGACTTGACGCCCCGTGGCTGCTCCGGCTGGACAGCCGCGCTCACCGCTGGGCCACAGCGCAGGCCCTGCTCTGGCCGCCGGCCCAGCCCGCCTCTCTGCTGCAGTGTCGCCTCCGGTGCAGAACACGAGGGCTCCTCCCCGCAAACAGGGAAGCCAGCTGCCCACGTCAGCTAGGTTTCCGTTAGTGAAGTGGAGAGTTTCCGCGGGGAGCAGTCACTTCTGCCCTGGGACCCCTGTTTTTTATGCGGCTCCAGTGCAAAGCGTAGCAGTGAGCTTCCACGGCAAGGGGCCCCGCTGTGCGGGAACAGAGGCATCTGCTTGGTGACGGGAATTTGGGAAGCCCACCCTCCTTTCTGAAATTTCCAATAGCACAAATGTCCTCAGCACTAGAATGTGGTGACTTTTTAATTCTTTTTTATTTTTTTTATCCTCACCCAAGGACATTTTTTCGTTTTTTTGTTCAGATAGAGTGGGAGGGAGAGAGAGGAAGAGAGAGAAACATCAACGTGAAAGGGACACGTCGAGTGGCTGCCACCCGCAGGACCCAACCAGGGCCGGGGACAAACTGCAACCGAGGTACATGCCCTTAGCGGGAACCGAACCCAGATCTCTCTGGACCGCAGGCCGACGCTCTAACCGCTGAGCCTAACCAGCCAGGGCGAATGTGGTGACTTTTTAACACGATGCTGGGATGTCCGAAGATGCTCTCTGAAATACAGTTACTCAATCAAACGTATTTCACCTACAGGAACGTGTCAGACACTTCCTAACCAAGACCAGTCTGGTTGTAAAGAGATGGGCTGGCCCCGGCTAGTTTGGCTCAGCAGTTAGAGTGTCGGCCCGCGGAACAATGAGTCACGGGTTCGATTTCAGCCAAGGGCACGTACCCCGGTTGCGGTTCGTCCCCGGCCCTGGTCGGAATCATGCAGGAGGCAACCAGTCGATGTGTCTCTCTCACATCAGTGTATCTCTCACCCTCCCTTTCTCTCCCTCTCTATATAAAATATTTTTAAAGAAGAGAGAGAGACGGCTGACCACGGTCACTCCCGCAGCTCCCGGTCTGTAGAGCAGAGCAGGGTCTTCTGCTCCGAGCGGGAGAGAAGCCATAGTGATCGTAGCCGGACTCTTGTCTTTCAGAGGCTGGGTCCACCGAACACTCTTCACTTGCTGGTCAGGGACGTAAAAAAGGTCAGTCTGCTGGTTCATGATCCTTACTGTGGGCATCTGCCAATAACATATTTCTTTAATTGTATTTTCCAATTACAGTCGACATACAATTTCTATTAGTTTCAGGTGTACAACACAGTGATGAGACATCTTTATAGCTTACAAAGTGATCCCCCCATAAGTCTGGTGCCCCCGCCCTCCTCCCATGCTGCCCTGCACCCCTCGCCCGCCCTGTGAGCTGCAGCCCCAGAAGCTCTCCTGGCCCAGGGCCTTCATCCCCTAGGACTCAGCTTCAGCGAGAACTGTCCGGTGCAAACAGGAACATTCCCCTCCTTTAAGCCGCCGCGGAGCATGCCCACCCTCATCCTGTGTCCGTCGTGCCTCAGGCCTTCCCTTAGTGACCTAAGGCCACACCCATGTCGCAGCCCGAGAGGCCTCGGAACCAAAGGGTACATTTGGAATGTTCAGCTCCCAGCTCTGGACCCGTTCCCACCGCTTCTGTTTTGTAGCAAAACTCTGCCCCTCACCGACTCCCCATCTTCCTAGGTAGTTTGTGGGTTTGGGTTCTTCCTGAAATCTGCAGGCACCCCAGAAAGTCACGGGGCACCATGGGAAGCTGTCCCCCTTCCCACAGCCTCCCCTGGAGCCTGCCTTCCTGTTAGCTGGTCACTTCCTCCTTCTGCATGTGGTCTAGACCCCAGCCCCCCAGGGGGCTTCCTCCCTGCAGAGCAGCTGGCAAACACCTTCTCCACAGACCCGTCTGCTTGGACAGACAGCTCACACCAGCTGCACAGCGAGTTCCCGTGACGTGTCCCACACGCTGACGCACGCACGCACAGACCATTCCATCTGAGCTCGGTCTGCTACCCCACAGCCTCCTGGGTTTCTAACTGCCCCCCGGGAAAGTTCAACCCCTTTCCGAAGGATGGCTCAGCCCATCACCTCCCTCAGTCACATGGAAACAGACTGAGTCTTGTTTGATGCTCCGCCGTTACACGGGCACTCGAGTGACCACAGGTGGCCAGGGGTGGCCGCAGGGCCTGAGGGGTGTGACGAAGCCCAGGTCTCTTCTCTTCCAGGGCAACCTGCCGCCCGATTACCACATCAGCCTCATAGACATAGGGCTGGTGCTGGAACACCTCATGGGAGGCGCCTACCGCTGCAACTACACCCGCAAGAGCTTCCGGACCCTTTACAACGACTTGTTTGGACCTAAGAGGGTAGACCTGAGCGGCCGGGTGTGGTGGTTGGTGGTCCCGAGCCACGCGTGGCTCCCCACTGCCTTTTCCAACGACCCAGCCCGTTCGCTCAGAGCAAGCTCAGCACCCTATCCCCAAGCTCCTGCCCTTCCTCTGCAGGGACTCGGGTGGAGGCTTCACCCGGGCACTGCCCTTATCCCGAAGCAGGCGGATGCTCAGCCCATCTGCGGCACCTGGCCCATGCCCTTTGTCCACAGTGGCCTTCCTTCTGGGTTCCCTTGTCTCTGCTGCCTCCATCCTACCGCTGTTGTGACCCTACTCTCCAGAGCGAGGGACCACCGCCACGCTCATGTCAGGCGCCCAAGGCTCTGACAGCCCACAGTCATCCCTACCCTGTCCTGGGGGACCTGCCAAAATCAAACTGTAGGACTGCGCCGGCCACGGCGTCCCCTGCTCAGAACCCCTCCCTGCACAAGCCTGACTCAAATGCCGGGTCTGCCTTGCGGCCCCTCGCCCCTCACCCCTCGCTTAGAGCCCGCATGTCCCTGGTTCTGCACACCTTCGTCCTCAGCCGACTTCGGCTGCAGGAAGCCGAGTTTCCACAGTAGAGCACGCCCTTTCCTCGGCTGTTGTCCTCCAGCGATAACCTACTGCGGTGTCTCTTAGCAACGGCGGGCTGAGTCCTGCTAACATAGTCGTCTGACTGCACCGATTTTCCCTCCCCTGCACCACGCAGCCGAAAGCCCTGAAACTCCTGGGGATGGAAGTAAGTCGCTTTCTTGTCAACCGTTCACGATCTGTTGGTCAAACGTGCGTGTCGTCCTCGTTTTGTATTTGCGCGGCACAAAGTGGAACACATCTGTTTTCCACCGGGAAGCCCACCACGTCACCCGCACCACGTGCACTTAGACGCGTCAGTGGCATCAGGGGACGACAGCGTTGTCTCCCCGCAGGACGACGAGCCTCCAGCCAAAGGGAAGAAAAAGAAGAAGAAGAAAAAGGAGGAGGAGATCGACATCGATGTGGACGACCCGGCGGTGAGCCGCTTCCAGTACCCGTTCCACGAGCTGATGGTGTGGGCCGTGCTGATGAAGCGCCAGAGGATGGCCGTGTTCCTGTGGCAGCGCGGCGAGGAGAGCATGGCCAAGGCCCTGGTGGCCTGCAAGCTCTACAAGGCCATGGCCCACGAGTCCTCCGAGAGCGAGCTGGTGGATGACATCTCCCAGGACCTGGACAACAACTCCAAGTTAGTGTCCAGGGAGCTGCACCAGGAGACTCGTCCTGAGTCTCTGTCCCTCGGGGGGGGGGGGGCACCTGTCTTTCTCGCTTCAGTACAATGACATTGAACGCGCGTGTGTGTGAATCACTTTGTCCGGCATGTTGATGTTTTTCCTTCTACCTTGCTGGACTGTCATTGTTTTTTTTTCTACTGGTTTCTCGTGCAAACACAATTTTTTTTAATCCACACCTTAGGATATGTTTTTCATTGATTCTGGAGAGAGAGAGAGAGAGAGAGAGAGAGAGAGAAAGAGAGAGAGAGAGATCAGTTGGTTGCCTCTTGTACGTACCCAGACAGGGGATCAAACCCACAACCTGGGTATGTGCCCTGACTGGGGATCGAACCTGCAACCTTTTGGTGTACGGAACAACACTCCACCCACTGAGCACCTGGCTGGGGCTGCCCCTGGAGTTTCTTTTTTATCCTCACCCGAGGACATTTTTCCATTTTTTGTACAGATAGAGTGGGAGGGAGAGAGAGGAAGAGAGAGAGAGAAACATCGACGTGAAAGGGACACATCGAGTGGCTGCCACCCTCACGACCAACCAGGGCCGGGGACAAACTGCAACCGAGGTACATGCCCTTAGCAGGAACCGAACCCGGGTCTCTCAGGACCGCAGGCCGACACTTTAACCGCTGAGCCAAACTGGCCAGGGCTCCTGGAGTTTCTAACTCAGACTTGTCCTCACTGAGCCCCAGCAACTAGTCAGTTACAGGTCAGACCTTCCTGCCCCAGAGCTGGTTCCCAGGTGTGGGCTGGTGGTCTCTGCTCCGGTAAACTGTGGTTCAAACGGATCACACCAGTACGACCAGCGCCAGGTCAAGACGCAGGACCTTACCTGCACCTGGGAGCCCTCCTGGTGTCCCCTCTCAGTGTCCACCTGTCTGCCTCACAAAGCGCTGCCACCCTTCTGACGTCCAACCCCACAGGGCCTTTGCTGCCCTCTCTACTCTGCATCTCTGTCCTGGGAACGCATGAGGAAAGGGACTTTGTCCTCTGGGGTCTGAAGGGAAAGTCTGGGGTCAACCTCAAGCTCCATTTGCAGTAAGAACAGCCATCCCCCAACATGACTGAGCCGAGCCCCAGCTGTCCCCTCTGGGGACGTGCCCGGTGAGCTTCAGGGATTTCCACGGCTCCATCATGTCCCTGTGGCCACTGCGGCTTCAGCCCAGCTCCACCTCTCCCACCCAGAGACTTCGGCCAGCTGGCGGTGGAGCTGCTAGACCAGTCCTACAAGCACGACGAGCAGATGGCCATGAAACTGCTCACCTATGAGCTGAAGAACTGGAGCAACTCGACCTGCCTCAAACTGGCCGTCGCAGCCAAACACCGTGACTTCATTGCTCACACCTGCAGCCAGATGCTGCTGACCGACATGTGGATGGGGAGGTTGCGGATGAGGAAGAACCCCGGCCTCAAGGTACGTGTGACGTGCGTGCTGTCAGACTGGTAAGGACCAGACGGTGACAAGCGGCACCTGTGAGCCGGCACACTGCACCTGGCTGAGCCAAGCACCTGCTGTGGATTATTTCACTTACGTACTCCACTGCACAATTCCGTGAGGGAGGCACCGTGACAGCCTTGTCTTTCAGATGGAGAACCTGAGCCTTCGAGGTTAAGTGACTTGTCTAGGATGTGAGTTAGTCAGGGGTGAGTCCAGGGCCTGAACCTGGGTGGTCTAACGCCACCGTCTGACCTCAGCAGCAGTCCTGGCTCACAGAGCTCAGCAGCCACCCTGATAAAAATGACAAGGTTTTCCACCTACGAGCAGGGCATTCTTTTGCTGTCTAGACTGAGCCCAGTGAGTCCTTTTGTAAGTCACATTCGTTTTTCAACTCTTGGCCCATCTAAGTGATTTCTCTACAAAATATTTTTGACCTACTTCACTAGAAGGATTTCTACAATGTTATACTTACTATTTACCATATTATTATATTTTAATTTAAATATTTATCTGCTTTGGAACTTTATGCATAATCTTTTGCTTTGTAAGTCAGGATTCCACACCATACTGCTTCTGTTCATCCCGAAAAAACTGGGTGGACCTTCTTACATTTTTCTGTCTGCAATTCTGCCAATGTGTAACTGAATCGCACATTGGCTGCCTGTGACAACAAAAGCCAAACTCGTGAGACAGGTGCTGGTGCAAAAGGAAAGAGATTTATTCAGGTGCCACAAACTGGGAGAATGGTGGACTCCTGTCTCAAAGTCCATCTGCCCTTTCTACTCAAGCCTGGGTTCATATAGGGATAAGGAGGGGGTGGTTTTTGTTTTGTTTTTCCTATCCAATTATCTTGCTAGCTTTTGGTATGCTCAGGCCCTGACCATTCATCTTTCTAGCTTTTGGTGTTCTCAGCATAAGAACCTCCCCCTGTGCCATTTTGGCAAATGGGGGAGACTTCCTGGCATTCCCTGACTGTCTGTGGTAACAAATGAACCCAATTAAATTAGCCACAGAACACAGAAGCAGACATAAACCTGTTCCAGGGCTCTGAGGTTATTGAGTAAATTTGAAGGTTATCATTTAAACATTTTATTTATACTGGGAAAAGTTTTAGAATTGACATAGCTTAAAAACCCATTTTTCTCATCATCCATAGGTTATAATGGGAATTCTTCTCCCCCCCACCATCTTGTTTTTGGAATTTCGCACCTATGATGACTTCTCTTATCAAACATCCAAGGAAAACGAAGATGGCAAAGAAAAAGAAGAAGAGACTATGGTCAGTGTTACCTTGCTCATCCAAGAATCAATTGCTCTTATTTTCAAAATCATTCAGATTTCTTTTACTCTGAATTTAGAAACTGCAGTAATTGAGAAAATTTCTGTAATTATTTTTAAAGGCGACCGTCTGTTAAGTATTGTCCTGGGAACATTGTATTTCCCACTCAGCAACCTGCCTGCCATGTTTTCCAGGATGCAAATGCAGACACTGGCTCAAGAAAGGGGGACGAGGAGAATGAGCACAAAAAGCACAGAAGTATCCCCATTGGGATGAAGATCTGTGAATTCTACAACGCTCCCATCGTCAAGTTCTGGTTTTACACAGTGAGGCCTCCCCTTAGCATTTGCCATGTAGCCTGGTTTGAACAGTGAGACGCATTAGAATCGAGAAAAATATCAAGGCCAGAAGATGGCTAGACGTTGGGTGGCGAGCATATAGAACATATATCTGAAATTTACATAATGTTATTAATCAATGCTACCTCAAAAACCTAATTTTTTATAAAGAAAAAAAAGTCAAGGCTTTTAAAAAGTATTTAATATTCACTGAATTAAAGTGAATTGTGAAAATAAAACTGGAGCTAATTCCGATCCTCACCTAAAATTGGGTCTACGTAGTTATCTTCTCTCACATTTATATGTATGTAGGGGTGTGGCCATCCTAGCCCCAAATACAGTCATATTCTATTTGCTCAAGACATTGTTTAAATGTCTTTAGTAATGCAAACTTAGAAAATTGTAATTTAATTTAAAAAGAAATATGGATGACTAGTGATTTAAGAAGCAAACCTACAGATGCCATTTTTCAGGAAACCGACAGGGTTATTACAAGAGTGTGGTTGAACCCAGGTCATTAACCCCTAGAATAGGGGAGCAAACCAAGGCCTGTCCACTCTAAGAGCACACCAGACTGGCCCACTAGGCCACACATTAGCCTCCAGCCCCCTTAGGTGGCACTGTCTCAACAGCCCCAGGAGTGTGGCCCACCTGGAATCAGGGCAGCCCCAGCCTTATGCCTGCTGGGACTTCTGCAGGTGGGCAGGAAAAGAGGGTTGAGAAACAGGAGCAGAGTGGAAGGCCCTGGGGGAACCGGTCCAGCTGCAGGTGGTCACAGCAGGGGGGCAGGGGGCTGTGCTTCTACAACCACTGCAGTCTGGGGAGGGGCAGGACCACCCATGTAGGCCCAAGCACCAAGCCACCACCCACTCCAGGCACTGTGCTTCCCTTAGTGACTGGGCCCGAACAGGTGATGGGGTACGGGAGCTGGGTCCCAGGCTGTAGCCCAGCAATGGATGGGTGAGCAGGGGCAGAGCCCCGGCTCTGGGAAATGGCACCTGGGGGGCTGTACGGGGACTCAGGCCAAGGGTGGGCCTGGATAACCAACCTTCTCGCAGCCACAGCTAGTGATGTGCCCAAAGCCCCCACCACCCATGTGTTCTGGTCAGAACCAGCTGAGGACCAGGGATGTCCCTGGTCCGCAGGAGAGCTCAGATGGAGCTGAAGGGGGCAGGGCCAGGGGCCAATGAGCCCCAGTCCAGGCTTCTCAACCTTGGGCCTCTTCCCAGAGCCTCTACATGCCACCTGAGTCTGGGGAAGGATGTCACACGTGTGTGGCTGCCCAGAGGACTCTGGCATAGCCCATCTGAGACTCCGGCTCTAATCCTCCTACACAGACCAGAGAGTGGATACAAGGATTTTACCTGTATCCTGGTCAAACTCATACAATCATAAAAATCTTCAAAAAAAAAAAAAAAAAGACTGCCTATTCCAAATACACAACTGCCAGCACATGCCCCACCCCCAAGTCCGGAAGGGGCCTGTGCCAGCGAGGGGTCAAGTTCACAGCTCAGTCTGGGCCGGCGGCTCAGCTGGTTAGAGCATCGTCCTGTACACCAAAAGGCTGCGGGTTTGATTTCTGGTCAGGGCACATACCTAGGTTGCAGATTCAACCCCAGTGGGGGCAACCGATCGATGTTTCTTTCTCTCTCTCTCCCCCTTCCTCTCTCTAAACATATCTTTAGGTGAGGATTAAAAAATCATAATGAATAAATAAATTAAATAAAACAATAAGCATTGCCTTAAAAAGTAAGTTCACAACACAGTCAAGTTCAGACCACCTCCCTGCGTCCCCTCCTTCACCCCACACACTCCACCTCTGCCACAGGGCCAGGGACCCTGGTGTCCATGTGCACCGAGGGACCTGAGGCAGCTCTGTGCGCCTGGGCAGACAGCTCGTCTTCCCGTCAAACCTCCCACACCCACCAGCATGGAAAGGTTCCAGAGGGAAATTTCGGAGGCAGGGAGGAGTAAGTAATATGGGCCGGTTCCCAGGAATGCAGGAGACATATCAGTAAGCTATGAAAAGTTTCCCTGCATATCATGATTTTGTGCAATTTCCTAATTTCCCCATGAGGGTGACTATAGCAACAAATACATCCTCATGTAGAAAAAGACCTTAGAGCCCACAACATGCTACAGTATAAAATGCCTTCGACCGGCCTTGGGTTCTCTGCCTGCATGGGAGAGGTGGATGGGGGAGGTGGATGGGAGGGTTCCTCTAAACAGGTTGGCCCAGGTTGGAAACGAAAATTATTTTCAGAAGATGCATCAACCGGAAACCAGGGTTCCAAACTTCCTTCCAGAGCGCGCTGTCCCCCAGACACGGCTCACAGTCTTCCTGTCTTTCAGATCTCGTACCTGGGCTACCTGCTGCTGTTCAACTACGTCATCCTGGTGCGCATGGACCGCTGGCCCTGCCTGCAGGAGTGGATCGTCATCTCCTACATCCTGACCCTGGCGCTGGAGAAGATCCGAGAGGCGAGTGCTCCCAGGGCCCGCCCCACCCCACGGCCACGCATGTCAACTCAGTGGGAGCGCTTACTGCAAAGCCACACCACGCAAATCACAAGTGCTGTGGAACTGTCCTTTTGAGGTGTCACCACCCCAAATGTACTCCACTCCCTTGCTTAAGATTTAGCTGCCTTCGCCCTGGCCGGTTTGGCTCAGCAGTTAAAGCATTGGCCTGCGGTTCTGAGAGACCCGGGTTCGGTTCCCGCTAAGGGCATGTACCTCGGTTGCAGTTTGTCCCTGGCTCTGGTCAGTCGTGCGGGTGGCAGCCACTCGATGTGTTCCTTTCACATCGATGTTTCTCTCTCTCTCTCTCTCTCTCTGGTTCTCTCTCTCCCTCCCACTCTACCTGAACAAAAAATGGAAAAATGTCCTCGGGTGAGGATTAAAAAAAAAAAAAAAAAAGATTTAGCTGCCTTCTGCATCCGAGTGTGAACTTGCAAATTAAACACAAAGCCCAATAAATGGCTCTTAGTAAAAAGACAGGTCTGAGTCCCTATAAAAGCAACAGCCAGTGCCGCCAGATTCCTGAGACAATCCGGTTACTACCATGGGGTCCAGCTGGCTGGTTTATGGGAACTGAAACTAGACACAGAGCTGTGAGAAGTGACGTTTTCCCTGTAACTGAGGACTCAGAACCACCCCGTCCTGGCTCAGACCCCTTATAGCCTTGATGGGGGTCCCTGTGCCAGTGGCTATCAAAGGGGGTCGCAGGAGGGCCGTGAGGGGGGGCAAGCGGGCCAGGCTAGGAGAGGGAAGGGCTGAGTGAGTGTGGTTTTTTTATTTTAGCTCATTTTATATTTGTATTGATATTTTAGAGTGAGAGGAAGAAAGAGGGAGAGAGAGAGAAACATCGATGAGAGAAACTCTGATCACCTGTCTCCGGCACGCCCCCTACTGGGGATCAAGCATGTGTCCTGACCAGGAATCCAACTGGCAACTGGAGCATGGGACGATGCTCAGCCACTGAGCCACACCGGCAGGGCGCGAGGTGTGGTTCTGGTGGACTTGGTCTTGCCTGGTCCTGTAGGGACTCTGAGGGTACTGGACACTGTGTAGTCTGTCCCACCTTCAGTGAAGGGATGAGTTTTGTGCTTATATCAACCAGTCATTGTCACCTAAGGGAAAGGTGGCTCCAACTGCCAAGGGGGGGCAGGTGGAATCAGAACAGCAACACCTGCAGCGGGTGGGGGCGGGGCACGCCCACCTGGTGAAAGCCTCCAGGTGCCTGGGTTCCCTGGAGAACAGAGGGAACCAGACTGTCCACTAACTGTTGAAAAAGAACAGACACCTTCTCATGCATGATTCGCATCACACAGGTGGCAGAGGAAATACAAGCCAGGTAGTTCCTTTTCTTTCTCATTTCATCCGCGAGTTTTAATTCACTGTATCCATGTCTGAAGACAAAGTTTATAGCCAAGACACCGTGCACTTGAACTGAAAAAGCACACAACGGGACGGCATATTCCTTCTCCAGCCGAGAGAGAACCGACACTATTGTTGTGCAATCACTACTGACCCGTGCACCAAACTGAAAAAATATGACTGGCAGCTTCTTCCCGGTAGAGTGAGTTTGATGCTGGTGGTCTAACGAGAGCCTGAGAAACCCAAAGGGTGTCAAGTCCAAACCGTGCAGTGTCTCCTTCTACTCCTCCTCTTCCTTTTCTAGTTGGCTTCCCTCAAACTGAGACAACCACAGTGCCACCACGATCCTGCTGGCCACTGGTCATGGGCTAAGACCCTGTTCTTGACCCCGGGAGCTCACCCTCCAGTTACAGGAAAGAGGGTGGCCATCAGCCAGTGCAGATGGGTTGTTAAAACTGTTAAATACCTTCTTTGTTGGCCGATAAAGAGTTGTCACCCCATCCCATCCTGGGGTCCCTGGGACCTACCCAGAATCTTTAAACTAAAGGGGTGCCACCTGTCGCGGCAGCCCCCACCCCACTGTACACCTCAGCTGCATCCACGGGGCTTGCTCTGGGTGCGCCTGTGCGTGCTGGCTGCTACGTATTTTCTATTTTACTCTGAGGAAGTAGTGATTTTTTTTTTTTTTTTTATCCTCACCCGAGGACATTTTTGCATTTTTTGTTCAGACAGAGCGGGAGGGAGAAAGAGGAAGAGAGAGAGAGAGAAACATCGACGTGAAGGGACACATCGAGTGGCTGCCACCCGCACGACCAACCAGGGCCGGGGACAAACTGCAACCGAGGTACGCGCCCTTAGCGGGAACCGAACCCGGGTCTCTCTGTACCGCAGGCCGACGCTCTAACCGCTGAACCAAATCGGCCAGGGCTGATTTTTAATCAGTGACTTTCAAAGGATAAGAGCTCAAATAGGAGAAAATCAAGGTTAACTTTCCTAAGTTGCAAAGGGATTCTGGCGAATACATATGGCCTCCCCTGGCTCTGCCCTCTCCATGGGTGGGTTGCCCTTCCGGGGGACCACACGGGTACATCTCGGCTCCAGGGTTTTCCTCCTGGAACGTCAGCTCATAGGCACATGTCCAGGGAATTAGAAAAGAGATCAGGAGGCAGCCGATTTAACAGCCGCCAGAGGGTATCATTCAGAAGGCATTTCCTGAGAGCTTGTGAAACGCTGGATCTAGGAAAACAGGGTTCTGTGGAATTTCCCTTTCTAGATATCTCTGCCGCCTGGGCGGAGAGGAGTTCGGAGGTCCTGGGCGGGGAGGGACCCGGATGCCCTGGAACGCTCTGCCGCTCCCGTGTGTCCGAGATCCGAGATGCCGCCTCCCACACAGCGCTCCCTGCTCACTGTCCTGGGCCTCTGCTTCCAGATCCTCATGTCAGAACCAGGCAAACTCAGCCAGAAAGTGAAAGTCTGGCTTCAGGAGTACTGGAACATCACCGATCTCGTGGCCATCTCCACGTTCCTGATTGGAGCAATCCTGCGCCTGCAGAAGGAGCCGTACATGGGCTACGGCCGCGTCATCTACTGCGTGGACATCATCTTCTGGTACATCCGCGTCCTAGACATCTTCGGTGTCAACAAGTACCTGGGGCCCTACGTGATGATGATCGGAAAGATGGTAAGTGCTGACGCCCCATGAGTCACCACAGAAGCCGTGGCTATGGTTACGATGAGTCCAGGCCGTGGGGGCAACTTGGTTAGATTTCACGTGGTCTTTCCTTTGCAGTTGATTTCTTACAGGAAGTGACTTTTGCTTTAAGATACCTAGTTCTCCTATATGTTAGTAACTTAAATCCAGTGCACAAGCATGAGTCGAGGGCCGACACACACACACACACACACACACACGCACACACGGCCAGAGACAGAGGGCCCAGGGCCTTTCCCTGCCTGGATTCCGGACGACCTTCGGCTCACCCGCTCTGGCCTGGAAGGGAAACAGCAATCGTGTGATGGGGTCAAGACAGACCTTTGTACGATCTCTTCCAGAACAGGGTGGAATATGAAACGAAGCCTGAGCCAGCCAGTCTTCCTTCCATCACCTGAAATAGCTTCAGTGTTAGGACTGGTCCCAGAAGAAAGGAAGTCTCCTCAATTTAGGAACGATTCTTTCGGGGGCAAGTGGCCTTGAGCGAAAGGATCTCTGGTTTGGCTTATCTTGGCACGGGCCCTCATCTTCAGGGATGTTTAGGGTTGGAAATGATACCAGTCCGGTGTCCAGAAACCAGAGTAACCACTCGGTATTCGTATGGTGAACGAATGAATGAATACCAGTGTGTATTCTCACGTCATTACCTTGTCACCTCCTTAGACAGCTCCTCCTCCTCCTCAGCTTTCCTTACAGATGCACATGTCTTCCCGGAAGTCTTCCTTGCTCATTTACAGTTGTAGTTACTAGAAGAATATTTGTTTGTGGGCAACAACAGAGGAGAAGCAAAGAGGAGACAGCAAAGCATTGTTCTAGAATAAGATGTGAGCACTGCAGGAAGGAGGAGCAGCAGCCCGAGGGTGGGATGGAGAGAAAGGAAACAGGTTTTCTTCCTCCTAACTGAACACTGAGGAAGTCTCTGGGGACAGCAATATCAGAACCACGTGAACTTGGCAAATGAGGTAAGACAGTAAGGGACACATTTTCTTTCCCCTCAGATGATTGACATGCTGTATTTCGTGGTCATCATGCTGGTGGTGCTGATGAGCTTCGGAGTAGCCCGTCAAGCCATCTTGCACCCAGATGAGGAGCCTTCTTGGAGATTGGCCCGAAACATCTTCTACATGCCCTACTGGATGATCTACGGAGAGGTGTTTGCAGACCAGATAGACCGTAAGACTAGAATTCATAGTAAGATTCTCTTCCCTGCTTCCAAGGCAGATGATCAGGTCCAAACGAACGGCAGAGCATGTGTCAGTTTGGGACTAAATAGACGCCAAATGGTTTTATGGAGAAGTACGTAAGTGCAGGTGATCAAATGTAGTTTTTTGAGACATCAGTCATTCCTTCGACTCTAAAAACTATTCACTGGAATCCTGAGTCTCAAGTCCCTTTAGCTGGATCTGGTGGACGTCTCAACCCACGACTGCGGTTCCTAATACATCTTCAGCCTGGTCTCTTTCCACCCCAAGACAGAGCTAGTCACCTCCTGTGTATGAAACGCAGGGTGGTCCGTGTATCTATGGCCACGAGGTCAGACTGATAACTAGTTCACACCGTGCCTCTATCTAGCGTGTATAGCAGTGAGCTGACCAGGGTGCTGGTGTCTCGTGCTGTCTTCTCCTTCCAGCCACCTAAGCTTTTCCACACAGGTGTCAATTTCTCCTTTACCGATGGAGTGCTATTTTTTTAACTATCAGCAATAGTCTGGATGCTAGCAGAGGAAGGGAGCCGCAGCCCCACGTGGATTTCCGGGAATGTGGGCCCCTGCTCCTCCTCAGGCCCAGCTGGTTGGGGTCTCTCGGGTTGTAGAGAAGGAAAACTCAGATGTCCTTGTCCCCAGACGGTCAAAGTCCCACCTGTGGCGGAGGCTCTTCGGTCCAGCTTTCACGCTGACACCGATATTTTCATCCGTGCGCCTGCGTTACCGGAAGACATCACGTACAACAGCCCGCCTGCTGCTTCCAACCATCAGCCTTTGGGGAGCAGAAGGGCTTTTGTATTCTTGAACTTATTGGGGTGACATTGGTTAATTAGATTACATAGGCTTCGAGCATACAGTCCCATAATGCATCCCCTGTACACTGTATTGTGTGTTCAGCACCTCAAGTCAAGTCTTCCATTACCATTGGGAAAAGACGGGCTTTTGGGGTCGTTTTTGTTAATCCTCACCCAAGGATATTTTTTCCATTGATTTTTAGAGAGAGTGGAAGAGTGGGAGGGAAGGAGGGAGGGGGACAGAGAGAGAGAGAGAAAGATAGATGTGAGAGAGACACATCCATTGGTTGCCTCCTGCACACTCCTCGACTGGGTTCAGGGATCAATTCTGCAACCCAGGTACATGCCCTTGACTGGGAATCGGACTTGAGACCCTTTGGTGTGCAGGCCAATGCTGTAATCACTGAGCCACACCTGTCAGGGCATGAAGAGGGTTCAATACCCTCCTGTGTATGAAACGCAGGGTGGTCCGTGTATCTATGGCCACGAGGTCAGACTGATAACTAGTTCACACCATGCCTCTATCTAGCGTGTACAACGTGATTCAGAACATGTTATTATCACAAGTATCTCCATGTCAGTCACTGGTAAGCCAGAACATAAGACCTAATTTGGTTTCAAAGACTATTAGCGAGGTAAATGTAAAATAAAACCACTGAGACCTGCCTGGTTTGGCTCAGCGCTTAGAGCGTCAGCCCGCAGACCAGAGAGACCCAGGTTCGGTTCGGTTCCCGCTAAGGGCACGTACCTCGATTGCAGTTTGTCCTCAGCCCGGTTGGGGTTGTGTGGATGGCAGCCAGTTGATGTGTCCCTCTCACATCGATATTTCTCTCTCTTCCCCCATTTCTCCCTCCCACTTTATCTGAAGATAAATGCAAAAATGTCCTCGGGTGAGGATAAAAAATAATTAAGTAAATGAAACCACTGAACATAAAGGCTGCAAAGCCCTGGATCCGACGTAAGTCGTCATGTTCTACCGTCACCCTTCACATTGAACTGGGTAACGGAGGCGGTGGAGGTAAACTGGGAGCTACACTACTTTTTACACTGTTTTCAGTAACACCATTAGTGTAGGGTTTTGATTCTTCGATCTGATTATTAGGTACTTTTCCTGCACACACTTGTGCCTGTGAGGTGTTCGTGTCGGGACGCGGAGGGTGCCTGGCTGGTGATCGGTACATTCAAATGATCACCAGCCAGTGGCCTCATGCCTTCTTCACAGTACTTTTAAGCTTTTGCTATTGCTTATGACATATGGTAAAATAAATACTCATGAGATATGTATACGTTTCCTGGAGTTAATAACACGCACAATTTTTCTAAATAGATCCGTTTCCAAGCGTGAATCTGTAATTCCCCAGCTCTAAGACCCTGCATTTCTTGTGCTGTTAAATCATTTCACTGTTCATTCAACTGTCATCTTATTTTCTTTCTTCCCTTCCCGTCGCAATGGAAATAAAACCCCGCTGTCCAATCGCGCGCAGTCTACGCCATGGAAATTAACCGTAAGTGCTCACGGCCTGCACGGCCCCGCCCCTGACATGTGCACCAGGCCCTTCCTCAGCTGGTCTCTGTGCCTCGACCTGGGGACACACACTTCTCTAGTTTTCCAGTGCCGACACTTTCTTAGACTGTAAATAAGCAAGAAGCACATCGACTATATATTGATGGAGATTACTTCACTAATCACTGTTGGGATCATCCTGTGTTTTCTCCACGAAATAGTTCCCATATGATCAAGGTGGCATTTCCAATGAGCAGGGAGAGAAAAGATTATTTTTCAAACCTGGCACCAGAACAGTCGACTAATGGATCTGGGGGTAGAGGGACCCTTACCTCCTACCCCAGAACAAGATTATTTTGAACGTCAATTATGAGTGAAACCAAAGAGACAGCGCAAGCTGGCGTTGAATAATAGAAAACACAATAACTTTCTAATGGACAATAGTAAAGAAAAAATCCACAGAGATGGAGGGAGCTGCTGAAAAACTAAGAACTTTTATCTGGAGAAGCACAATAAAGAAATAGGAGCATGTCTCTAAATGTGACAGGTTAAGAATGACTCAGTACAGAAAGGAGTTCCTCATCTTTATATGAGCTGACATATTTCACAGAAAAAAATCATATTAAAAATTCAAAAGGTCACGTAATAACCTCTGTAAGTTATTCGTTTCTTTTCACTCTGTGTAGAAGCAAGCACAAAGGGACTAACTCTTGTTTCAGCTCCGTGTGGGGACAACCAGTACGACGAGGAGGGCAAGCGACTCCCTCCCTGCATCCCGGGCGCCTGGCTGACCCCGGCCATCATGGCGTGCTACCTACTGGTAGCCAACATCTTGCTGGTCAACCTGCTCATCGCAGTTTTCAAGTACGTATCAGCTGATGAGCTTGTGCTGATGACTTACTACTTGACAGGTGTTCTGCTTGACCCCAGAACAATCCCTGACTGCCACTGCATTCCCACACAACTGCACCAGGGTTTTGAAATGGGTGGACGTTTTGCAGTCTTTTTCGTTCAACCTTCATCAGTCCTAATGTACTCATCAATCAAGAGCTGAGTTGAAATGGGGGAAAGGGAACCCTGGTGCACTGCTGATGGGAATGCAGGCCGGTGCAGCCACTGTGGGAACACTATGGCGTTTCCTCAAAAAATGGAAACTGAAACTGCCATTTGACCCAGTGATCTCACTTCTGGGAATAGATGCTAAGAATCCTGAAACAGCAATCAGAAAGAATATGTGCACCCCTATGTTCATAGCAACACTATCTACAATAGCCAAGATCTGGAAACAGCCCCAGTGCCCATTAGTAAGTGAGTAGATAAAGAAGCTCTGTTATATTTACACAAGGGAATACTATGCAGCTGTAAAAAGGAAGGAACGTTTACCTTTCGTGACAGCATGGAGGGACCTGGAGATTAGAATGCTAAACAAAATAAGCCAGTCAGAGAAAGACAAATGTCACATGACCTCACTTAAATATGGAATCTAATAATCAAAATAAACTGATGATCGGAATAGAACCAGAGGCATGGATACATGGAACAGATTGACAGCTGTCAGAGGCAAGGTGGAGGGGGGTGGCAGATGGGACAAAGAAGGTGAAGAGAATAGCCAAAGAATATATATGCATACCCCACGGACACAGGCAACCATGTGGTTACAGCCAGAAGACACTAAACAACAAAGATAGTACCTAACCAACATCCAAAATAACACAGCTTCGATCAAATATGTTCCACGAGCAATCAATTCTGTTATCAAAAAATAAAGTAGTCTGAAATGGAAGTGTAAATACTTCAAAAGGCTTAGTTGAATGGTTCCTACCTTGAAATATAGGGAATAAAATTCCCTGAGCATAGGAGACTGTAGACTGCAGTGTGATGTTGCAAGAAAGCAGTAGGTAGCAATTTCAATACTTTGAATTACTAGGTATGTGAGTAAAATGCCTTGGAGTGCAGATGATCCCCACGTTGACAGATAAACCAAAGGCAGGGTTACGTAGGAGCTAGAACTCGGTGGCCCTAAAAGGCTATTTCATTGTGCTTTGTCACTTCGCTATAACTGCTTGCTCTGGAAAATCAGAGGATGGAGTATGACTAAGTAAAACTGTATTCTTTTAAAGCAACACCTTCTTTGAAGTCAAGTCAATATCCAACCAAGTGTGGAAATTCCAGCGGTACCAGCTGATCATGACATTTCACGACCGGCCGGTCCTGCCCCCACCCATGATCATTTTAAACCACATCTACATAATTGCCATGCGCCTCAGCGGCCGCTGCAGGAAGAAAAGAGACGGGGACCACGAGGAACAGGATCGAGGACTGAGTATGTGCACAGCCCTTTCACTTCTAACTCAGGCTGCTTTCCAGAGAGGTTCCCAACGGGACACTCGGAACACTCGTGGGAACCTCAGGAAACTGCTCGGATGTGTGAAAACAACACCCGGGCCCAAATGACATTCTTCACACGATGCTTCTCATTTTGTGGGGTGGCACTGTGGTTTCGTTAGTTTGTTAGTAATCACCGAAAGCCTGCTGGTAAAGAGGTGGGAAACTGAGAGAGGTCTTGAAAGCTATATCAGTGTTCCTTTCAAAATGTTTTCATGTGTTGCATCTAAAGATGATGAGAAATAAGTGCAGTACACTGACTATCCGCAAAATACATGCAAAAGGTTTCGCAGAAAATAGCACTTGAGTGCCTCTCCAAATAGCTGTAGTTAGGTGTGTGCTAAAGAGGGAGCCATTTCGCTCCGCTGGAAAGATGACTGTTGCCTGCTACGAGGTGTTCTTGTGGCATCAATGCCTGGACTCGTGGGAACCCGGTCCACGCTGAGGCTGGCCCGACCCACCACGAGGCGGGGAAGCAGACTGCACGGGCGTGGCGGGCTCTCACTGGCGCACCTTGTCCCCGCAGAGCTGTTTCTCAGCGAGGAGGAGCTGCGCAGGCTGCACGAGTTCGAGGAGCAGTGTGTGCAGGAGCACTTCCAGGAGAAGGAGGACGAGCAGCAGTCGTCCAGCGAGGAGCGCATCCGCGTCACCTGCGAGAGGTGCGCCACGCGCGACCCCTCCTCGGCCGCAGGTTTAGTGCGCTCCTGCACCCCGTTCGGAGCAGGGTGCCCAAGTTCATTTAAATTTAACTCCCGGCTGGTTCTCTGGTGTATTCAAACTTTGGGTTTTTATGTGTTCTCCCTTCCCCCCCAAATAGGGGCCAGTTCGTAGGGGATGGTTGTGTGCTGTACCTAGAAGTGAATGAGGACGTTTATGGCAAACAGTCCAGGCAGAAACAGAACCCAAAGAAGCCTGATTTTCTCGCCCACCAGACACCCAGCATCAGCAGAGAGAGCAGCAGCTGCAGGGCGTTCTCCTGTGGCTGCCTTGACCTCGGGTGGTCTCCCTTAGGAACCGACCTCATCCTGCCCGCGGTCTCCTCCCAACCTTTCACTCATGAGACCAGGAACTGCAGGAGGGACACAGGTGTCAGTCCCCAAAGAGGGTGGAAACCTCTAAACCAGGGTTGGGTCTGTGTTTCAGACACATCTACCTCTTGGATGCCAAGAGAATCAGCATCATCCACACCTTAGTGTTTTAGTAAATGCAGAATGAATGAATGTGTGAACCAACAAATCAAGAGCAAATGGAGGCAGGTCAGGCAGGGACAGAACGGGGAAGCTTCCCCCCCAAACTTTCTAGTACAGCTCTCCCTGCAGCTGGGAAAAATAAGGACAGGAACAAGAAATCTGCACTACCCACATCTTTTTAATCACACAATTTTCCAGACGCTTATCACTTAATAAAAGCCATTCAAGCTTGTTCAAGTAATTGATTAGAAAAACAACTGACATTGTTCTGGAAGTCTCCCCAGGGCATGTTCAGGCAGTGACTGTTGTTGTTGTTAGTCCTCACCCAAGGGTATCTTTTTCCTTTGATTTAGAGCAAGTGGAAGGGAGGGAGGGAGGGAGAGCGAGAAACATCTACATGAGAGAGACACATCAATTGGTTGCCTCCCTCATGTGCCCCCACCAGGCCCAGGGATCGAACCTGCAACCCAGGTATGTGCCCTTGACTGGGAATTGAACCCATGACCCTTTGGTGCTTGGGGTGACATTCTAACCACTGAGCCACACCAGCCTCTGGCAGCTGCAGGTCTCTGGCCTCTCTCCCCTCCTACACCTACCTATCTTGTGATCCAACCAGCCAAACTCACACCAACTTTTGGCCTTAATAAGATAACATTTTCAATACAATCTGAAACACTTCCTTGGTATTTTAACAGTGATCGCTAAGCTTTCAAGATATACAAATTATTTCTTTACAGAAAGGTGAGGTACCCCCAGCGTGATGATTTGGAAATTTCCACTTTGTAGTTAGACATTAACTTGGATTGAATCACAGTCAGTCATTTACAATGGAAATTGTGTTCTGTTTCCCTCTGGCTTTTACCCTGCTCCCGCCCCCAAGCATTGTTTGGATTCTTACCATTCCTGGACCCAGGCTCCAGAAACGTGGTTGTCGGGTGGCTGCCCCTGGGGCTCTGCACACACGTAATAGGAACGAAAGTGTGCCCGGCAGTAAAACAGGCTCCTTCCGGGTTCCCCTGGCTGAGACCACCACCGGCGGGCGCGTTCCCACCCGTCCAGTTCCTTGTCTAGGCTGAGTCATAGGTGAATACCAGAGACCAAAACGAGGAGGTTTGGGGAGAAGCTTAACCAGGACAACTGAGGAGCAACAGAAATACAATGAATTATTTTAACCTCATTTTTGGCATCAGTGATTTTAAAATCCAACTTTCCACCACTCAGACGTTTCTGCCATCTCTCTAACTTGACATCTTGGCCGGTTTTGTTTTCCGAGTCACCACCTGCTGGTTTCCCTGTTGTCTTCATTGTGGCATCACCAGCACCCGTCAGACCGCAGGGTCTAGGAAAGGCAATGCCCTGTGGGCGGCAGGCCCTTCCTGGCCTCCTGCTGTCTGGGCACCTTTCAGAACCTGGACCAGCGATTTGCATGATTCAGTCCAGCAAACGTGCTCACACAGGAAATTACACACCGGTCATTCTCCACGCAGGGCGCTGCTGCTCCACGCGGGTGTTCTCCCTACAATTACTAAACTTAAAAGGCAGCCCCGTAGGAAGAAGTCGATGGGGATTAAAATAGCTGGTTGTGAAATTTGGACTGGATTAGCCAACTTTATGATCTATAGATCTGCACTGAAATTACAGGGCAGGAATGGTCTTAGAACTCAATATAGAATACCATGGGATCTTGAAACACGGGTTTCTTCAAGTACAAACTGGACCTAGTCGTTCCACTAACCTTATGTTTTTATGTGAACATTTAGCTCTGTCATTAAGGAAATGTTCCCATATAATTTCTGAGGTGCCTTGCAGGTGAAGGGTGCTAGCTGCCCGTGAAAAGCTGACTACATATAAAACAGGTTTTAATAACTGGCTTACTACAGAACTCCCAGCGTCTAAGCTCTGTCTTCAGGAAGGACGCACGGGACCCTGACCATGACAACAGGAATTTGGACCTTATAGCCCTGGCCAGTTTGGCTCAGCGGTTAAAGCGTTGGCCTGCGGTCCGGAGAGACCCGGGTTCGGTTCCCGCTAAGGGCACGTACTTCGGTTGCAGTTTGTCCCCGGCCCTGGTTGGTCGTGCGGGTGGCAGCCACTCGATGTGTCCCTTCACGTCGATGTTTCTCTCTCTCTCTCTCTTCCTCTCTCTCCCTCCCACTCTATCCGTACAAAAAATGGAAAAGTGTCCTCGGGTGAGGATAAAAAAAAAAAAAAAAAAGAATTTGGACCTTATATTTAACAGATAAGAGTCTATGAAAGCCAGTGAAATTATGCCATTCACAGGTATTCTCTTGGAAGTTACCACAGAAGTCCCCCACATCTGCCTATGGTTGGACCACTCTTTGAATGGAACGGAAAGTGCTATTTACAATGCTGTAACTCAAAATGCATTTCCGTTCAGCGACTAAAGTTTAGTGGGGTAACGTTCAAAATCAAACACCCTGACTAAGAGCTATATCAACACACAGATAAGAAAGCACGTGCGGGTTTGCAGTTACACCTACTTCATCTGGTCAAGCCGTTCCACACCTGCATAGCTTTTACCGCTCACGGAGCCCTTTTATTTACACGATTTCATTCCGTTCTCACAACGTTATCATGCTACCACTGTTGTGGAAGTGTAGGTCAGAGCAGATTAATTAAAATCCCAGATTTCTGGTTGGTAAAGGGGGGTCCAGGGAATTAGAAATACCGGGGAGATTGTAGAGAGGGAGGAGCTTAGGAAAGTAACCCCATAAAGTCATGTATGAACTGCAGAGCTCATCCCCGATTTGAGTATGCATGTGTGGGGGTGGAACTGTGTTTTTATTTTACTTATTTTTTCAGTAAGCTGTAGGGCATTCTGCCGTACCCAGCTCCACCCCACCCAGCTCGGTGGTTGTCCTGAGAATAGCAGCCTGAATTCCTGGTACCAGTGGAAGCAGAAAGGACCTCATCCACAAAGGATTGTAATTATTTGTGTTATTCTGCCTGGTGGTTCCCGGAAAGACTAGCTCAAAAGGCTTGTCTTAATTTCCCCAGACTTGGAACTGGCCCAACAGTTAGCTGGGGGCAGAGATGTGGGGTATTTTTCAAAAACATTTACAGGAAAATGTTTTTAGTCCCTGCTCCCTTAGGTGATAGATACCAGCAGCAGACTAACTAAAAAGCTGGGATGAAAAGGCTGAGAAATGAGATGTCCAGAGGGCTTTGAAAACCGTGACATACTCCTGTGACACACCTAGAAGGCCACGTACTTGCATGTTGGGAACATGCTCAGGAAAGGCCTGAAGCTCTCAGTTCTGGCTGACCTTGACACTCTGTCCGAGCAGAAAGTGAACACACGCCTGGCAGAGTATTCGTGTGGGTACACAAAGGCCCTCAGCAAAGACGGGGACATATTTTTATTCCAGAGGTTTATGGGAATCTCTGTCTAATCATTAGCTGACAGCTAAGCTAACAGGACAGAAATTCCAGTGGTCACACAGAACAAAGAAGAGATTTTACAGACTTATTTCAGGAAAATCACTGAACAAACAGTAACAACTACAATAAGAAGCAACAATAACAGCCCTGTCTGGTTTGGCTCAGCAGTTAGAGCGTCGGCCTGGAGACCAAAGAGTCCTGGGTTCAATTCTGGTCAAGGGCATGTACCTCGGTTGTGGTGTGTCCCCGACCCCGGTTAGGGTCGTGCGGGTAGCAACCAATTGATGTGTCTCTCTCACATCGATGTTTCTCTCTCTCTCTCTCTCTCTCTCTCTCTCTCTCTCGATGTTTCTCTCTCTCTCTCTCTCTCCCTCGATGTTTCTCTCTCTCTCTCTCTCTCTCTCTCTCCCCCTCCCTCCTACTCTATCTGAAGATAAATGTAAAAATATCCTCCGGTGAGGATTTTTAAAAAAAGAAGAAAAAAGAAGCAACAATAACAAACCCCGAAGAGGACAGAGATTCTGATATCCTGAGTTGCCATATTAAAATATTCAAACTATTTGGCCCTGGCCAGTTAGGCTCAGCAGTTAAGCGAAGATCAGCAGACTAAGAGTCACGGGTTTGATTCCAGTCAAGGGCACAGACCTCGGTTGCAGTTCATCCCCTGGCCCTGATTGAGGTTTTGCAGGAGGCAACCAATCGATGTGTCTCTCACACCAATGTTTCTCTCTCTCTCTTTCCCCCTCCCTCCCACTCTATCTGAAAATAAATGGAAAAATAGCCTCAGGTGAGGATTTAAAAAATAATAATAATAAATAGAATAAAAAATATTCAGCTTTAAGTAAAAACTACAAGTTGTGCAAACAAGAAAGTATGGCCCCCACATGACAAAAAGGGCACTCAATAGGAATTGGGCCAGAGGAATCCCAGATGTTGAACTTCCTAACAAAGACAATAAATCAGCTATTTAAAATATGTTCTAGCCCTGGCCGGTTTGGCTCAGCGGTTAGAGCGTCGGCCTGCGGTCCTGAGAGGCCTGGGTTCGGTTCCCACTAAGGGCACGTACCTCGGTTGCAGTTTGTCCCCGGCCCTGGTCGGTCGTGCAGGTGGCAGCCACTCGATGTGTCCCTTTCACATCGATGTTTCTCTCTCTCTCTCTCTTCCTCTCTCTCCCTCCCGCTCTACCTGAACAAAAAAAAATAAAATAAAATAAAATAAAATATGTTCTAGGAGCTAAAGAAAACCATCTCTAAAGAGCTAAAAGAAAGTATGAGAATAGTCCCTTAGCAAGTATTTATCAATAAATTCTTAAGCCACTTAGAGCAATCAATGGTCAACAGCACTATATGTAACTATATTTTTTTAATTTTTTTTTGGATCAGCATTTTTATTCATTTACTTTTTAAATTTCAACTGTGAATCGATATGGATCAGTCCCATTTTTTTCTTTTTTATTAAATTTATTGGGCCGACATGGGTTAATACAATTATATAGGTTTTAAGTGTACAATTCTACGATCTATCATCTGTATATTGTATTGTGTGTTCACCACCCCAAGTCAAGCCTCCTTCTATCACCATTTATCCCCCCTTTATATTCTTCTACCTCCTCCACCCACCCCCCTTTTCCTCTGGTAAGCATCATGCTGTTGTCTGTATCTATGAGTTTTTAAAATATATATTTTTTTATGCTTCTAACAGTAATTTTTAGCAGTGTATAAAGGTTGGAAATATGCCCCATGAACTCCATGATTCTCAAAAGACTGTAAAGTTATGTAATAATATAATAGTAACGTTATTTTTTGTTTAGTATTGGATTAGTCTCCCTTGAATAAACCCATCTGTTTGTTTCCACCAGAGTTGAAAATATGTCAATGAGGCTGGAGGAGATCAATGAAAGAGAAAGTTTCATGAAAACGTCCCTACAGACTGTGGACCTGCGTCTCTCTCAGCTGGAAGAATTATCTAGCAGGATGGTGAATGCCCTGGAGAATCTCGCAGGGATTGACAAGTCTGAGCTCATGCAGACGCGGTCGCGAGCCTCCTCCGAATGCGATGTCACCTACCTCCGGCGGCAAAGCAGTATCAACAGTTCTGACTGCTGCAGCCTGTACCGGTACCATTTCAACGCAGAGGAGCTGTGTGAAGACACCTCTGTCTCCATGCCACTGGGGACAGCATTCAGGAGAAGAGCCTGCTCCTTCCGTGTGAAGGAAGAAAAGGACCCCAAAATGCACCTGATACCAGAGCGGCAGGCCAGCCTTCACCTCGCACCCAGCACAAGCGTCCTAGCGACGCCAGGGGACAGCCGACTCCCATTAGACAATGGAAAGCATGCTTCAGAGCCAAAATTAGGCCCAGAGATTGGGATTTCAGCTGAAGGTGATAAAAGGCAGGCCGACTCTAACAGAGCGGAAACTATATCCGCAAGTTTAAATCAAAGAGATGCCACACCTGGACAGAAGAAATCAGATTTTCAAAACGCGCAGCTAACAGTGGGAACCAGAAAGATAGAAGGCGCTATTTCCTGTCCTCTGGAAGGAACAAAACTGACACGCTATTACCCGGATGAAGCACACAATGCCTTTCAGACCATAAAGTCTAGAAGTTTTGTATATTCCCACAGAAAAAAGCTGGTCAGTGGGGTTAATAACCGGAGTGCAGAGTACGGTTCGATCCTGGGTCAAGCTTGTCCCCCAACAGCGCAGCAATGGACGACAGAATGGAGATACCAGGTTCAGAAGATCACGCGTTCTCGCAGCACTGACATCCCCTACGCGGTGTCAGAAGCCGCCACGCAGGCGGAGCAGAAAGACCAACGGGCAGACACCGCCGATGAGAACTGTGCTTCTAACACTGCCCCTCGGGTCTCTCATTTGTCGCTAGCAGTTACTGAGAGATCTGAAAAGGAGAACTTACTGACTGTGAAACCAGACCACACTTTGGGGTTCCCGTCTTTAAGGTCAAAAAGTTTACACGGCCACCCTAGGAATGCTACAGCTGGTCAGGGCAGATTAGACAGATCTGGACATGCCAGCAGCATAAGTAACCTGGAAGTCATGTCCGGAATTAAAACGGAGGAGCAGAAGGTTAAGCGAGAGAAAACTTCCAGGGAAACGGATTGCTAATGGGTATGGCTTCCCTGATTTTTAAATCAAAGCCACTGATGAGTGCCATCTTGGCCATCTAAACAGTCACAGGGCAAAGGAAATTACCTACAGGGAAGGCCACTATCCCCCATGATAGAAGAAAAATAAGGGAACCAGAGCCAGAAAGATAGGAGAAAGAGGACAGAATAGTGACGTTCGAGGCAAAAGGAGATAGCCAGCTACTGTGAACAGACAGAACAGAGTTCAGGACTGGTAAGAGGCCTGTAAGACCAGTGCTATGAATTGCATTGTGTCCTCCCAAACTCCTCTGTTGAAACCCTGACCCCAATGTGACTTCATATTTGGAGACAGGGCCTTTAGGAAGTAATTAAAGTTAAATGAAGTCATAAAGGCTGGGATCCTAATCCAACATGATTAGTGCCCTTAAAAGACCTCAGAGCATTCAAGCATTCCCAACCCTGCTCCCTCAACAGCCAGGTGAGGACACAGCCTCCGTCTATCCCTCAGATGAAGAACTCTCACCAAAAACCTACCTTGATCTTGAACTTCCAGCCTTCAGAAGTATGAGAAACCAATTTCTGTTGTTTCCAGCCTGTGGTGTTTTTGTGATGGCAGCCCAAGCGACTGACACAATTAGATATCTGAAACTGTCATAAAATTTAGAGTTATGTCAATAACAAATCTGGAACTCAGAGTTTTCCCACTTTTCAATCACGTGGTCACATATTACAGTTACAGATTCTAAGCAAACCTATATGGGAAAACCCAAACCCAAGTCATTTAATAGTAAAGAAACACCCACATATTGCCTGAAGAGTATGTGTGGACAAAAATCCATTTTTTCCAATTTGATTGAGATATGACTGACATATGTCACTGTGTTTGTTTAAAGTATATAGCATCATGATTCCACTTACATAGATTGTGAAATGATGACCACAATAAGTTTAGTTTGAATCCATCATCACATAGATACAATCAAAAGAAGAAAAAAAACTGTTTACCCCTTGTAATGAGAATTAGGATTTGCTCTCTTAACAACTTTCATATACGCCATACAGTAGCGCTAACTTAGTCATCATGTCATATGTACTTTACATGCCCAGTACTTATTCATTCTTACTTATAAACTGGAAGTTTGTATTTTTTACCCACATTTCTCCAGTTCCCTGGCCCCTTCCCAACCTGGTAACCACAAATGTGGTCTTTTTCTATGTTTGTTTTTTGTTTTGTTTTATTTGGTCCATGTAATGTAGAGAAATCACAAACTATTCATAAGAAAAAAAAATATTTTTTAATGTTATGTGCACAATAGTGTTTTTAACACCTAACACCCGGTGGACTTGCATTTTAAAACACAGTGGTGGTACCTGAGCAAAATAGAATCCTGTGTCACTCAAACAAGTGAACAAGAAAGACCAGTAGGATTCTGAATCAGGATAAATTATTTGCCGGGGCCAAAAAAGCAACCTTTGGAATCATTAAAAAATATATATTTTCACCCCACCGGTGTGGCTCAGTGGTAGAGCGTTGACCCATGCACCAAGAGGATGCCAGTTCGATTTCTGGTCAGGGTATATGCCCAGGTTGTGGGCCAAATTCATAGCGGGGGGCATGCAGGAGGCAGACAATTGATATTCTCTTTCATTGAGGTTTCTCTCTCTCCCACTCCCTTCTCTCTCTCTCTAGAAATCAATAAAGAAAAAAATATATCTATATATATTTTTTCATTTGCAACACTTGTCACTATGATTCATACGGCCACACTGGAGCTTTCTTGTGACATTAATCGTGAAACGGGTTAGGGTTTTATTCTTTAAAGCCGAAGAAGGGTCACAGTCACCAACACGGAACATCATCAGCCCTCTCCCAACAAAGACTGCTCAGCTCAGAAGTACCCGGGGTTCAGAAATGCCCAGTGCTTGATACGGGGAAATCCGTCTGCTCTTTGCAAGGAATGGGCAGATTACGGGGTCCATCGCCTATGGAAACCCCCACTCTGCCGGGGGTTTTGATCCTCGGGCGGCTCCCTCACATCTGTACATGTGACATGAGCAAGGAAGGAAAGGAGGTGACTTGCTTCGCACTTCTTTCCACATTGACGTTTAACAAGGAGGGTAGACGTTAGCAGACGAAATCGAGGGGTGCTGGGCTGCCTGCCAACGGCATCAGTCGTGGTCCCCAGCGCCCCGCCAGTGTGGGTCCCCGGGGTGCGGGTGGGCGGTCAGCCGGGCGGGTAGGACACCGGTGTCAACGCGTCGCGCAGAGACGACAACGTACCGGCTGAGGGAAGACAACCTTCCCCAGGTGCGAGACCTCGCGTTTGGGGCGGGTCACCGCCGGCTGCACCTGTCCCCGCTCCCAGAGCCGGCGCCTCACGCTGGGCGCAGTGGGACTGGCGGACGCCGAGCCCCCAGAGTCCCTTCCAGGCTCCAGGAGCCCGGGCTCCTCTCCACGACTTCAAATAGCAACGATCGCGCGAGCTGGGTGACGAACGTGCAGCAATCAGGGGAGCTGTCCCGGGAAAAGAGGGACAGTCGCGACAGGGAAGGCCCTGAGCCACGGTCACAGGCCCTTCTCCAGCCGCCGCCGCCGTAAGTCCCTGGGCGCCGCCATGACACCTGCGGGCCGCCGTACGTCCCTGGGCGCCGCCATGACGCCTGCGGGCCGCCGTAGATCCCTGGGCGCCGCCATGATCCCTGCGGGCCGCCATAGATCCCTGGGCGCCGCTATGACCCCCGCGGGCCGCCGTAGAGCGCCCTCCTCAGGCTGTGCTGCCAAGATGGCTACCGGGCTGCGCTCTGCACCGCGCGCCCGCTGAGGAGCTCCCGGCCGCGGTGCTCGGCGCTGGCCGTGCGTTACGGCGCCGGCGCGGCCTGGAGGCGGAGAGCGGCCAGCCCCGGCCCTGCGCGCGCCGTCTCTCGGGGCGGGGCGCTGGGCCCCTTCCGGGGATGGGCCCCGGCGCCCGCGTCGGCCCGACTCTGCCCCGGCTCCTCCCCGCTCGGGCGGGCGCTCCGCCGCGTCCCCGCCCGTCAGTGCGCCCGGCCCGGCTGGCCGCACGGGGAGCTCTAAGCCGGCGGGCGTCCGGAGGCGTCAGCGCTGCCGCTGGCCCGGGGCGGGTGCCGGGTTGCGAGCGGGCCGGGGCGCAAAGGCGGCCGCACCATGTTCTCCTTCAAGCCGCCCAGACCCACTTTCAGGTCCTACCTCCTGCCGCCGCCCCAGGTAAGGGAGCCCCTCTCCGCGGCGCTTCCGGGGAGCCACCCCAGCCCCTGTCCGCGCCACGCGGGGGCCCGGGTCCCCAGTGGCTCCGGAGAAGCGCGTGGAAGGGCGCCGCGGCCGTGCTGCGCCCCGAGACCCGCGGTGTCGTCGGGGGCAGGACCCAGGGAGCGTCCACCAGGGGTTCCGAGCCCGGCGACGGTCCCCACGGGGGCCGCCCACGTGACTGCCCCGCTCGTGGGCACCTGGCGGGATGGGTCACCCGCCTGTCCCGAGAGGGGAGCACCTGGGAGCAGTTTCCATCTTTTCCTGGCCAACCCCCGAGTCACTAGCGAGCCGATCGCGAAGGCTCCGGGAACACGCGGAAGAATTAGACAGGGAGGGAGGGTGGTGTCTGTCATCCCTGTGTCATCGCGTCGGAGCAAAACTTGGCTTCAGTGTCTCACGGGGAGAAAAAGGGTCCGTCTTGATGTGTGTGGCTGCTGCGTTTCAGACTGACGACCAGATGAACTCGGAACCGAAGATTAAGAAGCTGGAACCGGTCCTCTTGCCAGGTAAACGTTCGCGTCCCAGCAGGTACTTCCTTGAGGGTGCTGGTCCGCCTCGCTCCACGGGCGAGCCCCGCGTGGTTAACTGTCCCCTCTTCTTACTTCACCTTTGGTCTGGTTAAAGCATCTGCGCACTCGGGGGTCAGACAAAGTAGCTGAGAACTAAATGTCATCCTCACAGAGGAGTGACTCATTGGTGTTCGCTCCCTGAAAATGTAAGCGTCGTCAGGAATCGTCAGGAATCGCACCCCTCCTTTCCCTGTCTCCTGGAAGGCTCTGTTTTTTTTCAGCAGACTCTGAACAGGTGGGTGGTGGAAGTATTCTCTGCCCTTGTCTGTGTGCAACTTCATGCGTTAATGCTTAGCGGTCAGGTCACCGGGTGAATAGTACAAAAAGCAACTTTTGTTGTGTCTGGAGGTCTCTGTACCAACGGCACAGCTTCGTGAACTTTGAATTGCTGACTTGGCAGTTTTGGGTTTTGTTTTTGTTTTTGAAGGTGCGAGCTGTATTTGCAGATTTACTTGGTTCAGTGTGGGGCAAGGCATTGCCCAATAGAGGTACTGCTGACGTTTTGGCGCCCATAATTCTTTGTTGTTGGGCTTGCTCTGTGCATTATTGGATATTTTATCAGCCTGGCCTCTACCCACTAGATGCCAGTAGTACCCCCTCTTCCACCTCCTAATTCAGACAACCAGTGTGTCCCCAGCATTGCCACCCTCCCCCTCCCCCAACCTCCACCCTGGGGCAAAATTTCCTCCCAGTGGAGAAGCACTGGGTTAGAATAAAATTTACTTTAGGGAACCTTAGACGTTGATATAGGCATTGCTAGTAGATAGTTTAGTTTTCTCTTCTAGAAGACTCAATTTTTTTTAATTGATTTTAGAGTGAGAGGAAGGTAGAGAAAGAGATAGAAACATCGATGAGAGAGAACATTGATTGGCCGAAGGCTTCATGTACCCCCTCTGGGGATTTGGCCCACAACCTGGGCATGCGCCCTGACTGGGAATCGAACTGGCGACCTCTTGGTGCAGGGTCGACACTCAGCCACTGAGCCACACTGGCGAGGCGATGGTTTAGTGTTAATGCACATAAAAGATTTGATTGGTATTTCAAATAGTGGAACAATCGTGTAATCATTACGAAAATTTGCTGTTCACTGTGACTCTTGGGATAAGTAGCCAGATACTTGGGGAAAGTTTGTTTTACCCGAAATATAATCAAATACCAGTTTGTATGGCTACTATCAACATTTAAAAACCTGTCATTACTTGATACTAAATCTAGTAACATGATTTGACTTTTATAGGTAGTCATGGAAGAAATATGGAACATTTAAACTTTGTGCTCCAAAATTTTAAATATTAAGTGGGAACAAACACATTAAAAACACCAACCAGCTCTGACCGGTTTGGCTCAGAGGTTAGAGCGTCATCCTGTGGACCAGAGAGTCCTGGGTTCGGTTCCCGCTAAGGGCACGTGTCTTAGCTGCAGTTTGTCCCTGGCCCTGGTTGGGATCGTGTGGGTGGCAGCCGGTCGATGTGTCCCTCTCACATCGATATTTCTCTCTCTTCCTGCATCTCTCCCTCCCGCTCTATCAAGATGGATGCAAAAATGTCCTCGGGTGAGGATAAAAGAAACAAAAAACACCAACCATGTTATACACCCATGATTTAAAAGTTGTTTTAAACTTTATTGTGGGAGTTAGTCAAAATATGCTTCCGTGATTTTGTGAATGCTTTTTATCCAAGCTGTGTGTACTAAATAATCCTTTGTACTTTTCCTCAGAGTGAACAATAGAACTACTAGGTGACCTTTGCCCCTTGTGTATGCTCTGTTTTTGGCTTAGTCACTCCAGGAGTTTAAAAGTCAGCTGTGGGAAATCACTTCTCTTGTGAGCTACTGAACTTTGGCTTCCTTTGCTTTAAGTAGGCCGTTCTCAGGCTTTGATTTTCTCTTCCAGTGATAGGATTTGACACTGACAGTGTGGTCTTAGCTATAAATACAGTACTTGATTTTTAAAAATTAGCTTTTATATTTAAAATGTGCTTATGAAAAGTGTTAATATCAGTAAGCTTGAAGAACTTTACCTTGAAGGATCATCCATTCTGTGGAATTAATTAGAAACTTACCTTTCTACTAAAATGTCAGTTTTCTGGGGAAGGTAAACTTGTTTCCTGACTTAGGTGGTTTACACGTCCTAGAAATCACAGCTGTATCTGGATCTTCTGACCTATGCTGATCTTTTGCGTTGGCTCCGTTTGCACATAGCTTGCATTCTGTTTGCACGTCACCTTTTCCTCACAAAACATTTAGCCAGCCCTAAATTAGTGTGTCTTCTGCCTTCTCATCCTGTCCTTCCCACATTCTTCCCGGTTTCTTTCCGTCTGGCCACCCTGTCGTGGTCTCCGTTTCTTGCTTCACCTGTCAGGTCGCTTCTCTGACTCCTGCTGGAATCTCCATTGCTCCTTTGCTCTGCAGCTTACTCGTGAGATCCGGAAGACAAGTGGAAGTAAGTGAAGCCTTGATGACCTGGCCTTCACCAGTCAGAAACCACAAGAAAACTTGGCCAGGTCACCTGTTGCTTTACATAGGCACACGGAACAAGAAGTAATTGTTCCGAGATGTGGTTTTGCATATTATGCTTTGGCATAGTGCCTTGGGTTCAAGGATATCCTACTTCAGTTGCCCAAAGTTTGAACTTGTAATTCAATAAGCAGATGAAATTAGAACACAAAAATCATTGTTTAGCCCTGGCTGGTTTGGCTTGCAGTTAGAGCGTCGGCCTGCGGACCAAAGGGTTGTGGGTTTAATTCCGGTCAAGGGCATGTACCTGGGTTGTGATTTGGTCCCCCACCCTGGTCGGGGTCGTGTGGACGGCAACCAATTGAGGCAACCAAACATCTCACATCGATGTTTCTCTCTCTCTTCCCACCTCCCACTCGATCTGAAGATAAGTGGAAAAATATTCTTGGGTGACGATTTAAAAAAAAAAAATCATTGTTTATTTGTGTGCAGTTACAGAGTTCTCTGTTGGAACTTAACAAACCTAAATTTAAAATGAGCCTCATCTTTTATAAAGCAGAGAAAAACAAGAAACTGACGAGTAATTTAGACTGTGATTTGTGCTACTGATTGTCAACTTGCTTGGTTCATGAAGCTCCTTAAGATGGAGATTGTATCGATTGCACTTTGTGGCTCTGGTGTCTAGCACAGTCTGCACTGATATGTTGATTGAGTGAATGGCTGAGTGAAAGAACCCCTCAGACCGCCTGCTCAAATTGCTGCATGGCCATGCACACACACACACACACACACACCCATGCACACGCACGCACGCACACCACTTCCGATTGAGCAGGAAGAGGAAGACTGTGTTTCACGCCGTCTCTGCCCTTTTCCGGAGCCACACTTTTCAAGAAAGTTATATCTGCGCCTAGAAGTGAAATACAGGGCCCAGTGAAACTGTTCGCTTTGCCTAGGCTTTCTCTTCATCTTTCCGTCATCACATGAATCTCATTCTTGTAATGACTGTATGATACATGTATCACCCCAGTCCTTTAGAAAGTAGGGCGAGGATGAACTGGAGAGTGTATGTGCAGCATGATAAGATCAGCTACTGCCAGACTGCTGTTTTTTTGTTTTAGCTGCTAGATCAGTTCATTGAGCATGTGGGCCAGACTGGTGCCTGGCCTGGAGCTGGACGGGGAAGTGCTAGGACAGCGGTGGGCCTGGGTCCTCAGCGGGGCCGGGGGCAGCTCCACGCTGCCTGTGACGGGGGAAGACCCAGACCTGTGTTCCCAGTTCCTACCAGGGCCTGGCTGGCCTCAGATCTGGGTGAGGTCTTTGCCAGCCCTAGGTCAGATGGAGAAAATTAAGAAAAATGCAACTTTTTTTTCATAAAGGTAAATGGATCTGATTTGAAGGATTGTGCCGTATTCTGAGATTATGCTGTTCAACTTTAGTGCAGGTAGGTTTTTTTTTTGTTGTTAAATGATGGTAATAGTAGCTGTGGCTTTTTTTAAAAAAGTTTTTAAGTTAGCAAAATAAAAAGTTAAGAAATCTGTTGGTTCCCTGAATAATTTTTGTAGTTTACCTGATTTGTGGAATCTGAACTGGAAATCACTCAATTAAATTATTATAATATTTTAGGTACGATTTAGCATCAGTTTTTCTGTCAGCCTGGGAGGAGTCTCCGCTGTCCTCTGAAAAATTCGCCCACCGTCTTTTAACGAGCGGGTCTTCTTCATCTCCATCCAGCCTTGTGTCCTGGCGTGACCACCCCAGTCTGCCAGTGTGCCACAGGGTCATCTTAGGTTGGTGCTAAGTGCTACCTTGATGGTGATGCTGCACACGATGACAGTTCCAAAGAATCTGTGCAGAAGAGCGAAGCCCTGTCCTGAGAGGCAGAAGGAAACACCAGGGGAGGGCCCCACTGTCTTGAAGTCCAGCTAATGCAAAAGCCACAGACTGCTGCTGTTTACTAAGCTAGTTCCGGGCCTGTGTCTGATGTTTTCAGCTAAGATCTGTAACTGATATATCGCCCCGCTAGCAAGGGCAGAACTGGAGTTTTGAGCCCCTCTCCCAGGCTGTGCCTTTAAGCACTAAGCAGGAGGGCCTGCCTGGCTGCACAGGTGACATTTGGGTGTAGATTTGTGCTTGGAACTGGGCACAGTGGCTTGGGGTCAGCCGAGGAGTTCTCCAGTTAGGTCAAAAGAGCTCTGTCCTTTCCCAGCGGTGGCAGAGTTTGCCCAGCTTGAGGAGCAGCCTTCAAACCATTTCAGAAGTGGAATGTCTTGGGAGGCAGAGAGCTTCCTGTTGCTATTCGTGCTGAAGCAGAGGCTGGTGGAGTGCCAACTGCTTTGTCGTGAGGAGGTGGGATCTGCAGGGAGTGGGGCTTGGTGACCTCTCTGCTGACTCTGGGACCTGATCTTCAAGGCTCCATGAGGGGGCAGAGGGAGGAGGTCCTGGAATGCTATGGCTGACAGCGAGGTAATTGTTCAGCAGGTACCCAGCTCGAGGTCCATGCTTATGGCAGACGAGTTAAAAGCTGGAAAAGATAGGATCCTGCCCTAGACAGTTTCAGTTTACTGGGGCAGTGCTCAGTACAGGAAGGCAGAGGTGGTAAGGGCTTAGAGGAAGGTCACCAAAGCCAGATCTGGGGGAGGGGGAGGCAGGTCCGGAAAGGACTCCTGCTCTGCATCTTGAGTGCCTGCCAGGCCTCAGCCCCTGTGCTCGGCCGTGTGGCAGCTCTGCTCTCCCCTCTTCCCATCTGCTGTGCCCACAGCATGTTCATGACTGAGGTTCACTATTCGATTGATAATGAATGCGCGGATTGTCAGAGTCTTTTGTAGTCAGATCAGAACAGCACACAGCCACGGGGCCAGCTGGAGAATGAAAATGGCCATTATTGGATGGAAGTCTTGTGTGATTTTTACACGTTCATTACACGTGTGGACAATTTTTTATGTACTGCTCTTGTTTTCTGCCTCATTGCCAGTCTTGTTTCCTCAATTGGATTATGTGTCCCTTAGGTAAAGACTTTCTCTTTCAGATGTTTTATGTTGTGTAATACCTTTTGTAGATAGGCTTTAGAGGTGATTGTAGACTGACTTGTGTAGTATTTTGATTCATAGGCACATTGCTTCAGACAGAGCAAAGGGCTCGGAACCATGAACGGTGCACCCGACTGCAATCTTAGCATCGGCTTGTGCCTCACCTCGGACTGCCTGGGTGGAGCTCTCCGCTCCCTGGGCTGCTGCTGCCCTGGCTGGGCCAGCATTTGCTTCCTCCCTCCTTTCTCCTCACCGTCAGTCTGTGCCTTGCAGCTCCTGCTCAGAAACTGTTCAGGAGCCTCCATGAGTAAAATCCTGCTTAGACAGGACCAGATTCAAACTCTTCAACCTCTGTGATTTGCTAGTGCTCCACCTTGCTGACCTCTGCACTGTTTCTCTGTACAGCAGTACCCCCCAATCTGCATTTCACCTGCGTAACTTTCAACCAGTCTGAAAATGCTACATGGGACATTCCAGAAATCAACAATTCATAAGTTTTAAATTGTGCACCAATCTGAATAGCGTGATGACATCTCTCACTCTCTGGCTCTGTCCCTCCCAGGACATGAATCAGCCCTTTGTCCAGCATCTCCATGCTGTGTATCACTGAGTCACAGAGAGAATTGTTTGGAGAGTATAACTGGAATCTTCGTGAAGTGGTCGGTGTTTGGGGCTTGTCAGGAAGCAGGTTCTGTCTGTTCCTGTTAAAGGGTTTTATACTGATAGAAATAAACAAAGTAGATCAGCACCCTAACTTTGCTGTCATTGATCCCGGAGGCGGATAGCTTAAAAATGTCTCTTGGCCCTCGCCGGTTTGGCTCAGCGGTTAGAGCGTCGGCCTGCGGTCCTGAGAGACCCGGGTTCGGTTCCCGCTAAGGGCGCGTACCTCGGTTGCAGTTTGTCCCCGGCCCTGGTCGGTTGTGCGGGTGGCAGCCACTCGATGTGTTCCTTTCACATTGATGTTTCTCTCTCTCTCTGTTCCTCTCTCTCCCTCCCACTCTACCTGAACAAAAAATGGAAAAATGCCCTCGGATGAGGATTAAAGAAAAAAAATGTCTCTGGGCCCTGGCTGGTTTGGCTCAGTGGTTAGAGCATCGGCCTGTGGTCCGGAGAGACCGGGGTTCATTGCCCGCTAAGGGCATGTACCTCGGTTGCAATTTGTCCCCGGCCCTGGTGGGTTGTGCAGGTGGCAGCCACTCGATGTGTCCCTTTCATGTCAATGTTTCTCTCTCTCTCTCTCCTTCCTCTCCCTCCTATTCTAGCTGAATAAAAAAATAGAGGAGTGTCCTCGAGTGAGGATTAAAAAAACAAAAACAAAAAAAACAAAAATGTCTCTGGGTCGGGTGAAGTTTTAGAATTTGAGATTAAGAATTAATGATAACTGCCCTGGCTGATTTGACTCAGTGGTTAGAGTATTGGCCCGCAGACCAGAGAGATCCGGGGTCGGTTCCCGCTAAGGGCATGTACCTTGGTTGCAGTTTGTCCCTGGCCCCAGTTGGGGTTGTGTGGGTGGCAGGCAGCCAATTGATATGTCTCTCACGTCAATGTTTCTTTCTCTCGTTGATGTTTCTCTCTCTCTCTCTCTCTTCCTTCCTCTCTCCCTCGCGCTCTATCTGAAGATAAATGCAAAAATGTCCTCGGGTGAGGATAAAAAAAAAAGAATTAATGATAACTAAGCGTTAAATAAATGATGGAAAATTATTCTTTTCAAAGCATAATTTAAATTTTTATTTTGGTTTCTTGTTTTTATTCTTTAATCTTCTCTTTTAACTCTAAAACTATATTTTAAAGTTTTATTACCAAGTTGTTATTTGATTACAGAGGGAAACTCAATTTGAATTTATGGAGTATACTTAAATAGATTGAATTATTAATTTTAAGGTTAAAGCTGAACTCTTTTTCTCATTTCTTACAAAATAAATCAAAGACATTGGTTTGAGAGATCTAGTGTGTTAATAAAATGGAACGATTCCATCAAATAATACTCTGAAGGGGAGGGTATGGTTTATTTCTTCAGAATGCCTTTTAACAAGCAGGGGCCAAGAGTGCAGACCTGGGTTCAGCTTTTCTGGTTGAGCCGTCTCAGGCCTCTGAGCTCATTGTGCCTCAGTTTTGATGTCTTGTAAGTGGAGCAAAAAGTCTTGTTGACACTTAGTGTCGTGAGGGTGAAGGTGCTCACTGTTCTTACTGTCACCATGATGAAACGGTCCTTCTAGGTCACATTATAGTGTAGTTGTAGCTCACGCTGTGATGTTTTTCTTTTTTTAAAGGAGAAATTGTTGTAAATGAAGTCAGTTTTGTGAGAAAATGCATTGCCACGGACACAAGTCAGTACGATTTGTGGGGAAAACTGATATGCAGTAACTTCAAAATTTCCTTTATCACGGACGATCCAATGCCATTACAGGTACGCTCCATCTGTGTGCTATTTGTGTCAAGGCTTTGACCCTAAAAATAAGTTAAGGCTTATATGACCATTGCAAGGTTATTGGGAAAAGAATTAACGTGACCATAACTTTTTATTTCAGAAATTCCATTACAGAAACCTTCTTCTTGGTGAACATGATGTCCCTTTAACCTGTATTGATCAAATCGTCACAGGTATATGTTATTCTTTACTTAGTCCATAAAGCTGATTCTGCCCTGGAAGAATTGCTTAAAGATACTCAGATACTTGTGTTGGAAAAGGGTTGTTTTCCCTTTTAAAAAAAATTTTTTTTTCTTTATTATTGATTTTTAGAGAGAGAGGAAGAGAGAGATAGAAACATTGATGAGAGAGAACATCGATTGGCCGCCTCCTGCATACCTCCCACTGGGAATCTGGCCCACAACCTGGGCATGTTCCCTGACTGGGAATCGAACTGGCGAGCTCTTGGTGCAGGGTTGACACTCAACCACTGAGCCACATTGGCCAGGCTCTTTTCCTCATTTTTTTGAGTCCCAGGAACATTAATGAAAGACAGAGGTCAAGATACCTTTTTTTTTAATCCTCACCTGAAGACATTTTTCCATTTTTTTGTTCAGATAGAGTGGGAGGGAGAGAGAGGCAGAGAGAGACAGAGAGAGAGACATCGACGTGAAAGGGACACATCGAGTGGCTGCCTCCTGTATGACCCAACCAGGGCCAGGGACAAAATGCAACCAAGGTACATGCCCTTAGCAGGAACCGAACCCTGGGTCTCTCTGGACCGCAGGCCAGTGCTCTAACCACTGAGAAAAATTGACCAGGGCAAGATATTATTTTTAAATGGAGCTATAGCCCAGCCAGTGTGGCTCAGTGGATTGAGCATCATTCCAAGGACTGAGAGGTCCCAGTTCAATTCCTGATCAGGGCACATGCCTGGGTTGCTGCCCAGTCCTTAGTAGGGGGCGTGCAGGAGGCAGCCGATTGATGTTTCTATTTCTCCCTTCCTCTCTCTTTAAAAAATAAAAACATTAAAAATAAAATGGAGCTATAGAATATATACCTTTTTATATTTTCTAGTATTCGTTCTCATTTAAGTTAAAATTTTAATCATAAAATGTATTTGGATGGTGGCATGTGGTATGCAAAGAATCATTTGAAGTGTCTTCAAAAGCGAAGTTAAAATCCATCTCCGGAAGTTCTAGGCACCAGACAAATGAATGTGAGAGGCCAGGGGAGCGACGCTCAAGTGGTGGGGGGCCTTCCAGTGGGTATTACTCAGAACTTGTTAAGGTCTTAAGGAGTGAGTAACAATAAAGAATTTTTTCACATGTTAATTTTTTTCTTTTTTTTTCTTTTCTTTTTTAGTAAATGACCACAAGAGGAAGCAGAAAGTCCTAGGCCCCAACCAGAAACTGAAGTTTAATCCAACTGAGCTAATCATTTACTGTAAAGATTTCAGAATTGTCCGATTTCGCTTTGATGAATCAGGTCCTGAAAGTGCCAAAAAGGTAATCCTTTCTTTGGTTAAGCTTTATCAGGTTCTGAGTTTTGCATTATACTTACCAATTTCAGTTCTATATGGAAGTTTCTCAGTTGCTCAGGGTTTTCTTTAAGGGGAAGTAATCAAATATCTCTTTAAGTAAGGTCAAAGCCAAGGATGTTAATAAAACTATTTCCTTGGATTAGTTTATGGCTGCTTTAAAAGATTCTATATACTTTTTTTTAATCAGCTCCTAAAGTATTAAAAAGTATCATGTGGAGATTAGTGTATCTTTTACATAAGACAATTACTGGCTGGCTTTTTTTTTTTTTTTAAAAAAGATGGAAAAGTTGGAGGTGTCTTGTCATTGAGGTTTGGTAAGACTTATAATTCAGTACCTCAGAACGTGATCAGCTAACTAAAAGTTAGACCTCGTTACATTGAGTCAGGCAAATGTATAGTACTGGGAGGGGTCTAATGAATATTAGTGCTTTAAAGAAGCCTTAGTGGATTAATCTGAGTGACAGTCCTTAGGGGCAGCTAAAAGCCAGGGAATTCTTAATTGGTTTGTTTTCCCCTGCCTTCTGGGGAACGTGCCTGTTCATGGAGTCAGAGTCAAGGACAGACGTCCTCACTTTGACTCCGCGTTGTGGCTTTGGGAGGAGTGGAGCCGGTGGACCCCGGGCCTCCTGGTCCCGCCTGGAGCGCAGCAGACGCAGAGAATAGTAGTGGAGTTCCTCGGAGAAGCTCGCTTCTGTGTCTGGAGGCTGGAGGGACAGTCCCAGTGGAGCCTAAGTGCTTTCTCGGCAGTGTGGCAGCTTGGCATCACCAAAAACTGGGGGTGTGTTTTCCATGAGCACTAGACTCACTGCAGCAGTTTCTGTTGGTATCAGAAGGAGGATGTCAAAGTGATCTCCAGGCAGCTGCCTGCCTCTACCTTGGTCAGGAGGTGGGGACCTTATTTTTAGAACTAGAGCCAGCAGTTTCTTCACAGGAAGACTGCATGAGATGAACATCTGAAAATGCATGGCCACTGGGACTAAGTTATCTAGCAGAGTGCTGGTGGGATCGTTTTCGAGTTGAGTCTGTAAAACCACCTTTCGGCAGGCTGCATTATTGGAAATTCAACTAGTTCCCTCTGAAGGCCCTTTTCAGCTGTTCGGTTCTGTAGTTCCTGGTTTGGGCATTTTACTAATTTGACATGCCCGTTCTTATATAGAAAGACTATAGAATTAATTAGGGAATAGACTGTATGTAAAGTATTTTAGCCAAGTTACTACTTTGAACTTAAATATCTGCTAGTAATTTAATCAATTAAAAGTATCAAGAATCTGTTTATGAAAACCCTGACTTCAGAATGTATAGAATGTCAAGAATACGGACAGCTCAGGGCTGATGAGACTGACTTAGAACAGAATATTTTTTAAAGAAAGAACCTGATACAGCAGCTCAGTATTCTTCCAGAAAGTTTACATCTCTTCCACTCTGCTGTATTTTTCAGATGACACCATTTCAGTCATTGGAAATCACAGTTACTTGGCTTGGTTCTTGAGCCATTTAGATTACTTGTCGGTCATTTTTGATGTCTGAGACAGTGTGCTGAGTTCAGTTGAGAAAATTAACCATGAACAAATGAAAATTAAGTATCAGTACAAAGTAGCAACATCAAAGATGTTCTCATATAAATGGTCAGTTGCCAGATGAATGACACACAGAGTCGGGGCTCTGGAGACTCAGGGTTCCCTTGTCTGTTGTGCTGCTTGTAAGTGGGGAGGGGTCATTGAACTAAACACACAAAACAGCTAATCCAGCTTTTTGTGCCCTTTCCCAAGACCCATTTTCTGGCAAAATCTTTTCCCCACTGTCTTAAAATAGAAAAAGCATGTTACCGCAAACCCAAAAGAAATACTCTTTTTGTCTTTTGTATAGTCATAAGGCGAGACATGCAGGAAAAAAATATATAAATAGAACTATTTTTTCCTGATTTACATGTCTTCAAGCGCAGAGGGTCACATGTCGCTGCCAGAGCTTAATTCTTTCATGAGTAATAACAAGAATTCTAGCTCACTTTTATTTCAAGGGAAAGTTTCACCTAAAATTAGGTAAGTTGGGAAGCTACAGATTGATTATCTCCTGGAAATTTTGAGTGCTGTTTTCTCTGGGACTGCTTTGATTTTATATATTGTTTTAAAATGACCAGATGCATGTTCAGACTTCTCTGGTGGGTCAAGTATTGATTACTTTTGAAATACTGAGAGTATTTCTATTTCTGTCTGAAATATGAAATCTCAAAGTGCTAAATTGGCTCACATTTTGGTAACTGCTGCGCTCAAGCCCTCCACAGTGCAGTCGGTGTGCGGGACGGTGTTCCGACAAGGCTGGAAGGCTCGTGCTGCTGCAGCGCCAGCCTCTGCCCGCACGGCCCTTGGGCCGTCACAGTGCATCAGGGCCTTGGGAAAGGCCCAGAAAGGAACCCGACGGGCACAATTGGACATCAAGCTTCAAAGCGACTTTGAGCCACCTTTTCCTTTTGAAGGACCTCTGCTCAAAGAAGGGTAAAAGAAAAAATTGTAGTGATTTATCACTTGTAATATACATATCACTTTATATTTATCATATATACATACACACACACACACTCACACATAAAGTTGGCAAGTGAAATATGTGCCCTTTGTCTCCATTTATTCTCTGATTCGTTGGCTATGGGCCACTTGTCTAGGCATCCTTTCTACAAGTGAGAATTCAGCTCATCTGTTTAGAAGACAGTTGGCCTTCCCTGCACTGTCATTTCGCCCTGAGTCTGAGGCTTGTCTCTAGGTGGCTGTAGACCACAGGAGCAGAGGAAGCCAGTTCGCTCTCTTCTAGGACAGGGCGCTCTGACTCCTGCTGCGCCTCCAGCTGGTCCTCAAGGGGAAGCCGCCGTGGGCGTCTGGCTGCTACCCAGACAACACCGCCTGGTCCAGAATCACTTCCGAGGTGGTTTAGGTGGTTTTTCCTACAGTGAAATATTTAATGTCTTTAATACCAAGATTTTCTTCATTTCCTTTGATAGCCAGGGCAAATTAACTATTTCAGAGGCAGTTTTTAAAGACATAGAGTTTTCCTAAAAAATTTTGATGCTTAAGGGAGTACGTTAAAAAATTAGAACAATTTTATATAGAAGTGAGACCTACTTTTTAAAGTCTTCCAGACGTAGTGATGGGAGTAGGAATGTGGACAGAGGCTTTTAAAAAGGTGTATGGAAAAGCTCAAGGAAGAGGACTTCTGGCTTGCTTTCTCTTCTCAGAATGTCCTGGACTAACAACATGAACGCAGCCCCAATAACTCACGTTGTGTGTGCCTTTGTCTGGGATCCCAGAGACCCCTTACTCAGGTCCTGTGGAAACGAGTCGTGCACATTTGTAATCCCACTACCAAACAGCTAGTTCAAGCAGTGCCCCTGCCCCCGAAATCCACCACTGTGCAAGAGATCGCACCGAGGTCCGCTTCAGTGTTTCTCAGGCTTCTGTACGTGTCCGTGCTGGTAGACACGCCGCTGGTTCCAGGCCCTTGTATATGTGATGTGCTGTGTTTAGGGCTTTTTAGAAACAGGCCACGTTGGGTTGTGCCTAGAAGATAGTTTTTGTTTGTTTTTGCTGTATGGCCATAGAAAACCTATTCTGTAATCAGTGTCGTGTGACTTTTGCAAAAACAAGGCCAAGGACTGCTTTCTAAAGGTCTGAGAGAGAGAGTGATGCAGTATTGGCTTGGAACCTTTTCCTTGTTATATTAGTAACTGATTTTGTCTAAATGTGAAAAATAAAAGGGAATTGGGTTGCATCTTCAGAAAGCTACTTCAGGGCTTCACTCGGGTCTGCACAGAGAGGTCTCCTGATCTCTGAAGAGACCTCTCTTACTAACCTGCTGCCTTCTTCCCTCACTGGAGTGCTTCATCTCCCCTCCCCTGCTGGATTCTCCTAGCACTGAGAGTGGTCTCACTTCTGGTTTTCGTATTTCTCTTGTTTGTTGTCTGCCTCTCCCTCAGGAATGGAAGCTTCATGAGGGTGGGTTTGTGTCTGTCCCGTTCCCTGCAGCTTCCCCAGGGCTCAGGTCACAGGGCTCAGTGACTGACTGTTGAGTGAAGAGATGTGGCATCCACCCTTGAGAAACTGAACTTAGTGAGGGAAGGAAAACAGAGAACTGTTTTTTGGTTTTTGTTTTGTTTTTTTTTATCCTCACCCAAGGACGTTTTTCCATTTTTTGTTCAGATAGAGTGGGAGGGAGAGAGAGGAAGAGAGAGAAACATCGACGTGAAAGGGACACATTGAGTGGCTGCCACCTGCACGACCAACCAGGGCCGGGGACAAACTGCAACCGAGGTACATGCCCTTAGCGGGAACCGAACCTGGGTCTCTCTGGACTGCAGGCTGACGCTCTAACCGCTGAGCCAAACTGGCCAGGGCCACACTCATAACTGTTATGTGACTACCTTGGAAGTGCAGCTACACAAGCACAGCTCACTGAAGAAACACTTTATGTTGGAGCTGTTGTTATACAGAGAGAACAGAGGGTTTCTGCCATGTGCTGTGAAATTGGCTCGGTGTGTGAAAGCCTGTCAGGAGATGAGAGCTGAACAGAGGTGGCAGGTTCAGGGAAGCCTGGTGGGCTGAGCAGTGGGGAGTGACTTCCTGAGCAGAGTGTGGCAGAGAAGACGCTGGGGCCAGGTCAGAGTATGTGCGGAGACGGGATGTTGGGAAGGGGCAGGGTGTGTCTGGAGAGGAGGGCCAGCTTGTCAGGAATCAAGGAGATGGAATTTGTTACGGAGCTCTCTGGGACCGCAGAGATCATCCAGAGAGTGGAGTTGTTAGTCAGAATTTCGTCTTTGGAGAATTAAGTGTCGTGGATTTTTTTTAAGAATGTAGGGCTGTGGTAGTGCAGAGAAGTGGGGCGAGAATGAAAAATAGACTTGAGAAAAGCACAACGGAGCTTATAAACTAAGCATGGTGCCCAGGGGAGCAGGAAGTGGTGGGGACGGTCTCAGGGTGCAGCTTCAGAGAGACTGAGCAGGTTAGGGACAGGACGCAGACAGAGAGCTCCTGAGTCCTGTTAGTGGGGCTCCCGCCGAAGGCTCCCATGGGCATTGACAACATAGAGGTGGTCTGCAGGTTTGGAGAAGTTTGTGGTTTCTGTTCGTGAAAACTACAACTACTACTAACTTGTCTTCTTAGTTACGTGTTTTAGTAACACAAGAAACATTTATTCTGTAGAAGGCTTTTTAGTTATATTTCCAACAGGAAGCTGACACCAGCATGTCAGTTAGTAGAATTTACATCAGCCTACCCCAGACTAACAATTAACGAAACTTCTCTTGCTTGCTCACTGGCAAAAGTATATCATGCTGGCTTAATGCTTTTCCTTCTAAGTGATATTTACTCTTTTCATAAGGTTTTCTCCTATTCTTTCCTTGTGTATGTCTTAAATTTCTTTCTTCTTGCTCATTTAAGAGTTTTTCTGCCACCATCTAGTCCAGGACTTTGTAAGCATAGGGCATTTTATCCAACTGCAGTGAAGAGTAAAAAGAACCAGATTTCATGAATGGAGCTCCTCCAGAGGCCCAGCATGCATTAGGGTTATTAACCCCTCCCACAGTTGCAGATGTTGTCATCATTTTGCAGATGTGCACACTGAGGCTCAGAGATGAGTTGACTTCACACAAGTTGCATGGCCAGTGCTCACTAGAGCTGGTTAGTGTGTAAGATTTCATCTGTTTGATGTGAAAGCCCACACTGTTCCACCACAGGTGTAGTCTCAAACAGTTTTACTTAAACACGGGTTTTGGGGTTTTTTGTTTGTTTGTTTGTTTGTTTGTTTCTTATGTACCTCTTTGAGCCACTCATGTATTTTAGGGTTTCTTGCTCATTTTTATTTCTTGTGATTATAGATTTTCTGTTACGTTTACATTTTTTAATCCATGATGTGTGAGCATTAACACTTTCATTCCGTATACTGAGCTTCCACATTGTTGGTTCTAAGGTATTGCAGTCCACCAAAAACGAAACTTCTTTCTTTGTTTCAGGAGTGGGGGCAGCACTGCCTTGGGAGAGTGCTTCTTTAGTTCTCAGGTGTCATTTACCTGAGTCCACTGACCTCCCTATGACAGGTCAGCTCAGCGGCACTTGCTGATTACTTCCCTCTACTCACCAGAGATCAGACAGTGTCTTGGGGACACTGCAGTGAAGGAGACCCCTGCCTTACGGATCGCTCACACCTTAGGTCAACAGGAAACGTGTGAACGAGTATCTGGTCACTGCCCCAAGATGCTCCCAGTAATCAAGGCCTTATTGTACATTTCATTTAACCAAGTGTGTTAACATCAAATTCTAAATGTAGAATTTTTCCTAGGTATGCCTTGCAATAGCTCATTATTCCCAGCCAACAGACCTCCAGCTACTCTTTGCATTTGAATATGTTGGGAAAAAATACCACAATTCAGGTAAATATGAAAATATTAAATATTGTGACTAACTTTACATTGTGTCAATTTTATTCTTATGTTTCTCAGAAGCCTCCTACTACCTGAGCTTTAATGATTGTTAGTTTCATGACTGTTAGAGAAGGGGCACTGTGTACAAAGAGATAGTGTTTGTCAGATTATTTCTTAAAAAGTGACCAGGAAGAACCTGTGAGCAGCTGTAAACAGGAATCATGTCAGTGTTTTATTGCAGTTGTCGGCTTGTATTTCATGGTGAAGAAAGATACATTCTCCCCTTTTTCATAGGTAGCTTGAAGAAAACTGGCAGAAAATTTAAAGATATTTGAAGTGCATGATCTTTTCGGGCAAGGTGTGATTTCATGCAAGAGCTGAAGTGGTTCAACTTTTTAGTGGACTTCATTACGACAGAGTGGGATTGAGGGAAGGAACGTGAGCCCTGTCCAGGACAAGGATATTCCAGGCAGTTTTCATAAATGTGGAAGAGTTCTGTTCACATTTGTGTCAGCAGTGACATCACCAAGGAAAAGTCTAGATGGTCATGTCATTGTGCACATTATGTTTATATACTGATATAATTTTAATCACCCATTATTTATTTATTTTTATTAACTAATTTTTGTTACAGATGCTTCTCCTTTTTCCCCCATTGACACCCTCCTCCCGATCCTGTCCCCTGCCCAGCATTGTTGTCTGTGCTCATTGGTTATGCGTATATGCATATAAGTTCTTTTTTTTTTTTTTATCCTCACCCGAGGACATTTTTTTCATCTTTTGTTAAGATAGAATGGGAAGGAGGGAGAGGAAGAGAGAGAGAGAAACATCAACGTGAAAGGGACACATCGAGTGGCTGCCCACCCCCACGACCCAACCAGGGCCGGGGACAAACTGCAACCGAGGTACATGCCCTTAGCGGGAACCGAACCCGGGTCTCTCTGGACCGCAGGCCAACGCTCTAACCGCTGAGCCAAACCGGCCAGGGCTATGCATATAAGTTCTTTGGTTTATCTTCCCAGCCCACCTCCTCTGAGGTTTGTCAATCTGAACCCTACTTCTATGTCTCTGGGTCTATTTTGTTCATCTGTTTATTTTGTTCATTATATTCCACAAATAAGTGATATCATGTGGTGTTTGTCTTTCTCTGATTGGTTTATTTCGCTTAGCATAATACTCTCCAGGTCCCTCCTTGTCATCTCAAAGGACAAGAGATCTTTCTTACAGCTGCATAGTACTCCATTGTGTATATGTACCACGACTTTTTTATCCACTCATCTATTGATAGGACACTTGGGCTGTTTCCAGATCTTAGCAATTGTAAATAGTGTTGCTATGAACATAGGGGTACATATATTCTTTCTAATTGATGTTTCAGGCTTCTTAGGGTATATTCCTAGAAGTGGGATCACTGGGTCAAATGGCATGTCCATTTTTAATTTTTTAAGGTAACACCATATTGTTTTCCATGGTGGCTGCACCAGTCTGCATTCCCACCAGCAGTGTACTACAGTCCCCTTTTCTCCACACCCTCGCCAACACTTGTTGTTTGATGATTGTTGATGGCGGCCATTCTGGCAGGTGTGAGGTGATATCTCATTTAATATTTGGAAAAACCGCAATAGAGTGAAGCCGCGCAAGTCGAAGTGCGAAGTGGTCAGGGACGACTGTATGTAAATAAAGAATCCTACTTCACGGAAATTCATTTATCGCAGTAGAGTCTGGAACTGATTAACCGTGATAAACGAGGGCAGACTGTAGTTGTTTTAATTTGCATCTCTCTAACGATTAGTGATGTTGAGTATTTTTTCATATGTCTCTTGGCCATTTGTATGTCCTGTTTGGAGAGGTGTCTACTTAGGAAAAGTCTAGATGGTCATGTCATTTTGCACATTATGTTTATATACTAATGTAATTTTAAACAGCCATTTTTAAAACCTCATAAAAGAATGGAGAGAAAATGGAGAGTTCGTGTCTTACATTAGCCCCTGTGGGTTAGTGACTGCTTGTCAACGTGCTTGCTGAGTCACGTGGCCCCTCGCTCTTCAAGGAAGGAAATAAATCAGTTCCATATGTGCATTGAAAGACCCGTTCACCCAGCTTGATCTGGATGGGATCTTACAGAATTATTAACTGTGCTGGTCTTTACATTTTGTTGTGTCAAACATATGGTAGTGGTGTAAATAATCTAGAATGAAAGTGTGTTCCGGTATTACTATATTGTAAACACATTAGAATGTAGGAGTAGTACCTAGTATCTGCAGATGCATATGGTATAAGTATAATTCCACTGCTTTAAAAGACACTTGGAAAGTATCTATCTTTCATGGATGACATGAAAGTCATGCTTTACATAACGAGTTGCTCTTTTCTTACGGCACTAGATATATAGAGATTGGACCACAAAGTGTTTGTAACTTAATTTCCTTACCAAAATATAGCTAATTATAACCTAGACATGAGTGATACAGTTGATTTTTCTTTTTAAGTTTGTTTTTTTAATGTAAAGAAAGTCCACTTACTGTCTGAAAGTGAAGCAGTGTAGACCCTACACTGTTAGTTAGGCGAGTATCCCTTTGGGTCATCACCACACTGTAGACTGATCATCAGGGCACTGTCGAGAACACAGCTGAAGTGGAAGTTTCAACAGGTGCGAGAGTCTCTGATTCTCGCTTACATTTCTGTATGGTCCTTTCCTGATAGAAACAGTTGAGCCCAGTGTGCGGATCTGTGACGTCTGCAGGACTGGTGCTTGAGCTCAGCAAGTCCGGTACTTCATATGCCTCGGCAACTTGATGCCTGCTCCAGCGACTTCGCGGTTTTCTCCATCCAGTCCGTGTGGCATCTCTGCGTTCATTATACCTTTAGTAGTTTGCTCAACACATAGCTCTTCTGCTGAATTTTCTTAGGTGCATCAATCAGTTCTCTAGATCTTGTATATAGTTCTTTGACAAGATTGATAATTGATACTTAATATACTCAGGAATGTTTTATTTACATCCTTCAGACTCCTCTTCCCCTAGCAAGTACTTCATAAACATAACACTTGTCCAGTGTTTTGTTAAGATTCCTTGCAGGGTAATGATCTTTAATATTCTTCCATGCTTTGCACAAGCATAAACTGTACCTTTCAGATCAAAAGAAGTCTGAGATTTCCACACACTGCAGTCAGAATTCATTAATCTGTGAGTGAAAGATGCCCAACAACCCACTCTTGAACCTCTGGATGACATCTTGATTCATGGGCTGGAATAATGAAGTTCTTTTTGAAGGCAGGTAGGGGACAGAGCTGTTTCCACAAATAAAACCTGAAGATGGAGGATGTCCCCTGCAGTTATCTAAGAAAAGTATCCTTCAGATGGCCCCAGGCATTCTGAGGTTTTCTCTCCTGTTCAGCATCACTTGAGTAAAACTGTCTGAGAAGCTGAGCCCTCGTCCAGGTCCTCCTGGGAGGGTCCTGAAGTTCAGAGGGATGCACAGTCCCCACACTGCATCCAGCCTCTCCCAGGAGGCCCAGCCCAGGAGAACAGTGGTTCCCTTTGTTCCCTTTGACTGGAAAGGAACCATGAGGACTGTTTCAATCAGTCAGGTTATTATTGGGCAAGTAATGTCCAAAAAGCACAGGCTTATCTTTGTTAGAAATTGATAAGATGTCAGGTTATGTTTCTAAAGAATTGAAAACCTCATGAAGTGACCTGCGGCCACAGTGCTGACATCTCCAGCCCGCAGCAGATGCCGTGCCTGGAAATACTGTGGATGCCCAGCAGGTGGACGTTTCAGTGAGGTTTATCTTCTTTTTCTCCTCAGGCGAGGACATTTTTGCATTCATCTTCAGATAGAGTAGGAGGGAAAGGGGAGGGGGAGAGAAACATCGATGTGAGAGAGAAACAGACTGGTTGCCACCCACACAACCCCAACCGGGTTGGGGACAAACTACAACTGAGGTACGTGTCCTTAGCGGGAACTGAACCCGGGACTCTGGTCCGCAGGTCGATGCTCTAACCGCTGAGCCAAACCGGCCAGGGCAAGATTTATCCTTTTATTAACACAGGTCTTGATACTTAATTTTCCTCCAAGTGCTTGTTGGAAACCGCTTGCAGAGTACACAGTTCATTGGAAACAGTTCATTGGAACTTTAGAAGTTTGTTGCTTGTCAGTTCTCAGATTCTCAGAGTAGCTATAAATGTTGTGCTTGGTCCTCCTGTCTCCTGAATACTAGTGGTGCCTAACCAGCCACATGCATCTCAGAATCCCAGGAGGAGCTTCAGGACACACGGCTGTGCTGGCCCTGCCCCAGGCCCACAAGTTCAGGTCTCCGTCAGAGCCACCGTGTGGCTCACCTCTGTGAACATTTCTGTGAGCAGTTCTGTTTCCCTTCCGCACGACATCTGACTTCTGCAGCACTGGTGAGGTGATAGACTTTCTTTTTGTACGTGAACCACTTTTATTGTCTCTGCTGTTGCTTGAGGCCATTCTACGTAGGTATGGGGTCTCTGAGGTGCTGTCAGCACGTCTGGGATGGGACTTCTGGACTGTCACACCATAGGCAAGGCCATGGGCACCCAGAACCAGGTTTCACTTTTAGTTGGCTGAGGGGCTGTGTCCTCAGACCTGTCAGCTAAGCATCAGGGGCCCCAGGTCTTCCTAAGAGGAGTGGCTTTGCAGGCCTGTTGCCGTGGAGCAAGCTACAGGCATGGTCAGGCCTTTCTGGAAAGCGTGGACCTCCATCCAGCCTCTGAAGCCCGGTGGAGAGCCCGCTGCGCGTTCTGCAGCAGCTCTCACTGGGGGAGGTGTGCAGCGCAGGCAGGCCTGGAGCCCGGAAAACAGCAAGCTCTGTGGGCGCTCTCACTGCAAGACCAGCGTGTGCTCAGCCCAGATCCCAGCAGCCTGACCTCGCGACAGGACACATGTCCCGTTTAGACGTCAGCTGGGAGCACTGCCTGGCTGCCGACACAGCTCTTTGACATTTTTTAGTGTGTTTTTTCTACTTCCTTGGTTGCAGTTGTGTGGCAAGGGCCTGGTTTTAATGCAGAGGGTGCTTGCTGTGAGTTTCTGATAATACTTTTTATCAAGTTAAGGAAATTGCTTTTATTCTAATTTGTTAGAGTTTGTTTCCAATCACGAGCAGGTGTTAAACTTGGTCAAATGTTTCTGCACTTCAAGCCAATCATATGGGGTTTTCCCCTTTAGCTTGTTCACATGATGGACTACTTAGATTTTCCACTATTGAGTATCTTTCTGTGGTTTTGGTACCTGGGCCCACCGCATCCAAAGTGGGCATGCCTGGCGATCTAAGGCTCTCCGTTCTGGAGACAGCATGGCTCCCGAGTGACCTCCAGTGCTTTTGTTCTGTCAGAGGCTCAGACGGGGTGGGCTTCCGGAGCATATGTGCTCGGAGTGAGCACGTTAGTTTTTAACAAGTTCTGCCAAAATCAGAATTACTGGGTAGTTCTGAGGCGCTTCCAGTACCCTGCATGGTACTGACACCCTTCACAATTCAGAGGAGCACCGATGGGTAATGAGGGTGCTCTTATCTGCATCGCCCAGTGCAGGGCCCACAAGCCACGCGTGGCTGCTGCACTGAGGAGCTGCGCCTTACATTTTACCTCATTTAATTTCAGTTTCAGTGGTCACTGTTTAGGGCAACACAGATCGAGAGTCTAGGCCCCATCTAATTTTCTAGCCTCTTTTCCACCACCCCTTGCGTCCCTAATGCTCTAGCTTATTTAATTATTGATGTTGTACAGTTGTATCATGTTATTATGATCTGTGTCCAGCAAGTCTGCCTCCTCACCGGCCACCTAGCAATGTGTGGCTCATTCCTCAGGACTCTGTGTGGATGTGGGCACGTCCTGCACCAGCCTCTGTCTCCCTTGAGAGCCAGGGGCTCCCTCTGCTGCCCTCTCAGTGACGTGTGCATCCAGCGCACGTGGACAGTGTTAGTGCTTCTAAGCTAGACAGCAAGTCTGAATCACTTTTTCTTCCTCGTGCCTTAGCACATGGTCGGTTCTCAGAAAAGACCTGTTTCTCACCAGTGTTAGTCAGCAGTGTTGGAATGGGCATGGGACAAAGGATGGTTTTCCTGGCTGCAGAGGAGCATGGGAGTCAGGGAGAAATGGGAAGTCAAGGTCAGGTCAGCTGTGTGAGGGAAGCCATTTAGGTTTGCTTGATTCAGTTGGACAGTGAGCACGATGGCAAATTGGGGGCAATGGGATAGCATCCTGAAGGCATGTTCCTCGGGAAATGGTCATGTAGCAGGTGCATCACAGCTAGTCGGGTGTCAGCTGGGAGGCCTGCCACCCGTGCAGCCAACAGCAAGACACCGGGCTGGGAAAGGTGTGCCATCTGTCACCCAGATTGGCAGGGTAGGGGAAGCTGACTGTTGGGATACCTTCTTCCTCTTGAGTCCCTCTGCAGGCCCTCCCTAGGCTGTGGCATGCTCCCAGGAGAGAGCAGCGCTCCTTGGCTAGAAAAGGCTCCTTGCTACGAACTTAAGGTCCAAATGCTTTTCTACTGAAATTCCCTATGGACTCTGGTACTCCAGTGGAGTCCAGGGAATCCCCGTGAGCTGTCACAGGAAAACTGAGCAGATGTAGAAGATAAGAATTTTATAATGAGCCATAAAAAGGGGTTGAGAAATCACTATTAAAAAGGTGATGGATTTGATGGCCTGAGGACAGAGATGGTCCTTGGATGCATTTATTTGTCTAGGCGAAGCATGGAGAAAAAGAGCAACAATTTGGATTTCCCACAGACTGGGGAGAGGGGTGAGGGAGGATCATGAATGGTTCCCACAGACTGGCAGGGGCAGAAGAAAAGTAGAGGGAGAGGAAGTATGGGCAGCAGGCATCGTTCATCACTGGGGCAGGTGGTCAGTAAAAGGGAGGAGGGAAATGCCGGAGGGTCCCGAGTGACCAGGAAGGTCTTCAGACCCAAGCGGACCTGTTGTCTGTGAAGGGATTGGAGGTGGAGCCAGGAGGACAGAGAGCTGGAAGGCGCCGAAGGCGGGGCACGGGGAGCAGGGCTCTTTGGTCAGGACTGCTGGCAGAGGAGGCTCTTGGAGAGGCTGAAAGGACAGACGGGGGATACCACCTCCGAGGGTGTTTACGACAGGAGGCACCGAGGGGACGGGGGTGTCGGACGACGTGGCTGTGAAAACAAATCTGATAACACTGCCTTTTCTTATAGCCAACCAAGTCAGTGGGACGCCCGCAGGGGCCGGCGGTGGCAGCAGCAGCCAGAAAACTCCCCTCTTTGAGACTTACTCAGACTGGGACAGAGAGATCAAGAGGACGGGCGCTTCCGGATGGAGAGTGTGTTCCATTAACGAGGGCTACATGATATCCACTTGGTGAGTCGGAGTTCCCCACGCCGTGTGCTTAGGGATAACAGCAAACCCTGCTGTCGGCGATAACGTTCAGGTCAGGGTCAGTGGAACGCTCGTTTCTAAGAATGCTTTAATGGATGTTTATGCTGAAGGTAGGGTTTTGTTTTTTTTCTTAACATAATGATAACATCAATATCCATTGACAGATTGACAGTCATTCCTTACTGTCGTTAGTAATCCGGTCAGTGTTTAAATGTGTTTACGTCTTGCAAATGTCTTGTAGTCGGCTTGTTCAGTCAGGAACACAGTGAACTTGTTTGGTATGACTCGTAGCCTTTTGATGGATGGTAGTCTCCTCCCACTCTCTTTTACAACTGCCATTTTTCTTGTGGACAGAGCCTGGTCATTTGTTCCGTAGAATTTTCCACTTTCTAGATGATGCTGGTTTTATCCCAGTGGCCACCTTCAGTGTGTTCCTCTGTCTCCTGTACTTCTTGTAAAATGTTAACTCATTCCAGAGGTTTAATTGAGGATTTATTAGATTCAGGTTCAGGGTTTTGGCAAGAATGCCTCAGTGGGTGGCGCTGTGTGCCTCCCGCTGAATCACATGGGTCTGGGCACCCCTCTGATGCTGACTGACAGAGGGCCCAGCGGCAGGCAGCCTGGTCCATGCAGGTCAGCGTTCCCCGTTTATGTAGTGGTGTTCACCAGCAGTGATGGTCAGTTCCAGATCCATTACTTCATTAGGATTGCAGTTGGTCATATCTGATTCTATCATTCTTTCTATCACACCTTTCTCTCAGCTCTTTAGTACCCTGAAATACAGTTTGTACAACCAAGGCAATACCTTGAACAACTTGGGGGTTAGGGACACCAAACCCTGCACGGTTGAAAATTCTGTGTAACAGTCAACTCCCCAAAAACTTAGCTACTAATAGCCTACTTGACCAGAAAAGCCTTACTGATAAACAGTGTTAATGTGTATTTTGTATATGTATCTTATACTGTATTCTTAAAGTAAGCTAGAGAAAATAAAATGTTTCTAAGAAAATCATGAGTAAGAGAAAATAGAATTACCGTATTCATTGAAAAAAATCCGTGTGTAAGTGGACCCCTGCAGTTCAGACTATGTTGCTCAAGGGTCTACTGTGTAAATGTTTACTTTTTCCTTTACTAACCAGTTTTGAGAATGATGAGCCAATTTCCTAGAATTCTCCAAAAGTGACCAGGAAATTGTTTTTTAAATTTGTATGTTTATATCATTTAATACTCATGGATTTGGCTGGTCATGTGGAGGAAAGAGCGGAGGTATCTTGAGGTGCACTGAGCTTCCCACTGGTAACTGCTGTCTAGTGAGGTCCTAGAGTCTGCCTGTCTTTGGGGTGGGGAAGGAGAGAAAAGAGGGAAGGCTTCTTGGTAGGTCTGTAGGTTGGTTGGTTTGGTGTGCTTGGTATCTGCTTACCTGTAGCCTGTTAGGCCGTTGTGTTTTTCAGAAACGGCAGTCATGTTGATAGTCTTTCTGGGTAGCATTCAGATCCTCCTTCCGATCTCCCCTGCTACACGTATACATTTTATGATTGTCGGCCACATCATACGTGTTTTAGATTGAGAGTCTGGGATCCTCAGTGTCCTCCACACTGCCCACTGTGTGGCTGCTAAGTGGGGGTATATGAAGTGAGGATACACTTGTTTAATTACATATGGGGTCTGCAGGGCACCCTGATCCTGCCTGAAGCACAGGGCTCTCACGGTGTGGTTTGCTTCCTCCCCTCAGCCTTCCAGAATACTTCGTCGTGCCAAGTTCCTTAGCAGACCAGGACCTCAAGATCTTTTCCCACTCGTTTGTCGGAAGAAGGATGCCAGTAAGTGATATCTGCTGGATCGCATGGGTACTGGTGTCCATTGTTCTTCCCGCTCATGCCGAGGCTCTCTCTGCCCTAGCTCTGGTCCTGGAGCCACTGGAACGGCAGTGCCGTCGTGCGGATGGCCCTCATCAGAGACGTCCTGCAGCAAAGGAAGATCGACCAGAGGTGACCAAGGCGTGGCCTTTTTTACTTTGGACATTTTTAGTTGTTGGCAATACCATAAACTCCCTACTAATGGAAACTGGTGGGGAAACGACATAGTTTTTTAGCACCATGCCTTTTAGAAAAGAATTATCATTTCAAAAGAATATGAATATTAAAATTAACTTACATATAAGTGATACTAAATATAATTTGGGTCTCTGGCTCCTAAGACACTCGAGGGTCCTGCAGTGCTGTCGCCTTGCTGTCCCGTTGCCTTTACCGCACTTGCAAGCGCAGTGCTTCCCAGTCGAGATCCTGCAGGATGAGCCAGACTCTCACGGGTTCGTCATCTCAGGTCTGCAGAGTCACAGCAGCTCGCATGGGGGTTCCAATCAGCCATCACAGGCAGGTCTGGCAGCGTCAGCTCAAGTCACCAGTCACCTCCATGTCCTTCAAGTACAGAGCGTTTCTTGGCCCTCAGAGCAGCGGGCGCCACCACGGCCAGTCTCCCCTCCAGAGCTCCTCCTCCCTGGCACTAGGTGCACGCCCATTCTGCTCTCTCCGAATGTCACTGTGCAGTCTGTCAAAAGCCACTTCCTCTTCCCGCTCTGCATTTCCTTCCTGAAGAAGTTCACCCTCGGCTGTGGCTTTAGTGACTGTCAAATTATATCTCCAGTCTAAATGGACATCTTCCATGTTGAGGTGTCAAAGTCTCCTTAAACTCATCATGTCCAAGACCAAACTCCAGGATTAAGCCACCATGCCCCCTGTCAGCCTGCTCTTCAGAAACCTCGGGGTTCTACCACAGGCCCTTTGCACTAGCTATTCATCTACCTAGAACACTTTCCCCCAGATCTGTGCGTGGCTCCTAGTCATCTGGGGTTTGGCTTCAGTATCAGCTATATAGAGGAGCCTTTTCTGACCGTGGGACCAGAACTAGTCTGTAACCTGATTACACCACCCGTGGCGTTCACCACAGCCTGTTATTTTCTCATGTACCTCCACCAACACCACCAGGAAGGTAAACCCATGAAGGCAGAGGCCTGGCCTGTCTTGTTCATCTCTCTATTCTCAACTCTTAGAAGTAGTGTGTTGGCTCATAGTAGGTATTTAAGAAATGTATGTTGAATAAATGAATGATCAGTGACTAAACGATTTTGTCTTTATTAGGATTTGTAATGCAATAACTAAGAGTCATCCACAGAGAAGTGATGTTTACAAATCAGATTTGGATAAGACCCTGCCCAATATCCAAGAAATTCAAGTGGCTTTTGTAAAACTGAAACAACTATGTGTTAATGGTAATTTCATTTTTTTATATGCATGTGTGTGCAGCGAATAGGCGATACAGTATTGTGTGAAATGCCAGGAAAAGTGATATTCCTTACAGACAGAGAAATAATATATTTAAGGAGAGGCTCATTGAAACACTTATACACATTATTACTGTGTGAGAAGGTCCAGGGCCCTTAGAAAATGAAGCACAGACGCCTTCTGTCTGGGGGAAAATGAACCAAACCAGTCACCCTCAGAACATGAAAGGCGTAGGGTGCTGTTGTGGAAGAACAGCTTGCTCGCTTACGACAGGCTGAGGTCTCGTGCCCAGTCCTGCTCTGAGATGTGTGGCTCGCCAGCCACTCGTGATCTGCGCAGGCTCAGCCCTCTGGTGCAGCCCTGTGAGCAGACGTCAGGTGCTTCCGCTGTGCCCGGAGGGATGGCTCACGGGAAAGCATCTTTGGTGAAGGATGTGCAGAGTGAGCTGGGAGGCAGGGGAGGCAGCCGTCACCACCAGTCTAGATGAGAGCGGGCACAGGCCTGGAGGGTGAAGTGAGAGGCACCTTGGAAGGGTCGGGACATGACTGGGCAGGGCAGGGCAGGGCAGGCCCTGGCAGGAAGGTGCCCTCGGTCCCGCTGTGGTCAGCCACCAAGGCCATGTGAACCATGCGAGGGGAGGGCAAGGCTTGCCGAGAGGAAGCTGAGGGTTGTGGGCTGGGGTAGCTGCTCACACAGACGGGGAAGGCCTGGGCTGACCGGAAGGCCGGGGTCACTAGCTCTTTGGAGGCAGAGGTGGTCCAGACTCTCCCCAAGATTTCCCTGAGAGAGCCCGAGAGAAGGTGGAGGCCAGGGGAACATTGTTTTTTTTTTTGTTCTTTTTTTTATCCTCACCTGAGGACTTTTTTTTTTTTTTTTTTTTTCATTTATCTACAGATAGAGTGGGAGGGGAAGAGGAAGGAAGAGTGAGAGAGAGAGAGAAAGAAACATCGATGTGAGAGAGACACATTGAGTGGTTGCCACCCACACGACCCCAACTGGGGCCAGGGACAGACTACAACCGAGGTACATGCCCTTAGCGGGAACCAAATCCAGGACTCTGGTCCACGGGCCCACGCTCTAACTGCTGAGCCAAACCGGCCAGGCTTGTTTTCTTTTTTTTTATAGAATTGTAGCATCTACTGAAATGTTCATATTATTAAGTGAAAGAGCATGATACTTCCTTCAAGCCAGCTTTTAAGTATTCAAGACTAGCGCAGCACTTAACTCCGATACTGATCATGTAAAATAAGCTTAAAAAGCCTGAAAGTGTGTGTGTGAGAGAGAGAGAGAAAACGTGTATATACAATAATATACCTATATAATTTTATGTTTATTACAGAGCCTTTTGAAGAAACTGAGGAGAAATGGTTATCGTCACTGGAGAGTACTCGGTGGCTAGAATATGTAAGGTTTGTACAACCACTTTCCTTTTTTCTTTAACTTTACATTTTGAAATATTCCTAGACTCACAGGAGGTGTAAAGATAGAGAGCCAGCCCACCCTCTTCCCCCAGCTTCCCCACGGCAGCATCTAGGGTACCAGACTGGTGTGGAAGCAGGAAGTTGACCGTGTGCAGGCTGCGGGCCTTGTTCATGTCACCAGGTACACATGCTCGCGTGCGCGTGTGTGTGAAGATCCCTGTAACCACCACGACCGTCAGAATACAACTCCACAAGGCTCCCTCCTGCTGCCCGTTTAGAGCTGCAACACCCACATCCGATCCTTGTCCCCTGGCAACCAACTAATCTCTTCTCCATCTCCATAGTTTCATCATTTTCAGAATGTTATCTAAATCAACTTCTTCCTTTTCATAAAAGGTTAATGAACTTCCCTGATATAAAAATCAGACTGTTCTCTGAAAAAATCACATAGCTACTGAAGAAATTCATAAAGGTTTTTGAGACTACAAATGTATATAGTAAAAGGTTAGATTTGCTTGATTTCAAGCATGTTAAAAAAAACTCTTTGTAGTGGAAATTGAGTTTGTAACAGTGTTCTTTCCTTTCTCCTCTCAGGGCGTTCCTGAGACTTTCGGCGGAACTTGTGTTCACACTAGAAAGCAAGCGTGTCTCTGTAGTCCTCCAAGGTAACTCACCGCGGAAGCACCGGTCGCCAGCCAGCTTGGCACTGTTGTCCGCGTTCAGGTCAACTCCCTGTCTCAGCCGTCTCTCACTACGACACTGCCACCAAGCACACTCCAGGCTTTGCACATCGCTAGAGTGAGCCCGTGGCTCAGAGACTGCGCAGGAGAAGAGAAAGGAGGCCAGTGTCCTGCCCAGAGCTTCCACTTCCTTCCTGTATTGTGGGGGTGGGCCGCAGGCCTTACGGAATCAGGACCACGCACCTCTTCTCTCCAGTCTCGCCGTCTTTCTGATTCATTCCGTTTTCGTGTAGACGCTGCTGGCTCATGCTAGGCTGTGCCTCTATAGAAACCGTTTGGTGTCAAGCAACTGACTAAATCGAATAGCCAGCAGTGTGAATTTTGTCTAATGTTCGGTAGGAATCATTGCAATATAAAATCAGCTAAGCAAAACATAACTATATATTAAATAACTTTATAGCTAATAGAATTTCTGAGCTTACAGATAAGGTTTAATAAACCATGAACTACCTAATAATACAATAAATTCACATTGCATAGGATATGAAGACACAATGTTGCTGAAGCTTGCAGTAGTATTTTCACCAACTCTCAAATTCAGATGACTTTAATAAAGATATCTGAAGCCCTCCGAGGGAGAAAAAATAGTGATACCCTCTTTCCAGCAACTGCTGACTGATGCCGGCAGTGACCCACGGTGCACGTGGAGCGGCCTCCTCCCCAGCCACTGGCTGTCTCGCCCTGCACACAGTCCTGCTCGCGCATCTCTTCACGTGCTTGCTGGGCTGCGAACGGCTGCACGTCACTCACACTCTTCTACAGATGTGCTTTTCAGGGTGCGCTGAGGTCTAATTTGCACATTGTCAAATTCACCCATTCTGAATGTCGAAATAAATACTGAGTAAGTGTACAGTTTCAGAAATGTTCTGTGTGTCCAAGCCCGGGGCAACCACTGACCTCTAGATTCCAGCTTTACTTTCTCTGGATTTTTCATATGAACGGAATCATACAATGTGTGGTCTCTGGCTTCTTTCATTTCACATACATGTTCTTGAAGTTCATTCATGTAGCAGGTGTCAGCAGTTATGTGTTATTTCCGCATAGGGTTCCGTTGTTTGGGAATACCACATTTTGCTGGGATTCTGATAGAAATCAGTAGAGAAAGCTGAAGGAACACCATCTTACAGTGTCCAGCCTGCCGATCGTGACAGAAATGCCTCTCCAGTTGTTTGGATCTTCTTTCATTTAGTCAGCAGTGTCAGTTTCCAGTGTACAAGTCTTGCGCTTATATATCTTAAGTATTTTACTTTTTATGCTATTGTGTATACAATTGTTACTCTTACTTTCTGGTTTATAATCTGTGGACTCAGATTGTTATGGTGTCTACAACTCCTGTGACCTTACTGAACTCATGTATTAGGTTAAGTGGTTATTTTGTGGGGTCCTTAGGGTTTTTTACATGCAGGATCGTGTTGTCTGCTAATACGGTTATTGCATTTTTGTTTTTGAGCTGGATGGTTTTGTTTTTTGTTTGTGTCTAATTTCCCCAGCTAGAGCTTCCAGTACAGTGTGGAATAGAAGTGGTAAGAGCAAACATCCTGGTCTTAGGAGCAAAGTGTCCAGGCTTTCACTAATAAGGATGAGATTAGCTCTGGGTTTTTGTAGATTCCTTGTATCAGATGGATGTTCCCTTCTGGTCCTAGTTTACTCAGAGTTTTTATCCAGAACGGATGTTGGATTTCCCACACAGATGCTTTCTGTGCATCTAATGAGCTCACCGTCCTTTCTTACTATTATGGGACAGTAACATTAATTGCTTGTCAGATGTTGAGCCAACCTTGCATTCCTGGGATGAATTCTTGCATTCCTGAGGTAATCTGGTTTGCTCCTATTTTGATGATGACCTTTACATCTAAGCATAAGGGATATTGGTCAGTAGTTTTCCTTTGTTTCGCTTTGATATCAGGGTATGACTGGTCTCATTAAAAAGGGCACCAGCTGTAAAAGATGGGAGGGAAATGTTTGCACCTGTTCGGATGGTGGTGGGCAGTCCCATTCCTCTCATTCACCATGTGAAGTTGTCAGTAGAAAGATTATATTGCATTTAATGTCCTTGATTGGACTTGTGAAAAGTTCTGCCACAGACTTTGACGTGGGAAAGCTGTGGGGATACGCCTGGCACTGGGAGCACTCACGCAAAGGCCACCTCCCCGGACACTCGCTGGTGTCAGGTCTGCCGTCGCAGAGCTGCTGGTTTCCCCACGTGGGTACTCTGACGGCGCGGGGCGCTTTCCCTTCCCTCCCTTTCTCAGCGTCTCCTGCGTGGTCATGATTCTCTTTCCATTTTATTGACAGAGGAGGAGGGAAGAGACTTGAGCTGCGTGGTCGCGTCTCTCGTGCAAGTGATGCTGGACCCCTATTTCAGGACGATCCCTGGGTTTCAGAGTCTGATTCAGAAGGAGTGGGTCATGGCAGGATACCAGTTCCTGGACAGATGCAACCACTTGAAGAGGTCGGAGAAGGAGGTAATCCACCTTCGGGGCTGGCGCCGGTCCGGGTGCAGAGCGCAGCCCTCGGGGCTTTCAGTGCTGCACTCAGTACAGTGTAGCCCTTGATCCAGGGCCGCTGACTGGATGAGAGCCCAGGTGGTGATGCATTGATGAAGGTGATGTCGCCATCTAGGTAAAATCTAAAGAGGTGTCTGTTCAGTCTCTCTAAGGTCAGAACTTCTTGAAGAAATGTGTTAAACTCTTCTTCAAAGTAGATAATGAGCATGTTAGATATTTTGAAAATGCTGTTTTGAAATATCACATTTTCTTACAAGGGAGCACCTGTGTTAAGAATGGTACATTTGCCCTGGCCGGTTTGGCTCAGTAGTTAGAGCATTAGACTGCAGACCAGAGTCCTGGGTTTGGTTTCCGCTGGGGGCACGTACCTCGGTTGCAGTTTGTCCCCAGCCCTGGTTGGGGTTGTGTGGGTCACAACCACTTGATATGTCTCTCTCACATCGATGTTTCTCTCTCTCTCTCTTTCTCCCCCCTCCCCTCACTCCCACTCTATCTGAAGATAAATGCAAAAATGTCCTCGGGTGAGGATTAAAAAAACAGCCCTGGCCGGTTTGGCTCAGCGGTTTGAGCGTCAGCCCACGGACAGATGAGTCGTGGGGTTCAATTCCGGCCGAGGGCACTTGCCTTGGTTGCAATTTGTCCCCAGCCCTGGTGGGGTCATGCGGGAGGCAACCAGTCGGTGTGGCTCTATCACATCGATGTTTCTCTCTGTTCCTCTCTCCTACTCTATCTGATAATAAGTAGAAAAGTATCCTCAGGTGAGGTATTAAATAAAAAAGAATGGGACAGTTATCGCAGACTCACTCTGCACCCGGCTGCAGTCCCAGGCGGGTGCTTTTTTCGTCTGCCACAGAAACATTCCAGGGTCCTGTGACTACCTTGACGTGTCAGGGGTGATGCAGCTGCCCAGGGACATGGTTAAAAAAAAATGAAAGGGAAGTTTGAAGGGACAGGCTTGTAACAGCTGGGGTGGAGGGGGCGGGGGCTGCCTTGGGTGCCAGCTGAGCTGCGAAGGGTCCTGCAAAGGTCTTGCTGCCGGGGTTGTTTCAGAGAGCCGGCCGGCACTGTACTGTCCCGTGTTTGGTGACAAGCTGTGTGCTCCGAGGAAACCTTCACTTTCACATCATAGGGCTCCTTGGGATGCACCGGGCAATCCCGGTAGCTATCGGCTTGCTGTGCTTGGGGACGCGGCCTGGGACCTGGAGGCCGATGGTGCCAGCTGTTCTCTGAGACTCCAGGAGCTTCCGGAAGCTGAGCCTGCAGGGTCAATCAGAAGTTGACTTTTGGTTTTGGGTGGTTTTTTATGTCCTAAAGAACTGTTTGCAGGCAAAGCTTAAATAATATTTCTCTGTTCCCCATCCATGCAGTGACACATTACCCGTCTGTGTACTTCTCAACTTTGCACACTTGTCAGGCAGTAAGGGCTGTGCAGTAGGTGTGATGTGCACTACGTTACATCCACTCACGCAGCCTCAGCTCGCCTAGGGGCCAAGTGCTTTCGGCTTGTGTCTCGTTAGTAATTTCTTCCTTGTGTCAGTGATAAATTTGGAGGTAAATGTGTAAAAGGAAGCACACACTAAATAATCCCGTCCTGGTTTGTCCTTGCCAGTCTCCATTGTTCTTGCTGTTCCTGGACGCCACGTGGCAGCTGCTGGAGCAGTACCCAGCCGCCTTCGAGTTCTCCGAGACCTACTTGGCTGTGCTGGGCGACAGCACCCACATCTCCCTGTTCGGCACCTTCCTGTTCAACTCCCCGCACCAGCGGGTGAAGCAGAGCACGGTAAGCGGCGTGGCCACTGCACTTGGTTTCTGCCGCGTTGTTGAGATGGAAAGGAAGGGTAGTTAGCTGCGTATTTAAAATACATGATTTAAAATGATTTTAGCTACTATTTTAAGCCATAATGAATGAGTATTCTGAGTGAATTATCTAAAGACATAAAAACCTATGAACTTGTTTCTTTTTACTTTTTTTATTGATTATTTTGAGAGAGAGAGAAACATCGATCTGAGAGAGAAGCGTTGATCAGCTGCCTCCTACACACCCTCTGCCTGGTGTAAATTATTTAACCACCTTTAATGTTGTGCTCTGTGTTTATGTTTTCACATTTGGGTTGTCCAGTGGGTAATCCAAGAGATCCTGTTTGGGGACATTTACTTTTAAGTCCAAAGGATAAAAGTTGTGCAGAGTAAGGTCACGTTCTTAAGAGCTGTTTGGAGAGGGAGTTTCGGAGATGCAGCGTGGCGTGGTGCTAGACTGACAGCCAGTGGGGCTGGAGGCCGGCTCCTGTGGTCTTCATGGTCTCGGCCAGATACGAGGACCCCGGGGAGTGGTTCCTTCTTCCCTGCTTCTGGGCTGGGGTTCAGATATTGTGTCACTAGATGGGTGGCGTGTGGCTCTCCACTCAGACAGGTGGTGCAGGGTGGACGGCAGTGACTCCCTCCACAGGCAGTCCCATGCCTGACACGTCGTTGCATAAATGTGTGATCATGGGCTTAACTAGTAAGATGCTGCAATTGCAAAATAACTCAGACGTCCGTGGTATCACGTGTGATATCTGACTTCCCAAAATAACGTCCTCATGGCCCTGATGGTCCAGCTTCCTTCTGTCTTCAGGAAGAAAAGGCGCTTGCTCACGCAGGGTGTGACGTGTCCTCGGGCCTGAGGTGCTACAAAAGTCTCTGCTCTGGAGGAAGACCTGTCGTTCTTGTGAGCTGGAGCAGCTCTTGTCCTGAAAATGTTACTTGTGTGGTGTGAGCGGCCCATCCAAACACAGAAATCCACGTGAGAACATCTTCACTTTGACATCTCTTTACAAAGGTTCACACATTTTGTTTTGCAGGAATTTGCTATAAGCAGGAATATCCAGTTGGGTGATGAAAAGGGTTTAAAGTTCCCCTCAGTTTGGGACTGGTCTCTGCAGTTCACAGCGAAGGATCGCACCCTCTTCCTCAACCCCTCGTACGTCGGGAAGAGCACGCCCTGCATGCAGAACGGCGCTGTGAAGTCCTTCAGACGGACAAAGGTAAATGGCCAGGCGCTCCCTGGAAACCCCTGCTGTTTGCTCATGTACCCAGAAGTCCCTTCCCATGGCGGGACTGCCCATTTTGAGGGACATGTACCTTTTATCTGACTTGGCTATAGTCTGGTTTTTCATCTTGGTGCCTGGGGCCCACAAAGCCCTGGGCAGCATCTGAGAGTCAGCAGATCACAGCTCTGGGCCTGAGGCCCCGTTCTTGAGACCCCTGAACTCTGCCTATTACTCTTTCCAACATCGACCAGGTTAGCCTTTTCCCTAAGCCAGAAATCCCCATGCAGGCGGGGTGGAGCCACGGCCTGGAAAAGCTCAGCTCCGTGGAGAAGTGTTGGAATAAGCAGGACAAGGGAAGAAACGGTGTTCTTTTAGGCCGGAACTACCCCAGTTTCTTGTCACTCAGAGTTTATATTTGCCATTGCACCTTTGCTGACTTTCTAAAAAGGGAAGCCCCGGGACAGTAACACGCACCTCTCTCTCTCGCACAGAAAAACTACAGCTCCACACTGAGGCGCATGCCGGCTGCCTTCAAGAACGGAGTCATTGACCGAGAAATCCTCCCTCGGAGAAACTCGTTCACGGCACAGGCAAAGCCAGACCCTCTTCCGCAAGCCGACAGCCAGGACGGCGGCATGGAGCGGTTCTTCCGAGAGTGGTTTTCCAAGCCGGCCGACCTGCACGGCGTTCTGCTGCCCCATGTGTCTGGAACGCACATAAAGCTCTGGAAACTGTGCTACTTCCGCTGGGTCCCCGAGGCCCAGATCAACCGCGGGGGCTCCATCACCGCCTTTCACAAGCTCTCGCTGCTGGCCGACGAGGTGGACGTGCTCAGCAGGACGCTTCGGCAGCACCGGGCCGGCCCTCTGGAGGCCTGCTACGCGGAGCTGGACCAGAGCAGGATGTACTTCCGAGCCAGCGGCCCCCACGACACCTCGGGGACACCAGACTATCTCTCCTCCTCATTTCCCTTCTCCCCTGTCGGCAATCTATGCAGACGGAGCATTTCAGGAACACCACTGAGCAAATTTTTAAGTGGGGCCAAAATATGGTTATCTACTGAGACACTAGCAAACGAAGACTGAAATGGAGTGTTTTCTGAACATTTTGAAGGAGCTAGAGACTTTTTTCTCTGAACTAAACTTGCTAACCTAGGCATTTGAAGCTCTAGTAATTTTATACATAAGAATAACTGTTGAGATTTGCACTAATGTTTAAAAATGTGTTGAATTCTGCTCCCTTCACTATTTTTAGAAGATAGCCATACATTTTGGTTTTGATGCCCTTTTCTGTCATTCTGCGTTGGGCCATTTCTCAGTGATTTGCAAGCAGACATTCCTACACTCTTATCACTGTGACCTCGTGTGAGCAACCCAAAGCAGCTCACCAGGAGAGGGAAGAAATTCGTGTTCGGCATATTTTCCAGAAGCTTCTGCTTTCTGTTGTGCCGATCACACTCACCCGAGGGGTCCGTGTCCCCGCCAGGACTCCCTTCACGTCACTCTGTCCGGGACTAGATCCCTATGTCTTCAAAGCCTGAATTTGCTCTTAACTTCTTAGGACTAACTTTAAAATGTTACGCACTGTTAACTTTAAAAGCATTTGCTATAGAGAATATAATTCAACTTAGAAGTGCCTTTGACATTAATATTAAGGTATGAATAATACAGCTAAATATAATTTGTTTTTGAAATTACGGAGTTAAAATCCCACTGCAGATTGGAAACAGGCTTTTCCCACTAACCAATTGGCAGGAGTTCCCCAAACTACGTCTTCATCCGTCTGTCCAGGCCTCAGGTGGGGGGCAGAGCCCACCCCCAGGACGAGGGCTTTCCCCTCAATATTTCCAACGGTGTCGAATCGACTTGTTGACACTTTCTCTGGTATTAAATAACTAATGAGGTCATGAGTCAGGTCACCTGCACAGAAGTCCCTCCTCCTCAGACAGTGTTCTTAAGATGCTGAGGAGAGAACAAGCGAAATAAAAATGTCTCCTCAAAATCCTGCCATTTTTAATAAATAGCAAGAGAACACCGCCCCCCCCCCACTCCCCCCAACCCTGACAGCGGTGTGGGAGACATGGAGGTGTCTTCCCGGCCCAGCACTCCGGTGTTCGCACGCCACAGCCGGGGCCACGCTGCGGTCAGAGCTCCGTTCACAACGCCCCACACACAGGTCCCGTTTCCTGCTTAACAGACGAATGTTTTCAAATTTGGCTGTTACTCCACTTTATCTTAAACTCCAACCTAAGTTTTAAAAAGATTCTATAGTACAGTGTCTAGATTATTTTTTCTAAAACAAGCTTTCTCAGAAATAGGGTCTACCTTTCCATGTAATGAATAGCTGTTTCTACTTGAATTATTTGCCTTTTAAAAACTGTGTGGTAACGTCTGTGGGCTCAAAGGGACAGAAGTTCCTATATGGTGTCTTAGAACACATCTTGTGGATAAAACCAGTGTTTCTGCCAACTTGTTGCCTAGAAAATACGGGCTCTTTTGTTTATATGATAGCATTGTTGCTGTTAAACATTTTATAGTCCTCTTTGGAAAACTGTCCGATCCCCCTAAAACTCCACAGCCGATGTTGTGCCATTGGAAGAGTGCTAATTAATTACCCCCTTTTCACTAAGCTGCTTTTTTAATTATTACAGATTTTCTAAATTTGATGCATTTAGAGAGGGTGGTGCATTCATTTCTAATTTTATTCCATTCACACATCTATTTCAACTCCTTTGGTAGTATTTTGATTTACAAGTTTGAGAACAATTAGGTACTATTAATACTGTTTTCAAACAGGAAACGTGTATTTTTGTATGATAATCAAATGCAGTGAGCTGTGGTTTTTTGTTGTTTTGCTGGGTAGTTGTTGTATCATGATTATTGTGCCGCAACTTACTGTGCATAATATGAAGAACAGCTGTGCCAGCCTAAGTCCCGGCACCTCTGGGATATGACGGGGGTGGTGACCGGTGCCTAGGGGGTTTGTACCAGAGAGCTTCACGCTCGGTTCCACAGCCCTGCACCAGGGCCAGACCGCCTGGACTTTCTAGTACTGAATCAGAGATGTACCATGTCTTCCTGTTATTTTATGATGGAAACCAATTTTAAAACCAAAAACGTCTAACTTTATTTAAGAGAAGTATATTAATTTGTGCTAACAGAGGGTGAACACTAGTCAACACACCCTCAGCGGTCGGCCTGCTGTGGCAGTCACTCAGGCAGTTAAAACTGGACTAGGAGAGAAAACAAACCTTTGTGCCTAAAACTGAATGGCTTGAGTTGAAGTAGCAGGAAGACAGGTCTTGCTCAACAGGAACAAATGTGAAGGACATTCTGACTGCTAAATAAACTCCTCGGAACTGCTGGTTGTTGTGATCCGTGTGAAATCCTCTACGAGAATAGTGATCGGGAAGTGAAGGCATTTCCTTCCAGCTATCTGTGTGTTGTGATCCACTCAGCATTTCTGCTTCGAAAACAGCAGTGATCTGACATTTCTAACAGCACTGCAGAACGGGCTGTCACTAAGGCCTAACTTGTCATTCCATATTGTAATAAAAAGCTGTCAGTAACATTTCTACAGGCCCAGACCTATTCGGGAGACTGGGAGCCCAGGCCCTGACTCCTGGGCCTTCCTCACACCTTGTCCAGCCTAAGGCTTCCAACAGGTGATGAGCAGCCCTGTTTCAATTGATTCTGTTGACTAGAAAATTCTCTCTAGTCATTAGGGATGTTCCCGAGAAGGATGAAAAGGGACAGTTGCCTTTGATAAAGGCTGTTCACTCCTTTGGTGACAGGCCCGATTAATAAGGGAAAACATTGACTGATGGAATAAGGAACTTCCTAAGAATTTAATTTTTAATTCCCAAAGAAATCAGAATTTCAACCACTTACACCCTTGGGTAATCACAGAGCAAGAAAGCAACATTGTGCTTGCTGCTTCCATACAAGCTGTGAGCCGTCCCGTTGGTTGGGGCTTTTTCAGCGAGTCTAATAACAGATGTCTCCACCTGCTGTGTGGAATGAGTGTTTTCAAGCCAATACCAAGTTCGCGCTCAGGTTTATTACTGGCAGTAACAAAGTCAGAATTCAATGTAGTTAAACGCTTATGCTTTTGAAAACGTTGGCTCCGTGTGTGACCACGTGCTCCCAGTTCCATGGCTCTTAGGTAAGGCCTCTGCTCTTAGCTCCGACGGCAACCACGTGGCAGACCTCGACGTCAGCCCCCAGCTTCTGCAGCTCGTCCAGCCAGATCATCTGCTTATGGGAAAGGCGGTCACTGGGGCCCTTGACTTCCACCAGCTGGAAGAGCAGTTTCCGAATATTAACATCATACAGAAATGGAACGGCCATTCCCATAAGCTAGAGTAGTTCTCACTAGTCCTTTAAACAGTTCCTCCTACTACACCACTGTCAACATTTAAAACTTCTCCTCTTAAAAACAGACTATTAAGCCACAGACTGGGATGAAACATATCTCATAAAGGACTTATATGAAATATGGATGACTCTAGGGATTCAATCTTGCCAACAAGCAGGCAAGAAATGGCCAGACAAGGCCTTGGATGAAGTTGCTAATCGAATTACAAATAGGATTTTCCATTCTGGCTCAGCCGACCTTGCAGCGATGATTCTGGGAGTTCCACACCACCAGGTCAGGGAGGCCTCCTCGGCAGTGTCGAAAGTCTGCAGCCAGGCGCCGGCACACCCCACTGAGGACAGGGCCCCCCAAGCAGGAAACCAGGTCCTGAGCACAAAATACAGGGGTGATCAGCCACTCCCTGGCGACCGAGAAATACTCCCAGTGATCATGAGACGGGGAAGACTCGAATCCCACAGGCGTGGTCCACCGGCACCACTGTGCTGGGCTCCAGAACCACGGGCAGCTCTGCTGAGTCCGTTTTCCTTTGTCTCCTATCACACTTCTGCCCAGCGGGAGCGTCCTGGGAGCAGGGGAGGGAGATGTGGAACGGGACTGACAGAGGCCAGCAGCCACAGGGACAGGGAGAGCGTCCTCACTGCCGGGCCATAGGGCAGGCAAAGGGAAGCTGTCGACCAAGGCGGGAGAAGGCATAACGGGCTTGTATGGCCTGACGTGTTCCTGTCGATAACTGTGGCATCTGGGCTGGGATACCGTCATATACGCACATGTACACCACACAGCATATACATATGCATCCTTGGATACACAGATGCGTGCATGCATGCAAACACATATACACATCCGAGTGTATGTCCTACGGGCAGATTTTCACCTGAGCTTGCTGAAGAGAAGCGAAGCGATCCCAGCTGACGACAGAAGCCGCTGTGCCTTCCTGAGCCTGCCACGTGGCTGCCACCCGGGCTCGCAGGTGCTCGGCGGGGGCGGCGTGGATCAGCTGCAGCCTGGCCTCGATGGCTGGCTCCCTGCTGGTGAAGAAACTGTCCGTCCACAAGTCCAGCGGAAATGCCTGGCGAGAACCAATTCATCAGACTGCACGCCTGCAAAATTTGGAGACTGGCCCATCTGGTTCAACTGGCCCATTTCTTTTTCTCAAGAGGTACGTAAAAATATCTACTCTAACACAAAAGCAATGCGTTACACTGGTTTTCAGAGTAATGATGTGGGGGGAGCTTTTGGGGGACTCAGTGGAACAGGTAGGCACTAGTGAGCGCACCGGTGACGGCACCTGGCATGCACCTGGCCCGACAGGTGCTCCAGAAAGGCTGAAGCTGCAGGTACACGCATTTCTAATGGAACACTGAGAGCAAGTTCGGCTTCAAGTTTCAAACTTCACAGTGGAGTCATCACCATGACAAAAGGCTGCAGGCATGGCCCAGGTGGGCGTGAACCACGGACGTGCAGAAGTGTCTGTTCACCTAAAGAGCACCCGCCTGGGACCTCGGAACGTGGCTGGTTACCTGGTAGGCATTTCTGAAGACGTCTGGTATCCCGTCCATGAAGATGATGTCCCACAGGAGGAGGCCGTACAGTGTGATAAAGGTGGACCCTTCCCCATGGATCCCTTGAGGCAAAGGCACACACACAGAAACATCGGTCTTTTCCTTTTGCTAAAAAACCACCACGTGACCTGCCTACTTGATTTGAAGGAAATCACAGATCTATTTTGGATTCAAATGCCACTGGCGTGCGGTTCCTAGCTCACTCTTGGTACTGCTCGGCTCGTCGACAGGAGCCAAGGCCAGCGTCCGTAACCGTGGGAGAATCCACATGCGCATTACAGAGCCATAAAGCAGCAGTCCTCCGAGTTGAGTGGAAAACCTACGGGACGTGTTTAAAAGGAAAGGAAAGAAGCCCCCCCAGGCTCTGGCGCAGGGCCCTCGGTGCCACCAGAAGGAAGGCTTGTGGCCGCGCGGGGCGTCTCCACCCACCTCCCTGCCCAGCGTCTGGACAAGCCAGTGCTTCTGAGGCTCAGGGCTTTCACGGAACCTCCCGCTCAGACACGCGGCTCAGACACGCGGTTCCGACCGCACAGCGTCAGGGACGTGCCCCAGCCTGCGTTTCCATCGAAGGCGCCACCACTGTGCTGTGGGGACCCTCGGGCCCACCAGGCCAGGTGCCGAGGAGGAGCGGGGTGATCGCCACCCACAAGAGAAGCCCTGCTTGTCCCTGACTTGTATTCTTCCTGCTCATCCAGGATGGAGAGAGCTCGTTCTAGAAGGAATTCTAATCGCTGCTCTCCCCAGCGCCTTCCCCGGCCCCCTGCCCCGGCTGAGGCTGCGCACTGCCGGCAGAGGCGTCCTGGCCCGGCCGCCAACTCCAGCAGGTCGGCCGCCTGCCCTGCCGTGTCCTCCCCACGCACAGGAGCGACCTGGAGCGAAGCCCGTGGCCCCGTCCTCGCAGGCGCTCGGTGGTCGCAACCTTCCTGGTGCCGCGACCCTTTAACACAGTTCCTCTGTTGTGGGTGACCCCCAACCATAAAATTATTTTCGTTGCTACTTCATAACTGTAATTTTGCTACTGTTATGTCTTAGGCGACCCCTGTGAAAGGGTCGTTTGATCCCCAAAGGGGTCGCGACCCACAGAGTGAGAACCGCTGCAGGTGGGGGCACAGGGCGAAGGGAAGGAGATGCCTTTAGCAGCACAGCCAGTCAGATTCTCCCCCCTCCCTGGGAGCCAGCAGCCGACGACAGCACAGGTGCCCGGGGCCAGGGGAGATGCCGGGCGGCGGTTACCTTGGTCGAAGCCGCTGCGTCGGTAATGGGCCAGCGCCAGCTCCTCCACGGAGCACAGGACGGTGGTGGGGGCGGCGGCTCCCTCGGCCTCCAGCACAAACACGGACTTGCCCATCCCGTGCTGCGGGCACAGCCGACCCGTGATGGTCACCTGAGAGGGCGGAGGAGAAGGTCCTCGAGCTCACCTCAGCGCCGTGCCAGCCTGACTTCCCCGAGGACACTGTCCTCCACGCCCCCAAGCCACCGTGCGTAGCACACCTGAGGCCGTGGGACCCGCACCGTGGCCCCTTGGGGACGCAGACAGGTCACACCTTGGCCAGGGAGCACAGGGATTCTGCAGCTGCTTGCCAGGCACCCGGCCAGGAAGGCGAAACTGGCAAAGGCTGAGCCGCTGGCTCGGATTCCCAGGAAGTCGCTCAGCCTGAGCCCGCCCGCCCCAGGGGGAAGGAATGAGACGCAGCAGCGGCCACGCCGCGTCCAGTGAGCCAGAGCTCCCCAAGTCGGAGAGGACGTGACAGCACAGGTCACGGGCTGCACCCACTCAGGAAACCCCCACGGCACGGACTCACGTGCTTCACGTCGCGCACGGTGACCTCCGACAGCTGACGGAAGAGGTGTCCGAGTCCCCGGCAGCGGGGGGACGCTCTGAGGCGCAGCGCCCTCTGATACAGGGACAGGCGGTGGCCCGTCCGCACGGCGGGGTCCGCCAGCCCCTCTGCGATGCACCTGACGGCCTGCCGAGAGCAAGTCCGCGTCAGGGCCGGAGCCCGGCCGCAGCACTGACCTCCTGGCACAGAAACCCCCGCTGGCCAGGGAGTCGGTTCTTCTAACTGGCAATGGACCAAGCGGCCCTCGGAGAGAGAACGAATATCCCGAGATGTCAGCCCAGTGCTCCGAGCGGGCAGGTGACTGGTCCGACTGCAGACGTCAGCAGCACCGGGGCGCTCCTGCCTCGCCCTCCCAGGGAGAGCTCCGCTCCACACCCTCGGGGGGACAAGGGGGTGCAGGGCGCCCTGGATGGTGGGCCACCGGACGGCAGAGGAGGCCCGGCTCGGCGTTCTCGGCCTCGCCGGGGAGAGGACAGGTGTTCCTGCCCGAGCCACGGGCGAGCCCTCCAGCCAGGCCAGGCTCCAGGGGCGTCTCCCAGGGCTGCCCAGACTCCCACCCATCAGAGAAGACACTTAGGTTTGGAAGCGTGAAAGTGAAGTTATTCAGACTTGGACAAATAAACAGAAATACTGAGAACCACAACAGGTTACACATCACACCCGACGGGATGACTCTCATCAGAAAACAAACTCGTGCGTGTTTGGGAAAAGGGGGGCAAACCGGAGCCCTCGTGCATCGCTGGCAGAAAGTGAAAACAACCCAAACGTGCGAAGTTTGGCACGAAAGCGAAACAAGACTCCATGTGCCCAGAGAACCAAGCGTGCACGCCCGCGTCCAGTGGTGCGGTTTGCAGCTGCCGCAGGCGGACACCAGGTGTCCCCCAGCCGGTGGACAAGAGGGGCTCTGTCCCTGTGAAGGAGGGTCCCTCAGCCTTGCGGGGGAGGAGCTGTGGCACACGCTGCCCAGGGACGAGCGCAGGTCGCTGCCGAGCGACGCAAGCCAGCCACCAGAGGACGAGCTGTCTCACTCACGGACACGACGCGTCCGGGACAGGCGAACTGACAGGCAGAGGTCAGCTCAGAGGTCACTGCCAACCCTGCTCCCCGAACTGTCCTGCTCGGGTTCCAACCTTGGTATTTCTTTCAGGGTTGGGAGAACATGGACAGAAGAAGGTTAAAAAAATAAATGTCCGAGCCCTGGCCGGTTTGGCTCAGCGGTTGGCGCGTTGGCCTGTGGACCAGAGTCCCAGGTTCAGTTCCCGCTAAGGGCACGTACAAAAAATAATAATAATAAAAATAAAAAAAAAATGTCCTGATTACATTTTACTGTAATGAAAGCTGTTTAAGGTGTTAGTGGTCTGCTATACTTTTAAGCGTATGAACACGTCAGCGAGAACGCTCAGGCCATCGAGAACTGCGTACCAGTTCGGGGCGTTTCAGGTGCTGGTGCAGGTTGAGAGCCAGCCGGTCCCACCACCGGCCTCTGCTGTCAGGACAGTAGGTTTTCTGGGACAAGAGGTCCTCGAGGTCCTTGACGGCTTCCTGTCGCAACAACAAAGGCAGCTCGTTAGGCTCCTGCACCAAACACAGGCGGGATGGGCCGTGTACGCGCAGAGCCTAGCTCCCCTCCGCAGGGAGGCCCAGGACGTGCCTGGAGGGCCCGCGCGCCACGGCCTCGGGCCGCACTGCAGACGTCTCGCAGACCAGGCACCGGCGCAGGGCCACGGGGGACCCGGTTCTAGGCGGAGTCGGGGCTGCAAACCCACCCGATTCCGGGAACCCAGTGGGTCACAGGGCCCCCGCTGGGAGGAATTTGGGGCAGGCAGGACACCTTAACAGGGAGCTTTCTGGTCTAGATTTATACAGATTGGGGAGTCATTCCTTTTCTTAATCGTTTGTGGTTCACGGCTCTCTCTGAAACATCTCATGACTCTTAGAAAAACACACAGTTGTGGGGTCCACAGAATCCCTGAAACCCATCCCACGGACCCAGGTCAAGAAACCAGCTTTGGCATAATCTCTGTAAAATACAACTTTCCAACACAGAATGTCAAACGTAACAGAAGTTAACTCCAGCAACCTCCCAGTGTTTGTATAAGAAAGGACCAAACTTCGGACTTTCGTTACAATTTATTTTCCGACGGTCCACAACGGCGTCAGGGAAGCACGACAGAGACCTTGGAGACCTCCCCAGTGCCACACGGCATTCGGGAGACGCTCAGCTGCAGAGACTGTCCGGGCCCTGCAGGGCCCTGTCTGTGGCCCTCAGGCCATATTGGTGGACACTCCTCGACTATCCAGCCACGTCCCTACTGACCAGGAGACAGCGGGCTGGCCAACCCTCCACAGCTCACCGCTGACACGTCCCCAAAAGCCGGGCGAAGTCTGTGCTCTCACCTCATACATGTGAAGTCGCTGCAAGATTTCGACGGCCCGAGACAGAATCCGCGTATAGACCCACCCGACGGTGAAGCGCCGGAGAAAGAGGGGCAAGTCCTCGTGGGGCCTGGAACAGACACGGTCACTCGGTTTACTTGCTGTGAGTCATAAGCTGACAAAGCAGACTGAGCGCCCACCTTTGGGAAACAGGCCTATTCTCAGTACTGTCAACTGTGTACCACTTTCCACACCCGGATCTACACGCTCACGGGGGCCACCCTCCCCTGGGTCACTTAGCGGAGCACAATGGGAACCAAGGGCCCTCAGGCCAAACCCAGGACCGGCCACCGGCCTTTGTACGTTCTGCAAACTGATCATGGTTTTCACACCTTTAAATGGTTCAAATAGCCCAGCTGGTGTGGCTCAGTGGTTGAGCATTGACCAAGCACCAAGAGGTCACCGGTTCCCAGTCAGGGCACATGCCCAGGTTGTGGGCCCGACCCCCAGTGGGGGACACGCAGGAGGCGGCCAATCGATGTTCTCTCTCATCGATGTTTCTATCTCTCTCCCCTTCACCCTTCCTCTCTCTCTCTAAAAAAAAAATCAATAAAGAAAAAATAATTTTAATGGTTCCTATAAGTCAAATGGAGCATGACAGCCTGTGGCATGTGAAGCGAGAGGAAGCTCGCGTTTCCGTGCCCGTAGGAGGGCTGCTGGAGCAGGGCCGCTCCTCATCCTCATCCGTGCTCCGCCCGTGGCTGCTCTCACCGGTGGCTGGGCCAGCGGGACCCGAAATAGCGACCCCCCAGCTTTTCCCAGAAGAGGGCTCCCAGCCTCTGTGCTTCAGCAACCGAACCCTCTGGCTCTGATGTCTTTTCCTTTTTTTTCAGTCCTCACCCAAAGATATTTTTCCATTTATCTTAAGATAGAATGGGAGGGAGGGAAAAACATCGACATGAGAGGGACACGTCGACTGGCTGCCTCCTGCATGACCTTGACCAGGGCCAGGGACAAACCGCAACCGAAGTACGTGCCCTTGACCAGAACCAAACCCGGGACTCTCTGGTTCTCGCTCTAACCACTAGGCCACACCAGCCAGGCTTCCTTTTTTAATGGTGAAAGTCATCTGTTAACTTTTCTTAACCTTTTGTTTTGCTGTCTGGTCTGAGAAACGTTAACGCACCTACCACAATTATATTTAATAATGCTACTTTTTCTCATCACTCTAAGAATGAAGGAGAAGTGTCTTAAACACGAAATACATTTAACGTTTATCCAACAAAACAAACGAAGGACCACGCGCTGTGCCCTTGAACTCCGCAGGTAATCATTCAGTTCCGTTCCTTTTTGAGAAGAACACCTCTGTCTGAAGTTCCCTGAGAGAACACGTCTGGCTGCTGTGGGTCCCCCCGGGTGGAATTCAGCTGAGCGACACTCCCAGAAGCCAGCACCCGCAGGTGCCACGACAGCCCACCACTGCTCCCACGGACGCTGCACGGGCTCCGCCCCACGCACAGCCCCGCCCCCAGACGCCTCCTCTGTCCCACGGCACTTCCGTCTGTGCGAGCTCCACGGCAGCTCTGACCACGGGACCAAAGAGGAAAGTTCTTCGTGAAGAAAATGACCCAGTGGTTGGAACGACTTGGTCGGGAAGGAAATTTGGACAGGTACTTAAAAAACAACAATCAGCCCTGGCTGGTTTGGCTCAGCGGTTGGAGCGTCGGCCTGCGGTCCAGACAGACCCGGGTTCGGTTCCCGCTAAGGGCACGTACCTTGGTTGCAGTTTGTCCCCGGCCCTGGTTGGTCGTGCAGGTGGCAGCCGCTCGATGTGTCCCTTCACATCGATGTTTCTCTCTCTCTCTCTCTTCCTCTCTCTCCCTCCCGCTCTATCTATCTGAACAAAAAAATGGAAAAATGTCCTCGGGTGAGGATAAAAAACAAACAAACAAACAAAAAAAACAATCACAGCTCACCTCAGGGAAGGGTGGTGTTTCAGCTCATTCCACTCCTTCCTGGCGCGTTGGGAGAGCTCATAGGCTTCTTTCCAGTCCCCACTGGCCATGGCGGTGGAGATGTCACTCAGCATGTGGGCGGCAGCTGCATACCTGGGGAGGGTCCACGTTTCAGGTGTGAATGAGCACCTACAGGGAACGTCCTGCCTCCCACTGCACCTAACTCAGAAGGGAAAAAGCCAGCTTTTGAAAAAATTTAAATGATCTCAGTCTTTTTCTAGTAATAACTGAACCTGTGACTTCACTCAGGTGGCCTAGAAGAACGAGTCCAGGCTACTCGACTGAAGGACAAAAGCATTCACATTGCACTGCGACATGACCTGTTCCAGGCACAACTGTGACGCTGATCAGCTTCCCGGTGCTCAGAGCACACTCAGTGTGCTCACCAGGTCCCCGAGGCCAAGCACCCCAGCCCCGCAGTCCCGTGGAACTTCCCACAGAGACCTCCCGAGCTTCCGGCTCCGCCAGCTGTCCCCGTTCTCAGGGCCTGTGCAGACGCTCCTCACGCTGCCTGGAGACGGGCACCCAGACCCTGCACGACCAGCTCCTACTCTCAGGCCTCAGCCCCGATGCCACCTCCGCAGGGATGCGGCCTGCCTGAGGCTCGGTCAACAAGGCCGAGCCTCCCCGCCTGCCCGTGATCATCCTGCACCAACACTGCTCTGAGTCAGCTATTTCAATACCTTACACGCGGGACAACATTCAACGACTTTCCTGATATCAGATACCAGAATCAAGTTCCGTTCATTTGAATCATCAGTCATCCTTAAATTGAGAATCAGGAGTGACATTTTAGGAAATCCAAATTTATTTTTCTTTTAAATGGTGTGTTTTCAGGAAATGCAAGTTTTTTTCCCCCTTGTAATACCTATAGAATTTTATTTTTTAAATGTTTTTATTGATTTCTTAGAGAGAAAGGGAGATAGAAACATGGATGAGAACATTGATTGGCCGCCTCCTGCACGCCCCCTGCTGGGGATCAAGCCCACAACCCGGGCATGTGCCCTGACCAGGAACTGAACCGGGACCTCTCAGTCTATGGGACGATGCTCAATCCACTGAGACCAGTGGGTTAGGCTACCTATACAATTTTAACTGAAACCTATTTTTGCCAGTCAAACCAGTCACTAAATCCAGTGAGCAGACCCGTGAAAGTGCCTAAGCTACCACGCACTTGAGTCTGAAGCGTGATCACTGGGAAAACACGCACCAGCCTCGGTGGGGCCAACACCAGGGCCGCGAGGCAGTCTGTTCAGGGTCTGCACTGTAGAAAAGGCTCCCGGCCAGGGTACTTGGGAACACTAGCCGGGCAGGGTTGGAGCTCTAACCCAAACCTCACTGGTCCTGGCAACTGAAACCGAAGCTCCTTTCTGCATTGTCCTTGGAGTGTTAGACATGTACACACGTGAGGCAGAAAGACAACGAAAACCAAGCACACACGACACTGCCCTGCGAACGTGAGCTCCTGCTCTAGCTGGGAGTGACGAGAGCGTGTACGCGAGTTGGGAACACACAGCCGAGACGGCAGCCCGTGCGGTCTGACCTGAGGAGGTCCTCCCTGTCCTGGAAGATGCGGGTTTCCCGGCGCACGGTGTACTGAGGGAAGGCCACGCGGCCCAGGCTGACCAGCAGCACCGTCGCGAGCTGGCTCTGCCCCCCGCAGGCGGCTTCCTCCTCTTCCAGGGGTTCGGTCAAGTTAAAGAGCAGCAGGGCCCGGGAAAACACGGCCCGGGGGCCTTCACACACTCTCAGCGACGGGCCTGCCATGTCCTTGGCCCTGGGAAACAGACGGCACAGGAATAACCTTTCAGCATTTGGAGAGCAGATGTTACAAATTATTTCCAGACAAAACGAAGCTAAGGGGCCTGCGTTCGAAGCCCCAGGGAAATCTGCCCCTCCAGCGGCGCGACCCTGAGCATTTCTGTCTCAGCCTAGTCGCAAATGACACCAGCACTCCCAGGTCAGGGCCGTCACCGCCGCAGGCTAACAGGCTGTCAGCACTTTAACTGCTCGTTACTGTGCGGGAGCCAACAGCACCTTTTCAGAATCACGGCCCCGACGCCCGGCGGATTCCCGGCCCACGTGCAGACGGAAGGCTGTCTGGCCAGTCTGAGCAAGGCGTCCACCAGCTGCTGTTTCTGTCCGTTGGGGTTGGCCAAGTGGAAGGTCTTGGCCAAGGTTTTCAGCTCAGGAGCAGAAAGTAGTTCAAGCACTTCAGAGAGTTCTTGCAACTCAGATTCTGAAACAGGTTAAAAAAAAAGTTTTAAAGGATATGAGCATGGCCCGGCCAGTGTGGCTCAGTGGTTGGGTGTCGACCCCTGACCCAAGAGGTCACCAGGTCGATTCCCGGTCAGGGCACATGGCCAGGTTGTGGGCCCGATCCCCAGTGGGGGGCATGCAGGAGGCGGCCGATCGATGTTCTCTCTCATTGATGTTTCTCTCTCTCCCTCTCCCTTTCTCTCTAAAATCAATAAAGAAAAAAAATTAAAGAATACGAGCATGGCCCTGGCCGGTTCGGCTCAGTGGTTGGAGCGTTAGCCTGCGGTCCAGAGAGATCTGGGTTTGGTTCCCGCTGAGGGCACGTACCTCAGTTGCAGTTTGTCCCCGGCCCTGATTGGTCATGTGGGTGGTAGCTGCTCGATGTGTCCCTTTTACGTCGATATTTCTCTCTCTCTCTTCCTCCCTCTACCTCCCACTCTACTGAACAAAAAATGGAAAAATGTCCTCGGGTGAGGATTAAAAAAAAAAGAATACGAGCATGTTCTAGCTTTACTGACTCTCAGGAAGCTTGGTTAGATGCAAATGAGATGCAGTTCACTGTCGAAATGCCAGTTAGTTTGCCAAACCAGTTATCTAAGGATATGAAAAACAGACGACTCAGAGAAGTTATAACAGAACTTCTCACTAAAAGGAAAGGAAATCGGAATCCAATAAAGACACGTGGGCAGCCACGGTGGTTTGGGCAGCCTCCTTAAAACCTCACTGGTATATTCACTCTCTCGAATCACAAAACCTCCAACTGGACCTCTCTGGAACAGGTCAGAGCCAACCGACCATCAGCTGTCCTCTCTCCCAGTCCTCTGGCTGGGTGCTCTTCTTCAACATACGTGTAGATGGCATGTATTAGGGACCCAGACCCCATTCTGCACCCACAGATCCAGCTCAGTCAGACCCGCGGTCTCTGGCTGGAGCCACTCACAGCGAGGGCCACTGCCGTCTTCCTCCACCCAGCAGATACTGCCGGGGTGGCCCCTGCCTGCCAGGCAATGTGCTGTGGCCCTGGGGACACTACAACGAACCACCCAGTCCTGCCCACGGGGAGCGTACCTGCTAGCACAATAAATAAGCGATACATATATATGACAGGTGGTCGCCACGGCTACAAAGCAAAACAAACCCGAGTGAGGCAGAGTGAACAGGGCAGTGAGGCTGGACTTTAAACAGGTGGTCACGCAACTCTGAGGAGGTCACCCGGAGCGTAGCTGGGGGAAGTGAGGGTGATCACAGGAGTCCCGGCTGTGACAGGGAGGGCTGTGTGGCCAGAGCCAGAGCACAGGGCTGAGCGGATCCCAGGCAAGACTCGGGCTTGGCTGAGGGCAACAGTGAGCACTGGGGTCTGGCTGGCTGCCTAACGGTCATTTAACGGCAGCTCAAGGCTCCCGACGGCAGCCGCCTGGCACGCCCGTTGAAGGCGGAGGTTCAGGGGCCTGCACAGATCTGGGTGACATGGGGACCCAAGTCCCCAGGAGGCCCTCATGGCACTGGAAACACTGGTCCATGAGGGTGCCGGGTCCCACTGCCTGACTGCTCCCTCCCAACCAGGGCCTCCATGCCTCCCGTCGCCCCCGCCCCCACCCTACCCGGGACCCACCAGTCACCCCACCTCCTGTACTCACAGCAAAGACACCTGGCTTTGGCTTGATTTGCTTACTTCAGCCTAAACCTCCAGCATCTGGAACCCAAGACTTCCATCTATCCTTCTCCTGCCTAAGTTTCCAGGGCAACGCTGTGTGCAAGCAGGTGGGTACTTGATGCTGCTGCTAAGACATCCAAGGTGACCTGCTGTTCACATAGGCTTAGAGCAACCACACAGTTCCTGGGACAAGCGACTAGGAACTGCAAGCTGTGTGGGGGGAGGGGTGGATGACGTTTCCAGAGGCAATGTTAGCATCAGACAAACCAGCTTTGTTCTGTCCTGCTCTGAACTGGGGGAGAGCCGCATGTTCTCCCTGGACAGACACAGCAGGGGAGGGCTGAGTGGCTCCTGCTGCGACACACCCACAGACCTGTCCCTACGTGGCCGTGTGGTCCTGACCCTGTGACAGTCGAGACACCACCAACACACCCCCAGTATCCTGGCCGTCTTCACCCTAACGGAAGAATGGCTTTACCATCACTGTCCCAAGATGAGAAACAATGTAAAGTAACACCCAATGCCTGTTCACCAAGCAGCGACCGGGCGATGGCACCCTGCCACCATCACCACCGTTCGGCAGGTTCCTCGTGCCCGATGCCCACTTTCCGTTTCCTCTGGGGCACCGTACCTGTCTGCAGAAAGCCGGCCTGTTTCAGTTCTCCGACCACAGGGGTTAGGTCAGGGCCAATCTCTTCATACTCCAATTTGTGCGTCTTAATCCAGCCGAATTTACGTTGGAAAAGTCTCACATACAACTTCTGACCACTCTCTGCAATCGGGTTAAGAACAACGGGGAAATATTATCTTTCTTCTCCAAGTCAACGTGCAAACGTCGTTTAGTTTTTAAAACCGAGGTAACATGTACTCTATTAGGAACACGTGTATGCTTCTTCAGTATCTTGCAGGAAAACCTTCTCTTCCTGTGGAAGATGTAACTCATTTCACACAGCAAGTCGCCAGGGGACTGTCTCCTTGTCACGAAGGGCAGGAAGGGTGCCCAGATGGACAGCCCGTGGCCAGTTCTGCTACTTGTGAACTGGGTGAGAGTCACTCTTCCTTCCTACGACTTCATTTCCTCTTCTATAAAAGGAGGGGCGCCCAGCTGGTGTGGCTCAGTGGTTGAGCGTCGACCCAGGCACCAAGAGGTGGTGGGTTCGATTCCCGGTCAGGGCACATGCCCAGGTTATGGGCCCAATCCCCAGTGGAGGGCATGCAGGAGGCGGCCAGTGTTCTCTCTCATCGCTGTTTCTCAGTCTCCCTCCGCCTTCCTCTCTAAAATCAATAAAGAAAAAAATATTTTTTTAAAAAAGGAAGGGATGGCAGAAGGCAATAACACAATCTTCCTAAAGTTGAGGGAAGGATTACACAAGATGAGGTACTCAGTGATTGGTTATAAACCATTAAGAAAGTTCCAGTGTTGCCCTGGCCGGTTTAGCTCAGTGGTCAGAGCGTTGGCCTGTGGTCCAGAGACCCGGGTTCGGTTCCCGCTAAGGGCATGTACCTCGGTTGCAGTTTGTCCCTGACCCTGGTTGGTCGTGTGGGTGGCAGCCACTCGATGTGTCCCTTTCACGTCGATGTTTCTCTCTCTCTCTCCCTCCCACTCAATGTGAACAAAAAATGGAAAAAAATGTCCTCAGGTGAGGATAAAAAAAATAAGACAGTTCCAGTGTCGGTAATGATTACTGTTTCAAACTCCTAAGCACCGGGTTCCCATTTTCTACCTTCTCGTCCGGAGAAGCCCCACCCAGACTTCCAGCTGTTCTGTGCTCTGCTCTCAGTTTAACGTGCACCATCCCGCTTTGGGTTGAAAACCATTTCAACCAAAAGAATTTTCAAAAGTTGTCAAGCTTTGCTAGGGCAGCCTTCTCCCCCTGTGACCTCAGCCAAGCGGTTTCACCTGCTTGGTTTCACTTTCCGTGTTACCCAGACTGTCCCGCAATTTCTGCCAACTCTAACATGGTAAACTTATATTTTTAAATTTTTCAACATCTGTTTTTTTTCCTTTGAGGGGCAAAAGCAATTTGCAGTAGCTACTTTCACACAGAAGTTGTAAATGAGTCTCCGTGGACGCCAGGGTACACGAGGACACACAGAACTTGTCCTGGGGAAACTGGTCCTATTTTTCCATTAGATGGAAGTACAGCCACTAGTTGCTCTAACAGGGGTTTGCACGAATGCACCCAGCACCAAAGATGCGACCACAAGTCCATGCGGCATCGTGTCCACGGTCAGGTGAGAACAGCAGAAGTAGAGGCCGAAGCTGTGTGGATACTGATGGAGTTGTGCCCGCCCAGCGCTGCTCACGTGTTAAAAATAAAAATACAAGGAATTCTGCCCTGGCCCATTTGGCTCAGCGGTTAGAGCGTCGGCCTGCGGTCCAGAGAGACCCGGGTTCGGTTGCAGTTTGTCCCCGGCCCTGGTCGGTCGTGCGGGTGGCAGCCACTCGATGTGTCCCTTTCACGTCGATGTTTCTCTCTCTCTCTGTTCCTCTCTCTCCCTCCCACTCTACCTGAACAAAAAATGGAAAAATGTCCTTGGGTGAGGATAAAAAAAAATTAAAAAAAATAAATAATAAAAAATAAAAATAAAAATACAAGGAATTCTATAATCATTCCGCTCTGTGAATTTAAAATAAAAACCTTTCACTTAAACGTGAGTATTCATGTTCTGGATTTTTTAAAAATCTGCTGAGGAGTCCTATTACCCGAGGCCAGGGTGGCTCCGAGCAAACTTTTCCTGCCTGGGGAGGGATTCGGTTCCATCACGCCATCGTGGCCCTTTGGACAAGCAGTGCGTCTGTCACAAGGGTGGCTTTTGTTCCCAACCTGGACCTCTGGCTCAGAGCCCCAGTGGCTGCTAAGGAACCGAGGCACAGACTAATATTTTTAAATGGACCAATTTAGCTCGAACATTTCCATTTCCTCCACACCCAGACTTTAACAGGCAGAGTCCAGGAACCTAAAATGTTGTTGAGGCGGGGGTAGGGGGGCAGGATATACTCAATATGCCTTGGTTTTTTTCCTGTGTTTTCTTTTGCTTCCATTTTTGAGGAAAGGTTGTGCAAAAACAAAACGACCTACCTGAAAACATGTTGAGCCCTGGCTGGTGTGGCTCAGGGGCTGGAGCGGTGGCCCGCACACCGATTCCGGTCAAGGGCCCGGTCAAGGGTTGCGGGAGGCAACCAACTGATGTTTCTCTTTCTCTCTCTCTCTCCCCCCCACCCCCTCCCTCCCTCCTGCCCTCCCACTCTCTACAACTCAATTGAAAAAATATTCTCTTGTGAGGATTAACAACAAAAAGACACTGAACAAAACGTGACCGGAGGACCTGCTGTATACACACAAAGGCATGACCCTGCAGGAGCAGACATCACGGCACACAGTCTCTCTTTCCATTCATATCCTTCCCTAGAGGACACCTGTAGAAGGCCGATTCCTATGAAGAGTCCCGGATGATTCTCAGAACTACACTGACTCCTTGTGGTCACTAGACTACTACTCATCACATCACAGCCCCAGTCAGGATAGCAAATGGGAAACAAATAGACTTAAGATACCTGATAATTGATAAAATTTAGTTACAATTCCCTTCTCGTGTTCATCGAAGAGCATCCTGTCATCTTCGTTCTCAAAGACGGCTCCGAGCACCACAAGGAAACTCCGAAGATAGTAAGGATGACTGGGCAGTGCGGGAGTTGTTTTCCCAGGAGCATGAGAGCTTGACCCCTGCTCCAAAGGAACTGGGCCAGTGATTTCATGCTTTAAGCCACTGTCACCTTCCAGAGGGTGGTTCTGGATGTCACTCCATTTAGAAGCATCACATGCACAACTCTGAGCTTGTGCCTCCGGACTGGACATCTGTGTCTTAGCTTCTGTAACTACAGTCAGTTCGACTTCTTCACCAATATCAGCCTCAGGTTTTCCAGCCCCTTCACCACCTACTCGTTTGGTTGTCTCCTGCTTTGCCAGACTGTCCTCCGATATAGACTGTACTTTGTTCCCAGGGGTTAATTCCCATGAGAACATAGGAGCATTATCTGCAAATGCAGGAGTGAGGGTGGACCTCCCACATTGCTGGGTAGGTTTCTGGTTTGCAGCTGCCATTAATTTAGTGCCTTCTATGGTATTCTCAGTATTTTGTCCCTTAGGCGAGTCACAGGTAAACAGGTTTTCCTTTTGAGAACTGTTCTCCAAAAGCTGATCCTTGTCCTCAATCTCTGAACAGTTATCAACCATCCCGGCCACCGTGGCTGAGGGACTCTGTGGAGTATGACCGGCAAAGTCGTTTTCCTCTATTGATCTTTTCGCCTTTTTGTATCTTCTGGATAATTTAGATGACAGACTTCCCAAAGGAATGACTTTGACATTATGAGGTCTCAGCTCATCCTGAGTTTTGCACACCACATCATTACTTTTAAAGTAGGGACTGGTCTGCTTGTTTAAGCCCGTTTTTGCTGAATCACTCTGGTCAGTGGTTAAATTTGTCTTTGATGGCGACAACTTATCTGGTGTGACATCTTCTACGGCAATATTAGTTATTTCTACAGTGGACACATTTGAATTCATTAAGCCACCATGCCCAGGGTCAACAGGAGTGATGTCATCATGGTCAGCACACATCTCATCAAGGTGCCGGTTTAAGTCATATCTTGGCACCATTTTACTACAAGCCGGGCAGGCAAGTTTAGCAGGTGGTACATTGTTAAAAAACAAAACAATAGACTTAGATTCCTTTTTTTTAGCCCTGCTGCTTGACAAACTTCTCCGGGGCCTTTTTTTCAGAGGCGAGTCCCCTCCTGGCATCATGACTGTTAGGAAAGCTGGGTGTCTCAGGTAATAAAACAAAGGAAATCACTGCAGAAATACAGCAATACTTTGCTTTTACTTCCGGGACTTGAAATAAGAAGTGGGCTTCTATTTGCCTTCATGTTATTCGTTCAGTCAATTTCTTCTTCCTGCAAAATAAAACACATATGGAGTAAAGCCATTTTTTTTTTTTGGCCCTGGCCGGTGTGGCGCCATGGTTAGAGCGCCAGCCCGTGCAGCACCCAAGGGGCTTGGGTTCGAGTTACAGCCAAGGGCACATACCTGAGTTGCAGGTTCTGGATCCGAGTGGGAAGCAACCAAATGAGTGTCTCTCACATGAATGTTTCTCCCTCTCTCCACCCCCTCCCTCTCTCCCACGCTCTCTAAAAATCAAGGGGAAAAATATATCCGGTGAGGATTAAAGAATATGTATTAAAAGGACAAAAACCCACAATTTTTATGAATCCAACACGGGAAAGCGAGCTCTGGAGCATGCATTGTGTTGGCCGCACCTGGCGGGACAAGGAAACCCGGGCTTAGGACAGGCGACCAAGGCGCCAAGTGCCATCTCCGCGTGACCTCGGCCCTGGGTGGACTTGGCACCGGGCGTGTCTAAGACCTTCAAGATCTCGAGCTACCTTTCCAAAGAGGGACCACTGGGCTGCTCCGGATCTTTTTTAAGACCAGTGTATCGGTAACTGTTCCCGACACAGAGAAGAGCCAGGGTCGTGGCCTCTGTACACGTGCTTGGCGCCCCGACTGCAGCTGCGGCCACCGAGCCCGGGGCGCGGGGGAGCCCGGCCGGTCCCTGGGGCCATGTCCGCGCACCTGGGGCTCCGCTACCGAGCCGGGCATCCCCCCCTCCCGCCGCCCCGCGCCCCGCGCCCCGCGCCCCGCGCCCCGCGCCCCGCGCCCCGCGCCCCTCGCCCCGCGCCCCGCGCCCCGCGCCCCGCGCCCCGCGCCCCGCGCCCCGCGCCCCGCGCCCCGCGCCCGCCGCACCTCCCAGCGGGCTCCGCGCGCTCAGGCATGCGCAGCCGATCCCCGCGTCTCGGCTCGCACAGCCCGTTCAGTGGAGCCCGAGCGATCGATCCCCTCTCCCCGCCTCGCTGAAGGTTTCCTTTTATCCATCAGGGGTGGCGGGGCGGGGGTGTTAGGGGAGCCCCGGAGGGAGCCTGGGCACCAGGCACGTGCACTCGCTCGGAGTGCACCCCTTCCCCAATCGGTGGTAAGGGGTTTGTTGGGGGTGCAGTGTCCACGTGAAGCGGCCTCCTGAGAGGAGACAGACACAGGTATGGGCGCTGCTGGGCTTTCCAGAGGATAGGCTGTCCAGGCCTGGGTGCGGTCGATGTAAACAGTCTCAAGGGCAAAGCGGTAATAAAATGTAGTCAAGTAAAGCGGCCCCCCTTATTGCCTGGGATAGTCCCAAGACCCCAGCGGATGCTTGAAACCGCGGATAGTGCCGACCCTGCATGGACTGTTTTTCCTATAACTTCGTCCCCTGTGAACACAGCCAGGCCCGCTGTGTTCACCTTCCATTGTGTTTAGATCACATCTGTCCTCTACCCGACTGTGGATGGTGCTCAGTGGCAGGTGATGAGACCCTCCCCAAGGGGAGGATGTCAGGCACAGGCATAAGAATCCCACTGTTTTGTGAAGGGTGACAGCGTTGTGGGAGACAATCAGGACCCAGAGTGGGGACCTCTGCTGTAGACAGTGGGTGGTGACGGGGGGCTGGCTGCTGTGCCCTCAGCCTGCAGGCCTGCGTGCCCCAGTGGCTGCCACGTGGGCTCAGGACAAGGGCCTCAGGAGCAGGTCCTGCTTCATACCCAGAAAGCAAGATGGCACGTTCCAAAGGCACTTCGGAGTTTGTGTCTTCACACTGAGGAATTCTCAAGTATCTGCCATCCAGGCCAAGAAAAGTTTTCAAAAACTTTATTTATAAAACAGAACAATGACCAAATATAAACGTATGCATTCATATTTACACTAGTTAAAATATATTACAGCTTTAATTTATTAACAGAAATGTCCTGTCTTTTCTTCTTTTTCTTTTCTGTCTTCTTTGCGTCACTGATTTGCATTTTGACTTGATCTTGCAATTTTGAAAAGAATGCCTGAGATGACTTCAAGGCTTTATCTTTACCTTCATCCTGAAATGAAAAAGAATACATGCTCATATACAAAATGTGCTTACAGGTGAAAATCCCCAGTGATGACAACATTCTAAGTGAAAACAGAAAGGACGAGGCAGAATTTTGAGAGCCCACCGGCCAGCACAGGGTGTTCTGCGTGCTCTATGCTGCTGCAGGGGTCTGCAACTTCAGGGAGAGGGAGCAGCAGAAACTGAGGACCCCTGTTCCTATGTGGATCAGAGTGTGAGGCTGCACTCCAGCCAGTCACCAGGGGCCTCTGCACTCCCAGGGGGCGGTGTCACTCCAGTGGACGGCAGTCACCTAAACCTTGCTCCTCCCCAGGCTGCCTCAGCCGGCCCCCGGCCCACAGCTCACCTTGAGCAGCGAGGCTCTGCCCGTCTTGGTCAGCTGCTTTAACTTCTCGGAAGCCACGGCTCTGCTGTATTTCCCTGCTTGGTCCGGGTTGTTCTTCTCAAGGAGTTTCCTCCGCTTTTCCTTCTCCTTTATTTTCATATGCTTCCTGTATTTCTTTTTCCTCCTTTCTCGTTTCTTGTCTGTAGCTGTTTTCTCAGCAGCGGTTTTTATATCTCCAGCTTTATTTTTTTCCTATTCAAAAAGAACCACCAACACACTAGTTAGTCTAACCTGGCAGAACTAACAGTGCCAGCGAAACAAGCCTACAGCACTGGGACCAGCATGAGCTCCGGGACGTGCTGAGGTGGCCCCGGTGCTGAGCTGCTGCTGACAGCCACTGGGCTGGCTACAGGGTCCCAGAGACAGAAGGAAATCCACCTGGTGACGCTCAGCTGCCTCTCGTCCCCTCAGCTACCAGGGCTGTCACCCACACCGGTGGCAGAAGAGAAAAGAGGGCTGTGCTCCTAGGCCAGCCGGGAAGACGGATCCTGGCAGGAGCCATGGTCACTGTGTGAGGCAGGAGCGCCATGTTCACAAGGCAGGACGGCCTGCACTTGCCACGTCCAACCCCTTTCGATATCCAATCGCTCATATTCTAGACCCTGACGCATTCCTAATAAGCATGAAAAGGATGACGGGAAATGTGGATGTTAAAAGATTGCTAGTGTGGAAAGTCCCTTGGAGCATTGGCTTAATCTAGTTTTTCACTAGAAATAAAGCTTTGAGCCTTAATTTAAAAATAATTTTAATAAGCATCAAAACAACTCCAGAAGTTCCGAACTATATGGATGGAAATAAGCTGCAAAAACTCTACATGCTTCAGGGGGAGAATACCACCAATATTCACTTGATAATGACTCCAACTTCTTGCAGGAAATTAGTCTCCATAAATTTTCCACTCTAACTCTGAATAGTTCTTCCTCCTGAAATTCTCCAAACTGTCTGCCTGCCCACTTGCAGCCAACCAGCAACTGCCAAAGGTACCTAAAGACTACTCAGAATCTCTCTCCCGCTTTCAAAAAAACATATCTTACTGAAATGCTTGCCAATCATACAATGACTTATTATTTATTTATGTTACCCAATAAACACACTCTCTTTCCTAAAAAAAAAAAAGATTGCTAGTATATGTGCAATATAAGTAATTTGTTTGGACCGAACACTGCTAGTATTCAAATGGATTATATCACCATACTGATGTTGGCTGTTTCCAAACAGCTTTTATAATATTTATAGTAATTCTCAAACCTGCACCTCATAATCACACCTGCTTATAGGAGTCTAGTACCTGGACATTATATGCACTATTACATTATTGCTTTGATTTACACTTAGAAACTGCTGATACACATTAGGATAAAAACTAGAGACTCCAGGACAATGACATGAAATGGAGATGTGGCCATAACAACTGACTCATCAACAGATAGCTCACATCTCAGCACAGCTCCTCACCTTGACTTCCTCCGGGGCCAGGAGAGCCGCGTCACTCGTGCTCACTGGGGCGACTTCCTCCATGGTTATAGCTGGCAGATTGGACACAACTTTAATCTCTGGAACAGGCTGGAAAAGAGACAGGATATTTCGCAGGGGTCAGAAGTTGTCCTCACATAAAACATGTGAATTGTGAACCTACTCATTTAAAGTCTAATACAGCCCTGGCCGGTTTGGCTCAGCGGTTAGAGCATCGGCCTGCTGTCCAGAGAGACCCGCGTTCGGTTCCTGCTAAGGGCATGTACTTCGGTTGCAGTCTGTACCCAGCCCTGGTTGGGTCGTGCTGGTGGCAGCCACTCGATGTGTCCCTTTCACGTCGATGTTTCTCTCTCTCTCTCTTTCTTCCTCTCTCTCCCTCCCGCTCTGTCTGAATAAAAAAATAAAAAATAGCCCTGGCCGGTTTGGCTCAGCGGTTAGAGCATCAGCCTGCGGTCCCCAGAGACCCGGGTTCGGTTCCCGCTAAGGGCATGTACCTTGGTTGCAGTTTGTCCCCGGCCCTGGTCGGTCGTGCGGGTGGCGGCCACTCGTGTCCCTTTCACGTCGATGTTTCTCTCTCTCTCTCTCTCTCTCTCTCTCTCTTCCTCTCTCTCCCTCCCACTCTACCTGAACAAAAAATGTCCTCGGGTGAGGATAAAAAAATAAAAATAAAATAAAAATAAAAAATAAAGTCTAATACATACAATACTTTAGGGAGATTATTTTAAATGTGAGCTGTGTGGACAGTGAGTCTCGCTAACTGAACGATGGCAGTGTTGGTGGGCTGCTCTTAAGGCACCTGAGTATTTTGGGGTCCACTCTGTCTCCACTCTCCACCGGGAGCCCCAGTTCCTACACTTCTGTACGACATTTCGACCATAGTCAAACACCGGTTCTTTCATCAGTTATGAAGCTATTTCCATCTCCCATGTTTGTGTACATTCTCAATCTTACCTACTGTTTTTTAAAAATTATTTTTATTAATTTGTTTTTGTTACAGATGTTTCTCCTTTTCAATCTTATCTACTGTTTAACAGAATGTTGATTTCTGTAAATATCACCTTGCCCTTCATTATGGGGGGAAAAAGCTCACTATAAGAAATATATGGCCCGGCCGGTGTGGCTCAGTGGTTGAGTGTCGACCCTGCACCAAGAGGTCACTAGTTCAATTCCAGTCAGGGCCAATGCCCAAGTTATGGGCTCCAACCCCAAGGGGGGCATGCAGGAGGCAGCCAATCGATGTTCTCTCTCATCGATGTTTCTATCTCTCTCCCTCTCCCTTCCTTTCTCTCTAAAACTCAATAAAGAAAAAAAATTTTTAAATAAAAGAAATATATGAAACAAGACACCAGGAAAAATGCTCACTGGAACAAGAGTCGGAATAGACTACTTGATCATTTTTCTCATTTTCCAACTATTAAAAACAATCTTTTATAAGTAAAAACCAAATAAAGAGCTGGTCTCACAAAAGCGCAGAAGGAGCTGAGATCACACCTGCTCCACTCACACGCACACTAGTCAGCCTACTCACTGGTTTAGGGATGAAGTGGAAGTTTGAGAGGGCGTCCAGCTTCAGGAAGAGAGAATCCATCATCTTCTGGATTTCCACATGCTCTGGATTTTCTTCTTCCACCGTTTTTTGCTTAGAAAATAAATTCAACAACATCAAACTAAGCAGCTGAAGACACATCGCAGAACAACACGCGAAAGGCTAATTAGGGCATCCCCGTTTCCCATCACCAAGGCTTCAGCACCCAGGAAACACCAAGGTGGGTTTGAGAGGCCGATAACACAATGTACAGCATGTATCGAGAAGAAAGTGATGAGTCCGGGGGCTGCGGCAGCCCTCGCCTCCAACAGGCAGACTTACAGCTCGACGCCCTGGTATCTACTCCTGTCAAGCACTGAGCCGCTCCCACTAGGACAGCTCATTACGAGAGGGAAAGAACAGTGCTGGCGAGGACGTGGAGAAATGGAGCCCTGTGCACTGCTGGTGAGAAAATAAGGTGGTGCAGGCACCGTGGAAACGAGTCTGGCAGTTCCTCGAAAGGTTAAACAGCGTTGCCATGTGACCTGGCCTTTCCAAGTGTAGGTATGTAAACTAAAAACAGGTATTCAAACAGCACATGTGCTCGTGTGTTCAGAACAGCACTAATCGCAATAGCCAAAAACTAGAAACAGCCTGAATGGTCTGATGACTAGATAAACAAACGGTGGTATGTACATACAGTGGAATATTATTCAGCCATAAAAAAGAGGACGAACCGACACATGCCACAGTCTTGAAAACATTACTGTAGGTAAAAGAAGTTACACACAACAGCCCACATAACCGATTCCATTTACATGAACCATTGAAAAAAGACAAATCCAAGTCTGTGGTCATCGGGAGCTGGGGAGGGAAAATGGGGAGCAGCTGCTTTACGGTTGTAGGGTTCTATCTGGGGATGAGGGAAATGTTTTTGGAACTAGACACAACATTGCATGAAATGCCCCTGAACGGCTGACTTCAGAAGGTTAAGTTGATGTCACCTGGTTGAGTTTGATGTATTCCTGCTCATAAATTTCAGCAAGGCTCAGCTTGCTCTTCTCATGGTCCAACGTTAACCGCTTCTTGTATTCATACACATCCTCTTTGGGTTTCTCTTTCCGGACTACATCATCCCAGGCCTGAAACAGGAGAGGCAGGTAGAACGTAAATTCACGAAATCTGTCGTTTCTTTCTAGGCTCACTTAAGAATCTGCCACTGAAATATCGATTATCATCCCAGAGGAGGCAAAATGTCACAAAAAGGAAGTACTTTTCAATCCTGAAATGACTATTCAAGTCACAAAGAAAAAGGATTACGAAAAGCAAAGAAGGCATCACGTAAGTATTCTTTTTTGTTTTTGTTTTAAATGTGTCTCTCTCCTGGTTACCCATTTAACTTCTCTAGTTCCCCATCACGGTTTATTTAAAAGTCAAGATTCAAGTTTGCCTGGTGTCATTTCAAATACAAAGATCTCTGCATATAGTACCCACTCTTCAGACCTTCCCATTTTAAGCATCACACACACCCCAAAGCCATCTTTGATCACACACAGCTTACACTGAAGTTCACGCTAAGTGCACAAAAGATCAATTCCTAAACAGAAGCTCTTTGCTAGGTTTTCAACAATGGAAAAAACCAGACCCCTTGTTTGTCACACCAGATTCTGTGCTAGAGCAAAGTCCTGGGTGCGACACCAGTCACCACACCTGCCACCCTCCATCAGCTTCCCCCCACACCACCCAGCAGGTCAGCGGGCATGGGCGACACTGGCAAGGGCTCTGGCTGCTCCCTGCCCCGTCACAGCACCCGTGTTTCCGGGGTGCCAGCGAAGACGCCTTCAGTGCAGGCCTGGGCTTATAAATGAACTGACACAAAACTTCTACAGAGTGTTATTCCCACTCCCAGAGAACACTCGTGTCATTTCTATAACTGTCGGTAAATTTTAAGTGAAGGTCAATGTCATTTTGCTGACCTGATCTCTTATCCTCTGCTTAATGATCTCTTCCAGTTGAAGGGTGGTTTCCTCTGTAATCACAGGTGCTAGAGGCAATAAAACGTGGACTTATTAGGTAGATATCAACTAGGCCGGCAGTTTTCCAAGGGTGGTCCTTGGGCCAGCAGCATTAATACCTGGGAACCTGTTAGAAATTGAGTTGCCCCCCCCACCTCCTGAATCAAAGTTGGGGAAGGGGACACCTATCCCCAGCCCTGCTGATATCCCCTCCAGTGTCTGAACCACAGAACCCAAGACTGTGGTAGTCCGTGCTGATGCTTTAATCCACGCACCAGGGGATTCTCCGATTCTCCCTAGCACTGAATAAAATGAAAATTCATTCTGACATCACAGGTACAAGAAAGAATCTGGTGAAATGATCAGCGGTTCTGGCTAGAGTCCACAATCCCATCACTGGACAGTGACAGCAGGCACTTTAAACAGACCACGAGCAAAACTCTGATCATGGGTCATCCCGTGGGCGCCGGCAGCGCATCAGTGACTCGGGTGGACCGAGGTTACTGTGGCTGTCGGGGCATGTCCCAGTTCTGAGAGCTACACAAGGCGCTCAGGAGTGGAAGGTCATGCTAATGGCAACTTACTTTCAAATGGTTTTCAGGGGGAAAGTACAGACAGTCACACTCCTAGCAGATACGGCAAAGTGTCAACAATGGGTAACCCAGCTGAGTGGCAGGCACTTGCAGGAGCCCGGGCATGGGCGCACGTACCCATGCGGACTGCGTGGTCGAAGTGCAGGGTCTCCTCCAGAAGGCTGTTCTCCGGCCGCTTCTGCGCTGTCACTTCCCCTTGAAGCTGCCAAGGTTTCTTTTCCAGCAACTCTTTTTCTAAAGACGCAATTTTTTCATTCATCTGAGAAACAGACCAAAAGAGTTATTACACATTTAGGAAATGAAATTAGACGTATAGTTGAGTAAAAGCAACTAATATATTTTTAAATGTTTTTTTTGTTTTTAATTGATTTTTTAGAGGGGGAGAGATAGAAATATTGATCGGTTGCCTCCTGCACGCCCCCTACTGGGGATTGAGGCCCCAACCTGGGCATGTGCCCTGATCGGGAATTGATCCGGGACCTCCCAGTCCAAGGGATGATGCTCAATCCACTGAGGTACATATATATATACACTTTCTTTTTTTAAATCCTCACTCAAGGATATCTTTCCATTTATTTTCAGACAGAGTGGGAGGGAGAGAGAGAGAGAAATATCGATGTGAGAGACATTAATTGGTTGCTTCCTGCAAGACCCTGACCCGGGCCAGGGAATGAACCGCAACCAAGGTATGTGCCCTTGACCGAAATCAAACCCACAACTCTTTGGTCCGGGGGCCAGTGCTCTAACTGCTGAGCCAAACCGGCCAGGGCACAACTAATATATCTTAATTAGCCATATAGCTGAGTAAAAGCAACTAATATATCTTAGAGTGGGGAAGAAGTGTGTTGTTCCTAAACATAATCCTGCTGTGCTCCAGCCCATTTCACTGTGTCAGTAGTGACTTCCTACTTGGTCACCTGCAGTGGGGTGAGGAGCTGCAGATGACCTCTTTTCCCCACTGAACTGAAACGCCAAGTTTGTAATTCACTAAACCGCCCCCCTCCAAACACTCGGGTATATTTCTGTGCTCTACTAGTCAACGGTCCATCTGTTCAGAAGTCACCAACAATTTCAGTTATTAGATCATTCCAAGACTAAGTCATGTTTTCACGACACCAGGATCTGACGGAGCCCGACACTCTGACTCCACACACCCGTCCACGTATCTCTAACTTCTAAGACAACGTCTGTGATGACTATAGAGCAATAAAACGCCAGCCTTCTCAGCTACCTAACTGAATTCTCTTACTTTTCCTAATAGCTTTTCAGTTCACCTGCTGGGTTTTTCCAGTATTATTTGCAAATACGAATGCTCTCATTTCAGTTTCTCTTACCCCTTATCTTTTTCTGTTGTAGCTGCAATGGCCAACGCTTCTATAGGAACGTTAAATAACGGTGGTAAGAGTGGACATTTGGTCTTATTCTTATTTTAAAGAGATGTGCCTAGAATTTGCCACTAAGCACGATGGCACTTACTGCCTAATGTATTTGCATTCTACTAGGAGTGAAAAAAATTAGAAATGGAGACTGAACTTTAGCAGATGTCTTCTGACACATATGGAGGTGACCACATGGTTTTTCTCCTTCACCTGTTACAATCAAGAATTACAAGAATAGATTTCCTAATCCTGAATCGAGAGAATGAGGCCCACTTGCGTGTGTTGGCATTATTTTCCCACTGTGCCATTTTGAATTTTTGCATCAGAGTGTGAGTGTGTGTTGTGTGTGTGTGTGTTTAAAAAATAATACAGCATTCTGCCAAGAAAAACAGGGTAGATTAGCAGTCGCAAGATCCAGTCATGTCAAACATATAACAAATTCCTTAAATCCCCATTACCTTTTCTTGTCTTTTTTCAAAAGAGGATTTAACTTCAGCATCAGACTCTTTCTGTACATTAAAGATATTTGTATCTTCAGTTTCCTCATCATCTGGCAAAGCAAAGGTCACTCTTTTCGAGGTTTCTTTATGTTGCTTATTGTCTTCAGTTTCTTCAAGGTCATCATCTTCATCCCTACAACACCAGAACACTTATCAAAGGGAAAACACCACTTCTCATTCAGAAAACAAAAAGAAACAAATTTTCTAGTAATTCAAGTTTTCTTCTGTGTACCTAATGTAAGTCAACATCCAGAACTTCTAAAGGCATTCAGTTACTAAGGAGCAACAGAAGGAATTATTTAGGTGAAATAGAACAAAGTGTCCAACATAAAGAAAATAAGTTATTGTCCGGCTGGTGTGGCTCAGTGGTTAAGCGTCAACCCATGCACCAAGAGGTCACTGGTTCAATTCCCAGTCAGGGCACATGACCAGGTTGTGGGCCAAATCCCCAGAGGGGCATGCAAGAGGTGGCCAATTGATGTTCTCTCTCATCAATGTTTCTCTCTTTCTCCCTCTCACTTTAAAATCAAGAAAGAAAAAAAAAATTGCTCTGGCCAGTTTGGCTCAGCAGTTAGAGCGTCAGCCCGCAGACCAGGGAGTCCCGGGTTCGGTTTCTGCTAAGGGCATGTTCCTTGGTTGCAGTTGGTGCCCGGCCCTGGCTAGGGTTGTATGGATGGCAACCAGTCAATGTGTCTCTCTGACATCGACGTTTCTCTCTCTCTCTTCCCTCCTCTCTCCCTCTTGTTCTATCTGAAGATAAATGCAAAAATGTCCTCAGGTGAGGACAAAAAAATATAAAGTTATCACACACAAATAACAATAGGGTATTTTTATTGGCGCAAAAAACAAACAGAGCAAAGCTCCTTGTAGTAAAGGTTTGATTGCTGCCAGCAATGTTTACCTGCAGTATGTGATCTGGAGCGACATTTTTAGTTGACTTCCTTCTGGTTATCTTGAGACTACGTGATCTTAGCGAATCTGACTTCGTAGGTGACAACTGTGAGTATACATGTGAATGGGCGGCTCCAGTCTACAGGCAAAGGATCACTCAAAATACTCACGTTTCAGAGATGCTTTCCTCTCCTCCTTCTTCAGCAACTCCTTCCTCTCCTTCATCTGAACCCAGTTCTTCATCAGGACCCCTTGCTATGTCTTCATCACTTTCAATCGGATCAAAGAAATCTTTGTATTTCAGGTTTCGGGAACTTTTTTTACCTGACTAAAACAAACAGACAGACGTTTAAAAAGTTTTCATTAAGGGCCCTGGCCGGTTTGGCTCAGCGGTTAGAGCATCGGCCTGCGGTCCAGGGAGACCCGGGTTTGGTTCCCGCTAAGGGCATGTACCTTGGTTGCAGTTTGTCCCTGGCCCTGGTTGGTCATGCAGGTGGCAGCCACTCAATGTGTCCCTTTCACATCGATGTTTCTCTCTCTCCCTCCCTCCCACTCTATCTGAACAAAAAATGGAAAAAAATGTCCTCAGGTGAGGATAAAAAAAAAAAAAAGTTTTCATTAAGAATAGGGAAGTGCATTAAATCATGGTTATGTGTGGCCCTGGCCAGTTTGGCTCAGCGGTTAGAGCGTCCGCCTGCGGTCCGGAGAGACCCGGGTTCGGTTCCCGCTAAGGGCATGTACCTCGGTTGCAGTTTGTCCCCGGCCCTGGTTGGTCATGCAGGTGGCAGCCACTCAATGTGTCCCTTTCACATCGATGTTTCTCTCTCTCCCTCCCTCCCACTCTATCTGAACAAAAAATGGAAAAAAATGTCCTCAGGTGAGGATAAAAAAAAAAAAAGTTTTCATTAAGAATAGGGAAGTGCATTAAATCATGGTTATGTGTGGCCCTGGCCAGTTTGGCTCAGCGGTTAGAGCGTCCGCCTGCGGTCCGGAGAGACCCGGGTTCGATTCCTGCTAAGGGCATGTACCTCGGTTGCAGTTTGTCCCCGGCCCTGGTTGGTCGTGCGGGTGGCAGCCACTCGATGTGTCCCTTTCACATCGATGTTTCCCTCTCTCTCTTTTCCTCTCTCTCCCTCCTACTCTGTCTGTACAAAAAATGGAAAAATGTCCTCGGGTGAGGATAAAAATAAAAAAAAAATCATGGTTATGTATGTATTGAAGTATTATATAGGGAAAAGTGGCCATCTAATAACATTACCAAAAACCCCCAAGAACTGCTGGACCAGAACAAACTGGAAGTATGGATTCTTTATAACTGCGACAGCGCACATGCTCCTATCTCTAAATCATCTAACTATGATTATTTCCAAAATATCCCTCCCTAAATAAAGTATACAAATGCCTTTCTTTCACTATTACTTATAGTGCTCAATGAAAATACACATTTGAGGAAAAATTCTGAATATCTCTAACACATGTGATTATGGTTCTTTTTTATCTTAAATCCTCACCTGAGGATGTTTTCCTATTTATCTTCAAACAGAGTGGGAGGGAGGGAGAGGGAGAGGGAGAGAGAGAGAGGGAGAGGGAGAGAGAGAGACAGAGAGAGAGAGACAGAGAGAGAAACATTGACATGAGAGGGACACATCAACTGACTGCCTCCCCTGGCAACCAAGGTACATGCCCTTGACCAGAATCGAACCTGTGACTCTTTGGTCTGTGGGCTGACAACCTAACCACTGAGCAAACCGGCCAGGGCTGAATATGGCTGTTAAACTAGAACTGTTCTGTGTTAAGGAAATGATGGCTTTGGATTAATTTTTCTGGTCAATTTCTTTTAACCGATCTAAATATTTCCCTTATGCCCTGGTGAGCTCTGAGGTATTTTAACCTCTTCTCAAGAAACAGAACAGAATCTAATTTGAGGATAGAAAAGTCCTCTTTCTCTCCTCTCCCAAAATTTTACCTTAAGTTTTTGGCTTCCAAACAGTCCTCCCTCATCTTCATCAGAATCAATATCTTCAAATAAATCAATCTCTTCCTCCTCTGCATCATCTTTCTGTTCCTCTTCTTTTTCCATGTTTTCTAAAAAGGTCTCCATGTCAGACAGTTTGAAGAATTTATCATCCACTATGGACTTTTCTCTTGGTTTCTTGGGCACTTTGCTTTGCACCTTGCTCTGCACCTTGCTCTGCTGTTCCAATTTGCTGATATCAAAGTCAAGATCAGAATCCTCATCACTGAAAGCTGGGCTTGTCCTCAGATCACATTTGCCTGACTGTTTCGTTGTCTCATCCCTCTTGGGATCATCACCACTCGTGTCTGAGACTTCCTCCTCATCCACACCTTGTTCTAGGTCCTCCTGGCCGTCAGCCTCCATCTCTTCCCCATCCTCTTCCCCATCCTGCTCTTCATTCTCTGGGAGAAGACTGATGTCTTCATCTTCAATGGTTTCACTAACTGCATCCTCAAAGTACCGTAAAACTGGCCCGTTTTGCAATTCCAGTTGTTGCCAAATCTGCTCATCATCAAAATTGTCTATCACCAGTTTCTGTAAAGGACTTCCCTGGATTCTGCCATTCTCCAGTATTTTATTGAAGTCATAAAGTACTTTTGTTAAAGAAGTGAAGTTTGATGCCAATTCATCTTGAATCCTATTAAGGGAGCAGGGGAAAAAGTTAAATGAGTTTTATCATTATAGGTAATAATTTCACAGACTCTAAAATTAAAAGACAAAAAAAAAGCCCCGTCAAATTTGAATGAAATGTCAATTTGAAGTATAGATTCTGGTCCCTAAGAGTGAACAATCTTGCTGATAAGTCACCTTCATAAATAAAAGTTTGAAATAAGTATCTGTCAACCTGCTGCAGGATTTTAGGCAGGGAATCGGTCACACATCAGTTTGCCTAGAGTTATACTGTGAACGCATCTTACATTCTCAACTCTGCTGTATCATATACTGCTCCATTCATTCAGTCAGCCAATGGTCAACGCTTGCTTTGGCAAAAGTAGACAGAATCTCTGAGGAGACCTACACATAAGGATCTGGCAGAAGAAACTGTGAGAATAAATTTCCTGATATGGAAATGAGTTGGGTGAATCTGAGGAACAGAAAGGTCAGCATGGCTCGGGTGTGGTTAGAGAGGTCAGTGTCAGCAAGGTTCAGAGTTAAGCATTTGCCATTTTAAGTGTAAAGAGAAGCCACCCGAAGGTTTTCAGCAGAGGAGCAAAATGATGTAATTTATATTTTGGAAAGATGGCCTATGGAGGAAAAGGAATGAAAATGAGATCAGAGCACTGGATACAGTAAGTAGCTGACGGTAGACTAGGGTGTGGGGATAGAACCGACAGGATTTGCTAAAGAGCCCTGGCCAGTTTGGCTCAGCAGTTAGAGCATCGGCCTGCGGTCCAGACAGACCCGGGTTCGGTTCCCGCTAAGGGCATGTACCTCGGCTGCAGTTTGTCCCTGGCCCTGGTTGGTCGTGTGGGTGGCAGCCACTCGATGTGTCCCTCTCTCTCCCTCTCTTCCTCTCTCTCCCTCCCACTCTATCTGAACAAAAAATAGAAAAATGTCCTCGGGTGAGGATAAAAAAAAAAAAAGAATGCGATGTAGACTTGAGGGGCAGGAAAACAAAAAGAAGTGGCTTAGTTATGTGTCTGAATGACTAAAGGCAGAGGTGCCATTTACCGAGACAGAGGAGGCGGGCGGTGGGGCACAGGAAAGAATGTCAGACTACAGGGGAGCAGGCAGAACCTACAGTTCATTGTGAGCATATTAGACCTGAGATGGAGAGTACGTGGCTGTCAGTGCTGCGAGCCTGGAACTCGAGGAGAGGTGGGTCTGAAATGTAAATCCGAGGGCCACACAGTCACAGATCGTATTTTAAGTCCTTCAACCAAATACAAAGAGCTTATGCTGGGAAGGGAGAGGAGGGACCGTCCTAATTCTCCAGAAGCTCAGTCAAGGAGGTGGAGGGGGGACAACGACAAGTTAATACTTTCGATAAAGTCTGGGTGCTCCGGAGGTGAAAGGGGGAAAGAAACCAACCTAGCGCCGGGCGGGTGGGTGGAGGGGTGCGGTGTGCACAGGACTCAGAGGCTCTGGGCGCTAATACCTGACCCCGGTGTGATTTCAACAGCACAAGACTGTACAGCTTTTATTTTTAAAAAAATTTTTTGATAGGTTAAAGGAGCGTAAACTACCTGAAACTTGGGGAAAAAAGATCTACGCTTCCCTGGGCCTCCCCCCGACTCCAGAAACGGACGGGCCCGCAGCCCGCGCCCACGCGAGCCCCGGGCGGACCCCGCGCACTTACGTGAGGAAGCGCTCGGGCCGGCCGGTGTTTTTCCCAGCCTCGTCCAGGCACCGCTTCAGGGTCCGCTGGCGCCAGACCCGCTGGGCCATGGCTGTTTAAAATCCCGCACCCGGCGCCGCATGCAAAGGAAAGGGGTGCGCGGAAGTGCGTCACAAACATGCGCCAGCGGAACCTGGAGCGCAGAGGAAAAGGTTCCCCGGCACACAAGTTAGGGACCCACCTCCAGCCCGAGCCAAGGGCAGCGCGGGAACCTTCCCTGCGCTTGCTCAGGGGGCGGGGCGGGGCACGGATAACAGCCATTGGTCAGCTCCAGCGCCCTTGAACAGTCTCCAAATATTGTTTTGCATTCCTGAGAGTCCCTCGGTGGGCGACGCCTCCTCCTTTAAAATGTGTGCTTGAGATGCACTAGGAAACTTCCGTACGTTGTATCGTAAACAAGGGCCAGTAAGCCTGGCCGGGTGGCTCAGGGGTTGAGCATGGATCCCTGCACCAAGAGGAGCTGGCCTGCCCCGGATGCGCCCTTCGCGGTGTATGCCCCACCCCCAGCTCTCGCCCCGCCCCCTCAGCCCCCAGCTCCGCCTCTGGCCACATTGCTCCACCCCTTGTCCCCAGCCCCTCCTCCAGTCATGTTACCCCGCCCCTTCACCCCCAGCCCCGCCTCCGGCTATGTTATTCCGCCCCTTGGCCCCAGCCCCGCCTCCAGCCACGTTACCCCGCCCCTTCGACCTCAGCTGCGTCTCCAGCCACGTTGCCCCGCCCCTTGGCCCCAGACCCGCCTCCAGCCACGTTGCCCCGCCCCTTGGCCCCAGACCCGCCTCCAGCCACGTTGCCCCGCCCCTTGGCCCCAGACCCGTCCCTTGGCCCCAGACCCTCCTCCAGCCACGTTGCTCCGCCCCTTGGCCCCAGACCCGCCTCCAGCCACGTTGCCCCGCCCCTTGGCCCCAGACCCGCCCCTTGGCCCCAGACCCTCCTCCAGCAACGTTGCCCCGCCCCGTCACCCCCAGCCCCGCCTCCGGCCGTGTTATTCCGCTCCTTGTCCCCAGCCCCACCTCCAGCCACGTTGCCCCGCCCCTTGGCCCCAGACCCGCCTCCAGCCACGTTGCCCGCCCCTTGGCCCCAGCCCCGCCTCCAGCCACGTTGCCCGCCCCTTGGCCCCAGCCCCGCCTCCAGCCACGTTGCCCCGCCCCTCGGCCGTGCTCCTCTTTCCGTCTGCGCAGGTCAGGATTGCGCCTGTCACTTCCCAAGATGGCGCGCGTGTTGAAGATGGTCAGTGTGGCGTCTGTGTGCGCCGGAGGTGAATACCCCGCGCCCTCAGGGTCGCCATGGGCGGGGCGCCAGGGGCAAGGAGGCCCGGGGCTGCAGGGGGCGGGGCTGCCGGACCTCCTAGAGCTGCCGCCCTCCGCCCGCTGGTGGCATGTTCGGTTCCGCGGCCGGCTCAGCAGCTTCAGGCTGCAGGTGTCTTCCAGGAGCGCCGTGGGGTAGCGGGGGCCGGGGGTCCTCATGCTCTGTGAGCCTCGCAGCCACGCTGGGAGGGGTGTGCAGTGGACGTGGCGAGGACACCTGTCCTTGGGGCAGGAGGCCGGGGCGGAGGTGATCGGCCGTGAGCTTGTGCGCTTGTGCGCTTGTGCGGTGCATGATGAGAGATGAGGGGACCAGTCTGCAGGGCAACGAGGGGCCAGCCAGCAGGGCACAGCCTGTAAACGACGTGAGCTGCCCTCAAGGTCAGTTGTGGGAGGAGGCCGGTTCTCCACCTGCTGGAATGTAGTAGTTCTTTTCTATGTGAGCAGGGAAGAGAAAAGTAGGCGCATGTGTTAGGTTCCTTGAGTTCTCCACACTTCAGTTTCAAAAAACAAACAAAAAGGGGTGCAGAGAATCAGTGATGACAAACCGGTTTTCTGACTCCCCAGGTCACCCACTTTCTTCTTCTTCTCTCCCTCTGCCTCCTCCACCCTCATCAGAGGCAGCTGTTTTCCTTCCTCTGAAACTCCCCCTCAGGTTAGGAAGGAAGTGCCAAGTGTCTTGTGTCCCAGTGACTCCTGAACATTGGTGATGAGCCCTTCAGCTCAGCACTTGCAAGAAATGCTCCAGGGGTGAACCGTTCATAATGTCAGGTTTCTCTCCTAGAAAGAGAGCCACCTCTGAAGCTTACAGTTCTGCACGTCCTTTGAAGTCCCATGTCAAGCTGAACCAGTTATTTATTGATCACTAAAGTCTCTTAACACAGTTGCCCTGGCAAGTCACCAGGGCCAAGCAGTGAGCCACGTACAAACAGGTGCAGAATAATAACCTCCACACCATCAGTTTAAAGAGGTGACGTGTCCGTGAAAAAATACAGGCCAGCATCTTATCTCACATACCATTGCAAGTAGCCCTTTGCAAGAAACAAAACAAAACAACAAGAAAAATCCTCATAAAAGAGTCATTTCTCTTTTTTTTAAATCCTCACCCAAGGATATTTTTCTACTTATCTTCAGATAGAGTGGAGGGAAACATCGATGTGAGAAACACATCAACTGGTTGCCTCCTGCACAATCCTGACCAGAGCCGGGGACCGAACTGCAACTGAGGTACGTGCCCCTGATCTGAATTGAACCCGTGACTCTTTGATCCGCAGGCTAACGCTCTAACCGCTGAGCCAAACCAACCAGGGCAAGAGTCCTCTTTTTTTTTTTATTCTCACTCAAGGACATTTTTGCATTTATCTTCAGATAGAGTGGAGGGGAGAGAGGTGGGAAGAGAGAGAGAGAAACATCGACATGAGAGAGACACATTGAGTGGTCGCCACCCACCCAACCCCAACAGGGGCTGGGAACAAACCGCAACAAAGGTACTTGCCCTTAGCGGGCACCGAACCCGGGACTCTCTGGTCTGCAGGCCAACACTCTAACCGCTGAGCCAAACTGGCCAGGGCCAAGAGTCATCTCTTAATATCTCTCAGGAAAGCCATCTCTTAGCAGGTAGATACTGCTTGTAGAGCATACACTAAAGATATTAAAAATTGAGGAGCAAAAGAATGGTAAAGAATTTCAGAGGAGCGAGACAATTTAACATCATGGTTTAACAACATTAACTTTGATGTCAGACGGACCTGGGCTTGAGGCCCAACTTTGTCACCTAAGGTGACCTTGAAGAAAATGACTTAATCAGGCCTATTTTCCTTGTCTCTAACTGGGAAAAATAATACCATCTGATTCATAGAATTATTGTGGTGATTTAAGTGCTCACTGGTCTGTGACTATTACCTCTCTTTTATGGCCATGAGGACTCATGGGCAGAGCCGAGCAACAGGGCTGTGTCAACTTATTGATAATGAGAACCTTTAGATAGTTCAGTCATCAATAGTACAGGCTGGAGCACAGCAGACGACCATGTGAGGCTGAATTTTGCCTCCTACTGACCTGTGGTGCATCAGGTTTGTCAGGCAGAGCACCATGCAGTTACCAGTCCTGGGGCAGGACTAACCAGATGCCCGCTGCACGCAGTACAAGAGTCTCCAAGCCTTGGGAGGAACGTGCTTACTTACACAGGGAGCAGACAGACTAAGAGCAGCTTCAGTAGTGGGTGTCAGCCCCCCTTGGCCAACGGGCCTCTCCCAGTGACCCACACAGGACAGTTTGCCTTTGCATACCCCTCTCATACCACAGAAGGAACAATGTCCCCTCCCCCTCGGTAGACAGATATAACAGTGGGGTTGGCCATAGGATGCTCACGCTGTAAGCAGAGACAAAGGAGCATTCATTGAGCCTGAAAGAGGAAAAGATGTTCCCAGCACAAGGTGGTCGGCCTGGCACAGGCTGTGTGGGCTCTTTATTTCTTCATAAGGATGTGTTCAGGCCCATCCTTATGTGGCTGAGTGGGGGTCGAAGGACTGCATGCTTGAGCTGCCTTTCCCAACAAGATTTATGGTCTTAAAGACATAGTGTCACTTTAATTTCCTTGTTATCGAAAGTTTCAGTAAAGGGGAATTAATTTTATGTTAGCTGAAGCTCTGTGATACTAGGTACTGTTTAAAGTGTAAGAAGCGCGCTAAGTGTGAACTGGACCCTGTTGCTAAGCCCCAGCAAGCAATCATATCCTAGGTAGGGTTAAACCCCCAGTAAAATTGCCATATTGCACATGTCTTAATGAAGTTTGACTGTTAAATAAATTGTATATTCACTTAAAAAAAAAAAGTGTAAGAAGCGCTAAAAAGAAAACCTATTATTTAAAGTGTGATCTCCAGTTTGCTATTTCATACTTTTTTCTTAATGATGTAGTTTTACAACATTGTATTTAGACCTTGTACGTGTACATAGCTTTCATTCTAGGGAGAGTCTGGCTCTTAGAGTCCCGTGTGTAGGGGCAGGGGAAGCGGAGTGATACACAGAGAGGCCTCTTCAGTTTCCGAATGAAAGAGGTTTCTTCACATTTAGGAGCAGTTTGGCTTCTAATCCTTCAAAATTATAAAAAACAATTTTTAAAAATCTGTTCTCAAAGGAAATTCTCATTAGTTTAAGTACCTTCTTGATGTTTGCTTCTTTTTCCTCAACAATGAGATATTTTGCCTGGTTGATAATCATTTAAATAAACTGCACATTAAAAAGTACTGTATGCACACCGGTGGGCACTGACATTAGTTTGGGGAAAGCAGGAGGGGAGTGGGAGCGGGGAGGAGGAGGTCAGTGGGGGAAAATGGGGGGACATCTGTAATACTTGCAATAATAAAAAATAAATTTAAACATAAGTAGTCTGGCCCTGGGTGGTTTGGCTCAGTGGTTGGAGCACTGGACAAGAGAGTCCTAGTTTGGGTCCCGCTAGGGGCACGTACCAAAAAATAAATAAATAAGTAGTCTGGCCCTGGCCAGTTTGGCTCAGCGGTTAGAGCGTTGGCCTGCGGTCCAGAGAGACCTGGGATCGGTTCCTGCTAAGGGCACGTACCTCGGTTGCAGTTTGTCCCCGGCCCTGGTTGGGTCGTGTGGGTGGCAACCACTTGATGTGTCCCTTTCACGTCGATGTTTCTCTCTCCTTCCCACTCTATCTGAACAAAATATGGAAAAAGTGTCCTCAGGCGAGGATTAAAAAAAATTAATAATAAGTAGTCTGGTCATGGCTTTAATGAACTCATTACAGACTGTAACACAAAAAGTCGGTTATAGCTAGGGAAGAAGATTGCTTGTCCTCATCAGTAAATGTGCTACTTCAGTATCACACTCAAACTTACCCTTTGTGAAATGCAGAGAATAGCAAGTAATTCTTAATAATGGCAGCTACCCTTTACTTGTTATCAATAAATGTAAACTATTATGAAAAAAAATTTTTTTAAATGTTTTTCTTTTTATTGATTATAGAGAGAGAGGGAGAGAGAGATAGAAACATTGATGAGAGAGAACATCAATTGGCTGCCACCTGCATGCCCCTCACTGGGGATCGGGCCCACAACCTGGGCATGTGTCCTGACCGGGAATCGAACCAGCGACCTCCTGGTGCATGGGTTGATGCTCAACCACTGAGCCACACCGGCTGGACAAAAAAAAGTTATTCTTTATTCTGAATCTAAATAGCTCAGACTTAACTTTTTAATTCCAGATGGTTATTTCAGAAAGAAGTGAGTAATCTTATACAGTTTTGCCATTTATCTCCTCTGATTTATTTTCAATAATTAAAAAAATAGATATGTAACTCTGGCTGGTTTGGCTCAGCGGTTAGAGCGTCGGCCTGCGGTCCCGAGAGACCCGGGTTCGGTTCCCGATAAGGGCATATACCTCGGTTACAGTCTGTCCCCGGCCCTGGTTGGTTGTGTGGGTGGCAGCCACTCGATGTGTCCCTTTCACGTCGATGTTTCTCTCTCTCTCTCCCTCTCTTCCCCTCCCACTCTATCTGAACAAAAAATGGAAAAATGTCCTTGGGTGAGGATAAAAAAAAAAAAAAAAAGATATGTAAATAACTTTTACATCTTATTTGTTTAGTTTAAAAAGTTAATTTTAGAAGCACATTAATGGTAAAAGAAGGTTCTCGGTGACTTTCTTTTTTTCAGGGCTTTTTCCCCTACTTTCGGCTTTTGGTCCAACAGTTCGAGCTTTTACCACCTCACAGTCCTCACATCGAGCGGCAGGTACTGTGTGGACCCTGGGGCGCCTCAATCATGTGGCCGTAGCAGTGCCCGACTTGGAAAAAGCCAGGGCATTTTATCGGGACGTTCTGGGGGCCCAGGTAAGCGAGGTGTCCTCTCTTCCTGAGCACGGAGTATCTGTCGTTTTTGTGAACCTTGGAAACACCAAGATGGAGCTGCTTCACCCCCTGGGAAATGACAGTCCCATTGCAGGATTTCTGCAGAAGAACAAGGCTGGAGGAATGCATCACGTCTGCATTGAGGTATTTCAGTTGTTTTCATGCCTGGTGTTTTCAGTTTCTCTTTCACAAAGTGTCTTTGGCTTTTTGAGACGACATAAGTGTTCCCATCAGAAATTGTATGAAGATCTTGAAGGGGATGGTATTATTGGTGCTACTCAAAGATGGGACCCTAGATATAGTCTCCTTTCCTCTAGAAAACTGCAAACAAAAAAGTGATGTCGTTTATTAAGTCTGGATTCAACAGCCGCTATAAAAGCCAGCGAAGTGCCCTGGCTTGTGTGGTTCAGCGGTTAGAGCGTCGGCCTGCGGTCCAGAGAGACCCAGGTTCGGTTCCCGCTAAGGGCATGTACCTCAGTTGCAGTTTGTCCCCGGCCCTGATTGGGTCGTGTGGGTGGCAACCAGTTGATGTGTCCCTTTCACATCGATGTTTCTCTCTCTCTCTTCCTCCCTTTCTCCCTCCCACTCTGTTTGAAGATAAGTGCAAAAATGTCCTCGGGTAAGGATTAAAAAATAATAATAATAAAAGCCAGCGAAATTGGCCAGAACAGGTTTGAGCTTCCACTGTAGTATTTATCGAGCAGGTATGACCTCCAGCATAACAGAAACACAACCGCTTCGCTGTCAAGGCAAGTAGAATAAGCACCTAAAAGGACTTAATAAAGTAAGAAGTTCATATCCATACTAAGGATTCACGTACTTGTTTTCTATCCTCGAGATTCCGGGAACTTGTTTCTTGTTACATTTTCCATTACTGACTGGTTTTTCAACATCTCAATTGCGTCTGCTAACAATTCCCGAAGAAAACGTGAACTGTTAGACTGGAACTTCGTCATCGGGTCTTCCTGTTCCGATAGCTGCCTTTGGAATATCAGCAATAGCAATTCTGCTCCAGTGAAAAGCCTTTCAGTGGAAGGAAGGACACAGTCAGCAGTTAGGCCCCCGTCCTGGTCTGGAAGAGAGGCGTGTGGGTTTCAGGCAGGCACTTAGTTCCCCCTGCAGACATGGTGAGAACCTACCGTGCCGCTCTCCTGAGCACATGGTCCAGCGTGGACAGGACGGGGGCCGTGTGACGTGAGGAGGGGCAGCTGTGCAAACAGGCAACCTCCGGGCACTGTGACAGGCAGAATCAGTATGTGTCTTCTCTGTAGCACAAATGAGGGAGAGATCGATTGCTCGCGGCAGGCCGAGGCGGTGGGAAGTCGTCTGGTAAGGAATTCCCCGGGTGGGCAAGAGGAGGAAGCTCCTCCAGGCAGAGGGTCCAGCGAGTGGAAAAGCAGAGTTAACGTAACAGCTGCCACTGGGCCCCCTGGCAGCGCACCAAGTACTTGACGTGCGTCATTTTCTTTCATTCTCATAGCTACCCTGGGAGGGCGCTGTTCTCCCCATTTCACAGGTGAGGAAACTGAGACTTAGAACAGCTTGCCCATAGTCACATTAGTAGGAAGTGGCAAGGCTAGGGCTCAAGCCCCAGGGCCCTTGCTGTTAGCCATGGTGGCAGGTCGCCGGCCCTGTGTGAGCTGAATTCAAAAGCTGAGGTGGGGGAGCCGTGATATGTTAGGCAAGGGAACTAACAAGGCCTAGGATTTAATCTCTGTCCCTTTTCTTTTTTCCTTTTTTCTGGTAGAGCAGGAGGGAGAGAGGAAGAGAGAGAGAGAGAAACATTGATGCAGGAGAGACACATTGACTGGTTGCCACCCACACAACCCCTACTGGGGCTGGGGACAAACTGCAACCGAGGTACGTGTCCTTAGCGGGAACCGAACCTGGGTCTCTCTGGACCACAGGCCGACGCTCTAACCACTGAGCAAGACTGGCCAGGGTTCTTTGTCCCTTTCTTAGGAGGTTGATTTCGGCTGCAAGTCTTTACTGCAGTGGACTTGAGGGTTTGCCTGAGACCCCCAGGATGACCAGCAGGATCCCCACCTTTGAATCACTGTCCCCTGCCCCGCAGTATGTCAGCATCAGAGCCCAGGCCTGCAGAGGGAGCGCTGGAGTTCAGTGAAGCGAGAACAGTGCGAGCAGTGACTCAGGAGAGGCGGGGGGAGTGGAGCTGTGTTTCCGGTTGAAATGAAGGTCGACACTAGGAGAAGGTGACTATTTACTAGTGATCCTCACGTAGGTGAAGTTTTCATTTCAAAAGCACTAACCAGGTGGTTTGGCAAGTGGGAGGTTTGAGGATCAGGGAGACGACCATATTGTTGAGCACCTACTATAAACTGCTAAAAGCTTCTTGACTCCATTGTGACCCTTGCCCATGTAACGGCAGGCCTGGGCTCCGTTTCAGATGAGGAACCCACGGCTCTCAGGAAAAGACAGTGGTGCAGTATGATCACAAAAGAAAATACTTAAAAATGTAGTCTATATTATTTAGGTTATAGGAGAAATGTTCACGAATGGTGCGAATTCTCAGCAGGGCGGTGGCTCACGCAGGAAGGGTGGCAGCAGCTTCTCTGGACCACTGGCTTGTCTCGGGGGTGGGGGGTAATGACGGCTCTGCGCTTGCTGTGTTCCCCAGGTCCCAGGGCACTGTAGTTCCGTGTTTTCATGGTCTCAGGCGTGTTCTTTTTTATCTCCTTTTCTCAAGGTGGATAATATAAATGCAGCTGTGAGGGATTTGAAAGAAAAGAAGATCCGCAGTCTGAGTGAAGAGGCCAGAATAGGAGCCCACGGGAAGCCCGTGGTGTTTCTCCACCCGAAGGACTGTGGCGGCGTCCTCGTGGAGCTGGAGGAAGCCTGAGCGGGGCTCGGAGAGGCTAAGCTGGTGGCCGAGTCACTGCCAGTGTGTCCTGAGCGTCCACTCCTTCGCGCCTCTGTCTGCCAATCACAGAGTGGGAGTCAGAAGTCTAGATATGTGTATATTACGCACGCACATAATAGATATACGCGCATGTGCGTGTGTGTTGATTACTTTGGGCTTTTTCCTGATTTGGAGAAAATTTTGATTACTGAACACCCAGGGAATATTATTAAAATCATATTCATGGAAATAAATTATTTCTGTTCTCAGATAGGATGATGGAGTGCATTAGCTGTGTGAAAGGGTGTGAGTGTGAGTGAATGAGTGAGGAGGGACAAGTACACAAAGGAGTGATAATCTCGCCCTGGCCGGTTTGGCTCAGCGGTTAGAGCGTGGGCCCACAGTCCAGAGGACCCAGGTTCGGTTCCCGCTAAGGGCACGTACCTCGGTTGCAGTTTGTCCCCGGCCCTGGTTGGGATCTTGTGGGTGGCAGCCACTCAATGTGTTTCTCTCGCATCGATGTTTTTCTCTCCCTTCCTCTTTCCCTCTCGCTCTATCTGAAGATGAATGCAAAAATGTCCACGGGTGAGGATGAAAACAAAGGAGTGATGATCTCAGGTCTTTTGCTGTTCTGGAACAACTCACGTTCATGAGTTCTGACTTTGTTAGGTATCGACGTTTCTTCCCTCCACACAGGTAAAGTCCCGGAGTTAGACTTAAATTCCATCACCCTTGCCAATGATGGGCTCACAAAATGTACCTACATCTTTTTCTGGTTTCGTAAAGTGGAAGCTGAAGATTATTATTATTTTTTTTTTCTTAATTTTTTTTTTTTTTAATTCTCATTCGAGGACATTTTTCCATTTTTTTGTACAGACAGAGTGGGAGGGAGAGAGAGGAAGAGAGAGAGAGGGAAACATCGATGTGAAAGGGACACATCGAGTGGCCGCCACCCGCACGACCAACCAGGGCCGGGGACAAACCGCAACCGAGGTACATGCCCTCAGCGGGAACAGAACCTGGGTCTCTCCGGACCGCAGGCTGACGCTCTAAACGCTGAGCCAAACCGGCCAGGGCGTGAAGATTATTGGTATTCTTTTCTGTTACGTGCATTCATTGTTATACATTTCTTTTTAATCACTGCTTTTGCGCTATCCCACAACTTTTGATAAGTTCTGTTTTCATTTTCTTTTAAAAATGTGTTTTTATCGATTATTTAGAGAGAGAGGAAGGGCGAGAGAGAGAAACATCGATGTGAGAGAAACATGGATCGGCTGCCTCCTGCACGCCCCCTACTGGGGACCGAGCCCACAACCCAGACATGTACACTGATCAGGAATCAAACTGGGACCTTTCAGTCCATGGGACGATACTCCATCCACTGAGCTGCACTGGCTGGACAAGTTCTGTTTTCATTTTCATTTATTTAGTTCAGAACATTTTGAAATGTATCTTGAGATTTCCTCTTGGACCCACGTGTCACTTGGAAGAGTGTCGGATCTCCATGTGTTTGCAATTTCCCAGCGATCCTCCTTGACCCTGGTTCGTTGTTCAGTGCTGGCTCCCAGTGCCTCTCCGACATGAGCATTCAGCGGTCAGCATATTGTCGAACAAATTAACGTGTGAAATGGTGGCTTCTTAGTCTTGGTAAGTTTCCTTAGAGCCAGTAGAGGCAGCTGAGCCATGGCTTTGGCTTTGAGCACCACAGGGGCACAGCAGGTGCACAGCTTCATCGCCGTCAGTGAAGGTGATGACAATTTTGGGGTGTTAATGTTGCCAAACAAGGCCCCCAGAGAAGACAAATACTCGTGAGCCGTTCCACTGGACACTTGTGTGACAGCTATCGGATCACATCACTTCCTAGGGCGACATAATGAGCACTTTGTACCAGCGCTTTCAAAGGAGTTCTGAATTCACTTGTTCTAGAATCACTGAACCATCTTCCATGTCTTCCATCCCTTCCTTGCCTGCTGTCAAATCTTCAGAGAAGCCAGCCAGACGAAAGCGTCTTAACCAGCAGAAGTGGACGACTGAATTAACAAGCGGCCGGGAGTCGGCGGGAGGAAGCACAGGTGGGCTGCCCGCAGGTGCGTTCACGGAGGGTCAGCCAGCAGCCTTGGCTTGGCCAGATCTGGGTACTCAGTGTTCCCACTTTCTAGAATGTTGATCTTCCAAATCTACAGAAGCTGTAGGGAACCTGGGGCAGCATCTCAAAGACCCAGTAGAATGTTCTTTGGGGGAAAGACAACTCTATTCAAAGCCCAATTCAGGTTTTCCTAAGGTTCCTATTACTGTAACCTTCTTCACCTGAGGTTAGTCTGGGAGGTACCCAGGGTTTTATTTTTTATTTATTTCATTTCATTTCATTTCATTTCTTATTTTATTTTTTTATAAAAATTTTTATCCTCACCCAAAGACACTTTTGCATTTATTTTCAGCTAGAGCAGGAGGGAGAGAGAGAGAGAAACATTGATGTGAGAGATAAACATCAAGTGGTTGCTGCTCACACGACCCCAACCGGGGCCGGGGACAAACTGCAACTGAGGTACATGCCCTTAGCGGGAACCGGACCCGGGACTCTCCAGTCCGCAGGCCGATGCTCTAACCGCTGAGCCAAACTGGTCAGGGCCCCAGGGTTTTAAATTGTGCAGAAGACAATCCTTTGGAATGAAGAAAGAAGATACTACAGTTTCCCTTTATATTTACCTTTTACATCGTCTAAAACTCCTGCTTTTGTTTGCGTCCCATAAGGTCCATTCTGTTTGGATATTTGTTGTGATAATTAAATACACCTGCCTGGGGAGGCAGCCTTGATCTTTTCACCGGAAAGGTGCATACTCAGGAAAGTCTGAAGACCATCACACTCGCTCATCTCTGTGTGGAGGACAAAACAGTTGTCTGGAGTCAGCCAGGCTTCCGCAGTGAGAGAGACCCCCGGGATGTCAGGCAGTCGGGCAGCTCTGTGCCGCTGGGCAGGGGAACCGACAAGTGCAGGTTCTGCTCACAGCACAGGAAGACATTGGGCATCATCAGTGGCTTCTCTGAGTGTCTCCACGGTTTGGTGTTGGCATTGTGGCAGGTGGAAGCTGGACCCAGCGGACCCGGCCACCAGACCCTTCACTCTGGAAGGGACTCTTGTCCCTCATGTGCCCCAATGGGGTTGCTCCGCTGCCTCCTCCCTTCTCTGGGCCCCCTGCCTTGGTAGAAGATTCTCACCTCACCCTAAACATAATTTTTATGGGGGCACAACCTCCATCCCCATTTTATGCTAAACCTTTTCAACTCAACCGAGCTATGAGATTGGATGTGAACATGAACCCATTTCACAAACAAGGGAACGGCTGGGTTCGGTAGAGACCCACTCTGCCGGACCTCCCGAACCGCCACCGCCACCGCGTCTGCTTCCAGGGAGCAAGAGCCACGTGTTTTAGGGGACTCTGTCTGTGTGGGCCGGAATCGACTGCTCTGAAGAGTCCCTCTAACTCCTTGCGGCCCGGGTGCAGTTCCCACGCAGCAGGCACGTGCCGGGTGGGGCAGGGCCCAGAGCAGGGTGCCCGTGAATGAGTGGGGCCAGCAAGTCCCTAACACTGTTCTGGAAAGTGGGGGTAGGAGACCCCATTTGGGTAGGAGAGACTTTCTGCATCTCTCTGCCTGTTTTCCATGTTGCCTTTCCCTGAGCTGCTGGAGCAATGCTCAAGTCCCGATGGGCGGAGAGTGCTGTGGCCTCGTGTGCCCCCTGCTCCGATAGCCGTGTTTCTGTGTCTCAAGGTGACTTCCAAATGTGACACAGGCTTCCCAGCATCCACAGGGTGTGAGTGTGGGTGGCACCACCCTGCTGAGCTCAAAGCCAGAATAGCTGTTAGTCCCGCGCCCCTCGCCACTGGACAAGTATTTATATGCTTATTGTCTACAGAAAGCTACCTCTTGGTTGTAATCCAAATCTCAGTTGTTCAAACGCCAACATATATTCTACACCATTATAAATGGAAAGAATTGGCTTTTGTAAGAGAGGAAGGCTGCCACGTTTTACTGAGATGAACGCCAAGAAGCTCCCCTGAGAAGCTGGGGGAGAACAGAACTTTCCCTCCCAGGTACACAAGCGAAGTCCACAGGCAGTGGACTGGGCTGCAGTCCTCGGAGTAAACCAAGAGGTGGTTTCCAGATGTCTGGCTGCATGGTTATCCCCAAACGCCTCTCAAGGCGATCAGAAGAGAGATTTTAGCTCAGAGAGGAAAACAGGAATGGAACTATAATTTACTAATGAAACATTTAATTGTTTGCAACAAGGCTATGAACATAACAAGGCTGATTGATTGGGAACAGAGAAAAGGGATGCCCAGAGAGCTGAAGTTGGCAGAACCTAGAGTTGACCACCCCAGCCATGTATGCTGGGCCCTGGGGTGGTTTTGTTCCCATTACTGAACGTGAAATTAACCCCCTTTGTCGACAGTCCCTGTTCATCAAACGTGTATGTAAATGCCAGCATTCGAGGTCTACCCGGTGGATATATTTGTCATCCTAAATTAATAGTACAAAATTCTGGCTTACATATCAGTCTCTATGGGCTTAGTTAATGTGAGTTTATCCCTGTAAGAGAGGATTTCTTGGGTATGCACAAATTGCTTTTTTGAGCTGGTAGGCTGGGAGACAGACCATTGTAAATGTCACCTCTAAGCCCGTGGGCAGAGAGCTGGTCTTCAGGGAGCTGGCATTGTTACAAGACAGCTTGATATGATTGCAGCCAGACCCTGCACAACGAAACCAACATTTCATTTGTTTTTGGTTTTGAATGCATCTTATTATATGTTGCCTTGTTCAAGGGCAACACTTTACTTGTATGTTACAAAGATACATACTTGCAACAGAATCAGATTTGCATAGGCACAGCCATTGGAAATTGAGGGTACGACACGACAGGGATGCACCTCCTTAGTTCCTGTGCCATTTTCAGAGGTCGGCCACACATCTGTCTCTGAGCTTGTTAGCAGCCAAACACACAAGAACACAACCAGTTGCAAATCTCACAGGTTCGAGAAGATAAAACCTCACCTGTAGTATAAGACAATCAGGTTTTTCTAGTAGTGAGACGGGAGAAAAATTTCCCTTAGGTTCTCATAGAGAAGACACTTGGAGCTTATGGAAAATGTTCTCATCACCCTCCCCACAATAAATAAGGAGCTCAGGCATGAGAACCACCAGAGGGTGTTACAATCTAGATTTCTGGGCTCCGTGCCCAAGGGCTTCTGATTCCGGAGGTCTGCGGTGATACCTGAGACTTTTCATCTGTAGCCAGGTACCAGGTGATGCTCATGTCGCTGGTGGGGGGACAGCAATTTTAGAATCACTGACCTAGACAGAGGAGCAAGGAACAATTCCTCCCTTTCTGTCTCACACTCAGACCTTGGCTTTTGAAGTTATCAAAGGCAGGAATTAGCCGGCTTCACGGGCTACCTGGGAGAAGCCATTTTCGGGGAGCCCTGTCCATCTGTATCATTTGGGTGAGTTGTTTAAGCAGCTTCATCCAGGCCTGAACTGGGCTCCAGGTGGTCGCAGCCTCTGCCACCTCCTCCCCCACACAACCCTCAGCACACTGTCCACATGTGATACAGGACCTGAGGTCCTGGCACAGCACTCGGCATATGTGATTCACTAACTTGGTATTTTTTTATTTTATATTTTTTAATCCTCACCTGAGGATATTTTTCTATTTATCTTCAGATGGGGGGAGGGAGAGAGAGACAGAGTCATCAATGTGAGAGAGACACATCAACTGGCTGCCTCCTGCATGACCCTGACCGGGCCGGGGACAAACCGCAACGGAGGTACGTGCCCTTGACCGGGATCGAACCTGAGATTCTTTGGTCCACGGGCCGACGCTCCAACCGCTGAGCCAAACTGGCCAGGACCTAGCTTGGTATTTTAAAGAGGTGAAATCCAAACTACGTGTTAAAATGTAAAACTCCGCTGAGGTGTAAGAATAAGGTCCAGAGTATAGTAAATGCAATGGCTCTCAAGGCAACAGTGAGACATATTGTCTCTTCCCCCACGACCCTGCCTCACTGAAGGTCCCCACTTTTCTTCAGGTCGCACAAGCCAGAGACTGAAGCTGAATCCTGCCACGACCTCTCCGCCACCAGCCGCCCCCGAAATGCGTGAGCACACAGCCCTCACAAAGGCCTCTTTATTTAGTCTTTCAAATAGCTGCAGCCCATCTTCTGCCCCCACCCTCTCGTCTGGGCTCCCTGCATCCCCTGTCACCCCCACAACTCTCTCAGCAGCCAGAACGTGTGTTTGTTTAATTTATAATTATTTTTATTATTTTTTAATCCTCACTCGAGGATGTTTTTTTCATTTTTGTTCAGATACAGCGGGAGGGAAAGAGAGGAAGAAAGGGAGAGAGAGAAACATCGATGTGAGAGAGACACATCGACTGGCTGCCTCCTGTACGACCCCAACCAGGGCCGGGGATGAACTGCAACCGAGTTACGTGCCCTTGACCGGAATCGAACCTGCGACTCTCTGGTCTGTGGGCCGACGCTCTAACCATTGAGCAACACCGGCTGGGGCTACAATGATTATTTTCTACAATGCACCTGTAGTCATGTCAGCAGCTATTAAACATGTCCAAAGAATCTCAACCTCACACAGAATATGGCAGGATAATGGCAGGCCTCCTGGAGGTACTGTTTCCCACGGATCCGATTGGCCAGATGGACACCTATGGGAGAAGCCGACGGCCTTCCGTGCTGACGGCTGTGTGAAGAAGGAACCCTATCCAGCCAAGCCATTGCCGTGGCGATTGGGCAGTATTTGTCTAAGTTAGATATCCACATGCATTCGGACCCAATTTTAGAAATTCATCCTATGGAGTGAAATGGGAGAGAATCAAGACTACCATGGGTGGCTGAGATCATGTTTTTTCTCACACATCCTGGACCTTGGGGATTTCTGAGGCTAATTTCATCACTGGTACCATCGAGGACCCAGATGAGCTACCCGAAGCCTTGTCCTGTTCAGGGCACTTTTGACTACACAGGGTAAAGGGGTAAGTAACAACTCAAGTGCTTGGAATGAATGAAAGAGGTGAGACCATCCAGGTTTGTGCCAAGCAGCAACCTGTGGGGTGGGGACAGGGGAGCTGCTCTGCCATCCCCATAGAGGGCGCACATGTCTTGATCCATCAAACCCCTTTATACACTCAGCCTAGGAATGAAAGGAAATTAATACTCTGTCATTCAGGAGTTTCATTGCTTTGGGATAGATAACATTTCAAATTATGACTGTATACAAGCGTCGGCTCGCTCCTGTCCTTTGTCTTTACACACGCACTGGCACACCACACACATCTATTCATTCTCTCATTAACAGCATGTCTTTGAGAACTTCCCGTGCTGATGCATCACATGGTCCCTTGTTTTCCTGCTTTTATGGCACATACTACTTTGATGTTTGCTTGTGTCCTCACGCTTTTAACACCATAATTCCCTATTATGAATAAGGAAAGACACCCTACAGATGTTTAAAGATCATTTTCGTTCCCTTTCCTGTAAACTGTCTGCTTCTTACCTTTGCCTGTTTCTTTCTCCTATTAAGTTCTTCTTTCCTTCTCTATTTCTAGATGCTATAACTATATATGAGGGAGATGAACTATTGTTGATATCAGTTGCAAATGTTTTGTACCTGGTTTGTTGTTGATTTTGCTTATGGTGGTGGTTGCCACGCAGGGCTTTTTCTGAAGTTGAATTTGGCTTCAATCTTTTTATGTTACAGCTTCTGAGCTTTGTGGAAATCTGAGGAAAGCTCTCGCTACTTTGAGATGCTTTAAAAACTCACTGAATAGTGAGGCTTAAGCCCACCCGATTCAGGAGTCCTGAGTGGAGCTGTGGCAGGCCTGTGCCTGTGGCCTGTGGGAACAGCCATGATGGCTGCTGGGAGCAGCCTCAGTGGCTGCCCCAGCCCTGGCCCATGGAGAGCTCTAGCGAGGTTGTAGAAGGGAGGAGCTCAGAGCTAGCAGCTCACCCACATCCACCGACACGCAGGGCTGCGTGGATCACACCTTCAGACACAGGTGTCTGGCTTCCCTGCAGGATTTGACTACAGTGGAGTCAGGCTAGAAGATGAAAGCATTCGGACCCCAGACTTAATGTTCAAGGCTATGGGTCATTTCTTCCCAATCACTGCTATCCAGTCATTGGCATTTGGACCAGAGCAGCCTGGATGAAGATGAACGTTTTGTTGGCTGGGTGACCAGAATGTTTAAGTAGATGAAACACCACAGTGAAGACAGTACACCTGGGGGGGGGGGGGAATTGCCCCTTGCCCACTTCTGGGTTCTGTCTTTGCTGTCTGTTTGGCAATGGGGTTACAAAGCTGCCCTACCAGGACCAGCGCCCCCCTTCCCCCCGCTGGTGGGTCTGGCTCTCTGGGTCAGTGTGAGTGTTTTTTTTTGGGGGGGGGGCAAGATCTCAAGGCCACCGGAAGTCCCTGCCAAGTCGGCCATAGTCTGACTCAGGACTCAGCTTCTCCAGCCCCCTCTCAGGGTGGCACCCCACGAGGCCCCCTCTTCCTCCTGTTCTTCAGAATGCCGCCCATCACAACTTCCCCCTAACCCAGCAAAGAAAGGGAAACACAAGGCCCAGGTCAGGACTTGGGGGAGGAGTCACCTGAGCCCCGGCTCTGAGCAGACAAGGCACCCCGCACTTCTCCAGATGGAACCACAGGTGACCACATCCGAATGGAAGGGCAAGAGGGGTCAAAGGTGACACCAGCGTCTCCAGCACAACCTTTAAGGGCTTGGGGGGGGGGGTTACTGGCACTGTGGGGGTGGATCACCAACTCTCCTTGGGTGTGTGTGGGGCTCTGGAGGAGGACTCGCTTAGGGTCCTCTCCATTCAGGACAGGAAGAGAGAGAGGCCTGGGTGAGGCCCTGCGGTAGGGGAGGCCCCCAGACGAGGGCTAAGGCAGCGCAGCGTACTAGAAACGGGGTGATGGGTGGTTACCAAAGACGCAAAAAGAAGAGCTGGAATACAGCCCGCAACCCGGGGATCTGCGGTGGGGACCTCCCCCCGCAGATGGGGCCTTCCGAAGCTGCAACCTCCGAGGTCTTCTCGCTGGGGCCCCCCACTCCCCTCAGCACCGCGCCGGGCCGAGCAGGGCGCGGTCGCCACAGCCCCTTCGCGCCGCACGCGCTCCCGAGCCGCCAGGGGGCAGCACAGCGCGCGGGGCTGGGTGCGGGCGCAGTGGAGCCTCCCGTCGCCCGCTCTACGCGCCGGAGGACCAGACCCCGCCGGCTCCCGATCCGGCAGGTCCGGGGCGCGCCCGGGAATCTGTGTGCTCCCCAGGCCCGGGGCGCTTGGGGCGCCGCAGCTTGCAGAGCCTGGGCTCCGGTCCGGTCCCCACGATCAGCCCCGCAGGACCCGGCCCCAGGTGCGCCCGCCCTGCCGAGTGTCCCGGCGCCGGGCTCCGGGGAGGGGGCTGGGCTCGACCGCATCTTTGTCCTTCCTTTCTTCCCGCCGCGCGGGGTCCGCCGGCGCTTCCCGAGCCCGCGTGCCGGGCGGGGGCCGCGGGAGAGGCCGGTGCGGGGCGCGCGGCACAGGGCCCTGCGTGCCGCACGCCGCGTCCGGGGCGCGCCCGCCGCCATCCAGCTTCCCGGGCTCGGCAGCCGGCGCGGGCTCACAAAGGGCTGCGGCGGCGGCGGGGGCGGCCGGGCAGCCGCGCAGCCCCGCGCCCGGGCCAGGTAAGCGGGGGCCCCGGCCGCAGCCTGGGGCGCGGGCCGGCGAGGGGCCGGGGTGAGGGGAGCGGTTGCCGCGGCCCCACCGCTGCTCCCCGGACCCGGCGGGGCTGCTGGGCGGCCGGGTGCCCTGGGGGTGGGGGTGCGGACCGGCGCCCCCTGGACCCGCGGGGCCGAGCCGGCGTCTCGCGCATCCCGGGCGGGGGCTCCGCGGCGAGGGGCGACTCCGCGCGGACGAGGGGCGCTGGTCGGCGAGGGCTGGCGACTCGGGTTCCGCCGGGCTGGGGTCCCCAGTGCGACAGGCGGCCCCGCTGGGCGCTGGCACTAAGTCCCGTTCCAGGAGGCAACTCCCGAGTTTGGGGGCGCCTCGGGGTTCCCTGCCTCCCGGGAAGCTGAGCCCCGATCTTCGCCCCCTCCCCCTTGTCGCTTCCTAATGAGGCCCAGTGGGAGAAACTCCTCAATTAACAATTCCGCACACCTGGCCCTCTGGGCCCCGCGCGGGGCTGGGGCGCGCGGGTGCTGCCCCACTGGCCCGGCCTCTCCCCGCTGGAGCCGGGCGGTTGGACCACTGATGGACTCGGCCAGCATCGATCCCCCGCCCCCAAGCTGGGCTTTGCGCCGGGCCTGTGTGCCAAGGCTGGGGACGCACTGCTCCGGGCTGGCGCCCAGGGGTCCCGGAGGGCTCCTGCGGGTGGCGCCCTGCCCGAGTCTCACCGAGGGCCGAGGCCGAGATGGACCCTGCTAGTCTTAACTTAACTTAGTATTTACTTGCAGCAGGAAGACTTTATTTTTTCCCAGATCTATTCAGATTCGGCCTTTCAAGGGCCAGACTCCAATCTGTGGTCGAGCCATCTCACCGACGGCCATACAGGTTGTGAAGTGCCCCTCGTTGGGGTGTCTCATTCCAGGGCTTGGTCCTGGGGGCTGAGCCAGCTCTGGCCTAGTCAACCTCTACTCCCGCCCCCCCTTTCTGGGATTTTTTTTTTTCTCTCTTTCTCTTTGAGAAAGAACAGTTGTTTTAGGAATAATGATGCCAAAGCTTCCAGGGTGCAGGGGAAACAGCTTTTCCTGAAGTGCAGGTTGGGGATGCCCAGAGCCTGTGGGTGGCCCTTGCTCAGGCCTCTGGGGTAGAAGCCCCACTGGTGAGGTGAGGTGGGGGTGCTGGGGGCCTCTCCTGGGTGGTGCACCAGGCAGGGGGCAGGTCTGGTTTCCTAATTCAGAGCTGCCAGGACTCCCTGCCCTGTGCCCTCACGCCTGGGTGGCTGGCTGGGCTGCCTCCATCTGTAGCCTGGTCCGCACAGAGTCTCCTGTGCGGAGAGCGGAGAGCGAAGCAGACACCTGTCCTGGGGAGCTTGCTGGGGGTCCCTTTGCTGAGCTGCAAGCCTCCCTATGGACACCACAAGGGGAGGGGGATCCCTTGGAGTGGTTTCCTGTACTGGGCTGGGGCTGGGTGACAGCACCATCGATGGGCTACCCTGACAGTCCTCTGTGGAAGCCTGTCCCTCCAGACCTCTGGTCATTTGTTCGGGAGCACGGCTGTGCACCTCCCCACCGACAGCCATTCCATCTCCAGGGTCTGGGAGAAGTGTGTACTGAACCAGATGGATGGGGGGGCGGGGTGTGAGAGGCAAGGTGGGCGCTGGTGGGAGGGCCAAGTGGTGACGGTCAACTTCTTACTGTCTCCCACCTCTGCTCGCTTTCTCGGACACACCAGACCCGACCCGTGTTCACGTGTTTGCATAACTGTCCCTTGAGTACGTCTAACCCTTTTTTTTTTTTTTTTTTTTTGGTACGTGCCCCTAGCAGGAACCGAACCCAGGACTCTCTGGTCCGCAGAGCAACGCTCCAACCGCTGAGCCAAACCGGCCAGGGCTTTAACCCTTTTAAAAAATATATTAGTTTCACAGGAATAATGGGTGGGGAGGGATTGTGAAATGGAGGCACATAAATAATCCAATCTGCCAACTGAGCTAAGAAATGCTAGATAAAAATAAAAGCTAATTGTAAAAGACACCAGTCACACCCCTGGAAGCTGAGAGAGGTCTAAAACACCTCGATTTTTCCTAGACACAACCGAGGAACTCGGGAAAAACACGCTCGACGGGGAGGCTGGCATCAGGCTGGCTTCTGTTTCAGGGGGCAGCTGAAGCCTGTCTCAGGGGACGGTGGGGGCAGAGCCTGGGTGCCTGTCCCCCCACCCCCAGGCTGTAGCCTCTCCCCAGCACTTGTCCCCATCCTCGGGTTTGCATACCTGACCTGACAACTCAACAGGTGAGGGCCTCTGGTGACACTGGTCTGAAGACTTGGAAAAACCTTTATGGTCAGGGCGAGTCCGAGAGGACAGGTGGCACAGTGGTATCAGCACCAGCTGCCACGTGGTTCGATTCTGGCATGGGTCACATTTGAGGTGATTGCTCACCCAGAGGTGGCCCAGATGCCCCATTGGTGGTTGGGCCACGTGCCCGTGGGGAGGATTCCTGGCTCCTTCCCCTCCCGGAGGCCCCCACCCACCACCTGGGTCGGGTCCAGCTGGCGTCTCAGAGCAGCCTGCTAGCACAGGCTGAGTCAGCTGCCGTGGGCACAGCCTTCATTTCTACTGCATCCAGTCCTCAACTCTGTCCTTGTCCTCTCTCCGATGCACACGGGAGCCTGGGGACGACAGAGACCTCAAGGTCACACCACTGTGGGCTTGAGACTCCCCCGTGTGCTTGGGAACCGAACACATTGGTGGGGTGCTATTGCTGTGTGAACTAGGGTTTCCTTACCGGAGGTGCGGTTTCTCAGGTGGGACTGGGCCCATGGCAGGTGGGGCCCAGCCAGGCCTGGTGTCCCTTGTTCAAGCCCTCAGTGGCTCCCCAGTGCCCACTCCACTCGCGCATTCCTTAGCCTGATTTTCTCCAGTTCCTTCCCTTCATGCCAACCATGGTCCCTCCAACTGTCCAGGTTCCAGGCAGACAGACGCACCGCCCAGGCTTGCTCTGCGCTGTCCCTACCCCACCTCCACCTGTCATCTTGGCCCCGGGGTCCTCGTGTCCATCTTTGATGATTCCTGCTGAATGTGGGCTTTTTTCCTCTTATCCTCTGCCCTCAAATTTGCCAAGCTCATGCTTACCTCAGGGCCTTTGCACCTGCTGTTTCTGCAACCTGGCATGTGCCTGGTCCAGCTGTCCACCTCGCTCTCTCTCCCTCACCTACTTGGATTCTGACTCTGTGGCAGCCTCCCCCTTTCTCACTGACCCTGCTTCGTGTTTCTTCTCACTACGTAATGCAGTTTGTTATTTACATGCAATACTTGTCTGCTGATTGTCTGTCTCTTCCCCTGCCAACGTAAAGACTTTGTTCACCTCTGTGTCCCTGGCAGCTGAACAGCGCCTGGCACCTTGTAGACGCTCAGTGCTACTTGCTGGGTGAATGAATGAATGAATGAATGAATGAATGAAGCCCCAGGAGCATGATTCTTCCTTTGAGCACGAGCTTGGCTCCCTGACCCTCCTTCCCCCGATACCAGGGCTGGGAGTGAGTTGCATTCCCATTTAGAATCCCTCCTAGCAGCTGGCGCTCAATGGGCAGGCGGGAAAGAGCCGGGGAGTTGTACGGCTTAGGTCATTTGTCACCTAGACCAGAAGACAACCTGGCTGGGGAGGCAGGCCAACCCAAAGCACGGGCGTTCTGATTCTTGACAGAAATTCCCTTTTGGATTTTCGGTCGTTTGGATGGTTGACAGTCGGGCTGTCCCTGCCCTCCCTGCATTCACCCGAGAGACGATGTGCTGGGAACGAGGCCCCCGGTGCCCAGGTTCCCTTCCTCCTCCATCTGGATGTTTCTAAACTCGTCTTGTACCTTATGTCGGACCCGGTGTCTCGAGGCTCCCAGCCGCTCCGCCTGTTGGTTTGCCAGCCTTCCCTTCCCGAAGCCTCCCCCGCCTGCCCCTCCCCGGCCATGCCCTGGCCTTGCGGGGAAGGCACGGAGGTTTTACAAGGAGGAAGGTCTTATAGTCAAGGAAAGAGGATGGCGTTTGGAGTAAGGTGAGCTCAGTTCAAACCCGGCTCTGCCGCTCATGCGTAGGGCCTTGGGCGAGTCACTGGCTTTGGAGAATCTGCCCCAGCATCGCCATCACACATTGTACCTTCAGCCTCGGTCATTCTGAGGCATAAACCGAAACGCAGCATCGAACAGAACAGAGATACTGCTGTGATGGCCGAGGTGGGGTGTCCCTCGTGGGTGCCCGTGAGGCCTCAGACCTGTGTGGTCTCTGCTGTCTCACGGGGAGTTTGATGGGTCGTTTGCTAGTTTCTTTTCTTTTTTTTTTTCACCTGAGGACATTTCTCCATTTTTTGTTCAGATACAGTGGAAGGGAGGGGGAGGAGGGAGAAAGAGAGAGAGAAACATTGACGTGTGGCTGCCACCCACACAACCGGGGACAAACTGCAACCGAGGTACGTGCCCCCAGCGGGAACTGAACCCGGGTCTCTCTGGACTACAGGCCAACACTCTAACCACTGAGCCAAACCGGCCAGGGCTCGTTTGCTAGTTTCAACCACAACCTATTGAGAGAACAGTGCCCGCACTTTCCGAGCTACGAGCACCATCCTGCCCTCAGGCGCTGTTTTGTGCCCGAAGGATCAGAATGAAGACAGAAAAACCTGTGGTCGGGATTCTTGCATGTGTTGACTGCGAAAATACTTGCATCTTGCGGTTTTCTAGAAGTTGACGCGCCCAACGTTCAAAGGAGGTTTTGGGTGGAGGAACCAACCAGAACAGAGCGCACTCATCAGGCAGTCCTGCGCGTTGAGTTCGGTTCCTCTCTCCTTTCCCGCCAAGCCCGAGAGGCGATAGGAAGCAGAGGACCAGCAGCTGTGACATGTCCCCGAGCACAGAGCATGCTGGGACTTCAGGGAAGGACCGGGATTCCAGTTCGTGATGGACAGATGCAAGGCCCACATTCTCTATTCTCTCCCCCATCCCACCCGGGGACCCAGCTCGCATCAGATTTACTTATAAACTGGGTGGCATGACAAGGACCTATGACCACTCGTGTGACTTGTGCAGGCATTCATTTCTAACCTGTGCCTAGAGAATCTGACTGCTGGTGACCGGTGGACGTGAGCACTGGGTGGCAGTTGGAGAGTATTGGACGTGTCCCAGCTGATCGGGGTGGGGGCCCTTTGTGGGGACGGCAGGGGCGCTTGGGAGCTTGCTGTGCAGGAAAAGGCTGAGTCCATTGCTGGTGGGGCCGTGGGCTGGTCTTTCACCCGGAGCTCAGTGGGAATCATCCACGCGGAGACACAGGCTCTGAAATGCTCGGGGACTTGTCCCGAACACGTTCTGTTAGAAGACAGTCGACGACGAGAAGAATGTTGGCATTTAGAATTTTCAGTTGGGGTATGTGCTTCCATGTACATATAGTCCAACTCAGAATGGGAATTTCTCTGGACTATTCTATACATTGTTAATTTTTAAAAACTCCTCACCCAAGGATATGTTTTTGTTGATTTTTAGCGAGAGAAGGAGGGAGACGGAGAGAGAGAGAAACTTTGATGTGAAAAACATTGATCCGTTGCCTCCCATATGCGCCCCGATCAGTGATTGAACCCACAGCCCAGGTATGTTCCCTGACTGGGAACCAAACACGCAACCTTTCTTTTTTATTTTTTAATTCTCACTGAAGGGCATTTTTCATTTTTTTTTTGTTCAGATAGAGTGGGAGGGAGAGAGAGAGAGAGAGACATCCACGTGAAAGGGACACATCGAGTGGCTGCCACCCGCACGACCCAACCAGGGCCGGGGACAAACTGCAACCGAGGTACGTGCCCTTAGTGGGAACCGAACCCGGGTCTCTCTGGACCGCAGGCCGACGCTCTAACCGCTGAGCCAAACCGGCCAGGGCCAAACACGCAACCTTTTGATGTGCGTATGGGACGGTGCTCCAACCAACCAAGTCGTGGTTTGATTCCCAGTCGCCGTGGAAAACCCCACTGCTCCAGGAGCAGGAGACCGTTCTCAGTGGGCTGACGGACTTCCCGGTGAGCGTCTGCACCGCTCCAGGACCATGCAGTTTCCATTCTCGGTCTCTCTGTGTTATAAGTGAGCCCTGTGCTTGAACATCTGTCCCTTTACCCAGCGCTGGTGGCAGCCATCGAGGGTGGGGACCCTGTGTCCAGGGTCGGGGGCCCTGGAACCAGGCTCTGCCCCTGCCCGCCAGCCAATGCGGCTGCTCAGAGTTGGGCTTGAGTCCTGAGACATGCACACGGGGCTGTGCGTCCTCCTCAGCCGGGTCACTGCAGTGAGAAGGGGAGATGAGATGGGGCATCGTGTTACCGTGAGTGTGGGGTTCGTGCCCATCATGGGGTTCAGGGGTGTGTGTTTCTCCCTCACGTGCAAGACCTCAGCCACCGGGCACTTCCTGGGCTCTCCAGCTGGTCCCGGCTGGTCCCAGTGAAAGCCAGTGGCTGACTGATAGATGCTGGGTCCTGGCCATGGTCCCAGTGCTGCCCACCAGCCTGACTGGTACCTGAGCCCCTGCGGCGGCCTGAGCGGGTGGTGGTGGTGGTCTTGGCCGTGCGCTAAGCCTGACCCACAGCCCCACTGCGCGCGCCTGCCGTTGTGGTGAACATTCTGCCTCGGCTTTTCTAGGCGCTTCGGGGACCGGCGAGGAACGTGCCCATGCGTGACGGGTGCGGTGCGGTCTGCCTTCTGTTCTGGGGGGACGTCCCTCCGCTGTCTCTTGGGTGGGGAGCTCTGAGAGTTGAAGCCCCACCGGACCTGGGGCTCCTGGCTCTGTCCCTCCTTGGGGCTTTGACAGATTTGGGCTTTTACATTAATTGCATATCACGAAGGCTGGTTTTCTTCTAGACCACGGTTGGTCTGCAGTGGTGACCGGGCTGCTGCAGTGGGCGCGACCCCCAGGGCACAGGCACCCCAGCCTCCGCCAGCCTCATGTGGGAGCTGCCCGGGGACTCTGGCTGTGGCAGCACCTCCCTCCTTGCTTTGGGGGACCCTTGCCTTAGCTCTGCCTGTCATTCCTTTTGCCCACCTTATAGGGTGGCTTATCTGATGATGGAAACATGGGGGTTCGGGCACTTAAGTGGCAGCCCTGAGCCCCACCCCTGTTCTTTATCACTTAGTCCTTTGATATAAGGGGCTCTGCAATGCTGCACCAAGGCAGGTGCCCTTCACTTTAGTCACCCCAAACTCCTTTTCTTTGCTGGGAGCTCATTCACCCACCCATTCGTTTACCCATCCATCCATCCATCCATCCATCCACCCATCCATCCACCCATCCTTCCACCCATCCACCCATCCACCCATCCATCCACCCATCCACCCACCCATCCACCCATCCACCCATCCATCTACCCATCCATCCAGCCATCCATCCATCCATCCATCATCCATCCATCCACCCATCCACCCATCCATCCATCCACCCATCCATCATCCATCCATCCATCCACCCATCCATCCACCCATCCATCCACCCACCCATCCACCCAGCCATCCACCCACCCATCCACCCACCCATCCATCCACCCACCTATCCACCCACCCATCCATCCACCCATCCATCCACCCACCCATCCACCCAGCCATCCACCCAGCCATCCACCCACCCATCCATCCACCCATCCATCTACCCATCTATCCATCCATCCATCCATCCATCCATCCATTCATCATCCATCCATCCACCCATCCATCATCCATCCATCCATCCACCCACCCATCCACCCATCCATCCACCCATCCACCCAGCCATCCACCCACCCATCCATCCACCCATCCATCCACCCATCCACCCATCCACCCACCCATCATCCATCCATCCACCCATCCATCTACCCATCCATCCAGCCATCCATCCATCCATCCATCATCCATCCATACACCCATCTATCCATCCACCCATCCATCATCCATCCATCCATCTACCCATCCATCCAGCCATCCATCCACCCATCCACCCAGCCATCATCCACCCATCCACCCATCCATCCACCCACCTATCCATCCATACATCCACCCATCCACCCACCCATCATCCATCCAGCCATCTAGCCATCCATCCATCCATCCATCCATCCATCATCCATCCATCCACCCACCCACCCATCCATACATCCATACATCCATCCACCCATCCACCCACCCATCATCCATCCATCCACCCATCCATCTACCCATCCATCCAGCCATCCATCCAGCCATCCATCATCCATCCATCCACCCACCCACCCATCCATCCATCCACCCACCCATCATCTATCCATCCATACACCCATCTATCCATCCACCCAGCCATCATCCACCCATCCATCTACCCATCCATCCACCCACCCATCCACCCATTCATCATCCATCCATCTACCCACCCATTTATCCACCCACCCATTCACATAACCACCCACCCATCTATCCAGTCACCCCCCACCCATTCACCAACCTATCTGCCCCCCCCCACATCCATTCACCCACCCGTCCATCTGTCCATCCAACAGGTTTTTCCTGACCCCTGTTTAGAGCCAGGTGAAGTCAGGAAAAAGAAACAAGAGAGGGACTACCAGATGTTCACCCAGATGTCTTTTGTCCTTTGACTTTGTTTAAAGGCATCTTTGGCCCTCGCTGGTTTGGCTCAGCGATTTGAGTGTGGGCCTGCAGACCAGAGTGTCCCTTCCGGGTTCAGTTTCCGCTAAGGGCACGTACCTTGGTTGTAGTTTGTCACCGGCCCCGGTTGGGGTCGTGTGGGTGTCAACCACTCAAAGTGTCTCTCTCACATCGATGTTTCTCTCTCTCTCTCTCTCTTCCCCCCTCTCTCCCTCTGTTCTATCTGAAGATAAATGCAAAAATGTCCTCAGGTGGGGATAAAAAAAATAAATGAATAAATAAATAAAGGCATCTTTGTGCAAAATGGGGAAATTTCATCAAGCTTTTTTATCAAAAAATTTTCAAGAATTTTTGTCAAATCTGTTAAGCTTTTCTTTTATAACCCCTGAATTTTGTCTCTTACTCAGAAAAAGGACTTCCCTAACCTAAGTGTATGTAAACACCCCCTGTATGTATGTGTGTGTGTGTGTGTGTATTTTAATACTGATAGTTCAGATTTTTTAAATCTTTTGTTCATCTAGAATTTATTTTTAGCCATGGCATGGAGCTGGAGATGTACATTTTTTATATGAACATTCGTTTTCTAGCATGAGTTATTAATAGCCCATCTTTATCTGTTTGGAGAGGCTGTGTTTCTCACACGTTGAGGCCGCTCCATGTCTCAGGTTGCTTTTCCCATATTTCTGGACTCAATGCTAATGGATTGGTATATTTTTGTGCTAACATCTGCCCTGTAAATTACTTTTATTTTGTTACATTTTGTTATCTTATAGGGCATTACCTCTTCATTCTCCTTTTTACTTTTTTCCCTAACCTTTCTCATATATTTCTTCAGCTAGATACACTTTAGAATAAGCTAAATTCATCCCAAAATATGGAATTTCAGTTGGGATTGTTCTAGAGGTTTCTTTGTGGGGAGAGGAGACTTTTTTTCTATTTTCTTCTTATCTGGATATTTTGATTTATTGACAAGGCCTCTCCGTCTTCCCATTGTGTTGTATTGCTTTGCTCACCTGCCCCTGGACAAGTTCTCTGGGTGCGTTGCTGGGCGTTACACACTCCTGTTGCCCTTGTGGGCGGGGTCGCCCCGCCTCCAGCCCCGTTGCCCCGCTGATTGGTGCAGAAGTGCTGACTTCTGAGTTCCAGCCTGTCTGCCCACTTACTTAATCTCTCTGTTGGTTTAATGGCTTGTTAGTTTTCTCTTGGATTTTCAAGTGGGGGGATCATTTGCCCATGTACCACCCTCAAACTGGCGGGGACCCCAGGTAGTAGGGATGATTGCGTAGGTGGGGATTGAGGCAGGGGGAGGGGTGGGGCACGTAGGAGCAGGTGAGTCTGAAGCTGGGTGGCCCAGTGCGTGGGGTTTGGCTGGGGGAAGACCCCACCTGGTTGGGGCAGGGGATGCCGCCCGTGGGAAATGCAGGTGAGGAACTAACTGTCGGTCGGTGCCGAAGACCGCCATTATCACACCACTGCGTTCGCGCGGCTAAGAGAGGCCCCACTGTTTCTTTCAAGAAATGGACTATTTTTACAGCACTTTTAGGTTCACAGTTTTAGGTTGAGAGGAAGGTACAGAGCCCCATATGCCGCCTGCCCCAGCCATGCCCAGCCTCCCCCGCTGTCCACACCCGCTCTGGAGCCGTGCATTTGTTACAGCTGGTGGCCCTACACTGACGTAGCAGTCACCCCACCACAGCTCACATTAGCATTCACTCTTTGTTGTACACTCTGTGGGTTTGAACAAACGTGTAATGACATGCACCCACCATCAGAGTATCATACAGTCATACAGAGTAGTTACACCCCTAAAAGTCCTCTGTGTCCTGCTGTTCACCCCCTCCCCACTCCTGGTAACCACTGACCTCTAGGTCCCCATAGCTTCTGCCTCTTGCAGAGAGTCATATAGTTGGAATCGCACAGTATGTAGAGTTTTCAGATTGGCTTCTTTCGCTTAGTAATATGCACTTGATGTCTTGACCTTGCTTGACAGCTCATTTATTTTTATTGCTGAATAATATTCCATTGTCTGCATGGACCACAGTTTACCTATCCATCACCCACTGGAGGGCATCCTGGCTGCTTCCAAGTTTTGGTGATTGTGAATGAAGCTGTTTGAACGTCCAAGTGCAGGTTTTGGGATGGACGTAAGTTTTTAGCTCCTTTGGGTCAATGCCAGAGAGTGTGGGTCTTATGAGAAGAGTATGTTCAGTTTTGTAAGAAGTTGCTCACTGTCTTCCAGACGGCTGTACCACTGTGTGGGGTTCTGTTGTTCCTCATCCTTGTCTTACCTGGTGGTGTCAGGTCTGCATCTGGCCGTCTGACAGGTGTGCAGTGGGGCCTCGCTGTTGTTTTTTAAGTATGTTTTTATTGATTTTTTAGAGAGAGAGAGAAACATCGATCAGCTGCCTCCTGCACGCCCCCTACTGGGGATCGAGCCCAAAACCCAAGCATGTGCCCGGGAATCGAACCGGGACGTCTCAGTCCATGGGACGAGGCTCAATCAACTGAACCACACTGGCTGGGCCTGGGACCCACTTTGAGTTCATTTTGTGAAGGGTGTGAAGTCCATGTATGGCTTTGTGGCTTTGCCCATGGATGCTCAGTTGCTCCAGCGCCGCTTATTGAAGAGACAGTCCACGGTATTGCCTTTGCTCCATTGTCCAAGATCAGTCAGTTATTAGTATGTCAGCCTATTTCCGGGCTCTCTGTTCTGTCCCATCGATCAATATTTGTCCCCCAAAGGAGGGTCACTAAATGAATATCTCACATTTTCTGGTCTTTCGGTAAGAAGCATTAATTCCGCTGAAAAATGGATCGTTCGCCGATGTGATTTTAATTGTGTCTTGGTAGAAATACGTCCAAAACAGAAGGTGCCCTGTGCATGAGTTCTGCTCTTCTGAGCTGGAAACTGAGGGGCCCCCAGGGCCGACCTGCGAAGGGGGCACCTGTGCGCTGAGCGGTTTGGGCTCTGCTGGCTGCCTTCCCGCCCTTTATGCAGGGAGCCCGGGGCCCGGAGAAGGGTGACAGCAGTCAGGTCTTGTTGGGAAGAAAGAACACGGCCCAGCACCGGAGCACGGAGCTCCCCCGGAACAAACAAGACAGTGCTGGCGTGGGCCCGCGCGGCCGCGTCTCGCCTGCCGCCTGCCCGGCCGAGATAAGATGCTCAGACCCAGGGCTGCTGTGCTGGGCTCAGGGAAGGAAGTTAGTTCAGTGCCCTCTCCCCCATCTTAATTACAGTTTGGGGGCTGAGGAGAGTCCTGTGTTCTTGTTCTGTCTGAAGCTGTGTATGGATTCCTTCTCTTCAATTGAATGGAGTTTTTTTTTTTTTTTTCATCCTCATCCGAGGACATTTTTGCATTTATCTTCAGATAGGGCAGGAGGAAGAGAGAGAGGGAAACATTGATGTGAGAGAGACACATCGAGTGTCTCTACGACCCCAACTGGGGCTGAAGACAAACCGCAACCGAGGTACATGCCCCTAGCGGGAACCGAACCCAGGTCTCTCTGGCCGTCGGGCCAATGCTCTAACCCCTGAGCCAAACCGGCCGGGGCTGAATGGAGCTTTTAAATAACAATACAGTCTTGCTGAAGCCATTCAGAAACCTGTCCCGCTGGACAAAACCAAAGGTAGATGCTTCAGCCTTGGGGACTGTCCATGCAGGAAGCCCACTTGGAAGTGTGTCTGATTCTATCGGAGACGAAGCTGGACAGTCCTGATCACTGTGAGCCTTAGTGACCCCAGAATGAAAGACAGTGGTTCCCTGTTCCTGCCGGTCCATGAATAAGGAGGCTTTCCCTGTGCTGCTCCCCGCTGAAGGATTAGTGGGACTTCACTGTTTTTTTGGTGGTTTCTTTTTAATCCTCACCCGAGGACATTTTCCATTTTTTGTTCAGATAGAGTGGGAGGGACAGAGAGAGAGAGAAAAAAAAATTGATGTGAAAGGAACGTCAAGTGACCGCCACCCACACAACCCAAACAGGGCCGGGGACAAACTGCAACCGAGGTACATGCCCTTAGCGGGAACCGAACCCGGGTCTCTCTGTACCGCAGGCCGATGTTCTAACCACTGAGCCAAACCGACCAGGGCGGGACCTCGCTGTTTTAAAAGAGATTTCAAGAGCATCGTCCTTGGAAATCCTGTAGAGCAATGAAGTGATTATTTTTTTTCTCTCTTTTCAATCCTCTAAGCTGTATCTTTGAATTTTTCATTTCATACCCATTCCCCCTCATCTTGTCTTTGCCTGGGCTAGTTTGAATTCCATTAAGTGGGCCTGATATTAAATTATTCTGAATACTTCTTATTGCCATTTGGAAGACCGGGAAGGATTTCCAGGGTTTGTATTTGGGTCATAGTCATGCCACTTTGCATCATTTGGTCACATGCAGGGAGGCTGTTTCGGGGAGGGCTAGACAGGAGGCTTTCTGTTTCTGATAGGCTGGATCAAGAAGCGGGGGTTGGTCAACATCTGTCTTCTGCACTCTGAAGTCTGAGATGGAGATGCTGTGTCCCAGTCACGTGGAGATTTAGAATCTGAGGAACTGGTCAGGCCCCTGTTTTCGTGAACTACTCGGTCAATGGCATGGATTGCTTTAGTTTCCTCCCAAATTAATGCCCCAGTGTTTCCCACGGCCCTGGCCTTGCACACCATGGTCCACGGTGTCCCCAATCTGTCTCCCAGTCTCTCTTTTTTAAATCTTCACCTGAGGATATTTTCCTATTTATCTTCAGATAGAGTGGAAGGGAGAGAGAGGGAGAGAAAGGGAAAGAAAGAGAAACATCGACGTGAGAGGGACGCATCGATTGGTTGCCTCCCGCATGACCCTGACCAGGGCTGAGGACGAATCACAACCGAGATACGTGTCCTTGACCGGGATCGAACCCACGACTCTTTAGTCTGCGGGCTGATGCTCTAACCGCTGAGCCAGACCAGCCAGGGCCGGGCTCCCCGTCTTCAGTCCTGTGACGTGTGTGCCCTCTGATCATCAGAAGCTTATCTCTGCCCCAGGCTCAGCTTCCTGAGGAGACTCGGTCTCTCTTCCACCGTCTCTCCTGGCGCTCAGGTGCTCCTGTGGGAAGTCCTGCCTCCGGGCTTCCGTCTGCCCTTCCCTGCAGGTCTTCGTACTTGGTGCTGACTTCTCTCAGCCGGTCCTGGGAGGTGCAGACTGTGGGCTTCCTGAAAAAGCTGGTGAATAGTAAATGCAATTTGGTAAAAGACTCAACCCGTACACACATATTTAATAAAGTAAATTTGGCTCAGCGGTTAGAGCGTTGACCTGCGGTCCGGAGAGACCCGGGTTCGGTTCCCGCTAAGGGCACGTACTTCGGTTGCAGTTTGTCCCCGGCCCTGGTTGGTCGTGTGGGTGGCAGCCACTCGATGTGTCCCTTCACGTCGATGTTTCTCACTCTCTCTCCCTTCCTCTCTCTCCCTCCCATTCTATCTGTACAAAAAAAAAAATGTAAAAATATCCTCGGGTGAGGATAAAAAAATTAAAAAAAAAAAAAAGTAAAAATGAGGCCTCCGCCCCCATCCTCATTTCCAGCCCCTCCCAGAGGGTACCACGGACAAGCATTTGGCGGGGGCCCTCGGCCCGGCCTGCGGGTCTTTGCATCTGGACTGAGACACGGATGTACATGTTCTGCCGGCTCAGTGCGCCTCTGACCAGGGTCCACACACGGTCAGCTGACTTTCCCTTGCGCGCAACACTAGGCTTTTAAGATTTCTCTCCGTCAGTATATATGGCCTACCTCTTGAAAAAGGCCTCTGAGTGTTCCAGCATGTGGCCTCTGCTGTAATTTGCCTGACCATTTTCCTATTTATAGGCACTTAGGTTGCTTCCGGTGTTTCAGAAATGTTGCCGCAATGAGATCCTCATACAGACACTTTTTATTTATTTATTTTTTTATTATTATTTTTTTTAAATCCTCACCCGAGGACATTTTCCCATTTTTTTGTACAGATAGAGTGGGAGGGAGAGAGAGAGAGAGACATCGACGTGAAAGAGACACATCGAGTGGCTGGCACCCGCACGACCAACCAGGGCCGGGGACAAACTGCAACCGAGGTACATGCCCTTAGCGGGAACCGAACCCGGGTCTCTCCAGACCGCAGGCCGATGCTCTAACCGCTGAGCCAAACCGGCCAGGGCCAGACACTTTTTATTCACACGTGTGGGACCGTTCTGAAAATGGCACTGTTGGCTAAGACTAATCGAGAATGCCGAGTGGCTTTTCTGAAAGGTTTCGTTGGGACTCTGCCTAAAGAAATACATTTTTTTAAAAAGGAGAAAACCAGAAGTGTAATTCACCACCAACAGAGTGGCACCCTCTCAGGCCAGCAAATAGAGAGGCCAAGGGCCCGGCCAAAGGGAGACACGGCTCCTAAGGTGTCCTGTGCTGTCTCCCCGCCCCCACCCCCACCCCCAAATAAAAGAGCAGTCCCGGGAATAGAAGGAGAAAGAACAAGATTCTGAGAATTGACTAAAATCCCTTCATGCGCAGAGAAGGAAACTGATGGTGGGTGTGGGGAGGACGCTCCTGCAGCCGGGTGGCCCTCCCCAAAGTCAGGAGAACGGGTCCTCCTCCAGGGCTGCTGCCCAAGGTCTGTTTGCACTGCATTCTGGGAGAATCCCTTGGCTCCATCATCTAGTTTAGCAGGTGGCTGCTCAGTTGTGTCCATTCTTACGTTCAGCTCTCTGAACATCAACTGGCACATTTTTGAAAATAGTTCAGACAGTTTCCGTCTGCCCCCCCAAACCCCCCCCCATTTCTTCCATTCACATCTCCCACTAGTGTGATACGTTCGTTAGTATTGATAAGCCAATATTGGTACTTTATTATTAATCAAATTAGGGTTAGGTTTACTGCGTCATACGTTCTATGGGTTCTGACGAATGTATAAAGTCTCAGCACTCAGTGACCCTCTTTTTGTTTCACTACATTGTCGGTTGCACCCTGGTGTTGAAAGATTCCTCTCCAGGATTCTCCCAGAATGCAGTGCGAATAGGCCTTGGGCAGCCGCCCTGGAGGAGGACCCATTCTCCCAACTTTGGGGAGGGCCACCCGGCTGCAGGAGTGTCCTTCTTCCTGTCTTAAGACAGTCCTTTTGTAATAGCCTTTTTAAAGAACTATTTTATTGATTTTCAGAGAGGGAGAGAGAGAGATGAAAACATTGATGAGAGAGAAGCATTGGTCAGCTGCCTCCTGCTTGCCCCCTATTGCGGATCGAGCCTGCAACTCAGCATGTGCCCTGACCAGGAATCGAACCCATGACCTCTTGGTGCCTGGGACGACACTCAACCACTGAGCCACACCAGCTGGGCTGTAATCACTTTTTAAAAATGTAAATGCTACTTTGCAGTTACAGTTGACATTCGGCGTTACTCTGTGTCAGCCCCAGGCGTACTGTGTAGCGCCCAGACAAGCACGCACTTCACAGAGCTCCCCCGATGCGCCCGGCACCCACCTGGCCCCACGCGGAGTTCGTTCTGAGTGGCGTTTGGAGTCTGCTCCTGTGGGCAGGCGGTGGTCAGTGCTGAGGTGCCGGCCTGTCTCTGGAGACCGGTACTCCTGTGGTGTCCTGACCCCCAACCCCCAGTCCGGTCTCATCACCCTCCCAAGCTGCTTTTGTCCCCCTGTCCCAACGCGGCTGCCCCGTTGATCCCCAACTCCTCAGCCCAAGTAGTGAGACGGAGGCGACAAGGCGGAGCAGGCTGGCCCCTCGGCTGAAAGGGTGCCCCGTGCTCCTCACCAGCTCCCCCTCCTTTTCCCCTCCTGGAGTGTGTGTCCTTTTTCTTGGAATGTTCTGGCATGATGCAGTATTTGAAAGGAACACCTGAGTGGGTATAGGTATGGGCCTTGGAAGCAGGAGGCAGAGTGGCTGCCACCAGGCCCTGGTGGCCCCGTGATGGGCCCATAGTAGTGCAGTTCATTCCATGGGGGCTGCTGCCACGGTCCAGCGAGAGGACACGAGGGGCACCTTGGTGCTGCGGTGGCCTGTGTCTGCCCAGGGGAGTCCACGTTCTCGTCCTGCTGGCTTGTGGTGCAGACTGTGAACGGAGAAGGAGCCGGCAGGGATCTGCGGGGTTCTCAGTGTGGGAACCAGCATCTCTTGTTGGAACAGGCTGTCCTCCCACAGGCCTATGGGGCTGCTTCCCTCGTGGCCCTGCTGTGGCCATTCAGAAGGCAGAGCCTGGGGCCCCCTGAGCCCCGAAAGCCCCTGGAGCTGGAGGTCAGGTGGGGGTGCGTCTCCTGACTTACGGGAGTGAGGTTTCCAGGTCAGGCCGTGGGGACATTGGCTCACCCCCAGCCTGTGCTTGGCACATCGGAGGATTAATGAGAGTGGGTCCCAAACCCAGTGTGGGGCTGGTGGGACAGCGGCCGTGGGCGCCCCCAGTAGCTCATGCTGCCATCATTCTTTAGGAAGGGAAACTGAGGCACAAGTAGGTTCCTTAGTCTTCCCAGGCTGTCAGTGGCAGAGCTGGGTTGGAAGCCAAGGTGTCTCTGTGGTCCCCGTGCAGATCCAGGGTGCCACCGTTCTGTGGGCTGCGGGCTGGCGCCCCACGTGTCAGGAGAAACTGGGTGGCTCTCCTGCACCTGCAGGTGCCATGGTCACCTTTTCTTTGAAAAGACTTTGGTGTTTTGTGTAGAATTTCCCCCACCATGATTGTTAAGATAAATAACCCAAATGACCCTGAGCCCTACAGCTCCTGTAGCATTTTGCCACGTTGGAAAAACCAGTTGGGAACAAACCTTGAAGAAGGTGTTTGGTTTCCTGTCTGTGCAGACAGGACCTGAGATATCGGCGCCCCAGTTCCCTGATCTTCCTCCAAAAGGGTTTGAGAAATACATTCCACGCCTGGGCCTCAGCTCCTTAGCGACCTGTGCTTGCTGACTTCAGGAATCAATGGGGGGGCTCACTCAAGAACTTGGGGAGACTCGTGATCAACCGGGGACGCAGATTTTCGCAGTGTTTGGCGTCTGCAGAACCCTGGAGTCCTGATCCTGGAGTTTGGAGCTGCTTTAGCGGCTAAGACCCAGGGAGCTGCCAGCCCTGTGGTTTAGCATGTGAACGTCACTAATGGGTGACCACCTCTCTGCTCATAAATGGGCAGCTTTTGTGTGCACCCCACTGACCCTCGTTTATGCCTCTTTCATTCCAGTCTCCAGAAGATCTAAGCCTTGCTGAATCCCGGGTGGGCAAGCCCACTGCCGAGGCCAGGACTGTCCTGCGGATGGCCGAGGGTCCCCTGGGCCTGGAGAGTCTGGGTGAGCCGGGCCTGTGGCGGTCAGCACTGTGCTGTGGCCGACAGGTGTGCCATTCCTGTGTGCACCTTGGTTCCATGCCGAGTGGAGGCTGGGAGACTAGCGATGATTTTGTTGCCCCCAACTCTCTCTGACAGAAGCCTAAAAGCGGTTTACATGATTTTTTTTCACCGTTTCTGTTTTTACAAATGTACTTTTGTTTTGAGGAGAAAGATGGGAAGGACTACAGGGCAAACAGCCACTCAGTAGATGGGTGTTTCCTAGACAGTTCTACTAGTGTCCTGTTTTCAATCTCATTGATTTATACTCTCCTTTTTAATATATTTCTTCTGCTTGCTTTAGGCTTACATTGTTGTATATCTTGTTTCCTAAGGTATGAGTTTAGGTTACTGATTTCAGATCTTTTTTCCTAATATATACATTTAAAGCTATGAATTTCCCTCTAGGCACTGCTTTTGCTACACTTTGACCAGTGGTATTTTCATTTTCATTCAGTTCAAAAAATTTAAAACAATTTCACTCAATATTTCCTATAGACCCATGTGTTATTTAGAATTGCATTGTTTGGTTCCCAAATATGTGGGGATTTCACCTATCTGCCTGTTATTGATTTTTAGCTTCATTCCACTGTGTATCTTTTTTTTTTTTTAAATCCTCACCCAAGGATATTTTTTTCATTTATCTTTAGACAGAGTGGAAGGGCAGGGGTTGGAGGGGAGAGAAACATCAACATGAAAGAGACATATCCATTGGTTGCCTCCACATGACCCTGACCAGGGTTGGGGACGAACCACAACTGAGGTACGTGCCCTTGGCTGGAAACGAACCCATGACTCTTTGGTTCATGGGCTGATGCTCTAACCACTAAGCCGAACCAGCCAGGGCTTGTGTATCTATTTTATTTTTTTATCACCCAAGGAAATTTTTGCATTTATCTTCAGAGGGAGCAGGAGGGAGAAAGGGGGGAAGAGAGAGAGAGAAACATCAATGTGAGAGAGACACATTTGACTGGTTGCCACCCACATGACCTCAACCAGGGCTGGGGACAAACCACAACCCAGGTACGTGCCCTTGCGGGAACCGAACCTGGGGCTCTCTGGTCCGTGGGCCGACGCTCTAACCGCTGAGCAAACTGGCCAGGGCTTGTGTATCTATTTTTTAAAAACTTGCTAAGGTGTACTGTATGGCCCCAAGGGTGATCCACCTTGGTGCTGTGGTCTGAATGTTTGCATCTTCCCTCCTCCCAATCCATGTTGAAGTCTTGTCCCCCCCCCCAAGGTGATGCCATTAGGGGGTGACTAGGCTGAGTCCCCATGATGGGATTGGCACCCTTATCAAAGAGGCCGCGCAGGGCTCCCTAACCCCCTCTGCCATTTGGGGGCACTGTGAGCACTCTGAGACCCAGAACAACCCCCTCAGCTGACCAGGCTGGCTCCCTGATCCTGGACTGCAGTCTAGAACTACGAGAAATAAATGTGTGTGGTTTATAAGCCACCAGACTGGGCTTTTGTGGCAGCAGCCCACGTGGACTGGCACGTGGCGAGCGTTCCGTACACGCTCGAGAAGAACGTGCGTTTTGCCTCGTTGGCAGGAATGTTCTACGATGTCGGTTGGGTCCAGCTGGTGGCTGGAACCATGGCTGCGGGTTTTCTGCTTGTACTGACGGGTGTGGACGTCTCCAGTTTACAGCAGCGGGCGGCCTCCGTCGTGCTGGTTTCTGCCTCATATGTTTGATTATCTGCTGTGAGGTTCGTGCTGTTCAGGATTGGGATTTCCGACTGGAGAATTGAATGGAATCATCTCATTAGGTTAATGCCCCCTCTTTATCGATGATCATTTTCCTTGTTCTGAAGTCGGCTCTGTCTGGAATTAATATCGATAGTCCAAATTTCTTCTGATTGGAATTAGCGTGATGTATCTTCCTCTATCACTTTACTTTCCGCTGGTCAGAGTCGTTATATTTAAAATGAGTTTCTTGCCCTGGCCGGTTTGGCTCAGCGGTTAGAGCGTCAGCCTGTGGTCCGGAGAGGCCCGGGTTCGGTTCCCGCTAAGGGCACGTACCTCAGTTGCAGTTTGTCCCCGGCCCTGGTTGGTCGTGTGGGTGGCAGCCACTCGATGTGTCCCTTTCACGTTGATGCTTCTCTCTCTCTCTCTCCTTCCCGCTCTGTCTGAACAAAAAATGGAAAAATGTCCTTGGGTGAAGATAAAAAAAAAAAATGCATTTCTTGTGGACAGCATATTGTTGGGTCTTGTTGTTTTATCCGCTCTGACAGCCCGTGTCTCTTCATCGGCGTGTTCAGACCGTGCCGATTTAAACGATTACAGCCGTGCCCGCTTATCCATGCTCTTGCTTCTGCAGTTTGAGAGAGCTGCGGTCGATTGTGGTCTGAAAACATGACGTGGAAAATTCCAGAATAAAAGGAATTCATTGGGTTTCTATTTTGCGCTGTTCTGAGTAGCGTGATGAAATCTCATGTCATCCCGCCCAGTCCCGCCCAGGATGTGAATCATCCCTTCGTCCAGATGAGCCACGCTGCCCACCCTGCCCGTCTGTTAGTCACGTAACCATCTCCGTTAGTGCACCAGCTGCTGGTATCTTAGCGCTGGTGTTTAAATAACCGCTACTTGATTCCGTAATGCTCCATCCACATGACTTCTGTCACGAGGTGCTGTTATCATTGTTCCATTTCATTGCTGTTCACGTCTTGCTGTGCCTCGTTTATAAATTCCACTTGTCAGGAGTTGAGCTGTGTGTTGTGTTTGTCAACTCAGCTGTACCTGTAGGTGCGACAGAAGCTTCCGTCTCCTGCATTGACCTTGGCTTTGTCTCCCTCTTGACTCTGGGCTTCCCTGGGTCCCACACCTGGGACTCCTGTGAGGTGCGGCCACCGTGCGGAGTCCTACTGGTGGCGCCAGGCGTGGGGCGGGAAGCATTCCGTAAGCTTCTGATTAAATCTTCATCTCTAGCCCTGGCCGGTTTGGCTCAACGGTTAGAGCGTTGGCCCGCGAACTGGAGAGACCCGGGTTCGGTTCCCACTAAGACCATGTACCTCCGTTGCAGTTTGTCTCCAGCCCCAGTTGGGGTCGTGTGGGTGGCAAACCGTCGATGTGTCTCTCTCACATCGATGTTTCTCTCTCTCTCTTCCTCCCTCTCTCCTCCCGCTCTGTCTGAAGATAAATGCGAAAATGTCCTCAGGTGGGGATAAAAAATATACATATATATCTTCATCTCTAGGTGTGTCTGTTCCCAGGCTGTGACCTTCACAAGTGTTTCTTCTTGTACAGCGTTTCCTACCTCTCGGGGAGACAGGACGACCTGAGGCCTCAGTGAGGGGTGTGCCTTTCTGCACGGCTCTGAGAGGGTCCTGGCTGCGCCCGTCCCCCCGACAGCGGCCTCTGCTACGGAGGAGGCTTTGGCTGCGGTTCACAGGAACTTTCCTCCCTCCGCTAGGACAGAGTAGATGTGTCCGCCCTGGTCGGTGTGGCTCAGCAGTTAGAGCGTCGGCCCGCGGACCAATGAGTCACAGGTTCGATTATGGTCAAGGGCACCTACCTCGGTTACGGTTTGTCTCCGGCCCTGGTCGGGTTATGCGGAAAGCAACCGATTGATGTGTCTCTTTCACATCGATCTCTCTCTCCTGTCTCTCTCTCTCCCTCTCTATCTGGTGATAAATAGAAACGAATCCTCGGGTGAGGAATGAAAAAAAGGAGTAGATGTGTCTTGCCCTCAGATTTCAGGGGGGCAGTCCATAAACTCAGTGCATAGGTGGGTCTGAGAAAAGTCACTGATTTGCAGTTTGTCCAGCTTTTTTTTTTTTTAATCCTCCCTGAGGATATTTTTTCTATTTATCTTCAGAGAGAGTGAGAGGAAGGGTTGGGGAGAGAAACATTGATGTGAGGGAGACACATCAACTGGCTGCCTCCCGCATGACCCGGCCAGGGCTGGGGACCGAACCGCAACTGAGGTACGTGCCCTTGACTGGAATCGAACCCGCGACGCTCTGGTCCGTGGGCCGACGCTCTGACTGCCGAGCCACACCAGCCAGGGCAGCTTTCTCTTACTGTAAGGACGGGAGTGATGACTCCCAAGGTCTTTACACGTTGGCACTGAACCCCGCCCTCCCTGCTGTGACTCCCCTTCGGACTCCATTACACCTACAGTTACGTCCTCCGTCGGATGGTTCATTCATTAGTCGCCTGTCATCTTCCTCATTAGAACATAAACTTCTGGGCGCTCGAACTTCACCTGTCCGTTCCCTCTCGTCCCCAGACCCAGAAGGGTGCCCGGCATGTTCTGAGGGAATAAACCGAAAGAGGTAGCTAGCGAGGCCCAGCTCCCTGGTCACCGGCGGCGGCTGCTTTGCACGTTTTCTCCTGTGCGTTGGTCTCCTGAACGGGAACCACGGAGGAGTGGAAGGAAGTACCTGTGGGATGTTTCCAGGGGAAAGAGCCACAGTTACCGCTTGACATGCAGGATGTGGCACTTGCTTGCCTCTCCCGGGGGCCGAGGGTCTGTCTTCAAAAGGGTGCAGGTGGCCCGGCCAGCGTGGCTCAGTGGATTGAGCATCGTCCCAGGGACTGAGAGGTCCCTGTCGAATTCCCAGTCAGGGCACAGGCCCGGGTCGCAGGCTCGATCCTCAGTAGGGAGCGTGCAGGAGGCAGCAGATTGATGTTTCTCTCTCACATTGATGTTTCTCTCTCTTCCTTCCGCTCTCTCTAAAAAAAAAATCAATAAAAACATATTTTAAAAAATAAATAGAAGGGTGCCCGTGGTGGTGCTGGGGGCCAGGGCTCCCGGGGTGCAGGGGTGGCCTGGCCAGCACAGAGGCAGGCGGGCTGTCCAGTGGTCACTTCTGAGCGGCAGTGTCTTGCGCTCCTTGTGGACGGGCCTTTGGTCCCTACCTTCGCCTGCGTTTCCCGTCCTGTCTCTGGGACCCCAGAGGTGGCCTTGCGCCTCGAGACAAACAGATCACCCCATTCTCCCCATCTCGTTGACGATCCCAGCGCCAGCGTCGGTTCTCAGGAACAGATTTTTTTAAACCGTCGCCATCTGTCCTGCGCTTAATGACAAGCGAGCGTCACAGATATTATTTTCCTAGTGCTGTTGGGGGAGGGGGACATATGTTTCCCTAAAGACCACGGTTCTTGTATGAGGAAGCGTGGACCGGCCGCCCACTCCCTGAATATGAAGTTGCTTCTGACCCAGTTGAAGCAGTTACAGCCGTTATTTTACTGAGCGGGTGGTAACAGCCTGCTTTCCACGGGCGGCCTCGCCGAGCCGTGTCCGGGCCCAGCCTCCCGGTCATTCACCGGAGCCATGTCTCCCTGTCCCAGTGCAAAGGATCATCGGGGAGGTGACTTCCTAGAGCAGTACAGACAAGACTTAGAATGCTTTTACGTGTGCAAAAAAGTATACCTTAACCCCCAGTTTAAGAAATAGGACAGACAGCCCGGCCAGTGTGGCTCAGTGGTTGAGCGTCGACCCTGCATCAAGAGGCCGGTTCGATCCCTGGTCAGGGCACATGCTCAGGTTGTGGGCCCGATCCCCAGTGGGGGGCATGCAGGAGGCCGCCAATCGATGTTCTCTCCCATTGATGTTTCTCTCTCTCTCTCCCTTCCTCTCTCTCTCAAATCAATAAAGAAAATTTATAAAAAGAAGTAGGGTGTACAGTTCACACCGCCACGCACACGCCCCCCAGTCAGCCCCGTGAGACGTACCCCTGTGAAGTTAGTTTATGATTTGGGGGCTTGTTTTTATCATTTAACCCTGTGTATGTGCCTCAATGGTACTGTTGTGCACATTGTCAAACTCTTACCCAAACCATGTCTTACTGTGTTCCTGCAACGTGGGTTTTCGTTGGCCGAGCACTTTCCCTGTGTTTATATTCTCCGCAGTCCTGAGAACACACAGCAGGAGTGACCGTTTCTGTGGTTCAGACAGAGAAACAGAACTCAGCAAGGATGCGATTTGGTTGTTTGTTTGTTTTTGCCAACATCGAGGGCTAACACACGGGCTCTAACTTCGTCTCTTCAGAGTCCATGTTCTTTGTTCTGTGTAAATGCTGAGGCTTATCAGGGCGGGTCACTTTGTGCCCCTGGAGCCCCCTTTGGCCTGGACACCCCAACTTCTCTCTCCATCTAGAATCCCAGCCTCCGTCCGGGGTTTGCAGCCTCCAGAAACCTCAGAGACCTGAGGACTCAGTGGTTGGCTCAGACCCCACCCCCGTCACACCGTCCTGGCCAGCTTTTGTGCCCACAGTGCCCACCTGGTTCTCGCTCCTCCTGAGACTGGAAATCGTGTGTCCTGCTCAGAGCCCCCTCCGCTCCGGCCAGATGCCGCCCTGGAACTGCTCTCTGCCCCCAGCCCCACCCCCTGCTCCCACAGGATCCTTTTCTGCGCGGTCGTGGTCGCCTCACAGACGGGCTCTCCTCTCCCAGCTGAGAAGAGAGACGTTTCCTGCCCCCATCTCTCCCTCTCCTGTTGCCCATGTTTTTGCTGTATGACCCCTGGAAAGAGTTGTCCCTTCTGGCTTTCTCCAGTTCCCCCCTCCCGTTCTCTTCCGCACCTTGTACTGACGTTTCTACCCGTGAAGTCACCTCCAAGGCGCCGGGTCCAGCGGTCCCTTCTCGGCCCTTCTCCCGCTTCACCTGTTGGTGTTTCCTGTCCCTTCCCCAGGAGATGTTCTGCCCGTGTCTTCCCCGGGAGGGCGCTGTGTGCCTGTGTGCCCTTCACGCAGCCCCTTGGGGACCTCTGCGTGCTGGAGTGTCCCCAGGATCCACCCGGGGCCCCTTCTCTGCGTGCTGCACACCCACACTCTCGTTGATCTCATCCATTCTTGTCACATCCAATCCATCCATATGCTGAGGATCCCAAATTTATATCTTAGCTCAGACTTCTTTCCCGGATGCCAGACTTGTGCATCCAGCTGCTCCCGCGGCGCCCCCCGCTGGAGACGGCCGCCGGTGTCCCCTGCCCCTCGCTCCAGTGCCCTCCCAGGACAACGTCCAGGTCTGGGAGTCTGTGAAGCTGGGGGTGTGGCCTTAACTGTGCCAAGAAAATGCCTGTGAAGATTGGTCCTGACAGCCACCCCCCAGCACGGCGCCTCCCTGGGCTCAGGGCCGTGCTGGGTGCATTCAGCTCGCCTATCGGGGCTCATCACCCTTTTCTTTACCTAACGGGTTCCTTTCTCCGGGCCCCTCCCAGTCATCTGGGCCACCTCGTGGGTTGTTTCTGGATCTGGGGACCTTGCTGCGTCCCCTGACGTCATATCAAAAGTAATCAGTGAATCTGTGAACTATCCACTCTGAGCAACATTCAGAGTTTCTGTCCACCTCTCAGGTGTTGGGGGACGTGACATTTCAACGGCTCTGTTGGATCATCGAGCCACTTTCTTGCTACAAATGGGCCTATAGAGTAACAGACAGCTGATGATGGCCACTGGAGTGGCACCTGTGAGGAAACGAACTACCCCTGAAGCCAAATGCCAGCCAGCGACCTCAGCAGCACCGTTCACGAGAACGGACTCTGTGCGTTTGAAGTCCGGCAGCTGGGGGTTGTTGTTGGCAATGTCTGTGCCTCAACTCTGCCGTGGATTCGAGGGCTCGCCTCCCTTCTGACAGGTCCCCAGGGCTGGACCCCGCAGAACCCAGTTGTCAACGTGTGGACCGAAAGAAGCCTGCAGCATCTCCCAGGCTGCTTCGACCTTGTAATTCATACCTCCCCTGGGAAGGTGGACCAGGGGGTCATCAACCCCACCCTCCCTACAAAAACCAACCTGTGGGTGGACCGGCAGCTCGGGAAGCGGAGCATTTTAATCTTGTGCGGAGACCTGTGTATTGAATTTTCAGCCTGGAGATGGATCAAGATTGATAGTTTATTCCAAAAAGGATAGTGCAAACCAGAAAAGCAGTCTGTTGGGTTTGGGTCGCAAATGGCTGAGAGGGACAGGGAATGACCTGGCCCCGGTGCCTCCAGAGGGTTGGAAAGAGGCTGGGGACATGTGCTTAGGTGTGGGCAAGCCCTGCTTTCCCAGCCGAGTCTGCGTCTGTGTGTGCTTCCGGCTACAGGGCCGGGGCTCACCCTCCCGGCTGAGCCTGGCCAGGGGCTGGGCTCAGCCCGCTGGGAGTCAACAGCCCAAGGGCCCTCCCGCGTCTCCTCCGAGTTCCCTGCAAGTCTTCAAGGTGAACGTCTGTGCAGAGAGGCGGGTCAGGAAAACACCACACCCCTGCTTTGGCCAGCGCACTGCAGCCCAGAAAAGAAATTTCATCATTTTCTTTGGGGAAGATGGAAAGCAGTGCTGGGCCCGAGGGGCAGCGACCTTGCCCTGGAGTTCACAGGCTGCCAGGGAAATTAGAGAAGACAGCACAGGCAAAGAATGCTAACGAGGCGTGGTGGACGGGAGCCCAGAGCCCGGTTCCCCCGCTGGCCACGCGGCAGCTGTGTGGTGTCTGAAGAAAGGGGAAAGGCAGTCCTAAGCCCAGTTCCGGGTGGGCCTGGGTCTGCTCAGGGGAAAGCCCTATGCAAGGGGCCGTGTTCTGACGCCTCACAAAGTGGTCTGAGCATTCTGGGCCTTTTCGGGGAATCTGTGAAGCATGGGGGGTGCTGGGGCTGAAATGAATGAGCCCCTGTCCTTTGAAGAGAGACACAGACAGACTGAGGGCCCGCAGAGGGAAAGCTGGCTCCTTCCCCCAGGTGTGGGCAGCCCCAGGGGGCAGCGGGCAGGCCTCACCAGGGCAGAGAAGCCCAGCCGAACCCACAGACTGGCTCGGAGTTTCTGGAGGAAGAGGAAGAAGCTGGACTCCTGGGCAGATGGGTATCTCCTAGACCCGTGGTGCTATGGACCTGGGCAGGGACGGGGCAGGACACATGGGTGTGGAGAGAATTCCAGCTCGAGCTGCCAGACCAGGCTTCTGGGCTCGTCCTGTCTTGGTCACAACTGCCCAGCATTGGACAGTTGCCCAGAGAGGACGGCAGTTTTTCTGTCCGACCTGCTTGAGGTTGTCGACAAAAGAAACGTCCAAACCTGGCCCTGGCCAGCTTGGCTCAGTGGTTGGAGCATTGGCCTTCAGATCAAGCGGTCTCAGGTTCGATTCCCAGTCAAGGGCACGTACCTGGGTCGCAGGTTCGATCCCCGGCCCAGGTTGGGGTCATGCGGGAGGCAACCTGTTGATGTGTCTCTGTCATGTCGATGTTTCTCTCTCTCTCCCCCTCCCTTCCTCCCTTCCACTCTATCTAAAAAAATCAATGGAAGAATTCCCTTGGGTGAAGATTCACAAAAACAAAAAAAGAAATGTCCAAACCTGTGAGAATTTTTTTATGAGTTTATTTGAGTCACACTGATGACAAATACCGGGAAGCAAAGTCTCAAGGGATTGAGGGATTGCTCCTGAGACCGGCAGTTTTGCTCCTTCGTTTCTACGTTAGGATCAAAGGCGGAGCAGAAGGGGTAATGGAACCCACTGGTGACAGTGTTGGGGAGGCGGGGAAAGCAAAGCGGGGGGATCTCTGGGATTGGATACAAAGTAAAACAGATGGATGTACATTAACATGGGTGGGTACAGAATAGTTAACAATGAGCACTTAGAGCACGGAGAGACTGGTATGTGGGCAACCAGATGACAATGAGGGGCTCCGTGGTCTCTGCTTTGGTGGCAGATTGTGCCCTGAAGGGTCTGGAAAAAGGAAATTACCCCTTTATCTCCTGCCCCTCCCCCGGGATTCCTGCTCCCGCCCAGGTCCTGGCCTTGAAGCGGCCAGTCTGTTGGCACCTGCAAAGCTCTCTGTTTGAGAAGTGTGGGACCCGATGGCCTCTTCCTCTTCTCCTGATGAAGCCACCGTGTCCGAGAGACAGGGGGGCTGCGAACCTGGGCAGAGGAAGCGAGAGGAGCCTCTTTTCCCATTTCTTTGCCCTCTCCCCTGCCCCCCAGCACACCCTCCTTGGTCTGAAAGCATCCCCAAATACCGGTTCTGTAAATCAGCGGGGTCAAGCTTTGTTGTGGGGACATGCATATTCATGAGGGCTTTGAGGAGCTTCATTGAAATTCGGGCAGTCTCTTCGACAACGAAACCTAAGCCATCCCTTTATTTGCCCAACACTGTGTTCGCAAGGCCATAATTACGGGATGAATGGCTGAAGCAACATTTTAATTATTTGTTTCCGCTAATTTCTGATCCTCTCGTTAGAATTATAATGGGTTCGCTTTTACAAAGCCTCTCACTCGCACAAATTTCTGCACTTGGAGGAGTTCTCGGAGCACCTGTATCATTTCTGAAACCAAAGTAATTTTTGTTTTCTTTTTTATTCCAGAAAGAGTTCATCACCAGGAGGTTTCCCCGGACATTCGCAAACCACTCGTTTTTGGTAAGAAGTGTGAACCTCGCGTGGAGGGAGGTTTTGCTCCTGGCGTGTGAGCAGTGGGTTTCATGAGGGGACTTGCACTTCCGCTGGGACAGGGTGGTCCCCGTGGTTGCTTCCTGGGAGCTGTGGACGTGTAAGTCAGTACTTGTCTGAGCGCAGGGCGTCTGAGGCTGGAGTTTGATGCTCAGCCCAGGAACCGGTGAGTATCAGTGCTCAGGAGGTCTGTAATCACCCCTGAGCCCTAGTTGCTTACACTTCTAGAAGGCCATCTGCCTCATCTGTAAAGTGGGGACTCGTGATTTGGGGTGGTGGTGAGAAGGAACCACTCTATGGGTGGGCTGTGCATAGCACATGATAGCTCCCCAGAATCCTGTTTCCTTCCTTGGAGCATAAGAAAAGACATGGGGCTGGCCGTTAGGATTTGCCTCTAGACTCAGTGTGTCTGTTTTCAAACACTCAGAAACTCCTGCTCTGACAGCCAACTTTTTTTTTTTAAGTTGCCTGTCAGGAGAGAAGAAAATTCACGGACACCTTTTTTCTTTTAAAGATGAAAGATGTGTTAAGAAAATAGCCCTGTGAGCTGCTACTAGGTCGGGCCCAGTGTAATTAGTGTGATGAGATTGAAGGAAGTTCGTCGTTTCGGAATGTAATTTTTTATTAATGATATTCAGATCTAATTAATTATATCCCGTTCTAATTAATGACATGAGTGTCCAGGCTCGCATTCTCAAACTGAGTTCTGCAGGTCCCGTGAGATCTCCGTGAAAATGGAAATCCACGTTCAGATCAGGGAGGGCCGTTCTGTCTGTTCTGAGAGTCCCTGAGCGCGTATTAAAGGCCTTGATAAGTCCTGCAAGAAAGTAACTGAATTGTGTTTAACTCGAGGGGGCCTGGGCCTCAAGGGAAGGGCCTTGTATTTGTTCTGTAGTCAGTAGGAAGTCCCCAGAGGCCTCCCAGCATCTATTCAGGGCAGAGTTTCAAGTGTAGCCCCAGGGCCTTCGATGTGAGAACCGCCCCCAGCTCAGCTCCAGGCCTGATCTTTGCTCACAGACTCAGACCTTGGGCCTCTGAACCTGCCCATTGCCCGGTGCCCACCAACGGGACTGAACACTTGGCTTTCCCTAGACCTGCCCCCTTTCTGCAGCCCCACCTGGAGGCACCCGTCTCCCATCACAGATGCGTCTTGCGACCACAGCCAGGATCCCCAGCAGCCCCCGTTTCCAGCCACCTGTGTTTGTGGGGGTCTCTGTCCTCCTCCTAAGACATACACGTAATCGGTCACCCTTTCCCTTTAAATGTCACTGGAATTTTTCTCCACTTTCTGTGTATAGCAGAGAAGGCAAACGCTCATGGGGTGGAGGCCTGTGTGGGGGACTGTCCTGTGGCACCCCTTCAGCCCTGCGGGCGGGCGCTGGCATTTCCAGTGCCCCCCCCCCCCCCGGAAGGCCGTTCCTCCGGGAAGTATCCTGCCCAGGGCCTGAGGGTAGATGAGGTCTGGGTTTACACAGGGACCTTTGGTCTTCACCTTTAGTACAAGGGCTCTTTCTCTTCCACCCAAAGTGCCTGTTTAAGGTAATTCTGCAGACCCTTCAAGATGTGGCCACCTTCCCGGTCCCCCACCGCATGCAGCCAGTGAGGCCGGGGGCTCCTGTTCAGTGTCTCTGTGTGGTGTTGGGCCTAGATGGTTCCTGGTGACTTTTTTTTCTTTTTAATCCTCACCCGAGGATGTTTTTTCATTTATCTTCAAGATAGAGTGAGAGGGAGAGAGAGAAAGAACAACATCGATGTGAGAGGGACACAGCGACTGGTTACCTCCGCATGACCCCATTCAGGACCAGGGACCAAACCGCAACCAAGGTACATACACTTGACTGGAATCGAACTCGCGACTCTTTGGTCCACAGGCTGACATTCTAACCGCTGAGCCAAACCGGCCAGGGCGGTTCCTGGCCACTCTCTTCACTTGCTGAAAGCAGTTAGTTTGGAGTGAGGAGGAAGGAGAGGCCACGTGCACTGGGAGGGTGGGCCCCGCTCCCTGGGGTCAGGAACGTGCGCTGGTCTTTGAGGTGCGCGGATTTAGACTCGGGAGACGGGAGACGTAGAGCGCCTCCTCATCGTTCTGCATCGTGTCTTCCTGATGAAGGCTGCTCTTTGTTTTTGAGAAAAAACAACCTGATCCTTTGACCATTGGTCGTGGTCACCTGCATTTCCAAGATGCAGGCGTCTGGTGGACGGGTGGTACCACGCTGCCGCCGCCACCGCTTCCTCTGGCCCGCCTGCCCTCTGGCATGGGTGTTCTTGCTCCTGATGGGAACGGCCAGGGTGGGATGGCACGTTATTTGAAATGTGCATTAACGGGACTCTGGTGAAGCGCTCCGACAGGTCCCAGGTGCTTTGTGGGACTCTGACTCTGTTCTCTCCAATGTCCCTCCCACAGTGGCTGCCTCCTGGTGACGATGGCCGCGTGAGCATCTGCCATGGCCAACCGCAAGCGCCAGAGCACAGCGAGCAGCATGCTGGACCACAGAGCGAGGCCGGGCCCCGTGCCCCGTGGCCAGGAGCCCGAGAGCCAGGACGCCGAGCTGCCTCTGGAGGAGTACGTGCCTCAGGGCCTGGAGCTGGCCACGCTGCGGGCCGAGAGCCCCACGCCCCCGGAGCAGAGCTGCCATGACCACAGCCCCGACGGGGACTCCAGCTCCGACTACGTGAACAACACTTCAGAGGAGGAGGACTATGATGAGGGCCTCCCAGAGGAGGAGGAGGGCATCACCTACTACATCCGCTATTGTCCCGAGGATGACAGCTACCTTGAAGGCATGGACTGCAACGGGGAGGGGTACCTGGCCCACGGTGCGCGCCACCCAGACACAGACGAGTGTCAGGAGGCTGTGGAGGAGTGGACGGACTCGGCCGGCCTGCACCCCCATGGCCACGGGGACGGAGGTGGCCCGGACTACCGGGATGGCCACCTCTCCATCCCAGAGGATGAGGCCTCGGTGCTGGGGGTCCAGGACCAGGAGGAAGGCATCCACTACTGTCCCAGCGAAGACGGTTACCAGAACTACTACCCCCCCGAGGCCAACGGCAACGCGGACCGTGCGTCTCCCTATCGCCCAAGGCGTGGGGATGGGGACCTAGAGGACCAGGAGGAGGACATCGACCAGATTGTGGCTGAGATCAAGATGAGCTTGAGTATGACCAGCATCGCCAGTGCCGGAGAGGCCAGCCCCGAGCACGCGCTGGTGCCGGGGCCGGAGCCAGGGCCAGGGGACTCCACAGAGGCCGGCCTGCCCGGAGAGACCAGCCGCGGCCCCAGCCGGCACGAGGGAAGGCCCAAGTCACTCAACCTTCCTCCTGAGGCCAAGCTCCCCGGAGACCCCCAGAGAAGCTTCAAGACCAAGAGCAGGACTCCCGAGGAGAGGCCAAAGTGGCCCCAAGAGCAGGTAGGACTCCATCTGCAGGGAAGGGGACAGGGGCCCCGAGAACATAGATGTATTCAGCTGACCAGGCTGGACCTAAGGTGCATGAGTGTCCTCACACGGAGTGGGGGCTGGGATTGCGACAGAGGCAAGCACTCTAAATGATGGCGAGTGGAAGGCGAGGAGCCTGGGTGGAGGATGGTGATGAGAGGGGGACAAAGAAGAGCCATCTGTGGGGAGGGGCAGCCAGGAGGCTGCTGAGCGACAGGGACACTGTGAAGGCCAAATGCAGTCAGGCAGTTAGGGGTGGTCTTGCTGGGCGGCTCTGCAGCAGCTCTGGGGGCTGCAAGGGCAGAGGTTCATGTACAGAACAGAAGGGAGTAGCTGGGCAGGAGGTGCCGGCAGGGGGAGGATGCCCACCGCATATGGAGCCTGCATTGAATTGTGTTGACTTGAACTGCACTGCTTTGCCCTTGTGTGTGTGGGCCCACAGGCATCTTTCGTCCTGGGACCCCCACAGCACCGCCCCCCCAGTCCCTCACATGTCCCAGGGGCCCGAGACACATCTGGCTGACAAAATAGGTTAGTCACACGCCATTCGCTAGGAAGTGCAGGGCTCCATGGAAGGATTTTTAGAAACATCTTCTGTTCAGGAAGAAAGACCACACTGCTGAGCGTGAGACTCAGCGGTGCGTCATGCCGCACACGGTGCGCTGGCCCGAGACGTGGCATTGTGGCGGTGGCAGTGACGGGTGTTCTTGCTCGGCATTCAGGTCACAGCCAGTGCTGATGAGTTGCTGAAAAAGACACAGGAGCCCTGGCTGGTTTCGCCCAGTGGTTAGAGCATCGGCCCGCAGACCAATGAGTCGCAGGTTCGATTCCTGTCAAGGGCACCTACCTCGGTTGTGATTTGTCCCTGGCCCTGGTCGGGTTGTGCGGGAGGCAACTCACATCGATCTCTCTCTCTCTCCCCCCCTTCCTCTCTCCCTGTCTCTCCCTCCCTCCCACTCTATCTGAAGATAAATAGAAAAATTTCCTCAGGTGAGAATTAAAAAAATAAACAACAACAAAAAATTTTAAAAGACACGGGACTATAGTACTAGGAGGCTAACCTGGAATAACTTGCCGCCCCACATCCGGTCATACCATGGACAGCTCAGGGAAACTAGGCATAACTCAGAAATGCTGAGAAAGGAGGTGAGACAGCATGGTGTCCCCAGGGCTGATGGTGGACCCCAGAACCTGCCGGGATCTGATCAACTTTCACAGAAGAGAAGCTGGGTTTTCTCTGCCTGAGACCAAGCCAAGGCCTGAACTGTTGGAGCTGAAGGGTGTTTGGAACTGGGATCCTACAGGCTCTTTGCCTGGCTCCTCCCAGTTCAACAGGGAGCAGGCGTCCCGGCTTCTCTAGTCCTGTCCATTTGGGACGCCTTTCCTGAGCGCGCGCTGTCCTTGGTGCTGACACACCGCTGTGGGTCCATGTCGCTGTCCAGGGTGCTGACACATCGTTGGGTCTGCCCCACAGCTGGTCACCCTGTCCTGCTCGGTACAGTCAGGCCACGTGGGTCATTGTGCCTGAGCTAGACTTTGGACTTGGGGGTGCTATTTAGGAGATCAGTTTGGGTCACAACATCAGGTTGGTTGGAGGGATGTTGCTGCTGTGTGTGTGTGTGGGGGGGGTGCCCATTCACCCTCCTCGGTCAGCCTTCATTACCAGTGTCTTCTGATTGTGCCTCTGGGACCTGTTTGCCCACTCTGATTTCTGATGCAGACCTCCCTCTAACTTGACACTTCCCACCTGGACTCTGAGTCTCCTGCTTCTCCTCAATGGAGCTGTTGGTGTTAGCGGGAGATATCTGTTCCTGACCTTTCCTCCCAGTACGTCTGGGTCTGCTGGCTGCTGGTGGTTGTGCACAGTGGCACAAACTCACCATCAGATGGACTCAGACCCAGAGTACCCACACCGAAGCCAGGTCTCTCAGTGTTTCTGGGTTCCTTTGCCCATTGCTACTGCTTCGTTCTTTTCTGGTCATTGTCTAGATGCTCTTCCTTGCTACACTCTGTTCCCTCCTACATTCCTTCAGTCATTTGCTCATTCATTCACTGAGACCCAAGTATACAAAAGCCAGCATGCCAGCCACTCTGAGAAATATGAAATCTAATCTTCAAGAAAGGAAGGATCACCCAGCCATTCACCCGTCCTCAGAACTCACTCCAGAAACAAGAACAAGTGATTGCTCAAGGCGCCTCTTGCTGCACTGAATTTGCAAATTACGGAAGATGTGGTGAAGAGAAATTGCTTCCTCAGGTTTTTCTTGCCTAATAGTCATATTTAATCTCCAATACCCTTTTAAACATCAAGAAGAACAAAAAAGTAAATTAACCCAGATGATCCCAAATCATCAAATATGGGCAGTTTGGTCCATATTCAGAGAACGTGGCCTGATGAATTTGTTTGGTGTCTGTGGAAGGATTTGTGCCACAGTTAGCGATAAAGCACAAAAGAAAGGGTTTTTACATAAAATAGAATCTTATTCAGCCTTTAAAAGGCAGGAAATTCTGACTTGTGCTGCAACATGGACTAAGTGTACAGACACTGTGTTAAGTGAAACAAATCAGCCACAAAAGATGAATTCTGTGTGATTCCACTCATAGGAGGTTTCTAGAGGAATCAAATTCGTAGATTCAAGAAGTAGAATGGTGGTGGGCAGGGCTAGGGGTGGGGACAATGGGAGGTTTAATGGATGGATGGTCGTGATGGTTGTACAACTGTATGAATGCACTTAATGCCACTTCACTGTCCACTTAAAAATGGTGACAGTGATCAACTTTATTTTATATGTATTTACCACGATTAGAAAGAAAAGAAAAGGCTTCTGGCCCATTAATGGTCTGAGCCAATTTTAATCATCTAAAACCAAGTTGAGCTGGTCTGAACCTGGGTCACCAGGATCCAACAAGCAAAGACATTCTGGGCCAATCAAAGGTCGTTTGGGGTCTCCCCAGTACAGGTGAGCTGAGCACACCTGTGTGGGCCTGTGGACACTGGTGTGTGGTCACAGGGCAGTGGGTCTGCACAGCTCTGGGAGGGTCTCAGGAGGAGAGTCAGGATCCAAATGAATCATGAGTAGGACAGCCACGCCCTGAGTGGGAGGGACAGGCCTTCTCTCTCTCCTTCTAGGTCTTGTCCCGTAACAAGTGTGGTCCTACCTCAGCAGGAGTGGCAAGAGATAGCATGGATCCCAAATTATTCTTTTTTCTTTTCTTTTTTATTGTTGACAGTATTACAGATATCCCCCAATTTTCTCTCCCTTTACTCCCCTCTTCCCAGCCCCTGCCCCAACCCAGGCCTTCATTGGGCTCTTTATAGTTGACGTCATACTTAGTGTCATTAAAATACATTTATGTTGTCAAATACACTAGTAAAATAACAGCTACTTCTGTTTTCTCTTCTTATCCTCAACTTTAGAAAAGCAAAATATTCCATTTTGCATATTCATGGAAGTTGACCAGGTAGATTTGACAGAAGCTAACAGGATGGTTGGGTGTCTTCTGTACATTTTAGCTGCTTAAGCTTGTTTTTCCAACCGTGAATCACAGGACTTGGTGTTAGCATTTGAAGTCTTAGTTCTCTTGAGTCTGAACTTAGGTGTTTGTTATTTAGGACCCGTAACATTGAAGTAGAGAAATTCTCATCCTGGGGAGCAGAGTGGGGTCATAGCAACTTGATGCGGGAACGGTGCCCGTGGAGATGAGGGGAACTTAAATACAGAAAACACCCCTGGAAAGGGAATTCCACTATCAGGGTTGGTGTCCTTTTGCCTTTCACACCTCGTTTCATTCACTTTTCACGTCAGGCTAGTTTTCTCGGAATATGTGTGCAGGGCTCAAGGCTGGGTGTGCGACGGTCAGGGGACATGGGAAATGCTGGCCTGAGCCTGCTACAGGGTCGAGAGATTGCTTCTGCCTCGAAGCGTCGCTGTTATTGAAATGCTCACACGGGGCTTCTCACCTTTGAATTATCAGGGAGCTGGTAGGGGGGGGGGTGGCGTGCAGCGTTTGCAGCAAAGTCATGGAATCTGGGGCACAGCAGCCAAGCTGGCTGCACCCACAGTTTTAGAAAGGGGTGGTGCCCGTTTTCTTTGAGAGGGAACAAAACCAAACACAGGGCTGTGGTCCTGCAGCGCGCTTTGCTTGCGTGGTGGGACTCCATTCCCCGGAGTGCAAGGTCTGATGTGTGAGCAGCCGTGAGCTCTTTCCCCCGGTGTCTGAGCGTTTTACATTCCCATCGGCAGTGCCCAAGGGTAGAAAGATTTACAGCCTCTCAAAAGCTGCCCTGATGGTTTGGCCTCCGGGCTCACCTCTTCGCCCCTCAGGCGTGATCACGCAGGGACTGCCTTTGCACACACACCTGTGTGTTTGTGTCCAAGCGGGCCCCAGAGAGGGTGCGAGGCTGGCAGGATCAGAGTCCCACCTCCGTGCTGGATTTCACGTGCGTCTTCCTGTTCTGGAGGGTCACCCAGTGCGACACAAGACACACAGCAGGTGCTGGCTTGGGACTGTCCTTGGGACTCAGCCTTTGGACGGATGCTGCTTCCTGGAGGCTTGAAACACAAAGGCCGGTTTAGAAAAATGTGGGTCTGCCCTTGCGTGCTGGGCTGGGCACCCCAGTACCGCCCACCCCTTCATGCCTCCAAGAGGAGAGCGAATGATGAAGGACGTGCCAGGTGGTGCCAGGGGTCAGAGGTGGTGGAGATTTCGGTAGACAAGGCACAGAGAACAATGCCAGGCCCTGACTGTGCCACTTGGAGTTTCCCTGGAGGGGACAGCAGATTTAGCAAGTAGCGACGAGATGCCCAGTTCAACGTGGATTTCAGATAGACAATGAAGAGCTTTTTAGTGTACTTATTATGTTCCATGATTTCGTGGGGGGCAGGGGAGTCTGGGAGGGAACCCTCCCGTTCACAGGCCTGCCCAGAGATTCAAACAGACAGACCCACTGGCTCATTTCCCAGTGGATTTTGTCATAATTCTTTTATTTATTTTATTTTATAAGTTTTTGTTATTGATTTTTGAGAAAGAGGAAGGGAGGGAGAGATAGAGACACTGATGAGAGAGAACATTGATTTGCTGCCTCCTGCCTGCCCCCCCACTGGGGATCGGGCCCACAACCTGGGCATGTGCCCTGACCAGGAATTGAAACGGCGACCTCTTGGCGCATGGGTCGACGCTCAACCTCTGAGCTACACTGGCCGGGTGTTGTCATGATTCTTTTAAACAGATCAGCTTTGATCAGACATGGCCACCCCCATGGGGATAACCATTACAAGAATAAATTCTGTATCTGAGCTCCCATTCTTCTTCAGGTAAATATCACGGGGGTAACCTGAATCGTAAGAAGGAAAGAAAAAGAACAACATTGTCATTTTTTCTGAGCCACCTCTAGATCAGGGAGGTTGAAGGCTTGCGGGAGCTGTCCAGGGTGCTGAGCCAGACCTTTAGTCTGACCCTGCCGGTTTATGACCTTGGCTGGATCCTGTGTGGAGTACCCGTCACACAGAGAGTCCCAGCTGACCCCTCCTGAGTTGGACGAAGGAAGAAGGCGCCTTTGTTGGAATATTCAATGAGTAGGGATGATTAACGCCTTTGAAAGCAGGGAACGTGGAATGATTTCCAGAGAAGGCTGTCACCTCACTGATCACTCCTCCGCCCTGGGATTTCTCTGATGCGGAGTCACCTGTGAGGGGAGGTAGGACAGTCCCCCTGGGGAAGTTGTGCCAGCCTTGGCTGTGAGCTGCTGCTCTGTGTCACCAACCCGCTCATCATTCAGGAGGAGGCTGGGAGACATTCGGCGTTTCCCGTGGATGCCATGAGCACGAGAGGTGTGCGCTCGTGGGCTGTTACTTTATGCAAAGCGATGGGGTTGCAGTGCTGTGTTTCCAGTGAAGTCAAGCAGGCAAAGTCAGAATTGCCACTTTCCAAAACCCTGGCTTTAGTGTCACCAACGGGAGCCAAGATGTTTATTAGAACAATTTATTCAAATTAGTCTGTTTTTATTACAGGCAGGCCATCTCAGCCCCGAACAGCTGTCCCTGGTCCTGGCAGGTAATGGCCAGTCTGAGCCACATGTTCTTGTTGTTTCCAGAGCTCCGTGGGGGCCCTGGGCGGGCCATCCCTGCCATGTTAGCACAGTCCACTTCCCATGTTCCACTCGCCACCTTCCCTGGGGGATGGCATCATGGTTACCCAGAGAGTCGTACGGCCCTGCTTGTCCTGTGGCCGAAGGGACCAGAGCTGCCCTGGCCAGCGTCCTATTTTTAGAAGGAAAGCATAAAGGTATTTAAATAGCATCTTTATCTAAGACGCCAGGAGCCCCGGGTCCACGTGGGCCTCTAACCTTGTTCATTTCAGATGCTACGTCTCGTGCCCCCTCCCTCCCCGGAGATGCACATTCGAGCAGCAGATGGGATCTCCCGAGGAGAAGTAGCACACGCCCACTCTGCTGCCTCCTTGCAAACAGCCCTGCTTCCTTAGTGTGAGCTGCGGTTGTCATGGCGACGAGTGGTCGGGAGGGAGTTTGAGAAAATGCTGATGCGGAGGGAAGGCTTGAGCCCATAGAAGTTTGGGGGGGGGTCGCCATGATAAGTGGACCTGCGACCATGTGTCACCCTAGAGGGAGCACCTCTCCCGTTTGTCACGGGCACCGAGCGCCGGGTGAGTGGCTGTCCCGGTGTTGCCTCCTCCCCCGTGTACCTAGCACCCTGCTGAGACCGTCACGCTACATCTATGGTGCTGCCTCTACCAGAGACACCCGGCTCCAGCCCAAGCTGCCACGTTCACAGAGGGTGTCTCAGGCCGTTCAGGCTGGTGGGGTGCTTACAAACGAGGACATTTGTTGCTCACTGCTCTGAGGCTGGGTGTCCAAGGTCACGGAGCCAGCAGACCGGTGTCTTGTGAGGACCTGGTCCACAGAGGCCGTCTTCTCGCTGTGTCCTCGCATGGCGAAGGGTCTCGGGCTCTCAGAGGTCCCTTTCCAAGGGCATGAATCCCATTCCCGAGGGCTCCACCCTCACGACCACATCAAATCCTAATCACCTTTCAAAGGCCCTCCTCCCCAATCCCACCACTTGGAAGGTTAGTTTCAACTTGGGAATTTGGAGAGATACAGACATTCAGTCTACAGCGGGTGTTGCTGGCCCAGCCGTTGGTTGATTTCCTTGGAGTGTCTAGAGTCTAGAGCCCGTCCATCTGGTTCCCAGTGAGACCGTACTGGCCTTCAGACTATGAATTCGTGAACTCGGCCTAGGGAGGGTCACCAGGTTAGATCTCTTTGAAACAAGAAGGTAAGATATTGCCATGGTCACTAAGGGGGCAGGACAGCAGAGGGGCCTCTGGGCAGGTGTCCTGAATCAGCTTCACTTACGGTGGATGGAAACAGCGTCTGAGGTGACAGCCAGCCCTGGAGTCCCCTTTGGGAGACTTGGCCCGACGTGCTTTGGCCGTTGAGGGAAGAACAGAGCCAGGGGGGCCCTGGGAGAGTTACCTAGGAGCTCGGGAACAAGCCTGGCTCAGCGGGACCCTCGCAGGAGTGGTCCCGGGCCAGGCACAGCCCTGCGGGGGCGGGGGCACCGTCAGCTCAGCTGAGTCAGCAGAGGTTCACTGGGGGCAGCCCCAGGGCATCAGAGGAAGGATGGGTTCACTCCAGGGAAGGAGGGCTGTGCAGCGTGGGGGATCATCGAAAGTCTAAGAGCCCCACTTGGGGACACGCTAACCCTCCTAGAGCAACTGAGTGAAGTCAAGGGTCATGGCAGTGACTGCTTGCTAAGCCTGTGGGAGCCTGGCCACTAGTACCTGTTTCCTCTCCTGTACAGCAGGGATGGGACGGCCCATCCCCGTGGTAAAGGGTGTTACGCACAGCGTTAACTTATGCATTTACAAATAAATACAACGTGTAATATATTTATACTATAAGTGTAAACTTATTTATAAATAACTCACCATCATCTGTGTCGTCCTCATCATCTTCATACTGTTGCTGCTTGACCATTTATTTCCAGAAAGTTCTGGACTTGACTTAGGCTGGTTTACCAGAGCCCCCTTGGGGATTTGGACAGTGATTTTAATGTTATGGGTCTGGCTTCCCTCTGCTAGATGGTACAAAGGAATACATAGAAAAATATTTATATCCCTAAGCTTTACATTTTATTGAATTGAAGTAAAAGGAATTTTAATGTGGTGTCATCTTTAAGATTTACGTCAAGTCCTTGGGGCATTTTATTTTATTTTATTTTTTTTTATCCTCACCTGAGGACATTTTTCTATTTTTTGTTCAGGTAGAGTGGGAGGGGGAGAGAGGAAGAGAGAGAGAAACATCGACGTGAAGGGACACATCGAGTGGCTGCCACCCGCACGACCAACCAGGGCCGGGGACAAACTGCAACCGAAGTACATGCCCTTAGCGGGAACCGAACCCGGGTCTCTCCGGACCGCAGGCCGACGCTCTAACCGCTGAGCCAAACCAGCCAGGGCAAGAATTCAGTCATTTTAGAAATAGGATTTTAACTCTTGGACACAGTGGATGGGAAGGGAGGCTGGTGAAGCTGCTGTAGAAGTTTGGGGGTTTCTCACAAAATTAAAGAGAGAACCGTATGACCCCGCAGCTCCACCCGGGTGTTTAGCCACAGGGCTGACAATGGTCTCTAACAGAAACCTGCACAGCCATGTTCAGAGAAGCATTATTCACAGTAGACAGAAAGCAGAAACAACCCAAGCGTCCATCGACCGCTGAGTGTATGACCACAGTGTCATCTGTATACACAGTGAGATCTTATTCAGCCTTAAGAGGAAGAAGAGTCTGACAGAGGCTACGTCATGGACGAGCTTTGAGGACGTCATGCTAAGTGAAATAGCTAGACTCCAAAGGACAAATTCTGTCTGATTCCGCTTGTACGAGGCTCCTAGAGTCGTCACGTTGATTGAGACACCCTGGTGATCACAGGTGCTGGGGTGTGGGAACGAAGGTTCGTGTTTGCGGGGACCGTCTCAGTGTGGGAAGATGATGTCCTGGAGATGATGATGGTGATGGATACGCAACCATGTGTAGCTGAACCAGGCACTTAAAGACACTTAACATGGTCCTGGCCGGTTTGGCTCAGCGGTTAGAGCGTCGGCCTGCGGTCCGGAGAGACCCGGGTTTGGTTCCCGCTAAGGGCACGTACTTCGGTTGCAGTTTGTCCCCGGCCCTGGTTGGTCGTGTGGGTGGCAGCCACTCAATGTGTCCCTTCACGTCGATGTTTCTCTCTCTCTCTCCCTTCCTCTCTCTCCCTCCCACTCTATCTGTACAAGAAATGGAAAAATATCCTCGGGTGAGGATAAAAAAAAAAAAAAAAAGACACTTCACATGGTCCTGGCCGGTTTGGCTCAGTGGTTAGAGCGTCGGCCTGCAGTCCAGAAAGATGCTTAACGTGCATAAATCTTGCATTATGGGTGCTTTACCACAATTAAAAATAGTAAGTCAATGCCATTAGAAAACATGATGCAAAGAACATTTTAGAAGTAGCCAGGCAGACGTCGTAATGAAAGAGAAGTTGCATCAGTTTAGATCGGTGTGCATGTACACACACGTGCACACGCAGGCAGTTCACAGATCTGGGTCAGACTGCACCTCCAGTTCTGCAGCTTGGTCGATTGTTCTGACGGGAGAATTCCATCTCCCCTTCTCTTCCCGGCCTCCAGGTCTGCGAGGGTTTGGAGCAGCTGAGGAAGCAGCAGCGCTCAGATCTCAACGGGCCCGTCGATAACAACAACGTCCCGGAGGTAATTTTCCCACAAATGCCAGTTCTGGCCCAGGGCCCCAGTGTCGGGGCCGCCCACCCTGCTGTGGGCTGCTCGGTCTCCACAATGTTCTCATCCCACCCAGAGCCTTCGGGGAGGGAGTCCAGGTCAGGCAAAGCTGAGTGTCCCCGTCACGGGAGGAGGCGAGGGCGGCTGGCCCTGCTGACTCAGGCTCGCACCCTGTGTGTTCACATGTTGGTGACAGCATATCGGGGGTTGTAGGTGCTCCCAGATTTGACTGCAGCTTCCTCTACCCATTATCTGACATGTTCTGAACCCGAGTGGTACTGCTGACATTTGGGGCAAGACCAGCCAGGGGCTGTCCTGTGCACCGTGCGGTGTTTACAAGCACCCCTGGTCTCTACCCATGCGGTGCCAAGTTGCGACAACCAAAAATGTCTACAGATGTTGCCAGATGTCCCCACAGGGAGCAAAGTCATCCTGGTTGAGAACCACTGTTCTTTTCTTTCTTTCTTTTTTTTTTCTTATCCTCACCCGAGGATATTTCTCCATTTTTTGCACAGATAGAGTGGGAGGGAGAGAGAGAGAGAAACATCGACGTGAAGGGACACATCGAGTGGCTGCCACCCGCACGACCAACCAGGGCCAGAGACAAACTGCAACCGAAGTACGTGCCCCTAGCGGGAACCGAACCCGGGTCTCTCCGGACCGCAGGCCAACGCTCTAACCGCTGAGCCAAACCGGCCAGGGCCTGTTCTTTTCTTTTAATCTTCACCCAAGGATATTTTTTCTATTGATTTTTAGATAGAGTGGGAGGGAGGGAGAGAGAGAAAAGCATCGATGTTAGAGAGACACATCGATTAGTTGCCTCCCACACAACCCAACCAGGGCCGAGCATCAAATCTGCAGCCCAGGTACATGCCCTTGACTGGGAATCGACCCCAAAACCCTTTGATCCTTTGGCCGACGCTCTAATTGCTGAGCCATACTGGCCAGGGCAAGAGAACCATCGTTCTTAACCAACAACATAATTTAAGAGGTGATCCCATGTAAACCAACACCACCATGATGGAGGTTACTAAAATGAGGCTGAAAACAAGTTCGCCCCTTTTCTGGATAACATCATTTGGGTGAAATTTATAACATTGATGGTTAGCAATGGCCTCGCATGGGGTGGGGTGCTGTTCCCTTTGTCTTGCTTTTACAGCCATGCCCTGGTCATTCTCATGCCCACCGGTTGGAGAACCACTGGGTGGGATGGTCTCTAGGTCCCCAGGTGATAGTTGGTGCTGGCCTTCTGTACCTCGTAATTAATTCCTCAGAATTATGGGAACAAGTTTTCCCCCTGGAAGTAGATTATACGTGCCCCTACCATGCTCCACGGTGCCTGAACGAGACCAGATTACCTCCTGGGGATGCCAGTCAGTCACGGGATTAGCCTGTCACATGATGCCACTCATCACAGCCTCGGTTGTACGGGCCACCTGCTCGTAACTGTTACTCTTTTTTTTGCCCAACAGACAAAGAAGGTGGCATCCTTTCCGAGTTTTGTGGCTGGTAAGTGGCTCTGAACTTTCTCTTTCAGGGCTAGTTGCGTTTTCTGTCAAAGCAAATGGTCCTGGTACTTTTTTGGAGGAGGGGGTTTCTCCTGCAGTGTTTAGAGAGCACACCTTGGAGGTGGAGACAGTGCTAGAATAAGGCAGGGTCCCTGCATATTTGCTTACTTGAAGGTTACAGGCCCTTATCAGGTATATGTGTGTTGGGGGGGGGGGGTCCAGTTAGTCAGTGCAAGGTAGACCAGCTAGACCGTCGCATCCAATTACACCCTCAGTCATGGACTCACCCAGGACGCTGTATATTCCTGTCTCCTCTGTCATAGGTTAAGTGACCATAGAAGCAAGGACTTATTTATATCCATTTTTGTGCCAGTGCCACACTGTTTTGATTATTGTAGCTTTGTGGTACACACTATGCACATGACATTTGAACTCATCTCTAGTACTCCATTTGGTCAGCATAAATAGATTTAGATGTGTTTGAAAATTGCTTTTATTCACTAGTAGAGGTTAGTGAAGATTTTTGTGACTAGTGCTTGGATCAAGACAAGGGTTAGAAATTCCTGTGACACTTTCTGTTTTCCCTCTGCACACCCCAGACCCTCTCTGCAGAGGGAACCTTCCTGTGCACCCTTTCAGCACATTTCTGGACAAACCTACGTCCAGATGTTGTACTTAAAACAGATGTTGAACTTGCCTCGTGGGTCTGCACTTTGCTTTTTTATTTCTTTTCTTCTTCTTTTTTTTATCCTCACCCAAGGATATTTTTTCCATTGATACATTTTTTTTAGAGAAAGTGGGAGGGAGGGAAGGGAGAGGGAGAGGAGGAGAGAGAGAGCGAGAAAGAGAGAGAAACATGGACGTGAGAGAGACACATCGATTTGTTGCCTCCCACACATACCCCCAACCAGGGCCAGGGATCGAACCGACAACCAAGGTACATGACTGTGAATGGGAATCAAATCCAAGACCCGCGGGTGCATGGGCCGATGCTCTAACTACTGTGCTACATCAGCCAGGGCTTCATTTCTTTTCTTTTAACGATTAAAAGAAAAATGCCCAGCCGGCGTGGCTCAGTGATTGAGCATCGACCCATGCACCAAGAGGTCATCGGTTCGATTCCCAGTCAGGGCACAAGCCCAGGTTGTGGGCCCAATCCCCACTGGGGGCATGCAGGAGGCGGCCAGTTGATGTTCTTTCTCATCGATGTTTCTCTCTCTCCCTCCCACTCTCAAATCAATACAGAAAAAAAAAATTGTTTTTAATTTAAAGATTAAAAAAAATGCATTGATTAATTTGAGAGAGAGACAGACAGACATTGATTTATTGTTCCACTTACTGGGACATTCATTGGTTGTCTCTTGTATGTGCCCTGACCAGGGATCCAACCTGCAACCCTGGCCTATTGGGACGATGCGCCAACCAACTGAGCCACCCAGCCAGGGCTGCTGTTTCGTTTCTTAGTAGATCCTGGAGACAACATCTATTGACCCAGCTAATTGTCTGAGTGGCCAGGGCCCGTCATGGCATCAGGTGTCTTAAACTCCGCGCCTTGCTCTTACGCACTCGATGAGATGGCTTGGGTGCAGGGTGCTGCCTCGCTCCCGTCTCCCGGTGTCTGCTGTGTGAGCCCGGGGTGTCCGCAGGCCGCAGCTGCAGGCTGACGGCCACCGCAGTGACCCGATCTAAACTTCCACCGAAGGTCCCCAGAGCTGAGGTGTGTTCAGGTGACGCCCAGGCCTCCTGGCTGTGTGCGTGGCTTTCTGCCGTGGTTTAAAGGGCACAACTGTTGCAGACAGTCGTTTGGAAAACTGGTCCCAAATCTGGAGTTGGTTGTCACGGCTCAGATGACAGCCTGCCACTCTCTGAGCTCCCAGTGCCTGAGCAGCCTGGGTGGGGAGGCCCAGACTTGCGGGACACCGAGGTGACCAAGTGTGCGAGTCGCAGAGCCTGAGCTGCGTCCCACCCGCGCCCTGCCACCCGCTGTCCAGCACAGGAGCCGCCGGCCACACGTGGCTGTGTGTGCATGAACACTCAGAGCTGGGCGGCTCAGGTCTTCAGGTGCCGTGGTGGAGGGGCTCAGAGCCACATGTCACTCCTGTCCTGAGCAGTGTGGAGACAGAACAGTCCTCCCCGTGGCGGGACGTCCCGGTGCTAGGGCCACAGCTGCCAGCCTGACCGAGTGTGGGGGGTGGGAGGACCAGGAGCCTGCAGCACCGAGCCGAGGAGGCTCAGGAGGATCGCAGGGTGACAGCAGTTCCCATCACCACCCTGAGTTCTAGGGGCCCCGGGGCAGGTGTGGAAATGCTGTGTGCAGGGAGTGGGAGCCCTCTGGGATGGCAGCCCCGGGCTGTCACCTGGAGGTGACGGAGGTCCCTCGTGTGACAGTTTGCATGGGGTGTTCTGGCCGCGTGGTGGTGGCACGGTGGGGGAGCCCAGCGCCCCGCCTGCTGCAGACAGCCCGTCTTCGTCCCTGACCCGGGGCGTGGCCGTCCTGTGGGGCAGCGCTAACTGTGCTCCTTCAGTGCCAGGGCCTTGCGAGCCAGAGGACCTCATTGACGGGATCATCTTCGCCGCCAACTACCTGGGGTCCACCCAGCTGCTCTCGGAACGGAACCCGTCCAAAAACATCAGGATGGTGCAAGCCCAGGAGGCCGTCAGCCGGGTCAAGGTGGGGTGGGCTCGCGGGGAGCCTGGGTGGGGGCGGGCAGGACACGCACCGTGACCAGCTCTGACCCACAGCCTTGGATGGGACGGTGCCGGGCTGGGCACACGGGCAGCAGGCTCCTTAGTGAGGGCTGCCACCGGGCCACCCAGAAGTAGGACGTTGAGGACGACGCTGACTGGCGTGCAGTCTGAATCCCGGGCGCAGCCTGGGGCCTGCACAGCCGTCCAGGTGCTGCTTGCAGACGGGGAGCTGACCTCACGGTTCAGTTCGATTCGTGGCGTCAGGAAAAGCTCGGGCATCCTCACAGCTCCGGGTTGGTCGCCCGAGTTTGGAGGCCGGGTGCAGCTGGGCAAGAAGATGAGGCCACGTCCGCAAAGCTGATGGGGTCGGGGTGCGGTGGTGTGGGGGTGCTGCTGCCCTGCGGGGTGAGAAACCGGACACACCGAGCTCTGTTAGCAGAGGGAAGGGGGTCCCAGGCACGAGCCCCGCAAAGGCAGCCCGGAGCCTGCTGTTCTGCCCTGGAGCCCGGCGGCCGACCCCTCGTGGCCCCGCTATTAGGAACCTCCAGCACTTGAGGGCCGTGTGCCCCTCGAGGTGGTGGCTGCTTCTCTGTCCCTGGGCACGAGGTCTGAGCGCTGGGGTGTTGACCGTAAAACGAAATAACTCTGCTGCCCCTTCCTTCTCGGCAACCACCATTCTTCCTTTCTTTACATGCTGTTCAGAGGATGCAGAAAGCGGCTAAAATCAAGAAAAAAGCGGTGTGTGGGGCTGGGGGGCTGCTTGTGCTTCTGTGGCTTGTCCTGTGCGGGGGCGGGGGTCCCACAAACAGATAACATGGCAATTGGCATGTCCTCTTCCCTTGTGGGTAAATGCTAGATTTTGGATGAAACCATGGATATATTTTTTAACCGCCCTCAGACAGAAGAATTTAATCTTTGCCCTTTTTAATAAAAAAAAATTTTTTTGATATTATTATTGATTTTAGAGAGAGAGGAAGGGAGAAGGAGAGAGATAGAAACATCGATGAGTGAGAACATCGATTGGCCGCCTCCTGCAGGCCCCCCACTGGGGATCAGGCCCACAACCTGGGCATGTGCCCTGACCGGGAATCAAACCAGGTGCATGGGTCATGCTCAACCACTGAGCCACACCGGCTGAGCTCATTGCCCATTTTTTTAAATCTTCACCTGAGGGTATTTTTCCATTTATCTTTAGCTAGATTGGGAGGGAGGTGCGGGGGGGGGGGGAACAGAGATAGAAACATCAACGTGAGAGAGATCCATCAACTGGTTGCCTCCCGCATGACCCCGACCAGGGCCGGGGATGAACCACAACTGAGGTATGTACCCTTGACCAGAATTGAACCCACGACTCTTTGGTCTGCAGGCTGACGCTCCAACCACTGAGCCAGACTGATCAGGGTACTTATTGCCCTTTTTAAAAAAAAAAAATTTTTTTTAAGCCTGGCCAGTGTGGCTCAGTGGTTGAGCATTGACCCTGCACCAAGAGGTCGTTGGTTCGATTCCCGGTCAGGGCACATGCCCAGGTTGTGGGCCTGATCCCCAGTGGGGGGCGTGCAGGAGGCGGCCAATCCATGTTCTCTCTCATTGATGTTTTTATCTGTCTCAAATCAGTAAAGAAAAAATATGTTTTAAAAAACCAAAAATTGTTTAAGTGTCTGTACACTGGCATGTGCCAGAACATGGTTAATGCTGGGATGTTACTGTTTTTCACACAGATGTTTTTAAACGTGGCAATCGGTAAGTCCACGTGATCTGTTTAGTTGCTGGGCCTCCTGTAGAGAATTAATTAAATCGTTCAGATATTTAAAGACTCATTAAGTTTAATTTACTAAATCTGGTTGATGAGAAGTTCCAGTTTGCCCATGAGATGCTTTCTTTATTGAAAAGTCTCTGGAGCGTGGACAGACTTTCAAAAATTGGTTTGATCTTCAGTCCTTGTTTGTAAACCTGGTCGTTGGGTAAATGCTGAGCCCTCTCTCCCCGCCCTCCTGATAGAGCAGAGGTTTAGTCTTCCATCCCCCCGGGACGTCATTTTCTGGGGTGCGGCGCAGGACCCTTCTGGGGGCTCCCCTCCCCCCACAGTGACACTTCCCTGCCTGTGGACGGCAGCCTGTCCTCATGTCTGGGCGCAGGCAGATGGGGCTCAGAGCAGCCTCAGCGGCAGCCAAGGCAACAAATCATCTCCAGGAAGGGCTGTCCTTCCTTCCCGGCGGGGAGATGCTCAGGGTCACTGCCAAGAGCCCCTTTTCTGGTCTGCCCACAGCTGATGATGAGAGGTGCTCTGTGAACCTGAGCCCCGGGAGTGGGGGGTGTCCCCAGCAGAGAGCCACCCCACGCACAGACCCACTGGTGACCAGGGTCAGGGCCCCCATCCACAGACGTGCCCACCCATTGTCTGGTGTCCCCTGTAGGATCTGCATTGATGCTGCTCCCCACTTCCCCAGCGGGGAGTATGCCGGGAGACCTTGCCCGCCCCGTTCGTGGTCGGGGTTCAGCTTCATACGTCCCCTCTCCAGCTCGAGTGCAGCTCACGCTTCCTCCAAAACTGTCGGAAAACTGTCGGGCCACCGGCAGAGTTTCTGCTCTAGTTCTGTCCAGACCTGCTTTCCCCAAGAAGGTTCTGGCAACAACCCAGAACCACCTTCCCAAACGTCTGCATGACAGCAGGAAGCCCGGTTTTGAAATCGAGGGAAAGTGATCCCTCCACGGTCCTGCAGACTGGTCTTCAGCCGCATGTTTTGGGTTCCCTGGTCCGGGTCGTCATTTGAGAGCAGGTGACCGGCGGTGGGCCGGACGCCCGGGAGCCCTTTGCCTTGAACACTGAGCGAAAACACGGGTCTGTCGTCTTAGCGTGGGGCCCCTTGCAAGTCACAATCTCTGAGGAATTGTCAGCAGGGGCGGTTTTGATTCCAGATTTTCTAGCGAGGAATTAAATCGCAGTTTCCACGCTCTGGAAGGGAAGATAGAGCGCCACAGGCTCCCGAGGGGCCGCAGAGACTCATTTACTGCAGTCAGCAAACCAAAGGCACTGATGTGTTATCTCCGCTGTGCAGAAGCGATTAGGGTTCCCGCAGATGCACAGCCAGTGAGAGGCTGTCCTGGTTTCGGGGGCAGACCCTGAGTCGTTCTCTCAGCTTCCGGAACCTTCCGTGTGCACATAACTCATGGCCCGACGATGAGCATCCTCCAGGAGGTGACACGGGTGCTGTGTGACAGCGTCTTCCGGCCTGTCCTGCGTCAGAGCGCAGCACGCGGTCCAGTCGGGTCTTGCTCCCATTGGGGTGTTTGGAAAACGGGGACCAAGCCTGCTGGGGGTGGGAGGGTGGGCGTGATTGTGACTGTTTCAGTCGGAAGAAAATGCTGACATTTTAATCCAGCGTCTTCGGAAATCCCTTCCCCATTTCCTGGGGATGCGTAGAATCAACGCGGAGGAATGGGGCCCAGGGACACAGACCACGTCTTTGCCGGGCTTGATCCCCGTGGCTGCAGACACTTTTCCGAGCGACAGCCTGCTCTCCGGGCGGCTGGGCGCCGTGCACAGGCCCCGCTCCCCCCGTGCTCATCGCCGGAGCGCCCTCCCTCCTCCCCTGCAGACCGGCTGCTCGGAAGGCGCAGGCGTCAGCTGCTCGCGCCGGAGCGCGGGTCCCTTTAGGGGTGCTCGGGCCCTTCGGAGTCTTGTGGGCTTTGTTCGGGCTGTTTCTTTTGATCTGTAACAGTGTCCACTGTCCTCCCCTAGAGTTCCGAGGGGGACGCCCAGACTCTGGCGGAAGTGGACCTCTTCATCTCCACCCAGAGGATCAAGGTGTTAAATGCGGACACACAGGTGAGCCTTTGAAGACGGCTGTTCAAGTTCGTGTAAATGAACGATGGACGCCCCACGCGGGGACCCCAGGACACGGTCTGGCTGCATGGGCACCCTGGGCGTCTCTCAGGCCAGGGCGGCGTGACAGGGAGACTCCTGTCCGATGACAAAAGCCATGGACAGTGACGGACTTGCCAGGGGCTGAGGGGTTTGAGTGGCGGCGGAGACCCATCGATGGGGCCGGTGAGCTGCCTCGGTGCCCCTGACCCAGCCCGGGCTGCCTGGACCCCTGACCCCTCATCTGTGGGAAACACTGGCCGCCAAGCTTCCCTCCTCCACTGGGCAGGAGTCTGGGCCAGGCACGTGCTTTGCAGGGAGGGGACCCTTCTCCAAAGCCATGGTCGTCTCTGCTCAGGTGGGTCAGGCTCCTCGGGGACCAAGAGCCCCACCCAGACTGGAGCAGAAATCACCACCCTGACGTGCTCTGTGCTCAAAAGCAGTGATTCCCAACCTGGGGCAGTTTGTCCCCCAGGGGGCATTTAGCAAGGGCTGGCGATCGTTTATTTAGAGGCTGTGCTTTGGGGAGGTGGTGGGTACTGGCTTCCGGGCAGGAGGCCCCTTCACAGTGACCAATGGTCCGGCCCCAACCGGCAGTCAGGTTGAGGCTGAGCACTGTGAACTCCATGCTCTTTTTTTAAAAAAAATGTTTTTATTGTTTTTTGTTTTTTTTTTAAGAGGGGAAGGGAGAGATAGAGAAACATCAATGTGAGAGAAAAACATGGATTGGCCACCTCCTGCACGGCCCCTTCGGGGGGTCAGGACCCAGGCATGTTCCCCGACGGGGAATTGAACCGGGACCTCTCAGTCCGTGGGATGACGCTCCGTCCGCTGAGCCACACCGGCCGGGCTCGAGTGTTCGTGGCTGGCTTGCTGCCCACTGCGCTCCCTCATGTGGGCCCTCACCCTCTGCCCACAGGAAGCCATGATGGACCACGCCTTGCGCACCATCTCCTACATCGCCGACATCGGGAACATCGTGGTGCTGATGGCCCGGCGGCGCATGCCCCGCTCGGCCTCCCAGGACTGCATCGAGACCACGCCGGGGGCCCAGGAGGGGAAGAAGCAGTACAAGATGATCTGCCACGTGTTCGAGTCTGAGGACGTGAGTAACCCCGGTGTGGGCCCCGCGGGACCCCGGGACCCCGGGCTCCTCGGAAGCCGTGCGGCAGTGCTGGGCACCATCACGGGCAGAGACTGTGAACACGGTTTTGTTTCGCTTTATGCAAGTTCTGCAGGGGCCATTTCTAACCTGAGCCGTAGTTAAAGGCACCGGGGAGCTGGCTGGCTGCAGAAGGCCCCCCTACACACACACACCTTTCCGCCTGGCGCAGAGCAGCCCTTGGCCGACTCTGCTGCCGTCAGGACGCACGCTGTCGCCTGGCAGGGCCGCGTTGAGGGAGGCGCAGCCGCACCTGAGTCTGGCTCTGCCTTCGCTCAGGGCCACTCCGTTCGCTCAGGGCCACTCCGGTCTTCACAGGTTAAAAAACGATTCTGGCGTTTAGGATGCGGTAGACTCGCCAGGGGGCAGAAAGCCTCGGATTCCCCCTTGATGGGGTGCAAGCCCCTTGCTGAGCCTGGCAGTGGGAGAGACAGCGGAGAGGGAGCTGCAGGGCCAAGCAGGGAGCTGGGGGGCAGGCACCGGGCCTCCTGCTGCCCCCTGCAGGCGGGTCTTGCTAATGCTGAGTGCTTCTGGCTGTGGCCAGAGGACAGTTTTTAGAAAAGCCTCTCTCCTCCCTGAACACTCGGAAGGGTCACTTGTTCACATGCGGACTTGAGGGTGTCTCAGGGTGAAGGGAGCCATGCTCTCAGACCACCCTTCCCAGCCCGGGCACCTCGGTCAGATGGAGATGGACCCTGAGGCCTGGGTGCGGTGGGGCGGGTTCTGGCCTCCCGGTCCCCTCCGCCCTGCCCCCTCCCCCCAGGCCTGATTTCCAGCTTCTGCTGGGGCCTCAGCAGTGCTCTTAGCTGTGCCAGCCGGTGGCATCCCCTGGTGGTCCCTGGGCGCCACCTGGTGGTCCCTGGGCTCTGTGCCTCTGCCCCTCTGGGCAGCAGCACCCAGATGCTGGTCTGGGGAGGGAACTGGGCTCGTTGCGCTGAGCGAACATGGGCTGGCCCTTCCTGGGGTGTGCCCAGGTCCAGAAGGGGAGGGCGGGTCAGTCTGCGATGCGCACTGTGTAAGGAAAGCCTCCGGGCCCTGCCAGCCTCGTCCCAGGCCCGGCTCGCCGCCCCTGAATGAGGCAGTGGGCGTGGTCACAGGGGGACTTCGCTGGACAGGCCAGAGCTCGCGTTTTCACTTGCTTTCGGGTCCCGTTACCCCGAGGCTTGCTGGGGGTGCCCATTGCTGAGGCCCCCTCGATGGCAGCTGGGGGACAGTGGCAGGGGAGGTAGACCAGAGCTGCTGGGTGGGAGGAGGCCCGGCTGGCCCCGGGTTCTGCTGCTGGGAGACAGGGCCGATGGGCAGACCACCAGCAGCATCTGTGACGCTCCCGAGAACACAGCTCAGGTGTCCTGGGACGGAGACGGGTGGGAAGGAAGTGCAGTGGCCACCAAGGGAGCAGCGCGACCTCGGACGTGCAGGTTCTTGCAGACTGTTTGACCCCATGCTCTGTCCTGGACCGCCTAGGCCTTAGAGCGGCTCAGGTGGGGCGGTCAGGACCAGGTCCGCACAGGTCCTGGAGCAGGAAGTTCACCCCACGGAGGGGTGTTGGTGGAAGACAGCTGTCAGTGGAAGAGGGCCCCCAGCTCCTCTCGAGGGCCCCGTGCACCCCGCGCTGCTGCGGAAGCCCCTCTGAGGCGGAGCCGTGTGCACGCTGGTCGCTAAGGCTGCCCCTCCCCCAGGCCCAGCTGATTGCCCAGTCCATCGGCCAGGCCTTCAGCGTGGCCTACCAGGAGTTCCTGCGGGCCAACGGCATCAACCCCGAGGACCTGAGCCAGAAGGAGTACAGCGACATCATCAACACCCAGGAGATGTACAACGATGACCTCATCCACTTCTCAAACTCGGAGAACTGTAAGGAGGTGAGCGGAGCCGGGGAGACTCCTGCATGAGCCGCCGCAGCCGCGCCCAGCTCGCTCCAGGTCAGCTCGCACGCAGAGGGCCCGAGCAGGCCGCGTGGCCTGGGCACAGACCCGCCTCCACCGCCACCGCAATGTGCCCAGACCTGCAGCTTGTCCTGCCCGGGAGCTGAGCAGTGTGTGAGATGAGGTGCTCTTCTAACAGAGAAGCTGTCACACTCGGTCTTCATGACCTTGAAATGGGCCCTTAATGCTGCTGTTACCCCCCAGCGGGCACCCAGCACACAGAGAAGCCTCTGGGAGGCCTCTTGTCAGCAGGGACCTTGGGGCAGCTGCCAGGAGTGAACACCGGGGTCTCCTGGGACAGGGGCTGATGCCCTGGGGGTCCCCTGGACGCCGGCTGCTGAATTATCTGACAGAGTAACCCTTGAAGCCGAGAGGAAATAAGAAGGACTTTTCTAGACAGAAGCAAACCGGGGTCAGGGTGGAGTCCTGGAGTCTCGAACTCGGAGAACTCGGAGAACCCCCTCCAGGGGTTGGGAGGCCGAGGGAAGCAGCACCAGGCAGAGGCTGGGCTGGGCTGGGCTGGGGAGGCAAGGCCGGCATGGTTCCCAGCGCGGCGGGTGGGCCCGGGAGGGCTCGGGAGTCAGCGGGGCCGGGCGGGGTGGCTGCAGCCCCAGCCCCACCTCGGCGCCCCTGACCTGCCGCTGTCCTCACAGCTGCAGCTGGAGAAGCACAAGGGAGAGATCCTGGGTGTGGTGGTGGTGGAGTCGGGCTGGGGCTCCATCCTGCCCACGGTGATCCTGGCCAACATGCTGAACGGGGGCCCCGCCGCCCGCTCGGGGAAGCTGAGCATCGGGGACCAGATCATGTCCATCAACGGCACCAGCCTGGTGGGGCTGCCCCTGGCCACCTGCCAGGGCATCATCAAGGTAGGCGCCCAGGGTCCGACGCGGTGGTCACCAGCCCTCCCCACTGTCCTCGATTCTGAGTTCGGAGACCCGCCTGAGCCTGTGCCACACCGTTGAGGTCAGAGCAGGACCCGCTGCCCGGAGGTGAGAGGCAGGTCGGGTTCACTCAGCTCACTGCTGAGCCACACGGACCCCGGGCAAGGGCTCAGGCCCCACCGATGCAGGGTGACCAAGTCGCCGTGTGCCGGGACCTGCCAGGTGAGCACGTGCGGGGCACCTCCTGGGCAGGCGGAGGGCTGGTCGCCCCTCGTGCGGCCGGGAGGCGGGTCTCACGCAAAGAGGCCCCTCTGAGGGTTTGAGCTGTGATCCTGCAGCTTACAGCACCTGAAGGTCGGGTGTCGGTCTGTGGTCTGTCCCCACCGCCTGTGGGGTTGGTGCTGGAGGCCACTCACTCCTCCGAGCCCGACCCCAGGCGCAGGCCCACCAGGGTGTCCACCGGACAGGCGACCTCAGAAACAGGCGGGCAGGCATGAGACTTAGCTCAGCCAGTGGTGCCCGGGGCTGGGGCAGCATGGGCCTCCCTCAGGGTCATGGTTCCTGAGCACTTGGCCACCAGGCTCTGCTGTGTTCGTGCGTGTGTAGGTCCGTCCACCCCCTCCAGGCAGCTGGGAGCCACCTGCAGGGAGCGGGCGGGAGCCATGGGGAGGCTTGAGCATCCTCACCTCCCAGAACCTCTGCCCGGGGCGCATGTTCTCTGCGCCGGAAGCTGCCTTTGGCTCCAGCTGGCCCGCCTGGGGTGGACACCAGCAGGGCGCTCCGCCCCCACCCCACCCATCCGTCACTGGGAGCTGTGTCCTCTGAGGGGTGTCAGAACAGCCCTTCCCACACGAAGGGTCCCTCTGCATTGCCGGGAACTGGCCGGTGGCTGTGCACCATGTCACAGCCTGGCGTCTGGCTCCGGCAGCTGCTTTTGCCCATAGCAGAGGGCACTCAGAGCACACACGGGTCTGGGAGGGCGGTGCCCTACCCTCGCAGCGGGACACTGAGGCCGGGAGGTGGCTGCCGCCCCAGGCTCTGCCCGTGCCGGTGGCCCCGTCCCCGGGCCAGCGAGGCCGTGCTCCCCTGTGACCCCCGTCTTCCTGCTCCTCAGGGTCTGAAGAACCAGACGCAGGTGAAGCTCAACATCGTCAGCTGCCCGCCGGTCACCACGGTCCTCATCAAGCGGCCAGACCTCAAGTACCAGCTGGGCTTCAGCGTGCAGAACGGAATTGTGAGTCTGCTTCTCTGTCCTTGGCGCCTCTTCCGGGGACCGGGTGCAGGGAGCTGGGGGACAGGCCCACATCTAGCCCCTTGCAGGCCAGGCAGGGAGGGAGGTCCCTCCAGCCCTGCCCTCGCCCCCTTGTGCCGTGATGGCCGCTCTCTGCAGACACCTGCTCAGGGGGAGGCACAGGGTCCCTTCCAGCCTCTGCAGTGTGGCAGCGTCAGACTCACTGTTCAGCCAGCAGGGATCCACGCGTTTGGTCATTCATTCATGCATTCACTCGCCCATTCATTCGCGTGCGTGAGGTTTCCGCCCTGTGTCAGATGCTGTGCCAGGCATGGAGGAGGCCGGAGGGCTTCCAGGAGGAGGTGACGTGGAACTTGAGTGACTGTTGGTCTGTCCCCAAAGCTGTGCCTGTTTCTCAGGCCAGAGTTCTTCGTTGCTAAGTTCCCATTTCCTTTTGGACCTGCACTGGGCCAGGGTGAGTTCCGTTTCCCTGGTTCTGGGAAAACCTTCCAGAACGGCCACGGCGAATGTCGGGTGCCGCAGCGCGGGTCCCCGGAGCTGGGAGACTGCAGCTGGGGTTCGAGGCCCAGCTCTGTCCCGTGTCGGCAGGCTTGCTGAGTAACAGGTGCTCCCCACGCCCCCCTCGCTTGTGGCAGAGATGCTCACGGCAAACGCCCGAGAACCTCTTCCACCTCTGGCTGGGAAATGGTGCTGCTGTGACCGTGGGCGCAGGACACCTGCTTTCTCGTCGGTCTGGCTTCATCGCTGCAAGTGCTGCTAAGCCCCGGTCCATCTGTCTGTCAGTGTTAGGAACCAGGCGGTGAAAGCCGCCCCACGGACCAGCTCTTATCGCGAAGCTGTGGGGCTGGAGGGTGGTGCGGGCACAGATGGCGTTCTGTCACCGTCTCACAGGGAGGTGGTCACTTGTCCCGAGGCTCCCAGCTGGAAGGGCCAGCATGGGCCTGAGGCTGGCTGTCCTGGGGAGCACGCCTGCCCATTGTCAGACACTGCTCAGCCGGGGACGTGGGCGTGGCATGGTGGCACCTGTGAGCAGCGCAGAGGCGACCTGTGTGTATCTCGGCCTGGGGCACCAGTGCCCATGCCCCAGAAGTGCATCCGAGGCCTTGACGGCCAGCGGCCAGGCTCCTCCCACGGAGACCGCGGTGCCCGCTGCCAGAGCTGTACCGGCGCCAGGTTCCCCAGAGCCCCGGAGAAGTTTGCCGACATCTGAGTTGGTCTTGCTCAAGCGCCTTTTCCATTTTCAGCTTCATTACACTCAAAGTACAACGCGTCCGTTTGCAGGCGGGCTCGGGGTGACCCAGTTAACGCTTTTTCTAAACGGCCACCTCCTCTCTCCCCGCGATGCCGTCCAAGAAGTGACGCCGTCTCCAGCCGGGAGTCACCCGCCTTCCTTCTGAGAAGGGCACCCTGTGAAGTCGGCAGCTCTGGGTCCCAGCTGGAGACTTCCGCCCCTCCGCCAGCCTGCCCCCCAAATTCCAGCTGGGGTTGGATGAGAGTGGCTATGACAGGCAGGATCCCCGAGAGGAGGCGGTCACCCCAGGGCGCGGAGGAGTCTTGGGTGTTGCAGAACCTTGCTGTGGAGTGACAAGGACAGCGAGGCGGAGCAGGGCCTGGCCGTCCCGCCCGGGTGTCCACTGCCCACAGCTGGGCCTCCCAACCTCGCAGGGTGTTGACCAGTTTCACCCTTTCTGACTCCAGTTGGGGTTCCCTGCCCTTAGGTATGAGGACCCCTAAGAGGACGTGAGAACCTCAGAGACAGTAGCTGCACAGGCCGCGTGGGTCGGGGGGGCTTCTCCCCCGGCAGGGACAAGAGCGAGTGCCTGGCGGGCGTGGCGGGCACAGGTGCTGACTGGCACCAGTTTTGCTTAGATCTGCAGCCTCATGCGGGGAGGCATCGCCGAGCGAGGGGGCGTCCGCGTGGGCCACCGCATCATCGAGATCAACGGGCAGAGCGTGGTAGCCACAGCCCACGAGAAGATTGTGCAGGCTCTGTCCAACTCAGTCGGAGAGGTGAGCTGCCCCGACCCCGCGGAGGGCCAACGGGCCACCGTTCCGAGTCCCGTCTGCCACCCGCCTGGCGTTAGCTTGGGCTGGAGGGAAAACTGCTTTTCAGGTAGACGAGGCTGAAGCCCTGGGTGGGGCCGGGGAGCAGTCTGCGGCGTTGGGGTGTCCACATCGCCATCCTTGGTGATGACCATGGGGTCATTCTTCCTGTACCCTGAAAACCTTCAGGGATCGGCACAGCCGCTGGCTTTGGGGCCGGAGAGGCCAGGGAGGGAGAAGTGGGGGAGGGAGCAAGAGGGGGGAAGGAGGCTGTCACCCCCTCTCTCTGCAGATCCACATGAAGACCATGCCCGCTGCCATGTTCCGGCTGCTCACGGGCCAGGAGACCCCGCTGTACATCTAGGCCCCCCGCTGCCTGGGCCCAGGAGCCGGAGGCCGGACCCAGGACCTGACCCCACACCCACCAGGGACGCTGGCTGCCCTGAAGGGATCCCCTGACCACCCACTTCTTTTTTCCTGACAAACAAGGGGTCTGCCTATATCAAAGGAGAGTCCAGGAACAATCTTTGTAAAACAGTCAAGTATTTGCTGCGTCCTGATCCGTTTTCTCATTGCGACTGACGAGGTGTGTGTTGTGCCTCCGTGTGCTGTGGATGTCTGTCCGAGGCTGTGAATGAGTGCGGTGTTTCGGGTGTGGCCACGAGGGGGTCCACAGCCAGCGCCTGGGCAGCAGAGGCGGGGCCTCGGGAGGCCCGACGGCCCCCGACGGGCTGGTGGTGCCGCTGCTGTGTCCTCCGGCAGCTGGCTCTCGGGACATCCTGTGAGTGCCGTTTGGGAACACGCGGTTGTACTGAACTTGGACAGAGGACCGTTCCTGAGTTAAATAAAAGATCATGGCCACACAGCAGAATTCCATAACGATTTAGCAAACCCGCTGGTTTGACTTTGAATTTTGACCAGCCGTCCTTCAGACTCGAGGGTTTTCGGATGACCCGTGACCTCGCCTGTGCTCTGGTCTCCGTAGACTCCCTGGGGACAAGGAGGCAGCCCGGGTGTCGGCCCTCTGCTTACACTCTGTCTACACACACGTGCTCCCCCCAGAAAACACAGAACCCCCGAAACTCGCCCGGTGCCACTTGGGGACAGCCGGGAGCCATTGACACAAGCAGTATTGGAGCGTGTGCATCAGCCCAGCCTAGTCCAGCTCCGCCCCTAGAGCTCAGTGTTACCGACGTCCTTGTGTCTGGAAGTCTCTCTGGCCCAGGCCCTGAAGATACACTGTGATTAAGAAGCCTTACCCGCAGTAACTGCAGCCCCCGGGCACCGTGCCCGAGGAGTGACCACCTGTGTGTTGCATGCTGCCCACCTTAGGAAGACTCGCTCACATCACCAATAAACCTGACTCATCACGAAGCTGTCTGTGTGGCTGGTTTGTTAACGGAGGAGCGGGCGCCACCTTTCCACTCCTTTTTTTCTTTTTTTTTAAATATGTTTTTATTGATTTTGTAGAGAAAGAAAGAAACATGGATGTGAGAGAGAAACATGGATCGGCTGCCTCCTGCGCGCCCCCTACTGGGGATCGAGCCCACAACCTGGGTATGTGCCCTGACCGGGAATTGAACCAGGGCCTCCCAGTCCACGGGGCAACACTCAGTCCACTGAGCCACACCGGCCGGGCTCCAGTCACTTCTAGACTCTACACCGGGCTCAAGGAGGCTGATGACCTGGTCCTTGGCGTCCCTTCTGGGTTTGGGGCCTCGAGGGCTCTCCCCAGCCTGGTCAGCAGGGGGCACTGCAGGCCCCAGGTGTGAGGCCAGCCTGGCCTGCAACACTGGAGGATCAGTGATGATGACAGGCACCAGGCTCACCCCTCGTCCACTGTGTCCCGACAGGCTGCCGACCAACTGAATAAGGGAGGGAGGTGCTGTGGGTTCCTCCCGGCCAAAGTGTAAACTCCCTCCGGGAGAGGCCCCCGGTGCGTGTTCCACAGCGTCGGGCCACCCAGCCATCTCCTGTGGGTCTTGACAGCCCTCCTGTAACTTATCTTCCTCCTTGGCCACAGTCCCGGGGGCCTCTGGTGTGGGGAGGCAGGGGTGAACCTGAGTGGTGGTCACGGGCCTGGGGACCTTGGACAAGCAGGACCGTCTCAGGCCCACCCACCTGCTGGGAGCCAAGGAGGAGGTGCTTCAGGGCTCGCTGGGACGCCCCCCATGGGTGACGAGGGAGAGGGTCCGTCCCGTGAGCAAAAGCTGGAGGGAGTCACGGAGTACGGCCCTGTAGTGCAAGACAGCTGGTGGACAGGGTCCCGAGAGGAAGTCCACGGCTAACAAATGACGTGCAGGGAAGGGGTGGGCACCGAATGACATACAAAAATCAACAGCCCTGGCCGGTTTGGCTCAGCAGTTAGAGCGTCGGCCTGCGGTCCAGAGAGACCCGGGTTCGGTTCCCGCTAAGGGCACGTACCTCGGTTGCAGTTTGTCCCCGGCCCTGGTTGGTCGTGCGGGTGGCAGCCACTCGATGTGTCCCTTCACGTCGATGTTTCTCTCTCTCTCTCTCTCTCTCTCTCTCTCTCATACTCTATCTGAACAAAAAATGGAAAAATGTCCTCAGGGGAGGATTAAAATAAAAAACTGGAGGGACTTACGTGTGTCTGGGCACCTGCCCTCTCCCCCTCGTGCCCTCGGGAGGGCATTGGGAAGCACGGTTGGGTGGCCCAGGTGCCTCTTGCTGCCTGGCCAGCCCCCTGGAGCCCCGCCTGAACCCTCCCTTGGGGTCCCGCAATGCAGAGGGGCTCTTCCCTGACGTCTCTGCCCCAGTCAGACCTCAGACACCCAGAGGCCAGAAATGGTTTTTATTAAGACGCTGACCATTAGGAAAACACCTGGAGGCGCGTGAATAGATACAACCTCCAAGTGGTGCAAACAGGTCTCCTGCGGCTTGGAAACAATTTCCCACAAATTCTGCCATAATAGCAGCATCTGTGAGTCAATACAGCGGGTGGGGGAGCATCCACTTGAAATGAGCTTTCTGGGACATGGTTTCCTGCAGGCTGGAGGGTGAGCCCCGTCCCCAGTCTGTCACCGAGCAGGGGTCCAGAGCTTGCCCACCTCTGTATCCCCCAGCCCAGCCCAGGGTCAAATGGCAGTGTTTACACAGGCTGACACCACACGCTGGCTGGCCCCTTTGGGTGATATTGGTAAACTGAGTGTAAACAGCTTTTTATATCTGTATTTGATCTAAAAATCCCCAGATTACATGTAACACTCAAGTACACCCTCTAGTCGTCATAGAAGAAATTGTCCCTTTTTTAAAAAAAATTGTTTATTTATTTATTTTTTTATTCTCACCCAAGGACATTTTTCCATTTTTTGTCCAGATAGAGTGGGAGGGAGAGAGAGAGAGAGAGGAAGAGAGAGAGAGAGAGAAACATTGACGTGAGACACATTGAGTGGCTGCCACCCGCACAACCAACCAGGGCCGGGGACAAACTGCAACTGAGGTACGTGCCCTTAGCGGGAACCGAACCCGGGTCTCTCTGGACGGCAGGCCAACGCTCTAACCGCTGAGCCAAACTGGCTAGGGCGAAATTGTCCCTTTATAAAAAGTATTTCACTACCTTCTGTAAATCTCATTAAATAAAGATAACTGTGCCCTGGCCAGTTTGGCTCAGTGGTTAGAACGTTGGCCCGCGGACCGAAGGGTCGCAGGTTCGATTCTGGTCAAGGGCACATACGAACCTGGGTTGCGGGTTTGACACCCAGCCCCAGTCGGGGTCGTGCGGGAGGCAACCAGTCGATGTCTCTCTCACATCGACGGTTTTCTCTCTCTCTCCCTCACACTCTATCTAAAAAAACAAAAATCAATGGAAAAAGATGTTCAGGTAAGGATTAACAACAAAAAACAGAAAAGAACTGTGTTCTAACACCTGTCAAGTCCAAAATGTTTGACTTTCAGGTTGCATTTAAGGGGAGACATGACCAAACGGACAAGTGGTCCGAGTAAGAAAAAACAAGGCAGTACTCAACGTTCTATGTTATAACCCCAAACAAATCGCTCTATTATTCTGAACGTCCTAAGCACTTGTTCAATATCCTGAAACACAATTGATCAAGAATCCATATCTGAGACCGGGGAACAATGAAAAATTTAGTATTAGGGCACATGAGCTCCTGATGCTTTATCTACATGAACTCACTTTATCAAACAAACTGTGAATGATCAAAGATACCTTTCTCCTCTCACCCATTAACGGTTCACAGTCACAGTGTGTGTCATTGATCTGGGTTTGACAGTCCCAGGCTAAGACAAGCCCCAAACCCTGGTCCAACACAAGGATGGAGATGTATCACCACTAGATGGTGCTGTGGAGTAGAGATGAAATTCCACACGGTTTGAACTTGGCACTCAAAGCAGTTGTTTTTCTTCAAGGAATAAATCACCCTCAGTGCGTTCTTGCCATTCCCACCAGCACCGTCTGCTCCGCTCCTAACTTTAATTTGTTAAGTCACCCCATTCTGAAGAGACGGCAGCCTTCCATTCAGAACACAATTGCTTTACATCAAGTTTCTTTAGGTTGAATACAACGTGGGCTTCTTAGAGGTGATATCCATTCTCTATTTTCTTTCAGTTACCTTCAAGCCTAATATTGCAAAAGGGTGGAAATAACGGCCTTCGTGGCCAACTAAGCAATAAAAGAAAGGACCAAAAGAAACGCATTAACGAAAACCGAAACTCCACCATCCCTCATGATCTGAGCAGCTAACGGCTAAAGCGGTTTGTTTATTTCCATTGCCAAGTCTTGCATGGGAAGAATGTTCTGTGTGGATGGGAGGATTCAAAGGGCGAGCCTGTCTTTATCAGTGTGGTTCACGCGGCCAGGCTCTGGCTGATGCCCTGGCTCATCAAAGTAGTTTCTGGCAGCTTCTCTGAGGGACATCAGCATCGCGCTGTCACCCGGGAGAGCACAGTGGCTTTTCTTCAGCCAGCCTCACTCTGTGCAACTGATTTTTCCCCTTTTTCACTGGGGAGAAAATTCTACACCATTCATGCGTGAAGGTCGTGCTGGTGCTGATTCATAATATGTAGCTCGGCTTCCTCTCTCGTTGGTGGTCAGTTGGTAAGAATGGTGGTCCAGCTCCCCGTAACTTCTTAGAACAAATGTTCAGCCATCCCTGCATTTGAATGATTTACGCGAGATCAGATAGGAAAAATAACATAGATGGACTCTCTCCAAGAATAACATAGACAGAATTCATTAAAGAGGAAATACCTTGGATTGGTAAACCCCCCCCCCAATTAAATAACTGAAAAGGGTACATTTATACCTCTTTTTATATTTCCTTTGTAAAAGGACATACCCCAGCCACAATCATTTAGTTCAGTACCTGGAGAAGAAATTCATGGTACATTTATAAATATACATACAAGTATCTTAGTTCATTTGGGCTGTTATAACAAAATACCGAAGATAGGATCCCTTATCAACAAATATTTATTTCTCGCTGTTCTGGAGGGTAACAATCCAAGATCGCTGTGGCCAGGCAGCTCAGCTGCTTAGAGCGTCGTCCTGACACACCAACGATGCGATCTGATTCCTGGTCAGGATCGCTCTCTCTCTCAAATCAGTAAGTTATAAAAATATTTTCAGAAGTCCATGCTAATGGGGCTGGTAGACTTGGTTCCTGGTGGGACCCGCCATAGAGTTCACAGATGGCTGACTTCTCCATGTGTCCTCCCGTGGCCAAAGGGGTGAGGGAGCTCTCGTGACCTCTTTTTTTTTTTTTTTTTTTTTATCCTCACCCGAGGATATTTTTCCATTTTTTGTACAGATAGAGTGGGAGGGAGAGAGAGGAAGGGAGAGAGAGAGAGAAACATCGACATGAAGGGACACATCGAGTGGCTGCCACCCACACGACCAACCAGGGCTGGGGATAAACTGCAACCGAAGTACATGCCCTTAGCGGGAACCAAACCCGGGTCTCTCCGGACTGCAGGCCGATGCTCTAACCGCTGAGCCAAACTGGCCAGGGCTCGTGGCCTCTTTTATAAGGACACTAATCCCCTCGTGGGAGCCCCACCCTCATGACCTAATCACCTTACAAATACCCCCACCTTCTAATACCATTACCATGGGGGTTACGATTTCAACACATGAATTTTGAGGGACACAACCTCTCAGACCATAGTTACTATCCTGCCTCCATAGCAACATACATATTAAGGCATTTATAATGAAACGACTGTATATTAAGTTACAGAATACAGCCCATTTTAAATAAGGACATAATCCATTGTTTTCCAAAGAAAAATGTCGAATGCATGTCGACTGAGCGTCTTCGTGCGAGGAGTTGTGAGGGATGCGACGTGAACGACGGTCCCCCCTCGAGAACACGCATGGGGCACCTCCTCATGGAAGAAGCCACGCGTGCATTTTCTCGTCGGCACAGGCCCTGTGCCACGAGCTAGCGGACTGGAAGTCAGCGGTGTTGGGGGTTGAGGAAGGAAGCTCTCCAGGTGCCAGCTCAGAGGCTTTCTGGAGAAATTACATAAGCAGGTCATAAATCACAGGCCCTCTCCTAGGCTGTGCGCCGCAGTCACGGTAGAGCTTCGTAGGACACTGACGCCTGGGCCCTGCCCCCCGAGACCCTGAGTTAGCCCATCTGGATGCTTCCCGGGTGAGTAATGAAGCCTGGCCTTAGTGTTGGCCCTGGGACCAGCTGTTGATCCAAGAATCGAACTTGAACCAGAACGTAAATCAGCTGCATCACTTGGCACGATGTTCTGTTTTCCTGACATTGGTCTGACTTCTCATGGAGAGAAACTGTCTGTTGACTCACCTGCTGGGACAAGGTCCTCATTCTCGTGGGTCCTGATTCGAGTAGGGCTGCTCCTCCCTGAGTGGGATTTCCACGGGTTTAGAGGGACAGCGGGAAGATAGAGAAATGTGAGGAAACTGAATATTTCAGAGCATCTTTCGTCTTGGATCCAGTGGGATTAGTAGTCCAAACGTCTCAGCACACGTCTCCGGGGTAAACAACCCTAGAGGGTTGTTCTAGTGAATAACAAGTTAAGATATTAAAAAATAGCCCGCATTTCTGTCCAGGTACTTCACATTTTCCCTCTTCTCAACGTTGCAAACCTTCCCACCTGAGCTGGATCATTTAGCTCAGTGTCGAGCCCAGAACGTGTGTTCAGTTGACAAGGTTTCATTTTGTACCGTGGGAAATTTCAAATGGATACAACGTAAACAGGATGGTGTAGCGAGCCCCTGTGTGCCAAAATGATCACCATTCTGCCGATTCTGCTTCTATAACTACGGGCTCCCCAACCCTCACCCCATCACTAATTTTTTTGTTTTGTTTTATTGGAGGTAAACATTACACAGATCAGAATGCCAGCACAACAACTTGGGCTGAACAATTATGACAAGTGCCCACACTTGTGTAACCCCGCTCAAAGGCAACAAATATGACTCTTCCCCACCTCTGATGCATTTTGCCTGTTCTGAAATGTCACCTGAGCGAAACCCACGGTATTGACTCTTCGCCTCCTCATTCCTTTGCTTCACCTACCGTCTGTAAGGTTCAGCTACTCAACACGTATTTTTTACAGAAAGAATTCTGGACTCGAAATCAGTGGGAGCAGAGAGGGCTCGTGATGGGGAAGCGAGTGGGCAAGCTGGCTGGCAGCTGTCTCTGGCACTCCTTGGCAGCCGGAGAGGAATCTTGACTAGATGTCCTGGCTCCAAGTCAACAGCATCCTTCGTCGCTGCGGAGGGGCCGGGGCCGGCTCTGCTCCCTGTCACCGCTGTCATGACTCATCACTGCGCCGGCCGCCAACCCCACTTGGTGCTCTCAGATCTCCCCCTGAAGAGTTGGAAGGCTCACAAGTCCCATCCCACACCCCCTGAAAGAGAAGAACCAGCTCAAAACTTGGCACAGATGCTTCACAGATTGTTCAACCCCCTTAAGGTGCAGAAGCTGGAAAAGGGGGCACCAGCAGCTTGAGAAGAGCAGTCGGGGAGCCATGGACTGGGGCTGTGCCCTGGGACCTGGCCAGAGCCTCGATGGGCTGGTCCAGGACCTGCGTTGGCATCACTGGGAGAGGGATCGAACTGGCCTGCAGGGCTGCCCATGCAGTTGGCGTGGATGGAATACAAAGTCAGGAGCACCACAGACCCACCATCCGGCACCGCCGCACGGAAGACCCGCGGTCCAGCTCGGGCTCAGAAGCACAGCAGCCGGGCTCTGGAACCGGAATCCAGGGCAGGGACGCCGAGCAGTCCCGCCTGAACCGGAGCTTCGTCCTCCAACGCAGAAAGTCCGAGGGAGAAGAGCCCTTTCTCCCAGAAGAAACCTGAGCACGGTCAGACTGGGACCAGTTGGAGGGCTGGGTAGCTGGAGGGTACACTGAGGGTCTGCTTCCTCCCCCCAGCCCATTACCTTCCCTCAAAGTCCAGAAAAGCATAAATCTGGGGGCCCCGAAAGGCGTCTGTCTCTGGTGGTTTCAGTCTGTGCCATTAAATATCCACATTAAGATTTATTCATGTACAAGAAGAGACTCCAGGGTGTAACACTTTAATCTATAAAAAGTACTGACTAAAAGTAACCATCACCATGGCAACACACCGCCTGCATGAGCCTTTCCGGACTAATCGAACCTCCGTGGAGTGGATTTTAAATCTCTGTTAACACTTGGCGTTTCATTCCTGGGTTCAAAGGTAGATCTCAGAGCGTGCCCCCGACACGCACGATTTTAAAATCCAAGGAGGGTATGTCATTAGTGAGTGGTGGCTGATTTTCTGTATGTGTTTGGAGGAACTCACAATGTGGACTGTAAAATGCATCTGGATGAGGAAGGTCCATGGATAGCTGTAGTGATTTTGGCAAAAGACACATGAGGGCTGGTAGGGAGTCCCCCCCACATGAAATCATGCCACAAATTGTAGCAATGAGACACTCTGGTCTGGCCAGCCCTCCGGACCAGTAGGAAAAGAGGGGTCTGCTAGCAGCACCGATCGGGAAACAGGACCAAGGAAATGGAGAGCATGAAGTTCGATCCCTACCTCACACCATGTGAAAACGGCAGAGTCCTGTTGGATTTGATACCTAAATGTGAAAGCTCAAAACATAAAGCAGAAACAAAAAGGTGAGGGGAAATGTACTGGAGACCGCAGGTAAAGTGCACACAACAAAGTTTACCATTGCAACCGATTTTAAGCATACCGTTCACGACCATCCAAGTCCAGAATTCTTTCATCTTGCAAATCTGAGATTCTGCACCCACGAAACACTCACACCCCCTCCCCCTTCTCCTAGCACAAACAGCTACCGTCCTGCCGTCTGTCTCTATGAATGTGACTACGCTGAGGATGTCATATAGGTGCAATCATATGGTATGTGTCCTTTTGTGACCAGCTCCTTTCACTAGGCTTAAAGAGTTCAAAGTTCATCCATGTTGCAGCAGGTGCCAGAAGTTTTCCCTTTTTTAGGGCTGCGTAATATTCCATTGTGTGCACAGACCACAATTTACAGAGCAGTGTTTGCAATGTGCTTCGCCTTTCTGTGCCCGTGGGAAGAACATTTCTTCTAAAAACATCTTTAATTTTCTCGCTCTGTTTGTTAACACTAACATCTTCGGATAAATGATTTTCCTCAGCACGCAGTACAAACTGCTGCCCAAGAAGTTGTTGATGCGGGATCCAGTAATCTGCTCATAATGTCTGTTGTTTGCCTGCAGTTAAAAATAGAGCTTTCGACTCGGAGCAAAGAGTTGCTTGTTGTGTTTATTTGGTGTGTTATAATTAAAACTGTTGTGAATTCCGCAGCTTCATTTTACCGAGGCTGAGAAAACCTTTTTTTTTTTTTCAGTTTGGTTCAAGTAAATTCACACTTCCTGAATTCTGTTCCGTGTTTTAGAACCTCAGCATAGACCTCGGATCAAAAGCAGAATGCAGCCACACCTGGGCTGGTGTAGAAACAAAAGGGTGTGTACCACGCCCCGCACGTGTCCAGATGATGCTTCCACGCACGCAGAGGGAGCTCTGTTACTGAATTTGCTCCCGGAGGGCCTCATGGTTCACACAGGCTCCGCCCACCAACTTTCCACTGAGGTCAGCTCCCTGACCCATCCATCACCAACTCTTCTCTCCTGTAGGATTAAATTGTTTTTAAAGGAATTGAATCATTATAAGAAAAAAGGAGGGGGGACATGCACTTCCCAGCGAGAGGAGACCATTAAAGGCCATTCAGTGTATGTGTCCCCAGAGTTTTGGAGGTGCAGGAGCCTGCAGGGGTGGGTGAGGGGCGGAGCATGCCTTCAACACCAACTAATCATTGAGCATCAGACATGCCGTGTTCTTCGTTCAACTCACTGATGCGAATTGCTCCCCGGTAAATTTCCCCAAAGTCTTAGGCTTCTACCCAGTTTTCTCAACCACACACACCCTACCCTTCTTCCCTCCCGTGTTTTGTCCCCCTTCCATGAACTTCTGTCTAGTTTTTTTTTTTATCCTCACCTGAGGACATTTTTTTCTATTTTTTGTTCAGATAGAGTGTGGGAGGGAGAGAGAGAGAGAGAAACATCGACGTGAAAGGGACACGTCGAGTGGCTGCCACCCACACGACCCAACCAGGGCCGGGGACAAACTGCAACCGAGGTACGTGCCCTTAGCGGGAACCGAACCCGGGTCTCTCAGGACCGCAGGCCGATGCTCTAACCGCTGAGCCAAACCGGCCAGGGCTTCTGTTTAGTTTTTATGCCAAATGCTGTCATGACTTCCTTGTGGGGGAGTCCCAGGACAAACCACACCCCAGGGCTTTGCCTGACAATCCACATCTTTTCCCAAACAGAGGGGCCAGTCCATCACTAAAGAGCCTGCACGATCTATTAAAATAATAAATCACTCTTTCTGCTACACTAGAGTTTGGAAGTCTTCTCAGCAACGTAATTGAATTTTTCCGATGGCTTAATAGAATTGATTAAGATAGCCATAAAGCTTTCGCTCTTAATTATTAATGAACGGAGTTGGGTCACCTTGTGTTTCTTGCAATACATCGTCTTTAAGTATACACTGGAGATTTGTAACTAAATTCATAAGTAAGGTTTCAAAGTAGAGATTTGCGAGTGCATAAAAGCCACAATGCATTTGGGTTTTCACAGCCCATCCTGTCTGCAAAACACACCTCTGGGTCTCGTGCTTCAGGTGAGAAAAAGAGAAAGACTCTTGAGATGAAACTGAAGGTCATTGCCCAACGGTGGGCGGAGGTTAGCGCTCTGAGCCTGTGTGAGGTGGGCTCGGCGAAGCTATGATGTTGGCAGGTTAAGGTGTAGTAAACGCATTTCTGACCTATGCTATTTTCAACTATGATGGGTTTCCTGCGATGTAACCCATGGTAAGCCGAGGACCACCTGTTGGGAAGCATCTCTCCCTCGCCGCTCCGGTGCATCATCTCGTTTCATCTCTACAAAGTACCAGCTGCGTGCTTGCAACACCTTTTGTCCGCTTTCTGATAAACTATTACTAAATGGTAACCCTTCTCTTAGCCCTTCTGCAAACCAGGCATGTGCCCCGACCGAGACTCGAACTGGGACCTCTCTGTCCACGGGATGACACTCAGTCCACTGAGCCACACCAGCCGGACTAGTTTGATTGTTCTAGCCGCCGCTCAAAGGGTCTAGAACTGCCTTGCAGCTTAAACCATCTCCTCAAGAGGAGAGAGAAGAGAGTCCTTCCACTCGTCCTGAGAGATGATGATCTGGGGTTAGAATTTTGTAGTATAAACAACAGAATCTCTCAAATCTGTTTTCTGATAGATCTGGGGCAGCACAGCCCTTCCGGATAATTTTCTCTGAAACCACACTGAGAGAAATACACCGCTGTCAGGAGCATGAAGTCTCCACCCCTCCTGACGACTCAGCTCTGGAAGTTACAGTGAGCCCTGGGGCCAAGGACTGACCCTCACGTTCTCACTTCCTTCTTCCGAGGGTCGACACACATCAGTTGTGGGAGGTGCCAAAGAGGACAGGAGAGGAACAGACAGAAACAAGTGTGTGTGCACAGGTGTATACAAGTGTGTGCGCACAGGTGTATACAAGTGGGTGCACACAGGTGTATACAAGCGGGTGCGCACAGGTGTATACAAGTGTGTGTGTACAGGCATACACAAATGTGTGTGCACAGGCATACACAAATGTGTGTACACAGGTGTATACAAGTGTGTGTGCATAGGTATATACAAGTGTGTGCACACAGGTGTATATAAGCGGGTGCACACAGGTGTATACAAGTGTGTGTACACAGGTGTATACAAGTGTGTGCACAGCCAGTTGTAAGGAACAGCCAGATACGATTCCAAATATGATTACAACCTAATTCATGGTTTGGAAAGCCTGTTCTTAATAATGGTTCCCTTTATCCATTATAATTACTGGGTTATATGTTTCTTTGTTGCTTGGCCTTGGACCCTATCAAACAGTTGTAATGAAAACAATAGTTTACCAATGTAAAAAAACCAATATGTTTTATCCTGAAGGCATGTTTTACTCTAACCTCTTTCATTAAAAAATAAATAAATTTTTTTTTTATCCTCACCCGAGGACATTTCTGCATTTATCTTCAGATAGAGCAGGAGGAAGAGAGGGAGGAAGAGAGAGAGAGAGAGAGAAACATTGACATGAGAGAGACACATCGACTGGTTGCCACCCACACAACCCCAACCGGGGCCGGGGACAAACAGCCACCGAGGTACGTGCCCTTAGTGGGAACAGAACCCGGGTCTCTCTGGTCCGCAGGCCAACACTCTAACCATCGAGCCAAACCGGCCAGGGCTAACCTCTTTCATTTTATAAATTTTTTTCTTTATTGATTTTAGAGAGAGAGGAAGGGAGAGGGAAAGAGAGATAGAAACATCGATGAGAGAGAACATTGGCCGCCTCCTACACACCCCACACTGGGAATCGGGCCCACAATCCAAGCATGTGCCCCGACCGGGAATTGAACTGGCGACCTCCTGGTGCATGGGTCGATGCTCAACCACTGAGCCACACCGGCTGGGCTCTCATATCTCTATTTTTATCAAAACTCAGTTACCACAAGAATGTCTAATGTACTCATTGTAATGTTCGACACTGTCTTTTGGGATCAGAGGTCAGACTCTGGTGTTAGGAAAGCTCCTAATGGCTAGCAGGTCGAGGAAGAAGGCTGTGGTGGGGGTTGGTGTAAGGTGAGCACCAGCAACATTCCTGGAGAGCATCATCTCCAGGGGACTAGTCTCCTTCTCTCATTTTTCATCCAGAGTGTCGATGAATCAAGACTTCCTGGAGTCTCGCCTGTTGGGCTCTTACATTGAGAGAACGGCCATGACCTTGTCAAGCTGTGGCACCACGTGTAGTGCACTTGACCTTTCCAAAGGTAGCCAACATTCTAAAAAGATGAGCTAAGACACATGGGCAAGGTCTACTGGTCCAGACTACAAATTCGGAGATGTTCAGGGGGCTGCCTGGCTGAGGTTCCAGGTATGGGTGCAGCGTTTGTCTTCCCGGTGTTGGTCAAGCATCTTCTTGGGGGCCCTCTTGGCAAGTCTTTGTTCAGAACTCTCCCACACAGCATCAGACGTTTAGCATCCTGGGCTCCAGGCACCGAAGAGCAATAGAATTTCCCTGTTATCATGGCAACCAACAACTCCGGCTATACATATCTGAATTATCCCTTGGAGGTGGTACCTCCTCCAAGTGAGATACACTAGCTGTACCCTAAGGAGTATGAACGATTTCAGATGTCCAATTAAGATGTCATGTTGGGCCCTGGCCAGTTTGGCTCAGTGGTCAGCCCACAGACCAGGGAGTCCTGGGTTCGGTTCCCGCTAAGGGCATGTACCTCGGTTGCAGTTTGTCCCGGCCCCGGTTGGGGTCATGTGGGTCACAACCACTCGATGTGTCTCTCCAACATTGATATTTCTCTCTCTCTCTTCCTCCTTCTCTCCCTCTCGCTCTATCTAAAGATAGATGCAAAAAAATAAATAAAAATAAAATAAAATAAAATGTCACGTTCGTTGTGGCGCGAGAGACCGCCAGAGCCAAATTAAAGCCAAGTAGAGAGCAAAGCCAGCCGGCGACTAATCCCCGAGTTCTCGGAGATCAGCCCCGACTTGCAGCTACTTTTTTTTATTGTATAGGGGACTTGTTACAAACCTCTGCAACTGGCATTTCTTGTTGGCTTTGGGGGAGAGCAAGCAAGCACAGAGGTGGAGGCAGTTAGCGATAAGCGGGAGGCAACGGAGCTGGGAGGGAGCTGAGGCGGAAGGGAACTGGGTGAACTGGGTCAGCACACATCTATCCTGCTATTCATCCTATTTTCTAAGTTCTAAAAACTAACAAATTCACTTAGAGGACATGTTCATTTAGAGGAGCACCAGGCCAGCTGGTACTTCCTCAGTTTGCCTCTGAAAGCTCCATAGTTGGCCTTTTGTATTATTAATCAGGACGAGGTGATAGGAGCCGGCCAGTACAATGTTGGGCCCGGCCAGTGTGGCTCAGTGGACTGAGCGCCGACCCATGGACCGAGAGGTCCCGGTTCAACTCCCAGTCAGGGCACATGCCCAGGTGTAGGGTTCAATCCCCAGAGGCGGCGTGCAGGAGGCAGCCAATTGATGTTTCTCTCTCACATCAATGTTTCTATCTCTCTCTAAAAAATCAATAAAGCCCTGGCTGGTTTGGCTCAGCGGTTAGAGCGTCGGCCTGCGGTCCTGAGAGACCCGGGTTCGGTTCCCGCTAAGGGCGCATACCTCGGTTGCAGTTTGTTCCCGGCCCTGGTTGGGTTGTGCAGGTGGCGACCACTTGATGTGTCCCTTTCGCGTCGATGTTTCTCTCTCTCTTTCTCCCTCCCACTCTATCTGAACAAAATATTGAGAAATGTCCTTGGTGAGGATAAAAAAAAATCAATAAAAAGATATATATATATATATATATATATATATATATATATATATTTTTTTTTTATCCTCACCCGAGCATATTTTTCCATTTTTTGTACAGATAGAGTGGGAGGGAGAGAGAGGAAGGGAGAGAGAGAAAGAAACATCGACGTGAAGGGACACATCGAGTGGCTGCCACCCGCACGACCAACCAGGGCCAGGGACAAACTGCAACCGAAGTACGTGCCCTTAGCGGGAACTGAACCCGGGACTCTCTGGTCCACAGGCTGATGTTCCAACCGCTGAGCCAAACCGGCCAAGGCAAAAGCAGAAACTTTTATACCAAAGAACCAGCGTGTTCCTCCCAACCTGGGTTCCAACAACAAGCACAGAGTTGTCATGAGAAAGCAGGAGCATCAGGTGATCTTGATCATTCCTATTGGTCTGCGACAGTCTCAGTCTCTGACCAGCCCAGCCCGGTGCCAGGTCGACTCACGTGTTAGGATAAAAGCTGCGACCCTCTGCTCAGGAGATCCACGTTCCCGCATGTTCATGCTTATTTATTTTATTTATTTTTCTGTTTTGTTAATCCTCACTTGACGATATATTTTTTCCCACTGATTTTTATAGAGTGGGAGGGAGGAGGGAAGGAGAAATATCGACGTGAGAGAGACACATTGCTTGGCCGCCTCCTGTAGGTGCCCAGCCCAGGCTGGGGGTCCACCCTGCAACCCGGGCACGTGTCCTCAACAGGAATCGAACCCGGGACCCTTTAATGCACGGGCTGACTCTCAATCCACTGAGCCAGTCTGGCCAGGGCTGCTATTTTATTTTATTTATTTTTTATCCTCACCCGAGGACATTTTTTTCCATTTTTTGTTCAGATAGAGTGGGAAAAAGAGACAGGAAAAAACAGAGAGAAACATCGACGTGAAAGGGACACATCGAGTGGCTGCTTCCCGCACGTCCAACCAGGGCCGGGGACAAACTGCAACCGAGGTACATGCCCTTAGCGGGAACCGAACCCGGGTCTCTCTGGACTGCAGGCTGACACTTTAACCACTGAGCCAAACCGGCCAGAGCTGCTATTTTATTTTTAACCAGTAGTTTGTCCTAGTCTAAAGAAAACCGACTGTAATACCCACCCGCCCGTTCTCTGTTGTCTGCGGTGACACAAGCCCAAAGGCCCCGCGACCGCAAACGCCCCACGGGAACAAATGAATGAGGGATTGTGCCCTTGCTCGGCCAGCGGGCTCCGGCATGAAAGGCCCCTTGTGCCAGCCGGAGGGAGGTCAGCTGACTCCCATGGCCACCGAGGGCCAGCGCTCCGGGCCGGCCTGCGCCTGCCTGCGACCGGATCCGCAGTGAACCCAGACCCGGGAATCGGCACAGCACCCTGCGCGCCGGTCTGCCCGGGCCCAAGCGCCCACCACCTCTCGGTCGGTTCCGCCAGCCCAACTCCTTGCACAGAAATTGGCGTTTCTCAGGTTGTCTACAAAGAACACGATGGGCATTTGCGGGTTCCTAGCAGTCGGTTGTTCAGGCCTATTTAGATGAATGACGGGATTTTTTTGTTGTTGCGGGGGGAGCTCATTTTTACACTTGATCTTAGCCAAAAGGCCAAGAAGCCTTGAAAGCTCATTTTTAAATTGTGGTAAATACATACAACAAAATGTACTATTTTAAGTATCTTTTAAAAAAACATAGTTTATTTTTATTTTTCCTTGATTGATTTTTGAGAGAGAGGAAGGGAGAGGGAGAGAGAGATAGAAACATAGATGAGAGAGGACATTGATTGGTCGCCTCCTGCACGCCCCCCATTGGGGATTTGGCCCACAACCTGGGCAGGGTCCTGACCAGGAATCGAACCAGCGACCTCTTGGTGCATGGGTCAGCGCTCAACCACTGAGCCACACCAGCCAGGCCATTTTAAGTATCTTAAAGTATATAATTCAGAGGTGTTTAGTCTACTCACGTTGTCATATAACCATCACCACAATATAGTTTCAGAATCAATTTTTTGTTGTTTTTAATCCTCACCCAAGGATACTTTTCCATTGATTTTTAGATAGAGTGGACAGGAGGGAGGGGGAGAGAGAGAAAGAGAGTGAAACATCCATGTGAGAGAGACACATCAATTGGCTGCCTCCTGCATGACCCCAAACAGGGCCGGGGATCAAACCTGCAACCCAGGTACATACCTTTGACCGGGAATCAATGCAGAGACCCCTTGGTCCAAGGGCCGATGCTCTAACCACTGAGCCAAACCGGCCAAGGCAGGACTATTTTTGATTCATTAATAGTCTATGTTATTTTTATTCTTATATACACACATTATTTTTTCCCATATATAGCCTTTTGACTAAGCCTGAAAAAAATCTAAGCAAGTGCAATCCAAATAGAAGAGGTGAGTCATTAATTATATATGTCTCACTTATTTTAATGTTTTAAAAAACATTATACAACAATGAGTATTTTTAAACTTCTTAACTGTGTGGTTAGATAAATACTTTGCTCCTTTCATTTATCCTCAACTGTCTTTTTAGCTATAAAAGAAACACACTCACATTTTCTAACTTTCTGACTCTGTTAGGAAGCTGGTTACTTAGAGGCAAGAGACCAAAATATTGGCACCAAAAAATTGTTGTCAGGAAAATGTGGGGTTGTTTCCTTAGTAACATAAGACATGATTAAGGTGATTAGTGACCCCTTGTTGCGGGTGGATAAGGCTGTGATTAAGTTCTCATTCTTTTTATTGGTCATAGCTTTTGATGAGTCGCATCTTTTTTTTATTTATTTATTTTTATCCTCACCCGAGGATATTTTTCCATTTTTTGTACAGATAGAGTGGGAGGGAGAGAGAGGAAGGGAGAGAGAGAGAGAGAAACATCGACGTGAAGGGACACATCGAGTGGCTGCCACCCGCACGACCAACCAGGGCTGGGGACAAACTGCAACCGAAGGATGTGCCCTTAGCGGGAACCGAACCCGGGTCTCTCCGGACCGCAGGCCGACGCTCTAACCGCTGAGCCAAACTGGCCAGGGCTGAGTCGCATCTTTTTATAACCACCTAGTAAAAACACCACCCGGATTTGAGGGGTCTTCAGCACCTTGTTACATAAGTACCAGCCACAGGAAGACACGATTCTTCAACCATCCATGCATGCTGGCTGCCGTTCTTTGGTTTGGGACACAAAGTGGCAGAGATGTTTGTATCTGGGCACTTTGTGTTTCAATTATACCACAGGAGTAAACTTTGCCATCAGTTTTTCTCAGGTTTGGGTGTCTCTTCCTTGCAGCATCCACTGAACAGTAGCTATAGAAGATGCTTCATTCAGACAAAGATTTTGGTGAATACTCAGTAAGTGATGAAAAGTAGGACAGGATACCTTTCAAGCCCTGGATTTCCACAAGCTCCATCCGAACGGCCAAGCCGAGCGTGTTCATAGGCGTGCACCAGTCAGCTACCTGCCGGCATCATCGGAGACGGTGGGTCTTTCAGGGATCTGTCACATGCTTGCCTCTGTCACACACTCCGCGGGGCAGAACTCATCCTGTACATGAAACGGTACACGCACAAACACATGCTTCCCAAAATCATGACTTGGGATAGACAAGTGAAGAAGTTGGGAGGTGTTAAGCTACCTAGCTGGGTAGCTCACGGGGTTAGAGCATCATCCCAAAATGCCAAGGTTGTGGGTTCGATCCCCAGTCAGGGCACATGCAAGAATCAACCAATGAATAAGTAGAACGACAAATCGATGTTTCTCTTTCTCTCTCAAATCAATTAAAAGACACACACACACACAGATGCCCATTCCTGAACAGCATTGTTCACACGGGTGCATAGCACACTAGAACAAGTGTGGTCACCTCGAATTTCCAATCTTTGTTCATAAAGTTTCTCGACTGTATCTAGCAGCCCCGGATCCAGCCTTCCATCCAATCTATAGAGCCCTCCTCCGCTCCTCCTCCTTCTCTGTGCTCCATCCCCACACTCTATCCATTCCTTTGAAGAATGGACCCTATTTGAATATCCAGACTGCTCAACTTCTCTCTCTCTCTGTCCCTTCTCTCTCTCCCACTAGTCTAGGGTAGGAGGAGAAAGACACAGGAGATTTCTTTCTCCACTTACATGAATTATGCCGCCTCCCCAAGCAGGCAGAGGTAGGTGTGGATAATTGAGAGTCTATTTTTCTTTCCCCCATGACTTTCAGAGAGCACTAAGTAAAAGCAACAGTTCCGACCACAGTTAAGATGATAACACTGACGGCTAAAGTAGAAATCATTACAGAAGATAAGGTCCTAAGAACCGGAAATTTCATGCCATGGGAAATGTGGTCCTATTTTAGCCTTTTGAGATTAAGATTATAAAGAGAATAATAAAATCTAAAAGTAAGATAAATATCTGCTATTAAGAACAAAAATTGGATTTGCCCGGCCAGTGTGGTTCAGTGGTTGAGTGTCAACCCATGCACTAAGAGTTCGCCAGTTCGATTCCCAGTTGGGGCACATGCCCAGGTTGTGGGCCCGATCCCCAGTAGGGACATGCAGGAGGTGGCCAATTGATGTTCTCTCTCATCGATGTTTCTCTCTCTCTCTCCCTTCCTCTCTCTCTAAAATCAATAAAGAAAAAAAAAATTTAAAAAGAACAAAAATTGGGTGGGATGGAAGATGAGCTAAGATTCTCTAAGCTCGCCACCCACAGACATGGCCGTCTTCTCTCTGGCCATTGACTTCAGCAGCCGCAGAGCTGAATAAATACCAAACTGGAACAAAAATGTTTAAAACCCCTGGCTGGAGGGCTTCTTTTAATTTTACAATTTTAATTACAATATTTAAAGCCAGCTGGAGCTGTGTAATTTAGGCATACTTGCAAATCTGACATATTTGTAGATGCATACATAAAAATGCATTGTGTCATTAGGCAGGGCTGTTGAAAAATCGCCAAAATGGGTCTTGATGTTTCAGAAACTAAGCACACACCATAGAGGGGAAGATGAACAGATTGAACTACATGAACATATAAAACGTCTACTCATCAAAAAGCACACTAATATTAGTGCAAACTAGGAGAAAACATGTGCAGCACACATACCCTCAAAGGACCAGTTCAGAAAACAGTGCAAGAGAAAGAGTATGAGACATAAATAGGCCTCTCTGGTTCTCTTTTTGAAACTTAAAACTTCATACCTGCCAGGGCGTCATTCCGACAGTCAGCCCCACACTATGAGCTTCTCATTGCTGACCATTAAAGCAACAGGACTTTATTAAAATCCTGCAATGGACTGTTCATTGGGCAGGGAGCAAATGTCATAAGCAAGGGGTTTTTAATTACCAAGTGATTTATGTCACTAACTCATATCTGACCCTGTCCCTTCCTACCTCTTGATGAGTCAGATGATAACAGCTGGGTCAAAAGCAGAAAACACCAGATGGTGTCATACCTACTTAGAGATACGGGAAAAACAAGCGGGGTTCATTTGATGAGGGAAGAGTATCGAGCGAATTGTATTACATTAAAACCCTGGACGTGTAAGGCAGAGTCCGGATCAATTTCAATCATTGAACTACAGTTGTGGAAGAGAAATTTTAAAATCTTGAAGGAAAAATGAACACTTGTTTTAAAAAAATGATCATACTTTCTGATGAATGATTAAGGCTCTTTGTGACAGAGACTGCAGCCTGCTTACCCAATGTCTTCTCTCCCCTTCTTCCTTGGTGGTATACTTCACATTTTGTCCAGCGGGACAGTGGGCCAAACTAAAAAAAATTTTCTCCCCAGCCTCCCTCCCAATTAAGGGGTAGTCAATGAAATTTTTTTTTTTTTTTTAATCTTCACCCGAGGACATTTTTTGTTGTTGTTCAGATAGAGTGGGAGGGAGAGAGAGATAGAGGGAGAGAGAAACATTGACATGAAAGGGACACATCGAGTGGTTGCCACCCGCACAACCCAACCAGGGCCAGGGACAAACTGCAACCGAGGCACATTCCCTTAGCGGGAACTGAACCCAGATGGACCACAGGTTCTAACTGCTGAGCCAAACCAGCCAGGGCGGTAGTCAATGAAATTTAAGTATAAGTCTCTGGTTTGTGTTTTCTGAAACTCTAAGGGATACTGACTTGGATGAGAGAAGAGCCTGTTTGCCCCTTTGCTTTTCTCTTTCTATTTTCCTAAAATGCAGACATGCTGGCTGGAGCTCTGGCAGCCATATTGTGACCCGAAGATGGAAACACATGCTGAAGAGTGTGGAGCAGAAATTAAACAGTGCCCGAGCCTCTCATGACTGCGTGGTACCACCTCACCAACCCCAGACTGGCAGACTCCTGACTTTTTATATATGAGAGGAATAAAAAAGTTTTCACAAGTTCTTGACAACTAGCACTGACATCATTTCTCAGTGATATAGCTGAAAAATTCTGGATGTCTATTACATAATCAATGGCAGATCAGTTCATGCAAAGGGCAAACATTTATTCAGCACCTACTATGTGTAAGAAACTGGGAAAGGCATTGTGGGCATCTCAGAAGTGGATCCTACAAGGATCTCATCTTCCAAGAAGTCACCATGTATCAAAGGAGGTAGGACATGTCCACCTACAATAGCGAAACAAGGTAGAGTGTGAAAAGGACCAGGCAACAGCTGGTATAGAATACCAGTCTAGGAGAACTTCCTGGAGAAGGCGGGGCATGCAGATTTGAAACAAAACAAACTTGGGGGGAGGGGAGGAAGCCATCAGACTATAAGAGAGAAGAGGAAAGCCGTACATTTCCTTGAGTGGGAGAGAGGACTGATAATTCTTTCTAACTGATTTCTACATAATTCAACAGAATGTAAGAACCCCTGGAGGCCCAAACTGAGGGGTGCTGTTAGAAGTTTTGCCCAGGAGCACTCCCATTGAAGAAATCCCTCGTCTTGTGTCAGTGGAAGGAAGCTAATAAAGCAATATGACAGCTGTTACTTACACGAAGTGGTAGCAGCACTGTTTAACATTGGAACTGACAAGAGCCAGAATTAATCGCCCTGCCCCTCATCAAACCCACCAGTGCAGAGAGTCGGCAAGCACACGGCCAGGGCTCCTCAGAGTCCCTAGGTTCTACTACAGTCCACTGCTGTTTGCTCCCTAGAGACGGTTTCTCATCATGAAATGTTAGAACAGCGGAAATGAATAGAAACCTTCCAAAGAGTGGGGTAATCCAAGGAGCAATGTCCTCAGGGCACAGAGAACTCAGGATTTCTCGGTAGCAACATGGGAAACCAGCGGACAATAGAGAAAGATTTAAAATTTACGTCAAATTAGGGGCAACCTACAATTCTAGACTCAATGGAACCATCAAAGGGATGGTTAATCATGACTTATCCGATATGCAAGGCCTCAGAATAACTAGGTCTGATGTATTCTTTCTTAGGAAGTTATTAGAAGAGATTATCCAAGGAAATAAGCCCCAAAAGAAGATACAGGGGCCCAACATTGGAGAGAAATTAAGAGAATACCCAGGGCCACAGCTGGGCATATGCCTAAAGAATGCATTTGTACAGATTGGAGCAGCAAGATAGAGGGTTCCAGAAGGTGCATCCAGGAAAAAATAAAATTAATAGACTCCGTCTAGTCTGAGTGTATGGAAAACCATGTAGCCCAGCACTTCGTGTTATTATAGCAGATGTAAGAGCATTTATCTTTGGACATTAGTAAAATTTAAAAAGTTAGAAAAAAACCCAAGGCAATTACTAACTTCAGGTAAAATAAAAAGTTTATAAGAAAATAAATATAATCACGGTACAACCCTAGGGTCCATACTAAACAATGTCTACACAGTCACAATAAATAAGCATATGGATTTAATCTCAAAAGTTGATGATGTTGATGATTGGAAGGCATATAAAGCTCTTGCCCGAGGTTGTCAACATTTTGGATCTGGGCTGCAGAAGAGAGTGTAGCATCTCATCAGCCAATATTCGGACTTTTTATCCCCCGTTTGAGGTTGCTACAATCTACAGTAAGAGTGAATCTTCTATCCTTGAAATTGCTAACCCGGCTGCAGAATGCATTTTATTATTTTATTTTATAGTTATTTTATTTTATATATGTACAGTATTTTATTTTCTAACCCTCACCGAGGATATTTTTCCATTGCTTTTTAGAGTGGGAGGGAGGAAGGGAGAGAAACATTGATGTGAGAGAGACACATTGTTGCCTCCTGCAGGACCCGCACAGGGGCCGGGATAGACCCTGCAACCCAGGTGTGGCTGCGCCCTTGGCTGAGAACCCACGGGAGACCCGTCTGCAGGCTGATGCTCCAACCTTAGCCAAACCGGCCGGGGCTACATGCGTTTTACATACATATAAAAAAAAATCCCCGAACACTTTCTGCTAGAAAACACAAATGATGGTTCAAAACCATTAAATGATTATTTTCCCTGCTCTGCACGCCTGTCGTTGGGATTCTCTCGGGGGATAACGATGGACAACGCGCTGCCACGGCCCGTGGGGCGGGGAGGGGGAGGGGCGGAGGCCCGCGGGGCCGGGCGCGCGCAGCTGGCCCCGAGCGTCGCCAGCCCGCCAGGTGCGCCCCGCGGGGGCGGGGGCGGAGGGGGCGGTGCGGGCGGCGGCCACGCACGGCGGCGGCGGGAGCGGCCGGCACGCACGGCGGCGGCGGCGGCGGGCGCGGGAGCCCGGGCCACGCGCGGCCGCGGCGGGGCAGTGGCGGCGGCGGCGCATGGCCCAGGGCTGATCTATGCGGCGCCTGGAGGGGCTGTGTCTGCGGCGCCGGCGGCGGCGGCGGGGCCCGGCCCGCGAGCGGAGCGGGGACAAGATGAAGTACCAGAAATACCTGACGGTGCTGCAGATGGCCATCGGCGTCACCCCCTCCAACCGCGGCAGCCTCCTGCCGCTCAAGCGGAAGCTGTGGTGAGCGCGGGGACCCGGCGGGCCGGGCGGCGGCGCGGGCGCGCGGGGCGCAGCTGCCATCGCGGGGCCCTGGGCCGAGCGCTCCCGGAGCGTGTCCCCGCGACCCTGGTGTGCGCGACACGGAGGGCGGCCGGGGCCGGGGGCACCTGCACCCTCTCCGCCCCAGGCTTCCTTGGGGACAGCGACCCCTGGGTGATCACCGCAGGCGCTTTCCCTGCTCTGCTGGTGGGACCTCGCGAAGGACAGGCGCTGCCCCAGTCAGGGGACAGGTCGCCGGGTTAGAATTGCATTATCGGGGACTCTGTTTCCTCTGCCTGCGCCCCAGTTCCTCCGACCTGGAAACTGTTCTGGGGGGAACGCGCGGAGGATGCCCTTAAAATGCCTGGAAGTTGTCACCGTCTGGTTCACACGTTCGGTTTTTCTCTGATCGCTTTGCATGTTATCAGCGTCCAGACGTCGTTCGGAACCCCAGTGGCGGCCCAAGGCATTTCCTCCGCTGGAGACTGAGGTGTAAGGTGCTGTTAGGAAAGAAATAGCCAAGGGATACAGTCATCTTTATAGAAAAAAAGGGTGCCCGTGATGTTGTTATGTTGGTATTCGGTGGTCATTTAAATTTCAAAATTGAGGGTCAGTGTGTGCAGAGAGGTTTTATCCCACTCAGTGGAACTTCCTCTAATTTGAAGGTGATAGAAGGAAGTGAGGTTGCTTTTGGGCATTTGAGAAAGTGATTTCCACTCTATAAATCAGAATGAAAGAAGGAGCCAAGGACTACAGATGGAGCAGCAAGAAAAAGAGGAATTAAAAAAGAAAAAGAAAAAGAGTCCCATTAGTGGAGAATTTAGAGGTGAGATAAAAAAAATGTGGGCTGCAAAGTTCAGATTTCAGCTCTGCCACTTACTGTGTGACCTTAAGCAAGTTACTGGATGGAGCATCTGCTTATTCCTCTGTAAAATGGGAGAGTAGATGCAAAGGGCCTGCGGTGGTGCCTGGCTGAATAACAGGTGTTTAGTAAATACTGGTGTGTGCCTTCCTGCTGCCCACACCCATTTGTTTGACATGAAATTTATTCTGCAAAATGTGGTGTCATTTGATGAACAGCAAATGACAACAGATGGAAGACTAGAGTATTAAAAGTTGGCAGTAATTTAATTAAGACATGTTCATGGAAGAAGATTTAGGCACATGTAGGAAGCATATGTCACTATTATAAAGCTAGAAGCAGCAACATTTGAAGATGACTGTTCAGAGTATATGGGGTGGGAGAGAGAGGTCATCCCTCACTGTCATCTCCTCCACCCAAGTTCCTCCTGAGCACTTATATCTAACACACTACATATTTTACTTAATTTTCGTGTACACTGCCTCTGCCCCCACTAGAATGTAAGTTGCTTGGGAACAGAGCTTTTGTCTGTTTAGTTCATGACTAAGCATCTTGCATCTAGTATCTACAAATAGGTTCTCAAAAGATACGTTGAATAAATGAATTCTTTTTAGTGCATAACGGAAAGAAAGGCAAGGAAATCTTTCTTGATGTGTTCATTGGTTGTGGCCTGTATGACGATTTGCATGAAGATGGTTATGAAGATGTATATGCTCTCTGTCTGTGTCTCCCATTCTAAATGGTTGCAGTCTGTGTAGGAAGACTGCATGCTTGCAAACTCATGCTGGTGTAAGTCCCGGGTAGGGTTGAACCATCCAGTGCTTCCATTCAGCTCGGCCACCTGAGCTCATCTGCTTCCCTTTGTGCCCCGCCTTCCTGTCTTTCCGAAGGCTCTGCAGGTCCTTTAGGAGTATTACGTTTGGCAGACCAGTTTAGGTGGAAAGTAGAGCAGACAGACAAGCAGACTCACATTAGTGGAGCCTGCAGGAACTCTTCTCTTCTTGTCTCTTCCTGCTGCGAGAAGCCGAGGGTATAGGAGTGTTTTTGCCTCTGAGTATTCCTGTTGAAGGACCTGGGACGGAGGCCTTCCTTTGGGGCTGTAATTGGCAGTGATGGAAAGAAGCGGTGGTTGTACAGCTGCCGTAACGCACAGCCACACACTGGGTGGCTCAGAACAACAGAGGTTCATTGTCGCACAGTTCTGGAAGCCAGACATCTGCAAATGAGGATGTGAGCAGGGCCAGGCTCTCTCGACGGCTCTGGAGGGGGGTCCTCCCTCTTCTAGCTTCTGGTGGCTCCTTGTGGCCACATCAGTCCACTCTCTCTTTACAGCTTCACATGGCCTTATCTCTGTGTCTGTGACTCTTCTGTCTCTCTCTCTTCTTTTTTGGGTATGTGCCCCTAGTGGGAACCGAACCCGGGGCTCTCTGGTCCGCAGGCCGATGCTCCAACCGCTGAGCCAAACCGGCCAGGGCTCTTCTGTCTCTTGTAAGGACACTTGTGATTGGATTTAGGGCCCACCTGTATAATCCAGGATGACCCCATCTTGAGGTCCTTAAGGTAATTACATCTGCAAGGTCACAGTCACTGGTTCCTGGGGTTAGGAAGTGGGGGGAGGAGGGTCACAGTGAACCCCCTACAGATACCAAGGCCAACTCAACTCCCTGCTGTTCAGCGGCTGTGAAGCCCAAATAATAGCCCCTCTGGTCTCTTTTATTGAAGCGTGAAAAATATTTTCATAATAATTTTATTGTTGGCATGAGTCTTGATTATTGCACGGAGTGCTTTTAGGAGGGTTTATACTGATCTTAGGGGGGAAGGAGGTGCCATTTCATTTTCTTCATGCTTCTAAATATATCCCTCCTGATAATTATTGCAGGCTGTGCAGTATCCATTCATCCATCCATTCAGGTAGTTATCCAGTCATCAGATTCTGAAAATAATAAGAGCTGTCATTCGTTCAACGTCTCACCTGCCAGGCCCCTCTTGTTTAACCTGTAGCCCTCCCGTGAGGTAGGTGCTGCATGTCACCAGTTTTACAAATGAGGTCATTGACTTGCCCAGAGTCACACATCAGGTTTTAGGCCAGTTGTGAGGGTTAAGAACGCATCTGAGCCAGGACATGCTAGTCTGCCAGTGGGGAGCTGAACACAGGTACAAAACGCCTGGTAGGCATCTTACAGAATGTTGTTTTCCCAACAGTGGTCCATGGCCCACTCAGGGGTCACAGAGGTCCTCCTGATGGGTGGAAATGACCCTATGTCCTTTCTTGGGTTCTTCAATGAGCAAGTGATAGGCGTTGCACACACTATGACAAGTACGACGGAAGGCCGTGTCATATTAACCTGTTCAGTGAGCTCTCCAGGTTTCTGAAGCCTTTTTGAAAGGCAGCACTTGCCAACATGTAGAAACCTCTGACTCTGCATTTTACTTCTAGGAACCTTTCCTACGTAAATATTGTGTTTGTACCAAAGACACTGTCAGAGGTGTTCATGGCTTTGATAGTCACCATCTGGAAACAAAACGGATGCCCATCAGCGGGAGAGCGCTTGAGTAAATAAACAGCGCACCTGACTGTGGAGCACCTGCCTGTGGAGCACCTGCCTGTGTAACCGTCAGAGGATGAAAGGGGCCTGTGGGGGTTATTATGGGAAGAGTTTCAAGATACGTCATTAGGTGAGAAAAATAAGGTGCAGGACGATAGGAACAATTTGGTCACTTTACTAAAAACTTTCAAAAGAAGCCCTGGCTGGTTTGGCTCAGTGGTTAAAGGGTCGGCCCGCGGACCAGAGAGTCCTGGGTTTGGTTCCCGCTAAGGGCACGTACCTCGGTTGCAGTTTGTACCCGGCCCCAGTTGGGGTCGTGTGGGTGGCAGCCACTCGATGTGTCTCTCTCACATCGATGTTTCTCTCTCTCTCTCTCTCTCTCTCCCTCCCACTCTATCTGAAGATAAATGCAAAAATGTCCTTGAGTGAGGATAAAAAAACAAAAACAAACAAACTTTCAAAAGAAGATTAACATGTACATAGATGAGCATTTGTCTGGAAAGTTATACAAAGAACTGTTAGTAGTGATTTTTCCTTAGGAAACAGGATGGGGATTTGGGATGAAGGGGAAGAGGGAGGCATTCACTTTTCATTTTTGTATTCTTTCTACACTCTTCACATATTCTGACTATATGGGTGGATATGTATATACTTTTTAAACCGTAGCCATGCTGAAACTAGTCTATTTTATGATCTTTAATCCTAGCTTATTATACAAATAAAATTTATTTTGCTGCCCTGGCCGGTTTGGCTCAGCGGTTAGAGCGTCCGCCTGCGGTCCGGAGAGACCCGGGTTCGGTTCCCGCTAAGGGCATGTACCTTGGTTGCAGTTTGTCCCCGGCCCTGGTTGGTCGTGCGGGTGGCAGCCACTCGATGTGTCCCTTTCGCATCGATGTTTCCCTCTCTCTCTCTTCCTCTCTCTCCCTCCCACACTGTCTGTACAAAAAATGGAAAAATGTCCTCGGATGAGGATTAAAAAAAAAAAAAAAAAAAAAAATTTATTTTGCTGATAGTCTGTCCTGTGTGTCCTTCCCGAGCAATGAGAGACCTCTCGCATTCCTTTTCAGACAGAAGTTTAAGCAGAAAACTTGAGTGGGCCATGAAGGTTGATAAATACATGAACATGGAATGTATTATAAATAGGAGATCTGCTCATAAAACAAGGAAACTGACTGTTATAAACCACTCTTACAATTCAGTCTCAGTACTTGAGACAACCATCCACACAGCAGTTTCCCCCCAGGTCTGCAGGGCACCCCAAGCTGTGTCACAGCAATGTTGCAGTTCTGAGCGTGTGTATGTGTATGTGTGTGTGTGCGTGTGTGTGCATGAACATGTGTCCCAGGGTGCGTCCTGCAAATGGCTCAGATTATTGCTGTTCCTGGTCTGTGTTTTCTGGATTAATGCTGAATTAAGTCTTGAAGATCAGGCTTAAGTTTTCAGTTATTTTTCTTTTTTTTTATCCTCACCCGAGGACATTTTTCCATTTTTGTTCAGGTAGAGTGGGACGGAGAGAGAGGAACCGAGAGAGAGAGAGAAACATCGATGTGAAAGGGACACATTGAGTGGCTTCCACCTGCACAACCAACCAGGGCCGGGGACAAACTGCAACCGAGGTACGCGCCCTTAGCGGGAACCGAACCCGGGTCTCTCAGGACCGCAGGCCGACGCTCTAACCGCTGAGCCAAACCGGCCAGGGCTCAGTTATTTTTCATGCTTACCAAAAGCATCTTGAACAGTGTCTGTGGTTGTGCATGATAATGGCTGAGTCGCCCTGGGCGTGTCAAGCACCAGGCTGGGCACGTGATGGATAACTACCCAGAGGGCAGTAGATGCCTGCCCGTTACCTAGGAAACCTCAGTCTAGCCTTCATTGCTTCTTTGATGGTTACAGAGTTGACTTTTGTGAATCTTATCGTTGGAATCTTTGAACTCTGTCAAGAAAGATTTCGAAACTAGCACACTGCTAAGGAATATTAGCTGGTAGAAGACAGTTCCACTGTGGCTCTTAGATTGGTTGAAATGGGAATGTGGTTTTTATTTGTTTGTTTGCTTTTGTTGAACCTAACCAGAGGATGTTTTTCCATTGATTTTTAGATAGAGTGGAAAGGAGGGAAGGGGAGAGAGAGAGAAACATCAATGTGAGAGAGACACATCAATTGGTTGCCTCCTGCATGACCCTGATTGGGGATTGAACCTGCAACCCAGGTACGTGCCCTTGACTGGAATTGAATCTGAGACCCTTCAGTTGTTTGAGGGCCAATGCTCTAACCACTGAGCAAAACCGGCCAGGGCAGAATGTGACTTTTTTTTTTTCAATTTTTATTAATTTATTTTTGTTACAGATGTTTCTCCTTTCCCCACACACACACTCTCGTCCCCCTCCCCCCACAGCATTGTTGTCTGTGTTCATTGGTTTTGCATACATGCATATAAGTTCTTTGGTTTATCTCTTCCCTCCCCCTGCCCCCCTCCTCTGAGGTTTGTCAGTCTGAACCCTACTTCTATGTCTCTGGGTCTATTTTGTTCATCAGCTTATTTTGTTCATTATATTCCACAAATAAGTGAGATCATGTGGTGTTTGTTTTTCCCTGATTGGCTTATTTCGCTTAGCATAAGGCTCTCCAGGTCCCTCCATGTCGTCTCAAAGGGTAAGAGATCTTTCTTACAGCTGCATAGTACTCCATTGTATAAATGTACCACAGCTTTTTTTTATTATTATTAATACTCACCCGAGGACACTTTTCCATTTTTTGTTCAGATAGAGTAGGAGGGAGAGAGAGAGAGAGACAGACATTGACATGAAAAGGACATATTGAGTGGTTGCCACCCGCACGACCCAACCAGGGCTGAGGACAAACTGCAACCGAGGTACATGCCCTTAGCGGGAACCAAACCCAGGTCTCTCTGGACCACAGGCCAATGCTCTAACCTCTGAGCCAAACCGGCCAGGGCTACCACAGCTTTTTTATCCACTCACATATTGATGGACACTTGGGCTGTTTCCAGATCTTAGCAATTGTAAATAGTGCTGCTATGAACATAGGGGTACATATATGTTTTCTGATTGGTGTTTCAGGCTTCTTAGGATATATTCCTAGAAGTGGGATAGGATGTGACATTTTCAAAGCTATCCTCAAGTATCTGCCTGAGAAGTGTATTCACCTGTAAACCTGTCTGTTTAAAATTGTTCCCTTTCTTGCCCTGGCCAGTTTTGCTCAGTGGTTGGAGCATTGACCTGTGGACCAAAGAGTTGCAGGTTTGATTCCAGTCAAGGGCACTACCTTGGTTGCGGTTTGGTCCCCAGTCTTGGTCGGGGTCATGCGGGTGGCAACGAATCGATATGTCTCTCTCACATCGATGTTTCTCTCTCTCTCCCTTCCTCTCTCCCTCCCGCTCTATCTGAAAATAAATGCAAAAATGTCCTCGGGTGAGGATTAAAAAAATAATAACAACATATAGCCCTTGCCAGTTTTGCTCAGCGGTTAGAGCGTCGGCCTGCGGTACAGAGAGACCCGGGTTCGGTTCCCGCTAAGGGCATGTACCTCGGTTGCAGTTTGTCCCCGGCCCTGGTTGGTCGTGCGGGTGGCAACCACTCGATGTGTCCCTTTCACGTCGATGTTTCTCTCTCTCTCTCCCTTCCTCTCTCTCCCTCCCACTCTATCTGTACAAAAAATGGAAAAATATCCTCGGGTGAGGATTAAAAAAAATAAATAAATAACAACAACACATGAATAAATAGAATTGTTCCCCTTCTTGCAGGGTAACGCCATCCTCTGAAAACCCTCACGGGGCCACCCCCAGCCGCAGCCAAGGCAAACCTTCCCTGAGACGGATTAAAGGGAGAGTGCACAGGAGCAAAAGCCTCGACAGCCTGGATTTCTGTGAGCTCACCGTGAGTAGGCAGCGCGGTTCTTTCCTCGTGTTTCAAAGGACGTGCACACGGTCATTGCATTTCATTTAAAACTTTCCTACAAGTGCAACAGGCGTATTGGGTGGACGCATTTTTTAGTAACAACTGGTTGGGCCAACAGGTTACCAACCAGCAACGTTCCCTGACGGGTAGTGATGTGGTTCATCTGTACCAATCGGTCCACAGTGGTGGTTCTGATTCCAGACCGGGATAAACATTGTCTGGACTCCACAACAAAAATCTAAGTTCGGCGTGGTAAATTTGCAATGTAGTATATTGTGGTAGCATAATGTGATAGAATGTACAGTATGATATATCCTGTAATAGACGCTGTAATAGAAATATCTTAGAAAGTTACAAACCCACATATTAATGTAAGTAGAGACTTGATGAAGCATTGATAACCCTCAAACCCCCCACTTCCTGGTAGAGCCAGGAGATCCTTCTTCCAATGTTATTAGGACAGATCCTAGTGGTGTTCCTTCCCATTCTAAGTGATTAACCGTGGCGGACTTATTTTTCCCCGTGTGGACACGTGATAAATTTATGCATGTTTTGGAGGAACTCCTGTTTTAACCCTGTTAATTGTGTTGTCTTCGTCTGTCAGAGAGTGCGGTGCCATAAACAGACTACGAGGACTTCCTCTGCTGTCACAGGGCTTCATTCACAGTTATGTGTTGGAGGATTCAGGGGCAAATTAACGAATGTTTAGGATGCTTAGTAGACCAGATGCACTCACTGAGCTCCGACAAACCTGTTCCGAAAGTGCCCTTGACCGTGATGGTTTGAAAAGGTGGTAACAGAGTGAAACTAAAGCTTTTCTTTCTTTTTACCTACCACCGATGAAAACATAAGTTTAGTAAATGTGGATACATTTAGAGGCATGTTTTTACCTCTCAAGTGTTTAAAATTTTAGTAGTTATACAGTAGTTATCACATATGCATGACCAATGAACAGAGACAACAAAGCTGGGGATGGGAGCGGGAGGAGGGCGGGGAGGAGGGTATCAATGGGGGAAAATGAGAAACATCTGTAGCAAAAACAAATTAATAAATAAAAAATTAAAAACAAAAAATAAAATTTTAGTAGTTATTGTTAGTGAAATAGTTTTACTCAATTCTTTTACTTAAAAGTGCGCTTGACCTCATTTTATAGCACAAGACCGAAGAATGTGAAATGCCCTGGCCGTTTTGGCTCAGCGGTTAGAGCGTCGGCCTGCGGTCCAGAGAGACCCGGGTTCGGTTCCCGCTAAGGGCATGTACTTTGGTTGCAGTTTGTCCCCAGCCCAGGTTGGGGTCGTGTGGGTGGCGACCAGTCGATGTGTCTCTCTCGCATCGATGTTTCTCTCTCTTCTTCTCTCTCCTGCTCTATCTGAATAAAAAAATGGAAAAATGTCCTCAGGTGAGGATTAAAAAAAGAAAGAAAGAAAGAAAAAGAATGTGAACTGTGACGTTCCTGAACACTTTTAAGCAATAACTGAAAAAAAGGTAAAAATAGTAAACTCTGGCTAAGTAGATCTAACAATGAAAGCGACGGAAGGGAATAGAAGTGTGGTTTAAAATGAAGTGACTTGCCCTGGCCAGTTTGGCTCAGCGGTTAGAGCGTCGGCCTGCGGTCCGGAGAGACCCGGGTTCGGTTCCCGCTAAGGGCGCGTACCTCGGTTGCAGTTGGTCCCCGGCCCTGGTTGGTCGTGCGGGTGGCAGCCACTCGATGTGTCCCTTCACGTCGATGTTTCTCTCTCTCTCTCCCTTCTTCTCTCTCCCTCCCACTCTATCTGCACAAAAAATGGAAAAATACCCTCGGGTGAGGATAAAAAAAATAAAATAAAATAAAATGAAGTGACTTGCTTTTCAAAAGTGAGACAGAAAATTCATTGAGACACAAATTTGAATGATTTGTTGGAATTTAAAAGTGGAAATTGACATTTTACCAGGCCCTGGCCAGTTTGGCTCAGTGATTAGAGCGTCAGCCCTCGGACCCGAGAGTTTCAGGTTCGATTCCTAGTCAAGGGCACTTACCTGGGTTGCAGGCTTAATCCCCAGCTCTGGTCAGGGTTTGTGTGGGAGGAACCAATCGATGTGTCTCTCTCACATCGATGTTTCTCTCTCTCCCTCCTGCTCTTCCACTCTATCTTTTTTTTATCCTCACCCGAGGACCTTTTTTTTCCATTTTTTGCACAGATAGAGTGGGAGGGAGAGAGAGGAAGAGAGAGAGAGAGAGAGAAACATCAATGTGAAAGGGACACATCGAGTGGCTGCCACCCGTACTACCAACCAGGGCCGGGGACAAACTGCAACCAAGGTACATGCCCTTAGCGGGAACCGAACCCGGGTCTCTCTGGACCGCAGGCCGACGCTCTAACCGCTGAGCCAAACCGGCCAGGGCTCCACTCTGTCTTAAAAAAAAAAATCAATGGAAAAATATTTTCAGCTAAGGATTAACAGAAAAATAAAAAGAAATTTTATCAGGTTCTTTTATCTGATGTTAATTAAATGTTGTCATTACTGAAGTGTGATCATGTAACTCATCCATTTGGCATGTCCTAGAATATGTCAGTTGCTCAAAATCATCGTGGTTGGGGAAGAGGTTAAAATTTCTGTAAATGTGACGGGAAAAAGGCTTTATGTCACGTAAGCCTGCCTTCAGGTCCCCAGAGATAGAGATGCGTTATTTCAGCTGTGAGGAGAAGCAGGTGAATACAGTTGCCTTTTTATTGTGACGAATGTTGAAAGATTATTGCTAGTCTGTCCCGTCTTGTTTCGTGAAAGGCTTTCGTGAACCCACAGAAGTTAATTCTTTCTTTCGGAGGATTGACTTAATCCTGTTGGACTTGATCTCAGAACTTAGATGTCTTACCCTCTCCGGAGGGAACGCATTTTGACATTGAGGTTACAAGAGAGGTAAAGTCGGGGTTCACAGAAGGTCGATTTTGTCTGAGTGACTCTCTAGGGTTTCGATGCCGCCTTGTCGGCTGGCTGGAGACCCGCGGTCACTTTCTTGTTTTCTCAATTGTTGCCCTGCCCACGGCCCCTCTTCTCCCCATGCGGGTCAGGGCACCAGTCCCATGACTAGGACATGTCTGAGCCTCAGTTTAGGTCCATCGGGGACGCCCCTCCCCCTTATCTTTCTCACACACACCACCACCATCTCACCGTCTTGTCTGCCTTTGACATGGTCGCCATCCAGGAGAGAAGGCAGAGTGTAAGCGAGCGTATTGCGCTGTCCTCGGAAGTAGAGGTGGTAAGGGAACCCCTGGGGAGCACAGGCAGACCCACGGAGAGGGGCCCCGGACCCCATGTGGATGGGTATGTGAGTCTGTTGGGGAAGAGGTGGGAGGCGCCATCAGGTTGGGGGAGAAGAACAGGGAATGGAGACCGAGCTGAGAACTCCAGGGGTCGTTCAAGGAAAGGCCGGGCTGTTCTGAACCCGGAGCTCTGGCAGGGATGCCCCCGCTGGGCTGGCGAGTCGAGACTCCCTCTTCCCTCCAGCCTGGAAGATCTGAGAAAGGTGCTAGGACACACCCGTTTCATGGGACAGAAACGACTCTGCTGTCCGGACGGCTTTGTGGACTAAAAGGGCTAATGCTGCACCGGGAACCACGAGGTCAAGGGCAGTCAGAAGTGGACGAGGAGCAGAGGCCATGTCCACCGATGGATGTTCAAGAAGCTGAGGAGGGCACTTCCCAGAAGGGAGCACGTCATCCCCAGGTACTCGTGGCTTCAGATATTTGGGGGAAGGCAAAGGCATCTTGGACCCGCCAGGGGTCAGAGTAGCTCATCTGAGGAAGGGGAACTGGAGTTCATATTTTCCTGTCTTTTTTTTTTTTTATCTCCAGAGGAGGAATATTGTAATTTTTCATGCAGCCACAGAGCAAAGAGCCAGCACCGCTTGCAGACCTACAGGGCTGGTGTCATGGATCTGACAGCTACCGCCCCCCTTCCGATCTGTGAACAGTGGAACTCACCCTCGGGTGCTGTGCTTATGGCGATGAGGGGGCGGGGGGGACATCTGGAGGCAGTTGGTGACATTGGCCAAGGGCAGTGGGGCGGCCAGAGGAGGTTGCAAATATAGAAACAAAAAGATAGAATGTTTTCATGTGGGCTGAGTGAGTACAATCATGGAAAGAATTTTTTTATTGAAAGTGAATCTCTTGATCTGCAAGGTGATCTTGTGTTAATTATTTCATTCCTTTTCGCTCGTTGGCCGGGATGGTTTGAGTTCCATGTTGTTACTGAGCAGATCAGCCCCCGGGAAGCGTGATCAAGGATGTGATATGTCGGTGTCTGTGGGAACACGCGGCTATCCTTGGACGTGTGTAGAACCTGGGTTGTTGTCTCTGAAACATGCCATTCTGCCCGTGCTGGTCTAGATGAAGGCATTGTGACTCCTCCGGTTGTTCTGCGACTTCAGAGCATTAGAATGAGAAATGGATCTTTCAGAACACGTTCTGTTTTGGGGGAGCCCAGACGTTGAGCGGCGGCCATCTGTGCGCCTGGCGGGGGGAGGGGGAGGGTCACAGGTGGCGAGGTCACAGGCTCTTCAGACGGGCTGTGGGGGCCCGAGGGAAGAAACCCTCGGGAAAGGGAGACTTTCAGTACCTCGGTGCTCGACTGTTCTCTGTCCTTTGCAAGTGGAGAATGGAGTGTGATTGCTGACATCTCTGCGGTTATGACTTTACAGCTTATAGGAAGGCTCAGTCCTCAGAACCCGATTTGGGTGCTGTGGTAAGACCCCACCTTCTGTTTTGGAGCCTCACCTGATGATATGTTTATTGACTTTTTTTTTTTTAGAGAGAGAGAGAGAAACATCGATGTGAGAGAAACATCAATCAGTTGCCTCCTGTACGTATCCCAACCAGGGATCGAACCTGCAGCCTTGGCGGGTCAGGATGACACTCCAGCCATCTGAACTACCCGGCCAGGGCAAGACTCAGGCTTCCTTGTGGCCTGTCCTGAAGTCCCTCTCCGAGAGTCACTGACGGCCTTGGGCAACAGCCCTGTCTCCAGGGGTCGTTATTGCAGGTGGGGTGCTGAGAGCCTGCTCTGGGCGCGGGGTCTGTGCCGCGTGGACAGTGACCACTGGCGGGTCGAGCTTGGCAGCTGAAGGCTCTGCCCCGAGGTGCATGGCGTGGGAACCAGAGAGACCAGGGCATTCCAGGAGAGACCCCGGCAGCTGGGCGTGGGAGGGAGGGTCCCAGACCGCAGAGTGGGGAAGGGCAGAGAGGAACACCAACAGCCCAAGTGCCAGGATGCCCCACTCGCCCCAGTGCCGAAGAAAGGTGCACATGACCTTGATGTCCAACTTGAAAGCTCACCAGAGGGCTGTCTGCAGGGAGGCGTCCGCAGCGCACCCTCGTGGTGAACGGGGAGGCGGCACCAGCGGCCTCTCGGGCCTGAGCGTCCCTGCTTGCTGGGCACGTGGAGCACCCCGAAAGGAACCTGCAGACTCAGCGATGGTGTCTGTTCCCCAGGAGTTCCCCTCTTTAAAATCATTTTATTGTTGGAAGTATTAAAATGCCCTTTTTTCCTTATCGTGTGTTCACGTTGTCCAGGATCCCGGGACTGGGGAAGATAGTCTCTGCTTAGACTTTATTCTGAGTCTGAACAGCCAGAGGTGGCCATTGAACATGATTTTTTGTTGTTAATACTGACCAGAGGATATTTTGCCATTGATATTTTTTTAGATAGGGTGGGAGAGAGAGAGAAACATCCATGTGAGAGAGACACATCAGTTGGTTGCCGCCCACACTACCCCGACCCCAACCGGGGCCAGGGATCAAACCAGCAATCCAGGTGTGTGCCCGTGGCCCGAATCGAACCCAAGACCCTTCAGTTCTTTAGCTGACGCTCTGACTACTGAGACACAGCGGCCACAGCTGAATGTGATTCTTTAGACTTGAAGCTTCTCCCCGCGCTCAGGACAGGTGACCGGCTCGCTGCAGGTCAGTGGCCACATGGGGGCAGGATTTCCCAGCCAGTGCCGCTGACACCCTGACAGCCTGGCAGGGCATCCGGCGGGGGCCTTCTGGGCTAAGACACTTCTTCTTACTGCTTCCCGCCTGCGGCATCATTACCTAAGTTAATGATCCGTGGAAACAAAAAACGGAAGGACCTTTCTAATTCGAAGTGATCTGGGTTGTTTGAACTGCTGGAAATGACTGATCTTTGGAGAGATGCTATTTGGGGCAGCGTGGGATTTTGAGGTGCCCTGTGCTTGTTCAGAGTGACCCATGGGTGCAAAAGGGATTAAGAAGTACAAATAGGCACTTAGAAAACAGTCAGAGGGATGTCAAGTACAGCACAGGGAATATAGTCCATAATAATTCTTTAAATTTTTTTTTTCTTTATTGATTTTAAAGAGAGAGGGAGAGAGATAGAAACATCGATGAGAGAGAACATCGACTGGCCACCTCCTGCATGCCCCTCACTGGGGATCAGGCCCACAACCTGGGCATGTGCCCTGACCGGGAATCAAACCGGTGACCTCTTGGTGCAGGGTCGATGCTCAACCACTGAGCCACACCAGCCAGGCTCAATAGTAATTTTAATAGCTATGGACAGTGCCATGTGGGTACTGGTCTTATTGGGAGGATCACTTTGTGAGGTGTGTAAATGTCTAACCCCTCTGCCATACCCTGAAACTAACCCAGAATAGTATTGCATGTCAACTGTAACTGGGAAATGAAAAATAAATAAAATAGGGGAAAAGGTGATAAAAAGTATTTCAAGAACTTTGATTGGTGGACTCCTAGTAAAATGTCTTCCATGGCTTGGCCTTACTCTGTGAGATGTAAGTGCTTCTACTTCTCAGGACTTTTGTGACGGTGGGAAGAAGTCACGCTTTTGTCACCGATGTTTTGAAAAGCACCCTCATTGAAATTCTTTATTTAATACCAGCTCCATACCTTCCAGTCGTTTCGACGTTCGCTGCCGTGTTTTCGTGGAACGCGAGCTGTCTCACTGGGCTTTTCCATCTCCTTGTGGATCGAATTCTGAGAGATTCCTTCTAATTAGCGCAGGAGAACCACAGACTCGCTTTTAAAGTGTTTCACTTTTTCTTTTGATCTAACTAACATACTTTGAGTTTCGGCATTTTGTGTGGGTAACTCACAATCACTGGCATTTTCATACTATTTCGGCATGCCAACTTACTCTTCTGGGAAATTACATCACTCAGTGTATTCTTATTAATACTGTTAGCATTTTCAAAACCTGTTTAACCTTTGGCTCCCACATCAATGTGATCTTTTTTTATATGTCAAGTAAAGCAAACACAGTGTTCTCTGTGTCACACAGGATGTTTAAAATGGACTGTTTAATCTTACATGGCTCAGATGTTTATTCTACCCCTTGAAAATATCCGTAGGTAGAATAAAATTGGAGGAGCTTTGATGCCGGTCATATTTTAATTTGGCTCATTTTTGTTTAGTATAGCATTCGATTTAGTATCCGATAATTAGATTTCCTTCTGGTGAAGGAGCAGTCTTTTCCTTTGTGTTTTCTCATCTCTGGGTGTATATTGGACCAAGGCAAAGAGAACAGCTGAATGGTTCTTTTTATTAAGAGCGTCGCATACGAAAGGGTTAGAGGATTATGTTGCTGTCCTTCTTGACTTACTTTTCAATTAATAATTGTGTTGAGTATGTCATTTTATATCTTGGCCTGGGTTAGTGTTGTCTATTTGAGGCTGTATACTTTTTTCCCTTTACACATAATGTGCGGGTGGGTATATAATAAGCGCTTTTTGAGGCCATGAAGTGCTGCTCTGTGATACTTTCAGGGAGATGTTGCTTTGGAACCATTGGTCTCAGCGTGCCTTTTTTTTATCTTCACCCAAGGACATTTTTCCATTTTTTGTTCAGACAGAGCGGGAAGGAGAGAGAGGAAGAGAGAGAGAGAGAGAAACATCAACGTGAAAGGGACACATTGAGTGGTTGCCACCCGCATGACCCAACCAGGGCCGGGGACAAACTGCAACCAAGGTACATGCCCTTAGCGGGAACCGAACCCGGGTCTCTCCGGACCGCAGGCCAACACTCTAACCGCTGAGCCAAACCATCCAGGGCATCAGCATGCCTTTTTTTCCTTGGTATTCATTTCAAAAGGGACAATATGTTCTGTGTTTTTCAAAAGTGACTTTTGTTCTGTGTTTTCTCCGATTTGTTTTTTCTCCGGATCATTTTTTTAAAGTCTTTTTCTTCTTTCTTTATTGATTTTAGAGAGAGAGGAAGGGAGAGGGAGAGACAGAGACAGAAACATCGATGAGAGAGAACACTGATTGGCTGCCTCCTGCATGCCCCTGACTGGGGATTTGGCCCACAACCTGGGCATGTGCCCTGACCGGGAATTGAACTGTGACCTCCTGGTGCATGGGTCGACGCTCAGTCACTGAGCCACACAGACCAGGCTTGGATCATTTTTAACATAATTTTAATTCCTTTGTTTGGATGATATAAAATGAGAAAGCAAGAATCTATCGAACAGAGGCCCTGGCTGGAGTGGCTCAGTTGGCTGAGGGATGTTCCCTCACCAGGAGGCTGCTGGTTCAGTTTGATGCCCGGTCAGGGCACGCGCCTGGGTTGTGGGCTTGATCTGCAGGAGGGGTCGTGCAGGAGGCAGCTGATCCATGTTTCTCTCTCACATCAATATTTCTCTCTCTCTGAAAAACTCAATAAAAACACTATAAAACAGCCCTGGCCCATTTGCTCAGTGGTTAGAGTGTTGGCCTGCGGTCCAGAGAGACCCAGGTTCAGTTCCTGCTAAGGGCACGTACCTCGGTTGCAGTTTGTCCCCGGCCCTGGTTGGGTCGTGTGGGTGGCAACCACTCGATGTGTCCCTTTCACGTCAATGTCTCTCTCTCGCTCTCTCTCCTTCCCACTCTATCTGAACAAAATATCAAAATTAAAAAAAAAAATGTCCTCGGGTGAGGATTAAAAAAAAACAACACTATAAAACAAAAAATGATGCTCTTCTCTGGGCATACATTCTACTACATTTGTGGCCTATTCAGTGTATAATTATGAAAGACCACAGTCTGTAGTAGTGTCAATTCCTGGCCACCAAAAGGCTGCGTACACTTCAGAATCTGGTCGTGACAGTTACAACCTGAAGGCAGTCGTGAATGAAACCGAGCACTGGCTGCCACACAGGTGTTCACCCCCAGGTTTGCTGGGGCACTGGTCGGGGATCAGCAAACAGTGGGAAGCAGAAACGAGGGGCCAGGGGTGAAGGTGACTGACCTGCGGTGTGCTGGGCTTCCCTGAGCAGCCAGCGACCTGAGTGCAGGTCCTAGGACATGTGACACTCGGGTGGATGCCGCCAACCCCGGGTAGAGCAGTCTAAAGGCTGCGAAATGGCAGCGATGGTTGGGAGTGACCCCTGGGTTTGGGATGAGGACGGGACACTCAGGGCAAAGGAGCTGGTCTTTGGTCAGGGCATCGATTGGACATGCGTCCTCTAAGTTGGGGTCTAGGGTCGCACTGTAGTCCCAGCAGATCCCTGGAGCACAAGCCGAAAGTAAACCAAGAGTCAAGCAGAGCTGCAGATAGAAGGAGGGAGCCTGGGCGGGAGAGACCGGGGGCGGCCCTCCGGATGCAGACTTTGGAGGCCGGAGGCTGGGCCAGAGAGGCTTAGGGAGCTGCTGGCTCACGCAGCAGGAATGAGCGTCCGTGTCTACGATGAGCTGGACCAGGGGAGGCAGAGACAAAATAATAGAAAACAGTGAAGGCCGAGCAGACCACTGTGTTCAGTATTTAGTGGCGTGTTAAACATTCTCTAGAGAAATGTGTAATTGTTAGTAGATGCTATTTTTTTTTTAAATGGGAGAGGATTGGGCATGTCTGTACGGCTGGAGGGAAGCTTTGACTACACCAGAGGAGAAGGGAATGGGGGGGGGGCTCTGCTGTTAGGGTGGTGGGAGGTGGGAGGGAATCCAAAGCACAGGAGTGAGGAGAGCGCCACCCCACCCCACCCCAGAGGGGGACGTGAGTAGTTGCAGTCAGAGGTAGTTCGGGGTGGGAGTAGCTTCACGTTCCAGGTGGGCGTTGAGATTGCCCGTGGAGGAGAGGGCCTGGGTGAGGGTCTGGAGAGTGATGATGGGCGCTTGCTGCTGGAGACAGAGGGCGAGGAAATGCCTGGGGACAGGTGCAGGGGTTGCCAGGCGAGGCTGAGGGACCAGCAGAAGCCACGGCGGTGACTGCTGCAGGGCTGGGGGTGGCGGGGAGAGCTGACCTGCAGGGTGGGGAGCGCGCCGTGAAAGGTGAGGATGGGACGGTGACTGCTGCAGGGCTGGGGGTGGCGGGGAGAGCTGACCTGCAGGGTGGGGAGCGCACCGTGAATGGTGAGGATGGGATGGAGTTGACAGTCAAGGGGGAGGTGACTGAGCCGATGGTCCATGGGGACCAGATCGGTGAGCAAGGACATGCCATCAGAAGGGGCTGGAGGTAGGGCCCAGTGCAGAACACAAGAGCTTTGGCCTGAGTGTGGAACAGTGGTGAGCAAGACAGGTGTGCCCTTGGGAGTGGGCTGCGGGAATGGACTGAGGGTCAAGGTCAACCCAGGACAAGTAAAGCCAGGAACTTCAAAGCCATTTGGAATGACCATGGAATCAAGCCTTCGCGTCCCGGCCATTCCTGACTGTCCCTTCCTGGTCATGATTCCTGCCGCTCTGGGAGGACCCCCTAGAGCCACCAGCACCTCCCAGGACACCAAGAACTTAAGAAAGCGCCCGTCAATCATGGCCAAAAGGGGCAGGGCCTTAGAGAGTCCCTGCTGATCATTGGAACAGATGAGTTTAGCATAAAAAGTTTAGAAGGTGTTAAATAGAAAGCATTTAAAATGGAATGAAATTCGAGGGGAAACGTGAGAATAAGGGCCCTTTGAAGGGAGAGAAAAGAAATGGTTTGGGGAGGCATTTTGAACTAATCAGAGTCCATGCCAGGTGCTGCAATGCCCAGGAGACCCGCAGTGTCGCCGGGGTGTGTGAGAACCGGAAGAAACATCTGTGGAATGAGGAAGATCGTCAGTCTAGGAATTTCACAGTGATGTCATTTCTGACAGTGATTCTCCAGAACATTCCAAGAGGAGCCGTTCTCAGTTTTCCTCGTGGCTTTGCTGCGACCTCCACGCCCAGTTACTAATCTCTTGAACCTGCAGGAAGACAGCAGCTATTTTGAAAACGGGAGCTGGTGAACATTCTGTCCACCCACGGCCCCGTGCAACTTGGCAGGCTTTGCTTCCTCGGATCCCATTGTCTCTCCACGCACGGCTGAGCGAGCTGCTAGCTTTACCTGTGATACATGCCTGTGGGGAGGCAGAAAACCACCTCAGACGGGCCAGATGTGGCAGGTGTATGTGTTCCTTACGCACATGCTCAGAAGGTAAAGCTTCCTTTTAAAGTTTTTATTCCACATCCATTTTAGATCTCTTTTTAAAGGAGCCATTAAAAAGCTCGGTAAACAGTCTCGTTTCCCCAGTTTTGTGGGTTTATGGTCCAAGGGTGTCTGCGTTAGTGTTTTAATGTGGCGTCGTTCAAGGTGGGGCTGACTTGTGATAGGCGAGAGAAGGAGTGTGGGGCTTAGATGTGGAAGGAACTGGACAGGTCACAGTGACGGCCCCGCCCGTCTGCTCTGTCACGGAGGAGCAACCTCAAAACAACTTAATCCAAGCCCCGTGAATCATCGTATTTCCTCGTTTAATCACAGATGTTTAGGAAAACAAGGGTTGGGTTGTTTCACCTTGAATTCTTTTGCTTTTCATTCTGTATCATAAAACAGCACGTAGACAATGAACCACCCAGCCTGGAGATGTGCGTGACGTGGAACTTCACCAGTAGTGTGGACACACACGTGTGCTGTCAAAGTAGAGTCGCAGATACATCAGCCTTTTCCTTCTTTGAAGGAAACCAGAGCTTGTCAATCATTTGTATCGGTGGGGAACTGCGTAACCACGGATATAGACAACAATGCTGGGGACGGGCTGAGGGGGGTCGGGAGGAGGGTATCAATGGGGGAAAAGGAGAAACATCTGTAACAAAAATAAATTAATAAAAATATTAAAAATTTAAGAAATAAATAGAGTCCCCGTAGCATCAGTTTTTATGAAGTTTCACTCACACGCCGGTCTTGGTTCCCATGCCACGAGTGTGAGTTGGAGCAAAGGCACCTGAGGGATTTGTGTGTGTATATCTAGTAAGTTCTCAGTTTAATGTGGGTACTTCTTGATTTCAGAAGAAGTCCGTCCCATGCCAGACCTTGGTACTGAAATGACATAAGTTACACAGCCTGAGTGAGGGTCCTCCTCTCGTCGTCAGCTTGAACGTCTCTGTCGCAACGCCTGCTCTTTGTGCCGGGTGCGATCAGTCTGTGAGTCGGGCTTCCTCTCTCCCAAGTCCGTCCTCTCCTGCTGCCTCCAGGCCCCCGTGTTCTCCCTTCCTGCTCTTCCAGCATCTTCCGTCTTCACTGTGTATCGAGTTCTTTCCCTAGAGCTAAACCGATTTCTGCTGTCTTGGGAAAAAAATCCCACTGATTTGTCACCTTCGAGAGAAAGATCTTTTGTTGACTGTGGAGTGTGCTCACACACACACACACACACACACGTGCGTGCACACACAGTACACACATGCATGTGTGCGCACACATGCACACACACGCACACGCACACACGCACACAGATGCACACACATGCGTGCGCACATGCACACGCATGCACGCACACACACGTGCGTGTCTGTATCTCCTATTTTCTTCGCATCCCTGTAACCTGGTATTTTCACCACAGCCCCCTTGATCGTCTTCCTTTGCCCTCATCCTTCTTCACTTGGCTCGGCCGTTGAGCAATATCATGCTCTTCTCGAAAGTCTGCAACAGTATCCTGCCTCTCTGATGGTGCCTTCTCTTTTCTCAACCATCTTTTCCTTCTTTCTTTTTTTTATTAGTGGGAAGGAAAGAGGGAGAAATATGGATGTGAGAGAGACACATTGACTGGCTGCAAACTGCAACCAAGATACGTGCCCTTAGTAGGAACCGAACCCGGGTCTCCGGACCGCAAGCCAACGCTCTAACCGCTGAGCCAAACCAGCCAGGACTCGCCAGCATCTTTTTGGTTTTCTATTTTTTTTTTATCCTTACCTGAGGACATTTGTCCATTTTTTGTTCAGATAGAGTAGGAGGGAGAGAGATGGAGAGAGAGAGAGAGAGAGAGAAACATCGATGTGAAAGGGACACATCGAGTGGTTGCCACCCGCATGACCCACTCAGGGTCAGAGACAAACTGCAACCGAGGTACATGCCCTTAGCGGGAACCGAACCGGTCTCTCTGGACCACAGGCTGACGCTCTAACCGCTGAGCCAAACTGGCCAGGGCTCTCCAGCATCTTAATATGCTCCTTATCCCAGCACATAATCCTCACGTGTACTTTCCTCCTACAATCTCTTCCTCCAAGGGAGATTCTTTTTTTTAAAAACATTATAAGGTTTTATTTTTTCTATTTTTTTTCTTTATTGATTTTAGAGAGAGAGGAAGAGAAAGGGAGAGAGATAGAGAAACATCGATGAGAGAGAACATCGATTGGCAGTCTTCTGCATGCCCCCCACTGGGGACCAGGCCCACAACCTGGGCATGTGCCCTGACTGGGAGTCCAACCGGTGACCTCTTAGTGCATGGGTCAACGCTCAACCACTGAGCCACAACAGCCAGGCAAGAGGGATTCTTAACTTGTGTTGCTCTAAGAATAACCTCCCGACCAAACAGAAAGAATATATGTACCCCTATGTTCATAGCAGCACTATCTGCAATTGCTGAAAACAGCCCAAGTGTCCATCAGTAGACGAATGGATAAAAAGGCTGTGGTACATGTACACAATGGAGTACTATGCAGCTGTAAGAAAGAAAGATCCCTTATCCTCTGAGACGACATGGAGGGACCTGGAGAGTATTATGCTAAGCGAAACAAGCCAGTCAGAGAAAGACAAATATCACACGATCTCACTTATTTGTGGAATATAATGAACAAAACAAACTGAGGAACAAAATAGACCCAGAGACATGGAAGTGGGGTGCAGACTGACAAACCTGAAAAGAAATGGATGTGGGTGGAGGGAAGAAGAGATAAACCGCAGAACTTTTATGCATGTGTGCGTAAACAAGAACATAGACAATAATGCTGGGGGTGTGGTGTGCAGAATTGGGAGGAAGGTGTCAATGGGGGAAAAAAGGAGAAACATATGTAACAAAAACAAATTAATTAATTTAAAAAAATTAAAAAATAATGCAATCCTTAGATCCAACACAGACCTGCCGGACCCAACCTTCCTGAGTCTCCCTCTGATGGACGGGTGTCATCACTTGAGTGACCTACCATCCCAAATGAGGGAGGGTTCACCGGGCTCCCTGATGTGGTGGGCCGGGCTCTGACGTCTAAGGGCAGCGCTGCTTCTCTGCTCGGCGGACTCGGAGGACACCCCTGGGGCGCGGCCCCCCTTGGGCCTCCATCTCCCAGGGGTTTACTCTGTGGCGGTTCTGCTCTATCGTTTTGATTCCATGATGCTTTCAAGAAAATGCCCCCCCCCCCAATTCTGTTCAGAGAGAGACTTAGTCTGAATTACCTAGTCTACCATTCCCAAAATCTAAATTCTTCCCATTGATGTATTTTTTCTCTTTTTATTTAAAAAAATTTTTTTTTCCATATTGTCTTGAGAGAGAGAGAAACATCGATGAGAGAGAACATCGATTGGCCGCCTCCTGCATGCCCCCCACTGGGGATCGGGCCCACCACCTGGGCATGTGTCCTGACTGGGAATCGAACCGGTGACCTCTTGGTGCAGGGTCGACGCGCAACCAGTGAGCTGCACCAGCCAGGCCAAATCTATTTCTTCATCTTCCTCGCTATGCCGTGTAAGGTCTGCCTGTCCGTAATATACAGCACCGAGCGTTACCCTTTAATGCGTGAATTTTATGGCGTGTGAAACACGGCTCCGTGAAGCTCTGAAGCGGGCAGAGCTGCCTGTCGGAGGAGGTAAAGGCGAGTGCATCTGAAGCTGAGCCGTTCGTGGGTCCGGAAGCCTGCTGACTCGTGTGCTGTTTCAAATATTTTACACAAGGGGTGTGTGTGTGTGTGTGTGTGTGTGTGTGTTCAGACGAGTACTTTCCTGGGCTCTTGGTAAGTGCCATGGCTTAGCGGTTGTAATTATTATCTCCGCAGCAGCCAATGGCATCTTTTGTTTTTAAATGCCATTTTTTTTTTTTTTAACAAAACGGGGTAGCACAAAGGAGGGACCAGGGGGACGTTTGATAAATGCCTCCATTTGCCGGAGGTGCCCCGTGACCAGGGGCAGCATGGCCTGGTCTGGGGACCTGGGTGCCGGTCTCTCCCTCACTATGTGCCTGAGGCCCCTTTGCCAGCTCAGGGCGGGAGGAGACCCCCCCCTCAGTTTCTGGCCCTTCCTGCTCTGAGTGCGATGGAACTGTCTCTGTTCCAGGACAGGAGAAGCAGAAGGGAGCCCAGGGCGCAGCCCTGGAGGGTCGGACCGGGTGGGTGGCACCTCTGGGCAGGAGAGAGCCCCGTGCTCTCAGCCCACAGGAAACGCAGCAGGACGTGGTGACCGGACCCGTGGCCACACCTAGGAACCATGCTTTAGACAAGTGATTAGACACTGCAGACCGACCTGGACTCTAATTGTTTGCGAAGCAGAATCAGCTCTTGGATGACTTGCTGTGGTTGGAGCAGGTTAGACGAGGGGTGACAGGGAGCTGCTGGCACAGGGTGACACCAGCCTGCAGGGTTCCCGAGGGATTAGCTTGGCTGTTTGCAGCTGGTGTGGCCCGGGAGGCTTCCTGCCTGCGCATTCCAGCCAAGCTAGGGGTGTTGGCATCTACCAGCCCTGAGGATCCTGGGGAGCCAGAGGGGTGTGTGTGTGGGGGGGGTGCACCCAAGCAGCATTCCTCAGATACCTTCAGCCCTCCCCTGGGCCTGGGGTTAGAACTCTTCCGTTGAGGAGAGCAGCCAGGTTAAAATCTCACCGTCTCGAGTGCACATTTCTGGGGAGGGGACTGAATGCCACGCCATCCCCAGATCAGTTCCTGTCCCTGAGGCTGGGCAGTGTGGTGACTTTCCACCAACACCGTGGCTCGGCTCAGCTCTCACGGGGGGCTGGCATCTGGAGAAAGTCACAGATGTCCCCGCACCCACAGGGCAGGTAGGTGTAACGTGCGCAGCAGGATCACACTGTGTGTATACTTTGTGTTCTGCTTTTTCAGCGCAGAGATCGTGAACAATTTCTGTGCTGTCCTGTATTTGAAGACCTTCTAAGGGCTTTTTGCAATTCCTTCGATGGACATATGATAGTTTACGGATTCTTTGATTGTTAAATATTTAGAGTGCTTGCATTTTCCCCCAATTAAAAAGTTATTGCTTTGAATGTAAATCTCTAAATTTATTTCCTTATGATAGATGTCACAAAGGTACTGTCCACATCAGTGGATAAGAATTGTTACTTCCGCCCTGGCCAGTTTGGCTCAGCGGTTAGAGCGTCGGCCTGCGGTCCGGAGAGACCCGGGTTCGGTTCCCGCTAAGGGCATGTACCTCGGTTGCAGTTTGTCTCTGACCCTGAGTGGGTCATGCGGGTGGCAGCCACTCGATGTGTCCCTTCACGTCGATGTTTCTCTCTCTCTCTCCCTTCCTCTCTCTCCCTCCCACTCTATCTGTACAAAAAATGGAAAAAAAATATCCTTGGGTGAGGATAAAAAAAAATAATAATAATTGTTACTTCAGCTCTGGCCGGTTTGGCTCAGTGGTTAGAGCGTCAGCCCGAGGACCAAAGAGTGGCGGGTTTGATTCCGGTCAAGGGCACGTACCTCGGTTGCAGTTCATCCCTGGCCCTGGTCAGGGTCGTGCAGGAGGCAACCAGGTGATGTGTCCCTCTCACGTCGATGTTTCTCTCTCTCTTTTTCTCTACCCCTCCATCCCATTCTATCTGAAAATAGATGCAAAAATATCCTCAGGTGATGATTTAAAAAAACAACACTTGTGAGTTTAGCTGTGGGTGTGTCATCGTGGCTTCCAGGGAGGTGCAGTAACTGTGGGTGTAGAGCTGGCTGGCTGCTTAAAGACAGAGAGCCTCATACACAGACTAAGATAAATGAATACGGCGTGTTTCGCTGGAAGGGGGTCAGGGAGCATGCAACGGTATTCAGCATACGGGAGAGCTCTTGCGTTCTGAATGCCTTTAGTGACATATAATTCACCCGTCTAAAATCCCGTTGCTTGTAATGTATTTAGAGTTGTGGATCCATCACGCCAATCACTTCGAGCATATTTTTATTATCCTCCCTGAACCCTGCTACTTTAGCCAGCACCTCCTAATCCTTCCAGCCCCACCCCCCAGCCCTATGCAACCGAGTAACTGACTTTCTGTTTCTGTGGATTTGCCCCTTCTGGGTGTTTGTGTAAATGGGTCGTACTCTCTGTGGCCCTTTGTGACCGGCTTCTCCCTGAGCACAGTGTGCATGGTTCGTTCCCACAGGAGCCCGTGAGCTCAGTCCTCGTTCCGCCAGCAGGGGGGCTCTGGAGGCCTCAGCAGGGAGGCCTGTGCGTCTGGGGTTAGGGAGAGTGGAGATGGCCTATTCGGGAACAGGGGTCATGAATTTATAGTGGCATGAAATTGCTTTGTTGGATGTGACTTTTTCCAACATCCTATGCTTGTTTTTATCCTTGCCCGAGAACATTTTCGCATTTATCTTCAGATAGAGCGGGAGGAGGGGAGGGAGGAAGAGAAACATCGATGTGAGAGAGACACATGGAGTGGCTGCCACCCACATGACCCCAACCAGGGCCAGGGACAAACTGCAACTGACGTACGTGCCCTTAGCGGGAACTGAACCCGGGACTCTCTGGTCTGCAGGCCAACGCTCTAACCGCTGAGCCAAACCGGCCAGGGCCATCCTTATGCTTTCAATGATCATAGCACTAGCTTTTAAATTTTTTGTGTGTGGATGCACCACTGGTGTTTTTTTAACCCTATTCATGGTTAATGGATATTTGAATTTTTCCTGGCTTTCACTCTTTTGAACACTGTTTCCATGGACATGCTTATGGATATATCTTTGAACATGGGAATGAATGGCTTCTATGGGTCAAGTTCGAGAAAGAGGTTTGGTATCTGAAGGATAGGGCCGATTTGTGATTTGCTTCCCTGCCTTTCTGAGGCCAAGGGAGTTTATGCACCAACCAGTGGTACAGGAAAACATTGATTTCCCCGTCTTCCTTACACTAACATAGTCTTATCAGTGTGTGGTCATTTAAGGAGTGTGAAATAACTCATTCGTGTCTTTGTTTGCATTGCTTGGAACTTTTCAGGTTGAACAGTTTTTGTTTTTTTGTATATGTGCCATTTATTTATTTATTTCCCTTATTGATTTTAGAGAGAGAGGAAGAAAGAGGGAGAGAGAGAGAAACATGGATGTGAGAGAAGACACATCAAGTTGCTGCCACCCACACAACCCCAACCGGGGCCAGGGACAAACTGCAACCGAGGTACGTGTCCTTAGCGGGAACCGAACCCGGGTCTCTCTGGTCCGCGGGCCAAAGCTCTAACTGCTGAGCCAAACAGGCCAGGGCCTATTTTAATATATTATATTGGAAGTTTATGAGTAGAAGTTTAGAATTTTTATATAGCCAAATATTTCAGTGTTTTAGTATATATTTCTTCTACTGCTTTAAGTTTGATTAAAAGTTTAATGGTACCTTTTTATGACTCTTAATTATCATTATTTTACTGTTAACCTGTTTATTATTCCATTATCCTTGTCTTGGTCCTGTTACCATTTCCTTTCTGCTACTTTTCTTGTGGCTTTTAATAACCATTTACTTTATTCTGAAACTGCCACCTTCGGTGTTACTCTTCAAAATATTTGTTCTTCTTGAGATACAAGAAAGTTACAACCCTCAATTAGACAGTTCCCACACAGCTAACCCTTGCATTTTCACACCAATTATTTCCTTTTCCTTTAACTAATTATAGAACCCTCTAAACTGCTAACTAAAGATTTTCTCAGGAGCTTAAAAAGCATGGCCCTTTACAAATGTGATGTTTGTGTGTAGCCTAAGGGTTAATCTGTTCATTTATAAACCACAGTGACCCAATATCAAGTTAACAGAATGCAACTTTTGGTGACTTTTGCATTAATTTCCCATATTTCTATGTAGTTTCTTTTTCTCATTCCCCAGTTCCTCTCTTCATTTTTCCTGATTTCCTTCTTCCCCTTCTTTGGAAAGAGGGAGAAGTTTCATTCTTTTATTCTCCCTCTGAAATCTCCTTCTTATTCCATGCACCGCTTTATCAGTAGCCACAGAGAAAAGAGCTCATCTTAAGGATCAGAAGTAACTCGAGCTCTGAGTAATAATTCTGGAATTTTGCGGCTGTGAAGCCAACAAATAATAGCTGAATAGAGGCGACTAGGATTATTGGTTAGAGGTACTGACTGGTATGAAGACGCTGGTAAAACAAAACTGCAAAGCATTCTGCCTTGAGATGTAAGTAGAAGCAACCACCTTTGCAATTCACTTCCCTGACTTCCAAAAGGATAATATCACCTACCTTTGAAATGAAGATTTATGTAAAATGCCAGGTAAGTTCAAGCTTAAAAAAATAATAATTGTGTTCTTCCTTCAAATTTTTGGTCATTAAAACAGTTCCACCAAGTGAACTGACCATAAGTGGTCCCAACATGAACTCATCATTTTCACTAACATTTATTTTTTAAAGCCAGGATTTTGGTTATTTTTACTTATTTTTATTTTTTATTGACTTCAGAGAGAGGAAGAGAGAGAGAGAGAGAGAGGGACATCAGTGTGAGAGAGAAACATTGATAGGTTGCCTCCGTATGCACCCTAACCGGGAATCAAACTCACAACCTGGGTGTGTGCCCACCACTTTCTGGGGCATGGGACGACACCCCAATCAATGAGCCACCCAGCCAGGGCTTTCACTAACATTTAAAGCAGATACTGCCCTGGCCGGTGTGGCTCAGTTGGTTGGACATCGTCCCATGCACTGAAAGGTCGCAGGTTCAATTCCCAGTCAGGCACATGCCCAGGTTCAGGCTTGATCCCCAGTGGGGGGCATAAGGAAGGCAATTGATGTTTCTCTCTCTCTCCCTCTCCCTTGCTCTGTCTCTAAACATCAATAAAAACATATTTTTAAAAAACGACTATATACATTTAAAAAATATAATAAAACAAAAGTGATAGTAACGTGGATCTCAAGAGCGAAATGCAAAAAGTGATCACAAGACCCAAAGTGCTCTGCTTGAAAGTTCGGGAACGGGGAGGAGCGGCACTTCACTTGAGTGCCAGTTCATTCCAGCTAGAAACCAGGAGTCAGGATCACCGGCAGAGTAGACCAGGGCTGAGACCTAAAGCAGACCTTCGAGTTAACGCTCTGTTTAAACAGACAGGCTGTGGAGCCCAGCCCTGCTCTGTGCTCCCTGGAGGTCTTGCTGCTGGTCAGTGGTGAAGCCAGGACCGGCCTTCGGTGTGGGTCAGCAGAAACAGGACATCTTTCCAGCAAAACTAATACCAGCAGAAGAAAAGGGATAACGATGCGCAAAGAAAAGATGAAGCGAGTTCAAACAGAAGCAAAACTTCCTTACACTGTGGACATTTTTAGAGTGGAATGTCCATATGCTCCAAGGTCTAAGTCTTAAATAAAGGTGATCTATTCTTTTTTTTTTTTTAAGGCTCTTAAAGCTGGAACATTTAAAACTCTATGAAACAATTCTTGGCTCAAAAGAAAAATCTGAACAAAACTGCAGAATTCTGGGAAAATAGTGATATTAAAATCACGCAGTGCCAGAGTCCAGGGATATAGCTGAAACAACGCGTAGGAAGACTCAGAGCATATACAGTTGTATAGATTAAAATCAGCCCTGGCTGGTTTGGCTCAGCGGTTAGAGCATCAGCCCACAGACTTAAGGGTCGCAGGTTCGATTCCTGGTCAAGGGCACGTACCTGGGTTTCAGGTTCGATCCCAGGTCCTGCTTGGGGTCATGCAGGAGACAGCCAATCCATGTGTCTCTCTCACATCGATGTTTCTCTCTCCCTTCCTCCCTTCCACTCTATCTAAAATCAGTGGGAAAGTATCCTCAAGTGAGGATTAACAAAAAACAAAACAAAAAAAGAAATCAAAACAAAGACTGAAAAAAATGAACTAAGCTTCAAACTTCAAACAGGGAGGAAACAAGCAACAAAGGAAACTAATAGAACATAGAAAGAAAGCACTCATAGATACGAAAACTGAAATTGGTTAGTAAACAGAAAGAAGAATGAATAAATCCAGAATGTCATTATTGTAATAAAGATCAAGAAAAGAGAAAAATTACTAGGCCATGTAGTGTTTTTTTTAGATCGAGGAATTAAATAATATTCATCCAAAAAAGTTATAAAAAGAGGGAAATAACCATAAAAAAACAGAGGATATTTAAAATAGAACAGACTTCTTTGCACAATGTCAAAGGACATTTGAACGCCTAGATAAAATGGGCAACCTTTTATGAAAATATAATTTACTAAAACTGATCCCAGTAGAGACAGAAAATCTAAAGAGCCTCATGATACAGGAAGGAGGAAAACATGCAAATGGGTTGATTAAGCACCACGGCCAGATGGTGTCAGGGGACTTCTTCCAAATCTTCAAACTAAGATAATCCCAATACTACTTAAAGTGTTCCAGGGCTCAGAAACAGAAGGAAAATGTCCAAATTCTTTTAGTGAAGTGAACTAACATTAACACTAAGATCTGATAAAGGTTTTACAAAAAAAGGGAAACTGAGGAGCAATATTACTGATCCACATCAATGCAAACAATCTCAGTAAAATGTTAACAACATATAATCTGATGATACATAAAAAAGGTAGAATCGTGATCAAGTGAGTTTGTCCCAAGATTTCAAATGTGATTTTTAAAAATCTCTTCATAGAGTTTCTCATATTAGGTCAACAGACCTAAGAATAAAAATTAATCATATGGTCATCTCCATAGATGTCAAAAAGTCACTGAACAATATTCTACATTAAAGAACACTCATTAAAAATCACCCAGCAGGTGTGGCTCAGTGGTTGAGCATTGACCCATGCACCAAGAGGTCACCTGTTCGATTCCTGGTCAGGGCACATGCCCAGATTGTGGGTCCATCCCCAGTGGGGGGCATGCAGGAGGCAGCGGATCAGTGTTCTCTCTCATCGATGTTTCTATCTCTCACTCCCTCTCCCTTCCTCTCTCTCTCTCTGTTATCAATAAAGAAAATAATTTTTTTTTAAATGCAACATAGGACTCAATGTATAGTAGCTTAACATGATTAAACAGTCTCACATACATGCATACATACATACATGCAAATATACATACTGCAGAGTCAGCATCTTACTTAATGGGGGCAAAACTGGAGACCTTCCCTCTATGGTCAGAAGCTGGAGAGGCACACAATTTGGAAAGAAACAGTTAAAAGTCTCTGTAGATCTTGCCCTGGCCGGTTTGGCTCAGCGGTTAGAGCATCAGCCTGCAGTCCCGAGAGACCCGGATTTGGTTCCCACTAAGGGCGCGTATCTCGGTTGCAGTTTGTCCCCCGCCCTGGTTAGGTCATGCGGGTGGCAGCCACTTGATGTGTCCCTTTCATGTCGATGTTTCTCTCTCTCTCTCTCTCTCTCTCTTCCCCTCTCTCCCTCCCACTCTACCTGAACAAAAAATGGAAAAATGTCCTCGGGTGGGGTTAAAAAAAAAAGTCTCTGTAGATCTTAAAAACCCTCTAATGTTAACTGGAAATTAAATCAGTACGAGCTGATGTTTTCATTAATAAAGAAAATCGTATTTCCTGGCTCTGTCCACAGAAGAGCCTCAGGGGCAGGGAATGTGTCTAGTACTTGGACCGCAGCGTCTGAGCAGGGCTCCTTGGAGGAATGGCCAGTTCCAGGCTTGGGGCAGGGATTGTTCGGTATGAACCTGAAACATTGTATGCTGGCAGGCAAAGAAGTTACCAAAGGCGACTGGGGTCATGTCAAGAAACAGGAGCCAGCATGAAGGGACTGTCATTGGCCAAAGAAGGGACAGTTTGAGAATCACACACACACACAAAGCAATCAATGGAAACACAGAGACTATGTAAAAACCTATGAGTTGATAAGTATACTTTAAAAGAGCGAGAAAACCAAACACACAACTCCTTGGACCCTATTGGATACTTTCGGGATGAGGTTCCTGGTCTTATTCGGCAAGTTAGCAAATTGCGGTTTGTGTATCAACTGTAGTACAGATAAACAAATAACTGTAACTCATCAGGGAAAGTTGTTTGTTATAGAAGAATTCCAGCTACTAGCTGTGGAGGGAATGGTGGAATTAGAAAGTCGTTGTTTTACAACCCTCGATGAAATAACAGATTGAGGCGAGGTCTATCGATGGGTGAAACCATTGGATGAGAGATGAAGCAGAACTTGACAATACGGAGCTGAGTCTTCACCACCTTAGTCATGGAGGGACTCCTAAGAGGTCAGTTTGCAGATGACGCATATGCGGGGGAGGGAAGAAATGAAACAATGAGATTGTGAGGAAACAAGTGGGGGGGGGGTGCGGGCGGGGCATGAACTCCGAGATTCAAGAAGACATACGACCATAGGTTTCAGATATGTGATCTCTTGTCTGCATTTGAATTAGCGCCTATTTGGATTAAAAGACATTTTTCAGACAATCGGGAAATCTTTATTGTGGACTAAGGTGTTACATGATACCCAGAAGTTATTTTTAATGTTATGTGTGATAATGACATTGTAGTTATGTTTTTAAAACTCTACAGTTTTTAGAGAGGCAGTCGAAGAACGGACAGTTTCTTGAAAGTACATCTGCCCCTTCCCCCCAAAAAGAAAAGTAAAAGAGAAAAATGGGATGATGAAGCAAATTGGTCAAAATCTTGATACTGTTAAGACTGAGGGATGGATCATTCCACAGTTCTCTCTGCTTTTGAGTACACTGAAAATGTTTCGTAAGAAAGATATTTAAGCCGTTGAAAGATGTGTTCCATAAAAATGAGAGTGAACTAAGCTACCTAGGAAGGTGACTCAGGCGCTCAGCATCCTCCTGAGGTGGAAGCACCGGTGAGGACAGGGAGCTGGAATGGAAGGGATTTGGTCTGAAGACACAGTGACGTCTTCACCTGCAGCACGGTTCTAAACGAGGGGCAGGTCCCCGGAGTGAGGGAGCCCCGCATGTATCGAGGGTCAGGAAGCTGGAAGCTGGGTGTTCAGTGTATCATTCACATGGATATTGAATTTATCCAGGATGATGGGAGAGCCCCCCAAAATGTTTCATTATGAAAAAAATCATATAGCCCTGGCCGGTTTGGCTCAGCGGTTAGAACGTCGGCCTGCGGTCCGGAGAGACCCGGGTTCGGTTCCCACTAAGGGCACGTACCTCGGTTGCAGTTTGTCCCCGGCCCTGGTTGGGTCGTGTGGGTGGCGACCACTCGATGTGTCCCTTTCACATGGATGTTTCTCTCTCTCCCTCCCACTCTATCTGAACAAAATATCAAAAAATGTCCTCAGGTGAGGATTTTTTAAAAAAATGGAAATGTGTCCTCGGGTAAGGATAAAAAATAAATAAATAAATATAACAAAGCTGAGAGTGAATAAGTGAATACTTATTTCTAACACATGATTCTACCTTGATAATTTTTCTTTGCTTGTTTTATCATATATCTTTCTGTTCACCCACCTGTCCATTCATCCATCTGTTCATCCATTTATCTATTTATTCACCCACCTACCCATCCATTCACTCATCCATCCATCCACCTACCCACCCACCCACCTATTCATCCATTCATCCACCCACCCACCCATCCATCCATCCATCCACCCACCCACCCAGCCATCTACCCACCCACGCACCCACCCAGCCATCCCTCCACCCACCCATCCACCCACCCCTCCATCCCCCCACCCATCCCCCACCCATCCCCCACCCATCCCCCCCATCCCCCCCACCCATCCACCCATCCACCCACTCACCCACCCACCCATCCACCCACCCACCTATTCATCCATCCATCCACCCACCCACCCAGCCATCTACCCACCCATCCATCTCTCCACCTACCCACCTATCTATCCCTCCACCCACCCATCCACCCACCCATCCATCTACCCACCCATCCAGCCACCCACCCAGCCATCTACCCACCCAGCCATCCATCCCTCCACCCACCCACCCATCCCCCCACCCCTCCATCCATCCACCCACTCACCCACCCACCCATCTACCCACCCACCCATTCATCCATCCATCCATTTTGACTCATTTCAAGTAAATTGCAAACCCTGGTGTGCTTCTCTCATGCAGGAGTTTTGAGGATTAAATGGGAGCGTATTTTAAAGCTGTTAAATACTATAGAAATGCACGATGTTTTAAATCTGGCCAAGAAGTTGTCTGACCTCAGGTTGCACATGATGAATCAATGCCTGAGTCAGCTCCGGGAGCTGCGCCAGAGCCCGCTGGAGACAGGGCCACCCCTACATTTCCTTCCTCAGCAGGAGTATCAGCCGAGCTGCTGACTCCACAGGTTGGCAGCCGGCTGCTGCTTCTCCATCCTGCACCTTCGCACACTCCCGCCCACAGATGCAGACACTCCTCCGATCTCAGGACCTCCGTGCTACCTGAACACAGGTAACGCAAGGGAAGGGCCACGTTGGGAATGGGAGGCTAAGGTGGCACAGCCCAGAAGGGGACTAGAAGCGACGCTGGTGACTTAGCCCCGGAAACCTCTTTCTTCTTCCAGCTTGACTTTGCTCCGTCTTTTCATGCGCATTTCTTTCCTGAATGTGGTTGTTTCTGCTCTGAGACCAAGGGTAACCAGCTCTGTACCTGTCTCTTTCCGTAGCTGGAAGACCACAGCTCAGGGGAAGTCCCAGGAGGACTCGACTTCTGTTTTGTTAAATGCTGACTTAGAGGATCTTTTGTTCTCGTGAACCACTCACAACTTAAGCCTGGTTTTCACTTGTATGGAGAATGAAAAGCGAGAGGAAAAACATTTTTACTTCTGGTGTTGAGTGGTCCCAGAAGTTTGGGCCCTGTGATTGACGGGACCTGTGTCCCTGGGTAGGTCCTTACCTGGCAGTGCCTCAGTTTCTACGTCTGTCCATGAGGAGGACGACACCTCTCTGCTGCTTTCTCTTGTGAAAACCCACATTGCCATGGCCAGTTTGGCTCAGTGGTTAGAGCATCGGTGAGTCATGGGTTCAATTCCGGTCAAGGGCACGAACCTCTGTTGAGGTTTGGTCCCCAGTCCTGAGGTTCGGCTCCCAGTCGGTCGGAGTCAATCCAGAGGCAACCAGCCGATGTGTCTCTCTCACATGTCTCTGTCTCTCTGTCTCTCTGTCTCTCTGCCTCCCACTCCATCTGATAATAAATGGAAAAATATCCTCCGGTGAGGATTTAAAAAAAAAAAACCACATGAAGAGCTAAAGACAGATAAGATGGCATGTCTGCCTAGAACAGTTTGGGGCCTGGACTTACCATTTTAGCATCAAACAGCACGCGTCCTTTCTGTCTATCTGGGGTCCCCTGGCCCTTGCAAGGTCCCCACCGGGGAGGGAGAGAAAGGATCAGCCAGACAGGGCCCCAGCCATGTGGTGACTGGCTGCTTAGCCCTGCTACTGGGGTCCAGGCAGTTGATTCCCAGGGGATCCAGAGAGGTGAGACCACTGAGAGCAAGTGGGATACCTTTTCCCTGGAGAATAAGAGCCAAGAGGCCAGACTGAGTGACCGGGGGTGGGGGGCTGGAGTCCCTCTGCCTGATGTCTCTCCCCTCAGAACCTCTCCGGGCTCTGGCCCACACTGCACTCAGACTCCCGAGATCACCTCTGTTCTCTCCCCACCAGCACGCCACACTTATCTCTTACGCTGCTTGTTTTCCTCCACAAGGACTGGAGCTTTATTTTATCTCCCCTCCCCCACAGGTCCCAAGTGCCTGGCACACAGTAGACACTCTGTAAATGCTGTGGAAACAATGAATGAGAAAGCACAGGAAGGCAGCGTGAATCAGGAGCCACGCTTGTCTGGGCTGGCTGACTTCTTGGCTCCTCTCCGAGGGAGACCCTGTTTGCCTCCTTTCTCGTTGATAGTTTGCATAGGTATAAAATTCTAGCTTGAGCAGTTTTTTTCTCTGAAGTTGAAAACCACGCGTTAGTCTAGTAGGAACGTTGCTGCTTTCTTCAGCCTTTATGCTTTTTTTCTGAAAGTTGTAGCATCTCTTTATTCCTGGTGAAATTTCACTCTGATGTGCCTCGTCTATTCATCTTTGCCAGGGACTTAGACGTTCTTTGAATGTGGAAACCAGTATTTCCTAATTTTGAGAAAATACCTTGTATTGTTTCTTAGAGAAACACCTTTCCTCTCTTCTCTCTGGGAATCCTGGTTGTTTGATATTGGACCATACATATCGATTCTTCTCTTTTCTCTGCAGTATTTTATCTCCACCACACCCCAACTCCTCTGAAAAATTATATGATTTAAAAATTTTAAGACCCATTTCTCTCTTTCTTTCTCTCTCTCTCTCTCTCTCTCTCTCTCTCTCTGTTTCTATCTTTAAAGTTGGAGTATTGTCCCACAGTGTTTTGTAATCCTTAGTTTTCAGTTTATATGCATGAGTATGTCGCCGACAAGTACATTGAGAGCCCTTGAGCAAGCCAGCTCTTTTGCTGAAAGTCTGTGCGGGGTGGAAGGATGGGTGGGGGCAGACCTGGGGAATCAGGTGTTCCATTGTTGTTACTCACTGGCTCCCATTTTCAACCCTGCACCCCTAGCCTGCCCTTCGTGGTTGGTTCCTGCGTCCCTGAGCAAGTTGGCTTCTCCGCGGTGGTCTCTGCGCTGCTTCCTCCTCGGCAACCACTTCTGGACTGACTCACCCTCTTCCAAGAAGTACTGCCATCTCCCTCGCTTGGATCTTCCTCGTGGCTTTGTAGCTTTTCTCTTTTCCTTTCGGCAGTGATTTCAGAGGGAGAGGAGATAACATACGTGTCCTCTGCACCGTTTTAATTAGAAGCTGGTATAGGTGTTTTTAATAGTGGCAACCATATAATCATGGATACGGCACTTTCATCTTTTTTAATCCACCTGGGAGCTGTGATCAAAATGTGGGGTCCTGCCTGGATCAGGATCCTAGGCTCACCCCAGACCCCCTGAACCCAACACTCTGGGGGTGAGGCTCACCCTCTTGGTGATGTTGACACAGGAGAACCGCTCGTGGAGGGAATGAGGGCCCCAGCCCCCAGCTTTAATTAATGTTCCCCACGCGGTGCAAAGTCCTTTGCAAAGCCAGCTTCAGCCAGACTGCAGCCCCAAGGACCTTCTGAGGAAACCGTGGGCCTATGATGTGGTCGTAGCGGCAGGAGGTGCCCCCTCCCAGATGTGCTCCGTCCCTGATCCGCATGGGAGGTTGGGGCAGAGGTGAGGGCATCAAGGAAGTATTGTAATTCCTGCGCCTTCCCTGCCTTTGACTTAGAGACGTTCAAACTTCAGAGCCATTTCAGAATTAATGGCATCAGATCAAGTTCTATAAGAGAACCTTTATTATCATTACGTATTTTTTGAGAACAGTCTGAAAGGAAATCTGTAGGACCGGTTTTACATATCACCAGGGTCAAGTTCGGGGGTGGTGTGACCCCACCCCTGCCCACCAGAGACACAGAGGAATTTTTTTCTCTTTCTTCCCCTTTCCTAGACCGACTTTGACTAGCTCTCCTTCCTCTCTCTCTCTCTCTCTCTCTCTCTCCCTGCCATCCGTCTGTTTCATAAATCAGTGGCCTTGCTGTGAGGGGTGACTTCTTCCCCTCTACGGAGATTCTCATTCTGACTTTAATCAGTCCAGGTGGCACCCAGGACCCTGTACCTCAAAGGAGCACCGTGGGACATTTGGTCCCTGGTCATACGTGCATAATATTGTTTATTTTTATTATTATTTATTTATTTATTTTTTTTTTTAATACTCATCCGAGGACATTTTTCCATTTTTTGTACAGAGTGGGAAGGAGAGAGAGGAAGAGAGAGAGAGGGAAACATCGATGTGAAAGGGACACATCGAGTGGCTGCCTCCCGCACGACCAACCAGGGCCGGGGACAAACTGCAACCAAGGTACGTGCCCTTAGCGGGAACCGAACCCGGGTCTCTCCGGACCGCAGGCGGACGCTCTAACCGCTGAGCCAAACCGGCCAGGGCTTTATTATTATTTTTAATCTTCACCCAAAAACATGCTTAGAGAGAGGAAGGGAAAAAGAGAGGGAGAAACATCAATTGGTCGCCTTCTGCACATACCCAGACCAGGGTCCGAACCCAAAACCCCGGTATGTGCCATGACCGGGAATGAACCACAGCCTTTCAGTGCACGGGGTGACGCTCTACCAGCTGAGCCACCCGCTGGGCGATGTTGTTTATTCTTGTGTTGTAGTGCTGTCGTACATTTCTTATGTAAGAAAAGCTTTTAAATCCACGGAAATTTCTGTTCCGCTTAGAAGTTGAGGTCGAGGTGAGCAATTGCAGCGTGCTGACTGATTTGGGGCATCTGCTCTGTGTCCGTCACTATTTTAACTTTGGACATTTGGGGAGGGAGGGAGGGACAAATCAGAAAGGATCTGAGGCTGTGCTTAACAACCGTGTACTAAAGAAATAGCAATTTGTTCCCCAGTATGTGATATGTACATCAAAACACGAGAAATGGAGCTATATTCATTGGAGGGACGACCCACACCGGGAAGTCCAATTCCTAATTTGCAAAAACCTCAAGTTCCGTGAAACGCTTTGTACATTTGGAAAAATTAGCACTATCCAGATTGCTGTTTTTAGCTTCCTTTCCTCATCAATGTTAAACTCGTTACCTTATGTGACCAAGGCATGTCTGTGGGGTTTCCTGGTGCCGTGGGGAACGGGGCAGGCCCGCGTGGAGAGAGACATCACCCAAGAAGGACTTTGAAGACTGTTTTCTCATCTGCTTTTTATTTTTATATGCATGCAGGGTCCTCTGTAGTTCATCTTATCTCTGCCTTGAGCCAGAAATATTTTGGCTCATAAAAATGGAGAAGAATCTCCAGCTAAGAGTGGCTGGGGTGGAAAGGTTAAGTATCCAGTGCTTTGAAGTGAAATCATTTTTTGTTAGGATAATGATACTCCTTCTGTTCCTCTCCCCTTTTCCTCCTCCCTGCACTTCCCAGGTCACCAACTGGACTCTCTATTGTCATCTTTCAAGTCCCCTTCTCTCACTCACTCATTAATTGCCAGCCCAGAAATGCAGTCTCTCTCAAGTGTCTCAAGACTGCAGCCCTTCTCTGCAGACTTACTGCTCCCGCCCCATCGAGTTTCCTTGAACGTTAACCCTTTCCTTCTCAGCCTTTTTTCTTTTCTTTTTTAGTCTTCACCTGAGGACATTTTTTGCATTGGTTTTCAGAGAGAGTGGAAGAAGAGTGGGGAGGAGAGAGAGAGAGAGAAACATTGATATGAGAGAGACACATCGATTAGTTGCCTCCCACATAACTCCAACCGGGGCTGGGGAGCAAACCTGCAAACCAAGTGCATGCCCTTGACTGGGAATCGAACCCGAGACCTTTTGGTGGATGGGCCGTTGCTCTGACCACTGAGCCACGCCGGCCAGGGCTCAGCCTTTTTCCTCACGCCGGATTTATTATGTTTAAGCACAAAGACTCTTCCAATCATGTCACCTTGACCTCATTTCACCCCCTGCTCTGTTTGGCCGCCAGTCTCTTGTCTGTCTGTCCAGCGACAGTGAGGTGGCTTCCCTTTCCACGGGGAGGGAAATCCGTCTTTGCCGGTAACTGAACTGTTGCAGAGCCAGCGGCAACACTGTTGCCGTGGGCGTCTTTCACCGTGAGCTACGTCAGAAGAACCAGGGTGTCCCTCTGAGGGTGATCACGCCAATTCTTCCCAGGTTAGCACCGGTCCCCGTATACAGGTTACCAGTGTCAAACTGGATGAAATCGGTAATTGAAAAAAAATTTTTTTCTCTTTATTGATTTTAGAGAGAGAAGAAGGGAAAGGGAGAGAGAGAGAGAAACATTGATGAGAGAGAACATCGACTGGCCACCTCCGGCATGCCCCCACTGGGGATCGGGCCCACAACCTGGGTGTGTGCCCTGACCGGGGATTGAACCGGCGACCTCTTGGTGCGTGGGGTCAACACTCAGCCACTGAGCCACACCAGCTGGACTGAAATTGGTCATTTCACCCGTCTCCAAATCAGTCCGAATGGCGGCGTTGACCTCGATGAGGGGTCAGGGTGACTGGCGGAGGGTGCGTGCATCACGGGTCACCCGATGAAGGGTTCCCCTTGTGCCCACAAAGATCTTCCCGACTTTGCACGGCTTGTACTTGGCCTCTGTGTGTCTAATGAACAGCAGTGACCCCTGGTGTCATAGATCGGGCGGAAATTCTCTCTGTTCTTGTCAGTGCTGGGGAGGTCCATAAAACCAGCTGGGTAGGTGACATTGGTTCGGACCCTGCCATTGATCTTCATGGACCGTCGCATGGGGATCCTTACTTCAGCATCCTTAAGTCTATCCATAGGAACATGATGGAGGGACAGTCTCTCAGCTCGTGGGGGCTGGTGGGTGGCTGAGGTGCAAACACACTCGTCAGTTTACCCAGCATCCAGTGCCACACACTCACCTGCTTCTTGGCACCACACACCATGGCCGTGGGAGGTGCGGAAGGAACTTGACCTTGAAGTGATGAACCCCTTGGGTATCTGATGAAAATCACAGATGCTCTTCCTGAGAAAGTGCTTGCGTTCACATGCGTGTGCACACGTGCGCGCGCACACACACACACACTTTTGCAGTCACCTCAAGGGATTCGCAGTCCTTGATTAAGAAACCCTCAGATCAGCCCGGCCGGTGTGGCTTGGTGGTTGAGCGTCGACCCTGCACCAAGAGGTCACAGGTTTGATTCCCGGTCAGGGCACATGCCCAGGTTGTGGGCCCGATCCTCAGTGGGGGGTATGCAGCAGGCGGCCAATTGATGTTCTCCCTCATGTGTTTCTACCTTTCTCTCTCTAAAATCAATAAAGAAAAACATTTTAAAAGAAACCCTCAGATCCGAGTCACTGTCCCTCTTCCGATATCTCTTGCAACAAATTCATCCTTCCTACTTTTACCAAAGTTGTCTTTTCAAACTCGACTCCATTGTGTCCCTGCCCTGCTCGAGAACTCGACAGTCTTGGCCTGCAGAACCAATTCCGGTCCGTTCCGCATGGTCTTTCTGGACCTCAGGAATCTCACGCCGCCCCACGGTTTTTGGTTTCCCCAGGGACTTCCAAACTGCCTGAGACGCTGTTCTGCAGACAGGCTGAGTCTGCATACCTTAGCGCTCACTGGTGCTGTCCCTGTACGTTGACTGCGACCTGCCCACCCCGCTCCTTCACCCGCAGACGGCATCTCCACCTCCCCGGGCTGCGATTACGTGGTTACAGTTCATGAGCCCGTCTGTTACTCTGCTCACCTCGCTTCCCGTTCTTCTCCCTGTCCTGGAGCATTTGTTAGGTTGAACCACACGAAATGGCTAATATCTGGCTGCTTTTCGAACTTATCCTTTAATCTGTGGGCACTAGAAGGCCCTCCTTGGGATGTACCATTCTGAGAGTGTGAAACACATCGCGCTACATAACTGCTAACAAAATTGAGATGCAGAGAAGTTCTGTCAGCTCCCGATATATCCCTTCACAGACCTTCTAAAGCGTTCTGATTTTTAATGCCGTTATCTGTGGCTCAATTTAATATGTAGTCTCAAACTCAGCCCTTGTTTGCTTCTCTGTCTCATTAGACGGTCGACTCCCCGAGATCCCAAACCATGCCTCATTTTCCCGTTCCCCAGATTCCCGAGTCTTAGTTGAGTCGACACATGATTGCATGGTTAGGGGAGATAATGACAAGGTTTGCTTTCGTTATGAAATTGAACCACCCTCGTCCACAGTTCCCTGCCCGTGCCTGATCTGAATCTACTGACGGGTTCCCCCACGCCCTGCCCCGGTTTTGAGCCAGTCCGGGTAGAGCAGCAGCCGGAGATCTGTCAGCCTCTGGATGGGGGCTGAGTTCGGGTGCTGCCAGCTCCGAGCCTGGGCATCATCTGGGCAGGCTCAGTGGCAAGGCCATCGCTGGCTCGACAGCAGCCCGGCAGGTTCCGTGAGTGTCACCGTTGCACGTAGACATGTTGAAGAGGGAGGTGAATCCATCGTCCCCGCTCTTGGTGGCCTCTGGTCAACTCAGGATCATCAGGGCACAACTTTTGGGCCTCCGTGAGCCGCAGAACTACCTGGAGCCACTGGTGACCAGGCCTGGGTCACTGGAGACCCTGTCACCTCAAGTGTCTCTGCTCACGTGTCTGCCGGGGGCTTGCCTTGCCCTGGTTCTGAGGGCTCACAGCTCGCTAACTCCACCTCCAGAGAGCCCTGTTCCCTTCCAGTTCACCCCTTTCCATCGGACTGGTCTCAGGCTAAGTTGGGGTCTCCCTGTGCTCATGCTGTTATTTTCAGGGGAGGAGGTGCTAAGTCTCGTGTCTTTAGAGCTATTGGAACGGGGTCAATGCTAGTCATTTATCTCCATTCTTACAGACACCGGTTGATAATCTCGTTTTTTGTCCCTGGTGTGATCACCAGCCGGCTTGTCACAGCTCTGTGTACCATCATACAGGGATTTTCAACCTCAGCGAAGCGTCCCAGCACCGCCTCCGGCAGGCGGTGACAATAATCTCCGCTCCTTGGCTTAACGAAAAAATGTCCCTTCAACTAAACAGCATTGAAAAAGGAAGGTAAACATGGTACCAGAAACTATGTTAGAAGTGCAGAGGTCACGGGGGGGATGAGCACGTTCAAAGCAGGGTTGGCACAGCTTCAGGTGCTGCAGTGACAAACTTGGGCGGAGTCACCGGTCAGATCGCTCTTTCCACTCGGTGTCTGAAAACGCGCGCGGGCTCCGATGTTGCAGCAGCAGGAGTGTGCGCAGAAAACAAGCACTGTGTTTACTTCTCCTCGGGCTTCTGTGACCCTATACCACGTCCTAGGAGAAAGGCCCGTCTCCCCTGCCCTATTGTTTTGGGAGGAAAGTGGCCGTTAGATGGCAATTTAGATTTGTGGGTGAGTAAAAGTTCAGATTGTTTTTCCAGATGAGGCGTTTTCTCCAATGGGCTTTTTTTTTTTTTTTCCCCTGCTAGTACAAATAAACAAATATCACATTGCCTTTTGGGGCGTTTTCTGATTTCCGTTCAGACGCCCCAGCCCTTTGCAGAGCATGATCTGGACCATTCTAGAAACCGCTTTGAGCTCAGTGATGAAGACTTAAAGAATACTTTAAAAAAATTTTTTTTTTCTTTATTTATTTTAGAGAGAGAGGAAGGGCGAGGGAGAGAGAGATAGAAACATCGATGAGAGAGAACATCGACTGGCCACCTCCTGCACACCCCCCCTGGGGACCAGGCCCACAACCTGGGCATGTGCCCTGACTGGTAATCAAACCAGCGACCTCCTGGTGCATGGTTGACGCTCAACCACTGAGCCACACCAGCCAGGCAAAGGATACTTTTTTAAAAAATTATTTTTATTGATTTGTAGAGAGAGAGGGAGAGAGAGAAATGTGGATTGGCTGCCTCCTGCATGCCCCCTACTGGGGATGGAGTCCACAACCCAACCTTTGGGAACACCGGACGGTGTTCAGCCAACTGAGCCACAAGGCCGGGCAAGACTTAAAGAATATTGGAAGAGCGAACATCATTTCCCAGGCCTGCCTGCTATAGCTTCACCCACGGATGGGTTCCACGTGAGGTCTAGACCTTCCCCGTCCTGACGGTCATGGCTGGCCCAGGAGGGGACCTGGCTTCTCACCTACAGACTTCAGTTTGGCGCCAGTGCACAGAGATGTTGTGCTGGGTGGGTGGGGTGCTCAGTCCCCCTTCGAACTTTGCCAGGGAGCAGGGTCCTAAGAACAACGGCAGGTCTCGGCAGGGCCGGAGAGCAGTCTTGCCCCAGGGCTGCTGAGGACACAGGCACCGGGAAGGATAACTTTGGGACGTGTAAGCAGTTTGTCCATAAATTGGTTTGGAACGCATCAGCGTGTCTGCTCTCTAAACCACCACATTGAACTACCGTTTAAGAATTATCCAGCCCTTTCTTTTAAAAGGTCACTGTCTGTCTAAAGCGGTCCCTTGTTTCTATCAGCGAGTTAGTGATGTTGGGAAGCTGGAAGAGGGGCAAATGGCCAGGAAGGGGGACTTGGGGCGGGGGAAGGGCAGCCTGGAGGGTTCCCCTCGGTGGTTTGGCTCGGACAGGTGGTAAGCTGCTTCCAGGTGGGGGAAGCAAGGCCTGGAGGACAGCAGGCACTGAGGACACACTTGCCTCTGTCACTGCCTTTGGCCAACTCCAGCCACAGGAAACGACTAGTTACTTGTTCTGAAGGACGCAGAGTTAAGTGACCGTCCAAGCTGACAGTCTTCCTAGACAGAAGTCTTTCTTTAGGATAACATTTTCTCAGAAGCATCCCCGGACACCTGCTTTTCTGCGTCTACATACCCCCGGCCACCAGTTCTCGCTGGCAGCCTGTGCTGCCGTCACACTGTGGTCCTCCACCCGTGGTCCTCCACCCGCGGCCCTCCACCCGTGGTCCTCCACCCGCGGTCTTCCACTCGCGGTCCTCCGCCCATGGTCTTCCCACCCGTGGTCCTCCACCTGTGGTCCTCCACCCGTGGCCCTCCACCCATGGTCTTCCACTTGTGGTCCTCCACCCATGGTCCTCCACCTTCAGACACAGGCCACGGAATCCTTCAGCGGCTAAGACCTTGAGGTTTCTTCTTCTTCCCATTGAAAAATTAATTTAGCCAAGTTAACTGTTCTGTCCCAACTGTCACTGGGTAGAACTGAACTGCATTGAGCGCGGGTCCCGCAAGTTGCCGGGCATGGTCCCCAAGGAGATGCCCTCTACTTCAGGTGTCCCCTGAACTTCTGACTGCAGAGCTATAAATCAGGGGGTTCCCATGATCCCCTTGGGTTTGATAACTTTCTAGAAGAGTACACAGAAGGCAGGGAAGCACTAGACCAAAACAATTTCAGTTTTATTACAAAAGACGTAAATCGGGGACCAGCCCAGGGAAGATTCAGAGGGAGGTCTGGGCAGAAGGCACCCGCCTGCTCAGCCAGTGTCTCACCAACTGGAAGCTGCAACGTTTGCATTGGGGCCTCATTACAGAAACATGATGGATTAAATCATTGGCCACGCAGTTGACCTCGACTTTGAGACCCCCTCCCTCTGTGCAGGCCGGGCAGCTGAAAATCCCCACCCTCTCATGGCGGGGCTGGCCTTCCTGGTGACCTGCCCCATCCTGGAGCTACCCGGGTGCCACGCAGGGGTGGCGTCATTAGCATAACAAAGTCGGTCCCATCAGTCCAAACTCAGGGTTTTAGGAGCTCCTGCCAGAAACCCAAGACAAAAACCAGACCAATTCTTTATCACACTCCAGTAACGTTCGTACAGTTTCATAGGTTAAACAGTACTACAGGATTAAATGTCTCCAGCCTTCAACTTTTTCCGTGGAGTTACTTCTGTGTTGCTAAATAACATGCTTATTCTGATGTCTCCCGATGGGTCTGCCTTAGATATCATCCGCCGGCTTCCTGTCATGGGACCTGGGGGCAGGGCTCTCTCTCCCTCTGACTCCCCTCCTCCCCAAATTCTGAGTTCATGCAGTGTGACTCTATAAACATCATTTTACTGCCGGGCCAAGTAGTACATCATGACCACTTTTCCTTTCTTGTGCAAATTTCTGTTTTCCTTGGACTTACCAGTCGCCTCGCTTTTTTTTTTTTTCCTGTGCTTAATTTTTTGCGTATCTGTTATTATGTCTTAACTCGTTTAAGAAAGTGACAGAATCCTTCTTAGTGTTCTGTTCTTTATGCAGTCACAACCCTGACGTCTGTCGGCTTCCCCTGGGGCCTTCTTCCGGCTCCAGCCTGGACGCATTGTTCGCTAAGGCCTTTCCCCAGCTGTTTTCCTCTGTGCTTCTGCTATCGGCCCAGAAGTTTCCTTCACCTCTCCTGCTTCTTGGCTCCAGGGAGGCCCAGGGAGGCCCACGGAGGCCGTGAGCTTGCTGAGAAAGGGCGCATCCGTTCAGGATGCTTTCCACGGCGGGTCGGAGCCGGCTGGGAGATTTCCACAGACTGACATTTACTACAGCGGAGAGCTCAGAGTGAGGCTAGCGCAGGGTAGGCGCAGGGATGTTTCCATCTCAGGGTCTGTCCAGTGTCCGCTCTTAAACCTCAGTGTGAGCGATGGACCTTGGGGTCCAGCTGCAAGGTCATCGCCGTGTTTCAGGATCATGTGCAGACGACAGTGTCTGGGACCAAAGAAGTGAACCATTTTCTCTGGTGAACCAGGAAATCCTTTTTTCAAAATCTTTCAGCCCACTTCTCATCCTGGGCCATACCGAAGGGAGTATAATTACCATAATGCAGTTCCTTTTTAAAAAAATACGCACCCTGGCCGGTTTGGCTCAGCAGTTAGAGTGTCAGCCTGCGGTCCAGAGAGACCCGGGTTCAGTTCCCGCTAAGGGCATGTACCTCGGTTGCAGTTTGTCCCTGGCCCTGGTTGGTTGTGCAGGTGGCAGCCACTTGATGTGTCCCTTTCACGTCGATGTTTCTCTCTCTCTCTCTCTCTCTCTCTCTCTCTCTCTCTCTCTCTCTCTCTCTCCCTCTCTCTCCCTTTCTCCCTGTCCCCCTTCCACTCATCTGAACAAAAAATCGAAAAATGTTCTCAGGTAAGGATAAAAAAAATAATAATAAAAAATAAGCCCTGGCCGGTTTAGCTCAGCGGTAGAGCGTTGGCCTGTGGTCCAGAGAGACCCGGGTTCGGTTCCCGCTAAGGGCATGTACCTTGGTTGCACTTTGTCCCCAGCCCTGGTCGGTCGTGCAGGTGGCAGCCACTCGATGTGTTCCTTTCACAACAATGTTTCTCTCTCTCTCTCTGTTCCTCTCTCTCCCTCCCACTCTACCTGATCAAAAAATGGAAAAATGTCCTCGGGTGAGGAAAAAAAAAAAAATTAAATTTAAAAATATATGCTTTTATTGATTTTTTTTAGAGAGAGAGGAAGGGAGAGAGAGAGATAGAAACATTGATGTGAGAGACAAACATCGATCGGCTGCCTCCTGCACGCCCCCTACTGGGGATCGAGCCTGCAACCCAGGCATGTGCCCTGACCGGGAATTGAACTGGGACCTCTCAGTCCATGGGATGATGCTCAATCCACTGAGCCACGCCGGCTGGGCACCATGACTATGAGTTCTAATCAGGATTCTCCCTCCAGGCACTGATGCCCCCACCTTTAACCAGGTGACCACTTAGTTGGGGTTTCTTCACAGTTTAGGAGGAGGATGGTTGCTGGGGCGGCAACTGTAACACTGTCACGGGGTCACGGGAGGTCAGTGGAATGTCTCAAAACCATCCCCAGCCCACCTGATAGTGTTGTTAGGTATAGTATTCTAGGCTGGAAATTGGTTTCTCCTGATGTTGCAGGCGTCACTTAACTGTCTGTTTTCCAGTGTTGTCACTAAATTCAAATGTTTATGTTCTCATTCCTCCCTTCTCTTTGGAAACGTTTAGGACACTCTCTTTATCCCTAGTGTTCTGGTCTGCTTGGAGTAGGGGTTCTGTTTTGCTTTCTATTCATTGTGGGGGCCACTTGAAACTTCAGCTAGGGCCCTGGCTGGTTGGCTCAGTGATTGGAGCATTGGCCCATGGACCAGAGTCGCGAGTTCGAATCGGGTCAAGGGCTCGTACCTTGGTTGTCGTTGGGTCCCCAGCCCAGGTCGGGGTCAACCAGGAGGCAACCATGTGTCTCTCTCACATCGATGTTTCTCTCTTTCTCTGTCTCTTTCTCCCTCTCAAGATAAATGAAAAAATATCCTTGGGTGAGGCTTTAAAAACAAAGAAGAAACTTCAATTAGAAACTGAAGCTAGAAAATGCCTTCCAGACTTTGGGAAATTGTGCGGTGTGTTCCCTGTTTCTCCAGACGGACCCACTGGACTGATGTTTTCACTTCTTTCTCTCTTTGTCTCCAACTTCCCACCTTTTTATCCTTTTTTTCTCCCTGCTTTATGAGATAATTTCATAACTTTATTGTCCAAATTTCTACTGCTATTTCCCCCTTATTTTTAGTTTTCAAGAGCTCTTTTGTTCTCAGTTCTCTTTTTCTTTTTCTTTTTTTTTTGAAGAGCAGTAAATGAGGACAGGAATGGAAAATACAGTGGGTGAAAATTCCAGTAAACTTTGTTATGCAAGGGAGGGATTCGAGGCCGCTCCTGTTAGGTGGATCTCAGCATTCCTGAAGAGGGAGGCAGGTTGCTTAGTTTTAAACAAAAGAGGGGGAGGGGCGGAGAGGAGAAGAAAAAGAATAAGGTTGAGGAATAAAGGAGCAGCCCGAGAAGGATGAAGAAAGTTACAACAGCCCAGCCAGCGTGGCTCAGTGGACTGAGCATCGTCCCACGGACTGCGAGGTCCCTGTTCGATTCCCGGTCAGGGCACATGCCCGGGTTGTGGGCTCGATGCCCAGTAGGGGGCGTGCAGGAGGCAGCTGATGGATGTTTCTCTCATCTCTGTCTCCCTTTCTCCCTCTCTTTCTATAATAATAAAAGAAGGAAGAAAGAATATGTTTAGTTTTGTCAGCAATGACCAAACTCGATCTGGATCCGCTGTAATGGCTCCGTGGTGTGTAGCTGCGAGTCACAAACCATAATGGACTCGACTAGTTTCACGTTTGTGAACATTTAGAATCCGGGCGGTTCTAACCCGAGGATGAACGTTCTTCTTCTTAAATCCGGGCAGGCATTTCTAATGATTTCCTTAATATAGATTTCTCAGATCGGAATGTCTGGGTCAAAAGATGTAATTTAAAATTCTGGTAAGTGTTGTGAAATCATCGTCCCCAAAGGTCATACTGCTCATTCATGCTTCTGTCCAGAGGGCGTGAGGGGACTGTTTCCCGCACTATTGCAACACCATAGATCACCGTGTCATTTCTCCAGGGCCGCTGATACATAACCGTGAACTTGGCTGACAGCAATGCCATTTCTTCTCCCAAACTCTGGGGCTCAGAAGTCTGGAGTCAGGTTTCGGGGGGGCCACGCTCCTTCCAAAGGCTCTAGGGGAGAGTTCCCCCTTGCTTCTTCCTGGCATTAGGCGGCTCCTGGAAGTCCCTGGTGTCCTTGGCTTGTAGCTGCATCACTCCAGCCTTGCCTTCATCCCTACCTGTCCCCTCGTGTGTGTGTCTTTGTGTGTCTGTCTTCTTAGGACACCAGCCATTGGGTCCAGAACCCACTCTCGTCCATCATTTTCTCGTCTGAACTGAATACATCTGCAAAGACCCTATTCCCACGTGAGGTCCCACTCTGAGGTTCCTGGTGGACTTGAATTTGGGGGGTTACTATTTAACCCATTATAATTACCTTTAAATTTCTTTCTTAGCCCAGCCGGTGTGGCTCAGTGGATTGAACATCGTCCCATGCACCAAGAGGTTGTGGGTTCGATTCCTGGTCAGGGCACATGCCCAGGTTGCAGGCTTCATCCCCTGTAGGTGGGGGGTGCAGGAGGCTGCTGAGTGATGTTTCTCTCTCACTGATGTTTCTATCTCTCTCTCTCCCTCTCCCTTCCTCTCTAAAAATCAATTAAATTTTTTTCTTTTTTAATCAGAGCAGGAGCGGCAAGGGGAGGGCATCCTTTTTTTCTTTCTTTCTGCCTTTCTGTAAGAACTAGTGATGTTAGAATCTTCTGATATGTATTTCTTGTTTTGTACATTGTAGCCCTCACTGGTGTTTCATTTGAATAGTTTATCTGAACTCATCCATCTGGAATTTACCTTCCCTCATGAAAAGAGGTGAAATGTAGCTCTGTCTTACTCTGAGAATCTGTGTCTTCTGCTCTGGTTGTGTGTTATATCCGATCACTTCCCGCTGCCTCTTGGACTGCCTGCAGGGGCCAAGTCACCCTGCTTCTCGCTTGGATCAGTGCAGGAACTTCTAGGGGGTTCCCTGGCTCCCCCAGTCTGGTCTCGGCCCAGCAGCCAGAACAATTCTGTTCAGATGTAAATAGGATCCTGTCACTCTCCTGCTCAGCAGCCTTCAGTGGCTTCAGATGACATTTGAACAAAAGCCGGAGCCCTAACGGTGGCCTGCAGGGCAGCATCAGCCACCTTTCCTACCACCTGCCCCCAGCCTCCCTCCCTCCTGTGTGTCCAGACACGTTTACTGATCCAGGACCTCAGGCACGGAGTCCTCGGATGGGTGCAACTCTGCAGAAATCGGTTATTTTAGGCCTCACACTCAGCTCCAAGAGGCTGAACAATTGATAAGGAGTGCGGCTGCCCCAACTCCCCCCTCCCCCACCCCCGTAGAGTGATACTTTGTCTTCATGTTGCCTGCTACAAACATGTCTCTCTCTCTTTCTTTCTTCTCTTTCTTTTCTTTTCTTTCTTCCTTCCTTCCTTCCTTCCTTCCTTCCTTCCTTCCTTCCTTCCTTCCTTCCTCCCTCCCTCCCTCCCTCCCTCCCTCCCTCCCTCCTTCCTTCCTTCCTTCCTTCCTTCCTTCCTTCCTTCCTTCCTTCATCTCTTTCTTGTTAAATTTCCATAGCTTCCCATTGCCATGATCTACCGGGAAATTATGCCCCGAGACTGTCTTTGCCAATAATTTATTTAACACAGGCTCACTGTGGGAATGATCATGTGCAATAATAATATTTCACAAGCCAATAGCACACAGGATACGGCCTGTCAGTAAGCCGATAAAGAACAGCACAGTCCAGACCTGCGAGCGGTTAATGGCGCGGCTGTTCCAGGCAGAGGGGAAGTGAGGAGTCGGGCTCAGATTTAGCTGAGGTGTACCTTTCTCCGAGCTGGTTCTCGGTAGTCATTCCTTCCAACTGAAGTGTCAGCTGCTGTCTCAGGGCCCTGGCTGCCGGGACGGGAGCCGGCAGGCGATGGCAGGGGCGCTGGAGGAAGGTGGGCTGCTCCGAAGGGAGAAGGGGCCTCCCTGCGCCAGGAATACATGTCCCTTCTTTTCCTGAGCCTGCTGTGTGACCGAACACCCCTGCCGACCACGAGCAGCCTGCCCACGGCAGAAGCAAGTCCCCAGATTGTCAGAGTGCAGTTCAGATCAGCGAGGAGGAGCCCCGTCAGGTCCCCAGACGGACACTCTCAGTCCGTTCACGGACGCTCGGTATTTGAAGTTACACGTCCACTATGTCATAGCCACTCATCCATATGTTATCGATACATCCCCAGCGGCGCCTGTCAACAGCTCATGCTTATCGACAGCCACAGATGTCAGTACGACATCCTGGTGCAGCTTCCTCCCTGCAAACAAACTGCCCCGAGATCGGAACAGCCTGGCTGATGCCAGAGGCCAGCGGCTGGGAATCCTAACAGACCCCAGCACGGCATCGGCTTAGATCACCGCTGTTCTCGGAACTCCCGCCCCTGGTTCCGAAACAGGAGGGATGAGCATCTTGCAGATGGTCAAGGAAGTGCTCCGAGTTTTTACTACTTGAAGACTGGGTGAGCCCTGGCCGGTTTGGCTCAGTGGTTGGAGCATCGGCCTGCGGTCCAGAGAGACCTGGGTTCGGTTCCCGCTAGGGGCACGAACCTTGGTTGCAGTTTGTCCCCGGCCCTGGTTGGGCCGTGCGGGTGGCAACCGCTCGATGTGTCCCTTTCACGTCGATGTTTCTCTCTCTCGCTCTCTCCCTCCTACTCTATCTGAACAAAATGTCAAAAAATGTCCTTGGGTGAGGATAAAAAAAAAAACCGACTGGGTGAGATTAAACACGTAATACTGAACACGTGAGAATTTCTCAGTGAGTAAGGCTTTACTCTTGACCGCCTGAGCAACAAGCAAGGAGAACCTTCGAGAGCACTGTTACATGATCTTATAAGCACGTGTGATCACAGAAGAAAACGGAACGTTACGTTTGTGGCAGGCGTGTTCCCTGCCGCGGTAGAGACTGAGCTTCAGATGTGTCGGGGAGACAGACACGGATCAGCTGGGAAGTGTTTCTTCACGCAGGCTCACCCCTCTCTGAGTCTTTTGCCTCATGTGGCTTGTAGTAATCATTTCGTTTTCAGTGACAGGAGAAAAATCTCACTGCCTTGGCAACAGATCCTCCGCTCCGGGTTTGGTTGAACTTTTCCTCTCGGATTAGGGGGTCAGGGGTGGGGGTGCTCGGCCACTATCAGGCCTGCTGTGCCCCTGAGGGTCAGCGCTGTATCTTGAGAGAACTATGGGGGAGACGAAAACAGAGAGATAATGAAGCTGGCAGAAAGAGAACCTTCGAGCAGACGAAAGGCGATATCTAATGGAAGAAATGAAATAGTTTTTAATTTAGGTGGAAGAGGTATTAATTCTGCTAACCATTTCCCCGTGAATCGTTAGTAAAACAGCCATGACTTGATAATGCCTGGTGGCCCCAGTCTCTCTGGAGGATGGGATGAATTACTCAGGGTGATCTCACAGTGGGGCAGGGCTTCCGAGGGACAAAGGCCTGCCCTACATTCTCGTGGAAGTTTCCCTGGGTGCAGCGGCTGCGAGGCTGTGGGACAGAGCTAAGGACAGGCCGCAGTGTCCATGAGGGCCTGCTGTCCTCACAGAGAATTCAGTTACTTGTGGTTAAAAATAGTTGGCAGTTTGCCTGGCTGGTGTGGCTCAGTGGTTGAGCGTCGACCCATGCACCAAGAGGTTGCTGGTTTGATTCCCGGTCAGGGCACATGCCCAGGTTGTGGGCCTGATCCCCAGTGAGGGGCATGCAGGAGGCGGCCAATCGATGTTCTCTCTCATCAGTGTTTCTCTCTCTCTCTTCCTCTGGCTCTAAAATCAATTTAAAATTTTTTAATCCGTTTATGGCACAGGCCAGTTTGCTCAGCGGTTAGAGCGTCGGCCTTTGGTCCAGAGAGACCCAGGTTCAGTTCCCGCTAAGGGCATGTGCCTTGGTTGCAGTTTGTCCCCGGCCCTGGTTGGGTTGTGTGGGTGGCAGCCACTCGATGTGTCCCTTTCACGTCGATGTTTCTCTCTCTCTCTCCCTCCCACTCTATCTAAACAAAAAATGGAAAAATGTCCTCAGGTGAGGATAAAAAAAAATTAGTTTATGGAAGTTACACTTTTCAAAAGGTCATTTTTCTCTTCAATTTAAAAAGCTTGTTTTCTCATTAATCTAATTATTTTGCATAAAATATGACACTTTAATTTTAGTTCATTGAAATTCCCTCAAACATTTTAAACTACATTTATATGTTTAGTGTGTATATATATATATATTTAAGAGAGGTGGGGTGTTTATTATTATTATTTAATTGGTTTTAGAGAGAGGAAGGGAGGGGGAGAGAAACATCAATGTGAGAGAGACACATCTATTGGTTGACTCCCACACATGCCCCTACCGGGCAGGGGATCGAACCTGCAACCCAGGTACATGCCCTTGACCAGAAATCAAACTAGAGCCCTTCTGTCCGAAGGCTGATGGTCTGACCACGGAGCCACACTGGCCAGGACTCGTTCATGTTCTTTATTGTGTTTTTAGATTGTCTCCATTTTTCCACTGTGATGAGCATCTTTGTGCACAGAGAGTATTTATTATGTGTGATTGTGTCCTTAGGCTACATTCCCAGACGAGGAGTTACTGGGTCATGGCTGTGGATATATTTAAGATTCCAGTTACGTATGTTGCTAAATGGTCTTCCCAAAGTTGGTCCTAGCGGACGGGCTCCTAGCAAATCTAACACAAGTGTTACAGCTCTGTTTATTGGAAAACTATCATCCTGGTGATCATTTTAAACTACAAATATGTTTTCCAGTTTGGTGTTTCTTTTCCAGAAATGTCTTAAATATCCCATCTGTTTTTCTACCTTAAAAAATGTTTTTGGCCTTAAACTCTAATACGTGTGGAATTTAATTCATATATGGAATTAGATGAGGGGAATTTTTCCCCCCATCTGAATTGCTACCCAGTTGACACAATCCTTCCCCAATTTTATTTGGTCAACTTGTGATATCTTCTTAACATGTGTAGGCTTTGTTTCTGGGCTGTGTACTCTGGTCCATTGTCCTGCTTGCCCGTTCGTGCCGGTAGCACACAGCTTAAATAATGTCCACCTTCTGCACACAGTCCTGCCTGTGTGTTCTTTCAGATGAACTTTGGGATACTTTCAGTGACCTTGCAGATCATTTTGGGGAAAACTGGCCAATTAAAACTTTGAAAGCATCCTCCTCAAGCACCAGGCATGGGCTCTGCATTTTATTCCAACCTCACTTTTCGTCCGTCTCCATTTAAATTGTGAAAAATTTAAATGTACTTTCAACAGGTCACCCACGATTCTCACACAGTTATTCCTACTGACGTACTGATGTTATGTGTTTATATATAAATGCACATTTATATGTATATTTTATTCCTCACCTGAGGACATGCTTATTGATTTTAGAGCAAGGGAGAAACATTGATGTGAGAGAGACACACAGATCGGTTGCCTCCCGTACACACCCCTCTGAGCCGAGGTTTGGATCTGTAATAGTAGAACCTGTAAGACACTGTTGATGTCCAGGTTCCCTATCAGACCTTGGGGGAGGGGGAGGGAGGATGCAGATTTACAACAGAGGAGAGTGTGAGCAGCCAGGGAAAGTGGTCCCATCGGGCCAGCCTGGGGACCTGCAGAGGAGACACCATGGGGGGAGGGGGGCGTCTGGCTCTTCCCGTTCACACCGAGCTCCTCAGCACAAAGCAGGGCCTTCGCGGGCTGCAGCCCAGGCTGATGGCAGCCTGGGGTGTGCACACTTGGTAGTGAATGAGTGTGGGTGGGTTGATCCCCTGCACTTGGCAGATGCTAGCCCAGGCCTCTTTCCTGCGTGAAGTCCTGATCACTGAACCAGAAGTGACGGCCTCAGCTCCCCGCAGGCGGCCCATTCCGTGGCGTGTCCTGCAGGCTGGCTTCAGGTGCACGTGTTTGGATCAGTGTCTCATCTCTGCTCCTTTGTCAGCTCCTTGAGGGCGCTTTTGTCCACGGCTTGGACAGCGCCACCTTCCGGAGCGGGCTGTGCAGTCACGATTTGTAGAATAAAGGAAGGAATGAGAAAGGCCTAAGGTTATCACGGAAAAATAGTGGCAGAAAATAGGGAGGCTCCTGCTGCGGTTTCGCATTTCGCGGATGTTCTGTCACAGAGCAAGCGGGGCCATTTTCGTGCCCGGATCACATTCTGCCACTCGAATCTCGGACCACCTGGGTTAGAGTTTCTGTGTTGGAAAAGTGAAGAACTAGGAAAACAGGATCTCCAAACTTAAGATACAGAAGAATGAAATAGGCACTTGTTAAAATTGGGGGGTGTCGAGGCCCTGCTGTCCGAGGTTCGCTGGGCCTGGGGCCGGCCGAGCACCTGCAGGTTGGTGGCATCCCAGATGGTCCAGCAGGCGTCTCGTGAGACCCATTGACTAAGCTGAGCTGTGTGGACTCTCCAGGTCTTTCTTTTTCTTATTCCTCACCCGAGGATACTTTTCTATTTATCATCAGATAGAGTGGGAGAGAGGGAAAGAGAGACAGAGAGAAACATCAACATGATAGAGCCACATCGACTGGCTGCCTTCTGCATGACCGGACCAGGGTCGGGGACGAACTGCAACTGAGGTACATGCCCTTGACTGGAATCGAACCCTTGAATCATTGGACCATGGGCTGATGTTCCAACCACTGAGCCAAACCCTCCAGGTCTCTCTCTCTTTTTTTTTTATCCTCACCCGAGGACACTTTTTCGTTTTTTGTTCAGATAGAGTGGGAGGGAGAGAGAGAAAGAGAAAGAGAGAGAAACATCGACGTGAAAAGGACACATCAAGTGGTTGCCACCCGCATGACCCAACCAGGGCCAAGGGACAAACTGCAACCAAGGTACATGCCCTTAGCGGGAACCGAACCTGGGTCTCTCTGGACCGCAGGCCGACGCTCTAACCACTGAGCCAAACCAGCCAGGGCTCTCCAGGTCTCTCTTAAAAGGACTTTTAGGACATTATAAACATGTTTGTAAAGCCACTTTCTTTCGAAAGAGGCTGACTTACTTTTCTTATTGTGAGTTCAGCACAGTGATGAGTACAACTGCTGGGCTTATACCACGTAACTCAGTGCAAACAGGCGTGCCTTCGACTCTGCAAGGCGAAAGCAACCAACAGGGTGTCTTTGCTTGAGCAGGGAGGCCCGAATACAGCTTTTGGCCTACAGAATTTCCCCAGACACGTTACCTTTCAGGAGTCTCTATATTTATCATGCATCCACTTTATTTATAACATCACAGTAGCGAACCACGGTTGTGATCATTTCAACACCAAATACACAACGTTGTCAAGCTCCGGGGTCTGTCCCTTCGGAGACTTGAGCTGTGAAAATTTCAGGAATAGAATATATCCTCAAATTCTCAAAGGTTTATAAAACATTCCCATTCATTGAAATGCATCTCTTTCTTTTTCTTTAAAAATACGACAAGAGCCCTGGCTGGTTTGGCTCAGCGGTTGGAGCATCGGCCTGCGGACCAGAGAGTCCCAGGTTCAGTTCCCGCTAGGGGCACGTTCCAAAAAAAGAAAAAAATAAACAAATAAATAAAAACAAGACAAGAAAAAAGCCCTATCCTGGTCATTATAGCCAGAAATTAAACTCTTCCTCAAAACTCCTCTTTTTTTTTGGTCCTTTGGTCATCCCATTACCGGCATTGATAGAACACAAGATCTCAGGATTAAAAAGAGGGAAAAACACCATTTCATTGCTAAAAAGTGGTGTGTGGAGGGAGGTCAGGAGACTGTTGTGAGTGAGATTGTTTTATAATTGTATGCCTCAGTCATGATACAAAGTTAATCTGCAAATGAGGAGTAAATGCCGGTGACTAAAGCTAGTTGAAACAGTTCAGAGTCAAAAGGACACAGAGGAATCTTCTGCCCCTGCACAGGGCAGTCACCAAACCCTCCGGAAGGCCCGTGCCAGGAGCTGCCCAAGGCCGCGGTGGGGGGACCCAGCTTTGCTCTAAGTCCCAAGGCAAGCCAAGAGCTTGGGAGAAATCTCTTACTTTATTACATTCCAAATAAAATCTCCTTGCCGACAGTTGGAGGAAACAGATTCCCAGTGGCCTTCAAGCTGTAGATGATCAAGCAGAGACACCCCCCCCCCCCATCCGTGTGAGCCGGGAAAGAGTATGTGTTAGATGTTCCTTTCTAGCAAGAACAATGGTCCTGAAACTCAAGTGGATGCTTTTTTTTTTTCCATTAATGAGATCAGTTCCTTCAAACAACCAATTTAAAAGAATTGCTTTAGGCATCCTTATGGTCCAATCGAATCTGCTTTGCACTGAAGAGGAGAATGAAAATCTAACACCCTTTAAACATTGTTTCAATTGGTAATATTTGCTACTTGTAATGATGACCTCTCTCTTTACCGTAACGGAACTCCTTTATGTATTCACATGTCAGAATCAATCGGGTAACATGGTCTCCACGATCTTTGTAAATGTATCCTTTGAAGCATCAATGTGTGAAAGGCTATAACATGGATACAGTTTTTGGGGGGTTGTATTCAGAGCCATTCCTTATTTAACAAGGAATTCAACTTTTTGCCTCAAGACTCATGGTTGCGTTTGCAAACAAATAAAAATGTTAACTTCGAAATTTGTTCAAAAGCACTATTTTGCTAGCTTTCGCTCGATTTGGAGAATTTCCTTCCCGCAGATTCTGAGGGACTAGGGTTGTTGTAAGCCGGTTCATCCGCGCAGAGGGAACACAGACAGCGATTTGCTGAGGTTTCTCCTCTTTCATAACAGGGTGGATTCTGTTTTAACCCCGGGCATTGTCCCTGACCGCTGTCTGCTGCAGGCTTGTGTCATGGTTAGCACGCCAGCCCTGATCGTGTCTGGTGACTGAGATACGCTGTTTGTGTGGTTTGCCCTCCTCCCCCCGAGTCCCAAGAGCCCCGTGCCTAGCTGATTCCGACAGCACACAGTGGGGACTTTGCGGGTCTACAGTCCCCTCCCTGACATGCTGTTACCCCGCAGGCCTTTCTCACCCTGTCACCCCGCTTCTCAGACAGAAAAAAAGCCATGACACAGGCGTTGCCTCAGAACAGACCCCCCTGTTTGATTCACGTGGCCACACCTCCATGCTTGTCATTTGGTCTGATGGTGGTGACGGCTGTGAATGGGAAATCGGAAGAGACCGTGGAACATCATCTTTGTTTAAAGACTCAGCTCCCCGGGGGCGGGACATTTTAGGGGAGAGGTGGAGATGGAAGAGAAGAAAACTTTTCTTTCTGCACCTATATGTTCATTTCGATCTCTGAGCCCAGTCTTTGGAGCTCTGTCTAGGGCTGTACTTGGCGCAGCCTCGAAGGGACTTCTTACAGCAAAACGTAACAGTCTGGAGGTCTGTTGACATCAGAAAGATCTCGATTTACCTAGAGGGAAATACCTGTTTGGTCCACCCCCTGTGAGATCCTCAAAGCCACAAAGCCTTGTGTAGGCAAAGCGTGGGCTTCGCACCCTGGTGGGAGGGAAGGAGGAGCTGCACTTGAAATCTACCACATGGGAAGATTAAAACATGACACGGAAAAGAGCATCACGTGTGACAAAAATTGCCTGGATCGTAGAGAATGGTCCTCTTATGTTTTCTTCACAGTTCTAATTCGATACAAAAGAGAAACAGACTCATCACAGGGACGTTTGCTCTCGCCCAGAGAGGCGTGTGGGCCACGCTGGCACCCCAGGATCAGGGACCCAGGAGGAGGTCTGCGCAGCACGGCCCCCTGGGAGCTCCTTCCCCAAGGTGTCTCCAGCCTCTGGATTAGCTTTTGGTTGTGGGGGATGTCACCTTTGAACTGGGGAACAACTAATATTGAGAATTCATTTGTTGAAACCTAAAAGACAGAAGGGATCTCACAAGGACATATCTGGCGAAATACAGTGAGGTGGTCTATTTGATAAGTAGTTCTTGCCCTGGCCAGGCGGCAGTTGGTTGGAGCATCGTCCTGGTTGGTCAGGGCACATACCTAGGTTGCAGGTTTGATCCTGATCAGGGCACATACCTAGGCTGTGGGTTCGATTCCTGGTCAGGGCACATACCTAGGTTGCGGGTTCGATTCCTGGTCAGGGCACATACCTAGGTTGCAGGTTTGATCCTGATCAGGGCACATACCTAGGCTGTGGTTTCGATTCCTGGTCAGGGCACATACCTAGGTTGTGGGTTCGATTCCTGGTCAGGGCACATACCTAGGTTGCGGGTTCGATTCCTGGTCAGGGCACATACCTAGGTTGTGGGTTCTATTCCTGGTCAGGGCACATACCTAGGTTGCGGGTTCGATTCCTGGTCAGGGCACATACCTAGGTTGCGGGTTCGATTCCTGGTCAGGGCACATACCTAGGTTGCAGGTTCAGTCCCTTTGGAGGATGCATACAGGAGGCATCCGATCAATGTTTCTCTCTCTCTCCCCCTCTCTTCCTCTCATTCTAAAACCAATAAACACACACACAAATCTATTTAAAAAGAAAGAAAGAAGTTATTTTGCCAGATAAAGGAACGCTCAGGACTGCTTGAAGGTCGCCGGGCTCTCTGCTGGGAGGATGGGGCGCCCGTGGGTGTGCGCGCTGCGTGGACAGACACGCCTGCAGTTTCCCGCGCAGTCGGTCCCACGCCCCCTGCAGGCCGTTTGCTTCCAGCTCTGACCCTCAGAAATGACTGTTGTGATGACTGTGCCCACATCTGCTCCTCAAGGGTGAGGCTCCACCTCCTACCGCGAAGTGCCCGCTCTCTCTCTGAAGTGTGCTTTTCTCATATTCCCTTGGAACTGCGTTTTGTTTGTTTTTTATTTTCTGTTCTAGTCTCTGCTTTCATCTCTGTCTAACATTTTACATCTGAATTTGAGTTCAAAGCCCTGTGGAATCTTCTCTGATTGAAACACAGGAAGGCTGAAATCCAAAAGGAAAAGATTTCAATGCCGAGAACGTAAAGCCTAAAAGATGTTCGTTGCGTAACCTGGGGTTGTACAAGTGATTCCACTTCTGTGCTCACCATGTAAATACCTCGCCAACCCTGGAGGGTTCGAGAGTTTGTAGCAGAAATAACCAGCAAGGCTGAGTTAAGTGTTGCTGAGTTCTGTAGCTGACCACCTCTTGGACCCCTGTGTGGTCATCGTGTCTCTGTCCTGCCCACCTGTTATCCACCTGGCCTGCCCCCAGCCCACCCCCTCTGCCTGCTGCTGTGTGCCCACACCTGCTGTCCTTCAAAATACCCCAGAAAATACAGACGCATCTCTACGGCCTTCCGTTCAGAGAAGCAATATACCAGCTCAACAGTTGTTCATGAACCTTTCTTGTTTGTTTAGATTTCTCATGACTTCCAGCAAGAAATCTATTTTAATATTTTTGCAGTTGGGTGAGCTGTTTCAATGACCCATTGTTGAGTAAGAAAGCGCCCCGGAACACAGTGGCCTGTTTATTATTCTCTGTCTTGGTCCTTGGCGGTGGGGGTTCCTCACTAGGGTCTCTCATGGGATTGCAGTCTCATGGAAGCATGTCAGAGCTCACCTGGGCTGTGTGCCCAGGACGGGGTCGTCAGTAGGGGTGCGTGGGCCAGATGGGGGCTGACTGTCACCTCTGTCTCTCTCAGGGCATGTGACTTCTCCCTCAGAAAGCCTTCCGAGAAGCTTGGGGGTGGCTGCAAGGCTTATTACCACTTAAATCTCCAAAGTCACCCAGCTTTGCATCTGTTGTATTCAAGGGGAGGGGACTCCCCAGAGGTCCACCCGGGAGATGTTGCCCCTGTGAGGATGGTCAAAGCGTGTGTGGGTGTCGTCTTCGGTGATGACCTACGACAGCCAGAAAGGCAACTATAGACCTCTCCACGCTTGATCATATTTTGTACATTAGTAAAACCCTCTCATTTGACCATCGCTCTCCCCCTGTCTGATCTCTCTCTTTGACCCCAATTCCTGTTTTGCAAACGTTTCTATAGAACTGTATGGGAAGACACCCAAAGCTGGATGAGCGAGCGCTGAGTCGCAGGCGGTTTCATTACCAGCTGTAAACGAGGGGTGCCTTCCGGAGAGGAGGATCTCTGCTGCCCTGGGGGGCCTGCTCCCCGTGATGCAGCCGCCCTGGAGGAGGAGGCTGGAGATGGAGCCCGTGACCTTGGGCAGGTTATCACACACGCAAGCCAGGCCTTGGTTTCCTCTCTTTGTCTGCATGCATTAGTCAATAAACTGTGTTCGTGTATTAATTGCCCCATCCTTCCTTATCCTTTTCTTCGCTTTTGCCCTCAATTCAATTCAAGATTGTTCTCTCACCCCCGCCCCCCAGGATGTTTTACACAGGCAGACCTTTGGTCTTGCTCACGTCCCTGCGAGGGACAGACCGTTCCCAGACAGGAATTGATAAGTCACGTTATATAAAACCTGCAGGGCATTGCTTTCCCTTTTAGGCCACTGTTCAGCTGCAGGCTACAAGGACTCATCAACAGAAGCATTTTCTGTGCCGTTCCAGAGACTTTCCCAGGGGCACAATAAATCCAGCCTGGCTGTTTACAGGAACATGGTTATTTAACACACCAGTCTCCCCAGCTGCAGTGTCTGGTTTCACCCAGTCTAACCCAACCTGCTACAGTTGCAGGATCCGCTGCCGCAGGACGCACCGCTCTGTGTGCTGTGGGATCTTTTCTGCGGACTCACTGTGAACACAGAAAGCCTTCCGAGAAGCTTGGGGGCGGCTGCAAGGCTTGTTACCACTTAAATCTCCAAAGTCACCCAGCTTTGCATCTGTTGTATTCAAAGGGGACACACAGGACGTGGAACATTGATCCGATAACTACTGTCGAGTTTTACCCTCTCCCTTATTGTATTTTATTTGTTCATCCTCACTTGAAGATATTATTTTCTGTTGATGTTTAGGGAGAGTAGGAGGAGGGAAGGGGAGAAAGAGAGAGAGAAACATCGACGTGAGAGACACCTTCCATGAGACCGCCCCTAAGATTCCACCTGCAAAAGAGAAAGAGCCCCAAGCTTCCCAGGAGCACGCCTGTGCCCCTCCCCCTTCTTCCCCCACAGGCGGCATCTCCTAAACTCCGAGGGAGCCCACGATGCTTGCAACCAGGGCAGCAATGGGCAGTGGCAATTCATCCCAGGCAAGTCCCCTGCACCTGTCCCCAAAGCCCCCTTTTTGACTTCTCAGTGAGCCAGAGCAGACCAGCCAGGGCTCATTTCCCAGCCCTTGCCTATTTCACTGTCCCCAGCTTTAATAAACGTCCTCTAAGTCCGGCCAGTGTGGCTCAGTGGTTGAGCATCGGCCCACGCACCAAGAGGTCATGGGTTTGATTCCCGGTCAGGGCACATGCCCAGGTTGTGGGCCGGATCCCCAGTGGGGGGCGTGCAGGAGGCGGCCAGTCGATGTTCTCGCCCATCGATGTTTCTATCTCCCTCTCCCTTCCTCTCTCTCTAAAATCAATAAAGGAGCCCTGGCCGGTTTGGCTCAGTGGTTAGAGCATCGGCCTGCGGTCCGGAGAGACCCGGGTTCGGTTCCCACTAAGGGCATGTACCTCGGTTGCAGTTTGTCCCCGGCCCTGGTTGGTCATGCGGGTGGCAGCTACTCGATGTGTCCCTTTCACGTCGATGTTTCTCTCTCTCTCTCTCTCTCTTCCTCTCTCTCCCTCCCACTCTATCTGTGCAAAGAATGGAAAAAAATGTCCTCGGGTGAGGATAAAAAAAAAAAAATCAATAAAGGAAAAAAAATTTTTTTTAAAGTCCTCTAAAATCCACCTGGACTCCTGTTGTGGAGTTTTTCCTGCACACAATCAAGAACCATATACTACCAGTCGGCCGGAGGCAGACACGCCAGGTCCCCTTTCCCGTACAGGATGGGGGGGTTGAGCCTGATCCCGTGGTAAGTGACGACCTAGAGGTGACTGTATTTCTGCAACCTTGACCTCAGCGGAAGCTCAGCTCATGGGAGTATGTTTAAAGGGTAAATTCCTTGTGGTCCACAAATTGCTGAGATGCAGGCTTTCTAACTTTTGCTAAACATTGCCAAGTTCCTAAAAACGTTAGATCTTATACACACTCCACTCGATGGTCCCCCAGGCCCTGCCAGGGCTTTGCAACGTGATGGGGAAAATAAGCATCACGTTGCTTCTTCGATTTGACCTCTTAAAATATGTGCGAGGTTGAGCATTGTCTTAGGATTTTTGTTTGTGTTTTGAGATGTGTATTTCCCTTCCTGTGAATTTGCCATGTGTTTTTTCCCCATTCTGTTGGTCCGTTTATTTTTTGTTTGGATGAGCACTTTCTACATTAAGGAAGTTAGCTCTTTGAGTTCGTGTTGCCAATGTTTCCCCTACTTATTGTTCGAGTTCGAGTGTCGTGTCCTGCATAGAAAGTGGCCGTCCCTCCCATCTTCGAGATTATTCCCAGAGTCATTCTTCGTCCACGCCTTCGCTTATGACCTCATTTTTACATTTAGAAACTTTGAAATTAATTTGGGAGTAGGAATGAGAGGAACCCGGCTACCCTGCCTAGGTGCAGGAAACACAGTTATGGAGTCATCTCTTTTCTTGAAATGCTACCTTTTAGTAATATAATATCCCTTTACCGTATACCTTTGTAGTAAATTAAATTCTCATGAGCACGTTAAATCCTTCACTGTGATCCACTGATCTGTCTTGTATTTCTCCTCCAATTCCAAACCGCTTTGATGTTGAAGCTTCGTAATTGGTTTTGTTATCTGCTGGGCTAGTTTCTACCTTATGACTCCTGTTTTCGGTTTTGTTTTGTTTTCAGAACTTTCCCCCCTTGGTGAAAACCTGTTTCCAAACTTTACGAAGTTTAGTAGCAGGAGCCAAGTCTTTCTCATGTCCTAAGAGCCACTTTTTCAAGGACGTTTGAAAGACATTGGGGCTACGTTACTTAGAGGGTCCACAAATATGGAGAACCTAGCCGATGTTAACAGCAGTGCACTTAGTGGTCTTCTCCTGATGTCTATTTTCCTTCTCTTCCTTTCTGTCAGCTTGAGCTCAGCAGGGGTTGACCAGAGAGCTGGCCGCCCCTGGGTCCATGGTAACACAGCCTGTCCTTGTGACTGAGCCCCACACAGGGTCCGTATTGGGGCTCAGGGAGATTGTGTGCGAAGCCAGAATGCCCAGAAAGGGAAAGAGGCCTCCTCAGCAACTCTGCATTTTATCCTCACGAACACTGGGCGGAATCAGCGACCTTGTAACTGACCGGTTCTCCTTAACGCCTGGAAAATTGCACAGAGGGGCTCAGGAGCGATCGCTAATCCTCTGCTAATGCCTCTCAGAAATGTCTTTGAGACGCATTTTTTACATACTGAGACAATTTTCGAGGGGTTACACACACCCGAAGAGCCTGTGGAAAGGGAGTGGAGAGTGGTAACCAGAACTCCCCCCACGGTGGCGAGAGAAGGAAATACTTTCCCTTGACACGGGCCGCGTGGGGGAGGTGAGAGTCAGGCAGGTCACCTTGTCCCCGGGGCGCTGCCTTTGACATTGGGACGGACATTTCCGGTTGTGCCCTTGTCACCGTTGGTGATGGCTAGATCGATCATTTTCTTTCTGTCGATTTCTTGCTCATCCACCGCCATTGGCTTTTCCAGAGAAACAACTCAGTTTTGCTCTTGGCCGCAGATTGCGTCCGCTGTGACCGTTCTGTGTCCCGGGGAGCTGCAGGGCCACTCAGAAAGTCCCCTTTTCACTGGGCGCCTTTCCGATGGCGCTCTAAGGACATGGCCTCAGCCCAGCTCCGTGGATGCTGCAGGGAAGCCTGGGGGAGGCGGAGCAGGAGAGCAGCCACGCGTGTAAAGCAAGAACCAAGTGACATGCGTGTGAGTGGCCCTCATTTCCAGGTGGCTCTGGGGTCCTGGGGTTCCCACCGTCTCCCAGGCTGTCTCGGGTTAAGGGGGGGGCCACTGAGAAAGACCACAGAGCGTCTCGTCTCCTTCCACGACTTCCTGACAACCTGATTGCAACCGGAAGCCTTCTTTATTTCTATCAAACCTGTCTCACCCCTTCAGTTCATCTGTTGTTGTCAAAGGCAAATTCGATTTCGCAGTCGACCAGAAACCCTGGTGTGCTCTCCGAACATTCCTGAGTGCCCCTCTCTGATGTGACATTTGACTAACATAAAAGCGGCCTGTTCCCCCTGCCTTGCAGAAAATGGACAGAGCTGAGGATGGCTTTGTAGTACAGTAAATAAGATCCCACACAAATTCCGCGTGGCAGAGTGCGTGGGGAGTCCACATAATAAAATGAAGAATGCTGCCGGTTTGTTTTCGGACCAAATGGCGCGTGTCCTGCCTTGCATCCCTCAAGGCCGCGTTCAGGTGCAGGAATAAAGCATCTAGGGCACAGTGGATCCTTTTCTTCGTAAATAAAACACACCCATGGCAGCAACCTTGATACTTCGCTAAGGGTAAAGGCAAGCTCTAAATATAGTTCCTGACTTAAGCTGATGCTAAATTTGCGAGGGAAAATGTGTTGAAATTTAGGTGGGTGTCGCCAGAAGGGACAGGAATGTGGGGGGCAGGACTCAGTGACACAGGGGTGGGGGAGTCATGCCAGACACACACACAAATTTCCCAGAGGAGATTTAACAGATAATTGATATGCTGCTATTTTTGAGAGGGAGAAGGTGTCTATGATCACCGAAAGAGAAAGAAAAAAAAGCTCGAAGCTGTGTTTGCATCAACGTGTAGACCAGTCGATGTTTCCTTCCTTCCAAGTGCCAAGGTGGAGACATGCATTTGCAGTTGGTATTTGGAAATGTGTTACCGTCTGCCACTGTCAAGGACAGAAAGCCCCTTTCAGGAGACACCTTGTGTCCCCAGTTCTTAGCAAGGTGCCTGGTGATCGAAATTGATCTGAACTAGACAAGACGTGTTTCTCTCCAACACTGTACTTTGCGCTGTTCCTTTAGCTTTTCTGTTTGTCTTCCTAACTCACTTCTTTTCTGCATTCACTGTTCTTCCTATAGGTTCTTTTTCCAATGGCTGTTAGGTGGCTTAACACATTTTTGACTGCTCACGAGTTAACTCGTGTTCTCCTGCCCAAACGCTGCGGACCGCGCACGAGTTAACGGGTTTGCACTTGCATCAGCTACTTCAGTTTTTGAAACTCAGGGTAACTATAGAATCATTGTATTGGTGACTTTTCGCCCTGAGGGACGAAGTTCGAAAAACACACACTGTTCTATATTCTTGAAGTAGCGAGGGAAGGGATATCTGCGGGTTCATATGAGTGAGCTCGGAGCCTAACGTGCAGTTTTCCCGAAAACGTGCGGTCCCCGGCGTACGTCTTAGAGATTTCTATGCGGTACGCAGTGTGTTGAGGGCCAGGTGCACTTAGTGTTCAGTATTGGTGATGCCGTCCAGCCCTGACCTTACATGAGACGTTGCATGAGACGTGGCCCCGGCCCCTTGTGGCCAAGGCTCGTAGGTGAATGAATGAGCATGCCTCAGTACATGCGAGAGGTTTCCAGGGTTTCTCATATTTATGCATGTTAACTCATTCATTTATCTGATGAATACATATTAAAATAAGTTTTACAGCCCCACCAGAGTGGCTCAGTTGGTTGAGCATTGTCCTGTGCACCGGAAGGTTGCTGGTTTTAGTTACAGTCAGGGCACGTGCCTGGGTTGTGGGTTCTGTCCCCAGTCCAATTGATGTTTCTCTCTCACATTGATGTTGCTGTCTCTCGCTCTCTCAGTATGTTCTCGGGTGAGGATTTAAAAAAATTTAAACTGCCCTGGCCAGTTTGGCTCAGTGGTTAGAGCGTCGGCCTGCGGTCTGGAGAGATCCGGGTTCGGTTCCCGCTAAGGGCACGTACTTCGGTTGCAGTTTGTCCCCGGCCCTGGTTGGTCGTGCGGGTGGCAGCCATTCGATGTGTCCCTTCACATTGATGTTTCTCTCTTTCTCTCCCTTCCTGTCTCTCCCTCCCGTTCTATCTGTACGAAAAATGGAAAAATATCCTCGGGTGAGGATAAAAAATAAATAAATATTAAAAAAAAAAATTTAAACTACTTTTTACAATTAAAAAATGCATCGCTTCTGCTCTGGCCAGTTTAGCTCAGTGGTTGGAGCGTCAGCCCGTGGACCGAAGAGTCAAGGGTTCGATTCAAGTCAAGGGCACGTACCTCGGTTGTGATCCAGTCCCTGGCCCTGGTCAGGGTTGTGCGGGAGGCAGCCAGTCGATGTGTCTCTCTCGTGTTGATGTTTCTCTCTCTCTTTCTCACTCTCCCCACTTCCACTCTATCTGAAGATTAAAAAAAAAAATGCACCACTTCTGAACATGATCATATTCTAAAAGGGCCCCCAATTCTTATAGATACCGCAGCTTCCTCTCCACGTAAAGGTGACAGGGAAGTCGCAGGAAGCCGCAGCCCATGCTTTTGGGGAAACTATATTTTGAGGTTGCTCTGGGCCCGGCAGAACAAAATTTTCAACTAGACAGCACGGAATCCTCCGCAGAATTCGCACTCGGATCTGTAAGAACCGAGGCTTTGAAAGGATGCTCTTTCTGACCTTCTTGGCACTTGCTTCTTCGTAACCGCCGTACGAGTATTCTTATCCCAGCAGAGGGATGGGTGTTGATTTGTGAAGCTAGAACCAAGCAAAACAGCCATCTAATCTTGTCCTCGAATAGTTTCCTGGTCTTGTTACATATTGCTTATCCTGTTCAAATTCACTTGTAGATTCCAACTCCAGCAAATTCCGGAGATCTTGGCTCGCAGGAGCGTTCGAGGTTCCCAGAACCTTCGCGTCACGGAGTGAGAAGGGCCCTCCCGGAGAAGGAGAGAATGAGGTCATTTTAAGCCTTCTAAATTTAGCTTACCGTTTGCTTATTATCATATATGTAGACTTTTTGTTTGAGCAAAGAGAGTTACAAACAAAATATAGGTGTTTATCAAACAAGAAGTCGAAAGGAACCACAAACAGCACACACATGTTCGTCACTGGGTACCCAGTAAAACAGAGAACAGGACGCCAAGTACGAAGGATTCGCAGGTGAGAACGTAGCTCCCCGAAAAGAAGTGTGGGGTGGGGGGAGGGTGATAAGACAGGCAGGACGTCCAAGATGCAATACCAGACCCACAGAAAAGATCCTGAAACCCTTACAGGCCCGATTCCAGGTTCTTCCCTCCAGTCTGTTTGGACGAGAGCCCCGTGGAATTGGGCCTGATGGAACAGCGGTTATAGGTAATTGGGCAGTGGAAACACCTGTATAATTCTCCATCGTAACCACCTCCTATGGGCCAGGAACCTCGCTCATCTCTTGGCTTACTAAGCTAAGTGAATTGCATAGTCTCCTCTTGAGTAACTCATACTCTGTTTACATTAAAAAATGCACCTCTGCCCTGGCCGGTTTGGCTCAGTGGTTGGAGCATCGGCCCATGGACCAGAGAGTCCCGCGGTCGGTTCCCGCTAAGGGCACGTACCTCAGTTGCAGTTTGTCGCCAGCCCTGGTTGGGGTCGTGTGGGTGGCAACCAGTCGATGTGTCTCTCTCGCGTTGATGTTTTTCTCTCTCTTCCTCCCTCTCTCCCTCCTGCTTTATCCGAAGATAGATGCAAAAATGTCCTCAGGTGAGGATAAAAAAAAATGCACTTCTGAACATGATCATATTCAATATTCTTCTTTTTTTTTTTTTTTATCCTCACTAGAGGACATTTTTCCATTCTTTGTTCAGATAGAGCAGGAGGGAGAGAGGAAGAGAGAGAGAAACATCGACGTGAAAGGGACACATTGAGTGGTTGCCACCCTCACGACCCAACAAGGGCCTGGGACAAACTGCAACTGAGATACATGCCCTTAGCGGGAACCGAACCTGGGTCTCTCCGGACCACAGGCCGATGCTCTAACCACTGAGAAAACTGGCCAGGGCTTCAATATTATTCTGTATTGGTTTCAGGTGTACAGCATGGTGCTTAGACAGGCATATACTTTACAAAGCGTCCTCTGGATATTTCCAGTACCCACCTGGCACTATACATAATTATTACGATATGATTAACAATATTAACTTTTATATTCCTGTAAGTATTTTTATGACTGGCAATTTGTACGTCTTAATTCTTCCACTTTTTTTCACCCTGCCTCCAACCCTCCTCCCCTCTCCCAACCCCCTCTTCACTCCCGTGTCAGTGAGTCTTTCTCACTTCTGTTTGTTCGTTTATTTGGAAGGAACGCACACTCGAAAAGAAGGACTTGGGTGAACAAAGTTCAGAAGAAAGCGAAGTATTATCTTGGGCCTGTTGCGCATCTTTCCAATGTCCAGCGACAGAAATCTCCCGCGAGTCGTGGATTTCAGGCAAAGCCACGCAGACGCCACGTCGCTGTGGGCTCCAGCTTCTCCAGACAGCTCTGGGAGCCAGAGCCTGGGGTTTCAAAGGAACGTTGCTTCCCAGAGAACCACAGGGCCTGCTTTCTATAGCTTTCTGTCTGAAACCCTCAGCAGGAAATAAGGCACAGTTGACGAGACATTTTGAAAGACTCTGTGTTTTTATAACTGCCGTGAGAAACCAGGAGCCGGCAACGCGAGCTGTTCAGAGTAGCTTTGTCCCCATTCTGGCCAGTGGGGTTCGGGTCAAGCACCTTGCAGTCCAGAGATTAACTTCATTCTGTGCTCGTCCCAAAGAGCCCGTGTCAGTCTGCTTTCTTTTATTTTTAGAGAGGGAAAGAGAGAGAGAGAAACATCGATGTGAGAGAGACACATTGATCGGCTGCCTCCTGCATACCCCCTGATCCCCACTGGGGATTGAGCCCACAACCAGGAATCGAACCGGGACCTCTCAGTCCATGGGCCAAGGCTCAGTCCACTGAGCCACAGTGGCGGGCTCAGTCTGCTTTCTACCTGTCCTGGGGTCTGGTTCTCTCCTCTCTCCCCACATTGTCACCACCTTCGTTCAGGCACAGGGGACAGACGGCGATGCTTACAGGGGCCAGGCCAGTAATGTCACTGGTGCGTCTGCCTGGCTAACCCTAAAGAGGACGTGTTGGGGTGTGGTACCCTAAAAGGAGCTTGTCTCCCCTTCTTCCCAATCAAGTTCAAGATGTTTTAAAAACAGTGGGTAGTCGAACACCACTGTCCTGCAGCTGTGTGGGAGGCTGGCTGTGGGCTGAGCAGGGATCCCCCGAGGACCCCTGCACACTCTGCCCACTGTGGTCCATCCACATTGCCAGCAGTGAGTGTCCAAAGCACAGACCTGGAAGTGTCCCTTTCTGCTACACCTCTGGGGTGACTCCAATGCCCACCCGAGGACAAGTACAGAGGCCTTGGCGGTTGAACTGTCCTTGCCTCCTCTGACTCCCTTTCCTTTTTGCCCCCCTTTAAGATCACACCACACTGGCTTCCCCGACAGTCCAATCTAAAGGCTTTTGTCAGTGAGCTTTTTCCTGCCTGGCACGTTCTGGTGACGCTGAGCTTAAGCCCCCAGTCACTTCCTCAGCCCCTTCTCTGTGACCCCCGTTTGTGTATTTCTGCTCTTGCCCCTGAACACACTGCGCTGTTCTATTTGTTGCCCTCAGTAGATTGAGAAATTCTATACAATAGGAACCAAGTCTTTTTTCTTTTTCTGGGACTCTTTTATGCAAAATGCAGAGTTATTTTATTTTATTTATTTATTTATTTAGTCCTCACTTGAGGATATTTTTCCATTTATCTTCAGATAGAGTGGGAGGGAGGGAGAAAGAGAGAGAAAGAAACATCTATGTGAAAGAGACATATTGATTGGTTGCCTCCTGCATGACCCCGACCAGGGCCAAGGACTGAACTGCAACCGAGGTACATGCCCTTGACCAAAATCGAACCCCCGACTCTTTGGTCCATGAGCTGATGCTGTAACCACTGAGCCAAACTGGCCAGGACAATGCAGAGTCATTTTAGCTGATTCTCTCTGGGCTTAACATCTTCCCGATAAAACGCAGAGGTTGGAGGTGTTGGACTGCAATTCAGTGGTTCTGAACTAGAGGTGCAGCCAGTGGTCTGGGGACTGCTGGTCTCCACGTGCAAAGGGGTGAAGTCGGGTTCCGGCTTCACCCCATGCACAGAAGTGAACTCAAGGTGGATTATACCTAAATGTGAGAATGAAAAGTATAAAACGCTTACGAGAAAATACGGGAGTGAGCCCCCGTGACCCTGGAACAGCAGTGTTTCTGAGCTATGTCGCCAGAAGCTGAATTACAAAGACAGTCGCTGAGCCACACCTTAGCAGTATTCTAGGCTTTGTGCTTTTCACCGTGAATGACGTGGAAAGGGTTTCGATGTGGATATGGGATCATGATCCCCTTCCCGGTGGTGATACCTGAGAGGCTCTCGTAGGAACGGAGGGTCTGCCTGCAAGACGTAAGCCTGGGGCTTTATTCGTTCGGTGGCCAAATGTCTTCGGAACCCTGCTATAATTGATCTTGCCCTGCTAAGATATTTCCTTGTTGAGACATAGAATTGGGGAGCATAAATGTAAAAATAAAACCCAACCCTAAAATTTATTTAATTCTCAACATAGACATGCACGGGACAAAACTGTGCTTTCTGAGTTAGAGGGTCCACGATGGCCCATAAGCAAGATCTGGTATTCCTTTCAGATGTGTTGTTAGAGCTGATCTAATGATAGGGCTTTGGAGAAACGACCCTTTTTTTCATTCTTATCTTAAAAATCTAAAATCCAAATTGCCCGTTATAGAAATTGTCACGGGGATGGAAGGGACAGCACAGGGAATATAGTCAGTGGCATGGTAATAGCTATGCACGGAGCCAGGTGAATAACTAGACCTGCCTCCGGAGGTATATGAAGGTCTAATCACTACATTGTGCACCTGAAACATTGATATAATGTAGTATGTCCAGTATAATTGAAAAATAAATTTAGAGTCTTGAAAAAATGGCGGCAGAGTGCATGGAAGCTACACAGACGGTCTCCCAAGACCAAACTGGAATTACAACTGAAATAAAGACAAAGCCTTAGGAAAAAGCAACAGAAAAGCAGCTTGCGAGGACCATATAACCAGGGACACTGACTCGATCCTGGTACGATTGCGGAGGCGTGAGAGGGGGGCTGGGAGCCCATGGACAGCAAGAGCTTTAGCGTGAGCAGCGCCCTCGGGTTAAACTCCCAAGGGGCTCCACAGTGCAGAGCCGGGACAGACGCTAAAATAGCCACAGCCACTCACCTTGGGCTCTGGCAGAGGGAGGGCAGACTGGACTAGAACAGTGTGGGGACACTCGGGATTTGGAGGGCGCTCAGAGCTTTTGCTGAGTTGCAGCCACACAGGACAGTGGTCATCTTACTCCTTCCCAGGGCTCTGGGGAGAGGCAGCGGCCCCTCCCTCGGAGATTCAACCCCACCCAGGTGGCCATTGAAATGCAAATTGAGGCTCACTAACAACCAGGATCTGCCCCACCCTCAGGAAATGCCCTTAAGCTGAGCACCTGAGGGAGTTTTTCATTCAATTGAGAACCCAAGGCTCTTCAAGTAACCACTACTGATAGCCTCCAGGCAAAAAGCTAGAGGATAACTGAACCATTCCTGGGCTAGCAACTCTAACCAGGAAAGTAAGACTTGACAGTGGTGTTTAATGTGGGCCCTCCCTCACTCATCCAAACCCGGGAGAAAGAGCCACAAACAGCAGAACACCAACACCCACATGGAAAATTTGGCAGGCTCCAAAGACCACTGTGATAGCCAAAATGGTGAAACAAAAAAACAAAAGCCAAATGAAAGAACAAGAGACTTCTACCAAAGATGAGATAAATGAGGAGCAGTTAAGCAAGTTAACAGAGCTAGAATTCAGAGCCATGATCTTGAGGAAGCTCAACAGCATGAGTAAGGACATAGAGATGTTGAAAATCAACCAACTGGAAATTAAAAACTATCAAAAAGAAATCAAGAATGACATATCAGAAATAAAGAACACACTGGAAGGTCTAAACAGCAGAGTAGAGGAAGCAGAGGACTGGATCAGTGAATTAGAAGACAGGGTAGAAAAAAGTCAACCAATCAGAAAACCAAAAGGAAAAAATGATTAAAAAACAGGAAGACTTAAGAGAACTGTGGGACAACTGGAAACGTAATAATATTCGCATCATAGGAGTCCCTGAAGAAGAAGAAAATGAGCAAGGGTTAAAGAATATATTCAAAGAAATAGTGACAGAAAACTTCCCTAATTTGGTGAAGGAAGAAGGCATTCAAGTTCAAGAAGCACAGAGACCCTAGTAAGAAGAACACAAACAGGCCCACACCAAGACACATAGTAATCAAAATGCCAAAAATTAAAGACACAGAGAGAATCCTAAAAGCAGCAACAGATAAGCAACAGGTTACCTACAAAGGAACCCCCATAAGGCTATCAGCTGATTTCTCAAAAGAAACACTATAGGCCAGAAGGGAATGGCATGAAGTAATCAAGGTCATGAAAAACAAGGATCTGAATCCAAGACTACTCTACCCAGAAAGGCTGTCATTCAAAATAGAAGGTCAAATAAAGAGCTTCCCAGACCAAAAAAGGCTAAGGGAATACATTAGCACCAAACCAGCACTGCAAGAAATGTTAAAAGGGCTGCTGTAATTAGTAGAAGAAATAGGAAGAAAAATAGAACCAAACTAAACAAAAATGGCAATAAATACATATCAAAAATCACCTTAAATGTAAATGGACTGAATGCTCCCATAAAAAGACACAGTAGCTGATTGGATAAGAAAGCATGACTCATCTGTATGTTATTTACAAGAGACCCACCTCACAACAAAAGACTCACATAGGTTGAAAGTGAAGGGATGGAAAAAAATCTAAGCAAATGGAAAGTGAAAAAAAGCTGGGGTAACAATACTTATATCTGATAAAATAGATTTCAAAATGAAGGACGTAACTAGAGACAGAGAAGGCCACTACATAATATTGAAAGGATCTATCCAACAGGAAGATATAACCTTCATAAACATATATACACCCAATATAGGAGCACCAAAATATATTTAAAATCTTCTGGAGGACTTCAAAGGAGAAATCGACAGCAATACAATCATAGCAGGGGACTTCAGCACCCTGCTGACATCACTGGATAGATCCTCTAGACAAAAAATTAGCAAGGAAACAGAGACTCTAAATGAAGCACTAGACCAAATGGATTTAATAGATATCTACAGAGAATTACACCCCAAAACTAGAGAATTCACATTCTTCTCAAGTGCACATGGGACATTCTCCAAGATAGACCACATGTTAGGACACAGACTAAATCTCTACAAGTTCAAGAAGATTGAAATCATATCAAGCACCTTCTCTGATCACAATGGCATGAAACTACAAATCAATTGCAACAAGAACATGCAAAGACATTTGAACACATGAAGGCTAAATAGCATGTTATTAAACAATGAATGGGTTACTGAGGAGATCAAGGAAGAAATTAAAAACTTCCTGGAAACCAATGAAAATGAACACACAACAACACAAAATCTATGGGATGCAGCGAAAGCAGTTCTGAGAGGGAAATTCATAGCACTACAGGCCTACCTCAAGAAACAAGAAAAATTTCTAATAGACTGTCTAACCTCACAACTTAAAGAACTAGAAAGCAAACAAAAAGAAAACCCCAGAGCAAGTAGAAGGAAGGAAATAGTAAAGATCAGAGAAGAAATAAACGTCATAGAGACCAAAAAAAACCAATTCAAAGGATCAATGAAACAAAGAGCTGGTTTTTCAAAAAGATAAACAAGATTGATGGACCCTTAGCTAGACTCACCAAGAAACAAAGAGAGAGAACCCAAATACACAAAATCAGAAATGAAAGAGGAGAAGTAACAACTGACACCACAGAAATACAAAAGATCGTTAACAACTACTGTGAACAATTATATGGCAACAAATTCAACAATCTAAGCAAATTGGACAAATTTCTAAAAACACATAGTCTCCCAAAACTGAACCAGGAAGAGACAGAAAACTTGAACAGACCAATAACAACTAAGGAAATTGAAGACGTAATCAAGACTCTCCCAGCAAACAAAAGCCCAGGCCCAGATGGCTTCACAGGGGAGTTTTACCGAACATTCAAAAAGGAACTAACACTCATTCTCCTCAAACTATTTCAAAAAATTCAAGAAGAAGGAAGACTTCCAAACTCGTTTTATGAGGCCAGCATAATTCTACTCCAAAACCAGAAAAAGACACTAGAAAGAAAGAAAACTACAGGCCAATATACCTGATGAACATAGATGCCAAAATCCAGAACAAAATACTTGCAAATCAGATCCAGCAATATATCAAAAAAATTATTCACCATGACTAAGTGGGATTCATCTTAGGGATGTAAGGCTGGTACAATATTCACAAATCAATAAATGTGATATACCACATAAATAAAATGAAGAATAAAAAACCACATGATCATATCAATAGATACTGAAAAAGCATTCAACAAAATCCAGCATGCATTTCTGATAAAAACGCTCAGCAATGTGGGAATAAAGGGATCATATCTCGACATAATAAAGGCCATATATGAAAGACCTACAGCCAATATCATACTCAGTGGGCAGAAACTAAAAGCATTTTCCTTAAGAACAATACAGGGATGTCTACTTTCGCCACTCTTATTTAACATAGTACTGGAAGTCTGAGCCACAGCAATCAGACATGAAGAAAAAATAAAAGGGCTCCAAATTGGAAAGGAGGAAGTGAAACTGTCATTATTTGCAGATGACATGATATTATACATAGAAAACCCTAAAGACTCCATCAAAAATTTACTAGACTTAATAAATGAATTTGGCAAAGTAGCAGGATACAAAATTAACGTCAAGAAATCGATGGCATTCTTATACACCAATGATGAACTCACAGAAAGAGAAACTCAGAAAACAATCCCACTTACCATTGCGGCAAAAAAATTAAGATACCTAGGAATAAATTTAACCAAAGAAGTAAAGGACCTATTTGCAGAAAACTATAGGACATTGAAAAAAGAAACAGAAGAAGATATAAAAAAGTGGAAGCACATACCTTGTTCATGGATTGGAAGAATTAACATCATTAAAATGTCCATACTACCCAAAGCAATCTATAGATTCAATGCAATCCCCATCAAAATACCAACTACATATTTCACAGAACTAGAACAAATACTTACTTCAAAAGTTTTTATGGAACCACAAAAGACCCCAAATAGTCACAGCAATTTTGAAAAAGAAGGGCAAGCAGGTGGGATCACAATAACAGATATCAGGTTATACTACAAAGCTACTGTAATCAAAACAGCCTGGTACTGGCACAAGAACTGGCATATAGACCAGTGGACCAGAACAGAGAACTTAGAAATGGACCCAAGACATTATGCTCAATTAATATTTGACAAAGGAGGCAAGAGCATACCATGGAGTAAAGACAGCCTCTTTAATAAATGGTGTTGGGAAAATTGGACAGCTACATGCAAAAAAATGAAACTAGACCATCAACTTACACGCTACAGAACAATAAACTCAAAATGGATAAAAGACTTAAATGTGACCCGTGAATCCATAAAAATCCTAGAAGAAGATGTAGGCAACAAAATTTCGGACATCATATGCAGCAGAATTTTCACTGATACGTCATCTAAGGAAACAGAAACAAAGCAGAAAATGAACACATGGGACTACATCAAACTCAAAAGCTTCTGCACAGCAAAAGAAACAACCATCAAAATGGAAAGGCAACCCACTGTATGGGAGAGCATCATTGTCAATGATACATCAGATAAGGAGTTAATTTCCAAAATATATAGAGTACTCACACAACTCAACAAAAGGAAGACAAAGAACCCAGTTAAAAAAATGGGCAGAGGAGCTGAATAGACACCTCTCCAAACAGGACATACAAATGGCCAAGAGACATATGAAGAAATGCTCAACATCGCTAATCATCAGAGAGATGCAAATTAAAACAACAACGAGGTATCACCTCACACCTGTCAGAATGGCCTCCACCAACAAATCATCAAACAAGTGTTGGCGAGGGTGGGGAGAAAAGGGGACTCTAGTACACTGCTGGTGGGAATGCAGACTGGTGCAGCCACTATGGAAAACAAAATGGTGTTACCTCAAAAAATTAAAAATTGAACTGCCATTTGACCCAGTGATTCCACTTCTAGGAATACACCCTAAGAAGCCTGAAACACCAATCAGAAAGAGTATATGTACCTCCATGTTCATAGCAGCACTAATTATAATAGCTAAGATCTGGAAACAGCCCAAGTGTCCATCAGTAGACGAATGGATAAAAAAGCAGTGGTACATATACGCAATGGAGTACTATGCAGCTGTAAGAAAGAAAGATCTCTTATCCTTTGAGACAACATGGAGGGACCTGGAAAGTATTATCCTAAGCAAAACAAGCCAAGCAGAAAAAGACAAATACCACATGATCTCACTTATTTGTGGAATATAATGAACATAACAGTCTGAGGAATAGGGTAGACCCAGAGACGTGGAAGTAGGGTACAGACTGACATCCCTCAGTAGAGGGGGTGGTGGGGGGAGGGAAGAGATAAACCACAGAACTTATATGCATGTACGCATAACCAATGGACATGGACAACAAAGCCGGGGATGGGGTGGGGGGGATGGGGAGGAGGGTGTCAATGGGGTAAAAAAGGAGAAACATCTGTAACAAAAATAAAATTAAACAAACAAACAAAGAAGGCTCATGCATTTGCCTAAAAAAAGAAAGAAAGAAAAAGAAATCTAAAAAACCTGTAAAAAAACATCAACTGATGAAAAAAGAAATCTAACAGTCCACCCCTTAGCAGCTCAGGCTAAGCTCTACTGTTTCCTTCCAAGTTGCAGGAATACTGTGATGTTGGGAGAAATAAAAGCTAAATCCTGAAGTGGAACTTGGAGGACCCTGTGGACTGGGAGCCGTTTGCATCTGTACGGGCCGTACTGTCGCCGGCTGTGACGCATCTCCTGTGCTTTGAAGCTGCTTTTCCAGCTTCGGAATTTCCACGCTGTTCTTTCGGAAACGAGCTGGATGGACATTTGTGACTGTTCGTTTCCACCTGAAATGTGAAAATGGCAGTTAACACAGAGACACTAGGCAAAACAAAGGCATGGCCTTGGCCATTTGAAGATTAAAAAATAAATAAAACCATTGTTGATAACAAAACACTTTCTAATAATAATAATCTTGGACATGATGCAACGCTTAACTCGAGCCACTAACTGAAAACACAGTATATTGTTGTTTAATTTCCAAGAGGAAGAATAGACAAATATACCCATCATCTTGTGTTCTTCCCAACAGAATTTCCTGCCGTATGGGTGTAAGTGTTTTTAAATTATAATGTAGTGCCCTGGCCAGTGTGGCTCAGTTGGTTGGAGTGTCGTCCTGTGCACCAGAAGGTGGAGGGTTTGATTCCCGGTCAGGGTACATGCCCGGGTTGCTGGAGACAACCAATCTCTCTCTCTCTCTCTCTCTCTCTCTCTCTCTCTCTCCCCCCTCCCTTCCTCCTCCTTCCCTTTCTTCCACTCTTTCTAAAAATCAATGCAAATAATATCCTCCGGTGAGGATTAACAACAACAAAAACACAACAAACCACAGAAGGCAAAGGGTGCTGGTTTTAGTCTTATCTTTCCTACCAAGACTTGGGTGAGTCATTCAACCCCGGTTCCTTTTTCCCTCAGACTCTGCAACTTCTAAATTTATTTCAAGCTTCAAAAGTCTCTGAGAACAGAAAATATTAAGAAGAGAACTGTTGAAAACACTGTTATTTTGTATAGACTATTTACACATAAAATCTCGACCATTAGGAGTCATCAGAGAATGACTCATTGATGAACAGCGAAGCGACTTGAAAAAGTTATTGAACTTAGACTGTTTACAATTATTCTATTAAAAAAATTTTTCAATTACAGTTGGTAGTCAGTATTAAATTTATCAGCTCACATTTTTATGGACTATATTCATGCTTCCTTGTCCTGTTTCAAGAATATGTTAAAAATTAAACAACAGCCCTGGCCGGTTTGGTTTAGCCGTTGGAGCATCGACCCATGGACCAAAGAGTTGCGGGTTCAACTCTGGTCAAGGCACAGACCTCGGTTGTGGTTTATCCCCAGCCCTGGTCGGGATCGTGCGAGAGGCAACCAGTCAGTGTGTCTCTCTCACGTTGATGTTTCTCTCTCTTTCTCCCTCCCTTCTACTCTATCTGAAGATAAATAGAAAGATATCCTTGGGTGAGGATAAAAAAAAAATTAAACAACAAGTAAGCCAGAAGGATGTAGAAGAGAAAATTGATGAGGGAGGTAAATCTTACGATGCCAAAAAATTTTATACTAAAAAAAGACAAATGAGCTGATAAAGTATGTGTAATAAATAAGACAGAAAAGGGATTAACATCCTCAATATCTAATAAGTTCTCTCAGAGTGAAAAGGACACCAGAAAACAGAGAAAATAGAAAAAAATGACATTTAATAAACAATATAAAAAAAGCTTTGTGTCAAATCTGTCAACAAATTTGAGACTAACTTGTATCTTATAGTATTTAGTCTTTCACTCATTGAACTAGGCATTATTCCACTTATTCAAGTCTTGAGTAAATAAATAATAAATCGTAATTTAATAAATAATAATAAAATATTTTTTATTCTTTGTTTGCATACAGGTCCATGCATAGTTGGTTAAAATTAGTCCTTGGTGCTGTGTTTCATATTTTCATATTTTTTTATCCTCACCCAAGGACATTTTTTCATTTTTTGTTCAGATAGAGTGGGAGGGAGAGAGAGAGAGAGAGAAACATCAACGTGAAAGGGACACATCGAGTGGCTGCCACCTGCACGACCAACCAGAGCCAGGGACAAACTGCAACCGAGGTACGTGCCCTTAGCGGGAACCGAACCCGGGTCTCTCTGGACCGCAGGCCGATGCTCTAACCGCTGAGCCAAACCAGCCAGGGCCATATTTTCATATTTTTTGTAAATGCAGTGTTTATTATATTTTTAACTAGGGTTTCTAGTATCTAGTAATGATAACAGATTAACTCATATTATTCAACTTGATTCTCATCCTTTGCATAATGCTTATTAATGAAAGGAATTTTTTTCTTTGATTTCTTGGTAATATAGCTCCCCTTTAAAAAGAATTGAAAATTTGTTGTTTCAAAGTGTTTTTTGTTGTTTTTTTTATCCTCACCTGAGGACATTTTTCTATTTTTTGTTCAGGTAGAGTGGGAGGGGGAGAGAGGAAGAGAGAGAGAAACATCGATGTGAAAGGGACACATCGAGTGGCTGCCACCCGCACGACCAACCAGGGCCGGGGACAAACTGCAACCGAGGTACATGCCCTTAGCGGGAACCGAACCTGGGAACCGAACCTGGGTCTCTCGGGACCGCAGGCCGATGCTCTAACCGCTGAGCCAAACCGGCCAGGGCCAAAGTGTTTTGTTTTTCTTTTTTTACTGCTCAATATCTTTCTACTTGGTTGTTTCTTCTTTGTTCCAGATTCAAATTAGTTTGGAGGGCTTGTGGTTGGTTACCTAAGAGATCGGAGAGCTGGTGCCCTGGAGTGGTTTTGAGGTCTAATTAGGCTGAATGCAGAAGGTAGTGGTTCCAAGCTTTGCTCTGATTGACAGGTGTGTGGATTGTATTGCAAAGGGAGTGTTTGTTTTCTGTGGCTGCCTATAGGTTGCCACAGTGCTGGAGGCAGGAAGCCCCACCTCTTGCGGGGCTGTACTCCCTTTGGGAGACTTAGGGGAGAAGTCATTCCTGTCCCTTTCAGGTTGGTGGCTGCCCGGCTTCCCTTGGCTGGTGGCCTCTTCTCCCGCCCCTCGTCGGCGCTGCCTCTCAGACCTCCCTCTGCCTCACTCTTTAAAGGACACTGTCGTTGGAGCTAGGGCCACCGGGATAATCTAGGATGTCCTTCTTGTCTCACACTCCTGACCTTACACCTGGAAAGACCCTTTTTCCAAATAAGATCACATTCGCAGGTTTTGGGGGTCAGGATGTGGACAGACCTTGTTGGGGGCCACCCTGCAATTTCCAGCGCACTGTCTGTCTTTCTTCTTTGTACCTTTTTGATACTTGTTTATATTTTTTTGTATATCTGTATTGTAAAGAACATTACATTTTGCACATAGATTTAGAGTTTGGCCATAGATATATATATATATATATATATATATTCTGAGTAATGATGTGATTTGCTTTGTAAACAGCGTGGCAAGAGAAGGGTCTTGTCATGTTCCCATGTGTGATAAGCTGAGGGGAGCCCGTGGCACATCAGGTTCTTCATACATGATTCATGGGCACCCAGGAGGGTGCCCCGGGGCCCAGCGACCATCTGCCAGAAATGCAGATGCCTCACCGCTCCCGCGGTGTATCTGTGTGTCTCTCTTGTGAAACAAAAACCAGAAAAACACCCTGGCATTTCTTGATTCTGTAACGAAGAATAACATGGTGTAAGTCATTCTCGAAGGCTATTCTCCCGGAGGGTTTGGGTATTGATATAAGGAAATTGCTGTTGAAACAATCACCTTCAGTACCCTTGTAAAAGTCCCTTTTATAGAGCTTTGATTTTTTTTTTCAGAGGTGCTGGTATTTATTTTAGTTTTGATATGCGGATAAATAACCACGGGATATCAGTTCCTCTCATTCAACTTTTGTGGCACAGCCATTGTGTTACATATGAAGCTTGTGGGGAAAAATAGAACCTCTTGACAGTGTATATTTCTCTCTAGCTAACTTTATATATATTTATAATTAAAAGTGTTGGGGGTTTGATTCCGGTCAAGGGCATGTACCTGGGTTGCAGGTTTGATCTCTGGCGCGGCTCAGGGTCATGCAGGGAGGCAACCAATCAATGTGTCTCTCTCACATCAATGTTTCTCTCTCTCTCTCCCTCCCTCCCTTCCCCTCTCTCTAAAAATCAATGGGAAAATATCCTTGGGTGAGGATTAACAACAACAACAAAAAAGAAAAAGAGAGAGAGAGAGAAAGAAAAAAGGGCTGGGCCACGTTTTGACCTTTTAAAATAGTGAGGTTTTACTCATCCTGCTATATTGTTGGCTGGAATGTTGAGAGACAGGTTGGAACTTATAGCTTATTCACAACAGCATCGCCAGGTCAGACTCACTGAGCACAGAGCAAGCTGGAATTAGCCAAAAAGTAAAATTATAGCATCTAAAGAAATGCAACGTTTTTATATTTTGCTTATACTGTAACTCCAATTAAATAGTAACTAAGTGTTGCAAAGTATATGTCCCGGAGGGTGGGTCTCTTTTTAATGAGTAGTTAAGAACCATTTTCAATCAGCAGGTTGTTTGTCCACAAGTATAAGTTATTTTCGGTGGGTGAAATATTTCTGCTGAAATATTTTCCCCCTGCTCTTTTGCTTGGTCAGCTTTTGGTCTTGAACTGGCCAGACTCAACTTCCACCTGGCCCAGACAGCATCCGAGAGCTGGGCTCAGCGCCTGACCGTCAAGTTCAAGGTCCAGACTTCCAGGCTAATGGAGAGGGTGTCGGGCTTGCCCCTCTTCTTGTCAACCTTAGGCAGCCACATTCCCCCTTTGTGGGCCCTTCTTGATGCTCATGGGAAACTCCAATGTCCTGTTTTTGGAAAAGCAGCCCACAAACTGGACTTTGAAATGGACTTCAAGGACTTGGAAAAACAGGATCTCTTTATGTTCATGTCCATTGTTTTCTGTTTCAGATAGCTCCCCTCCCCCCATGCCATCTCCTCGGGACACCTTCCCTGAAGTCCCCAAGTCCAGCTTACCAGCCCTCTCTTCTCTGCTTCCTTGTCCCCTCCCGGTGATCTCAGCCCTCACTCTCTGCTACTTACCTCTGATTTTGTCTCCTTCTCTAGACTGTAGATTCTTTGCGCACAAAGAGTTCTTGTATCCGTTCTTGTATTCAAACACCTAACGCAGTGATGGCAGCTGGTGACAAACATTAGTGAGTGACGGAGAAGAATGGTCTGTGTTCTCGCTGGGGGCAAATGTCTGTGACAGCTCCGCGGTGGGAGGGTGACTGCAGACGGGGTGGCATGGCAGCCTTCAAGCTGAGTCCGGCCCCTCATCCTGTCGGGGATGAGGGGCTAGCCAGCAGACTGCCATCTTCATTTCTGAGCTAAGAACAAAACGAGGACGTGGCAGAGAATGAGGAAGACAAAGAGATACAGCCATTGATGGCTCTCAGAAACATCTCCCCCTGGTCCTCTTCGATGACCACAGTCGGGGAAATGTCCAACCGGGGCTGTGAGAGGGGCCGTCCTGTTCTATCTGTGGGCGCTCTAGGATGGCAGATCACCAGGGTGACAAACTGACCTGGGCCAGGGACTGTCCTGATTCTGGCACTAACAAGCCTGTGTCCCCAGATCCCCTCCCTGGGACATGAAAATCCCCGGCTTCTGGTGACAGGTCCTAAAGGTTGGGGGGGAAAGAGCAAACCTCATGGGATGCCCCTCCCCAGTTAGAGAGTGAAAGCAATGCTGTTTTAGTGTGTGATGGGTACTGCTTAGATTATTACCTTTGCAGTCACTCACTGTCACTGTTTTATACCCCAATCGCTGATGGCATCTGTAATTTGCAGGCCATGGAAATGGACCATCCATGGTGGCGTCAAGGGGAGTTAAGTGTGTAATTAAGGGCGTTGTAATCATGAGCGGTAAGAACCCACCTTTGCCCGCTAGTGTGACTCGGTTGGCTGGGTGTCATCCCGTGCACCTAGGGGTCGTCAGCTCGATTCCCGGTCAGGGCACATGCCCAGGTTTCAGGCTCAGTCCCCAGTAGGGGGTGTGCAGGAAGACACCAATCAATGTTTCTCTCTTGTTGATGTTTCTCTCTCTCTCCCTTCTTCTCTCTTCAAAAAAAAATCAACGAAAACATGTAAGAAAAAATAAAATAAAATGAAAAGAATCCACCTTTGACTTAGCCTGTTGATGAACCGTTGTGCTTTGTACCAAGGTAGCTGACATGTGAACACTGTGAATGTTCTAATCATGTTTTCTAAGACTTCAGATCATGGCAATAAAAACGATTAGAATAGCAGCGCCAGCCTGGCCCAGACCTCACTGGGAAAGAAGGCTCAATAAGTAACGGTGACATTTCAATGACAGGTACAGGATTCATGCAACAGGACTGGGGAGGTAAACAACCACACTGGAGCATAATACATATTATGCAGATCAGAAATCGGAACTGGGCTTGGAGAAGGCGGGCCAGAAACACACATGGAGACTGGACCTCACTACTTTGGGCAGGGACTTTCCAAAGAGTGAACTGGGTGTTGGTGTCTTGGTGTCTCTTTAGAGATGACACCAGCACCCAGTAGAAATAGCTTCCACTGACTGACCATGGGCGCGCCGCCCGGTGCATTACAGTCTTGTTCCCCATTTGCTCTCTGAGCCTGGTCAAGCTTCATTTCCTGATTCAGAGGTTGCAATGAAGTGCCCCGTGGGCAGACATATCCCACAAAGTCCTGGTATCTAGATTATATAAAGAACTCTCAAAACTCCAGAGTAAAAAAAAAGTCCTATTAGAAAATGGACAGTAGACATAGACATTTGACTGAATGAGATACCAGGTGGGGAACGCACTGTTCAACATCACTAGCTATCTGAGAAATGCAAATTAACACCGTGAGCTATCACGACACCAAAACGAAGCAGGGGCAGCAGCAGATGCGGACAAGGGCCAGGGAAGCTGGATCACTCCTGCGTGGCTGGTAGGAATGTAAAATGGTACAGCTATTCTGGAAAAGAGCTTGGCAGTTCCTTTAAGAACTAAAAATGGATTTACGATAGGACTCAGCATTTGAATTCTTGGGCATTGATCCCAGAGAAATGAAGAGTTATTTTCATGCAAGGGTTTGCACACAAGTGTTCGTAGCAGTTTAAGTCGTGATAGCCTACAACTGGAACCTACTCGAATCTCTTCCCGTGGGTAATGGTTCAGTTGTGATAACAGCCACACTGTGGGATACTACGGAGCAATAAAAAGGAACCTGATAACGCATCGACTTATATAAACCTCAGGGATATTGTGCTGAGTTGCAAAAGCCAATTCAAAAAGGTTACACACTGGATGATTCCAATTATGTCATATTCATGAAGTAATATAATTATAGCGATGGAGAATAGATTAGTAATTGCCAGGGGCTAGGGACTGGGGGAGAAGATGGGGGTGTCTGTGAAGGATAACATGAGGGACTCTTGTTGAGTAGCTAGCTCAGTGGTGGTGGTTGTGGTTATCCGGGACTACGCTGTGATAAATTGCATAGAGCTACACACACACACACACACACACACACACACACACACATGCATGTATAACCAGTGAACTCTAAATACAGCCTGTCGATTGTCCCAGATTCAATTTCTTGGTTTCCATACTATCCTAGCGTTGTGTAAGAAGCTAACATCGGGGAGGCTAAATGGACGGAGCATGAGACGTCCCTGTACATTTCTCTGCAACTTCTTGTAAATCAGTAATTATCTCAAGATGGAATGCACAGAACATTGGCTATTTCAGAATGGGGATAGCCTGTGTTGTGACTTGGTAGATGCAAATGATCCAATTAACAACAAGCCTGTAGATACCAAGTGGATGGACATTTTTGGAGAGGTGGAAATGAATTCCCACAAGTCTACAGATCTGCTCTTGCTGGTGAATAAAATAGTAAGTGTTCCCTGATCAGATGCTTTGGTTGAGAGGATACTTAGCTACATGTCATCACATGGGCTGACACCAGGGATCAGAAGAGCAGAGCCGCAGGTCAAAGTGGATGTCACATGCGACCCTTCAGTTCCACCACCACGTCAAGAAAAGAGGGATGGCCCTGGCCGTGTGGCTCAGCGGTTAGAGCGTCGGCCCACGGACCAAAGAGTCGCGGGTTTCATTCCAGTCAAGGACACGTACCCTCGGTTGCAGTTCGGTTCCTGGCCCTGGTCGGGGTCATGCGGGAGGCAACCCATCGATGTGTCTCTCTCACATCAATGTTTCTCTCTCCCTCCCACTGTGTCTGAAAACAAATGGGAAAATGTTTTCGGGTGAGGATTTAAAAAAAAGAAAGAGAGAAAGAAGAAAGGGAGGAATGGATGGCTCAGGTGGTTCAGACGAGTATTGATGGAAAAGGACAAGAAAGAGTAAACATGTTCTGTATCACTGAGAGGGAAACACAGGTAGTTAAACATAGCTGATATCTATTTACTTAGCCCTGTTGGATTCATATTTTCTCTTAAGAAGTCTTACAGCCCTGGCCGGTTTGGCTCAGCGGTTAGAGCATCGGCCTGCGGTCCAGAGAGACCTGGGTTTGGTTCCCGCTAAGGGCACGTACCTCGGTTGCAGTTTGTCCCCGGCCCTGGTTGGTCGTGCGGGTGGCAGCCACTCGATGTGTCCCTTCACGTCGATGTTTCTCTCTCTCTCTCTCCCTCCCGCTCTATCTGAACAAAAAATGGAAAAATGTCCTCGGGTGAGGATAAAAAAAAAAAAAAGAAGTCTTACAGTTATATATCTTACGAGTATACAGTACAAAGCCTACCAATTTAAATGTCCAATAAATCATTTTCAAAAAGTTCAATAGCTTTATGAGAAGCCAGAAACATTTAAAAATATTGTATTTTTTGCCCTGGCTGGTTTGGTTCAGCAGTTAAAGCATCAGGCCAGGGACTGAAGGGTCATGGGTTCGATTCCTGGTCAAGGGCACGTACCTGGGTTGCAGGTTTGATCCCTGGTTGGGGTTATGCGGGAACCAATCATTGTATCTGTCTCACATTGATGTTTATCTCTCTCTCTCTCTCTCTCCCCCCACCTCCTTCCCACCCTCCCTCCCTCCCACTCTATCTGAAAATCAACGGGAAAATATCCTTGGGTGAGGATTTAAAAAATAAAAAAAATAATTGTCTTTTTCTCACACATTGTTTACTTGGGTCTCCTGTCAATTACTACTGACTGCCATAATTAACCACCTCTGTTGTTGTTTTTAAATCATAACACATGTGTAGCAGAAAGGGCAATAATACAGAATATCATATAATTTCCAGACGCACCTACTTTTCACGTTAAAGCCGTAACGTGCGTGTAATTACTAATATATAATGTTGTTATTGCCGTGTCCTGGGTTGACTCTCAAACAGTTGATCATCCTGTGAATAACGTCTCTAACAATAGTGGAAGAAGGCAAAGGTTAGGTCCGGCCAGAATCCGCTCCCCTGAGGTGGGGTGGGGCTGGGGAAGAATGCCGATCTGCTCCTGTGTTTGTTGACTCCTCCTGACACCACGGCGTGAGGTGGCGACCCGCGTGGGTTGTGTTTTTCCCTCCATAAGAGAGCGTTCCTCTTTTATTTATTTTTTTATCCTCATCCGAGGACTTTTTTTTTTTTTTTTTTTTTTCAGATAGAGTGGGAGGGAGAGAGAGAGAGAGAGAGAAACATCGATGTGAAAGGGACACATCGAATAGCTGCCACCTGCACAACCCCAATCGGGGCCCGGGACACACTGCAATTGAGGTACGTGCCCTTAGCAGGAACCGAACCCGGGTCTCTCTGGACTGCAGGCCAATGCTCTACTGCTGAGCCAGACCAGCCAGGGCTAGCTAGCGTTTCTCTTTTAGCACCCCATGTCCAGTGTCTTCGTGAGTAACCTGAACACAGCATGCACTGAGCCAAGCAGGAGTAGAGTAAAGGAGGATGCCGTTGAAAACAAACCGGAGCCTGGCCAGTGTGGCTCCGTGGATTGAGTGCCGTCCCATGGACTGAGAGGTCCCAGTTCGATTCCCGGTCAGGGCACATGCCCAGGTTGCAGGCTCGATCCCCAGGAGGGGGTGTGCAGGAGGCAGCTGATTGATTTTTCTCTCTCACATTGATGTTTCTCTCTCTCTCCCTCCCTCTCTCAAAAACATAACAAACCTGAGCCCAGCTGGTGTGGCTCAGTGGTTGAGCGTCGACCCATGCACCGAGAGGTTGCGGGTTAAATTCCTGGTCAAGGGCATGTACCTGGGTTATAGGTTCAATCCCAGCCCCAGTCAGGGTCGTGTGGGAGAGAGGCAACCAATCGACGTGTCTCTTTCACATCGATGTCTCTCTCCCCCTCCCTTCCTTCCACTCTATCTAAAAAATCAGTGGAAAAAATATCTTCTGGTGAGGATTAACAACAACAACAAGACAACCCTGAGCCCTGGCCAGTGTGGCTCAGTTGGTTGGGCGTCGCCCGTGCACCAAAAGGTTGCCGGTTCCCTTCAGGGCAGGGCACACGCCCGGGTTGCAGACTCAATCCAGGGTAGGGTGTGTGCACAAGGCAGTCGATGGATGTTTCTCTCTCTCTCTCTCTCTCCCCTTCTCCTTTCCTCTCTCTCTAAAACCAGTAAAAGCATGTCCTTGGCTGAGGATTTAAAAAAAAAAAAGCTGAAAAAAAATTTAAAAGAGATAGTTTTCTGGCACATAGTAAGAGATAATATAAATATGCACTGAATAGATGGAAAATGAATGAGTGACAAGTACACTGTGTTGCTACGTTTTTCAGTCCAGCCAACTCTGTAGACTGTCTCTAAAAAAGGAATCGCAACGAGAAGTCTTTTGGGTGTTTACCACATTTCTTATTTGACTTACATTGATTATATGTATAAGAATATCACGTTTTATGCTATTTTAAGCACTGGGTTCTTTCTGCCTTCAGGATATCAGAGAAATGAATTTGGCTTTGTAGGTCTGTTTCCACATAACCCGGAGTCAGGAAACCACACCCTTTCAAAACACACACTTGCTCACACACTGATTTAAGCGGAGCGGGATGTTTTGTGTGTTTTTTCATGTGCCCAGCTTTTATACCACTTTTCATTTTCATGTAATACCCACTCTCTAATGGAAGCATTAATCACATTTAAAATTAGAGCTTTTCATAGAAACAAAGTATATAGTTTTATAATATGTATCTTTCCAAAATGTCTAAGATCTACAAATAACTGCATCCCACACTGGCCTCATAGTGTCAGGGATGAAAAAGATCTTTAGCTTTTGACTAAAGTTATGGCTAGAAGGAGTTTTAGTATTAATCTACCTCCCACCCACCCCCAACACACCAGCCCCCGTGGGACCCCACGTCTGTTGTGCCCATGAGAAAACCTTTGCCCCAGTAGATCTTTTCCAGATGATTCCATCATGTCTTTTATGCCTTCACCATCGGTGTCCACACTTTGTTAACCAGAGAGAACGTTTGCTTTAGTGTTAGGTAGAATGTTAATCAGTCTGATGGCTTTTTCTCAGCTCTTCACGTTGCCCTTTCAAGAAGACAAGGTCGGACTGTCAGGGGCAGCGGATCAAAACTGCTCCCCCAAGCAAGGGACCCTCTGGTGTCCTGGTTCCTGCCGCACCAGCCATGTCTTCGTGGGTCCCCTTCAAGTTCAGTTTCACAGATGATGAAGCTGCCAGTGTTTCTTAGCTTTCGAGTTTGTTCTTTCCAAATACCATACTCCGTGATCCTTTTGTGCTCTTAAACCTTGTTGAACAAGGTCAATTTTAAACCTATCAGCCCTAAAAGCATTTGCAACATTAACTCAGTAAGAGTTTGCTCATTCAAAATAGCATGAGGTATGGCCATTTAATGATAAGATTCTCGTGCTTTGAAAATGTATTTACAAAAAATTATACTGCACCTTGAAAGTTATGACTGAAGAGGTTGGATCACTTTGCATGTAAATATGGCATGTGTGCAAACTAATTCCAATGTACTAAAAATAGCCATATTCATAAAAAAATTGAAGTATCAAATTAACTGTAAACTATTTCCAACTAAATAGCCAGTGTTATGGAGAAACATTGAACTCTTGAATGTTTCTTTGACAAGTTATAATATTTCGCTAATGAGACTAAAAACGAGCTACACCATCCTTAGGAGGGTTATTTTAAAGCTATGTGATTCAACAGTCTTAGTAGAAAATCCTTTAATACTTTCTTTTAGTAAAAAATACCTTGGCGAAAGCAAACAGGCGCCTCGGTGACTTCTGTGGCGTGTTTTTTTCTGTGGCACCCTAAATCCGGTCTAATTAATCCTTGTAGCTGGACGCAGCATGAGCAGGTAAACATTGAGGTAAGAGGACATGTGATTCATTCTTCGAGTGCACAGGGTGAAGTCTGCCCTCTTGGAAAGTGTCCCAGATGTCCTCGTGGGCGCTCCAGCTATGGCCCTTAGGGGAGGGAAGGTCAGCCTGACATCACAGAGGTGTGCTCTGTGCCCTGGCTACTGGGATTGTAGAATGGTGTCAGGAGGAACGGCAGGGCCACCTGCTAGCCATCCCAAAGACTATTTCTGTAGTGACTGGTCATAGTTGGCCAGAGCCAGAGCCAGATTCTTTAGTCCTGAAAAGAAAAAAAAAAAAAAGGCCCACAGAGTTCATCTCCCATACCTACCTCTGTCCATGGAGTAACTACTTGTTTTTATTAATTTCTATTTATTGATTTTTTTTTTTTTTTTTTTTTTAGAGAGAGAGAGAGATAGAAACATCGATGTGAGAGAGAAACATGGATCGGCTGCCTTCTGCATGCCCCCCCATTGGGGATCAAGCCTGAAACCTGGGCATGTACCCTGACCTAGAATGGAACTGGGACCTCTCAGTCCATGGGATGATGCTCCATTTACTGAGCCACACCAGCTGGGCACTACTTGGTTTTACAGCCCTCCCAATATGTACTAAAGGGGGCAGTCTGCCTAAGCCCCCGTCCCCCTTAGAGCAATGTCCATATGGCCCATTTCTAGTGACATGGAATGCCCATTCCAATACCTGCATCGAGTACAGGCCATACCCGGCTTACTAAGAAGCTAATCTTTCGTGTGTGTCTGTGTAGTACTCCTGTAGGTTTATCCTCTCGTGTCAGCTTGCCCCTGGCTTTGTAACCAACCACCCCAACACTTAGCATCTTACAAAGCAATCATGATTCTGCGGGCTGGCAGTTCGGGCTCAGATCAGCTGAGTGGTCCTTTTGCTAGACTTGCCTGGGCTCACTCATGCAGCTGCAGCCAGTCTGTGGCTTGGCTGGGACTGGAGGGTCTAGAATTCCTCACTCATGTGTCTGAGGATTGGCAGACGTTCAGCCAGGGCATTTCATTTCTTTTCCACACGATCTCTCCAGCAGGCTAATCTGGGCTTGTAACTGTGGTGGTCTCGGGGGCTCGCAGCAAGGGAGAGCAAGCCCCAGCGCCCTTTCTCCAAAACAGGTCACATCACTGCTTAGATTCCAGAGACAGGAAAAAAAAAAAAAGACTCCATCTCTTGATGAGAAGAACTACAATATCACAATGCCATAGGACATTCAAACAGGACAGCAAGACGTTCAGTTATTTACAATCTCCCTAACCTGCTAACAGTATTTGTTTTTATTGTTTTTTATGGTAAGAAATTTCAAATGTACACCAACATTCAAACACACCCCAGACTAGGCAGAATAATACAACAAATCTCCCAGAAATATGCTTTTCTCAGGATGTATATATTTTTAGTAATGAAAACATATACATATAAAACAAACATATAAATGTGGGTGTGGATATAGCTATTCATTTGGTCAAGGCTGTTTTAGTAAATGGTTCATTTTAAAGTTACACAGATTTTGCACACACAGCGTTTTTTGTGTGTTTTTTTTTTTTATTTTGAGCCGCAGACACCAAAAATCCCACAGGAAGTTGTCTTTGTAAGTGTTGTGGTTTTCAGTTTCCTGTTCAGTTTGCATTAGACAATCAGAAATAAGATAAAATTGTGCAATTGAAAGAGATTCTCGGTTAAATATTTTAACTGTAGATGAGAATTTCATATTTGCTTGTATCTCTTTCCATATAGAATCCAGAGGAGCTATAACTACTTTCATCTGAAAACATTAAAGTTGTGGTATAATTTGAACATTTTTTTGGTGTTCAGTGGATTCTTCATTGCTAAAGGGGCAACTTAGATTATGCTTGCTACTTCTTATGAAAGCAGCTTCCCAAAAATAAGCCAAAAGGAATCGAGTTATATTTTTAGTTTTTGACGATAGTGTTTTACCATTATTTTTACAAATAATAAAAAACTCTGTCTCTGTGGAGCAAAGGAGATACATAAAACATACATTCTTCAGTTTAATTTTGATAAAAATACCATAGAAAAAATTAAAAAGGATGCCATTATTCATTGAAATGTTTTTATTAATATAATTTTTAAATCTTAGTATTCTCAAGGTGTAATTTTTTTGCTTGATTTTATAATTTTTTAAACCATGGCAGAAGTAAACTAAACTGTAATCAAATGTCTTAGATCTTTGACAAATCATTCTAATCCAGCATTTAAATTTTATACAGGAGATTTAATAGAAAGTGACAAATGAGGAAAAAGGAAAAGGTTCAGTACATTTGTAGATAATGTCCCTGATTCAGGTGTTATTGAAGACCATACACACACACACACACACACACACACACACCTAGGTCTAGGCAGGTTATGCTAAGTTCACATCTTATGGTAAGATAATAAAGGTAATGGGAGAGGTCTTCCACAGCTACCTTTTAAAATAAAAAATCCCCCAAATTTATTTAAAAAAATAGTATTTGCTTATAAGGAAATTTTAATGATAGTGTTTATAAGAATAAGTAATACTTTGTCTAAAAACAAAGAATACACATATGGCTTTTGTTTTTTTAATTCTCACCCGAGGGCTATTTTTCCCATTGATTTTCAGATAGAGTGGGAGGGAAGAAGGGAGAGAGAAATAAACATTGATGTGTTGATGTCGCTTGATTACCTTCTGCCCTTGACTGGGAATTGAACCCTTGATGCTAACTCTGCCAGTCCACATGTGATTTTTTTTTAAAAGTGACTTTGAGCCCTGGCCTGTTTGGCTCAGCAGTTAGAGCATCGGCCTGTGGACCAGAGAGTCCCGGTTCAGTTCCCACTAAGGGCAGTACCTCAGTTGCAGTTTGTCCCTGTCCAGGTTGGGGTTGTGTGGGTGGTGACCAGTGGATGTGTCTCTCTCTCATCCATGTTTCTCTCTGTCTCTTCCACCCTCTCTCCCTCCCAATCTATCTGAAGGCAAAACTGTCCTCAGGTGAGGATAAAAAAATAATAAATAGTGACTTTGATTTGTAGAATGCTTTTTTTCTAGTTCAGGTAGCTTTGGATTGCAAATATATGGTACATTATTTTGAATATCTTAATTGATATTCATGTGTGATATACAGATGTTTATTGCTAAAGATGAGTTTGATCTTTTCATACCGTTGAATTCTAAGGAGAAAACCATCAGATAAAACTTAATGTTTATGCCTTTTTCCATTTCTCCTGTTCCTTTTGGGGCTCTATCCTAGGTACTTTTTTTTTTTATCCTCACCGAGGACATTTTTCCATTTTTTGTTCAGATAGAGTGGGAGGAAGAGAGAGGAAGAGAGAGAGAGAAACATCAATGTGAAGGGACATATCGAGTGGCTGCCACCCGCACGACCAACCAGGGCCGGGACAAACTGCAACCAAGGTACGTGCCCTTAGCGGGAACCAAACCCGGGTCTCTCTGGACCGCAGGTCGACGCTCTAACCGCTGAGCCAAACCGGCCAGGGCTATCCTAGGTACTTTTAAGGATTGTACCATTTAATGTTACTAAGGATTTCTGACATGTGTGAAGAGCTTTGCATTTTACAAAGTGTAGAATAATGTTTCTTGCATGTTCTTTGGTGTTTATCAAGGCCGCCCCAATGGTGGGAAGTTTGAGTGACCGCCAGTAAGTGGACTGCTGACTTCCCGTCTTTGCCCATGAGGAACTGGAGGAACTGGGTTTAGAATGGCAAGGCAGCCAGACCCCTTCAGTCACCACGAAGGATTTCAGCATTTTCGCCGCCAAAACTGTTTTTCTCTATTGATTTTAGAGAAAGAGGTAGAAACACGGATGAGAAGAACATAGATTGGCTTCCTGCATGCCCCCCACTGGGGATCGGGCCCACAACCTGGGCATGTGCCCTGACCGGGAATAGAACCCGCGACCTCTTGGTGCATGGGTCATGCTCAACCACTGAGCCACGCCAGCCGGGCTCAAAAAATATTTTTAAAGTCTGGCTAGTTGGGCTGGAGAAAGAGACCTGGATACATCTTGAGGCCTAATGTGAGGGAACCAAGATAGCACAGGTCTCTTGGGTGTTTCTCAAACTGTCCCGAGTGCCCGTGACCTCGTTACCACTTTTAGTTAGGTCAGTCGGTTTGTCGAGAACGCGTGCAATTCTTTTGACCTTGTTGGGAGCTCATCAGAGATGAAAGCCAGGGGGAAATGCTGCCTGCCTGCAGTGGGCAGCAGGCCCCAGCCGCGCGGTGCAGCAGTGACCAGCGAGGTTGCAGCAGGGTAAGGATGCTCGGGCATTCGCATGAGCCGCCCTCCCGGGCGCGGCTGATCCAGCGTGGCTGGGCACAGGGGCTTGCTCCTTGCGGGCGTTTTCCGCCGGACCCCCGATAAAAACAAACAGGAAGACTCGCCCGCCAGCGGAAACTCGGGCTCCCAAGTTACTTCGGAAACTGGCCTTTTCCTTCCGCGCCGGGGGTCGTCCTGCGGCAGGAAGCGGGCCGGGGCCGCTCGCCCCGCCCCCGCCGTGGGCCCCCGCCCCGCCCCCGCCGTGGCCCCGCCCCCGCCCCGCCCCGTCCCGCCGGGCATGCTCAGTGGGCCGGCCGGGCCGGCAGGTTTGCGTGGCCGCCCGTAGTTGCCGGCGCCGGCTCAGCCCGCCGACGCCGCGTCCCTTCCCCGCGCGTCGTTCCCGGGCAGTTGCGTGCTGGGGACGGCTTCCCAGGAGCCGGCGGCCGGGCTGCGGGGACGGGCGGAGGCCCGGGCGCTGCCGAGGGCGAGCGGGCGAGGCCGACGTGGCCGGGCAGCGAGCGCCCGGAGGCCGAGCGGGCGCCACACGGAGGGAGGCGCCGGCCGGGCGCGCCCCGCGGAGCAGCCCCGGGCGGGGCGGGCGGGGCGGGCGTTCCCCGGACTTTTGTCCGAGTTGAGTCCCCTCCCCGTGGGCCGGGCCTCCCCCGCCCGCAGCGCCGCTCGCTCCCGGGAGATGTTTATCTGGGCTGCGGCGTGAGGAGCGGGCGGGCTGGTGGCGCGGAGTTTCGGGTCCGAGGAGCCTCGCGCGGCGCCGGAGAGACAAGATGTCCGCCAGGGCGGCGGCCGCCAAGGTGAGCGCCTCGGGCCGCCGGGCCCTTCCCGGGCGGAGAGCGCGGCCGCCGGCGTCGGGCCCGGGGCGGGCGGGGGCCGCGCGGGCCGGGGAGGGGCGGCGGGCGCGCGGGGCCGCGGGCGCGCAGGTGCATCGCGGCGGCGGGACGCGCAACAGGTCCCGAGCCGGGCGACGGCGTCGGGAGCCGGGGGCGCGGGTCCCGGGCGCGAGCCTGCGGGCGCCGAGGGCGGGTGTGGGCAGCCGCGGCCAGCCAGCCGGTGGCCGCTCGTGCGGAGGAGTGGCTGGTCCCGGCGAAACCGTGGAGTTTCGATCTGATGTCACTGTTCGTGGAATGCGCGCGCCAGCGCGGAGACTTGGCGACAGTGAGACGCTCAGTTCGTGGAGTAGGTCGGACCCCCCTCCCCCCCACCTTGTGTTATTTATTTAAGGCGACATTGAAAAAAGAACAAAACCCAAACAACTCCCTGAACACTTTTGAATCGTTCAATTAGAAGTAAACGGTTCAAAAAGTCATACCAAATACCCCGGCAAGTGGACAAGGAGGTGAGCTCTTAAGAATTAGCAAAGATCTGTGGGTTCAGCAAAAAAGTAACACGGTTTTCTCTCAGTTTTTGTTCCTGTGTTTGGAAGCATTGTGCCGTTTTCTCAGTGCCCTGAAACTTTGTTTCTAAAAATCAGTTAAAATCCTCTCTTCTTGTACATTTTAATCTTTCCCATTGTCAAGGAGGACTTGTTCTTCGGGAATACAGGAAGGTGAAGAGTATAAATCTCCCCTTTCAAAAAAAAAAAAAATCAATTCATTACTTGAAACAGTATGGAAGTACTTAAGCAGTGTGTGGTTTTATGTGTTTATTTTTGTTTGAAATGTTTCTTCATAGTATCTGGGAGCAGGTATAATATGGCCTTGAGAGCGGTTACATTTAGTAGCAAATACATTCTTTTAAGGAATATCGTCTTCTTTCTTTCAGAAGACTTTAATTTGTATCTTTCTGACGTTGTGTTCATGAAAAACAATCTCAAGATAAAACTTGATCCAGTGACTTTTTAAAAGGCACATATTTTGCTTTACTTTGAAAATAAGCTCACGTTATGTACCTTTTTCTGGGGCTTCATTTTCTCCGAGGAAAGGCTTTGTTTCCATATTACAGAGAATGTCACTTTGTTCTTGAAGTGTGATCTCTGGCACTTGATACCCAAGACAAACACACTTTTAAAAGGTTATTTCAAGACTGGAGAGAAATAATTTCCAATGGATTGCCTTAGTAGGATGATTTAGAAGGAGTGATACTTTTCCTCCTGAATTATGGTATTGAGATTTCATGCCATGAAAAGCATCACAAGTTAAATATTGTAGGGACGTTGGCATGCTTAAATGTTTGAGTAAAATGTGAGTTGAAAGCTCTTTTTTTTTTTTTTGGAATGCTGTATTATGAGGCCACCACAAAATCTTATGTAGGTAGTGTAAAGCGGGCCATAAAAATATGGGTGAAATTAAAGTAATATTCAATCACCTGTTTTCAAGTCACATTTAATTTTTTAAGGTGATTAAAGTGCTCACCAAGAGACAGGCTCTGTAATCAGTACTTTACATCAGATCCTTTTGTTTCCTCCACCCTTGATTTTAAAAGGACATTAATTTGGCAGCTTGCTTTTTTATTTTTAGCATAGTAGTTTGTAGAAATCTTTTTTTAAGCTAATACCTTTGCTTCTATGTTCTTTGTAATGGTTGAATAGTTTTGTGTCCCATGAACATTCTATGGATCAGGGTTGCTAACTTGTTCCCAGGATTTTGCTATTGTAGTAAATAGCATGATATTTTCATATTTGTGTACTTTACATAGTATTACTATATGTCAGATTCTTAAAAATGCAATTTCTGGGTTAAAGGGTATGTGCATTTAAAATCCCGATAAATACCAGTCATTTTTTTGTCTCCAAAAAAGATTATACGTGGGAATAAATATAACAATTATTGGTGAATTACCTGAGTAAAATAAAACCTGAATAAATGAGATGAGACCGTGTAATCTCTGGATGGGGAGAGTCAGTGTGGGAGACTATTTCGACTTTCCCTGAGTTGCTGTATAAATGTAATACAATTTCAAATAGAATTCCAGCATTATCTTATAGGAAACTTGATATATTGATGAGAAAATTTGTCTGATAAAATAAATGAAGGATAGTCACAATGTGAAAGAAGGCCCCATCAGAACTCAACGTGTTTGAAATCCAGACTAATTCAAAGCAGTCTGTCAGTTCAGGACTAGACAGCGGAACCGGAGTCCAGAAACATCTGTGTATTTATGAGCTGTTAGTGATTATGGTTAATAGCATGTCATGTGTGTCAGGTATTGTAAGTGCTTACCATGAGTGAACTGATTTAATTCTCAGAGTAACCCTATGAAGTGAGCAAATACTATTCCCACTTTATGGATGGGGGAATTGAATCACAGAGATAAAAAAGGTAACACACTTAAATTCATTTAACCAATGAGAGGGAAAAGAGAATATGTGATTAAAATAACATTACAGATTACTGGAGAAAGGATGAGTTTTTCAATAAATAGCGCTGCAACTGTCGGTTAACTTTTTTTTTTTTATCCTCACCCGAGGATATTTTTCCATTTTTTGTACAGATAGAGTGGGAGGGAGAGAGAGGAAGGGAGAGAGAGAGAAACATCGACGTGAAGGGACACATCGAGTGGCTGCCACCCGCACGACCAACCAGGGTCGGGGACAAACTGCAACCGAAGTACGTGCCCTTAGCGGGAACCGAACCCGGGTCTCTCCAGACCGCAGGCCGACGCTCTAACCGCTGAGCCAAACTGGCCAGGGCTAACTTTTTTTTTTTAATCTGAGTTTTCTTCCCCAGGCCATAACCCCTCACCCCCAAATTAAAAAAAAAAAAAAAAGGACAAATAAAGCAAATCACAAAATACTAGAAGAAAGTGTAGGATACTTTGAAAAAATATATACCTGAATTGCACAGGGCTTCTCTGTACTAATATTAGCTTAAGAAGTAATAAAAGAAAATGTTTTTATTTGTGTGATATACACTGGAATTTGTGAACACAATATTAGTGTACCTGATATTAAATCACTTAAAAGTTGAAATCAAGAATTTGAGAGTGGTTCTCTGTCTCCCCAAAGAAATGTTAATCATGCAAGAAAATGGTATGAGTAATTATTAGAAACATCTCCATTGGTTGAATCATGGAAAGCAGCTGAAGGAAGGTACAGTGGCTTCTGCATTTTCAAGCTGTGTCACTGTGGGGAAGTAATAAAGTTGAAAATTGTATTGTTATATATGCTTATTAGATTTTGCTGCTTAAATGTTTTCATTATGTCTCAGGGACAGTATCTTTTTCCCTGTGGTTATCTCTAAAGTTACAGTGTACTTTAGTATGAAAATTGTTTACATCTCTTCTTAGGCAATGATTTATTGTATCAAGTACAATATATTTTTTCTCAATAGCTGAACACTTGAAAGTTAAGAACTGTAGAAATTAGTTAAATTAATGAACAAAACTAACTGAAAATTAGTCTTTATTGTGTCCCAAAGTGGCTGTTACAGTGTAGTTCTAATTTTGGTAGCTATTGATCACTGCATATTTATTTCATATTGCTTTAAAAACACCCTGTGCTTTATGAGAATTCACTTGATTGTGTCTGCCAACTTGAATGGGCTTTACTGTGGTACATTTTTCTGGACCTGCTAAGTTGATACAATAATTATTAATTACTGGAAATATTTTGAAAGTATTTAAGGCAAAAGGCTTTTTAATTTTTTTTTATGTTGGCGTGTTTGACATTTTAGACATTTGTGATTAAACTGTAGTTTATGTACGTGGCTGATAATCCTGACTACATTTACAACTCTTAAGTTTGCTTTAGGACAGCTCAGTTAGCTACTTTTCAAGTCATATACTGCCTGTTCACCCAGGTTGTGTAGTAGCACAAACTGTACTGCCCGGTAAGAGAGACTTATTTTCTTCTCTGTCTCTCTCTCTCAGATACTGATGTTTTCATGTTAGGGACTTGAAAACTTTTATTTCATGTTCAAGAAAGACTCATGCTGCCCATTGATTGTTGTCAGCAAATGGTAGAGGACTTCAACCATCACACAGCAAGTAATGAGGTTGAAACCAACCTACGACTGGAGGGCTGATACAGTGTACATAGCTCCGTTTCCTGTTTGGTTTGAAGGAAAGATTACAGTAGTTTCACTCCTTCTTGCAATCCTGGAAACAACCCACTGGCTGACTTCTACTCGCTCTTCAATCTTTTCTTCTATTTAGAGACCAAATGTAAACTCAGTGCAGTTCTAAGAATAAAACTAAGTATAAATAAGACAGATCACTATGCTACTAAGGAAAATGGCTTTAAAAATAATAATTTTGGCAAAAAGTTTGGAGATGGGATTCAGTTTCTGGATATGACCCTAACATAAAAATTCAATCTATTAAAAGACCCTGAGTCTGGCTGTAAATTCTTGGGTAGTGCCTGCCACCCGCCCCTGGCGGCTCTGTCACCCTCACCCAGGGTCGCGTCTTCAGGCGTGCAGGGCTCAGTATTGAGTGCCCACTGAGCACTGGAGTGGCTGAGGACAAGTTAGTGGATTGAGCAAAGCTGTTTTTTATTGCTAGATTTTTATTTTTAATCAAATGTGAAATTAAAAGATGGTTTCTGTCTAATAGGATATTTCTGAAGTATTTGGCTGGAACTTGGTTTGAGTCTCTGACTTTGGAAAGGCAATCTTGAAACTCCTTATTAGTTTAATAGCTTCTAATCTTTTAGGAAGAGAGAGACATTAGGATTACGTGCTGAGTTTTAAATTTAATTTAAGGTGGGCGGAGCTGTTTCAGTGCAGTATTTTCAGTGTAAGGTAGCAGTAAAAATAGGCCTTTTGCTGTCTCTGACCTAGAGTGCTTCTTAATTTATTTATTGCAGAGGAGAGTGGCTTCGGGTTCCCCTTTTATGGGTTAGCCAGGTGCTTTATTTCCATTCCTTCTGAAGCAGATAAATTCTTAATAATGAGAAGTGTGTGGTGAGGAATTTCATTTTACATCCTACAGACAGATGAAAATAATTGACTCTGGACAAAAACAATGGACTCAGAAGCACTGCTTTAAAACATCACAAAACCAACGGTGCCTAAACCACACCATCAGAGAGTTAGTCCCAACGCCCTGGCTGTTCTATGTCGCTTTTATTGGTTCGAGTTACACATTTCAGTTGATGTAGCAAAATCACCTACCTCTTCCTAGGAGGATGCTGGCCAGTGAGTTGACTGATGAAATGAAGGGCCTCAATTGTTCTAGTTTATCATGCCCAGAAGGGAGGTGAAAACAGGAGCTACTATTACTTTATATGGATATTAATTAGGAACATAAAATTAACATATACCTGGTTTAATTAAAATTTATTTAAATTTGCTAAAATTCCTTCCTTCCTTCCTTCCTTCCTTCCTTCCTTCCTTCCTTCCTTCCAGGAGTCAAAGTTCAATTTTTTTCCTGCTTGGTTATCTTAAGAATTTTCACTTTTTTGGTTGTCACCAGTAACCTTTGGGGTTTGTGCCATTTCCAATGACTGAACTGAACTTAATTTATGATTAGCTCTTTTAATTTAGGACATAATTGTAAGTCCAGGAGGGTCTCGGTAATGACTGATTTTTTTGAAACGTCAATGGAGCACATTTTGTTTTGGATTCCTGTTTAGAAGCTTACACTTTTTAGTTGCTGTATACTGTAATAATCAGTTGTGAAATGTATGATTCATTTTTAAGATCCAAAGATTATGCAGTGCTTACTTATGAAAAACAAATATGAGCACAATTATGGTCATCTTATAATAACACAGCATTCTAGGGTACTTTTTTGGTTGGGGAAAGTGATGGAATTATATTTAAAGTTTGGGCTTGCTGTAACAGTTGATTTTCTGCGCTTTTTTTTTCTGTTAATTTTTAAAGCTTTCGTTAATTCTGAACACATCCACATGTTCAGTAAAAGTATCTCGGAGAAAAAGCTTAAGAACTAGAAAGTAATTAGACTTTGCTTACATGCTTGTAACTCCTTGAATAGACTGATGTGGAAAACGTACAGTATAGTAGCTGTTACTGTTCATCTAGGATCTGAAAAGCTGTGAAATACATAGCAATTTGGATTTTTCTTTCCCAACAGATATTTATTGTGCAAACCTGGTATGAACCAGGCACTGTTTTTGATGCTGGCGACAGAGCAGTGTACATGTGTCTACTCACGGAGCATTTTAATGGTGTGGGCAGACAGCAACAAGTAAAATACTGTACATGATGATAAATGCTAGATTCCCTCACATGCCATTTTTAGATCATAAACTTCTCCAAAGACTGCATCGATCTTGTTTCTATGGTGCCCACTTTGTGGCTTTTCTGTCCGATTTTACCATGTCATCACGCGTTCCTTAAGAACTGTGTTCTGCCCGCGAACTGTGCAATCTTCAGTGTGGATTCTGGTGTGTGCTCGCCTTTGCTCAGCATTGTGTTAGTTGATTGATGTTGTGGGTAACTATAGTTCATTAGTTTTCATTGTGTTCATGGATGAAATTCCTAGTAATCCATTGTACAAGGGCTCACTGCCAAATCGGCTGGGAAAAAATAGTTTGAATTAGACTTTTGTGGTTTCTTGGAGAAAAATATTGTATACCTCTGTCAGGGGCCAGAGTTAGATAAGCATGTTCACTAGTCATCAGAGTGCCCACAACTGTGTGAATAATACTTTATTGCACTGCTTTTGGTGTTCACCTTGAAACACCAGGCTTAGTTTTGAGGGCATTTTATGACTAAGGTCTTAAAAATCTATCATCTTGAAGTATATTTTTGTAGGTATCCATTTATTTGACGCTGATCAGACCAGTAAAAGCCACAATCAGGCAAAATACATGCTTTGGGACAAAAACAACTAAATACAGGTCTACTTTTCAGAGTATAATTGTAGTAAATCTTTTCCATGGTGTCATGGAGAGGAACCTGGGGAGGTTTATTGACTGGTTGTTTTTGTTTTCAGCAGTGGTACGTGTTGGGATATTTACACAGACAGACATACACTGCCTCTGTGTCATTGTGCCTATAAAATCAGAAGGCAGGGCTGAGCAGGGAGATTGACACTGGTTGTGAACACGAGAAACGGACGTCAGTCGTAGATCGTAGTCCGTAGTATTGAACACAGGTTCTGGGATAGGTACAACGTTAAAGAGTTTTATATGCACCCTTTCATTCGATCTTATCTCTGTTTCATAGGTGAGGAGTCTGAGGTGAAATTCACTTGCTCTAGCTAATTGCACACCTGTTTATATGCTTTGTAACTCATATGTGCATATGCTTAGATGTTCTTTGTTCTAAAGGAGTGTCAGGAGATACCTGTGGAATGGTGTTAGGTGAGTCTCAGACCAGAGCGTGAATCATGGAAGCCTGGAGAGAGAGTGCCCTGGCGGTCAGAGGGCACAGGCTGGTCTGCAGGAAGTAGCAGTTGCTCAACTCCAGCTGCTTGTTGGCACAGAGGACAGGCCAGATCTTCCAGTTTTTAAAAGCAGGTTGTAAATCCAGATATTTATGTAAATTACCTTGGCTTAAATGTTGTCAGCTGATTTCATTCTTCTCTGTCTTCTTAATTTGAAATATAATACCTATATAAAAATCTATAAAGTAAATGTACTTTAATGAATTATTATAAAGTGAACACCATGTAAACACCATCCAGGTCAAAGAATAAAATATGCCCTGGCTGGTTTGGCTCAGCGTTAGAGTGTCGGCCTGCGGTACAGAGAGACCCAGGTTTGGTTCCTGCTAAGGGCGCGTACCTCGGTTGCAGTTTGTCCCCGGCCCTGGTTGGTCGTGCGGGTGGCAGCCACTTGATGTGTCCCTTTCACATCGATGTTTCTCTCTCTCTCTCTCTCCCTCTCTCCCTCCCATTCTATCTGAACCAAAAAAATGGAAAAATGTCCTCAGGTGAGGATAAAAAAATAATAAAATAAAATAAAATAAAATGTTTTTTAAAGACACAGCTAACGCAATAGCTTACGACACACTGGGCACTGTGCCAAGGGAGCCAGCGGACGATCACCCTGAGGAGGGTGCTGTCATTGTTACAGGCTGCATTTCACAGATAAGAAAACAGCGATTAAGTGGCAGACCCAAGATTCAGAGTCCAGAGCCTAGTCATAAAGTAATACAGACTTAAGGTTACTCAGTGATCACCTTTTCAGTCCTATTTCACCTGGCTTCTCTCCGGGCAGGACCTGGCCAGCCGACAGGCCCCTTCCGGAAACTCCTCCCTTGCTGGCCTTCTCTGTGCCCTACGCTCAGGCCACACTCAAGTTAAGAACTTCCAGTCATGAGGACGCCATTCAGAGATTACCACCAGGCTGAAAACTTTATCTACAGTACATATATTCAACTAGTCTTTATCCCAAAAATATGAGGCCAGTCAAGTAGATAGATAATCCCCCCAAAAAAGCAGACAGAAGAGTTGCTCACCTAGTCAAAGAAATACAAATTAAAACTACACTGAGATTATAGTAAAGACCCATGAGAAGTGTCTGATACTGAGGCTGGTGAAAACGTAGACTAACAGAAACTCATTCCCTGGGGATGAAGAGCGGAAGTGGTATCGCCTCTCTGGAAAAGACATGACCTGCAGAAACTGCAGATACATGAATCAATCCAGTAGCCATGCCTCAATACATACGTAAATGCAACGTTCACCAAGAGACATGGGCAGTAAGTGTGTTCACGGAAGTATCATTCTTACTAACCGAAATGAGGAGATAACCCAATGTCCGTCAATTGTGGTATAGACGTACAATAGAATACTGGAAGCAATGAAACTGAATGAATTCACAGGCAACAACACAGGAATCTGAAAAACAAAGTTAGGACAGTGGCTGCCTTGGGGAGGAAAGGCGTTAATAGGAAGGTCACCACGCTCGGGACTTATGTCAGGACAGTGGCTGCCTTGCACTTAGCAGGGCAATGTGATCCAGAAGAGGCGGGGGGAGGGGGGGCTTCTAAGAAGCTGGTGATATATTTTTTTTATCCTCACCCGAGGACATTTTTTTTTTTTTTTTATCCTCACCCGAGGACATTTTTTTTTTTTTTTATCCTCACCCGAGGATATTTTTCCATTTTTTGTACAGATAGAGTGGGAGGGAGAGAGAGGAAGAGAGAGAGAGTGAGAGAAACATCGATGTGAAGGGACACATCGAGTGGCTGCCACCCGCACGACCAACCAGGGCCGGGGACAACCTGCAACCGAAGTACGTGCCCTTAGCAGGAACCAAACCCGGGTCTCTCCGGACCGCAGGTGGACGCTCTAACCGCTGAGCCAAACCGGCCAGGGCTTTTTTTCCTCATTTTTTGTTCAGATAGAGTGGGAGGGAGAGAGAGAAACATCGATGTGAAAGGGACACATCGAATGGCTGCCACCTGCACGACCAACCAGGACCAGGGACAAACTGCAACCGAGGTACATGCCCTTAGCGGGAACCCAACCCGGGTCTCTCCAGACCGCAGGCCAATGCTCTAACCGCTGAGCCAAACCGGCCAGGGCCCTAGATATGTTTTACAAGTTGCAGTAGCATTGAAGAAGGAGTGCAGTCTTTCCGTCTGACGGATTTGGGAACAGAGATTAAAGACTATTCTCAGTCCAGTGCGGTGAGTGAGTGATTAGCAAATTCTGTTCAGTTCTTACCTCCCGAGCACCTCATATCTTCCCACTTGTCCCATGTGGACTTTTACCATTTACACCCCCCCCCCCCATACATACAGTGTAATCTACCGTTAATAGCCTCCTAAGTAGTATCAGACCCCTTCTTCCCCCTCCCAGGCTGTTTTTCTAAAATGATCTTTTCAAAATCCAAGTTTGATCAGTGTCCCTCTGATCTTACTGAACCTGGTCTGGGCACCAGGAGGGAGGTCCCTGGCCTAAGTGACAAGTGACACACAGCTTGTCACCTTTTCACTTAGTCATGATTTGTTTAAAATACTTTTAAAGTGAGGAAAGGAGGCTGATGTTGAAGAAACGTGGCCTGTTGAGTACAGATTTGGTCTGTTTTTCAGGGAGTGCTCTGCCGTGTGAACACCGTGATTTTTCATGCATCGTATTTAAATGGAAAAGATTTTTTTTAAACCCCTAATTTTGAATAAGTGATAGCCTTAGAGAAAAATTGCAAAAGTTTTGGTTTCCTTATGTCCCTCTTCTCACTCCCCTTACATTTTGCATAACCATAGAACAAATGATCAAGAATAAGAAACGAATGTTAGTGCAGTAACATCAACTAAGCTATACACTGTATTTGAATTGTGCTGATTTTCCCCTTTTCCATTTCAGGATTCTATGTTGCACTAAATTGTTGCTTTTCTTTGGTGTCTTGGAACCTGTCACAGGTCCTCTGTCTTCCCTCTGTCTTTTATGACCTTTGCATGTACATTGGAAGAGAATCGACTGGCTATTTTGTAGAACGCAGCTTATTTTGGTTCGTCTGGTGTTTACTCGTCATTGGAACAGGTGACGCATTTTTGGCAAGAATCCTGGGGAAATCACGTTGTGTCCCTGGTGCAGCGTAGCTCGGGGTTCACGACGCTGATAGACTTATTGATGATGTCGACCTTGACCATTTGGCTCAGGTGGTATTTCTCCTCTGTAAAGTTACTGTATTTTTGTTATTGACAAATATTTGAGGCTGTGCTAATCCTGCTGTTGCTCAAACTTTTCACCCACTGATTTTAGCATCTGCGGGTGGATCTTATCTGCAGCCGTGTGTGGGGTCTGCCTCATGGGTGGTGGTTTCCCTTTCCCTCCCTGTGGGGAAGAGCTATCCCCATTTATTTACTCTGTTTTGTCACTGTGACCCCACGGATATTGTTCTGTGGGTTAAAATCAGACACACTCATTATTTACTTTGTTGCTCAAGTCATTTCAGCTTTGGCCAGGTTGGGCCCTGTGTCCCAGAAGCCCATGTGTTTTTGAGCAATTCCTTAATTTCTGGGCCTGCACGGTGATATTCCAGGCTCATCTTCTGTTTACCCTGCCTCAACCCTGGAACCAACCACTTCTCCAAGGAATCCGGGTTTGTTTTATTCAGGAATGGAATTTAGAAATGTGAGCTATACATACAAGTAAGAAAGATGAATAAGAATAGCCCTGGCCGGTTTGGCTTAGCGGTTGGAGCGTCGGCCTGCGGACCAGAGAGTCCTGGGTTTGGTTCCCACTAGGGGCACATACCAAAAAAAAGAACAGGAGAATTATTTTCCAGTGTGGTATTCTAGTTCAGGTGTTAGTGGCGAGTCTGTCCCTGCTGCTGAGGGTGCCAAGCGGGAACGCACCCTGGACAGGACACCCTTCCTTTGCAGGGCCACTCACACATGCCCACACTCAGACTGGGCTCGTCTAGACATGCTAGTTCACCTGATGCGCACCTTTGGGATGTGGAGGACACCAGAGTACTTGGAGAAAACCCTGGACATGGGGAGAAGGTGCAAAATCATGCAGGTGTTTTTTCCTCAACGTTATAGCAAAACGACTTTGAACAAATTGGCATTGAGGACCTGCTATGTATGAAAACGTTACTCTTTTTTGATACGATTTTCATATTAGTGTATTCTCTGGGCATCTGTAGGCACCCCATTGCTCTTCCTGTGTCCTCACGGGCGGCCCCTTCTCGGGTTTGTTTGGTTCTTCCTTTTTCCCTCTAAAATATTTGTACTCCAGAAGGTCATCTTGGGTCCTTTGGTAACTGTATCTTTTCTCTCAGGTTTTAATGCTACTTTGTTAATTACTCCTGGGTCCTTGTCTACTCCAGATCTCGGTCTTGATCTCCAGACCTCCATATCCAACTGCCTGCTGTTCACATCGCGGGCTGACTGTCCCAGTCACCTTGAATTGAGGCTTTTAAGCTGAATTTGTAACGTTCTTCCTGCCTTTTCAGTCACTTGCCCAGTTCAGAAACCTAACAGGCCATCATCAACTCCTCCCCCTTTCACTTGAACTTTCTGGCTGGTCTCCCACCTCAGGCCCGCCTTCCGCACCTCAGCCTCCAGAAGGGCTCTGACTGTGTCGTGGGGTTGCCCCATCCAGTTGAAGCTCCGCAGCATCACACAGCTTCTCTCTCCCCTCCTTCCCTGCTCCACAAACCGGACTTGTCAGCCAAATGGGAGCGGCTTCGCGGACGGCATCAATAACCGTGCTGATAATGCTGTTGCTTCCAAAACACCTTCCCCCGCTTTTTCCTAGTCCTTCTTCCCGCCTGAACTCAGCCGTCTTGGGGCCGCGGTCTCTGATCTTCACAGCAGGCAGCGCCCTCTCCATCCCCACGGGTCACCTTGTGTGCACCATTTATGGGCCTCACGAGCCTTCTCCTCCAGCCCAAGGGAGGAAGAGGACCTTTTTTGCCTCCACGGCACTTAGCAAGCTGATAAATGTTTGTTGAATGAGTGAGTGGATCTCTTTTTATTCTGATTATAGCCATAAGGGTGGTAAATCGCTGCCTATACATCTAATGTTAAGGAGTTAAGATTTTTCTTTTATTCTATTTTGTATTTTGCCTTCTTCCAATCAATTACAGGTTCATTTGTGTGTTCAGTTCTTGTGTCCTCCAGTCTTTCCTCCATTTGATTTGTCATCAGCCCTAAAGGACGGTGGGACTGCCTAGAGTGGGGATCTGAAGTTTTGGCAGGAAGCCCTTCCGAGTTGGTGATCTGAATAGTGTCCTTGCCAGCTGGAGCTTCGAACAAAGAAGCCAAACAAACTCTTGGTAGATTCTGAAATGCAGTTTTTTGCTTCTTCAGAAATTGTGATTCTGGTCAGTTGGTGCTGACTTAGAAATGTGCAGAGATCTGAACCCAGCAGCCGCGGTCGCAGCGTCTTGGTGCCTGGGGTGTGTCATCCGTCAGTGGTGCAGTGTGCAGCCTGTTGGGAATTGGAGTTCTAGTTGGACTACAATTAGAATTACAGTCTAATAGCACTTTGGAGCCAGAAAGAACTTTTTACTTGAGAACATTTCATGCAGTTCCCTAACTTCGTAGTGAGGACAATCGGGTCTCCTATCTAGTTAATGGCAGATTTGGGCTGTTGATCTTGCTGTTTCTGATCTAGTCCATTTTCTGTTTAACAGCATTTTTCGGTTACAAAGGAGGGACAGTGTTGGAGTCACGCTGTAGGAAGAACACTTCTTCCGTAGTTTCCCACAAACTGAAATGCTTTGGGAATGAGCCTGCCGATTCCCAGGAGATCTTTGTTCAATTACACAACTGTGCATTCTGCCTTTTTTTTTTTTTTTTAAATAAGAAAAATGACAAGTTTACAATAAGGATGTTGAGTTTTAAAAATCATTTATTTGCACTGACCGGTTTGGCTTGCTGGTTAGAGCATCGGCCCTCAGACCAAAGAGTTGCAGGTTTGATTCCAGTCAAGGGCATGTGCCTCGGTTGTGGTTCGTCCCCGGCCCTGAACAGGGTCGTGTGGGAGGCAACCAATTGATGTGTTTCTCTCACATCGATCTGTCTGTCTGTCTGTTTGTCTCTCTCTCTCTCTCTCTATCCCTCCCTCCCTCCCACTCTATCTGAAAATAAATGGAAAAATATACTTGGGTGAGATTTTGTTTTTAATCATTTATTTGAATAGGTAATAGATGAACTTGATAAAACACTGCAAAAGGGCTCAAAGTGAAAAAAAAAGGAAGATTCTCACCACCCCCCCATTTCCCATTCTGAACCCCAGAGGCCACCTCATTTTTATCTGTATGTAGTGCTCACCAACATAGTGCTTAATGCATTACTAGTGCAGATGTTTCCCATCAATTTGAGCCTTCAGTTTCTGAGAGATTTACTGTAAGAAGCTCCTTCCCTCTGGCCCTTAACAGTTGATGATTATTTTTCAATTTAGCAACATTGAAAGAGTTTTACAATGGATAGCCATGAATCCTGGTAACTGAGACTTTCCTTTACATGTATTTGCATGACACCAGCCTCTGTCTTTGCTCGTGTCTTGTCCCTCCATGCAGTCTTCATGGGGGCGGTTAGACAACTGTGGAGGGATGGAGGGGAGGTGCTGTTCTCCCCCCTGAAGGAAACCAGAGGCTGGGGAGTGAGGAGTGACGACCTGGTCCCTTGTTTCCACCAGGAATACTTTTCTCCTGTGTGATTTTTATTTTTATGTAATAAGGATCGGCAAGGCCTAATAACTTATTCATATTCTGTATTAAATTGGTTTAGTGTGCTGGTCAAGAGCCTGAATACCTGCTGTCTAGTAAATCAAACTAATAAAGCTACATTTGCAGCCGGCCGGTGTGGATCAGTGGTTGAGTGTCAACCCATGCACCAAGAGGTTACCAGTTCGATTCCTAGTCAGGGCACATTCCCATGTTGTGGGCCCAATCCAGGTGGGGGGTGGGGGGGACAGGCCGGAGGCAGCCAATTGATGTTCTCTCTCATCGATATTTCTGTCTCTCCCTCTCTTTCCCCTCTCTCTAAAATCAACAAAGAAAAAACTTAAAAAAAAAAAAAAGCTATGTTTACTTTAACAGAGAAGTGAGGTATTATATTACCCTTTTGGGGGAAACCATTGACTTAGTTGAGATGTGTACTTTTCTAATCCCTCCAAAGGAAAAACATATTTTTTTTAATGCTCACCCGAGGACATTTTTGCATTTATCTTTGGATAGCGTGGGAGGGAGGGAGGGAAAGGGGAGGGAGAGAGAAGCATCTACATGAGAGAGACACATCGCTTCCTGCACGACCCCCACCAGGGCCGGGGACGAACCACAACCAAGGTACATGCCCTTGACCGGAATTGAACCCAAGACTCTTTGGTCCACTGGCTGATGCTCTAACCGCTGAGCAAAACCATCCAGGGCCAGAATAAATACCTTTTATAGTTAACAATGAAATAAAATCTTCTTAAGTAGTATTTGGGTTTCCTAAAAGCTAAGTTAAAAACAGATATTTGATGTTTCGAATGGGATTTGGTTAATGTGGATTAAAATCCTTTGGCAACGGGAATGGAGAAAGGAAAGCCAGAAGATAAAACACCAGCGAAAGAAATGCCCCCACGACCCCTTCACTCGAAGATGGTCAGTGTCAACATTTTCTCTGTCCGCAGCCTCTTCTGCGCACACTCAGACAGAAGGAACCTAACATAAGCTGCTCCATAGAATTGACATTAAGTGAATGTCCCCGTTTGATTAGAACTCTCTTACAAAGTGGGAAATGACGTGGTCGTGACAGCCATATGGCAGATAGATGATAAACCCTTCACACCAGAGAATGCATTGTCAAGGTGTTCCTGTTACTAGGTTGCTCTCCGTTTGTGCTGATGGGAAAGGGATTACAAGGGCAGGGAGCAGTGCTCCGGGTTCAAGGGGCGGGTCAGGAAGAGGTGAGCCTGAGCTGTGCAAGCAGCTCCCTTTTTCTTAATTCTCACCCAAGGATGTTTTTCTGTTTATCTTTAGATAGAGTGGGAGGGAGAGGGAGAGAGAGAGAGAGAAACATCAACATGAGAGGGATACCTCAACTGGTTGCCTCCCGCAGGACCCCGGCCAGGACCAGGAACGGACCTGTGACTCTTTGGTCCCCGGGCCGACGCTCTAACTGCTGAGCCAAACCAACCAAGACAGGCAGCTCCTGTTTTTATATGTCAGCTAAGATTGGGCAGACTGGCAATTATTGCAGGTATTTTGATCATGTGTATTTTAGTAGAATTCTTAACGCTTAGCAGAATTACTCATACCATCATCGCTTCACATTGATGGAGGGGTTCTTTTAATACATTCAAACAAACAAACAAACAAACAAAAAACCACATTTGTTTCCAGCAGAGGTCTCATTAAAGGGAGGCTTTGCTGCCCTTGATTGGAAGGCGGAAACAAAGCGGGGAGCTTGGCAGTTCTTATCTGTGGGAGTGAACAGAGAGATCCTTTCTCTCCCTCTCTCACTCATTCATCTGGCAGGAAAGTTAATCTAGTTGCTTTGAATTTAGGGAAGCAGGCTTTCTTCCTAGGGATTCATTTTCTAAAGTAGCAAGAATCTCCGATTAAAGTTGCTGTAAGAAAGGAGAAACAGGCCCCTGGTACCTTGATGGGCCTGTTCTCGTGAAGCAGATGACAGCGATGTCAGAAAACATCTCGCTTGTGAGCGGGGCAGTTGTGGCAATGCCATGCTCCGTCCCCTCCACCCGCCCCTGTGACTCTGCCTTCAGAACGTGGCCACAGACGGTCACACTCGGGAACCTGTGCTACCCAGTGCCACAGTAAGGAAAACTGGATTACCTGAAGCTTCCAAGAGCACTTAACCCAGTTTATGGAAATTTTTGTTGAGTTCTCTAGTGCTTACCACCGCAGATAGTCATTGGTTTCCCTCTCTGGTCAGTTTCTCAGCAGCAGATGAACCTGAACTGCACGTTGGTGTCAGGCGGGCTTCCCTGCAGCTCGCTTTGCGCTCATTGGACGGTCATTCTTGGAGAGGTTTTTCTGGGAGTTGCTTTTCTTTGCGGGGTGTGTGTAATAGTATATTAGAAAAGCCATATTTTTTCCTTAGAAAAAAAGCTTGAGAAGGCAATTCTGTAGTAAAACCTAAACTAGGTGGGGCAGTAGTGTGACTGATACTAACGCAGCCATATCCCATTTCCCGTAACGTGAATGTTTATAATCAGAGGGTTGAGTTCTGAGGCATCTGACTTTCTCTTTCCTTTACATAAGGAATGCTTTGAGATGTTTTATGTGTCCGTAGATATTTTAAAATAGTACTATTCCAACTGTCATTCTTTCCAATTTCATGTTAAGTATGAAGTTGCAGAATTAGCTAGATTACTGATTACAGCTGGCAAGAAATGAACCTAGACCGGCATCTGTCCAAATTAAGTTGAAAACAAAGGAAGTTCCTGTGTGTAGCTTCCTGTCTCTTTCAACAAAAGCAGACCAAAAACCTTCCATAATTATGAGGCTCTTTCGGAGTATCTGATATTCATAGTATGACTTTTAATGTGCTGACTTGTTTGTTGGGTGCCCTTGCTCACTTGATTAAAGACGTTTTCTTAAAAAATGAATGACTTGTTTTTCTTTTTCTTTGTCAGAACACAGTGATGGAGGAAACAGCTATATGGGAACAGCACACAGTGACGCTTCACAGGGTGAGTTCTGCTGCGGCCCAGGCTCCGTGCACAGCTCAGGATATTGGCAGCTGGTGAAAACAATAGCAGAAAGCCAGATGTCAGGAAGCCCAGAGAAAGGGGAAAACTTTTCTATATTCCTTTGTTTAAAATTGGAATCGCGATAAAGTCTTTATGAAGGTCAGAAGTGAACAGGGTTACTTTTTCAAATATCCTTTTGGTGGTTATTTGTATATTTGCTGTTTTTATCCCTGACCAAAGACATTTAAGTTATTTATTTTTTCAAGTTCTGAGTGATCCGGTAAAAGACTGCGCACTGTGTAAGTTGTGAACTGCTTCAGCCTTTCTGCGCACAGACGTGTGTTGTGGGCTGTGTTAAAATAAACCAGGCGGTGTGGGTAATCACCTTAAACAGCACTTGTTGATCTGAAATGTGTAGACTCGAAGCTGTTGCCGAAGCAGTTGCAGATGGACACGGCGAGGGAGCGCTTTGTCTGCCCGCACCGTGAACCCCGGGCCGCCTCTTTCCCCTTTGAAATGGGCAGGCTGTGGTCTCCACTCATTTAACTGGGCAGTGACACCTTTTTATGCTTGACATAAACCGAACCGCTCCCCGGGGCCCCGCTCCCCCTTGGGAGAGCTGACTCTGTTCCCCTCCCCCTCAGCACTTCTCAACGTGGGGGTCGCAACCCCTCGGGGGGTCGAACAACCCTTTCACAGGGGTCGCTTAAGACATAACAGTAGCAAAATTACAGTTATGAAGTAGCTGCGAAAATAATTTTGAAAATAATTTTACGGTTGGGGGTCACCACAACACGAGGAACTGTATTACAGGGCCGCGGCATCAGGAAGGTTGAGAACCACTGACTTAGAGGATGAGCAGGAAGAGGTCAGAGAATATTTCAATACTTGACACTTACTGTTTCTACCAGCCGTGTCCACTACTAGGCAAATGGAAAGGGGAAGAAGCATGTTCCCGAACTCTGCCCTGATTCTCGTGAATGTTTGAATCTGCACATAATAGATAATGGGTAAATTAATTATTAAAAAATAGTGGTTTCAAATAAGATGTAGTGGATTTTTTATGCCTCCCTAAGTGATAATAATAAAAAAAAATCACTAAATAATACTAACCTTAACTGTTAATTTATAAAGCTAAAATATGGCCTCTGTTTGAAATATACTGAGAGGTAAAATATTTCAGTCCGATTAAACATATCAAATAACTCATACCTTATCATTGTTTACTTAGCTGGTTATGATATAATACTTTGGTGGTGTTTATCACATTACATTTATTTTCTGAATACCTTTATTGTTTGCACTGGTATGACTGACATATAGGAAGATGCTCAGGGCACAGTTCTGAGTTTGACAGACACACGTAGTCATGTAACCACCACTGCAATCAAAATACAGAACAGTTCCATCACCCTGAAACTTCCCATCTATAGTCAGCTCTGTCCCCGCACCCTCAGCACTTAGCAATCACTGGTGTGTTTTCTCTTCCCGTACAGAAGTATGTGCCTTTTCCAGAATGTCATGTCAGTGAGCTCATACTACATACATGTAGCCTTCTGAGACTGGTTTCCTACACTCAGCCTAATGTGTTTGAGATTTCTCCAGGAAGTTGCTTGTGTCAGTAGTTCTTTGTTGTTGTTGTTGGTTTCTTGTTGCTGAGTAGTCCAGTGTATGACTGTAGAATAGTGCACTTATTCTCCAGTTCACATACGTTTGGCTTGTTTCCAGTTTTTGGTGATTATGAATAAATCTGCTCCAATATACAGGTTTTTGTATGAGCATAACTTTTCATTTCTCTTGGATAAATACTTAGGAATGGAACTGCTGGGTGTCTTATGGTAAATGAATGCTTAACTTACAAGAAATTGCCAAACTATAACATTTTGCATCCCCACTAGCTGTGTCCTCACCAATACTTGATATTATCAGGGTTGTTTCATTTTGTTTGTTTGTTTTTATTTTAGCCACACAAATAGGTGTGTAGTGGTATGCCATTGCGGTTTTAGTTTTCAGTTCTCTAAAGACTGCGGACATTGAGTATCTGCTTTTGTGCCTACTTGTTGTCCATATATTCTTTGGTAAATGTGTTCAAATCTCTTGCCCTTTTTTTTTTTTTTTTAAATCCTCACCCGAGGACATTTTTTGATATTTTGTTCAGATAGAGTGGCAGGGAGAGAGAGAGAGAGAGAGAAACATTGATGTGAAAGGGACACATCGAGTGGTTGCCACCCACACGACCCAACCAGGGCCAGGGACAAGCTGCAACCAAGGTACGTGCCCTTAGCAGGAACTGAACCCGGGTCTCTCCTGACCGCAGGCCGACACTCTAACCACTGAGCAAAACCGGCCAGGGTTCTTGCCCATTTTTAATTGGGTTGTTTGTTTTTTTTAATTATTGAATGGCTTCTTATAATTACGGTAAAATATACCTAGCATGAAATTTACCATCTGTTCAAGTCTTTTGCCCATATTTTAATTGGGTTATTTATTTTTTAATTGTTGAGTTGTAGGAATTCTTTTTTTTTTTTAATCCTCACCCGAGGACATTTTTCCATTTTTTGTTCAGATAGAGCGGGAGGGGGAGAGAGAGAGAGAGAGAAACATCGACGTGAAGGGACACATCGAGTGGCTGCCACCCACACGACCAACAGGGCCGGGGACAAACTGCAACCGAGGTACATGCCCTTAGCGGGAACCAAACCCGGGTCTCTCTGTACCGCAGGCTGACGCTCCAACTGCTGAGCCAAACCGGCCAGGGCGAGTTGTAGGAATTCTTTATATATTCTGGATATTAACCCCTTATTAGATATATGACTTGCAGATATTTTTTTCCTATTCCATGGATTGTGTTTTCATTCTCTTGATTGTCCCCCTTGGTGCACAAAAATAGTTATTGAGTTTCATTTTGTTTTGTTTTTAAATCCTCACTCAAGGACATTTTTCCATTTGTTTTTGCAGAAAGAGTGGGAGGGAGAGATAGAGAGAGAGAGAGAGAGAGAGGGAGAGAAACATGAATGTGAGAGAGACACACTGATTGGTTGCCTCCCACATGACCCTGACCAGGGCCCAAACTACAACCAAAGGCGTGTGCCTATGACCGGAATCGAACCCGTGACTCTTTGGTCCAAGGGCCAACACTCTAACCACCAAACCAGCCAAGGCAGGTTATTGAGTTTTGAGAGTTCTATCTATTTAGGATACAAGTTTAATTTCTATCTGATTCTGTCAAAAATCCATGACCATTTATGTGTGGTCTTTCTCTGGTCTCTTCTGTTGATCTGTTTGTCTATCTTTCTGCCAGTTACTTCTGCATTGATTACTATTAAGTGTAGAAATTAGGTGATATGAATCCTCCAAATTTACCATTAAAAAAAAAAAATGTTTTGGCTATTCTAGTTCCTTTGCCTTTTGGTATAGATTTTAGAATATGTTAGTAAAAAAAAAAAAAATCCACTAGGATTTTTATTGGGATTGCATTAAATCTGTAGATTAATTTGGGGGAGAATTGCATCTTAACGTTATTGCGCCTTCCAAACTATGAATGTGACCAAACTCTCTCCATTCTTTTTTATTTTCTTTCATTGTTGTTTTGTCGTTTTGGCACATAGGTCCTGCCCACATTTTGTTAAATTTCTAGTTATGTGTGTTTCATGTTTCCTGGTGCTAATCTAAATGGTGTTTGTTTTTATTTCAATTTTTGATTGTTCATTAGTGTGTAAAAATAAAGTTGATTTTAAAAAATAGCGACCTTGCAATTTTCTTAACTTACTGGTTCTGGGAACATTTTTTGTAGAGTTCTTGGTATTTTTCTATGTAGACTGTTGTGTCATCTGTGAATAGAGGCTGTTTTATTTCTTCCTCTCAGATCTTTATGCTGTTCTGTTTTGTTTTGTTTTTTTCTTGCCTTATTACACTAGCTAGGACTTCCAGGGTATTGTCAAATATGAATGGTGAGCAGACATCCTTGTCTATTCCTAATTTTAGATGAAAGCATTTGTCCTTCACAAGTAAGTATGATATTAGGTGTAGGGTTTTTGTAATGCCATTTATCAGAAGTTCCCTTGTATTTCTGTTTGGCCATTTGCTAGGTTGAGGAAGTTTCGTTTTATACTTACTTTGCTGGCTTTTTTTTTCTTTTAAATCATGAATAGATGTTGATTTTTGCCAGTGTTTTTGTTGTTGCAAGTATTGATTGAGGTTATAAGAATTTTCTTCTTAGTCTTTGGTAGGATCAATTTCTTGCTTTTTGAGTGCTGAATAGCCTTGTATTCCCAAGATAAATTCCACTTGATTGTGATGTATCTTCCATGCTATATATTGGATTAACTCGCTCATGTTTTTGAAGATACTTGTTTCTGTGTTCATAAAAAATATCGGTCTGTACTTTCTTTTTTGTATTGTTTTCATCTGGTTTTGGTATCAGGGGAAGTGCCTCTAAACAAACAGCTGCAGTTTGGGCTCTCTGCTGCAGTTCCTGTTCCGCCGATGCTCTGCTTCCTTCAGTGTTGGTAGGATTCATCATGGTAGTGTAGCCAGCCATCTGGTCCTGGAGTCTTCTTTGTGGGAAGGCTTTTAACTATCAATTCAGTTCATTTGATGTTAAATAAGACTGTTCAGTTATGTATTTATTCTTTAACTTTTCTCTCTCTTTTTTTTTTTTGGTAGCTTTGGTAATTTGTATCTTTTAGAGTATTTGTCCCTTTCATCTAATTTATGAACATAAAATTGTTAACAGTGGTCCCGTATTTTATTGCTTTAGGATCTGTAATGAGGTCCTTTTTTTTTTTTAATTTTTGATATGGTAATTCATGTCTTCTTTTGTTTCTTGGTCTCTCTGGCTAGAGGTTTAACAATTTTGACTGATCTTTCCAAAATACCAGCTTTTGTTTTCATTGACGTTTTTTGTTTTGATTTTATTTTTGTATTTTTGTATTTCCTTATACTTATTTTTATATTTCCTTTCTTCTGCTTACACTGGGTTTAAATTGTTCTTTTTATAATTTCTTAAGGTAGACACTAGATCATTCTTTTGAGAGGTGTAATTTGGTGTTATCACATTACATTTGGTTTTCCCTAGTACCTTTTTGTTTTTAAATAAACAAAATAAAATAAGACATATTAGCTAAAATATGTTTCTTCTTTCTACTATTTTGCCTTGTTTTGTTAGGAGTTCAGGTGTGGGGAAATCCTTAGTGTGTTTACTACAGCTCATTAGCTTGGGTAAAGTGGGCAAAGATCTCGTGTGTTGAGGAAGCAGAAACTGGCTTTCTGAACGTGTTAGGTGTCATACCTCCTCATCACAGCAGGTGTAGCCAGGCAGGCCTGGGGACTCTGTCCAGAAGAGGCTCTTCCTGTGCTTCACGGGCCTTCTGCCATGAGAAGGGCACCAGCCCAGAGGTGAGGTGAGCGTACCATTCATAATTCTTTGATTTTTAAACATGTTAACTGTTGTGCTGGGAACACAGATGTGTGTTGCCTCTGGGCTTCATCAGAGAGTCTCCACAGAATGACAGTCCTCAGCAACCATCCCTGCAGGAACTGTGGCAACTGTGTTTAGGAGGTCTTTGAAAATAGCCCTGTCAGTGCGAGCTGAGAGAATTATGCTGAACCATAATTCATTTGACTTCATTCTCCGAGGCGGCGGAGTAGTCCTTTCAAATACCATAGTCCTTTGGTGCTAGGAGTTGACCCAGAATAAAATTTAGCTCAGCTACAGCATTGTCAGCAAACTTCGGCTGTAAAGAGCCAGATAATATTTTAGGCCTCGCAGGCCACAAATCTCTCACTGCTACTCAGCTCTGCAGTTGTAGTGCAGAGGCAGCTATAAACAATAGGTCGACTAATGCGTGTGGCTGTGTTCCAATAAAACTTTATTTACAAAACTGGGCAGCTAGCAAGATTTGACCTGTAGGCCATAGTTTCTGGCCACTGGTGTAGAGCAGTGACTCTCCGGTTTTTCTCAAAAGAGAAGTCAGCTGGGTCATCCCCAACCACCCGAGATTCTGATCCACTAGGTCTGGGATGGGCCGCTAACACATATTTTAAAAAATGATCCAGTCTGAAATGGAGGGCATGGCCTCTGGCGTCATGTTTTTGAGAAACAGGAACGAGAAAGTCATTTTGGAGGTGACCAAGTGGGCTTTGGTAGTAGTAGGAAGTGAAAGAGGTGATATGAGACTGTTCTTTTGGCAGTAACCTGGAGTATAGATACCATGCGTTGCCAAATAAGGGCAAATCCATATCGTTTGACATCTGATGGTCAATTACATGTAAGGTGGAGATAACTTTGTCTTCTACAAGAATAAAAATTCTGTAGATGAAAATGCAACACTTTCTGCTGTTAACTATCAAGAATAATTAATACATCATGTTCTTCTGTCTTGGTTCATTGTTCTGTTTGCGTCCCCAGAGGGTACTTTGTCCACCTTGCAGTATTAGAAACGATAGAAACCCTGTAGAGTCCTCAAGGCTGCACTGTGCGCCACACTGTTACTCCCTGTGCTTTATCAGGGAACAAATACAGGCAGAACTCCGTGCCTCGTGGAGTCTCTCGCCCACTGGTCCCTGGTGTCGGGTGACTCTGTACCTCAGGTCGTTGTCAACCCTGTCTCTGTGCAGTATCATCTTCTCAAGGGCAGGAAATCAGAACCTATTTTATGTGCCCTTAGTGCTTGGTACTTAGTTAAAAGCCTAATAAAACTATTGCCTGGGAGGCCACCCTGTTCCACACAGTCCACGGAGCAGCTGCATTGCCAGCTGCCACAGAAGGCAAAGCACGTACGTGATTTAAAGTCTTCCCGTCTTCCCGTCTTCACGTTGAAAAATGTAAAATATGGATGAAACTAATGTTATATCTTACTTAACTCAGTATATCCAAAATATCAGTTTCAACATGTAATCAGTATTTTTAAATTGATGTACTTTGTGTTTTTTCATCGGGTCTTACAAAACTGACATACATTTTACGGTTCCAGTGCCTCTCTGGGAGGACTAGCCACACTTCAGTGCTCAGTGGTCTCCGTATTGTTTACCATTTAGCTTCCCTACCAGGCGAAGATTTAAAACAAGTCAGTTGCGGCTCATTGCTGCTTATTGTCTCAAAAAGATGAAATATGCGGAAAGGAGAATTTGTTGATGCTCTTTTCTTCCATTCAGAAGTTAGACCATGGATGTGTGAGCGCATACAAAGAAATGCAGTTGCACTCTCCTGCTTCAAACCGCCCACCATAACCGCAAACATGACCTTGGACGTTTTCCCCTGAACATATAAAAACCACTATCTCCCTGGCTGGTTTGGCTCAGCGGTTAGAGCATCAGCCCGCAGACCAAAGGTCTTGGGTTCGATTTCCGGTCAAGGGCATGTAGCTAGGTCGCAGGGTTGTGCAGGAGGCAGCCAATCGATGTGTCTCTCTCACATTGATGTTTCTCTCTCTCTCCCCCTCCCTCCCTCCACTCTTTCTGAAAATCAATGAACAAATATCCTTGGCTGAGGATTAACAAAAATAAAATAAAAACCAACTATCTTCTGACATTCCTAAATATTTGTATGGTAAAGATACGTGAGAAAAAAACAGTGTTTTGCATTTCTGTTGAAAGTCCTTGGGAAGCCCTGGCCTGTTTGGCTCAGCGGTTAGAGCGTCGGCCTGCGGTCTGGAGAGACCCGGGTTCGGTTCCCGCTAAGGGCATGTACCTCGGTTGCAGTTTGTCCCCGACCCTGGTTGGTCGTGCGGGTGGCAGCCACTCGATGTGTCCCTTTCACGTCGATGTTTCTCTCTCTCTGTTCCTCTCTCTCCCTCCCACTCTACCTGAACAAAAAATGGAAAAATGTTCTCGGGTGAGGATAAAAAAAAAAAAAAGAAAGTCCTTGGGAAGACCAGCACCTTAGTTGTTCAGTAAGCCCGGTACAGTACCTACGGCTGCCTCAGTATTAGTGATTCTACCACTGTCAGCTTTGGTTGCTGGAAACATATTAAAATATTTTACACCTGCTGTTCCTACTCTTCTTCCCATTTAAAAACATGGCTTTACTGTATCTAGATCATATAGCTGTTATATAGTGGAATTCTTTCACCCTAATTCCTATTTTATCTTAATACCGTATGTATTTAATGCCATCACCAGCCCCTTCCGCGTGTCTCTTGTCATTGATTGTCAGAATGTGATCCTCTATTAGATTCCTTAGGAAGGGACCATGAGACACTATTCCCTGTCTGGCACGTTGATTTGTTTATCTGGACCCTGTTGTACTTGAAGGTCCGTTTTTCTGGGTATGAAATACTTGGCTCACTGTTCCCCTTAGTGTCATGATACTATCTTTGCACATGTTGCTATCCAAATGTGCTGATAACCTGAGTTTCTTTTCTTTGTAAGTTATAAGCTTTTTGTCTAGATGCCGAAGAATCATTTTTATTTTTATTTAGGCATATTTGAATATATTGGGATTATCACCTATGAATTGACATTCTCAGATACTCTTAGGTATTAAGAGCTCATGAGGTCTGTCCCTTGAGTACTATGTAGTCTCAATTTTTAAAAAATCAGAAAAGTTGGTTTTTTTAAATAACTTGTTTGTACTATTTTTTTTTTCTCTTCTCTTCTTTTGGTTTAGTTTTTGGGAACTCGTCCTACCCATATGTTGTATCTTGTTTGTGTATGTTTGATCTTGTGTTCCTATCTAAACTGACATTTTAATATTTCTAATGAGCTCTTGAATTCTGTGTCTGTTTCTGAGTGTTTCTAATTCTTTTTTTTTTTTTTGATATTTTGTTCAGATAGAGTGGGAGGGAGGGAGGGAGAGTGAGAGAGAGAGAGAGAGAGAGAGAGAGAGAGAGAGAGAGAAACATCGGCGCGAAAGGGACACACCGAGTGGCCGCCACCCACACGACCAACCAGGGCCAGGGACAAACCGCAACCGAGGCACACGCCCCTAGCGGGAACCGAACCCGGGTCTCTCCGGACCGCAGGCCCACGCTCCAACCGCTGAGCCAAACCGGCTAGGGCTCTAATTCTTATTTATGTTCTTCATGTCTTGTAGATTGTTCTTATGCCCTTTAGTCTGTTTGGGTCTTTTTTTTCCTTCTGTTTTTGAGCACTTGTTCTAGCATGCTTTCATTTTCTGTAAGGGACGTGTTCTGCTACTCGTTATCTTTACAGTGATGTTGTAAGGGACTTGATCGTGATACTCTTTTTGCTTATTTATATGTGACATTGGTTCTTTGAGTGTTTAGATATCGGCTTAGTTTCCTCGCGCGTGTGTGTGTACACGTGTGTGCTACGAAACACAGCTGCTGCTTGCTGACTTCCATCTGCCCTTTGTACACTTTCCCCTGGGTCTTCTCTGCACGGTGTTCTTGCCCCCTCACCTGTGGTTCCCTGCCAGCAGCGCCTCCCTCCTGTGTGGGCCCCATGCTGGGGCACCTGCAGGTGCCACACTGTTCCGTGGGGTTGGCTGCACCGCAGGCTCCTCGTTCCCGCCCACTGTTGGAGTGGGCAGAGTTCCTCCCAGTTCCAGCTGCTGCTCCCAGGTTGTCCTGCTGTTCTTTCCAGTGAATACTGGTTATTTGGGGGGTCTCGGGTCTCAGGTGTCTGACACGTGTGGCTTTCCTCCCGTGTAACCTGGGGGACACACGAGTCTCACAGTTGCTTGCTTGGCCCCGCCTGCTTGCATGCTGCACTGGGTGGGTTTTGGAATAACCCTCTGCCATAGTGGAGGGCGATGGTTGTGCAGTGGAGGTTAGCAGTCTGCTGAAACCCAGGTGACAGTAAGACCACGGTGGAGGCATAGGGAAGGGGAGTGTGGACTAGTGAGCCTCTGAGGCTTTGGCCACAACCCTGCCCTGGTGTTCACATTTGAGGCTGAGCGAGGCCCTCAGCCCTGGCTGCTGTCAGGGTCACTGGGGGCGTAGAGCAAATGCCCATCATCTCCCTTCCTCCAGTGTTTTTAATGGGTGTGAGGTAGGGGTTCAGACACCAGCAGGCATTTTTGAAACCTCCCCAGTGACACTTCTCGGCAGCTGGGGTTGGGAACCACAGGCCACTGGGCCTTCGTAAGATGAACTTCAGGGAGCAGGAGTCAGCAGGTTCCGGGGCCTGCTGAGCGCTGGAGTAGGGGTCAAGGCCACACCCACACGCACAGTGTAGATGCAGAGTGGGGCTTGGCCTGCCTCTGCCAGGGAGGAGAGACAGCAAAGGAACGCCCCCTCCACGGCCCCTGGGAGGAGAGACGGCAAAGGAACGCCCCCTCCACGGCCCCTGGGAGGAGACACGGCAAAGGAACGCCCCCTCCACGGCCCCTGGGAGGAGAGACGGCAAAGGAACGCCCCCTCCACGGCCCCTGGGAGGAGAGGCAGCAAAGGAACACCTTGTCCACGGCCCCTGGGAGGAGAGGCAGCAAAGGAATGCCCCGGGGCATTTAGGGTTTTTGTTTGTTTTTGCGGTGACCTGGGTTTATAACGTTACATGAGTTTCGAGTGCACACCAGGGTAATTTGGCCTCTGTATACACTACAGTGTGTGCATCAGTCCCCGTACAGTGGACCCCTTCACCAGTTCGCCCTACCTCTACCCCTCTCCCTCTGGTAACTGCATCTGAGTTTCTTTTTTTCTTTATTGATATGAGAGAGAGGAAGGGAGAGGGAGAGAGAGAGAGATAGAAACATTGATGAGAGAGAACATCGATTGGCCGCCTGCTGCATGCCCCCCACTGGGCAATTTGGCCCACAACCTGGGCATGTGCCCTGACCGGGAATTGAACCAGTGACCTCTTGGTGCATGGGTCGACGCTCAACCACTGAGCCACACAGGCCGGGCTGTTTTCTTTTTCAGAAACATTCCATGTATGAGTGAAATGGTACAGTATTTGTCTTTCTTCATCAGACTTAGTTCACTTATCATAATACCCTCAGGGTCTGTTTATGTTGTCACAAATCGCAAAGTTTTGTCTTTTTTTTTTTTTTTCATCCGCACCTGAGGACTTTTTTTTTTTTTTTCATTTATCTTCAGATGTTTTGTTTTGTTTATCCTCACCCAAGGACATTTTTGCATTTTTATTTTCAGATAGACTGAGAGGGAGAGAGGGAGGAAGAGAGAGAGAGAAACATTGATGTGAGACACATAGACTGGTTGCCACCCACACGACCCCAACTGGCGCTGGGGACAAACTGCAACCAAGGTACATGTCTTTAGTGGGAACCGAACCTGGACTCTCTGGTCCACAGGCCGACGCTCTAACCGTTGAGCCAAACTGGCCAGGGCAAGTTTGGTCTTTTTGTTTTGTTTTTGTTTTTTTAATTAATTTATTTTTGTTACAGATGTTTCTCCTTTTCCCCTCACTGATTCCCCCTGCCCCTCCCTCCCCGCCCCGTCCCCAGCTTTGTTGCCATGTCCATTGTTCCTGCACACATGCATATAAGTTCTGTGGTTTATCTCTCCCCCCCACCCCCTCTTCTGGGGATTGTCAGTCTGTATACTACAAAGCCACTGTAATCAAAACAGCCTGGTACTGGCACAAGAACAGGCAGATAGATCAATGGAACAGTATAGAAAACCCAGAAATGGACCCAAGGCAATATGCTCAGTTAATATTTGACAAAGGGGGCAAGAGCATACAGTGGAGTAAAGACAGCCTCTTTAATAAATAGTGCTGGGAAAATTGGACAGTTACATGGAAATAAATGAAACTAGACCATCAACTTACACCATACACAAGAATAAACTCAAAATGGATAAAAGACTTAAGTGTGACTCATAAATCCATAAAAATTCTAGAAGAAAATGTAGGTAACAAAATTTCAGACATACGAGCAGAATTTTCACTGATACATCACCTAAGGCAACAGAAACAAAGGGGAAAATGAACACATGGGACTACATCAACTTAAAAGCTTCTGCACAGCAAAAGAAACAGCCACCAAAATGGAAAGGCTACCCACTGTATGGGAGAGCATAATTGCCAATGATATATCAGATAAGGGGTTAATTTCCAAGTTTGGTCTTTTTTAATCAGGCTGTTTTATTGTTAGTTGTGTGAGGCTTTTTTATATATTTTTGGTATTAACCTCCTAAAATATATAATACTTGCAAATACCTTTTTTCGTTCAGTAGATTTCATTTTATTGGTGGCTTCCTCTGCCGTGAATATGCTTTTCAGTTTGATGTTGTTCATTTATTCATTTTTCTTTTTGTTTCCCTTGCTATTAGATACACAGAAACATCGCTAGGACCATCATCAAGATTATTACTGCCTCTGTTTTCTTCTGTGTGTTTTATGGTTTCAGGTCTTACATTCAAGTCTTTAATCCATTTTTAGTTAATTTTGGTTTGGTGTGTGGTGTAAGGTAGTGGTCTAATGTCCTTCTGCTTCTGTGTCTGTAACTGTTTTTTCTGAACATTTAGTATGAATTGGATTGTACTAGATATGGTCTTTATGATTGGCTTCTTTCACTCAGCATAACGTTTTCAAGGGTCATCTGTTTCATAGCATGTATTATAGTACTTGGGTTCTTTTTATTGCCAGTGCTATTCCATTGTAATCATACACCACATTTTATCCATTCATCAGCTGAGGGACATCTGACTTGTTTCTGTTTTTGGCTGTTGTCAGTGCTGCTGTAGGAGCGTGTGGTGTAAGTCTGCGGACGGATGCGTCCATTGTCCTCGAGTGTATGGGAGTGGGATTGCTGGTGTTTATTCTTTCCTAAGGAGAGTGTTCTCCTTTTTTCTTTTGCCACTTGAGTAGGCTTTGGGGTGGGAGTGAAGGGCGTGACATGCACCCAGTCCGTGGTGAACCCTGTCTCCTGTGTGGACTGCACAGCCTTTGTCCTCGGGGCTGCAGGGCGGAGGGCACCGTAGGAACATGGAAGACTCTGGCCTGGTGACTGGAGCCTGGGGAGCCGACTTTCCTTAGACTGCTCTGCACGCTTACTCCCTGCCTTGGGGACGGTGGGGTTTCTTTCAGTTAGATCATTTTTTAATAACTTGGAAACATTTGGAATTTTTCTGTACAGGGCTGTCCATAGTCCTTGTGGTAAAGATTTTCAGTTCATTTAGGAGTATAAAAATATATTTTAAAATGCTTGGTATGACTTAATATATTCTTGTTGTGCACAAAGTGAATAAAACAATGTAGTGTACTACTTCTAAAGAGATTTTACATGATTGAAGGGAAGTGAAGTACATCTGCCTTTTCACAGCTGCAGGGATGTTGTGTGTCAAGTGGTAGCACCGTGTGTGGTTCCGCCTGCTCTGTGGTGATCACACTGGGCACGGCCAGCCCTTCCCCCTCTGATGATCCAAAATACACTCGGACTTTCAAAATGTATTTCAGTTCTTTTTTTTTTTTTTTAATCCTCACCCGAGGACATTTTTCCATTTTTTGTACAGATAGAGTGGGAGGGAGAGAGAGGGAAACATCGATGTGAAGGGACACATCGAGTAGCTGCCACCCGCACGACCAACCAGGGCCGGGGACAAACTGCAACCGAGGTACGCGCCCTTAGCAGGAACCGAACCCGGGTCTCTCCGGACCGCAGGCGGACGCTCCAACCGCTGAGCCAAACCGGCCAGGGCTGTATTTCAGTTCTTAAAGAACATTCGTGTGATTGGGAATTTCTACTGTTCTCTTACACCATTTAATCTGTTAGAGCGTGCATTCTCGTGTGACCGGACAGGCAGTGAGTGTGGGTCCCGGAGGTGGGAAGATTGTCGTCGTTACAGTTTCATGTTTGCAGTGTGACGTAATGCATGGTTATTTTTCTTAATAGTGACATTTTACTGTGATTACCTCTCTAGGCTCCTGGGTTTGGATTTGGAATCGCGATATCTGGGGGAAGAGATAACCCCCATTTTCAGAGTGGTGAGACCTCCATCGTGATCTCAGATGTGCTGAAAGGGGGACCAGCCGAGGGGCAGCTGCAGTAAGTGGGTCTCTGGGCGTCTGGGGCGCGAGTGCTGGTGCTTCGGATGAACGTGTGTCTCCCTCATCTCCAGCACAGGGGAAAGGGAGGGCACCTGCCTCAAGCAGAAGGTGCTGTAAAAATAAAGAGAGCGGAAGGAAACCTCTACTCACTTTCGGGTAGAATCTAGTCTTTGGGAACCTCTCACCCTGAGGCTTGCGCTTATTGTTCAGTAAGATGACCACGGAGTACAATCAGGAGATTGGAAAGACGAAGTTATTTGTTTTTTGAAAGTAGGATAACTTTTTCCAGCTGTGTGACATAGTCTCACTGATGCCTTGTACTTTGGGTGCTGTGGTACCTGCTCAGTCCTTGGGGAAGCGTTGTGTCGGTGGTTGTATCGTTGATCTGAAGACACATAAATTAACCAGTCCATAATTACAATATGTTTTAGAAGTACTCGTCTTGAAAATACCTTCACAGACTTGTCTGTTTTTGTCTAACCTGTGGTTTTGTGACTTCCTTCCGTAGGGAAAATGACCGTGTGGCGATGGTCAACGGGGTTTCGATGGATAACGTTGAACATGCCTTTGCTGTCCAGCAGCTGAGGAAGAGTGGGAAGAACGCAAAAATCGTAAGTGTCTTTCATCCTCAGTTTGGCGAAGGTACCGGCTCTGCGGTTGGTACATTTCTGGTGCTTGAATGCATCCTCTCTCTCTGAGAAAATGAGATGTGGAACAGTGTTCTGGAGTTAGTTTCTTTGTGAAAGTTTTCTTCTGATACCAGCGTGCTTCTCTTCCCAAGGTGCAGAGATCAGGGCTTTCGCCGTTGAAAAGGCGGAGGGAGGGTGGTTGAATGGTCGCTCACTCTTTATGGCTTAAGGTTGCCTTCTCTTTAGGTACTTACATGGGGTGGGGCAAAGCAGGTTACCGTTGTAAAGAACACAATAATTAATAATACAAGAATAAACTCCGTTTTGCATACTCATAACTGTAAATCTACTTTTGCCCTCCACCTTGTATGGTCCTGTTTTGTTTAAGGATTGGCTTTTTTTTTCCAATCCTCACTGGAGGATTTTTTTTTTCCTATTTATCACCAGAGTGGGAGGGAGAGAGAGGGCGAGAAAGGGAGAGAGAAACATCGACGTGAGAGGGACACATCACCTGGTTGCCTCCCACACAGCCCTGACCAGGGCCAGGACGAACCACAACCGAGGTACTTGCCCCTGACCCGAATCAAACCCAAGACTCGTTGGTCTGCGGGCCGACGCTCTGCTGCCAAGCCAAAGTGGCCAGGGCGAAGGATTGGCTTTTAATGGGCAAGCTTTCCGTTACCCCTTGAGCACGCACGTCCTCGCTGCTGTGAGGAGAGAGAACGGGTGAGCCGGTCCTTGCAGTGTTCAGTCTGATGTCAGTGTTTCCGCACACACGCAGGCTCTGCTACATGCATCTCCGTGCGAGAATTCCCTTTTTTGTTAAGTGAGGGAAAATATGTTCAACTAACTCTTGATAACTGGCCTCCGGACGCAGTCCCGCTGGGTGACCGTGGCGCAGAAGGCCCGCAGTGGGAACGTCCTGCTCGGACTGCCCCGCGCTTCGGAAGGTCCTAGGCGGGTCTTCACCAGGAGAGCAGGAGACTCAGCGCCGTCAGGTGCATTCGTTAGCCACTGGTCGTACCTGCTCGTCACATCTTTCTTACGCAGTCACTTTCATTAATATGGCACAGAAAAATGCAGTTCTCCCTTTCTCTCAGGAACCGGAGCCTCCTATGATCTGAAAACCAATCAGCTTGTTTTACGATCTTTCTGTAGACCATTCGGAGGAAGAAGAAGGTTCAGATCCCTGTCAGCCGTCCGGATCCTGAACCCGCGTCTGAGAACGAGGAAGACAGCTGCGATGAGGAAGTCCATGACGCCAGAGGCAGCCGTGGGGGCCTGGCCAGCAGGAGGAGCGAGAAGAGTTGGGCGAGGGACCGAAGCGCGAGCAGGGAGAGGAGTTTGTCCCCGCGGTCCGACAGGCGGTCTGTGGGCTCTGGCCAGCCTGCCAAGCCCACCAAAGTCACATTGGTGAAGTCCCGGAAAAATGAAGGTATTCTCTACCAGCCTGTGTATCGTGTCCACGTGAAAAATCCAGAGTGATTTCCTCGAGGGCAAACTGCCACCTCTTCCCGTCCTTGCCTTTGCTGCCTGGCTCTGCCTCCTGTCCCGCTGCCCGCACGTCGGCGGTCACGGCAGCAGAGGATGGCTGTCTTCTCCCTGGTCATCTTGCCGTGGCAGCTCGCACGCCAGCCGAGTTGTCCACAGCTGGAGTTTGGATTTCTTGGGATTAGAACAGCCAAATATAAATGCTACTAAGAAATGTCACACCGTCCCCAGGTTGAAGTTCGGTGTTTTTCTTAGCTGTCAGGATGAGTCGTAGCATAACCATGGGGAGAAATCTTGGATATTGGGGGGTGAAGGTCAGACAGTCATTTTAAATGGAGAGATTGAAGGGATGGAGCCCCTCAAAGGACATGTCTCTGTAGTACGGGTCTTTAAAAATTGCAACTGAACCAGCTGCCTCCCCTCACTTCGTCACATTCGATAGAAGTGAATCGACTGGCCGCTTCCTGCTGCGGCTGTGTCTCCAGAGCAGGAGAGCTGACGACGGGGCGTCTTGGTAGAAAGGTGAGGGGGAGAACACACGAGGCTCACTGTGGTCTGCTCTACCCCAACCTGACCCCTCTCTTCCCAGGGGACTTCCAGTCGCTCTTCTCTGTGACACACAGTGTCTAGAGCAGAGTCGACCGCCTAGATCCCCTGCAAAGTCACTTTCCTTTCTCACCCCGATTCTGTTCCTACTTGTGAGTATTCTGTGTATTTGTCTTAAGTTAAACTGTAACTGATGTAACTTTTAGAAGTTCAAGTAGCAGTTCTTTTAACTTACAGTAGAAAGTTTTCTATTTCCCATCTTGTTTTTTAAATTTTTTTTTAATGCAGTGGGTTTTAAGAGTCCCTTTCCTGCCTTCTGACAGAATCAGGAGTAATCCTGTTCCTGTTGGCATTATGTTGTAGTCATTGTTCTCGTTTTGTATTGTTTTTTTATAAAGTTTATTTTATTATTTATCCTCACCTGAGGACATTTTTTGCATTTATCTTCAGATACAGCGTGAGGGAGAGAGGGCGGAAGAGAAAGAGAAACATTGATGTGAAAGAGACATATCAACTGGTTGCTACCCACACGACCCCACCCGGGGCGGGGGACAAACAGCAACCAAGGTACATGCCCTAAGCGGGAACCGAACCCAGGACTCTCTGGTCCGCAGGCTGACGCTCTAACCACTGAGCCAAACCGGCCAGGGCTTGTTTGTTTTTTTTAATAATAAAAAAAAAATCTACAGCTTTGTAGACCTCTGGACAGTTTTCTGGACTCTCTTGATAACTTCAACTCTGACCAGCTCCCTCACCCATGGATACAGTTACTGTTGCCTTGTGCCTTGACACTTGGTTGTGAAAGGAAAGGAGTAGCATTTTAAACTCCAGCCCACATCCACCTGGCTACTTGCAAGCCTTTGTGTGCACTAATACCCACCCAGAAGCATTGGGTAAGGAAAGCTCTTGGGTCTGTTTCTGCAGCGTCTCAGGTGTGGAGGATCCAAAAGACATACTTTTGCTCTAGGAACTTGGGAAGTCACAAACAGCATGCTTGCTGACACAGCTCATCTCTGAAGTGGTCAGCCTTTCCAGAGTGTTCTCAGACCTCAGCCAGTTTGCTTTTTGGAATTCTATTCAAGCTTCTGAGAAGCTGGTGTGTCAGTACAACATGGTCAGAAAGAAGTGGTCTTCTCGTCGGAGCCTTGTCTCGTTCAGGATATTGGGAACACAGTGTGTCAGTCTAGTGTCTGAGCCACACCGCGCTCTTGCTTTTGCAGAGAAGTGCAGACTTTCTGGTGACTGAAGAAAATGCTGTCTTTGCAGGGTGACCAAGAATAATCTCTTGTTACTATGTTTTAAAACTCTCTATGCAGTGATTAGTAGTCTCATACTTTTAAGCTCTATTTAAATGCTTACGATTTTACACTAAAGACATTTAAATATTTTATTTCAGAATATGGTCTTCGATTGGCCAGCCATATATTTGTAAAGGAAATTTCACAAGATAGTTTGGCAGCGAGAGATGGCAACATTCAAGAAGGCGATGTTGTGTTAAAGGTATGCGCTCATTCTCGCATTTAATGAACTGGAACAGAACACAAGTTCCAGTGGGACCACATGGCTTCTGCTCACGTTGGAAACCATATTCCAAAGAGAATTAAAATTCAGTGTTTGGGGAGGGCTGGATAGTCTTGTCAATGTCCATTTTCATATGTCAACCCTAGGGTCACCCTGAGAATTAGTCGCTACAAATTTGTGTCATTCACTAGCAAGAGCTACTTTGTAGGTAGATATGTTTCTTTTTGTACAATAAATGGTTTTGACAACTGCTCTGGATATTATTGAAGTGCTTATCTTGGTAATTTGCTCACAAGTGATGGAAAGTGACAGGCTCTTGCGGAGGGGCAGGGGATGCTGATTTGGGTTTTCTGACAGTAACAGTGCAGTAAAGGTTTCATTGTTTCAGGAAGGAGGACTCTGATGGTCTACCAGAGTATGGAGACTGTTTGGGGTTTCACAGCAAGCTGGGGAGTAGTGTAGATATTCCTATTCAAAATAGACTCATGTTGACATTGGTACTTGTGCCGTTCACTTTCAACCTGAGTTTCTTCTCCATTGCAGATAAATGGCACCGTGACAGAGAACATGTCACTGACTGATGCCAAGACGCTGATAGAAAGATCCAAAGGCAAGTTGAAGATGGTCGTCCAGAGAGACGAGCGGGCCACGCTGCTGAACGTGCCCGACCTGTCGGACAGCCTGCACTCTGCTGACGCCTCTGAGCGGGATGGTGAGGGCCGCACTGTGACCTGTCTTAAAGTACTAGGGGGAGGTGACAGGTTTGAGCGAAATCATTTTGTGCAAGCCAGCCACTTTCAGAATCTAAGAATCACAAATACATACATATATACATACATATATATGTTATACACACACACGGTGAATTTTAATTTTTCCAGTTTTATTGAGAAATAATTAACATACATCGATGTGTAAGTTTAAGGTATGCGGCTTGGTGATTTGAGTTACATGTGTTGTGAAATGATGACCACAGTGATGTGGGATTTGTGTGTAAGAGTCCACATGTAAGTGAGGTCATACAGTGTTTGTCTTGTGGACTTATTTCACGGAGCATAATGCCTTCAAGGGCCATCCGTGTTGTCACTGTGTGTTTTCTCCTGTGGACAGCACACCACTGTGGATCAGCAGCTGCTTCAGTTACTGCTGAAGTCAACCATTTCCTGTGAAGTTATATTTAGTAGCTGATCTCCATTATCACTGGAGGCCCTTACTGTTTACTCATTTCATGGAAAAATACATGGCACTGTTTTATTTGACAGATATTTCAGAAATTCAGTCACTGGCCTCAGATCATTCTGGCCGGTCACATGACAGGCCTCCCCGCCACAGCCGGTCTCGATCTCCCGACCAGCGGTCAGAGCCTTCTGATCACCCCAGACATTCTCCACAGCAGCCCAGCAACGGCAGGTAATTACACGTCTGGTTCAGAACAGGCTCGTAGGTGTGCTGCATGCGTGTTGCCAGTGCTGCTCCCAAAGAAAACCGACCTTCTTCTGATTACTCAAGGTTATGCCTGTTTTTCTTTACCGATTTAGGTATTTCTTACCCCAAAACACAGATCAATCGAGCTTTTTTTTAAAGGCTTAGATAGTGAATATTTCAGGCATGTGAGCCACGCAGTCTCTTGTTGCAAAAGTAACCGTAGACCAAATGTGAATGAATAGTCATGGCTGCATTCCAATAAAACTTTATAAAAACAGCTGGGCCACTGCATTAGAAGGCGCTAACAGGCTTACATACTCTAATGCCTGTGTGAAAAAACAAAGTTTTAATCTGAATTCTAGAATACTGTAAAGTACGTAAGTGACTTGCTTCCTAATTCATTAGCAGCACAGCTCTGGATCTGAGTGTTACTGAAGGACACCTCCATCCTTTGGTAGATAACAGAAATGCACTAAGAAGACCGTTGATTTTTCTAAGATTAATCGGATGAAAAATGTAATGGAATGACATGAGTCCCACCCTCTGACATGTTATTAAGTCATAACAGTTGTGTTACAGGGAAGGAAGGGTTAGGCAGTACGGTATGAAAACAAGTCAGAGATGAAAATGTGAGCAAGAGCTGTGTGTGTAGCCAATGACAGGCTTTGGGGAGGACATTCAAATTAAAGGATTGTAATTGATTTTTAGCTATCAAGATGGTAGGAATCATTAATGACAGTCACACTTTAAATTTAGAAGGTATTTTTTAAGATATAGGAATGAAGAAGAAAAATGGAAATGTTTGCTTTTGGATCTTTTCAGTATGTCACAGAGTAACAGGAATCTATAGAACTATTAAACCTATGTCTTTCATTAATCTCATTCTCTTACAAATGGTTTTCACAACCATCTTCATGCTCACGATTTTCCATTTTACGAATGTACAGTCTCCGGAGCAGAGAGGAGGAGAGAGTCTCTAAACCTGGGACGGTCTCGACTCCTGTGAAGCATGCAGATGGCCACACACCTAAGACCGTGGAGGAAGTGACCGTGGAAAGAAATGAGAAGCAGGCACCCCCTGCTCCAGGTGAGCCTCGAGGACACTGGGTCCAGGAGCATCTGCACGCAGACTCAAGTATTTGTCGGCATCTACTGGAGGCGTAAAAGATGCTGTTGCTGTTGTTACTGTTACAACTACTACTCCCTCTGTTTGCATTTTCCTGTATTTGACTTTTAGCATTTCCTTTCTGGGTGGCAGGTTGGCATGGATCATCAGGCGCTCATGGATTTCATTTCTAGATAGTAATTATTCATGGTTAACAGCTACACACAATGAGTCAGGTGGTTCTCCAGCACTGCTCGTTAAACAGAAACATTAGCTTGGCTTAGGAAAATGGTGTGAGTTACTTGTTTATTGAACGCGTTTTCACAAACACTTTATAAAGTGTACCTTGAGGGCTGTGTGCGAGATCAGACCCAAGAATTTTGCAAAGTTCCGAGATCTGGTTGCTTGAAAGGCGTGGAGATTTGGGTTTTAATATCTGTTGGTTCCTTTTCTCAAATATTTTTGCTCTGCTTGTTTAGTGGTGGGAATGAGGGTATTTAAACTTTCTTTCTTTTAGAACCAAAGCCTGTGTATGCTCAAGTTGGACAGCCAGATGTGGATTTGCCTGTCAGCCCGGCTGATGGTGTCCTGCCTAATTCATCACATGAAGATGGGATTCTCCGGTAACACAGTTTTAACTTGTCTGTCCTCTCTCCCCGTCACTAAGCGTTATTTAAAGTGAGAGTTCAGTTGCAAACCATATGGCATATACTTTCAGAAAGAGTGTATACCATTCATGCTATGATTAGGGGTTTTAAAATTATCTTTGTGATAGAATCCGATACGAGAGAACAACAGAGGACTTTCTGGGGGTTTACTTTCTTCTCACCAGTGTCTCCTACTAGTTTTTAGGTCATGAATTAAAAAGTTAAAGAATTGTTTTCTCTTTAGACATCAGATTTTTCACAAGCTTTTTAATGCCCTAGCATTTCAAAAAAATCAGTGTTTCTCCATTTCTGCGCTATTGACATTTTGGCCAGATAGCCATTTATCGTGGTTTGTGCTGTGGCCTGTTGAGTAGCAACCCCCCACCCACACCCCGTGAACCTACTCTACAGTATTTAGCATCTCCGATTTTGCTCTTCCACACCTTTTATTACTTTATGTTCTGTAGTTGACAGGATTGAGAGGTAAATTGTATAACCAGATTTCAAGCCATCCTGATTGTCAGATTAGTTTCAGGGGCCTCTATGGTAAAGGGATGTGAGGTGGCACCAAGAGGCTGAGCCCGAGGCTGTCCTCGGCCTTGGTTCTCAGCAGCCAGGTTTCCCTGGAGGCAGGCTGCAGGCCACCACATCCACTTTTTGAGGCACCCCGTGTTAGAAGAGGACCCCAGAGGCCTGGAGTCGTAAGGACTTGGAGGGAGCCCTTCAGAGGGTTTGGAAGATGAGTCTGTAAGGATAAGCTCTTGGCACACTGGGAAAGTAGGGCAACCCCACAGCCGAGGGGTTCACATCCTTCGTGATTGAACACGGACGCCACCAGCCCTGGCAGTGAGTGACCTCACCTCACCTACAGGCCCTTAGGTTCACGTGTGGATAACGGGAAGCCAGGTGAGGACACCCGGCCTTGAATGCCATACCTCTCCCAAGCACTGGGGTGGTCGTCAGTTGGCGTGAAAGGACTAGACATCTGCCCTTTCCTCAGCTCATCCATTTCATTGCTTGATTTTTGTTTTTCCAGTTGGATGTTATTAGTTTCTAATAATTTAGTCATTGTTCCTTAGTGAATAAAAAGAAAAGGGACGTTTTCTACACTTCATGGCAAAAGAGGCAAAAGAATTGTGTGTCTTGGTTGTTTACGGACACCTGGAAGGGTGGTGGTAATTGTGTGTGATTGATAGTCAATTCCCAAGGGGAGTGTATAGTTCCAGCGGCTCCGGCCCAGCCACCTGCAGCGTCCTTGGCATTGGCTCCGACACCGCACAGACTGGAGGGCTGTGTGTGCACCGGCCCCCCCCCTTGGGGCTGACCAGAAGTGCTGAATGATGACGAGATGTTTATTTCAGAGGCAGAGGGGGTGACCTTCGTGACCACGGAGAGAGTCCACCAACTGAGTTGGTGTTCATGTTGTTAATCCTTACCCAAGGATGTTTTCCATTGAGTTTTAGAGAGAGTAGGGGACGTGTAGCGAGAAAGAGAAATATCGATGTGACAGAGACACATTGATTGGTTGCCTACTGCACCACCCCAACCGGGGCTGGGGATTGAACCTGCAACCCTTAGGTGTACAGGCCAACACTAACCACGGGGCCACAACAGCCAAGGCCCAATTGCAGAGTTTTAGATCCACTGTCCGTTGGCTGTAGAAATCAGAGTGTGTGGCTCCTACGTCCTGGTGTTGGGGAAATGGGTTGTAGTTTATGCTTCAACTTCTACCTGTCTGAAGCAGTACTTCCCAGTTGTCCAGTAGAGCTGCTGTGGTATGAGCTGGGGCAGTAAAAAATGGGCGGTTTGTTAGCCATTGGGAAGGCACCCTACCTGTAACCAAGACTTCGAGAGTTGGGAAAACATTATTTTTATTTTTATTTTTTTGTATTTTTTTTTTATTATTATTTTTTTCTTGGGAAAACATTATTTTTATAAAATGGTCTTAGAAAGTAGTATGTAAAGCAGTACTTGCATATTAAATTTGGATATTTTAAAACTAATTTTGTGCCCTGGCCGGTTTGGCTCAGCGGTTAGAGTGTCGGCCTGCGGTCCTGAGAGACCCGGGTTCGGTTCCCGCTAAGGGCATGTACCTCGGTTGCAGTTTGTCCCCGGCCCTGGTCGGTTGTGCGGGTGGCAGCCACTCGATGTGTTCCTTTCACATCGATGTTTCTCTCTCTCTCTCTGTTCCTCTCTCTCCCTCCCACTCTACCTGAACAAAAAATGGAAAAATGTCCTCCGGTGAGGATAAAAAAAAAAACTAATTTTGTTAATCAGAAAATGCTTTTAAATCTGATTTGGAGTTTTATCACTAAACTAAATTTTATTCAGTAAGTTAGTGGTGTGGGGGCATTTCAGACACGTTAGACTTTTATTTCATTCTGAGTATGGTTTTCATTATAGCTGTTGGTTGTAACTTTTCGAGCCTCTCCCAACTGTTTCAAACAAGGTGTTTGTCTCAACAGGCCCAGCATGAAGTTGGTAAAGTTCAGAAAAGGCGATAGCGTGGGCCTGCGGCTGGCTGGTGGCAATGATGTCGGAATATTTGTAGCTGGCGTCCTGGAAGACAGCCCTGCAGCCAAAGAAGGCTTGGAAGAGGGTGATCAGATCCTCAGGGTACGTCAGCGCGCTGACTCGCGTGGCTTAAAGCACTTAGAGCTCCAGCAGAAGGAGCCCAGCCTCACCAGCCTGCCAGGCTAAGCAAGTGTAGCCCACGGCACCGCCTCTTGCACCGAGGAGCCGTCCAGGGCGAGAGCCCATCGGGTCTGCCCACCCACTGGCTGCCGTGCTGTGTGTCCCCACAGGGCGATGCCTTGGTCTCTTAACCCTTGGTGCCCGTAGAGCCTATGAGACTAAGCAAGCCCAGATCCCTGTAACAGGCACCTGCCTCAGCTCAGCTGGCCTTCGGGCTGGCAAGGCTGCGTGAGCCGCAGCTACCAGTCGGCCAGTATCAGCTGTTGCTGTCCCGTGGAGTGGTCTCTGAGCAGGCCTCGGCTCCGGGGCCTGCTCCGCCCAGGGTGGCTCCTGCACAGGACGTGGGGCTCACTTCAGGCAGACGTGGGAGCTGCCTGGCTCTGCAGCGTCACACCTCCGGGCGCCAGGAAAGCCTGTGTAGATGCAGGCTGCCAGTGGGCTCTGCTTTCTGTCTTTTCCATGGAATGTGGCCAGGAGCACAGGAGTGTCTCTACCCGTCTCTTCTCTCCTCTTTTTAAAATACCGAACTCCTGGGAGCCGGGGCGTTTTCGTTAGAAGATCAGGTCTATCAAGTGTGAGTTTGCACAGAGCTCCTCCTCCTCATCCCCAGGTTGTGATGACCACCTGTGTGCAGGGGCGCCCCCCTGTCCTCCGCGCTCCTCCACTGTCTTGTTTCTCCCCCGCTTTCTCTCCGGGCAGTGCTGTCACCAGGCTGAGTAGCCTGGCTTCCACGGGACCCCTGCGAACTGAACCTGCACGGACATTGCAGACCCGATGTCCAGGGCAGCCCGCGTGTCCCTGTATTTCTTCGCCGTGCTTTGAAGGTCCTTCTTGAAAAACTTGGACCCCCCAACACGGCCATCTAGTCCCCCTCTCATCATTTGCGTTCTCTTCCTGTCCTTTTAAATGAGTCTTCTGAACTTGAGGGAGTCAGGGCATGCGTCATTTAAAGACATTTTTTCATTGTCATCATTTAAAGATATTTTTTCATTGTCAATTCTTGTTTTGGGTCATAAACGTAGTGTAAATCAACCGCTTTTAATGTGGGAAATTTCCAAAGAGGAAAAGAAGCCCATCTGCCTGTCACCCAGCGTGCAGAAGTTGGTGATGTTGGGACGAGCCCGTGCTGATCCTTGGGACGAGCCCGTGCTGATCCACTCCGTTCTGGCCGGAGTGGTTGGCGTGGCGGCCACCGTGCCGCCTCACGTCCCCCCGCCATGCACGTGCAGGGCCGTCTGCCTCTCGTGGCCCGTGGTTTCTCTGCAGAGTCTCGTGAAGCTGGGCTCTTTGCGTACCTTACAGAACTTGCCATTTAAAGTTTCAAAGCCAGAGATTTTCCAGTCATTACAGAGTTTTGGAATTAGAAGCGGTCTCAGTCTGAAATGGTTCGAGTTTCGCAGTGGGTGATCTCGCACGTCAGCATCATGGTGTCTCCTCTGAATGACCTCACACCCTCAGTACGCGCTTTCCACTTGTTTCAAGTTACAGTGCATTTTTCTCTCCAAAGTAAATTAAGTTTTTCCCGTTTAAAGATGTGATATGTCCAAGCTAGGTTAACTTTTTTTTTTAGGTTAACAGAATATTTGTTTCCTGTGTAGGTAAATATTTTTGTAATCTTAAAATATGGCCAAGAGTAATTTGTGAAATGCATTTTCACAGGTAAACAATGTCGACTTCACAAACATCATCAGAGAAGAAGCGGTCCTCTTCCTGCTCGACCTCCCTAAAGGAGAAGAGGTGACCATCCTGGCCCAGAAGAAGAAGGACGGTGAGATGCTGTCAGAAAATGAGGCTTCAGCAGGGATTGGATTCCAGTGTTCGAAGGAAATCACTCCAAGTTGAGGGATGAATGAAGGTGTTCCTCTCGCAGGGAGCTGATCATTTTAACTCGTTGGGGCTGCAGAGTCTGCTACGCAGTCTGATTTAAGGAGGGTGCTCGCCAGCCCGGGACAAGGCGCAGAACAATCCCATCTGCTTCCTTGCCATCAGAACCACACTGAAGTATACATAGGCAGCTTCTGAATTTTATACTGATGTTTTCTAGGGAGTGCTCTTTCTGTCTGTTAGCATTCATTCAATAGAATGCCTGATTTTCCCTGTGATACAACAGCTACACTGTTCATTTAGAACAGGGTTCCTGCCCTGGCCGGTTTGGCTCAGCGGTTAGAGCATCAGCCCGCGGACCAGAGTCCCAGGTTTGGTTCCCCCTCGGGGCACGTACCTTGGTTGTAGTTTGTCCCTGGCCCCGGTTGGGGTCGTGTGGGTGGCAACCACTCACTGTGCCTCTCTCACACAGATGTTTCTCTCTGACTCTTCCTCCCTCTCCTTCCACTCTATCTGAAGATAAATGCGAAAAAAAAAGAGGTCTTTGGCAAGGATAAAACAAAACAAAACAGGGTTCCTTTGGCACCATGGCCACTTGGGGTTGAAGAGTCCTTTGTTGGGGGTGCTGTTCTGTGCACTGGAGGACATTTAGCAGCCTCCCCGACCTCCACCACTAGATGCCAGTAGCCCCCACACTGCTCCCCGTGCCTACAGTTGCAATGATCAGAAATGTCTCAAGTATTGCCAAATAGCCCCTAGGGAGGCAGAATTGCCCTCATCTGAGAAAAACTCATATGAAAATGGAATCGCCATAGTGTTTGTGGTGAAATGAAATTAGATCTTGAAGGAGAAAGCTCGTGGGGCTCGGGCAAGTTGCTCGACCTACTTGTGCCCGAGTTTCCCTGCCTGCAAAGTAGAGGTGCGAAGAGTTCCCACTTCGTGAGTGAGGGTGCCATACAAGAGGCCTCGGCCAGGCCCTGGCCAGTTTGGCTCAGCGGCTGAGCGTCAGCCTGCAGATCAGAGAGTCCCGGGTTCGGTTCCCACTAGGGGCACATACCACAAAAATAAAAAAGTCGAGGCCTCACTACAGGGCCCAGCACTGGCAGGACTGTGCGTTTGGCGGGCACTGTCCTGTCTGTCATCACTAACATTATCAACAGCATCTTTACATCATATATTTGCTGCAGGTTAATTTCTGACCCCACTAGCTATTGATAATGTTTTGTCTTCACTCTTTCTAGTGTATCGTCGCATCGTGGAGTCAGATGTAGGAGATTCTTTCTACATTAGAACCCATTTTGAATATGAGAAGGAATCTCCCTATGGACTAAGTTTTAACAAAGGAGAGGTGTTCCGTGTGGTGGATACTTTGTACAATGGAAAACTGGGCTCCTGGCTTGCTATTCGAATCGGCAAAAATCACAAGGAGGTAGAACGAGGCATCATCCCCAATAAGAACAGGTATGGGTGTTTGGCTCCTTCTCAGGACAGGTTAAGTAATGACAGAAGATTTCAATCCCACTGGGAAATTTTGGTAATGTAAAGAATTAGTTTGCATTGTTTTCATCCTATTTATAATTGACTTGGTTGTGCAAACTCTCCTTGGTTTTAGTTTAACCGTTACGATGTAAGCTTTGTGTGAGATTCTATCCAGAATTTGGACATTGTGTTCATTGTGAGTCTTTTTCCATTTCGTGGTTTTAAAATGCCCTTATTTTATTTGTATCCTCTCTTGTCCAGAGCTGAGCAGTTAGCCAGTGTACAGTACACGCTTCCAAAAACAGCAGGCGGAGACCGCGCCGACTTCTGGAGGTTCCGAGGTCTGCGAAGCTCCAAGAGGAACCTGCGGAAAAGCAGGGAGGACTTGTCGGCCCAGCCGGTTCAGACCAAGTTCCCCGCCTATGAAAGAGTTGTTCTTCGGGAAGGTAGTTTATCTTCTGCACTGACCTGTGCCCTTTCATGTCAGTGTGCTTAAGAAAGAGCATCTACCATGACACTTTTCCCTCGAATTTCTCCACAGCTGGGTTTCTGAGGCCTGTGACCATCTTTGGACCAATAGCTGATGTTGCCAGAGAAAAGCTGGCGCGAGAGGAGCCAGATATTTATCAGATTGCAAGTAAGTGGTGAGGCTGGGTGTGTCTGCCGGTCACTCCTCGCAAGGGTGGGGCTGATCTAGTCACTTAAGGGAAGTAGAAGTTTTTGTAAGTGAAAATCGGCAGCTTATTCCATTTATCTGAATTGGAGGCAAACCCGTCCTTGTTCTCCGAATTGCCTGTAATAATAAGAGTCGCTGTTTCCGGAGCTCTGGGCTTCATAAGAAAGCTGCCTAGCAGGCAGCCTTGTTCATCCTGACAAAGTCATCGTGCTCAAGTCGAGCAGCCTGGGCCTTAGGTGGTGTGGTCCGGCCACCACCGGCCTCTTCAGCCTGACCCTTCCTGGGGACACCCAGCCGAAGAGTCACAAACCTCAGCCTTGACCTGACCCTTTCTGGCTCCAGCCCAGTGCTCACAGTCAATAGCTGACAGGAATATTCGAACATATAAAAAGGGTAACGCAAGCGTCGTTCGTGCTGTCGGCCGTCATTGCAGACGTTTGCCGCAGGCGAGTGCGCAGTGCCGGGGGTGCGGTGCTTCACACGCTCGGTCAGTCTTCTGTCGGTCGGCCTGTGTGGCAGTTTCAACGTGCTTAGTTCGGACCACCGGCTCACCTAAGTCACATGTCACGTTGCATAAATTACATACGAAGACCTAAACTGTTTTTTTTTCTAATTATAAAATATTACTATTTGGAAAAGTTAAAAAATTAATTTTGGCCCTGGCCGGTTTGGCTCAGCGGTTAGAGCGTCGGCCTGCGGTCCAGAGAGACCCGGGTTCGGTTCCCGCTAAGGGCGTGTACCTCGGTTGCAGTTTGTCCCCGGCCCTGGTCGGTCATGCGAGTGGCAGCCACTCGATGTGTCCCTTTCACGTCGATGTTTCTCTCTCTCTCTCTGTTCCTCTCTCTGCCTCCCACTCTACCTGAACAAAAAATGGAAAAATGTCCTCGGGTGAGGATTAAAAAAAATAATAATAATAATAATAATTTTGACGTGTCATCAGCCTAAATTTTACACTGTTGTATTTTCTTCCATCTTCCCATCTTTCATAGACTTACTTTTGTGAGGTTTTATATATACTGTTTTGATGAGTTTATACCCTCTTTTCCTTCATAACAGATAATATCATATTTTTATTTTGTTATTTTGCAGTTGACTTGTGGTTTCATTAGCCTTCTGTTGTTTATATAGTTTCAAGTTTATATTTTATTATTATGAAGGATGCAGAAATCTGCCTGTATTTTGTTTGCTTGTTTATACTTTGCCTTGTTTCCCAGAGGATTTAACTTTAAAAGAATACAGCTTTTCCCACATTCATGCTGATTTCCTTGGCAAAATCCCCAAAGACAGGGAGGGCTGAACCGGAGGCCGTGCCCATTGTCTGGCTCCTGCCGTGTGTGGCTGCCCTGCCCTCTACAGGGGGTGCCTTTCTCGTTCCCTGGCCTGAAGGGACACCCTCCGTGACATTGTTAGCCTAGTAAGTGCTCATTTAAAGGACCAGAGCAATGCCTTATTACTATATTTCTTTTCATTTGGTTGCTGGTAAAGTTGAATAAAGGTATTTAATTTCTGAAACTCAAAAGATTTGCAAACAAACGATGGTAAAATTTGAGCACGTTAGAAAATGTTCAGTTTGTTTTTTGGTCACTGTTTGTAGGTAATGCTTTGACTGAATTTGGTGGTGACCTCACCCAAAGCCAGACTTAGAGTTTTAAATTTAGGAAAGTCTAGTGTGAAGACTTACAGAGCTACCTTACGGAGAAATTGATTAGTTTAATTGGCTCTTGTGAAAGGGACTCAGATAGCTTTATTATCCAGATCCTCCTTGAATCTGATGAGTCTTTGAGTTTAGGAACCAGTAACATTTCCTCCAACCAGACTCCCAGTTGCTCTCTCTCCTCAATCCTCGTCTGTCCACCAAGTGTGGATTCTGCCCTCCTTCCGAATCCCTGCCTTTGTCCGATCGGAAACACCAGAGCTCGTACTTCCTTTCACGCTTCCCTTGTCACCAGAGCCACAAACCTCGCTGTGCCTTTGTAGTGAAGAGCTTGGTGTGACTCGGACCCGAGATTCTTGGTTCGCCGTTGGCTCAGCTGCAGTTGGCCTGTTACACACGGGGGTGGGGGGGGGGGGGCATGGGCTGTCTACCCCTGAACGGCCGTCTTTGCTCCCTGGCCTGGTCGTGACGGGTGAAAGGCCCTCACCCAGCACTGCCCGGCCAGGCTGCTCTCGTGCTGCCGCTGCCGGCTGTGGACCGCCCGGGGGGCTCTCAGCCCTCAGTGCTGAGCGGCTGTGCCCAGGAGGCCTTTCGGTCGTCCTGTGCCATACAGACAACAGCACTGTCGTGCCGGCTGGGCAGGGTTGACGTGGTGCCGTGCCAGCTTAACTGGCGCCTTGGGCGAGAGAAGGAAAACGTGCGTCCCTACAGCACATGTTGTGTGTTTTTCTAATGGCTGAGTTTTCCCTAGAATAGGAATGTAGCTGGAAAATTTTCGCAAAACATGAAAAATGTCAATATTAAAACTTATTTTAAGTTTAAATACTTATACCAAACACAGAATTTATAATGTTATTGTTTTGGCTTCAATGGAAGCAAGGTGAATGTTATATTGTAAAACTACTTTTAAAAATCTCATTCTCAATTGAGAGAATTTCTGTATTTGCCTGTTTCTCTTGGCCAAGGGACAGTCTTAAATAATTTTCCTGGAGTTCCATTTCCTGATTCTCTTTGAAATTCTGGTATGTCATTCATTGTAGAGGATTAATTTTGTTTATTTTTAGCACACTCTATCCAAATATTGCGTGATTACTGAGGTTTGGGGAACCTTAAATCTTGTACCCGAGGCCTCACGTGTTCTGCTAATCCCAGCGCTTTGGGAAGCACCGGCCTCCCCCAGTGGTTCTCATTCAGGGACGCTCCGCCCCATTGGGGATACTTGGCCACCTGGAGACAATGGGAGCAAGAGGGAGGGGGCTGCCAAACAGGCCGTGACCCCCAGGACCCCCCACAGCTAAGGGTTCCAGAGCCTCGCATGTCCCAGTGCCGGTGGTTGAGAGACTCCGATCTAACCGATGGAAATTTGATGTTTTGTCTTTGTCGTGGCTCCGTGAACAGAAAGTGAACCGCGAGATGCTGGAACTGACCAACGGAGCTCTGGCATTATTCGCCTGCATACAATAAAGCAGATAATAGATCAAGTAAGTTGATAAAACTTGACCTATTTCATTACACACTGTGAATGTTGTGCTTCTGAGTGGGAGGACGTTTGGCTCGCTTGAAAGTAGAAAATATTTTTTCTAAAATTACTGGTACACCATACTGAAAGGCATTATAATTATCACTTTCATGGGGCTAGTATTACATGCCTCTAAAGATGGTTTTTGATCACTGCGAAAAAATCTATTCAAATATATCAGTAGACTGTGTTTATATTGCATTAGTACAGTTCTCGTTGCATTTTGATATTTATGATAGGGGGTCTGTTTGTACTCTGAGATCATGTCAGGAAGACTAAATTGTTATACATATAATCAGTCTAACCCAGCAATTTTCTACCAGTGAGCTGCAAGAATTTTTAACACATTATACCTGACTACGTGGTCAGGGACACTGACCTCTTTTCTCTTCCAGTGGTTCTCAACCTGTGGGTGGCGACCCCTTTGGGGGTCGAACGATCCTTTCACAGGGGTCGCCTAAGACATAACAGTAGCAAAATTACAGTTATGTAATGAAGTAGCAACAAGAATAATTTCATAGTTGGGGTCACCGCAACATGAGGAACTGTATTAAATGGTCGCGTCATCAGGAAGGTTGAGAACCGCTGCCTTAGCCTGTCACAAAAACGATAACCGCCAACGCAGTAGCCATCCGATGTGAATTAATCAAAATTATACCGATTTTTTTTTGTCATAATGGCAAAAAAATAGTATTTTTTTTGTGTGCTGCAGAATTTTAGTAATTAGTTTATGTGTGCCCCGAGATGAAAAACGTTGGAAATGACTTATTTAATCGAACAGGTAGTATTATCAGCTTGCAAGTATTGAGGCTATTTTAAACATGAACTGGTTAAAAGTTGTTTGTTTGTGTGTTAGTTTTTTAAGTTGGGCTAGAAATTGTATCGCATTTAATTTCTGATGACAAATTTTCTAATGTGTCTCCTGAGACACCGGAGGACACCGCGGGCGCATGGCCTTGGGTGATGCTTCGTTAACTGCGTCTCGTGTCCTTAACGCATCTTCCCTTTCTATCTCCAGGACAAACATGCTTTATTAGACGTGACACCAAACGCAGTGGACCGTCTGAATTATGCCCAGTGGTACCCGATTGTGGTGTTCCTTAATCCTGATTCTAAGCAGGGCGTGAAAACAATGAGAATGAGGCTATGTCCAGAATCTCGGAAAAGTGCCAGGAAATTATACGAGCGGTCTCATAAACTTCGTAAAAATAATCATCACCTTTTTACAAGTGAGTGTTTTTAAAGGTCTTCTTTCAGCTTAAGTGGGCAAACGCATTGTGTTGTTCCAACACTGAAACTTACACACCTTGGCCTGGAAGGTTCCTGAGGTCACAGGTGCCATTGGATTCACAGAAAGTGCTGGAATAGAATGTCAAAGGCTCGTGCCCTCCAGCGCGTCCCGCAGATGACTCAGCCCTGGTGCTCGATAGCAGGTTCAGTGAGGTCTGGCTTGGGGCAGAGTTCTGCTGTAACACTGTGCTCTTCGTTTCTTTTCAGCGACAATTAACTTAAATTCAATGAATGACGGTTGGTATGGGGCCTTGAAGGAAGCGATTCAGCAGCAGCAGAGCCAGCTGGTTTGGGTTTCTGAGGGAAAGGTAAGGGGTTTCCTACTGTTTTAACCTGTTTACTCTATTACCTAACTCATCAGAGATGCCTCTGAGTGACGTTTTCTAAATGGTTTGGTTTTTATAATTTGTATACATACAAATCATATGCAAGTTGTTTTTGATAGTAGGACATTCAGAAATTTTCTCTATTGAATGACCACTTCAGTGGTGTTCCCGCCAGCGAACTCGTAAATTATAATGAAAAGAGTGGGGTTGAGTCCGACTCCCCATCTGATGAGGGTGCCCTTGAGCCTGGCTCCGTTCCCTCCTGTGGAGGAGGGGAGCCAGCTGGGCTAGATGGTGGTCCCAGAGTGCCGCCCTCAGCACGGGACCTCAGGACTCAAGGTGAGGATAGCGGCGCTCTGAGGGCAGGGGGTGGGCACCTGCCGACGCAGCCCCGCCAGGAGAGCACGTCTCCACGGCATGTTAGACTCACAGCTGCGCCCCCCGAATTCTTACCGAGGGAGTTTTCTTTTTCACTCAGCACCTGGTAACGTTCGTACACCACACCGGGAAATGTTGGACAAAGCGATGTGTCCTTTTTGGCTTTCATTTTTTATTTTACATCCAAATGGCCAGCTTTAAATAAGTGCCCGATGTCTGCTGTCACGCTTCAGGGCTTTGGAGCAGTCTGAACGGAGAAGGACTGTTGCATTTCGCTGGGAGAGTTAATAGTTTTCTCAAAGTACGTAGTTGAAAGAACCTTGTGATTGTAATGTCTTTTATCTTCAGATCAGTACAATAGAAAGACGTTTTGGTTGCTAGGGAAGATTGAGAATATGTTTTTTTATTTTGCTCTCTGTTTTCCTGCGTTGGCCTGGCCTGGTTTCCATTGTGCTTGCCCTGCATGGCCTCCTTCCCTCCGCCTGGCTGCGGGCGCACAGGCTGCGCCGTGCACGCTGCATGCTCTGCACCTCCACCCCTCGTGCGGAACACGCAGTCTGCGGGGACGCCGGCACGCGCCAGCCGGGGCAGTGCCTGCTGCTCCCACCTGTGGGCTGTGTCAGGGCACGGGCTCTGCATCTGAGATCTGTGAGACCACTTTGAGCAACTGACGGGTCGCTGGGCCACCTGGGCTGCAGGGCAGGGCAGGGAACTCTGCACTGGACAGCAGCGAGCTGCTTCCCGGGGCCTTGGCTGCAGAGGCTCGGCCTGCCTCTGATCTCCGGGGGCAGCACAGTTCTGGTAGCGCCCTCTGCAGGTGGACTGCTCACTGCTCTCTGATTCTCGAGATGGGGTTAGCCTGTAAGCACGAGGCATGCCGTCTGCCTGTCTGAGAGGTTTTTTAGATCCTCCCGTCTTAATCTATCATTTCTCTTTGTGATGTTGTTTCCTTTCTTTGCTTGATTGCAAATAAAGGCCTAATAACTCCCCCAACTTGTTATGTGAGAAAAATAGGTTATTTATTAAGGATAGATTGATACATTTTCTGAGTCAGAAAAATTTGTTACAATTTAAATCAAGCTTGATTTATCCCACCCCCTTCCATTCAGATATATTTTACCTGACTAGATTCTGAAACTAAAACTAGTTCATTTCACATCGACTTTTCTGAGCCAACTGCTTTGATCTGGTTGCTGCAAAGAGTTCCTGTGTTCACGTCTGATAGCCTTGTGTGTTCCCTCCCACTCTTGAAAAAGCCATCCTGAAACTCTCAGCATGTAGGTACATGGCATCTCTTGGTCCCAGCAACCCATGGGTCTTGCTTGGTCTGCACTTCATGCCATGGCAGACGCCAGGTGGGTTGGTGAGCTCCAGGCTACGCCCCAAGGCTTTAAGTGTTTCCCGCCTGCTGGGCTGCAGGCTCTGAGCCCTGGCAAGGTCAGGATCCCAGTGTGCTGACAGCTAGGGGACTTCTCTCCTGCAGCGCATCGCTGCATCGCTGCGGTGGGATGCCATTGAGATGCAGTGGGAGGGCTCTGCTTCCGTGGAGTCCCACTGGCCCCAGCCCAGCAGGCGCCCCGTTGCGGACCGGAGCCCCCAGGAGGCCTGACACACCCGAGTCTTTCCTGTCAAGAAGGCAGTGATCAGGTCGGGTTCTCACAGAGCCCGGCGTGCGCAGCCCCATTCAGGGGGCTCCAGCCTTGTCTGTCCTGCAGTCTGTGTGGAAGTGAAGAAAGGTAGTCTGGGTTCTGGGTTCCAGGCCCTTCAGGGACTCTGTTCAGTCCAGGTCCTAGTTGCAGTGGAGTCTCCAGTGACCTCTGCAGCTCTTTCCTTCCTTTTCCCACAGACATTTCTCGCTCCTTTCTGGTCCACACACAAGCTCGCGTGGACTGTTCAGAATGAGCAGCTCTTCTTCTTGTCACAGAGACGCATGACTGTCCTTCCCACACCATGCATTGGACACGGCGTCTTTGAAAAATGACAGGAAGGAATTCTTTGTGAGGCGGCCAGGGCTTAGGTGATGCTCTTCCTCAACCCATTTCGTCTTCACGGCCGTTCTCACCTGCGTGCCCCGTCGGGCGCCCTTGTTTCTGAGCGTGTTGGCGAGCGCTCTCCCCGCCCTCGCTGTGGGAGCAGGCTAGTGGCTGACTGGGCTGTGTGGCCCTCAGTGGTGCCAGGAGTCCTTCCTTGTCGTCCGGGGCCAGGCCCAGAGCCCAGCTCTGTCTGCATCGCGGTCACCCATCGGGTCTCCAAGGGTGCTCTGTGTGTCTGTATGTCCGCTTGTGCAGGCTTCTTGATCGTCCTCGGCAGAAGTTCAAGAACTAGATGCAGTTGCTTCAGAGGAAGACACCCTGCACTTGCCCTCGTAACATAAAGGCCATCTCTCAAAGAACTGCTGAATAAACTTTCCATTTACTTTCATTTGACCCAGGCGGACGGTGCCACAAGCGATGACCTTGATTTGCATGATGATCGTCTGTCCTACCTGTCAGCCCCAGGTAGCGAGTACTCAATGTATAGCACGGACAGTAGACACACCTCTGACTACGAAGACACAGATACAGAAGGCGGGGCCTACACTGATCAAGAGCTAGATGAGACTCTTAATGATGAGGTTGGGACCCCCCCAGCATCGGCCATTACCCGGTCCTCAGAGCCCGTAAGAGAGGACTCCTCTGGAATGCACCATGAAAGCCAGACTTATCCTCCCTACTCAGCACCTGCTCAGCCTCAGCCAGTTCATAGACTAGACTCCCCGGGACTTAAAGCAGCCGCTCACCAGGTAAGCAGCAGGTGCGCTGTGGGATTTCGGAGTGGCGTCTAGTTAAAGAGTATGTCCTGTCCTTTGTCTACATTAAGAACTTGTTGTTGCCCAGCCAGTGTGGCTCAGTAGATGGAGCATCCTCCCATGGACTGAGAGGTCCCAGTTTGATTACCGGTCGGGGCACGTGCCTGGGTTGCAGGCTCGATCCCCAGTAGGGGGTGTGCAGGAGGCAGCTGATTGATGAATCTCTCTCACATCAATATTTCTATCTTTCTCTCTCAAAAAGAAAAATCAAAAACATTTTTTTTAATTGTTAATTTTGAGTTGAGAATACCCAAGACTTAATCCTAAATTCTGTGTGTCAACCTTACACGGCAGTGACCTGAATGTTTTGTTTTTTAATGTAGGACCTAAAGTCTAGTTTTGTTATTCAGCACTCTTACAATGTACGTCTGCCGGCGCGATCAGGATGTGGGAAGTTAGCGGGAAACAGACACTATTTGAAATGTTTTAAACACTTCACAGAAAGCAGAAGCCTCGTCCCCAGTCCCTTACCTTTCGCCTGAAACAAGCCCAGCACCGTCAGCCTCTGCTGTGGACCCCACTGTCGGGCTCTCCCGTGGCAGACGGGAGGAGCCCGCCCCGGCTCCGCCCGCCTCCCACCCACCGCACGCTGACTCTGTCAGAGCACCAGGTGCTGAGACAGCTCACCCCGTGCTCGGGGGCCCAGGAGCATCACTGCCGTCGCATGCAGACCCGCCACAGGTACCTGTGCTGCTCCCCACCCGCGCCGAGCAGCCCGCCCCCCGTCCCTGTGCCTGTGCCTCGCTGTGGGCGCGCTCCGGAGGCTTCCGTCCCCACAGCCTTCCCTTTGTCGTCTGCATGGCTTCCGGCGGCACACGGGTCATGGGGGACAAGCCTTCCGATTGTGGTTTCTGCTTAATATTTTTATTATTCTTATTTTGGGGTTTTCCGTGTCTTCCAGAACTCCTTGCTCTATTGTTGAGAGCCCTCGTAGACGTTTCTATGTTTTATAAATTATGGTGTCTGTTAATTTTCTTTATGATTTTCATTTTCAGTGTCCAAATCAAGGGTAATCAATGGTTCAGTGCATTAATTTTAATTTTCTACTTAATCGAATAATTCCCTTCACTTCCCTTTTCATTTAGCACATGCTAGAACATAAAGCTCCTACTTGCGTTATAAATTTTGAGTTTTCACTTCAACTGTCTTTTTCCGCTAATCTCTCTCTGCCCTGGTAGTAAGCGGTGGGGCCATTTTTGCAGGTTAAATTGTAGCTTTGTCTGTTGAAATAGCCCAGAGTCAGACGCAAGCCTGGGTGCTCACGCGTGGTTTTCCTGCAGGTGCACAGAAAGGACCCCTATCCTGAGGACATGATAAGGCAGAACCACGTTCTGAAGCCACCAGCCGTTGGTCACCTGGGGCAGAGGCCGGACAAGGAGCCTAGTCTGAGCTACGAGCCCCAGCCGCAGTACCTGGAGAAACAGGCCAGCAGGGACCTGGAGCAGCCCACATACAGATACGACCCCTCGGGCTACGCGGACCACTTCCCTCGAAACCTAAGCCGCCGTCTGCGCTACGAGGAGCGCGTCCCGGCCTACGACGACCACTGGTCCTACTACGAGGACCAGCAGCCGCACCAGCCTCGGCCTGCCTTCGAGCATCAGCACCCGCGGGACCCGGACTCCAGGCAGCTCCCCGAAGAGCCTTCCGAGCGAGGGTATTTCCCACAGTTTGAAGAGCCAGCCCCTCTGTCCTATGACAGTCGGCCCCGCTATGACCAGCCACTCCGAACCTCCACCCTGCGACATGAAGAGCCGCCAGCGCCTGGCTATGACGTGCACCATCACTACAGGCCGGAGGCACAGCCCCCTCCGGCAGCAGGCCCCAAGACCGTGGAGCCCAAGCAGTATTACGACCAGTTCCCACGCAGCTACGAGCAGGCTCCGGCGCAGGGCTTTCCCTCCAAGGCGGGCCAGTACGAGCCTCCCCATGGGGCCGCGGTGGTCGCGCCTCTGCCACCCGCCTCGCAGCACAAGCCGGAAATCCCACCTCCCAGCACCAAACCACTGCCCCCACCCCCAGCTCTGACCGAGGAGGAGGAAGACCCAGCCATGAGGCCACAGTCTGTGCTCACGAGGGTGAAGATGTTTGAAAACAAAAGGTCTGCGTCCTTGGAGAGCAGGAAGGATGAGAACCACCCCGCCGGCTTCAAGGTACACGTGGCTGTGTCGCCCGCCTGGGCGCGTGCGGTGGAGCAGCCCAGGTGGGTCTCGGGCCTCCCCCAGCGAGCCTGGTCTGTAACGATCTGGGGCGTGTTTGTCTTGTTTTTGCAGCCTCCAGAGGTAGCAGCTAAACCTCCAGGGGCTCCCGTCGTTGGTCCTAAAGCCATTCCTCAGAGTCAGTTCAGTGAGCACGACAAGACACTGTACAGGTGGGTGCATGTCTGGTGTTCATGTGTCGACTGGATGGCCAGGAACCTGACTGCGTAGACACTGAGCACACCTCCAGTCAGTAGAGAGAAAGAGCAAGGGAGAGAGTCTCAGTCCTGGAGTGAGGACCACCAGCCTTTCCAGCTCGCGCGATGGCCGGGAGAGCACAGCGGAGGGTCTGCTGCTCCACAGCCGGCCCCGTGGTAGCTCAGGGACAGCGGAGGGTCTGCTGCTCCACAGCCGGCCTCGTGGTAGCTCAGGGACAGCGGAGAGTCTGCTGCTCCACAGCCGGCCTCGTGGTAGCTCAGGGACAGCGGAGAGTCTGCTGCTCCACAGCCGGCCTCGTGGTAGCTCAGGGACAGCGGAGGGTCTGCTGCTCCACAGCCGGCCCCGTGGTAGCTCAGGGACAGCGGAGGGTCTGCTGTACTCCACAGCCGGCCCCGTGGTAGCTCAGGGACAGCGGAGGGTCTGCTGTACTCCACAGCCGGCCTCGTGGTAGCTCAGGGACAGCGGAGGGTCTGCTGCTCCACAGCCGGCCCCGTGGTAGCTCAGGGACAGCGGAGGGTCTGCTGCACTCCATAGCCGGCCTCGTGGTAGCTCAGGGACAGCGGAGGGTCTGCTGCTCCACAGCCGGCCCCGTGGTAGCTCAGGGACAGCGGAGGGTCTGCTGCTCCACAGCCGGCCCCGTGGTAGCTCAGGGACAGCGGAGGGTCTGCTGCTCCACAGCCGGCCCCGTGGTAGCTCAGGGACAGCGGAGGGTCTGCTGCTCCACAGCCGGCCTCGTGGTAGCTCAGGGACAGCGGAGGGTCTGCTGCTCCACAGCCGGCCTCGTGGTAGCTCAGGGACAGCGGAGGGTCTGCTGCTCCACAGCCGGCCTCGTGGTAGCTCAGGGACAGCGGAGGGTCTGCTGCTCCACAGCCGGCCCCGTGGTAGCTCAGGGACAGCGGAGGGTCTGCTGCTCCACAGCCGGCCCCGTGGTAGCTCAGGGACAGCGGAGAGTCTGCTGTACTCCACAGCCGGCCCCGTGGTAGCTCAGGGACAGCGGAGGGTCTGCTGCTCCACAGCCGGCCTCGTGGTAGCTCAGGGACAGCGGAGGGTCTGCTGCTCCACAGCCGGCCCCGTGGTAGCTCAGGGACAGCGGAGGGTCTGCTGCTCCACAGCCGGCCCCGTGGTAGCTCAGGGACAGCGGAGGGTCTGCTGCTCCACAGCCGGCCCCGTGGTAGCTCAGGGACAGCGGAGGGTCTGCTGCTCCACAGCCGGCCTCGTGGTAGCTCAGGGACAGCGGAGGGTCTGCTGCTCCACAGCCGGCCTCGTGGTAGCTCAGGGACAGCGGAGGGTCTGCTGTACTCCACAGCCGGCCTCGTGGTAGCTCAGGGACAGCGGAGGGTCTGCTGCTCCACAGCCGGCCCCGTGGTAGCTCAGGGACAGCGGAGGGTCTGCTGCACTCCACAGCCGGCCTCGTGGTAGCTCAGGGACAGCGGAGGGTCTGCTGTACTCCACAGCCGGCCTCGTGGTAGCTCAGGGACAGCGGAGGGTCTGCTGCTCCACAGCCGGCCCCGTGGTAGCTCAGGGACAGCGGAGGGTCTGCTGCTCCACAGCCGGCCCCGTGGTAGCTCCCGGGTCTGCTGCTCCACAGCCGGCCTCGTGGTAGCTCAGGGACAGCGGAGGGTCTGCTGCTCCACAGCCGGCCTCGTGGTAGCTCAGGGACAGCGGAGGGTCTGCTGTACTCCACAGCCGGCCTCGTGGTAGCTCAGGGACAGCGGAGGGTCTGCTGATCCACAGCCGGCCTCATGGTAGCTCAGGGACAGGGATCTTGGAAATAACATTTTTCTAGCAAGTGATTAAAATGAAAATTTTATTTATTGATTGATTGTACATGCCCCTAGCAGGAACCGAACTCGAGACTCTTCTGGTCCACAGCTGACGCTCCAACCGCTGAGCCAAACTGGGCCAGGGCTAAAATGAAAATTTTAAAGCTCTAACACTTGTAGTATGATTTTTAGCTTTAAAAGTGCTTTCAAACACGCAGACTCTTAGTTTTGAGGGGTAAGGAAACAGATTCAGACTGGCCCAAACGACAGATCACTCGTGTACTGAGCACGGCCGGTGGCTTGCCCCTCGCCAAGCCTGGAGAGCAGTGCAGGTGACGGCAGGACTGGGCAGGGGGAGCGGAACCCGCCGCTGGGCCCTTGGCGTGGCCTCGTGAGCTGCTCCTAGGGGACAGCGTGGGCAGGAGTACAGCTTCCGCCTGACTGACGCTCCCCTTCCTCACTCTTGTGCTCGTACTGAAGAGGAACCGTGTGACGTGCACGTCTTCCTCCTGTTCAGTCCTGTCTTGAAATAGTGCTTCTCGGGAAATTGTGAGCTCTCATGGCGTCTCCTTTAGCCCGTGTGGTTAGCAGACGGGCTGTTACATAAAATAAACTTGTAAGAACTGAAGCTTGGCCCTTGTTTGATGCAAAACCTGGTCACATTTTTGTTGTTGTTTGTTTTTTTTACCCTCACCCAGGGACATTTTTGCATTTACCTTCAGATAAAGCAGGAGAGAGAGAGAAACATTGATGTGAGGGGGACACATTGACTGGCTGCCACCCACACGACCCCAAGCGGGGCTAGGGACAAACTGCAACCGAGATACATGCCCTTAGCGGGAACCGAACCCAGGTCTCTCTGGTCCGCGGGCCAATGCTCTAACCCTTGAACCAGACCAGCCAGGGCTGGTTACGTGTGTTTTGATTCCAGGTTTCTAAAATGTGCTAAGCAGAGCATACACCATGATGTATTCATTTGCCTAATAACTTACTTTCATCCTGGCTGGTTTGGCCCAGTGGTTAGAGGTCGGCCTGCGGTCCAAAGAAACCCAGGTTCGGTTCCCGCTAAGGGCATGTACTCCGGTTGCAGGTTGTCCCCGGCCCTAGTTGGTCTGCGAGTGGCAGCCACTCGATGTGTCCCTTTCACATTCATGTTTCTCTCTCTCTCTCTTCCTCTCTCTCCCTCCCACTGTACCTGAACAAAAAATGGAAAAATGTCTTCGGGTGAGGATTAAATAAATAAATAAATAACTTTCTTCCCCTTCTGCTTTCTGTGCCCTTTGGACTTGACAAAGCTATTTCCTTATAGGAGGATCACTTGATCCTGGATTAGAGTTCTTAAAAATCGCCCACCCTCGACCTGTGGTTGCCGTGTCTGTGCCGGGTCAGGGCTCATGCCCAGGCTGTGGGCCAGATCCCCAGGGGGGAGCATGCAGGAGGCGGCCAGTCGATGTTCTCTCTTATCGATGTGTCTTTCTCTTTCTCTCCCTTCTTCTCTCTAAAAAATCTTTTTTAAATTGGGGCACCCTCTCGGCTGTTCCTCGGTGCCGGTGTGGGTGAGTGTGCTGGAGAAGTTCTCCACCGTGTGACTTCACTTCTTGTTCTTTTTCTGATTAACGCTTTTAACCTGCTGTGCGGCCTCTTGCCGACGGGTGGTTGTGAGCTTCATAGATGGTGTCCAGAAGCATGGCCGGAAAGGGCTGCCTCGGGAGCCTCGTGTGAAGACGGAGGTCACGTCCATTCTCGGGCTGCTCGGGGAGGTCCTGAGTGATCAGCCGGCAGTGAGGGGCAAGACGAACGGTGTGTCTCTTCCGCTGTCTTTGTGAAATCAACCCCTAAAAGCTGTCCCGTTTGCCATTCATTGTCAGGATCCCAGAACCTCAGAAACCTCAGCCGAAACCCCCTGAAGACATTGTTCGGTCCCATCATTACGATCCCGAGGAAGATGAAGAGTATTACCGGAAACAGCTCTCCTACTTCGACCGAAGGAGCTTCGAGAACAAGCCGCCCACACACGCTCCTGCAGGCCACTCCGAGCTGGCCAAGCCGGCGCGCACTCAGCATCAGCCAGACCTTTCTAGTTATTCTTCGAAGTGAGTTGTTTCACAGGGTCACCTTCTGTGAGCGAGATGACACGTGAAGGTCCGATTGCGTCTCGTGGAGTCAGGCCCGTGCGGTTGGGTCTACCTGGAAGGAAGTGGCTGAGTGCGTAGTGCACGCTCTCTGTAGGCCCGGGGTCAGCGTGGGCCCCCTTCTAGCTCCAGGCAGTGTGCGTTCTTGGTTCATCTCTGACGGCACATACGTGGAGTTTTGCGTTAGGAACAGGTGTTAGAAAGAATAAGCTGTGGACTGGAGTTTCTCCAGTCGGTGCAGCACAGGCAGTGCTGGTTCCTTTCCTTGTTTTCTGTTTCTTTGTTTTTAACTCTAAAAACGGAGTGTTGGGGTGACATTGTTGGAGGAAAGGTAGCATTTGTTTTTTCAAGACGAGAAAGAGCTTGTCTTTCTTTACAATTGGAGTGGGGGTGGGGAGCTTTACAGATTTTTGGTCCAGTGTGCACACCAGGAAACCACGCCCCAGTGAGGGACGCGACGGCCAGAGCTGGCAGTGAACCCCAAGTTGTTGGACCCTCCCTGTTGTCATCTTCCTTCCCTGGGCTGTTCATTTGCCCCTGGTGGGTTTTGTTGGGGTACGGTCTCACTTGTGCCTGTGTGGGTTCCTCTTTCCTGCTGGATCTGCATCTCTGGTTGAACCCTGAGTTGGGGGGACTGAGTCCTGAGAGGGGTGTAAACACACAGGCACAGGTGGGCTCAGGCTTCAGCAAAACCGACCCACAGAAGGAAGGACAGAGGTGGGTTTATCATGAGGAATTTGCTTACATTCGGGGGACCTGGCTCAGCACGTCCTAAGTCCCTGCGTCCGGAAGAGATCGGACAGACATGCTTGGAAGTCTCGGAGCTCAGGGAAGCCTGGGTGCTCCTTAAAAGAGCCCGTCCAGATCATCTTCCCTGTAATTAACTCAAAACGCAACAGGCTAGAGACATGAGGTTCGAAGTTCCCTCCGTAGCAGCACTGCACTGGTGTGTGAGTAACTGACTAGAGTCCACCAGGCCGCAGGCACACCAGAAAGCCGCCCGGACCACAGGTCTGGATTTGAGCCCATATCCACTTCGTCCGTTCAGCTGTCCACAGAGAAGGCAGTTGGTGAGAAGTTCAGGGGCAGACTCGGGGTGCTGGGGTTCAGTTCACGCAGACAGGGCCTCTGCTCCCCACCACAAGGTAGAGAGGGGCCCAGAGTGTGTGTACAGAGGTGAGCTCAGCGTGGGGCCGTCAGCAGCTCCCCTTCGCCCAGGCGGAGGCCCGGCCTTGTAATCATCAGATGCATTCGTTCCTGTTAGAAGAGGATCCAGTGGGTAGCGTAAGGAGAGCGATTTTACTGATCCTTTTACCTACTTGGTGACTACAATACAAACTAAAGAAAACTACAGGTAGGGCTAAAGTTTTGCTGGGAAATCAATTAGCAAGGCATTTTTGGTTTTCTGGGAGGAAGACAACGCAGTTGTGATCTGTGACTTTCAGGCAGGGTCTAGGACGCCGCTCAGTGTCTGGTGGGGGGCTCGGAGCTACGTTGCGATGGAACTACGTTGCGATGGAGCTACATTGCGATGGAGCTAAATTGTGATGGAGCTACGTTGCGATGGAGCTACGTTGCGATGGAGCTACGTTGCGATGGAGCTACGTTGCGATGGAGCTACATTGCGATGGAGCTCCGCGCAGGGCACGGTGTCCTAGGAGCCAGCCGCCCTGAGTTCCCGCACACGGCTCCGGGGCTGGTGGTGGCGGGTCAGAGGCTCAGTAAAAATGGACGGGGAATGCGATGGGCGCCAGCCTGCCCTTCCCCCCTCTGGCGCAGGGTCCGGAGGAGGTGTGCCCTGCAGAGAGGATGGGGAGCGGGGCGAGGGCCCTGGAAGGCGACTCCAGGAGAAGCGGTTTCTGTGCTTCCCTGCTACGCTTTCGCCTCATTCATGACTGGAAAATGGTTTAACCTGTGGGACCCTCTTTGTCCTACGTTTCAAAACGGTTTGCTGTTTGTCACCAACAGATTGCCTACAGGCCTGTACTTCCTGAAGTAGAATACAGGAAGAGCAGCGTTCCCTCCTTCTGGGTAACGTGCTTATTTTCCAGTGGAAAGCCCCCCCAAAGTGGTGGGAATCAGGGGAGAAGTCCTCACTATTAGCACAGGACAGGTGCCCCAGAAAGCAAGCCGATGGCACCCCATCTTACAGTTCGGGAGAGCTGGGCTGGAGCTGGGAAGATTGAGCGATAGCATCTCAAAGCAGGTTACCGCCTCAGGCACGGGTTGTCTGGGGACAGTCTCCCGCCGGTCCGGGCTTGTGCCCGGCCGGAGACCTAAGCGTAAGATTTATGTGCTGGGCCTTCAACAGAGCATCTTGTCCTCACCCAGAACCTGCGGTTATCCGAGGGGTTTACTTCCTTTCTGGGTCCCCACTGCGGGGAGGGGCACACATGTCGTGGCGCTCACTGTTAGCACCAGAGTGGGGGCGGGAGGCGGGACAGGTCACTGGGGGTGGATGGCCTGGTGGTCTCTCTAGCTAACTGGGCGTCAGTGATGTTTCTAGACCGAGTTAATTTAAAAAAGGTGGGTGTGTGTCTTCTGGTCGATATTTTAAAATGACATTTTAGTTCCCTTTGCTACAAATTTCTTAGTCAGATTGACCATTTCCTTCCATTTTTCTGCTGCACTTGCTTTGCCGTCACCTAGATTTCTTGGCTCTTACACTAGCTATGACTACTTGAAAAGGAACGTCAAGTGGTAAGACTGGCACGCGTGCCGCTGTGCTCAGGTGTCTCCTGCCGTGTCATTGGCGTTATGTGCACTTCCAGATTGACCGTCCCCTTCAAACCTCAATCTAAATGTGGACAGCAAGCTAACGGCCTGGTTTTAAAGCCAGTGACAAAACAAAAGTCTTCTGTGGACGTCCATGTGTGTCTGTGGTTGGTGCACACAAAGCCAGTGTGACGTGGCGCTCTGCAGAGGTGTGGATGGCAACGTGGCGGTCATGGGTCTCTGAAAGGTTCTTGTGTGTGTTTCATGTGTCACACGGTGACAGTGGGCAGTCTGAGAAGATAAGCACTCGGCACAACTGGGCTTGAACGAGCCCTGTGACCTTCAGCAGTGTCGGCAACTCTCACTGCTGCGAGCCAGCCTGGACCCGGCCCAGCGAGGGCCAGCCTGAACCAGGGCTCTCGGCTCCGGTGTCCTGGACACGGCCACTCGTTCACGCACATACTGTCCCTGGTGCTTCAGACAGGGTTCGGACAGTTGTCTCTGAGACCCTGACAGCCCAGAAAGCCAAAAACATGTACTGTCCGACCTTAACTGGAACAACTGACCGACCCTGTCTGACACCACTCTGCGCTGCCCAAGTGTGCCAGGCACCAGCCCTGCACCTTAGGTACGACTTGGAAGTGACTCCAAGGGACATTTGGGCCAATGAATATTTTTGAAAATATTTGCAAAACTTTCTTAAATTGTAAACAACACAGTGAAACATTACGAGCACACCCAGAATTCCGCCTGCCTCCTGGTTGCCATCATGCTGGGTGTCTCCTGGTGTTCTTAACGTGCCTGTGCTGTCTTTGCCTCTGTTGTGCTGGTGAGGGGTGGGTTCGTTTGCCTGTTTTGATAGCGTAGTTGTAGTCATGAGAAAAAACTGTGAAATTACTAGATTTTTTTTTTAACTTAGAGAATGAGAACTTGTCTTGTTCATGTAAGTCCATTTTCAGGTGTTGGCATTGTCTTCATGTTTTCACAGGGGAAAGTCCGTTGATTCTGATGCTGTGGACAGATCCTTTGGCGAGAAGCGCTATGACCCCGTCCAGGCCACGCCGCCCCCTCCCCCGCTGCCCTCCCAGTACTCCCAGCCCCCTGCGCTGGGCTCCAGCTCCTCGCTCCACACCCATGCTAAAGGAGCCCATGGGGAAGGTAGGCCACTCGGAGTTGGCAATGCCACTATACTAGAGTAATATTTACAAAATTAAATTCTCAAGTCTAAGAAAAGTGTTTTTATATATATAAGAAATAATACAGCCTGGCTGGTGTGTCTCAGTGGATAGAGCGTCATCCCATGGACCGAGAGGTCCTGGTTCAACTCCCAGTCAGGGCATGTGCCCGGGTTGCAGGCTCGATCCCCAGTAGGGGGCGTGCAGGAGGCAGCCAGTTGATGTTTCTCTTTCACATCCATGTTTCTTGCTCTAAAAAAAAATCAATAAGAATGTTTTTTGTTTGTTTGGTTTTTGTTTTTAATCCTCACCCGAGGATATTTTTCCATTTATCTTCAGACAGAGTGTGAGGGGGAGGGAGAGAGAGAAAAACATCAATGTGAGAGAGAGAGATTGATTGGTTGCCTCCCGCATGACCCTGACCAGGGCTGGGAACAAACCACAACCGAGGTGCCCTTGACTGGAATCGAACCTGTGACTGACTCTTTGGTCCACAGACCGACATACTAACCGATGAGCCAAACTGGCCAGGGCCAACAAAAACATTAAAAAATAATAATAATAACACGTAGACCTGGCCAGTGTGGCTCAATTGTCTGGGTGTTGTCGCGTGCCCCAAAAGGTTGCCAGTTCCCTTCCCGGCCAGGGCCAGGCCAGGGGTTGTTGCGCTCTCACATCAATGTTTCACTCTCTCTTCCTCTCTCTAAAAATCAATAAAAAGATTTTAAAAAGTTAAAAAACCCTGATATTAAACAAAAAGAAAGAAAGAATACGAACACCATCTAAGCTGGGAACAGTGAAAACAGGGTTTTGATAGAAGTGCATCACCTGCTTTATGACTGCCCATTCTTTACACTGAACAAGCCTTCACTGAGTGTACTTGACTGCGTTCTATTAGAGCAGCTCAGTTTCTGGAAGTAGTTTTGTTTCCCAGTATGTCCGCTCTAAGTATTTGAATGGTGGTTTGTAAAAATTATTGTTATATTCCCTCATCACCCTGGACACAGGAAAGATGTAAAGTTTCACCCAATATGTATCCTTTGGCACGTTGCCTCTTGCACTTACGTTCTGTAGCAAAATCTCAACACAGTGGATGACAGAGATCCAGTCCCTTAGTTTTGGTAGCTGAGTCCTTGCTGCCCTCCTCCTGGGCCAGCCCCTCTGCCCCCTCCCGCTCCCCTCAGCTCCCTCCTCCTGGGCCAGCCCCTCTGCCCCCTCCTGCTCCCCTCAGCCCTCCCCGCTCCACAGAGCCCTTCCCTCTACGTGCAGACTGCAGACTCGGAGCCGCCTGTTTCCTTGTCGAAAGCCCCTTGTTTGGACCCTGCTGCCTCTCCAGACTGCCCTCATGTCTCCTTTGTCTCCTTGCCTTTCATCAGACTCCCTGAAGTGGAACCTGTTCCCTCCACCTCCCAACACCCCTTTTCTTATTTGGTCCTTTCAAAAAAAAAAAAAAAAAAGCCATATTTGCCCTCAGAATATACCACAACTTATTTTTCTCCTGTTGACATTTTGCTGCTACAAACAGTACTTCTATTGTATACGTAAGAGTCAGATTCCAGGCCAGGTCTCAACCAGACAGGTTGCAGCTGTAGATTGATCGGATTTTCTTAACACCCCGTCAGGTCTGCAGGCAGTTTCACCTCCTACTTTCCAGTGCTCATGCCTTTCACTTCTTTTCCTCGCTTTCCACTAAAATGCTGGGTGGAATGATGACAGCAGACGTCTCCGCTGCTCCCGTCTCCGGGAGGAGGAGGTGACGTGTCAGCTCTGGGGCGCTGGCGGCGGGGTTTGTAACGAGCTGCCTTCTGTTAGGTTCAGGGCGTCGTCCTGTCCCCGCCTCGCCGAGATCCTTGTGTCAGATGTTGTTTGTGCAGGTGTGAAAGGTGCTCATGAGATTTTCCTCCTGTGTTCTGTTACTGGAGTAAGTTATGTTACGATGTTCACAGGAGTTTGGGTTTATGACTTCCTTTTCTCAGAATGTCTGTGCCTGGTTCTGGTGTTAGGTTCTGCAGGTTTCATAAAAGAGCTGGGACATGCTCCTTCTTTCTCTCTTTTCTGAAAGAGTTGGAGTGTTGAGGATATTTTTTCACTTATCTTCAGATAGAGTGGGAGGGAGGGAGAGAGACAGAAACATTGACTGGTTGCCTCCCATACAACCCCAGCCGGGCCAGGGACAAACCGCAACTGAGGTAGGAGCCCTTGACTGGAATCGAGCCCGCGACTTGTTGGTCCTCAGACCGACACTAATTGCTGAACCAGCTGGCCAGGGCGTGGGCTGCTATTTTCTGCGTAATTATCTCGTGGATCCGGTTGCCTTGGTTTCACCGTGCCAACGGTGGCACGTGGGAATTCCTGCGCATCCCGTCCTCTGACCCTGGGCATCGCCAGACTTAAGTTTTGCTAATCTGATGGGTGTGAAAGGGTTTTGTTTTTTTTGGAGTTTGCATTTTCCTGATCCACAGTGAGGTGGTTTGGATACTGGCCAGTGTAGTTTTCACCTCCGTCCAAGTCTGAGCCCATCTTCCTGTGAGGTTGAGTCTTTCCTACGACGTGTAGGTGTTCACGGGATGGGGATCCTAATTCTTTATCAGGTGGACGTTGTTCATAGTTTCCCCCAAAGTGTGGCCTTTCTCTTGACTCTAGTTACACTGAGTTTTCAGTACTGATTTTTTTAAATCAGCCAAATTCGTCATTCTGTTCCAAATTTGCTGTGACGTTGGGGATGGCCAGTCTCTGGACCCGCGGCAGCATGGCCCTGACTTGGCGGCGGGAGGCGCCCACAGACCCGTGTCCACGCAGCCCCCCGCAGCGTCGCGCGGCCTCCGGCGCTGAGGGGCGCCCTGACTGGTGGCCCTGAGCGGGGCCTGGGTCCCACACCAGGTTGAGTTGGAGAGAGGGCAGAGGGGCTGCGAAACCTTTTAAAGTGTTTTAAATGTGTGTTTGTTTGTTTTCAGGTAACTTAGTGTCATTGGATTTTCAGAACTCTGCGGTGTCCAAGCCCGAGCCACCCCCATCTCAGAACAAGCTGGCCGCTTTCAGACCCCTGACCCGAGAGGACCCCGCTCTGCCTGCGCTCCACCCCCAGAGAAGTTTCCCGGACAAGGCGCCCGTGAACGGGACTGAACAGACTCAGAAAGCAGTCACTCCAGCCTACAACCGCTTCACCCCCAAACCCTACACGAGCTCCGCGCGGCCGTTCGAGCGCAAGTTCGAGAGCCCCAAGTTCAGCCACAACCTCTTGCCGAGTGAAACCGCCCACAAGCCCGACGTGCCGGCCAAGGTCCCGACCTCTCCCAAAGCCCTCCTGAAGGCGCAGCCCCCCGAGTTCGACAGTGGGGTGGAGACATTCTCCATCCACGCAGACAAGCCCAGATACCAAGTGAACAACGTCGGCACCGTGCCCAGAGCCGTGCCTGTGAGGTGAGAGCCAGATCGGTGTCTGATGTGGGACTCGACGGGATTGTTCTGTTTATTTTAAATCCTCGCCAGAGGATATTTTTCCATTTATCCTCAGACAGAGTGGGAGGGAGGAAGAGAGAGAAACATCGATTTGAGAGGGACCAGGGCCGGGGACCAGAGGCACGTGCCCTTGACTGGAATTGAGTGACTCTTTGGTCCACGGGCCAACACTCTAACCACTGAGCAGGCCTGCCAGGGCTCGACAGGATAGTTTTACCTCAAACCGCTGACCACAGTGTTGGCGTCGGTGCTGTTGTGCTGACGGCCCTCGGGGGCTACGAGGTGGTGTCCATGCAACAGCCAAGCTGAGTCACGTGTGGCCGGTCGGCCTTGTCATGGCCCCATGTGACCCAGAACCGAGGTTGAGTGACGCTGCGGTTCGCCCAAGGTCGCACAGCTAGGGTGTGGAAGCCTGCGTCCAGCCCTGGTCATCTGACCCCAGCCTTGCTCTTCAGCCGTGGCTTCATCCCACGGCCCAGTGGCCTCAGGACACGGGCGGTGGGAAAGAAGGGAGGCGTAGGCTCAGCTGTGAGCTGAGAGCCGGATCCGTGTCATCTGATTTGGGACCCGACGGGATAGTTCTGCTTATTTCGCAGCGGCAGCTGGCGATGAGTGAGCGCCTGCTGTCTGAGCAGAGGACAGAGGGCCCCGGAGCCACCCTCCCGGGGTCCTTCTCTGGGGCTGACCCGGCCTGTGCTGGCCACACGGAAGCTCACCTCAGCCCCCAGACCCTCTCAGCCCGAGCCTGCCTCCCAAGAGCGGGGTGCGCATGGGCTCGAGGGCTTCCCTCCCAGGAGGGGGGGGGGTCCACGGCTGCTGGTGGTTGCTGTGTGCTGCTGTCTCCGAGGGTGTCGACCTGTCACCTGGTGGGACGGGGAGGCCTTGCCTTTGGCCGCAAGGGCGCGGGACTGGAGTGCTGAGGGGAGGCCCAGGGCACACCGCCCTGGGGGTGGGACCTGGTTAGTGCATCGCATTGGCCCCAGGTGCCGGCCGCTGTCTGGTGCACTGTTGTCCTGTGTGTCACAGAGGGAAAGTGGAGCCACCAGCTCAACCGGGACTGGACATCAGTTTGGTTTTTTTTAATCCTCATTTGAGGACATTTTTGTATTTTTCTTCAGATAGAGCGGAGGGAGAGAGAGGAAGAGAGAGAGAAACATTGATGTGAGAGAGACACATCATGTGACCGCCACCCACACGACCCCAACCAGAGCCGGGTACGTGCCCTTAGTGGGAACCAACACTGGCACTCTCTGGTCCGCGGGCCTACGCTCCAACTGCTGAGCCAGACTGGCCAGGGCTGGACATCACTTTCAAAGCACTAGTTTTGCGGATGTTGAAACGCACTCGATACTGATGAACTGCAGTCGTTGGGCGAGCAAGGTACCTGGCTTTGTACATTCTGGTTTAAAAATCAGTGATAAAGGTGACTTGATTAGTTACCTTCTAAAATGCAGTTGATTTCTCCAGGAAGAACCTTAGCAGTTAGCACTGTGAGTAAAATGTGTCACTGAAATGCCACCCGCTGGAGTAAAGACCTGAGAAAGACAATGAAAGGTGGCCACCGATGGCTGTAGTCACGAGAGGCCTGTGTGGGCTGGAGGGGACTCACCAGCCGTTTCTGAACTCAGTCCTTCAGCTGTGGAAGAGGATGACGACGAGGACGGGCACACCGTGGTGGCCACAGCCCGAGGCGTGTTCAACAGCAACGGAGGGGTGCTGAGCTCCATCGAGACCGGCGTCAGCATCATCATCCCGCAGGGAGCCATTCCGGAGGGCGTGGAGCAGGAGATCTACTTCAAGGTCTGCCGGGACAACAGCATCCTCCCGCCTCTCGATAAGGAGAAAGGTACCTGTGTGTTCCTCGGCTCGGCTTTCCTGGCTCAGCTGCCTGTGAGCGCAGACAGGGCTCAGCGGAGAGGTCTGTCCAGACCCTCCTGCTCCGTGCAGGCCAGGCGAGCACGCTCCTCTCTCAGAAGGGCTCTCCGGGCAGCCCTGTGCAGGGAGAGCCGGGCGGTGTCACGGCCCGCGGCCGGGCTCCACAACGAGGCCGCGGGGTGGGGGTGGTGCTGGACCTTCCACGTGGGCGTTTCCCTTCACGTGTGAGGGGCAGGCGACAGGCCACTGGGCTCCTCCTGTCCGCCAGGCACCTTGGCCAACCTCCCCAAACTCGCGTTGGAGTCCCTCACCCCTTCCTTCTCGATGGCTCAGGCCGCACCCACTCGGCCAGGCTCTGCTGGGTGCCTGTCGCCTGCAGGGGAACCTCACAGCCCCAGCCCCAGCCCCAGCAACAGTCAGCGGCGGGTGGAGTGCCTTGCCTGTCAGGCATCGCAGTGCGTTTCAGAGCTCCGGGCTCCTTAGGGAACCGGGGTGCTGCTGTCCTGGTCTCCCTGGCTGTCAGGATGACACGATGACCGTGGGGACGGCCTCTTTAGGAGTCGTCCAGCACTGCTTCCCTGCCGTGCGCGCATCGCTGTGTGACGGTTGGCCAGAGAGCTGACAGGTTGGCCCTGCGTAGACCCCCTTTGCCCAGGGTGTGCGCTAAAATACGAGATGTAAGTAACATGTAAAGAGTACATTTGAATGTCCTTCCTGGGTCGCCTGCGGGAGCCGCCAGCCCTGTGGCTGTCATGGGTGACAGCGTGCTGGAGTGTCCGACACAGTGCCAGCAGTGTGCTGCATTGGCACGTCGGCAGGATGTGGGGTAAATTGGGTTCAAGTGGCTGCTGGGACATTTAAAACGACGGGTGTGGCTTAGTCATGCTCCTGCAGAGGGCGAGGGGACCAGGGTGCAGAAGGGAGACAGGCTAACCTCTTCCCCACCCCCAGGTGAGACCCTGCTGAGCCCGTTGGTGATGTGTGGGCCCCACGGCCTCAAGTTCCTGAAGCCCGTGGAGCTGCGCCTGCCACACTGTGCGTCCATGACTCCTGACGGTTGGTCTTTTGCTCTAAAATCATCCGACTCCTCGTCGGGTATGCTGTCTTCACTCTGTCCTTTGGGGGCTTTGGGGACTGTCATTGATTAACCCTGGGCAATGGGGCTCCCCTGCTGTTAGTGAGCCTCCCCCTATGTCCCGTGGGCCTGTGGGCCCAGCAGCTGTGGAAGCCCTTGGTGGCCCACACTGCCCTGAGCTCGGACGGTCTGGCCAGAGGTTGACTGTTTCCTGGTGTTCAACAGAATTATTTCTTGTCACATTTTTTAAGATGTGAGCCCTGGCCAGGTAGCTCAGTTGGTTCAAGTATTGTCCCAGTACGCCAGGGTTTCGATTTGATCCCCAGTCAGGGCACATACAAGAGACGGCCAATGAAATGAATGCATCAGTAAGTAGAACAACAAATCAATCTCTCTTTCTCTTTCTCTCTCCCCTCACTTAAAAAAATGAATCAATAAAATAATTTTAAGAGGCAATGGGAGCATTGGTACTGCCCTACATAACGGGCATTGTCACCTCCTCCTGAAGGGACCTGGTTCCTTCATGTACTTTCTGGTTTTGGTTACTGTTCAATTTTTCAGTCTACAAAGTACATACTTCAGAGCAACCTGAAAGTCAGAGACCATTGCGTTACACTTGGCCACGGTTTCAGTGTGCAGTTCTAAGTCACTTCTGTTAGCACACTGTTTAAATGGCTGTTGGTCTTACGATCACAGTTACAAGGCTTCCATTGTGTTTCCACGCTTCTCACTTCCTCGGGTGGCCGATGAGTTACTGGTTGGAGTTTTCCGTAGTTGCGGTACCGAGCACGTGCTTGAAGCTGGTGCGGGATCCTGGGAGAGACTGTGTGCTTCTGTGTGGGCAGTAGGCAGCAGAGCCCCCTAGTGGAGAGGATAGGGGGATGTTGTCATACTGCCCAAGACAAAACGTCACATGTTAAGTGTTTCACAGGTGCCCCATTTTCTGCAGTAAGTTAATAAATTGAATTTTAACCCGCTTGATGTAAAAGCTGTTTCCTCGGGCTCCCCGGAGAAACCGTTTGTAATGTTCATCAAATCACCAGCAATAAGACAGCATCGAAAGCGTCTGAGAATCAGGTTGTAGCACGAGCTCTGAACCAGATCAGGACACGGGTCCGAGAACAGCCGTCTCCCAGCTACTCATTTATAGGTGACTTTTTTCTAGGTGGTATGTGAAGCCTACGTGACTTCTCCACTTGTTATTCCAGTATTTTATGCCACCAAACATAAGCGATTTGACTGGATTAGCACAGGAAGGAGCATCCTCACCCAGGAGAGGTGCGCTCTGTGCTGTCCTGCTGCGTGACTGGGGCTCTGGGACTGCAGCTCTGCCTGAAGTCGGGGACAGGGCGATGGCCGCTGACTGAGCCCTGACAAGAATGCGAGTACTGGCAACAAACCTGAGCCTACAGATAGGGTTTTCCAGCTTACTTCCAGTTACCCGCCCTCATTTCCTCGGGGTGCTCTGCAGCGTGCGCGAGCCCCTGTACGTCTGTGACGTGGCGTCACTCGGCAGTCTGGCTGAGCTGCGCCAGCCATGCTCAGACCTTGCTTGGGTGGCCGGCAGCCTGCTGGAGGCAGGTTCTCACCCCCGGCACTGCCGACATCTGGCCAGATGACCCTCTGCTGTGGGGACGTCCTGTGCACTGTGGGGTGCTGAGCAGCCTCCCTGGCCCCTGGTTGAGAATGGGTGCTTCCAGCACCCCTCACCTTGGACACCCCAGACACAGCCGCCCGGCCTTCCTCGCGTCCATGACACCCCCGGGCTTCAGGCCCCCACGAGCTTGCCTACACTCGGCGCCCGGGCCTGCTCCGGACTCCCGGGCTTGCGCTCGTTGGCCTGTAGTTGAGTGTGAGAAGTTGTTCTCAGCCGAGCTGGGGATCGTAGAATCACGCCCAACCCTTGGGAAGTGTGTGGGCTCTGGCACACTGCACCCCAGGCGTGTGGTCCCTGCCTCTTCCCCACTGTTGGAGCATGTGCTGTTCCGAGTCCTGGGTTCCGGTGCGTGTGCACTGAGGCACAGGCTGAGAGGTTCGGAGTGTGTGCAGAGCACATCACATCGGCTGTGACGGCTCCAGGTTACGGCGGGGGACTCGGCATCTCCCTGCCTTGCTGGGTGCCCCACCACCTCGAGTGGTCATCTAGCGCTTAGGGTTTGGGTACAAGTGCAGTATGGTAAAGAAATGGAAGGGAATTGTATCCAAATGTCTGTCTGTTGGCCTGTGGTCGCAGCGCATTGTGGCAACTGGATGACAGGGGCTTCTTTTCTCTCGTAGGTGACCCCAAAACCTGGCAGAACAAGTGTCTTCCTGGAGATCCAAATTACCTCGTGGGAGCCAACTGTGTTTCCGTCCTGATCGACCACTTTTAATTCTGAAGATAGAGAACTTGATTGATAATGTGAACTGGGGTTAAACTTACTAAATCTAAATGGAACGCTCCCTGAAGTATCGCCCTGTCCTTGGACTGATGCCGCGGGGTAGGGCTGAGCCGCTGTTTGAACCGGGACAGCTGGCGAGCATGCTCCGGCCGTGCGCCGAAAGCAGTGGGTTGGCGAGACGGTCGGAGACGGCTGCTTCGCGCGATCGTGCTTCCTGTGGTCACTGCCCGCTCCCTTACGATCCGTTCCAGTACAGCCAGGGCGTGCGTTGGAGTTCTGTCCTTCCAGAGCACTGGCCCGGCCGTGGCCCGGCCTGGCGCACACGCTTCATCTTACTCTGCATGAGGTAATAGGCACACATTTAAGAGGCACCTGGACTCTGTAACCAGCGTAGTGGATCTAACAGAAATGTACAGCAAGGGGAGTCAGCTTCGGGGCGGGGGCGAGTGAAGACAGTTACCGATTGTACGTGGACACGGCTTCTTAGGGAAGGACACCAAAGCATGTGACTGGTCCCGTGGCCTCTCTGGGTCCATAAATTAACCATATCACCAGACCTACTAACCAGCAGGAATGCCTTACCCTCCTGTTTTTAACTCTTAGGTCGCCCTCTGCGTGTGACCCAGTTTCTCTGGCTTCGTGTGCACCCAGATACTGAATCATGAAACAGGTTGAGTCCGTTGTGCTTCGGGTGGTTTCACAGTTTGGAATCACCCGGAAGAAAATGATGGTGTGATTTGGGGATTTTTTTTTTTCCATTATTTTTGGCAAGGGGCAGTGGTGGTTTTGTTTCCTGGCTATGCATTTGACAGTTTTGATGTTCTAAGGATGCTTGTACATAATGCGTGCATACCACTTTTGTTCTTGGTTTGTAAATTAACTTTTATAAACTTGACCTTTTTTATACATAAACAGAACCAAGTTTCTTAAAGCCACCTTTGTATTCTCTCCTGTACCTCTTGAGCCTTGAACTTTGACCTCGGCAGCAATAAAGCCGCATTTTTACGACACAAGGTCATTTTTTTAAGAAAAAGAATGCACAGAGTTGTTACATTTTTAAGTGCTGCATTTAAAAGATACAGTTCCTCAGAATTCTCTAGTTTGATTAAATTCTTGCAGAATCCTCCTCCTGCAGTTTGTGATGGGTTGCTGTGCCCTAAAGTGTATTTTTTTACTAACAGACGATTTATACGGCACGTCAGCACGACTCCTGTTTGGTCACACACCCACACTGTCCGGCAGCGGGTGTGGCTGAATTTCCTCGGCGGGTGTGGAAAAGTCTCCGATTTCTAAATCCACAGAATAAACTTTTTAAAATAAAGTGCTGGTTTGGTCTGTTCGCCCACTATTTCTAGTTCCGTGCCGCTTTGTGAGCCTGCTCTTTACATGCTGCCCACGCGAGGCCTGGTGGGGGGCGTGGCGCGTCCCCGTGGCCGGTGCATCCTGCCGCGGGCAGCGCCGTTGCCATGGAGGGGAGCGTGTCCGCCACGGTGCCGGGAGTGCGCGCGTGTGGACGTGTGTGTCTGGGCCGGAGAGCCTGGTCGTGTCCAGCTTTGTGTAACGGGCTTTCCCTCCGGTCACTCCGTGTGGGGGAAGAGGGACTTCTGATGGCTGGAACTGCCATCACGTGGCCATATGTATTCACCGTCACCCCTGCTGAGCTCCAGCCCTGGTCCTTGCTTTCTGGGAGGGGGGTCCCTGCGAGTCAGGTCTACACTGAGTGAACCCTCCCCTCGGGAGCACGCCCCTCGAGTCATTACTAGAGGCTGGAGGGAGGGTGGAGTTCTCCGGTGGATCCCTGAGCATGACTGACCCGCGTATCAGTAGTCCTTCCCAATACAGAAGAGTCTATTGCAGGGTCGCTGTGGGAGCCCGCTCGGGGTCCGCTGTGGTGAGCGTTTGCCGGCGGGAACTGGAGATAGCGATGCTAGTCAGGCCGTCCTGGGAACAGGAGCGGCCCGTGCGGTCCGGAGCCAGCACTGCACTCCCTCGGTGTGAAAGGCCGTGCAGGGAGGCCGTGAGGACGGAGTTGCGGTTCTGGGCAGTGAAGTTCATTCCTTGATAGACGTGATTCCGGCGGGTATGCGTGGTGCACAGCGGCGGGAAGAAGGCCCTACCTGGACCTCGGGGCTGTTTCATCGTGTGCCCTCGGACAGGGCTCAGCCAAGCTAGCAGGCTGGTGGGTGCGGGCCTCCGTGGGCCTCCATGGGCCTCCCTGGGCCCGTGGGTGCGGGCCTTCGTGGGCCTCCCTGGGCCCGTGGGTGCAGGCCTTCGTGGGCCTCCGTGGGCCTCTATGGGCCCATGGGACGGTGTGGGACGGCCAAGTGCAGAAGCCACGCTCTGTGAAACTGTTCCTAGGGTTCTTCCCTCTCCAGGAATCCCCTCTCTGGTGAGCGTTCACTCTGACCGCCCCAGCTATGGAGGAGGCCCTGCCAGGTGGGTTGGCGGGCGTGGAACCACAGGGCGTCATGCGTGGCTTCCTCCTGTGGCCCTAACGGGGCCGTGAACGGCTCGGGGTGAGAGAGGAAGTGGACTTGAAGTGCCCGCCATGCACGACTCCCTGAGCAGTGTTTTCCTGCGGGGCTCAGGGCAGACAGGCACCTGTGCCGGCCGGAAGTCTGCCGTGTCTGTCTGTGGAGGGGCAGGCCCCAGGGCCCGTCACTGGGCATTCAGTGCAGCACCAACCTGGGCACCACCAGGAAGGGGTTTGATCGTTGTTATGCAGGTTCCTGTGAGGTGACATTAAGATTCAGACATCTGTGTCCTCGTCTGATCACAGGAGTCTTTTTATTTATTTATATTTTTTATTCCTCACCCAAGGATACTTTTTTTTTTTTTTTTATCCTCCCCGAGGACATTTTTTCCATTTTTTTGTTTAGGTAGAGTGGGAGGGAGAGAGAGAGAGAGAGAGAGAGAGAGAAACATCGATGTGAAAGGGACACATCGAGTGGCTGCCACCCGCACGACCAACTAGGGCCGGGGACAAACTGCAACCTGGTACGTGCCCTTAGCGGGAACCAAACCCGGGTCTCTCGGGACCGCAGGCCGATGCTCTAACCACTGAGCAAAACCGGCCAGGGCCCAAGGCTACTTTTCTGTTTATCATCAGATAGAGTGGGAGGTAAGAAGGGAGGAACCGCGATGTGATAGAGCCACGTCGACTGGTTGCCTCCCGCACGACCCGACCAGGGCTGCGGACGAACAGCAACCAAGGTGTGTGCCCTTGACCAGAATTGAACCTATGGCTTGTTGGTCCGCTGGCTGATTCTCTAACCACTGAGCCAGAGCGGATCACAGGAGTCTTTAAAAAAAAAAATAAGACCTTTTGCCGCCCTGGCCAGTTTGGCTCAGCGGTTAGAGCATCAACCTCCGGACCAGAGACCCAGGTTCGATTCCGGCCTAGGACACGTCCTTGGTTGCAGTATGTCCCCAGCCCTGGTTGGGGTCGTGCAGGTGGCAGCCAGTCGATGGGTCTCTCTCATATCGATGTTTCTCTCTCTCCCTCCCACTCTGAAGATAAATGCAAAAATGTCCTCGGGCGAAGATAAAATAAAAATAAAAACAGAACTTTTTCCAGCTGATGGGAAACGGGAACCATATCAGAAAGACTGCGCGTGTGGAAGAACCGAGGTACCGTGGTTGGTGAGGGATGAAGAGGCCACGTGGGAAGGAATGTGGCGGCCCCGGGCCCCGGGCTGAGAACCAGAAAGGAAAGGAATGTTCTGTCCTGCAGCCACACACAGCTGAAGCCTGCCAGCCCCTGAGTAAGCTCGGAAGTGGAGTCTTCCCTCACGTTGCCAGATGACACCCGGCCCGGCCAGCACTTTGGTTTCAGCCTGTGAGACCCTGAGCAGAGACCGCAGCTGAGCTAATGGGCCCGACCTATAACCTGTCGTAAGCTGCTAAATTTTCAATAATCTTCGACATCCGTAGAAAGCAAAGACATCATTTCTCCTTTTTTTTTTTTAAATCCTCACCCAAGGACATTTCTGCATTTATCTTTAGATAGAGCAGCAGGGAGAGAGAGAGAAACATCGATGTGAGAGAGACACATTGAATGGCTGCCACCCACACGACCCCAACCAGGGCCGAGGACAAACTGCAACCGAGGTACGTGCCCTTAGCGGGAACCGAACCCAGGACTCTCGTCCGCAGGCCGATGCTCTAACCGCTGAGCCAAACCGGCCAGGGCCATTTCTCCTTTTCTGAAAAAGGAAATGGGGAGCAAAGCTGGGGACTTGTCTGTAAACTTGACCTTTTTTTTTAATCCTCACCCAAAGATATTTTTAAAACATTTATCTTTAGACAGTGTGGGAGAGAGGGAGGAAGAGAGAGAAACATTGATGTGAGAGAGACACATTGAATGGCTGCCACCCACACGACCCCAACCAGGGCCAGAGACAAACTGCAACCGAGGTACGTGCCCTTAGCAGGAATTGAACCAGGACTCTCTGGTCCACGGGCCAACGCTCTAACCGCTGAGCCACACCGGCCAGGGCCTGACCCTTTTTTCTTAAAATACTTTTACCTCTGAATCTTCCCTGGACACTGGATGCGGTCGTTCCAAGTCCGCGCTGTTGGCGGTATCTACATTGTTTTTTTTCAGCACTTTATTTAGATTAGACCCGGTTAACTGAGAACCGGACTTCTCACCCCTCACCATCCCTGCAGTAAAAGTTTGGTGTGCGCTCTCTACACTGGAGCCCCGGGGGTTCCTTCGTCGTTCATGTTCTGTGCCTCCCTGTTTCTGACGCGCCCCATCCGGTCCACAGTCCCTGCCAGTCAGCTCGACTTTTTCTAGTTGACGTGGCACTTTCGGGGCCTGGATGCTGCTGGGACTGATTCAGACAGAGCCCTTTGGTAATTTACTTCCCTGTTTAGCTGACTCTTTGTAAATAGTATTACTGGAATATGATTAATAGACCAGAAAATCTGCCCATTCGGAACGCACGATTACATGTCTTTTACTATCTTCACGGAGTGGTACACCTCGCAGCACGGTGATGGGGGGTGTCTCGGGGTTACAGGAGCCAACCAAAAGGGGCCCCTGTGGCCGGAGCTGCAGTGGTGAGCAACATCATAAAGCAGTACACAACCCAAAACATAACATAAATAGCTGCCAGACCATATTTATATAAATAAGTGATTTCATACAGAAGTAAATAAGCAGAGGAGAAGCTATAAATCTAAGCAGAGAATTCCAGGTGGTTTACACAGATACTCTGCCCTGAGGGGGAGCTGCCCATGGTGAGGTTCTCCCAAAGGGCACAGCGAGAGAGAAGGGTGTGGAGTGACTACAGCCCGGGCGGTCAAGGTCAACATCAGCGGCGATAGTACGTGCCCTTGATCTGATGTGTCAGAATGGCTCTTGCCGTCCGAGGTCTTCCTCCGCCAAAACCATACCCCCCCCCCCCCACACACACACACACACAATCTGATCGTGAGAAAAATATCAAATCCAACAGAAGTTCTACAAATGACCTGACCAAGAATATTTAAAACCGGCAAAGTCACCCAACGCAAAGAATGAGATGCTGTCACATTAACAGGGACTGGGATGAGGATTCAATGCACTTTGGGAGACGGATTCCAGCCAGGACAGGTGAGGTGGGCATCACTGCCCGACAGGTAATGTGGTTGGTCATTGATCACACATCACTCTCCCTGCATGGGGCGGAGCCAGGGAGGATAGACAGACCCAACCTTGTCCCTTCTGGGGCGTGACAGTGGGGAAGAACTTCCCCTTAATGAGAATCTTGTCAAACCGAATCCTTTAGAAGAAGATTGAAAAATGAGTTAGACATTGTTTTTAAGAACACGACTTCGTTGAGAAGGGAGTGACTTGCTCCAGCATCTCTTAGCAAAGACAGGTTTTGCTCAAACCTGGTACGTTACTACCTAGGTGAAATTTAAGAAAAAAAAAGGATGTTTTTAGTAAGAAATGACATTTTATTTAATAACGACCGAAGGGAGATTGCCCGAAGAACAAAAAGCACCCTTTGAAGATTTAATTAATGTATAAGAATGTTGAAAGTATTAATAGCTCATCATTTACACAGCAGCGTGTTAAACTTCTGAGGAGAATCAGTTATAGGTGCCCTGGGGGGTTATTAACAAGAATGCATGTTGGAACATTTATAAAGCACACTTATCAGAGTGTTTTCTGAATATTTGGCTCCCTTAAACATGTCTTTGAACATCCCGTTAGATCAGTCGTGCAAAAGTGTCCTTCTTTCTTCCTTTCCTCCAAATGGATTTTTCCGGAAAATTGGGTGGTTCTGGAATGTTCTGATCTTGTATCCATCCCGAAGACATTTGCACGTGTGGCTGTATCAGTTTGAACAGTCATCCTTAAAGAGTACAGGGAGGCCCTGGCCAGGTAGCTCAGTCGGTTAGAGTGTCATCTGCATACACCGAGGCTGAGGGTTCGATCCCCAGTCAGGGCACATACAAGAATCACCCAATCGACGCATAAGTAAGTGGAACAACAAATCAATGTTTCTCTCTTAAAAAAAAAAAAAAGTAAATTTTTAAAAAAGGATATAGAGAGGACCCTTTGATCTCCTAAGGACCCTTGGTCTGTCCCTTCTCCATGAACTATAATTCAATGGAGTACTTTTTGTTTTAAAACACAAAAGCTTGCCCTGGCCTGTTTGGCTCAGCGGTTAGAGCGTCGGCCTGCGGTCTGGAGAGACCCGGGTTCGGTTCCCGCTAAGGGCATGTACCTCGGTTGCAGTTTGTCCCCGGCCCTGGTTGGTCGTGCGGGTGGCAGCCACTCGATGTGTCCCTTCACGTCGATGTTTCTCTCTCTCTGTTCCTCTCTCTCCCTCCCACTCTACCTGAACAAAAAATGGAAAAATGTCCTCGGGTGAGGATAAAAACAAACAAACAAAAAAAAACACAAAAGCTTTGTCTTTTGCTTAGGCCCAGGTAGAAGGGGCATTCGAATTTGAGGTCACTGGGATACCACGAACTAAGTTCTGTGCAGTAAGTTATTCCACTGCCCCAAACACTCACTCACCAGAGAGGAGCCTACTCCTAACTAAATTAACGACAGCAATTTCCTCCACTGAACTGAGGAAGTCATTTCCTCCAGGGCACCCTAGTGGCCTGGATGAGCTATTACAGTTTCCAGTCCCACCTGCCTGAGAGGACACCGCCGATTGGAAAGCTGGCTGGCCCCACAGCCTGGATATGGAAACTCCCTGGTCTGCCGTGTCCCCACCAGGGCTGAGATGTGGGCCCAACTGGGAAGGCCCCGTGAAAGGGGTCAAGGAGAAAAGCAGGAGACTTGGCAATGGAGTTGGTCATCCTGGCGGCCAGGGCCAAGGTCAGCCCACACAGCACTGCCGTGCCAAGACGATGATGCAAGATGGACAGGCCCAGGCCAGGGAGCCTGCCCGGGGATGTGGGCGGTTAGACCCACCCCACTCCCCTGCCCCCACGATGGGGCGTCCTTGTGCAGGTCACAACCAGCCCCGGTTGCCTCCTGCTAGTTCCATTTCTTCTCCCTGAGACACGACAGAGGGACTTGGGAAGGGTGACGGTGTGGAATCTGGATGAAGGACATTTGGGACATGCTCCAGCCCTCAAGGTTGCAACACACGGGGCAGTTCTCTTAATTTCCTGGGACTTGATTCCCATCAGCAAAAGGAGAATAAGAACGAATCCATTTCTGTGGTTGATTTGCTGCTTTTCAGAACTCGCACAGCAACTTCTCTTACATTAGGTCCCAAGAAACAGATTGGAAAGTGCAGACTGCCCCCGAGGAAGCAGGGGTCGGGGGCAGAGTCTTGCCAGCTTCTCCTTCTTCCTGGTCCTAAGGCAGCTGTTTGAAGCTGAACATGGATCCCAGGTTCCTCCGAAGGGACGCAGCATGACACTCTGGGGACCCGTGGCTCTGAGACTCCCTGAGGCCTTCACGGTTCAGCTCTACCTCCCCCAGGCCCCACCTCCTAGGGGCATTGAACTCCTTTTGGTCATTTTGTGTTTGATGGGCCGGGTTATAATGCCACCCATTATGAGGTCACAAGCAGTGACGTGGAGAAAGAAGCTGACGAAGACGGCGCTGTGTAACACTGACACAGTTACTGTCCACCTTTCCATTCATCTCAGTAAAGCCCCACAGCCACCCATGGGTCACCCCACTGTCCCCTGGAGGCCCCGGGTGGCCTGCCCCTGGTTCCGTAGCTGGGAGGAAGACTTGCTGGTTGAGAAAGGTGCTTTGAGTCCCAGCCTGTGTAGCACAGCTGCCTGTTTTCACTAACGGGCTGTAGATTGAGTGTGGAGCCGTCAAGATGCTGAAGAACCCTGGGCGGCAGGCGGAGTGGATTGGCATCTCAGGCCGCAGGGGCTGTGGGAAGGGGGGGGAGCGGAATGAGGTGTTCACGGCCTTGGTCTCCTCTCATCACGGAAGGATTTGCTGGCCAGGCACCCAGCAGCACATCCCTCGTTATCCTGTGACGTCAGACACAACGCTGAGTTGCCTACAAACTTCCTCTCAAAACCTGTGCAACGGGAGAGCGTGGATGAACTCGGACAAGCCAAGAATGGAAGTTTTCATCAGAAATTGTAAATAAACACGCTTTTGCCTGGGGAGAGAATTTCAAAACCTTTTTATGGCCGGGCCAGTGTGGCAGCTCAGCGGATGGAGCGTCATCCCATGGACTGAGAGGTCCCGGTTCAATTCCCGGTCAGGGCACGTGCCCGGGTTTCGGGCTGGATCCCCAGTGGGCACCGTGCAGGAGGCGGCCAATTGATGTTTCTCACTTTGATGTTTCTCTCCCTCTCCCTGGCCCTCTCTGAAAAATCAATAAAAACATTTTAAAAAGTGTTAAACGTTTAATGGTAAGGTAAAACATACAGGAAGTCCGTGCTGTTGGAAGTACTCAAGATCAACTACACCATTGGATCCTCCCCAGGAACGACCGAGGCAGGTGGTAGGAAGTGGTGGAGCTGGGTTTGGAACTAGGGCAGCTGGACACCTGCCTGCTAGACCTCAGAGAGGACCCGAAGGCGGCCAAGCTCCCATAGGTAATGAAATGGGTCATTCTCAGCAGGAATGGCCCACTAATGTGCAGAAGCTAAAACAGCCCGTGTTTTGCTGGAGCAGAGCGCTAGGGAACATGCTGGAGAGATCAGAGGAGATGGATTTGTGGGACGGCCCAGGCGACCATTGACTTGCATGGAAATGACCAACATTTGGCCCTAAGAACGATGTCTCCAAAATGTGTTCTTGCTGTGAAAAGTACAGATGAGCCCTGGTTGGTTTGGCTCAGCAGTTAAAGCATCGACCTGTGGACCAGAGAGTCCTGGGTTCGGTTCCCGCTAGGGGCACGTACCAAAAAAATAATAAAATAAAATAAAAAAGTGCAGACGATCTCATAATTGATACTGAGGACCAGCGAAGCTTAATGTTTATTTTTTCCAGAGCCCTCCCATTCACCCGTGAGCTGAAAGTTTTCCTTTGGTTCCTTACTTTTATTTTTTTACTTTACTTTTGGTGCCCTGGTGGGAACCAAACCCACAACCCTTTGGTGCACAGGATGATGCTCTAACCAAATGAGCCACACCAGCCAGGGCTTGTTCCTTACTTTAAAAAATGCTATTCAAGGACTTGCGGTTGAAGGTGACTCTCATCCTTCAAAAGCAAATGATAAATTTTACTCCATTATGTTCTGTTCAGTTGATGGATGAGAATTATCAACTCTCGCGTGGCTTCGCTCAAAATTTTGATACGTTTTTCCCCAAAGGCAAAACATTTTTTTTCATGTATGATGAGGTTTGAGTCCGTGTGTGCCAATGTGGACAACTGCTTAGTCTAATGAAATCGTGACGATACATGTTTCCAATAACCCGATTTTCATAGTAGTGCTAGTTGAATGAATTTAAGTGGAACTTACTTCTTGGCCTCATTGCCTCCCTGAGCAATTATTACTTCTCGGGGGTGTCTCACAAAATTCTCATCAGTATCTCAGAAGTATTAACAATTTCAATTCTAGCCTGGCCAGTGTTGCTCAGCGGTTGAGCATTGACCCATGCACCAAGAGGTCGCCGGTTCAATTCCCGGTCAGGGCACATGCCTAGGTTGTGGGCCCGGTCCCCACGTGCAGGAGGTGGCCAGTCGATGTTCTCATCGATGTTTCTCTCTTTCCCTCTCCCTTTCTCTCTCTCTAAAAGCAATGAAGAAAAACTTTTTTAAAAAATGCACAAAAAATTGGTAGCTATTATTTAAAAAAAAATTCAATTCTAACACAGAGTTTAGGATATAGGATGCAGTTCAATAAATAATCGTGGAAGATCACTATATGCTAAGGGCTCTGTCAGGTGTATTACAGGATTCCAAGCACAGATGAAACTGCATTTCTGTCTGTAAGGAACTCGTTATTAACTGAATATTGTTGCCCAGCACTTATAACATGCCTTAATAGTTGCAAAATGCTTTACATATTCACAATCTAATTTGTTTATTTATTTTTATATGTTTATTGGTTTTAGAGACGGGCAGAGAGAGAGAAACATTGATCGGTTGTCTTCCATACATGTCCTGACTAAGAATTGAACTCACAACTCCTCAGTGCATGGAATGATGCTCCAGCTGACTGAGCCACAGTGGCCAGGGCTGCAATCTAATTTAAATGTCACCACAGCCCGGCTGGTGTGGCTCAGTGGTTGGAGCGTTGGCCTGCGGACCAGAGAGTCCGGGTTCAGTTCCCACTAAGGGCACGTACCAAAAAATAAATAAATAAATAAAATAAAAGAAATGTCAACACAGCCCGGCTGGTGTGGCTCAGTGGTTGAGTGTTGATCCATGTACCAAGAGGTCGCTGGTTTGATTCCAGGTCAGGGCACATGCCCAGATTGTGGGCCAAATCCCCAGTAGGGATCATACAGGAGATGGCCAATCGATGTTCTCTCTCACTGATGTTTCTGTTTCTCTCTCCCTCTCCCTTCCTTGCTCTCTAAAATCAATAAAGAAAAAAATATATAAAAATAAAAAATAAAAAATAAATGTCACCACAGAGCGTATGAAGTGTTATAAGTACTAAGGCTTGTCAAAATTAGGTCTCTTCCCTTTCTGCATGAAATTGTCCTTTAATTCTTTTAAGTGGTGAATACCTTGGATATTGACATCTTAATATTAAGCCTCCCTGTAAATGAATACAGTGTCTTTCCACTTACTGAGGTTTGTTTTTTTTTATTATTTTTTTTATCCTCACCCGAGGACATTTTTCCATTTTTTGTTCAGGTAGAGCGGGAGGGAGAGAGAGGAAGAGAGAGAGAGAAACATCAACGTGAAAGGAACACATCGAGTGGCTGCCACCCGCACGACCAACCAGGGCCGAGGACAAACTGCAACCGAGGTACATGCCCTTAGCGGGAACCGAACCCGGGTCTCTCAGGACCGCAGGCCGACGCTCTGACCGCTGAGCCAAACCGGCCAGGGCTTACTGAGGTTTTTAAAAAATTTCTTTCAGCAATGTTTTGTGATTTCCAATGTACCAGTCTCCACCTCTCCCCCCCCCCCGCCGCCTCTTTTGGTTAAATTTATTCCCAGGTGGCAACAAGATACACATTTTATAACCCAAGGAACAAAGAGAAGTCCATGTTTCCACACGTGTGATATTCTCTGTCAACGCTGGTGCTGCTTCCAAACCTCCATTTACCATCATCTGAACAGACGTGTCCCAGAACCAGAGGTGATGACCACAGGACACGGGGAAGAAGTTCAAGCCACCGAGTCTCAGTCCTGTACCTAAGAGTGGCATGGCTGGGTCCTGTGATGATTCTGTGTTGAGTTCTGAGGAACAGCCAAGCTATTTTCCATCTGCACCATTTTACACTCCCACTAGCAATGAACAGGGGTCCAATTTCTCGACAACTTTGCCATCACTTGTCATTTGCAGGGTTTTTAAAAATATATATTTTTGCCCTGGCTGGTTTGACTCAGCAGTTAGAGGGTTGGCCTGTGAACCAATGAGTCATGGGTTCGATTCCGGCCAAGGGCACGTACCTCAGTTACGGTTCATCCACGGCCCTGGTTGGGGTTGTGAGGGAGGCAGCCAGTCGATGTGTCCCTCTCACATTGATGTTTCTCTTCCTCTCTCTCTCTCCCCCCCTCCCTCCCACTCTATCTGAAGATGAATAGAAGAATATACTCAGGTGAGGATTAAAAAATTATATATATATAATAATATGTACATATACTATACATATATACATATACATATATATATATATATACATATATATATATATATTCTTCACCTGAGGACATTTTTTGCATTTATCTTCAGATAGAGGCGGGGTGGGGAGAGGGAAACACATAGATGTGAGAGGGACACATCGACTGGTTGCCACCCACACAACCCTGACCAGGGCCGGGGACAAACTGCAACCAAGGTATATGCCCTTAGCATGAACCAAACCTGGGACTCTCTGGTCTGCAGGCCAACACTCTGACCTGCTGAGCCAAACCATCCAGGGCTAAAAATATATTTTTATTGATTTTTTTTAGAAAGGGGAGAAGAGGGAGAGAAACATCAATGGACAGACTCCCGAACGCCCCCTAGTGGAGGTGGAGCCCACAACCCAGGCATGTGCCCTGACCAGGAATTGACCTGGTGACCTCTTGGTGCACAGGACAATGCTCTATCCACTGAGTCACACCAGCATGGCTTGCGGGTTTTTAAGTATCTGATTATAGTTATCTTAGTGGATGTCAAGTGGTATTTGATTGTATATTTTTCTTATTGTGGTAAAATATACATAAGATAGAAATGACCACTGGAACCGTATTTCAGTATGTAATTGTGTGACATTAAATTCATTCACGTTGTTGTACAGTCATCATCATCAGCCCTGGCCGGTTCAGCTCAGTGGTTGAAGTGTCAGCCTGCGGACCAGAGAGTCCTGGGTTCGGTTCCTGCTAGGGGCACGTACCAAAAAATATATATATATATATATCATGATCCTCCACACAACTCTTTCATCCTCCCCAAATGAAACTGTCCCCATCAACCACCAATGCCCCATCCCCTTCCTCCAGCCCCTGGCAACCACCACTGTACTCTATGAACGGGACTGCGGTAGACGCCTCATGTAAGTGGACTCAGGCAGGGTCTGCCCTTTGTGACTGGCTTATCTTAGCATACGGTGTCAGAATTTCCTTGCTGTTTAAGACACCACATTTTCCCCTGGCTGGTTTGGCTCAGCGGTTGGAGCGTCACCCTGTGGACCAGAGAATCCCGGGTTCGGTTCCTGTTAAGGGCACGTACCAAAAAAAAAAGACACCACATTTTGTTTATCCATTCATCTCTGATGGACACGCTACTTCCACCTCCTGGCTATTGTGAATTGTGCAGCTAGAAACATGGGTGTAGAGCTCTCTCTGAGTCCCTGCTTTCAGTCCTTCAGGGCACACACTCAGAAGAGGAATTGCTGGATCCTAAGGATCATATGAGAATTTTACGGGGTTTTGAGACACCTTCACATTGTTTTCCATAGTGGCTAAAAGAGTGCCTGGTTCTCAGAGAGCTTTTTGTGAGCTTTTGTTGGAAGCTGAGTAAATGAATGAATGAATGAGTGAGGTGAGATAATGAGAATGGAACTTCCTGGCAGGCCCCGATCTTGCTCTGGCATTATTCCAAGTCCTAAGGCGGCCCTGTGAATTTCTAGAGAATGTCTCCAGGAAATCTGAATTTGTACTCCAGCGCTCTAAATGACCTGGGGGGTGGGGCTGGGTTAATCATGTTATAGATAAGAACGGGAGGAGAAAGCAGCTCTGGCCTCGGGCCAGCATTCTGAGGTCAGCCACTTTATCTGTGGAATTCCCCACCCCCTCCCTGTTCATCCCTTGGCCACCCCATCCAATTGGAAAATAAATCCCATCCCTGCTAAGGTGTTGGCTGATAAAGGCTTGAGCTATTGCCCCTTCCAGAGGAATTTGCATTTTAATAGAGGCTCGGCAAGCCCCAAAGGAATCGGTATCTGCAAAGGCGAAATTTCCAGCACGGGGAGGCTGTGCGGTGTGTCCACCATATCCCCACAGTACTATGAACTTTGCCATTTTATGCTTCATCCCTTCAGGCTTCCTCACACTCCTGGGTGTCTTAACATGTCAACACAGCTTTTTCCCACACTGGGCCTCTTCAAGTTGTCACCCCCACGGGGCCACATGAAGAACTATGACAATTGAAACTTGCAAGCTGTCTTGGTATTCCGAGGAAGCCGATAAGCAGGTATTTACAACCTTATCCAGGCAAAAGGGAGTGGAGATGATTTAATAGGTCCTTAAATTCGTTTTGTGCAATTTGTTTTACGCCCAAACTTTTGACTTGGATCCAAAGCCCTGCAAAGGGAAGGTGGGTAAGGGCATCCGTAGCGCACTAGGGTTGATTTAGATTCAGTCCTTTAGGGCTGGTTCCCAGGGAAATTCTGGAACGGCAGCAAAGCGACATCTGGATCTCGGAATTGCGCATTGGAGAGGCTCCCAGGCGCCACACCTGGGCCAGAGCGCTTGGAATGCGCCTCACCTGCGCTCCCCGCCCGCCCGGCGGGCTCCCCGTTCCCTGCCCCCACCGCCCAAGGCGCGCGCCCACCCCGGGCCGGCCTCAGGCTGGGCCCGCGGGCCGGCTCCCAGGCTCCTCCAGCGCCGCCAGCCGGGGAGGCGCCCGCCCTCGCCCGTGACGCGCCTGCGGTGCCCACTCCCAGCCTCGGACCCGCCGCCGCCGCTGCACCTGCGCCGCCCGCTCGCAGCCCGCTCGGGTCCGGCCCAGCGCACGGCGGCGGGGCTCGCGCCCGGGACGGCGGGGCTCGCGCCCGCGCTCGGGCCGGGGAGCGCGCGGGGCGGGCGGGAGAGGGCGCAGCGCGGCGCGGCGGGCGGGCGGCCCTGCGGAGCGGCGGCGGCGGCGGCGGCATGGACACGGGTGCCGGCTGGGGCAGTGGGCGCGCGGCTCCCCGCCCGGCCCGGCCGGCTCCCCGCGCGCGGCCGCCGCAGCCCCCGCGGCCCGCAGCGAGCCCGTCCCCACGCCCGGCGCAACTTGCCTGCGACCCCGTGTGAGGAGAGGCGGCGCCGGGCGCGGGCGCGGGCGCGGGAGCGGCGAGGTGTGCGGGCGCCGGCGCGATGCCTCCGGCCGCTCCCCGCGCGCCGCCCCGCAGCCTGTCCCGCCTGCGCCAGTGCCCGGGCCGCTCCCGCGTGGTGCTGGCGCTCGGGGCCACGCAGATGGCGCTCGGCTGCCTCATCGTGGCCGTGAGCTTCGCCGCGCTGGCGCTCACCACCTCGGCCCGCGTGCGCCACTCCTGCCCCTTCTGGGCCGGCTTCTCGGTGAGTGTCCGCGCCGCGCGGGTGCGTCCACAACTCGGGCTCCGAACTCCGGGGACCCCGCGCCGCCGTCGCAGCGTCCCTTCCCTTCTCTGTCGCTGAGCCCGCAGTCACTTTTCGTGGAGGGACCAGCCAGGCGCCCGCCTCCGCCCGGTGCGGGTGACAGCGGACGCGCGTCGGCCGGCTGGACCCTCGGGGACACTGCGCTCCGGGCGCCGGGGACCCGCCCCGCCCGCCTGCTGCGCGGCCGTGACCCGGGCGGGGAGCGGGGGTTTGAACCGGGTCCGCGCCAGCATCTCGCTCACCCGGGCTCAGGGCGCGGGGACCCGCCGGCCGCCCTGCGGCCGCTCAGCGACTTGGCGGCGGGGACTTTGCGTTTCCCGCGTCCACCGGGACTGCGCAGGCGGCCCTCAGCCGGCGTCGGGGGCAGGTTGTCTGAGGTCGCGAGAGGGACCGATTTGGGGCTGTTGACCCCACATCGGAGAAGTCTGTGGCTAACCAACCTCCAGGTTTGTAGAAAGCCGCCGGGAAATGTCGGTGAAGCGATTGTCACCAGGAGTTCATTGTTGCGCCATTTATAGCCTTTTGATGAAAGTTGCCGCCCCCGCCTCCAATATTTAAAAAGAGTGGACCCAAGGAAACAGGACGCATGGAAATAGGATTAAGTACCTCCGATTAGTCGGGGTTCCCCAGAGAACACGTGCACAGGTATTTAAACACAGGGTAGATGCTTATAAAGAGGCGCATCTCCTGAGAACTCAGGACATCTGTGACCAGGTTTGGTTTGGGGCTCCTCGGTCGCCTCAGTGTGTTTTGATTCCACCCGGGAAATCCCAAAGCAAGCCTTGGTGATGAATGTTCGGTGTTTGTTCTTGAGTTTGGGATTTTAAAAAATTCTGCCCAGCCTCGTTGGCTGCTGTTTGTCTTTGGCGATGGCCTTTGTTCTGTTATTCCATCGCTTGGCTTTTCAAACGACATCTGCGACACCCTGATCGATTCAGAATTCAGGAGTGGCCGCTCATCCGAATGGGGGCGTCAATTTTCAAGGCTTATTTCAGACCAGGGGCCAGTCTTGGAGGGGCTGCTGAGGAAAATCAGAAGGAGCAGCCAGGACTGTGAGTGTTGGAATCCGAGACGAGGCTGGAGGCAGGAGTCCGGGAGCCATGATTCAGATGGACCACTATATATAGTCTTCACACACATCTGTTGCTCATTTTTAGCATTATTTAATAGGCGTTTGCATGTCGTCTGCCTAGTGGGCACTGAGGTTTAGGTGTGCTAGAACCAGCCTACAGGTGGCAGGCTGGTAACTTTACTTTGACTTCTTGGCTCCTCTCTGAGCATCCTCTTTCCCCATTAAGCCTTAGCCATGACTTGGGTACTCCCAAAGGGCCTACGATAGAGCTGCCTTTTAATAATACACCTAAAAGGGAACACATTAATGGGACACCGTGGAAAAGCTGTTTTTGTGAAAAATGTACATTTGCTCCATTTTATTCTAAAGAGTTAAATAAATACATGAAACGGTGATTCAATTTGCATTTCCAATGTTATTACGCCCAATGACTATTTGTTGAAATTAGTTCTAAGTTGCCATGATTCAGAGTAATTCCACTAATGTCTGCTCTGTGGGTGCGGATGTTCCTCTGGGCTTTGGGGAACCACCGTGAAGACTGCACACTCTGTTTACACCTTTGGGGATCGGGCCACAACCTAGGAATGTGCCCTGACCAGGAATCGAACCGGTGACCTCCTGGTGCCTAGGTGGATGCTCAACCACTGAGCCACACCACCCAGGCTACCCTTTAGAGATTTTAAAGTAACTTCTACCCTCAGGCCACCCCCTACTGTTCTATCCTTACACCCACTTCCTCATGGGCTTGTGTTTTTCTGTTTTTAAACTTAATTTGCCACAATTACCTTCAAAATCCTTTCAAAACAGTATATACCATTGTCCCCACCTGTTGCCTCTGACCTTTGCAGAAATGGCAGCTGGTAGTAGTTGGGACAAGTTTTCATGTTAGCCGGTGGCCCTGAGTGCTAACACCGGCAGCCTCTGTCCCCTGAGACCCGGGCACCACCTTGCAAGGTCATGTTTCATTTAAGGATGGTGAGCAGGGTGGCTGGCTTCGTAACAAAATCTATCTGCGGGGTTCGGAGCCCCGCTCTGGCTCCTTCGCATCTTCCGAAGTGAGATGTGGCCTGTTGCGCGATCTCTAGGTTCTAGGCCTTCTCTGTGGTTCACGCACGGTGAAGAGCCATGGTGAAACGACTCTGCTCTATTGAAGGGAAAACCCTGCCTAAGTGCTTACTAGTCAGCACACGCTGTGTCCCAGACGTGAAGCAGACCCTTCGGTGGTGTAGCAGCCTGTTTCCTGCGTGGCCCCTGGGGCACACACTCTTGGGGAGTTCCCTCCCTGGAATTTGGACTCAGGGCCTCTGAGTAGAATGGAGGAGACTTGGGGTTGTCTCGGGGCTGGGCTGAGCCCGCCGAAGTCTCAGCAGCTTCTGCCTACGCTGAGGTGAGAGGGATTAAGTAGCTCCTATTAGTTGGGGTTCTCCAGAAAAACACCCCGTGGAATACACACACACACACACACACCAGGAGAGGTCACAGAGGAATTGGCTCACGTGGCGTGGCAGCCGGGAAGTCCCACCCTCTGCCTGCAAGCTGGAGCCCTGACCTCGTGGGGCAGGAGAGGACGATGTCTCATCTCGGTCAGAGGGGGTAGTTCTCAGGGCTGGATGGTACCTGCCCATGTGGGTGAAATGATCTTCTTGACTCAGTCCGCTGATACAAATGCTCATCTTTTCCAGGGGGGGTCATCCCCGACACACCCAGAAATGATGTTTTGCCATCTCCCCGGGCCTCCCTTAGCCCAGTCGCATGGACACAGGAAATTCATCCCACCCTTGCCCCGGGTCCCTCAGCTAAGAGGTGGCCAGTGGCAGGTTTGAATGTAGAGGCTCTGACTTCAGAGACCACAGCCCGCTGGTCAACTTACTGCCCCTGAGGCAGGTGGGCGGGATTGGATGGAGCTGAGGAAGATGAAGGATGGGGGAACCTTGGCCAGGTTGGAGCTGGGTGAGGGGGTGCCAGGTCTGGCCACAGCCAGCTGCTGTCTCTGCATTGGAGGACCACCTGCTAATGGGGTCCCTGCCACCCAGGGAGGAGGGGATCGCCACCTCGTGGAGGAAGGCTTGACCCCTTTTGAGAGGGGATGATTGTGGGAACAGGTCAAAAGACTAACAGAGCTGGGTGGATGCAGTCTTGAGTGGTTATCTTTGAAAAGAGGAGCTTCATTCATTTTCTTTGAAAAATTTTGTAACACCCAGGGCATCAGAGACAAGCAAGCACATTGTAGATTTTCCATGTTGCCAGTTACATCTTTTGATAAAGACGTAGTCAGTGGGTGTGTGTGTGTATTTTGTTTATGCTCCAGAAGCAATATGTGCTTGTGGCAATAACGAAAAACAAAGAAGTGTACACACACACACGCGCGCGTGTACACACACGGACACAGTGACTTCTTCTATCCAAAGTCTCTACCCATAGGTAACCTGTATTACTAGAGTTGTTTCATGTGATCCACACTTTCCTTTATAGTGAAAAAAAAAATAGAATTTATGTATATGTGGAATATATTTCTTTTTTTTTTTTTATCTTCACCTGAGGACATTTTTCTATTTTTTGTTCAGATAGAGCGGGAAGGAGAGAGAGGAAGAGAGAGAGAGAGAAACATGGATGTAAAAGGGACACGTCAAGTGGCTGCCACCCGCACGACCCAACCAGGGCCGGGGACAAACCGCAACCGAGGCACATGCCCCTAGTGGGAACCGAACCCGGGTCTCTCCGGACCACAGACTGACGCTCTAACCGCTGAGCCAAACCGGCCAGGGCTGGAATATGTTTCTTTAAAACATTTACAAGGACGATTATACCACACACCTTACCCTGGGACTTCACTTTTATTTAGAATTTAATACATAGTCCCAGCCATAACCCACTATTATTATTATCCCCATTATCTTTAATGACGATGTAAGAATCCACAGTATGAATTATTATAATTTATTCATTTATTCTCCTCCTGGGAATATATTCTGGTTGTACGAGTTGTGTGTTTCTACAAACAGGGCTGTTGATGCAGCCTCGGGCGCGCGCTCTTGTTTTCTGAGCACAGACCCCCAAGTGCAGTTGCTCGTCAAGGGGATTCGCATTTAGGATTTTGTCAGATTTCTGCCCTAATTCCACGCAAGATTGTGGTCACTCATCCGCACTATCCGAGGGTCCTTTTACACTCTCCTACCAGCAAAGATGTTAGCGGTCCTCAGCATTTTTATTTTTCTGATGGATGAAAACAGTTTCATTGATCTGAATTTTCATGGTTACGTCTCATCTATGTTGCCAATATTTTCTTGGAGTTTTTTCATTTCTCAACTGGCTTCATTTTTGGCATCTTTTGCCATATAGAAAATTTTAGAACGTCTTCTGTACTCAGATCTGTTGGTTTTCTGTTTGTTTTTTTAAAAATATGTTTTTATTGCCCTGGCCTGTTTGGCTCAGCGGTTAGAACATCGGCCTGCGGTCCAGAGAGACCCGGGTTTGGTTCCCGCTAAGGGCACGTATCTCGGTTGCAGTTTGTCCCTGGCGCTGGGTGGGTCGTGCGGGTGGCAATCCCTCAATGTGTCCCTTTCACATCGATGTTTCTCTCTCTCTCTCTCTCCCTCCCTCCCTCCCACTCTATCTGACCAGAATATAGAAAAATGTCCTTGAGTGAGGATTAAAAAATATATATATGTTTTTATTGCCTGACTGGTGTGGCTCAGTGGTTGAGCATCGACCCATACACCAAGAGGCCACTGGTTCGATTCCCGGTCAGAGTACATGCCCAGGTTGTGGGCCAAATGCCCAGTGGAGGGCATGCAGGAGGCAGCCAGTCGATGTTCTCTCTCACCAATGTTTCTATCTCTCTCTCCCTCTCCCTTCCTCTCTCTCTAAAATCAATAAAGAAAAAAATTTTTTTTAAATGTTTATATTGATTTTTTAGAGGGAGAGGAAAGGAGAGAGATAGAAACATCAATGTGAGAGGGAAACATCAATTATTTGTCTCCTGCACGCCCCCTACTGGGGATTGAGCCTGAAACCCGGGCATGTGCCCTGACGGGGAATCAAACCAGGACCTCTCAGTCCATGGGACTCTCAATCCACTGAGCCACACTGGCCGGGCTGGTAGTTTTCTCTTTTATACACGTTAGTTAAGAGGGTTGTCATTACAGCGGGGTCATATAAATATTATTTTACATTGACTTCCAGTGTTTTCATTTCGTTTTTTAGATTCAAATGTTAATTCATTCAGAATTTACTTTGCACATGGCTTGGGAGAGAAGGCCAGAATGTACGATGGGTTCTGTTTTCTGATCCAAGTTGACATGCTCCTGATTCTTTGTGTGCCGAGGAACTTTGGGTTGGATCCTGCACAGTCCGAATATTCTGTTTTGAGGCTCTGGGTGTTAATTAAATCCCATGGGAAACGTAGCTACTTTGGTTGTAGCAGGTTGTACATCTTCTTGGGTTCAGACCACGTCTGACCAGCCTTTCGTGGGTGGGGGTCTAATGTCAGTTCGGGCTTTACTGCCATACCTGTCCTGAAAGAGTGTGATCCAGTGGCCAGCCTGGCTTTTGGGTGGTGATCTATCCTGTAGAAAAGTGATTTCCAACTGGTGTGCCACAACCATTTTTTTTTCTTTATTGATTTTTGAGAGAGAGGGAGAGCGAGATAGAAACATCGATGAGAGAGAACATTGATTGGCTACCTCCTGCACGCCCCCACTGGGGATTGGGCCCACAACCTGCCCTGTCCAGGAATCGAACCCACAACCTCGTGAGCCACACCGGCCGGGCTTCACAACAATTTTTTTTTTTTTTTATCCTCACTCGAGGACATTTTTTGTTCAGGTAGAATGGGAGGGAGAGAGAGGAAGAGAGAGAGAGAGAGAGAAACATCGACGTGAAAGGGACACATCGAGTGGCTGCCACCCGCACGACCAACCAGGGCCGGGGACAAACTGCAACCGAGGTATGTGCCCTTAGCGGGAACCGAACCCGGGTCTCTGTGGACCGCAGGCCGACGCTCTACTGCTGAGCCAAACCAGCCAGGGCCACAACAATTTTTAAAACATGCAGTAGCTGACTATATTTAGTCAGGGACACCGACCTCTTTTCCCTTAGATCGTCAAATAAAAATATGACACCAACCAGCGTTGACCGGTTTGGCTCAGAGATTAGATCATCAGTGTGTGGACTGAAGGGTCTCAGGTTTGATTCCTGGTCAAGGGCATATATGTACCTAGGTTGCAGGTTCGACCCCCGGCCGAGTGCGGGAGGCAACCAATTGATGTGTCTCTCTCACATTGATGTTTCTCTCTCTCTCCCCCTCCCTTCCTCTCTATCTAAAAACAATGGAAAAGTATCCTCCAGTGCGGATTAACAACAACAACAAAAATGACAACAACCAACACAACCATAGCTGATTGGTGTGAATGAATCAAAATTATACCTATTTTTTTTTGTCACATCAGCAAAAAATGTACTTTTTGGCGTGCCGCAGAATTGCAATAACTAGTTGATGTGCCGTGAGATGGGAAAGGCTGGAAATCACTGCTGTGGAACATTTTTATATTCTGTTGGGATCGAGTCTGGTGTGCGCACTTCAGGGACGAGCTCATAAAGAGATTTCCGGGGGGTGTTTTCCTCCCTACCTTGCTCCCCGAGATCTTCCTGGTGTCGTCTGCTTCCTGTGGCTGCCTGCATCCAGTCCTCCAAGGATGCTGGGGCGGCGCACTAACTGTGCCTTTATTTTCGTAGGGGCCACGCAAGGGGAGGAGAGAGAGCCAATCAGTAACCAGGCTGTGTCCTGTGCTCTTGGGACTAAGCCCTCCCGTCAGTAAGGAAGGTTCTTCCATGCCTGCCCTGTCTGGTTTCTGCCGCTGCTGTGGTCTTCCTTTGGGGCCCGAGAGAAGAGAAGACAAAGAATCCCAACAGAAAAAACGGTGTGGATTTCCTCACTCTCCTCCGGCTTTAGGAAGCCGATTTCCAGATCCTGGGCCAGGGAGTCTCCTGGGCTCTTTCTGTCTGTGTAGATGCTCAGCTTTGGTTTTGAGCTCTTTGATGGAACTTCAAATGACACTGTTTTTCCCAGTTGGCCTGATATTTAATATTTAAAGTTATGTATTGATTTTGAGAGAGAGGGAGAGAGAGAGAAACATCGATTTGCTTTTCCACATATTAATGCATTCATTGGTTGTTTCTTATATGTGCTCTAACTGGGGTTTGAACCCTCAACCTTGGTGTATCCGGTTGGCACTCAAGTAACTGAACTACCTGGCCAAGGAGGCCCAGTATTTTACTTTTTGGGGATTTTCAGGCTGTCTGTTCCGTGGTTCTATCGGTCGTGTAGCTGCGGTTGCGGGAGACACAGGTGCTCACTCTACCTGCAGTCGGAGCTTCAGTGTCCTTCACATCGTTACTGTGTGAGCGAACATGCTCCCCAGACACATGTCCTTCGAATGTAAAGGACTCAGGTACGCACTTTTGAATTTGCAAGAACTCCCGGGAGTTTTGTCCCCAGGAGCCCTGTCTTAGGAGTTAACTGGAGAATGAACTTCAAAAAACTATGAAATACGTGGTGGTATTTTCATAAGTTCTGGGGGTGAACCATGACTATCTTGATCCATAAAACTCCAACTAAAATATACAGAGATTGCCCGGCCAGTGTGGCTCAGAGGTTGAGCGTTGACCCCCATGCACCCACAGGTCGCCGGTTCGATTCCCGGTCAGGGCACGTGCCCAGGTTGTGGACCTGATCCCCAGTGGGGGGCATGCAGGAGGCGGTCAATCAATGTTCTCTCTCATCGATGTTTCTCTCTCTCTCTTTCTCTTCCTTCCTCTCTCTCTCTCTCTCTCTCTAAGATCAATAAAGAAAAAATGTTTAAAAATATATAGTGATATAGGGAAGGGGAGCAAGTTAACGTGTACATGTTCCGTGTTCTGGTTTTGTAGACTCCACAGCCAGAAGAGCGTGGGAGGGGCGAGGGCAAAGTCCATAGGCTCCTTCATTGTCGCAGGGCGTCAGAGAGGAATAAAGTGGTGTCTACAAGCTGACGCAGATGGAGGAAGGCTGCGTTTCGCTGAGGCTGTGAAGATGAACTCAAGGGAGGGAGGGTGAAGCAGTTACTAGGTGATTGTATTATTGCTCATGGAAATGAGGGAGGGCCATCTAAAAGAAGAGGTTGCTAAGGTAAAAATATGCAAGTAGTAACCGGAAGCAGAATTCCTCCTCCAGCCCTGCAGAGAGCAGGAACAGGGCGAGAGGGCGGGGCCAGGGCCAGAGGGCGGGGACAGGGCGAGAGGGCAGGGACAGGACCAGTGAGCAGGGACAGGGCGAGAGGGCAGGGCCAGGACGGGAGGGCGGGGCCAGGGCGAGAGGGCGGGGCCAGGGCGAGAGGGCGGGGACAGCAGCCCCCAGGCTGAAGGACTTCGTGGCTGTGCCTCAGTGGTTTCTTCTTTTTTCTCTTTCTCTTGTGCGTCATGGTTTTAAATATATGGTTAAAATTCTTGCAAAGAGGTTGCCAAACACGTAGACTGCTTTCGTATATGTAAATGGGCTTAACCTAGATTTTAAAAAGCGTTTCAGGGTGGCTAACCAAGCAAGATCCAGAGATAGCCCTCAAAGGAAGAGATTTAGAAAGGCTGGCGGTACAAGGACTGAAAACCCCATACCAGAAGAATTCGGATTAAAGGAAAGCAGGGCTGCCCTGGCCGGTGGGTTCAGCGGTCAGAGCATCACGGACCAGTGAGTCGTGGGTTCGATTCCGGTCAAGGACATGTATCTTGGTTGCGGTTTGTCCCTGGCACTGGTCAGGTTGTGTGGGAGGCAACCAGTTGATATGTGTCTCTCACATCGATGTTTCTCTCTCTCCCTCTCTCTCTCCCTCCCTCCCACTCTATCTGATGATAAATGGAAAAATGTCCTCAGGCGAGGATTAAAAAAAAAGAAAGAAAGAAAGTGGGGCTCAGTTGGCTTCAGACCAGGGAGAAGTCACTGCTTAATCACAAGGCTGTCCAGGCTGCGTTTGCAGGGAGGGGTGCACAGCACAGTGTGCAGGTCTGGGGGCCATGCAGAGGGGTGCAAAGGCCAGTGTGCAGGTCTGGGGACTGTGCAGGGAGGGGTGCACAGGCCAGTGTGCAGGTCTGGGGGCCGTGCAGAGAGGGGTGCACAGGCCAGTGTGCAGGTCTGGGGGCCGTGCAGAGAGGGGTGCACAGGCCAGTGTGCAGGTCTGGGGGCCGTGCAGAGAGGGGTGCACAGGACAGCGTGCAGGTCTGGGGACCGTGCAGGGAGGGGTGCACAGGACAGCGTGCAGGTCTGGGGACCGTGCAGGGAAGGGTGCACAGGACAACGTGTAGGTCTGGGGACCGTGCAGGGAGGGGTGCACAGGACAGTGTGCAGGTCTGGGGACCGTGCAGGGAGGGGTGCACAGGACAGTGTGCAGAAAGCACATGCAGGTCTGGGGACCGTGCAGGGAGGGGTGCACAGGACAGTGCAGGTCTGGGGACCGTGCAGGGAGGGGTGCACAGGATACCGTGCAGGTCTGGGAACCGTGCAGGGAGGGGTGCACAGGACAGTGTGCAGGAAGCACGTGCATTTCTGGGGACCATGCAGTGAAGGTTGTGTGGTTGGCCTGGGAACAGGCCAGGACGAATGGCTGGGACTGGATCTGGAGGTCATTGTGGGCTCCTTAGAGCCAAGCGTCTGAGGCTTCTGGGGTGAGCATGGGGGTCTTTGTTGGTGGGTCGTCGAGAGGAAGATTCAGGCACCTTTGCCTTGGTGGTGGCGGCTCTGGCTGTGGAAGTAGATGCTGTCCCCCAAGAGGAGCACACGAGATGAGGAGGACTCCTGGCTGAGGGCAGAACTGCAGAGAACAAGGGCGTTTTGAGGACAAGGACAGGAGACGTGGGGACGGAAGAGGGTGCAAGGAGCCGAGTTGGGAGGAGGCCCCTGGGCGGGGTATCCCCTGGGATCGGCAAGGAAGGACTCAAGGACAGGTTGCTGGGGCAGTGGGGGCAGAAGTGGGTGGTGGTGGGAGGTGGGAGACACGTGGGTGGGAGTGGAGTACCGCTTGAGGGAGAAGCGGAGGGTTTGGTGGTGGCGGGTGTTTTTGTACAGATAGTAGGGAGAGGGGGGTAACAAGCCAACCAGTGGAGAACCAGGACCCAGAATGCACGCCGAGCACCTTGTCTCTACCAGGAGGGGGCTCTGCTGTCTTCCCCTTGGGTCTCTTAGTTGGGAATGCCACACTTCGGTAATGTATGGGGACGGGAATCCAGCAAGACGACCTGCCCTGGACATCTAGGTGGCAGGTGGCCACACCCCTCACAGCTGCCCATTTTAGGAAATAAAAGCTTCTCTGTGGTTGTTCTGAGAAATAAATGAGTTAATGCTTTTGGAAGACCTAGCGTCTGGCACATAGAAGGACTTGAACAAAAACGTGGTTTCCCAGAAGTGAATTAGGGCTTCAGCAAGCGCGTGCGGGCTGGCTGGGGATCGGAGCCTGGCTGTCTGTAGCATGGCTTCTTCGGAAAAGCACGCTTCCCGTTCCAAGTCGCTGATCAGCGAAGTGAGGGAATGCAGCTTGGGGCATTGCCAGCCGAAGACGGCGGCTTCTTTCCTCCGTGTGAAACACAAAAGAGAAAGGATCACCCGTAATCCTAAAACATCTTTTGAATTTCATAAAGAGGACGCCTTTCCCCTCTGCTTGCCTTCCTCTCTGTTAGAAGCCGTGTGAGATGTAGCCTTCCTACGTCAGTTTTGGGTCAGCAATGGGTGCACACGCACACACGCACACACGCACACACATGCACGTACACACACACGCACACACATGCACGCACCCTACCCTGATGTGGACTTCTTCCACTCAAAGCTAATGACCCATTGCCCTCCCCGATTCCACCTTGAGCATTTGACTACCCCCATCTGATTCAGCAAATTAAAATGCAGGACAAGCCCTGGCTGGGTAGGTGAGTTGGTTAGAGCATTGTCCAAATACCCCAAGGTTGTAGGGTCCACCCCTGGTCAGGGCACAGACGAGAGTCCACCGAGCCCAGCCAGTGTGGCTCAGTGGTTAAGCATTGACCCATGCACTGAGAGGTCCTGGTTCGATTCCTGGTCAGGGCACATGTCCGGGTTGCAGGCTCAATCCCCAGTAGGGGGCGTGCAAGAGGCAGCCGATTGATGTTTCTCTCATGAATGTTTCTCTCTCTCCCCTTCCCTCTCTCTAAAATCAATAAAAATACATTTTAAAAAAACCCCTCAAACCTAGGCTCTCCCCATCACTCTGTGTTTCCCCCATTGGGTGCTGTTTCTTCCTTTTTCCCTGGAACACTCATTACGCTCTCTGTGCCTAACTTACTTATTCACAAGGGCAAGGTTGTTTAGTTCACCATCTGTCCAGACCAGCGCTGGGCGGCAGTCAGGCACCGTATAAATGTGTCCATCACCTGGATGTGCCCAAATCTTGGCACAGCCAGACCTCAGACACTAGCTGGTGGACTGGGAGGGGCTCCTGGTGCTGGCTGTGTGTCTGTTAAGCCAAGGATTGGGGTTCGGGAAGGAATGATGCTTGGGGACTAGGGACAGACAGACAGTCTGGAAGGGGTGCTGTTTATTTGTAAACTGGACCTAATAGTCACTGCTTCTGAATGCATAGCGGATAAATCTTGCTAAAATGAGAATTCATCCCACACCCCCAAGCGATGTCACAGTTTTCCCGTCGTGTCCTGGGGTACGCACAGCACGCCAGGGAGACAAGGTAGAGGAGCCCCGGCTTTTGTAGAAGGAAAATTCCTGCATTCTGGGTGCTTCTTGTTTGATGGCAATGGAGATAGACCACGGTTTCAAAAGGGCTTCTGTGGAAGCTTAGGGTTTTCTATCCCCTTTCAAACAGAGCACTTCAGTGTTAGTGGCTGGACGTTTGATGTTAAGCCTATGCGTGAGCCTGGCAGAGAGTTCTGTTGAATGTGACTTCAGGGTCCTGGGGGCTGGGTATTCTAACCGGGTTTATCAGTTGGCCCCTTTACTGCTGGGTAGTTCAAAGCAGGTGGCCCCGAGACTCTTTCTTTTGACCTTTTCAAAGGTCAGGGAGAGCTGATCTAAAACAAGGCAGTTGAATGGAAAACAGCTTTTCTCTAAGGTTCAGTACTTAAAGGTAAAGACAGCCCGCAGAAGGAAATGTTTAAAGAGGGATTTGAAAAGAAAATCTCACTGCAGATGAAAAGAGGCTTTGTGAAGAACCTGACTCCAGATTTCAGAGAAAGGAGAATCCTTGGGTGATTATTTCCATAGCTTTCATAAAACATCGGGGCTCACGATTTACGTATGGAATTGCAGCGGTACGGAGATCGGCAGTAGCTTAAAGAGCTGAGCTCACCCGTGGAGGGGTGCGTGGCCAGGTACAGTCATTACAGAGGAGCAGGTGTATTAGCTCAGGCAGCCATACAGAGTACCGCACACTGAGGGGCTTAAACAACACGTGTTTATCTCTCACTGCTCGGTGGGCTGCAAGTCCAAGATGGGTTCCTGGTGAAGGCTCTCTTCCTGGCAGCAGATGGCCACATTCTTGCTTTATGCCCACAGGGCAGGGAGAGCCAGCTTGAGTGAGCTCTGGTCTTTTTCTCTTCTGATAAGGGCACTAATCCCATCACAGGCCCCACCCTTATGACCTCATCTAACCCCAACCACCCTCTAATGTCACATTGCCAATCAGGGAGGGTTTCAAAATAGGAATTTTGTTTGGGACAGTGCAAAGTTCAGTCCAGAGCATTAGGGGTGGTAATTGTGAAAGGCAGGGGGAGAATATTGGCGTTATCGCCTGGGTGTGATTACCTAGGCTTGCTTTTGTCCTCACCTAAGTTGAGCGTGTTTCCATTTCTCTCTCTTTTGAAGCAGTAAGCAGACTAGTCAGATGCTCCATAGTTGTTGGTTCTAAGACAGATCATAGTTTTATAGGGCCTGAGGTATGTGTAGTGGTGGAAGACCAGGATACGCAGAGCCTGTACCTAGAAGTAGAATTAAGGTGCAGAATGGGCACCTTAATGTCATTAAAATTGCCAAATTGTTCATCTGGTTGTTTATTTTTATTTATTTATTTATTTATTATTTTTAAATATATTTTTAAAATTTTTTTTAGAGAGAGGAAGGGAGAGAGAGACAGAAACATTGATGTGAGAGAGAAACATATATCGGCTGCCTCCTGCACGCCCCCTACTGGGGATTGAGCCTGCAACCCGGGCATGTGCCCTGACCAGGAATCGAACCAGGATCTCTCAGTCCATGGGACATGCCCAATACACTGAGCCACAGCAGCCTGGCCATCTGGTTGTTTAGATCCATTTGTATTCCTCATAGAGGCCAAGAAGAACTCCTATTTTTCACTTCTTCTCCATTTGTGGGACCCAACCCTTACAGTTCTTTTAACAGAAAGAATACCACATTATAAATGCAATTTTAGTTACGAAAGTGGGTATTTATTCAGAACGTGAAAACAAATCACAAGTTATAAATTAAAAAATGCTTAAAACGTATCAAAGATCTCATGCGGTTCAGAAGAAGAACATTTGGAAAAATTAAAGAATTGCTTGACACCTCTGTAATACTTTTTTCTATATTATGTTGCCATATACTCTTGATTACCTATTTATATGACAATGACTTTAAAATTTTATTTTCTCTCAATTCCCAAAGATATTCAGTTTTTCCCTCTAGCATGGTGGATTAAAATGCTTTTATTTTATTTTTTATTATTGAGATATTACTCACATAATATAACATGCCTTTTCAGGTGTACATGTCAGTGGTTTTCAGTATATTCGGTGCTGTGTAACCCAGAACATTTCTATAACTGCAAAGAGAAACCCCGTACCTATAAGCAGTCACTTCTAATTTCCCCTCCTTCCAGCCTCTGGCAGCCAATAATCTACTACCTATTTCTGTGGTTGTCCATGCTCTGGACATTTCATTTAAATGGAATTATACAGTGTGTGCCTTCTTTGTCCGGCTTCTGTTATTTAGCGCAGTGTTTTCATGATTCATCCATGTTATAGTATGAAACAGTACTTTCTTTTTTTTTTTTAATCCTCATCCGAGGACATTTTTCCATTTTTTGTACAGACAGAGTGGGAGGGAGAGAGAGGAAGAGAGAGAGAGGGAAACATCGATGTGAAAGGGACACATCGAGTGGCTGCCACCCGCACGACCAACCAGGGCCGGGGACAAACTGCAACCGAGGTACGTGCCCTTAGCAGGAACCGAACCCGGGTCTCTCCGGACCGCAGGCGGACGCTCTAACTGCTGAGCCAAACCGGCCAGGGCAACAGTACTTTCTTTTAATGGCAAATAATATTATATTACATGGGTATACCACACTTTATTTAACCATTTATCAGTTGATGGACATTTGGGTTGTCTCCACTTTTTGGCTATTATGAATAATGCTGCTATGAACATCAGTGTACTTTTCAGTTCCAGAATTTTTGTTAATTTCTTTTTATATTTTCTATCTTTGTTATATTATCTAGGAGGTGAGACATTGTTCTACCACTTTCTTTTAGTTCTTCTTTTTTTTTTTTAATCCTTACCCAAGGACATATTTCTATTTTTTGTTCAGATAGAGTGGGAGGCCCTGGCCAGTTTGGCTCAGTGGTTAGAGCGTCGGCCTGCAGTCCAGAGAGACCCGGGTTCGGTTCCCACTGGGGGCGTGTACCTCGGTTGCAGTTTGTCCCTGGCCCTGGTTGGGTCATGTGGGTGGCAGCCACTTGATGTGTCCCTTTCACGTCGATGTTTCTCTCTCTCTCTGTCTTCTCTCTCCCTCTCACTCTATCTGAATAAAAAATGGAAAAATGTCCTTGGGAGAGGATTTAAAAAAAGAAAAGAAAAGAAAAAACAGATAGAGTGGGAGGAAGAGAGAGAAAAACATCAACGCAAAAGGTACACATTGAGTAGCTGCCACCCGTACGACCCAACCAGGGCCAGGGACAAACTGTAACCGAGATATGTGCCCTTAGCAGGAACCAAACCTGGGTCTGTCTGTACTGCAGGCCAAAGCTCTAACCGCTGAGCCAAACTGGCCAGGGCTCTTTTAGTTCTTTAGTTATGGTTTTCTTTAATTCTTTGACATTTCAAATAGCTTATTTAAAGTCTTTGTCTAGTAAATCCAACATCTGTGCTTCCTCACAGTTCTTTTGATTGCCTTTTTTTCTGCATTGGACCATACTTTCTTGTTTTTTTTCCATGCCTCATATATTTTCATTGAAAAGTGGACATTTTTTTATATCGTCCTGTCATAACTCTGTAAATCATATTCTCCCCTCCCACCAGGATTTGTTGTTATTATTTGTTATAGTTGTTCTTTGTTTTGTAATTTTTCTGAATGAATTTTGTGAAGGCTGCATTTCTTATTGGGTGTGCCCACTGCAATGTCTGTTTCCTTTGCTTATGGTGTGCTAATGGTTAGACACAAGTTTCCTTCAATACCACAGCACAGTCCCCCGGTCTTTGCCGAGGGACCCTGTGTGCATATTGGAGCACACCTTCAATGACCAGCCAGGCAGTTGACAACTCTGACTTAGCCTTCATTCCCTGCTTGTGAAGGTTAGCCAGAAACGAGGGCTTAGTGCCTTCTGGGTTCTTTCCTGAGCACGCACATGGCTCTATGATATGTGTGGACTTCTAGATCCCCACGAATGCTTCAGAGCCTTTCAGAGTTCCTGTGGACTCTCATTCCCCAGCCTTGCTTTCTGAGCTTTCTTGTTAGTGTATTGTTTGCTCAAACTGTTACGCATCACCCCAGGAAGTAGATAATAGTGTGTGCACCTGGAAATGTTTTGACAAGCATCCCTGTGTAGTAGCTTTAGCATGGGGAGAGTTCTCAGTCAGAGAAACTGAAAATAAGCCTTTTGATCTGGTCTTCCAGGGAGCCCCAGACATGTCCAAAGAAACAAGGCATTTCCTTGTGAAAGTGGTCCTTTCTGCCTCCTCTGATACAATGACCATGGGCTGTTCCTTACAAGGCCACCACTGGGGAGTGAGGGACGGACCTGGAGTAAAAGAACCACAAAGCCCAGGCTTCTTACTGAGATTCAGTCATTTTCCTTGAACGAACACCTGCTGTGTTGTTGTCCGCCTTTGATCATTTTTAGAATTCCTAAAAAGTTGATTCTAACTGTTTTTGCAGTTTTCCCATTGCTTCTGTTGAGGGGTAGAATTTTGTAGCTCTTTAGTCTGGTGATTTTTGATTGACATCACTTCTTAAGTTTTACTTTTCCCTCTCTAGTCTAGAAATGTTTATGTAAGCATATGTAAGATTATTGTAAAGTTTCCCAAAACCTTCCATTAATTATCCTTGACGGTTCTTAGCTCCGGGAAGTGTAAGGGAAGCGGAGACAGAGCTGACCAAACTGGCAGAGTAATTTACAGCAGATACGGAAGGCCACCTGCCTAGAAATAACACCCAGGCCTCAGCTGGATTTCAGCTTCAGGCCCAGAAAAGCAGCAAAACCAGGTGGGTGACACCGGGACCAGCTGCAGTGACTAATGACCCCCTGCCCTGACACTGACCAATCAGTGGAGACCACGCACGCCTAGAAAACTGATGAATCGTCTGTTGAAACTCTCCTGAGACCTCCCCCAAGATTTCACCTGCAAAAGACAAGCTTGAGCACGCCTGTACCCCCTCCCCCTTCTTCCCCCACAGGCCGCATCTCCAAAACTCTGAGGGAGCCCATGAGACTTGCAACCAGGGCAGCTATGGGCAATGGCAGATTACCCCAGGCAAGCCCCCTGAACCTGTCCCCAATGACCCTTTTTCTCTTGGTGACATAGGGCTTAGCATAAATGACTCCATTTTGGTTTTGTTGACACCCAGTGTTTTATTTCTTAGCTTGTGTTTGTTTCCACTTTTTGTTCGTTTGTTTATTGTTGTAGTGAACATTCTTGTATATGTACACTTAATTTTTTTTTCTTTATTGATTTTAGAGAGAGAGGAAGGGAGAGGGAGAGAGAGAGAGACATTGATGAGAGGGAACATCTCTTGGCCACCTTTTACATGCCCCCCCACTGGGGATTGGGCCCACAACCTGGGCATGTGCCCTGACTGGGAATCAAACCAGTGACCTCTTGGTGCACGGGTCAGTGTTCAGTCACTGAGCCCCGCTGGCCGGGCTCTTGTATATACACTTTTGATACTCGTTTGGCTATTTTCCTGGAGGAACCTGTAAAGGTGAAATTGTAGCTGGTGCAGATTGAGGTGCACTGTCCATGTAAGGCTCCCACCTAAGCTCAAAGACTGTGCATACAAGAGTGTGCAACTCTCATTAATACTTTTTTAGATTGCTTACATGTTGAAGTAATATTTTTTTTAAATGTTTTTATTAATTTTTTAGAGAGAGAGGAAGGGAGAGAGAGAGAAACATCGATGTGAGAGAAACATCTATCGGCTGCCTCCTGCACGCCCCATACTGGGGGTTGAACCTGCAACCCGGGCATGTGCCCTGACGGGAATAGAATCGGGACCTCTCAGTCCATGGGACGATGCTCAATCTACTGAGCCACACCAGCCGGCCTGAAGTAATATTTTTGATGTATTGTATTGAGGAATGTATATGACAATTAATTTCTTTTTATTCTTTTGAATATGGCGACTAGGAAAGTTTAAATGACACCCAAGTCTTGGATTATGTTCCCATTGGACTGTGCCGCCCAGAGGAGGAGAGTACGTGTCCAGTGCAGGAGAAACACGTGTTTAAAACAGAGCACAGCCCTGGCCGGTTTGGTTCAGTGGCTAGAGCGTCGGCCTGCGGTCCAGCGAGACCCGGGTTCGGTTCCCGCTAAGGGCATGTACCTCGGTTGCAGTTTGTCCCCGGCCCTGGTTGGTCGTGCGGGTGGCAGCCACTCGATGTGTCCCTTTCACGTTGATGTTTCTCTCTCTCTCTCTCTTCCTCTCTCTCCCTCCCACTCTATCTGAACAAAAAATGGAAAAATGTCCTCGGGTGAGGATTAAATAAATAAATAAATAAATAAATAAATAAATAAATAATAAAACAGGGCACACCCTTTGGCCACCTGAGGTTCACATAGCCTGTTCTTCCCGGTGGGTGTCACCAGGAGGTTGCAGCCTTGGGTCTCCCCAGCTCTGGGTGTGGGCACGATTCTCGGGAGCCTCGGTTCCGTCAACATGGGGCTCTCTCTGCACCACTGTGCCTGCCATGTCTGAGCTGGGCAGGTGTCCCTCCCAGATGTCTTCACAGCCGCCTCCTGTGGCCCTCAGGTTGGTGATGGGAGGTGTTGGGTAATTGGAGGCCATTACTGGGTAGGCTTGGTGTTTTTCTGGTACTAAAAATTCCTGAGCCGTGTCACAGACTTCAGTGTGTCTCAGAGCTCTTAGGGCTAATAACCAAAGCCAGAAGCTTGGCTTCTTGGTCTCCTAGCAACCAATTCTCTCCTAGCCCTTAATTTTTTTTGAACTTTTTGTTGAAGTCTAACATACACGCAGAGCATTATGTAAATTGTTGGGTGCTGAGCTCACTGTGTTTTTTCACAAAGCGAATATCTCTGCAGAAGCAGCACCCACATCAAGAAGCAGAACTTCCCCTGTACCCAGGAGCCTCCTCGTGCCCCCTTCCTGTTACTAGCCACCCCGAGGTTAACCCTTATTCTGATTTTTTGATTAAGGGTTAACCCTTATTCGGATCCTAGATTAATTTTGCTTGTTTTTCAAATTTATATAAATGGAAACATAGAGTATGTATTATTTAGTATCAGATTTCTTTTTTATTTTTATTTATTTTTTAAATCTTCATGCAAGGATATTTTTCTGTTTATCTTCAGATAGAGTGGGAGGGAGAGAGAGGGAGAGAGAGAAACATTGACGGAGAGAGACACATCAACTGGTTGCCTCCTGCACGACCCCATCAGGGCTGGGGATGAACCTACGACTCATTGGTCCACAGGCCAACGCTCTACCACTGAGCCAAACTGGCCAGGGCATGATTTCTTATTTTTTATAATCCTCACCTGAGGATATTTTTGTATTTATCTTCAGATAGAGCAGGAGGAGGGGAGAGAGACAGAGAGAGAGACCGAGACATCGATTGGCTGTCTCCCGCACAACCCTGACCAGGGCCGGGGACCAAACTACAACCGAGGAACGTACCCTTGACTGGAGTCGAACCCGCAACTCTTTGGTCCTCGGGCTGGCACTCCTGTCGCTAAACCACACCAGCCAGGGCAGTCTCTGATTTCTTACACTAAACAGCGTGCTTGTGAAATGCCATGCACATCACTGAGTGGAGTTGTGGTTCACACGCGTCCCCTGGTGTTGGGTGAAGATGCCGTGTTGGTTGATCGGTCTGCTGCCGTGGCATCTGGGTGGTTTCCAGGTGGGGTGAGGGTCAGGGCTGCTAGATGCGCTGGAACGCGGGCTTTGGTGCCCTCGTCTGGGTGCTGTGTGCGTAGGGAGTGGACTTGCTGGGCGCGGGGTGTGCACGCCTTCACCTGCTGCGGTTCCTGATAGTTTTCCAAAGTGTTGTCTTGATGTTGCCTCCCTGCAGTGGTGTATGAGGGTTCCGGTGGCTTCTTGTGGCCCTCAGCGGTCTGCACTGGCCCTCAGGGTCCACACTGGCCCTCAGGGTCCACCCTGGCCCTCAGGGGGTGGTCCACACTGGCCTCGGTGGTTCCACACAGGCCCTCGGTGGTCCTCACTGGCCCTCAGGATCTACACAGGCCCTCGGTGGTCCACACTGGCCCTCAGGGTCCACACTGGCCCTCAGGGTCCACACTGGCCCTCGGTGGTCCACAGTGGCCCTCAGGGTCCACACAGGCCCTCGGTGGTCCACACTGGCCCTCAGGGTCCGCACTGGCCCTCGGTGGTTCGCACTGGCCCTCAGGGTCCACACTGGCCCTCGGTGGTCCACAGTGGCCCTCAGGGTCCACACAGGCCCTCGGTGGTCCACACTGGCCCTCAGGGTCCACACTGGCCCTCGGTGGTCCACAGTGGCCCTCAGGGTCCACACAGGCCCTCGGTGGTCCACACTGGCCCTCAGGGTCCACACTAGCCCTCCGTGGTCTGCACTGGCCCTCAGGGTCCACACTGGCCCTCAGGGTCCGCACTGGCCCTCGGTGGTCTGCACTGGCCCTCAGGGTCCGCACTGGCCCTCGGTGGTCTGCACTGGCCCTCAGGGTCCACACTGGCCCTTGGTGGTCCGCACTGGCCCTTGGTGGTCCACACTGGCCCTCAGGGTCCACACTGGCCCTTGGTGGTCATTTTTGTGGCCCTTGTGTGGCTTCTGCCCCAGGGAGAATGAGACCCTCATCTGCCCCTTGCCTCCAGGTGGCATTTCCGCCTCCTTGCTGTGAGCATCTCCACTCAGGCAAAGACCGAGGAGCAGGATTTTCTTGCGGGACGGGGGCTCCAGGCATCCTGTTCCTCCTTGCGGCCCAGACCCCGGTCTCGTTCACCACCTCTGTGCTCACTTTAGATCAGGGGGAGGAGTGAGGTCGGCCAGTCCTGGGAGCGCAAGCTTGCTGGGTTCTGTTTTTTTTTTTTTTTTTTTTTAGTCCTCACCCGAGGACATTTTTTGATATTTTGTTCAGATAGAGTGGGAGGGAGAGAGAGAGAAAGAAACATCGACGTGAAAGGGACACATTGAGTGGTTGCCACCCACACGACCCAACCAGGGCTGGGGACAAATTGCAACCGAGGTACATGCCCTTAGCGGGAACCGAACCCGGGTCTCTCTGGACCGCAGGCCGACGCTCCAACCGCTGAGCCAAACTGGCCAGGGCCTTGCTGGGTTCTGAAGTGTGCTGGGGTTCAGGCTGCAGGCTGAGTGGACCTCTCTTGGTGGAGTCTGTGCCATCTTCGCTTCCGTCCTTTGTTCTGACGGTCCGGGTTCCACCCGAAATGCTTTGGGGGTCACTGAACGTAGCACACAGCGCCCAACCAACAATTCATCCTACCTCGGGCCCTAATGCTGCGGCCCCCCTCAACTCGTGGGGGAGCCCCAGAGAAGAGCACAGGCAGGCGATAGTGCCCGCCGCCCAGACAGGACCCAGCACGGCCCCTCCGTCTGCCAGAGAGCTGCGGCCGGGATGCTGGGGTCCCTCCATCTGTCCACCTCCTGTCACTAAGCTTGAGAGGGGACATCCAGAGAGAGTCCCAGTGGCCACGCTGGGGTCACAGGCATGGACTCGGCTGCCCTTAGCTCTCAGGACGACGCCCAGGATACACCCAGACTCCAGCCAGCGGGGAGAGGTGGGTACAGGAAGGTCAGTAATTGTCACAGCCGCCAAATCTGGGGAAATTAAAGAAGAATCAGGCAAGATGACCGCAGCAAGAGGACTATATGCCACATAGCAGAAGTGCCCCCAGTCCATGGCTTAGACGCCCTAATAGATTTAGTCCGACAGTGAAAGTTAGCCGTAGGCGTTAACTGCAGCATTGGTGAAGCAGAGGAACCAAGAAAAGTGAAACATAATGGGCGGCCTGGCCGGTGTGGCTCAGCGGATTGAGCGTCCTCCCGTGGACTGAGAGGTGCCGGTTCGATTCCCGGTCAGGGCACATGCCCAGGTTGTGAGCTTGATCCCCAGTAGGGGGCGTGCAGGAGGCGGCCGATGAATGTTTCTCTTACATCCATGTTTCTATCTCTCTCTCTCTAAAAAAATCAATAAAAAACATATAAATAAGTAAGTAGAAATAATAGGCAAAGATACATAAGACAGGTCCACGTGGAAAGACCAGTATTCCCCCAAGGCAGGAGGCATCAGAAAGACTGAGGAAGGTCGTTTTATAACTGCAAAAGGTAAATTCTGCAGCGGTGATAAAATTGTCCGGATCCTTTCCCGAGAACACCACCTCAAAGTCCGCAGAATAAAAGCTGTTAGAAAATAGAGTGTGACATTTACGAAAGCACAGCCGTCGTCTGAAAGGTGCTCATTTCTGCCTCGACAGAGAAGATAAAATGAATAAAGATAAGAAATGATTTATAATATCAAAGGACAATTGAACAACTATATACTCATGTTCTGTTCTGCCAGCAAATACTCATTTATTTCAAGCATTCATGAACCATTTAAAAAATTGATTATATTCTAGGTCTCAAGAGAAACATCAGCTTAATTCCAAAATAACTATAGAAATTGTGTATCTGTGACTGCCATGCGATAAAGCTAGAATTTAATGAAGGGATCAATAAACAACCAATTGTCTTTTTAAAAAGGTAAACAAACACATGAAAATGAACAAATAAAAGCAGCCATTAGGCCAACTAACCCTCGGATCAAAGGGAAATCAAAGCAGAAATGTTAGTCTTAAAAAAATAGTATGGCCCTGGCTGGTTTGGCTCAGCAGTTAGAGCATCGGCCCATGGACCAAAGAGTCACGGGTTCGATTCTGGTCACAGGCATGTACCTCGGTTGCTATTTGATTCCTGGCCCTTGTTGGGGTTGTGCGGGAGGCAACCAGTTGCTGTGTCTCTCTCACATCAATGCTTCTCTCTCTCCTTCTCACTCTATCTGAAAATCAATGGAAAAGTATCCTCAGGTGAGGATTAAAAAAATAAAAATAAAATAGTATGATATCATTTATATAAAGTACACACAACAGTATTGTTTTAGGAAGCCTTCTTTTACAGTGTAAGTAAAAAAATACATGGAAATAATAAACACCAAAGATCAAGTGAAATACAAAAAACAACCACCAAATAATAAACTATCAAACTTGTATACAGGGGTGGGCAAAAGTAGGTTTATAGTTGCAAGGATGCAAAACAGAGTTTATTCTTTATTATTATTATTTATGAATTGTTGTATTTCCATACAATCCACTGTAGACCTACTTTTGCCCACTCTATGTTCTCAGAGGAAGATTTATGGTTTCACTGCTATTATTGTTAAACAAGAACAATAGCATAAAATGGGCTGGCTGTACCACTAGAATAAGCTGGGGAAAAAAAGAGCGATAGTTCACATCCAAGTAAAAATAGGAGGAAGGAAGAGAAATAAAATTGGAGATGGAAAACGAGGAAACAGAAAAAGAACAGGATTGATGAATACACCTAACAGCTTGTTCTTAGAAAAGACCAGTACAGTATAGCATCGTATGCCCTGGCCGGTTTGGCTCAGCAGTTAGAGCATCAGCCCTCAGACCAATGAGTCTTGGGTTCGATTCTGGTCAAGGGCACGTACCTCGGTTGTGATTTGATCCCTGGCCCTGACTGGAGTTGTGCGGGAGGCAACCAGTCGATGTGTCCCTCTCACATTGATGTTCCTCTCTCTCCCTCCCACTCCGAAGATAAAAAATATCCTCGGGTGAGGGTTTAAAAAAACAACAACACTAAAACATCATGTGATAAGAATAATCCTATCAGAAGAGCAGAAGAAGGAGTCTGTGATTCAGGGATAAGCATTTGGACAGAGTAGTGTTTGTGCGACTCGCATGTTTTTGAAATCTTATGAAACTGATGTGAGATACCATCTCACTTTCTTAAGAAGAAGCAAAACACTAAATGGACTAGTACCCCCCCCCCCACACACACACACACTCTCTCTTTGAAGATATTTAAGAAAATATCCTCAGGTGAGGATTAAAAAAATATATAATGAATGAGCAGTAAAAAAATTAGCCATGAATAGAAATGGCTAATAAACATAAGACATGGTTTAAAAAATATTTTTATTGATTTTTTTTTTTGAGAGAGAGAGAGGAAGGGAGAGGCGGAGAAACATTGGCTGCCTCCTGCGTGCCCCCTACCAGGAATCAAACCGGCAATGTCAGTGTACAGGGATGGTGCTCAACCCACTGAGCCACACTGGCCAGGGCATAAGACATAGTTTGAGTCCAGATCACACCTCCCTAGCGATTGGGTCAGCGTAGTCGATGACAAGGTGACTTGCTTTCCACACAGCCTGCACCTGGCTACTCATGCCCTTGTCATCCCTGGTGACCTCAGCATGTGCTTTGGGGCACACTGCTTCCGACCCCCAGCCTAATCACCAGTAAAATAGGCCCAATAATTTTGCTGCTTTGGATTGTTGTGAGGGTTGAGAGAGAATTTCTGAAAAACTCTTGAATACGATGCTTAGGCCATGATGAGCCACCAGTAAATAGTGACCGCTAAATGTTATTATCGATGTATTTTGTCTGTCAAATCAAAAAGATTTAAAAAAAATGGTAAAACCTGTTGCGGGGGGAGATGTGGGGAAACAGGAGCTCAGACATTAGAGGCGAAAGGTCAGCGGTGAGTGCTAACAAATGTGGACACAGACATTTTCTTTTGAGGGTGTGGAGGGATGAGAGGTCGCCTTACTGTGGTTTCTGAAACTGAGCATGTACGAAAATACACAAAATGCTTTGTCAAGATATTGTGCCCTTGCCCTGGCCGGTGAGCTGAAGACCACTTCAAAAGAAACTGCTGTCGGCAGAGCTTGGGGTGGACGGTCCTTCCACATCCTGGCTGGTGTCCATGAGGTTGCCAGTGATGCTCAGCGGGCACGGCCCAGCACCCAGCAGTGGCGCTGTCCAGTTCAGAACCCAGCCGTGCCCGGAAGGGCCTGGTCCTGGGGCGTCCTGCTCAGCTCAGGGGGGAATCACAGTCATACAGAGAGCTCAGGGGACAGATGCCTCCTGTGAGCCTGGGCTGGTCTGACAGCTTTGTCAGTGTCCACCCAACACAGCCCTCGGAAGCAGCAGTTAATATTGGCGTCGTGTGGATGAGGACCTACGGCACAGACAGGATCCCAGACCACGCTTGTCAGCACCACCCCACACTGCCTGTCTGTCGTTTTTTTGTTTTGTTTTAATCCTCACCTGAAGACATTTTTGCATTTATCTTCAGATAGAGCGGGAGGGAGAGAGGGAGGAAGAGAGAGAGAGAAACGTCGATGTGAGAGAGACACATCGACTGGTTGCCACCCACACGACCCCAACCCGGGCCAGGGACAGACTGCAACTGAGGTACATGCCCTTAGCGGGAACCGAACCCAGGACTATCCAGTCTGTGGGCCAGTGCTCTAACTGCTGAGCAAAACTGGCCAGGGCTGTTGTTGTTTTTTTAATTTGATTAAATTTATTTATTATTATTATTTTTTTATCCTCACCTGAGGACATTTTTCCATTTACCTTTAGACAGATTAGGAGGGAGGGAGACACAGTGAGAGAGAGAGAGACATTGATGTGAGACACACACATCGACTGGTTACCTCCCGTGTGACCCCGACCAGGGCCGGGGATGAATTGCAACTGAGGTACGTGCCCTTGGCTGGAACCAAACCCGGATCTCATTGGTCCGAGGATCGACACTCTAACTGCTGAGCCAAACCAGCCAGGGCCTATGTATTAACTTTTTAACCTATAATATTGTATTAGTTTCAGGTGTAGGACATAGGATTCGATATTTGTATATATGGGAGGGATCACACCCATGATTTCAGTTCAAACCTGTCACCACACGCTGTCACAAAATTGATTTTTCTTGGGATGAGAACTTCTGAGATCAACTTTCTTAGCAGCTGTCAAATATGCAGCACCGTGTTGTTAACCACAGTCACCATGCTGGGCGTTACACCCTGAGACTTATTTATTTTGTCACTGGAAGTTTGTCCCTTTGACCCGTTCACTCATTTCACCCACCTCCTCCCCTCACCTCTGGTAACCGCCAGTCTGTTGTCCGTACCTGTAATCTTGGTTGTTGTTGTTTTTTTAAATATCAGATCATATGTATTTATCTTTCACTTAGCATAATACCCTCTGGGTCCATCCATACTGTTGCAAATGGCAAGGTTTTATTATTTTTTGTGGTTGAGTAATATTCCATCGTGTATATGTACCACATCTTCTTTATCCACTCATCCACTGAGGGACACTTAGGTTGCTTCCATATCTTGGCCATTGTAAATAACACTGCAGTGAACATGGACATACAGATATCTTTTTTAAGTTAATGTTTTTATTTTTTCAGATAAATACCCAGAAATGGAATTTCTGGATCATGTGGTAGGTCTGTTATTATTATTAGTAGTAGTATTTTAATATGTTTTTATTGATTTTTTTGAAGAGAGATAGAAACATCAATGTGAGAAGGAAACATCCGTTGGCTGCTCCTGCACGCCCCCTACTGGGAATGGAGCCTGCATCCCGGGCATGTGCCCTGACCCAGAATCGAATCAGGACCTCTCAGTCTCAGTCCGTGGGACGATGCTCCATCTTTTGAGCCACACTGGCCAGGCAGTAGCTCTATTTTTAATTTTTTAAGCAACCTCCATACTATTTTCCATAGTGTTTGCATCAATTAACATTCCCACCAGTAGTGCACGAGGGTCTCTTCTCCACATTCTCACCAATGCTTGTTGTTTGTTGATTTATTGACGGCAACAATTCTGACAGGTGTGGGGTGCTATCTCATTGTGGTTTTAATTTGCATTTCTCTAATGATTAGTTATGTTGAGCATCTTTTCATATGTCTGTTGGCATCTGTATGTGCTCTTTGGAGAGGTGTCTATTCAGTCCTTTGCCCATTTTTTAATTGGGTTGTTTATTTTTCTGGTATTGAGTTTTGTAATTTCTTTTCTTTTTTTTTTTTTCATCCTCACCCAAGGACATTTTTCCATTTTTTGTTCGGATAGCATGGGAGGGAGAGAGAGGAAGAGAGAGAGAGAAACATTAACGTGAAAGGGACACATCAAGTGGCTGCCTCCCGCACAACCCAACCAGGGCCTGGGACAAACTGCAACCGAGGTACATGCCCTTAGCGGGAACCGAACCCGGGTCTCTCTGTACCGCAGGCCGACGCTCTAACCGCTGAGCAAAACCGGCCAGGGCAAGTTGTAATTTTTTTTTAATTTTTTTTTTCTTTATTGATGTTAGAGAGAAGAAGGGAGAGGGAGAGAGAGATCGAAACATTGATGAGAGAGAACATCAATTAGCCGCCTCCTGCATGCCTCCCACTGGGGATTTGGCCCACAACCTGGTCATGTGTCCTGACCAGGAATCGAACTGGGGACCTCTTGGTGCATGGGTCAGTGCTCAAGCACTGAGCCACTTCGGCCGGGCGAATTTTGTAATTTCCTTATAGATTTTAGATATTAGCCCCTAATCAAATGTATCATTGGTGAATATGTTTTCCCATTCAGTGGGTTGTATTTTAATTTTGTGGATGGATTCCTTTGCTGTGCAAAAATGGTTTAGTTTGACGTAGTCCCACTTGTTTATTACGTTTTTGTTTCCCTTGCCTGAGGCCATATATCAGAAAGACAAGCTGCTGCAAAAATGTCCGAGATTGCGTTGCCTGTGTTTTCTTCTAGGATTTTTATAGTTTTGTAACATTTGAGTCTTGAATCCATTTTGAGTTTATTCTTGTGTGTGGTGTAAAAAGGTGATCTAATTTTATTTTTTTTGCACGTATCTGTTCAGTTTTCCCAATACCGTTTATTGAATAGACTGTCTTTACCCCATTGTATGTCCTTGCCTCCTTTGTCAAATAGTAATTGACCATAAAGGAGTGGTTTTATTTCTGGGCTCTCTCTCTGTCCCATGGATCTGCATGTGTGTGTGTTTATGTTAGTACCGTGCTGTTTTGATTACTGCAGCCTTGTAGTCTAGTTAGATATCAGGTAGAGTGATACCACCAGCTTTGTTCTGCTTTCTCGAGATTGCTGTGGCTACTCGGGGTCTTTTGTGGTTCCATATAAATTTTTGGAATATTTGCTCTAATTCTGTGAACTATGCCATAGGTATCTGGATTCAGGTTGTTCTTGAACCAGCTACTCCATCCTACCTGGAATTGGGAGCCCTGGGCAACCACGAACGGCCCTGTAGAGACAGGAGTCAGGCATAATTGCATCCCCTACCTTCTCTCGACTGTTCAGGACCTTCACGTAGGAGAGAGACACGGCGTGTGAACACCGCCCCTAAGGAATGGTGCCTGAAATACTGTGTGGAGGAGGATGCTGAGGTTCCGTCTGCACTTGGCTGGGAATGACGATGTAATAGATAAGCACCGTCCCTCCAGACCATAGGAGGGGACTTCCACGTGTCTGCCTTTCCGGTATTAATGCAGTGATTGCACTTTACTGCTGGATAGACACTTGGGCAGAAGCCCTCAAAGAGGAGAGCACAGAAAGTGGAATGTTGCTTTGGGCGCCGGGAGGGCTGGGGAGCAGGGAGTGTTGGCTAACAGCTTAGGTGTTCAACATGCTGTCATCGGTGTTTTGATACAACACTGGGCTCCCTTTTCCGTTTATATAGTGCATAACAGACGCTGCCGTCGGCCCCGTGATCGTACGTCTTTAAAGTGTGTTCGCTGTATCCTGAATGCATCGATCTCAATCATTATTCCAAACCGTTTGCCGTTGCTTCTGTTCCTGCCGTGGGTAGCAGGCCGCATGTTATTCCACTCTGATTTTTCGCTGAGCAAAACGTAATTGCTTTTGTGGGATATGGCTCTATTGATGGTGCAATCAAATATTAAAAATAGAACTGCAGAGTTTTGCAGAAAATGCAATTAAAGAAGCCGTGAATGCATTTGTCTCTTCTCTCCTGTTCGTAACTGTGCTTTTCAGACGAGGGCTATTAGAGAAAATCAAATCTTGACTTGGGATGATTTATATGGAAAATATATTTGAATTATATTTGCAAGATAATACACACTACTTGTATACGCTTCTTTTTTTAACTCACATGTTGCACGTAGGCCTGGAGACCTAATAACCTTTTCTTCCGCCGGCTGAGCTTTTCTGTTGACCAGTGTTGAGGCTTCCGTGGACTCGCTTAGGCTGCCGGTGCGATTCTGCAGTTAACAAGCTGTGTTTCCGCCCTGGCTGGTTTGGCTCAGCGGTTAGAGTGTCGGCCTGCAGACCCATGAGACCTGGGTTCGGTTCTTGCCAAGGGCGTGTACCTCAGTTGCGGTTCATCTCTGGCCCTGGTCAGAGTTGCGTGGGAGGCAACCAGTCACTGTGTCTCTCTCACATCAATGTTTCTCTCTCTCCCTCCCTCCCTCCTACTCTATCTGAAGATAAATGAAAAAAAAACAACAACAAAAAAAAAACCTCAGGAGAGGATTAAAAACAAGAAGCTGTGTTTCCTTGACCAGGGATTTCACATCTTGAAGATTCAGTTTCTTTGTCTGTAGGAAGGGGAGACAGTGTGCCCCTCAGCTGATGCTCAATGAGATCCTTGTGCAAGTGTATGGTGAGCGCTGTCTCGGGTTCTCCTCTGTGGAGCTAACCTAGTGCTCTGCACCCCCTTCTACGATTCCCTGAGCCATCACCGCTGTAGGAAGTGTAGGCAGAGTTTTTCTTTATTTCTTTATTGATTTTAGAGAGAGAGGAAGGGGGGGAGAGAGAGAGATAGAAACATCGATGAGAGAGAACATCGACTGGTCGCCTCCTGCATGCCCCCCACTGGGGATCGGACCCACAACCTGGGCATGTGCCCTGACAGGGAATCAAACCGGCAACCTCTTGGTGCAGGGTCGACGCTCAACCACTGAGCCACACTGGCTGGGGTGGGCGAAGTTTTAAAAGCTGTGATAGAATCTGGTAGAAGAGGAGACGAGATGGTTTGTGAGCCAAGAACTGCACGTGGGCTTCGTGATTGGTGAACCCTGGTCACAATATATTTTGGAAACTGGAGCTTCTTGTGTAAGGATTTAAATAAAAAAATCCAGAGAAGCACACAGCAGGGTAGCAGAGAGGTATCATTAGAAAAATAATCTGCTACCCCAGATAAATGCCTTTGAGAAACGCTGAATTAACCTCAGAGTATGAACGTCAACCTATATTGAACGAATCAAGAAGGGGCTACAGCCCTGTTGGTGTGGCTCAGTGGTTGGGCATTGACCATGCACCAAGAGGTCACCGGTTTGATTCCCGGTCAGGGCACATGCCCAGGTTGTGGGCCCAATCCCCAGTGGAGGGCATGCAGGAGGCGGCCAATCAGTGTTCTCTTTCATCGATGTTTCTCTCTCTCTCTCTCTCAAAAAAAAAAATCAATAAAAAAACATACTAAAAAAGGGGGCGCTATAATGACTAGATGAGTAAATAAGGTACCAGGGGAAATCATTTGCAACCTAGAAATTCTCTTTCTATATGTCAGACATGCAGAGTCTCAAAAGTTTACCTGCTGTACCTGGGCCGTTTTGGCTCAAGGCTTAGAGCCTCCACCTGAGGACCAAAGAGTCTCAGGTTTGAGTCCCAGTCCAGGGCACATACCTCTGTTGCAGGCTCAATCCCGGCCCTTGGTCGGGGTTGTGCGGGAGGCACCCGATCGATGTGTCTCTCATATCAATGTTTTTCTTTCTCTCTCTCTCTCCTCCTGTGAGAAGCCCGTCAAAACATCAAGTTGAGTTTGAAAGTAAATACTAGAAGAAACAACTTAAACAATTGTAATTGGCAGTCTCTCTAGGGAACAGTTTGGCTTGTCAAATCGTGTAAAAGAATCACTTAAATGAGAAAAGTTAAATAAGGATTCATATATTGATCAGCTTGTTCAAAAATATTTTACTCGTAATGTTCATGATTTCAAATGTTTGTAGGCTAACAGTTTCAGTAAATGATGGTATTTTCACAAATGGAATACCATTCAGCCCCTGAAGTGATGTAAATGAATACTTACCGGGTATGATGTTGTGATCACACTACATTATATTGTAAGGTCGAAAGATTATGGGCAACACTATGACCCAATTTTTACAAAAGTCTATTTAAACGGAATCCAAAGCTGTCCAGCCTATAATAGTCGTCAGAGAAATGGCGAGAGATAGAGGTTTTCATTTTCTTCCTTTTGCCTCTCTGACTTTCCTGATTTTGTATTTATTGAAGGTGCGTTGCTTTCGTCACAAAGGGACAGAGTCAGGACACCACCTCTCTGGCTGGGCTGCCTGGGCGTGGCTGCAGAACTGGGTGTGGCTGCAGAACTGGGCGTGGCTGCAGAACTGGGCGTGGCTGCAGAACTGGGCATGCGTGCGGACAGGGTGCCGTCCTAGGCTGTGCAGCCGCACGCTGGCGTCATGTGCCCACGGTGGCTCAGGACCACCTGCATGAACAAGGAGGCAGGAGTGGGCGCTGAGAGCCGAGCCACGGAGCTCGTTCCAGAGGGCGGACTTCTGGGAGATTAGCTGTGCAGAGGAGGGGGAGGCAGAGGGGACGCACCATAGTGGAGGGGCTTGGATAAGGCAGGGCAGGTGGGCAGGTACTCTCTCAGCCTGAAGATCTGGGACTTACCCCCAAGGGCAGAAGAAGGCCGCTAGAGGGAAGAGTCCCTCGGGGGAAAGACTGGTCAGATTTACATTTTGCATTTTAACGGGATGATTCAGGGTAGAGGTGTGGCCAGGAATGGGAGCATGGGAGCGGGGAGACCTGTTCCAGGGCTGTTCAGGTGACAAGGGACAGGTGGCAGGTGGCAGGTAGGGGTGGAGGGAGGAGCAAGGGACGAGATCCAGTGTGAGTTGGACAGTAGGCTGCACCTGCCCTGGATGGATTTGAGAGTGTGGGGTCACAGAGGGTGAGGTGGGGACCAGATTTCTGACAAGCACACTTGTGAGAATGGCAGGCCTCTGACCGGTCCCGGTTGGCTCGGGGGTGTGGGTACACCTTGGGCCATGTGGAGGCAGCCAGCAGGTTTCCATGAGGCCCGTGGAGGGCCAGGGCTAGTCTGAGGGCAGGAGAGCGGCACCTGGGGGCTGCGAGGGCCCAGGGAGGGAGTCAGGCAGCCTGCGGGTCCCGCAGTGGCCAGGTCTGGACTGCAGAGGGCGCTCCAAGGGGCGACGGTGAGTGTTGGGGACTTGAGAGGACCTTCAGGGCAGGAATTCCAAGAATGGAATGTGCTTTGGGGAGATGAACTCAGAAGAGTCAGGACCCAGGGCCACCGTGAGGGGTCTGACCCCGAGTCCAGGCTGACTAGGGACATCCTGGCACAGGCCCTGTAAGGAGTGGACTTTGGAGTCTGTGTTAATAGTGTGCAGTTTGCAGCATGCGTCCAGGGGGCCTTCATCCATAATCATTTGGAAACGAAGGAGCGATTTGTCGACCAGACAGGTTCGCTTCCGATTGTCATTCCAGTGGGTTTAAAAGTTGATGTGGGTCTGTGACTTCGGGCATCATTATACTCTGAAAGCTTTTCATTACACTTAATGCGATTTTAATAGAATTAATGTACTGGATCAACAAATACATTGTTTTCAGTGCTCAAAGAGGAGACTTCTAAAAGAAGAGAATCGAAATGCTTTGCCAGTGTGTACGTAACATTGTTTCCCAGCCGGGGTGAGATACCTGCCCACCTCATGTTATATTTCCGTGCTGGGTTGAGAGAAGGAGAGAGCAGGAGACTTTTGCACACATTTGCTGGGTGGCATTCATCTTTGAAACTTGCATTTATGCCTTAAATCCTCATTGCTCTCCATCCCTGAGCAGCAGCCCCTGGCCCCCTGGCTGGCACCGTTCTGGGCAGACCAGGTCGCGTGCACCTTGTCGGTGAGCCTCCGCCCCCACCACCTTGGGATTCTGCTTTTCTGCCCCCTTACTCAGCCCTGCAGCCTAGGCTGCAGCCGGAGAGACTGTAGAAGACACAGGTGGATAGACTCTCATCCCAGAGGCTGACATATTCTTTGCCTCATTTTTGCACCATCAAGTCTTTCTCCAGACACACGTGTCTAGAAACACTGGTTTCTTCTTTTTTTTTTTTAATCCTTACCCGAGGATATTTTTCCATTTTTGTTCAGATAGAGTGGGAGGGAGGGTGAGAGAGAGAGAGAGAGAAAGAGAAAGAGAAACATCGATGAGAGAGAATATCGACTGGCTGCCTCCTGCACACCCCCCACTGGGGATCAGGCCCACAACCTGGGCATGTGCCCTGAGTGGGAATCGAACCGGCGACCTCTTGGTGCATGGGTCGACGCTCAACCACTGAGCCACACCGAAAAGCCTTGATTTTAGGCAATGAAGGGACTTTTTTCATCTTAGAGGTTGAGATATATTCCAGGCCTCTGTACCCATCAGCACCCCCCAAAAGGGCAGCCTGCGGGTCTAGAGGTGCTGTGACTGCCTGGCCATCTGTCACCCACTTCTATCAACCTCAACAGCAGGAGGTTCTTTCTCATTCTCTCCTGAGAATTTATCTCAGTTTAGGCCAACCGGGGGGTAGAAACAGAGAGCACGCTGGGCCCTTGTAACAGCAGGCGGGGGCTCGACAGGCCAAGCCCCTCTCTCCGCGTCGTCAGCCTGTCCCGTGGGTCTCACTTGTCTCTCACAGCCCCTTGGTTACATGTTCCTCTTCCCCGACCTCTTCGGTTTCTTCGCATCCTTTGTAACCCGGGAGTTGACTGCCGTACAGGCCAGTGAAATGGGACAAAGGTTTTGGGAGCTGAGGTCATTGCCCAGCTAGCTAGATTCCCGCCCCAAGTGTCGGAGATGCCCCTGTAGACACTGACACGTTGGGACAGGCACCTCGTCCTCGCCGGTGGCTGGAAGGGGGCCAGAGAGTTCGTACTATGGCCTGGTTGTTTCGGAACCGGTGGTTTCAGACCCAGACGCCAGCGGCATCTGGGCTCTGAAAGCCCCTCCCAAGATCTCTGCTGGGGCGCCCCCTCCTGGAGCGGGGCTGGTGTTTCTGCATCTGCGGGGCGGGGAAGTCTGCTTGTCTGGGGAGATGTAGGGAACGGGGCTCTTTGGGAGCAGTGATCTAGCGTTGTGTTCTGGGTGTGTCCGGATATTTATTAGGCAGCTCGGCCTACTGCAACCAAGTGTCATAGACTGGGGGTGGGGGGGAGGGGCTCACACAGCGGGACTTCATTCTCTCACAGTTCTGGAGGTGGAGGTATGAGATCGGGGCGCCCGCTGCGTGCTAGGGGCGACCCTTCTTCAGGCCGAAGCGGCCGATGCTGTTCGAGTGTTCGTTAGAGTTTCTGAAGCGTCTTATCTCCTTGCACGTTTGTCCCCGCAGGTGCTGCTGTCTGGACTCATCGGCGTCGTCTCCTGGAAAAGGCCTCTCTCTCTGGTGGTAAGTGGAACCCGGTCGGGGGTGGCCTTGGGACAGGGCTCTGCCCACTTGGCAGCGATGGCAGAGAATCTGGCCTCTTGGCAGAAAGGGGGCAGCAGGCCTCGCAGTGTCGCAGGTGATGACCACTGAGCACGCGCCCTGGCCTGTCTCGGAGGGGAGCCTTCAGGTGTCCGCTTAGGATGCTCAGGTGCCTTCCCGGTTCACACCCTTCCCGCGCCTCCCACGAGGGCGTGCGGTGAACAAAGACGGTCTGAGACGCGTAGCTGCAAGCATTTCGTCTACACATGGAGACACACGCACGCACGGACATAGGCTCACGTCCGATTGCACCCACAGGATGTGGGTTAGCAGAGCGCCAGGGATGTTTGGGGGCCTGTGAGGGCGAGGCTAGCAGGAGGGGGAAGAACATCACTCGAGTGGTTTCTCACATCGCTTTGGCGTCGTGCTGGGGAGGCACGGAAAGCGGATGCTGGGTTCTCCATCCCCAAAGGGCCCCGAACAGATCTGTCTGTTCGTCTGTGGGTATGTTCTTCTCACGTCTGCATGAATGTATTTATGTGTCTGCGTCTACAGGGGAAGTGGTCTCCCTGGTGCTGACGGGTGATGGAGATGGCGGCGTGGCTTGCTTCTTCCTTTGTAGTGATCAATTATTTACACTCTCTTCTATAAGTGACTAGACCTGCAGATAAGGACCGGGCCGGACAGTAATGGAGACAGAAGAGAACACACCCTGTGTGTTGTAAGCCTCCTCCTTCATGAGAGTAACCATGGCAACTTCCATGTACCTGGAGGAGAGTTTGAGCATAAATTCAGGGGACGCTCTTCTTCTACCCCATGTCAGCGCAGATGAGAAATTTCCTTCTGCAAAATACATTTTTAATCCTCACCCGAGGATATTTTTTCATTTTTGTTCAGATGGAGTGGGAGGAAGAGAGAGAGAAACATCGATGTGAGAGAGGCACATCGACTGGCTGCCTCCTGCACGGGGACGAACTGCAGTTGAGGCACATGCCCTTGACCGGAACCGAACCCGAGACTCATTGGTCTGCAGGCTGATACTCTACCGTTGAGCCAGACTGGCCAGGGCTCCCTCCTTCTACAAGATATTTTTTAAAAGAAATTTTCAAGCATGCACAGAAATAGAGACTAATGTAATGAACCTATGTAATTACTAATGTAATTCATGGACCGGCCCCACTAATCTTCAACAAGGAATAACATTGGTGTGTCTTGCTGCTTGTAAACTCTTCGTTGGGTTATTTTAAAGTAAAGCCCAGTGCCCTGGCTAGTGTTGCTCAGTGGTTAGAGCGTTGACCTGCAGAGCGAAGGGTCTCAGGTTCAATTCCCAGTCAAGGGCACATACCTGGATTGCAGGTTCTATCCCCTACACTGGTCAGGGTCATGTGGGAGGCAACCAATCAGTGTGTCTCTCTTACATCGATGTTTCTCTCTCTCTCTCATTTTCTCCCTCCCTTCCACTCTATCTACAAATCAATGAAAAAATACTCAGGTGAGGATTAACCAAAAGAACAAATGAAAGTAAAATAAAGCTCAGCTAGTACATCAAGGAACTGACTTGCTCAAGCAGAGTTGATGGACATGTGGCTGGGGCCTGATGTCCTTTGGTAAAAATAGACTAATATGCTTGTCTTTGAATCTAACAGTGTTAAATTTTATCAGGGAAAGATAGTCTAACCAGAAAACGGTAACTGAAATGAATTAAAACCTAACAGCGCGCGTTCGGTGTGGCTCAGTGGATTGAGCGTTGTCCCTGCACCAAGAGGTCGCCAGTTCGATTCCCTGTCAGGACACATGCCTGGGTTGCAGGCTCGATCCCCAGTGGGGGGCGTGCAGGAGGTGGCCGATCGATGTTCTGTCTCATCGATGTGTGGGCAGGTGGATTACAGAAAGGAATCCTTGTGGCCCAACCAAATCCAAGTACAAGGTCCAAGGGTCCAAGAGTCAGTCCAACTGTAGACATTCTGGGGAGATGCCCATGGTTGAGACACCAGCTGCTTCTTGAGTCTTCTCTCCAGCCTGTGTTCAAGCCCCACCAGCATCAGATCTGGATCCTGCCCCCACAGCCCAGCCTGTCCATGGAGTAGCTTCTTTTTTTTTCATCTTCACCCGAGGACATTTTTCCATTTTTTTGTTCAGGTAGAGTGGGAGGGAGAGAGAAGAAGAGAGAGAGAGAGAAACATCGACGTGAAAGGGACACATCGAGTGGCCGCCACCTGCATGACCAACCAGGGCTGGGGACAAACTGCAACCGAGGTACGTGCCCTTAGTGGGAACCGAACCCTGGTCTCTCTGGACCACAGGGCGACACTCTAACCGCTGAGCCAAACCGGTCAGGACCATGGAGTAGCTTCTTAGAAATCCTTCCTGTCTCCTTGACCCCCAGGGCCTGGAGGGACTCCTTTGGCCCCAGCACTGATGCTTATGGTGTGGAAAAGATGGAGTAGCCGTCAGAGCAAGAGGTCCTCTGTCTCCTGGTCCCCCTGGTTTGAGCAGGTGTTCTGGTTGGCTGAAGCGGACCAGGGAGGCGGTACAAGGTGACTCCCCAAAAGTAGGAAGTGCAGTGACCAGAGACATACTTCATGCATGTTTTGCTATGTTGGCAGTTGAACTCACTGTATTAATGACAAGTCTTATTTCTAAAGGTATGTGAAAAGGTAGTTCAGGGGAAATGGAGCCTCTCCGGTGTGGTCTGTTCTTGGCTAGACCTGTCTTATGTCCACCTTAGAAATTCCTGCCTCCTTTAAGAAGCCTCCCTTCCTAATGAAATTCCTGTGCCCTGGAGTCTTCATGTTCTCCTAATAGAAAAAAGTCATTAAGAAAAAAGAGATCGAACACGCCGAGGTAGCTCTCATATAAGAAAAGTAATAAATGAAGTGTCCCTAGATTCAAAATGCGTGTTCTTTCACTAAAAAGGCAATTACTGTTAGGAAGATACATCATTAGAAAAATTATTATGGCTGAGAAGTGTGTGATCTGTCTATCTGTGGCACGGTTAATTTTGAAAGTATTACCAAGCATACAAATCATAAGACTAAAATGCTGAGCCATACTAATTGAAAGGGAATTTAACATGCTGTTCTGAGGGACTGGACTTAGCCAGCTTTAAAAAAATTGTGCCTTATAGGCTATTAGTTATCAGATTTTCTTTCAAATGCCTAACCTCCCTTAATGAAGACCATCACTCAGGGACCTTATCTTTGATCTCTGAATACTTTTATGTTGTACAATAAGTAATGGTAATATTGGAACATCTATATTTTACTCTGATTTATGTATATTAAATCAAATTGTAGATTTCCATTTTTATTCAAATAGAAAAATTCTGATTAGGAAATTAAAAGAAGACACAAGAGTAGCACTGTATTCACTTTGATTCAACAATTGGTGGAAAACTTGATTGAAATTGATTTAAGATAGTATTATGTAGGCAATATGATCTAATGACTAATAGAAATTTAAAAACCAGTCACACTGATTATTTGCAGATTGATGTTGGGAGGAAGAAAGTGAAGGGATAGAAAATGATATCCTGCCCTGGCAGGTTTTGTGCTCAGTGGTTAGAGCATCGGCCTGTAGACTGTAGGGTCTCAGGTTCGATTCCCAATCAAGAGCATGTACCTGGGTGCAGGTTCGAGCCTTGGCCCTGGTTGGGGTTGTGTGGGAGGCAACCAATAGATGTGTCTCTCTCACATCGATGTTTCTCTCTCTCTCACTCCTTCCCTCCCTCCATTCCAGTCTCTCTAAAAATCAATGGAAAAATATTCTTGTGTGAGGATTAACCAACAAATATATATAAAAAATAAAAGAAAATGATATTCCTTGTAAATGGAAGAGAGAAAGTGTAGCTCTACTTATATCAGACAAAAGAGACTTTAAGTCAACAACTGTCACAAAAGACAAAGAAGGTCATTATATAGATAAAAGGGTCAATTCATCAAGAGGATATAACAACTGGAAATATACATGCACCCGACAATGGAGCACCTAAATATATTGAGCAAATACTAACAGAACTGAATGGAGAAATTGACATCAATACAATCATGCGGAGAACTTGAGTACCCCACTTTCAACAGTGAAGAGATCATCCAGGCAGAAAATCCATAGGGAAATATTGGACTTGAATTAAGTTCAAATGGACCTAACAAACATATACGTAACCAAATGGACCTAATAGACATATACATGACCTTCCTTCCAACAACAGCAGACTATACATTCTTAAGCACAAATCTAGCATTCTCCAGGGTAGGTCATATGGAAGATAACAAAACAAGTTTTAGAAAAATTAAGGAAATGGCCTGGCCGGCATGGCTCAGTGGTTGAGCGTCAACCCATGCACCAAGGAGTCGCCAGTTCGATTCCTGGTCAGGGCACATGCCCAGGTTGTGGGCGCGATCCCCAGTGGGGGGCATGTAGGAGGTGGCTCTCATTGATGTTTCTGTCTCTCCCTCTCTCCTTCCTCTCTCTCTCTCTCAAATCAATAAAGAAAAGATTTTTTTCTGAGCACGCTATAAAACTAGAAATCAATAATAGAAGGAAAACCGGAATATTCATAACACACATATTTTCATACATACTTATATATCTACATGTATACGCAGTACACAGTTGCTCACACAGAACATCTGTACACATATGCATACTTACACGCAGAGACATGCAGCCTGTCCAGCCAGGACCCCGCAGGAGCTCATGTTGTTACTATGCAGGCCTGCAGAGTTCATGGCCACGGTGTGTGTTCCTCATGACAGGTTCTCTTGTGTGTGTACTACTGAGTATCTTTTTTTCCCCTGAAATATGCACACCACCAAATGCACCAATTCATTGGAGACTAAAGAGAACATCTTTTTCAGTAACCTAGGAGATAACATATTGGCATTTTTGTGCAATAAGGGGAATAAATGAAACATTTGAAATACATTTTTTTTTTAGATGCTGTTGCATGATCTTTTGTAAAATGCTGTTGATATTCTGGGTTTTCCTTCCTATGAAAGGGAAACAGGCATTCTATTCCAGAAATTCATGTGCCTTAGTGAATACATACTAATTTAAATGTGGTCCTCATGCAAAGTCAGTTAACACAGAGCAAAACCTGCATAGGTTTAATCTAATGGAAACAAGAGTTGGAATGGAAATGCTTATGCATCTTGGCTAATGGAATCTGAAAAGCTGTTCACTGACAAGGGATGGATCATAGCATGTGACAATAAACAAATGAACAGAATGACGGGTCCCAGGGGAATAAGAAGAAGGAAATCTAGGAAATATCCAAAAGCAAGTTAATAAGGAAAAAGGAATAAAATAACCCGACAAATGAGGTCATGGCAGCCACCAGGGAAGGACGGGTCCGGCTGGCAAATGTTGGCTGACAGGCGGCTGCATGTCAGAGTGAGCGGCAGCTGTAGTGTGGAGGATGAATGTGCAAGGACAGGCTCAGAAATGGCACAATGATGAGTGAGTGAGTAAGGCTGTCAGATGATGAATGAGCTGACGACACCCATCGGACGGGTGACAGAGAACGGCCACCTAAAAAAGGCAGCTAGCAAAGACAGCCAGGGAAGGAGAAAGCCTGCATTCCTAAAACCAAGGGACTTGAAAATGCAGTTTTGTCCTGGCTGGGTAGGTCAGCCGTTTGGAGAGTCGTCCCGATACTCCAAGGTTGCAGGTTCAGTCTCTGGTCAGGGCACATACACCAGTCAACCAATGAATGCAGAAATTAGTGGAACAACAAATGCATTTCTCTCTCCCTCCCTCCCTCCCTCCCTCCCTCCCCCTCTTCCTTTTTCTCTCCCTCTCTCCCTCCCTCCTCTCCACCTTTCTCTTCCCCTTTCCCCTCCCCCCTCCCTCTAAAATCAATTAAAAAAAATTTAAAAAGGTCATGTAACTAATCACAGTACTTGATCTGCTTTGGCAACAATTAATAGCATAACGAGACTTCCATTAAAAACACTAAGAGTGTACATAATGTGCTTATGGTTATTAATAATGATTTACATTATACTCACACTGCTCGCTGGCTGTTACCATCTTCATTCCTGGGGATTTTCACCTGTAAAATGGGAATAATGATCATAGTACTTCTCATCTTTCTGTATGAAGTCATTTGTGGATTAAAGTCCCTATGACAAACCTAGAACAGTACCTGGGCACATTATAAGCAATTGAAGAAATTACTGTTAGTTGCTGTTGATACTCTTAATCATATTCTTATTTTTAAAAATTCTGTATTTGTTTCCTTTGCAGAGTGTAAATTTTATCTTATACACCCTCAGTGTCTAAGTCAGCACATGGAACTTCCTAAAGACTTCATGCTGGTTAAAATGTAACCCTGATGCGGTCCCTTAGCTCTTGCTGAATAGCAATAAGTATCACACATTTTCCTGGAAGGGGGTGTCTAGGTTTTTTGGGTTTTATTTTTTTTATTTTTCGGAGTTTAGTTCTAAACTTGAGAAATAACAGAGTTAAATTTAAATTCCTGTTTGTAATTGATTCAGAAAAAGAATAATTTAAGTAAGATTAAAAGTAATGCAAATTGCCCTGGCCAGTTTGGCTCAGCAGTTAGAGCGTCGACCCACAGACCAGAGAGTCCTGGGTTCGGTTCCCACTAAGGGCATGTACCTTAGTTGCAGTTTGTCCCTGGCCCCGGTTGGGGTTGTGTGGGTGGCAGCCAGTCAATGTGTCTCTTTCACATTGATGTTTCTCTCTCTCTCTTCCTCCCTCTCTCCCTCCTGCTCTCTCTGAAGATAAATGCAAAAATCTCCTTGGGTGAGGATAAAATAAAAAAGTAATGCAAAATTAAAATCCAAGCCACAAGACCAAAAATTCTTTGAGAATAGTTATAAGTACCTTAATTTCTATTATTATAGATTAAAATAAAACAGAGAAATAAAAAAGGAACACAACTATGTAAAGAAGGGATTTTAGACATTATATAAGTAGCAACCTTATACTAATATATTTGAAAGTTTAGATAAAATGACTAGCTTTTATAAATAATATAGGGAGCCAAAATTAATGTAAGAAGAAATAGAAAACCCAAATAGAGCAACCAGCATTAAAGAACTCAGCATCCAACATCCCCCTGTTACCTGGTAAACATCAGGCTTAGGCAGTTATACAGGTGAATTTGAGCAAAACTAAGAAATAGTGATAGAAAAAGAGGAGAAAAATGAATCACTTTATTTTCTTAATCTGGTTTAGCACAATGGCAAAACTAGACAAGAAAAGTAAAGGAAAAGAAAGTTATAAGCCAATTTCACTAATAAGCATAGATGAAAAAAAAAATCACAGAGAATCAACTCTAGGGATTTATATTAAAATGCATTATAACTGAAATATAGTTTATTTTAGGGAAGAAAGATTGGATTAACTTAAAATCCATCAATTCTCCATATTACAAAATTAGAGATGGTAAGCCATGTGATTTTTCTCAGTACATGTTGTAATAGCATTTAATCAGCTTCATACGATTAAAAACAAATCTTAGAAAACTAGGGTGGGAAGGAACTCATTTAACCAAGCATATGCACAGAAAACCTTTAGCATATGCTATATTAAATTTTTTAAATGTTTGAAATTAACTTGGGAATGATACAGGAATGCCTGCTGCTATCATTGCTATTCAGTTTTGTCCTGGCGATTGTAGCCAATGCAATTAGCCAAGAAAAGAGTAAATCACAAGTATAAGAATCAGAAAGGAAAAAGAAAACATAACTAACTTTATTCACGAACTGTTTTTTCTACATAAAAAATTCAGAAAAATCTACAAACTATTAGAACCAATAAGGAAAGATATGGTCAAATTACGAAGACAAATAGCCTTTACATGTAATAGCGCAAACCAATTTAAAATTGTAATTCAGAAATTTAATTAAAAGCTAAGATTACATGTAGTAAAAGATACAGAAGACCTTTATTGAGGGACATAAAACTCCTCATTAAATGAAGAAAGAGCATATTCCAGGAGGGGAAGTTGGGTGTGATAAAAATGGCAGTCCTTCTAAACCCACAAATTAAATGCAATTCCTATTACAGTCTCAGAGGCATTTTTTGCAAAACTTAATAAGCTGCTCCTAAAATTCATACAGAAGAGTAAAGATCCAAGGATAGCCAAACCGATTTCCAAGTAGATCTAGCAAGTGGGACTCACTCTACCACATAGTGAGATATATTATAAAGCCATAATAATCCAAATGGTGTGGTCTTAATGTAGAGATGACCAAATAGATCATTGGAACAGTATAAAGAGCCCAGAAACATACCCATGAACACTGGCATTTGGTTTATTGCTGAAATGATGTTATTTAAATTAGCTGGACAAGCATGGACTAGTCATTAGAAGTTATGTGTACAACTGGCCTTGCACAAGAAAAAGATAAAGAACAGCCTCCCACGGATGTGCAAGTAAATTCCATGTAGATTGAAGATGTAAATTTGAAGAGTAAAAAATGACAAAGAGCCCTGGCCAGTTTGGCTCAGCGGTTAGAGCGTCTGCCTGCGGTCCGGAGAGACCCGGGTTCGGTTCCCGCTAAGGGCACGTACTTCTGTTGCAGTTTGTCCCCGGCCCTGGTTGGTCGTGCGGGTGGCAGCCGCTCGATGTGTCCCTTCATGTCGATGTTTCTCTCTCTCTCTCCCTTCCTCTCTCTCCCTCCCTTCCTCTCTCTCCCTCCCACTCTATCTGTACAAAAAATGGAAAAATATCCTCGGGTGAGGATTAAAAAAAAAAAAAAAAATGACAAAGAACCTAATGAAAAAATACCCCATTAAGGACAGTATTAAAACAGAAAATAGTTTTCTGCTTCAGAAAAATATAAAGCCGAAAGATGAGCCCATGACTGGGTGAAGATGGATGTCAACTGCACAGTCAAGAAAGGGTTAGTGGACAGGACATTCTAAAGAGCGACAGGTTAATAAGTAAGCGGCCAAGAATTCAGTAGGAAAATAGGAGATTCTGGGCCCAAAGAGCTAGCAATGAGCTCACTGTCCTCTGCCCCTCTGCTCCTGTCCCCACTACCTCCATTCCTCAGGGACTAGAATTTTAACAGTTTGATTTTAATTTTTCTGGTGGTTATATCCATGTCAGCAGGTAATGTGATTACATTACCATTTCTCGATGTATTGCCTTGTGCATTTATTCTTCTATTTGCTGGGTGGTGGACCACCTTGGAATGCTGCTCTCGGCTTCTTGACTCACTGTTGGTTGGTTCTACCGTAACATTAAATGCTATCCTTAAGACCTGGCCGATTTAGCCCTGGCCGGTTTGGCTCAGCGGTTAGAGCGTCGGCCTGCAGTCCGGAGAGACCCGGGTTCGGTTCCCGCTAAGGGCATGTACCTTGGTTGCAGTTAGTCCCTGGCCCTGGTTGGTCATGTGGGTGGCAGCCACTCGATGTGTCCCTTTCACATCGATGTTTCCCTCTCTCTCTTTTTCTCTCTCTCCCTCCCACTCTATCTGTACAAAAAATGGAAAAATGTCATCGGGTGAGGATGAAAAAAAAAAAAAAAAAAGACCTGGCCGATTTGGCTCAGTGGTAGAGTGTTGGCCCACAGACCAATGAGTCACGGGTTCCATTCTGGCCAAGGGCATGTACCCTGGTTGTGGTTCGTCCCTGGCCCTGGTTGGGGTTGTGTGGGAGGCAGCCAGTTGATGTGTCTCACTCATGTCGATGTTTCTCTCTCCCTCTCTCTCCCTCCCACTCTATCTGAAGATAAATAGAAAAATATGCTCGGGTGAGGATTCAATACTATCCTTAAATCTCAGTCTTTCAATCCATCAGCTAGGGACCATTTATATTCACACCTAATTTTGTCGAACGAATACATTAGTTTGGTCTCTTCATTTGACAAGTTGTGTAAAATCTCAATCATTTATAGCTTGGTTGGAAGTGATGTACTTCCTAATATGGGGACCCTTAGAGATGTCTGTGGTCAGGGATAAGCCGGTCTCCAGTGTCTGCAGGAAAGGGGCCCAGTCCCTACTCGCTTATTCTGGGTTGCTGTGCCATTTCCTGCCTTGCCCCCGCCCGCCCTGGGTGGGGTCATTGTCACCACCGTGAGATTGTTATACTCCAGGAAGCCGGAACATTGCCTCCTTCCTGTATCTGGCAGCTTGGGACCGGCTCCAATTTGTGTTGTCATTTGTATTGTTAGTTGACGTGCCGCCTTGCCTTGCAGGGCAGTGCCGCGCACGCAGCGTAAGACGCCCAAATCCGCATGTTCGTCATTGATGCCAGTTTGTATTCAGTGATGCCGCTCGGACACTCCCGATTAACCTGCTCTGTGTGTCTCAATAGCCATGTTAATCTGGATTTCACAGTCCGGCTGGAGTTTTGTGTCTGCAGTCGTTCCACGTCCTTGGACCCGGGGATAGAGGTTAGGATTGTATACTCTTCTGGCATTTCCTTGGGAACAGAGTTTGCAGATCGAGGTCCGGGGAAGCAGACTCGGCAGTGAGGACAGCAGCCTGGCCTGACTGCCTGGCCGGGGGAGAGGTGTCATGAGCTACGCACAGGACAGACAGGAAAGCTTGGAGTGGCCCTGTCCGCTGTGCACTGTCCCATCCAGGGCCCTGCTCCTCTGGCTTGATTTCTTTTTTTTTTTTTTATATCCTCACCCGAGGACATTTTTCCATTTTTTGTTCAGGTAGAGTGGAGGGGAGAGAGAGGAACAGAGAGAGAGAGAGAAAAACATCGATGTGAAAGGAACACATTGAGTGGCTGCCACCCGCACGACCGACCAGGGCCGGGGACAAACTGCAACCGAGGTACATGCCCTTAGAGGGAACCGAACCTGGGTCTCTCTGGACCGCAGGCCGATGCTCTAACCGCTGAGCCAAACCGGCCAGGGCTGACTTGATTTCTTTTCATTGCCCCTGCAGTTGGTAAAGATTTGAGATGCAGCTCTCAAATGGTGTCTAAGATGCTGAGTGATCTTGGTCGCTGGTGTTCAGATATTTGACCAGAACTGAGAGGTTAGTTAACAAGTTACCTGAAAAGAAGAAGATTTAGCTATTAAATTTGCATCGACACCACTGAACTTACAGGAGGCATTTTTCCGGCTTGTCTCTGGATTTGTAGATCCTTGTATTCTTGTCCTTCCCCAGTTGCACCCGGTGTCACTGAGAAGTGACCTTGGTCAGGGTGGGCACCCAGGGGTTTGCCTGTGGCATGGATCACGTTTGCCCATCCACTCAACCCGGGTTATCCCAGCGGCACCTCTGAGCAAGTCTCAGGTGTTAAGGATGTGAGGATGAACAGGAGGCCCCCCCTGGGCCACATGCTTCTGTGGCCCCAGATGTAGAGAGGACAGGGCTGGACGCAGGCCACGGCCCAGGTGCAGTCGGCTGAAATGTGAACTGAGTGGGGAGCGATGTGTGCCGGGACTCAGCCATTCATTTCATGATATAAATGGTCACCACAATGCCTAGGGGGGCAGGCTTCTCAGTTACATCTTGCAGTGACCTCGAATCAACCCTTAAGAGAAACTGAAACATCAGTGTTTAACAAGATTCTTAAATATCCTATCCTAATACAAATTGTAATTCAACCCTGGCCGGTTTGGCTCAGCGGTTAGAGCGTCGGCCTGCGGTCCTGAGAGACCCGGGTTCGGTTCCCGCTAAGGGCATGTACCTCGGTTGCAGTTTGTCCCCAGCCCTGGTTGGTCATGCGGGTGGCGGCCACTCGATGTGTCCCTTTCACATCGATGTTTCTCTCTCTCTTCCTCTCTCCCCCTCCCACTCTACCTGAACAAAAAAATAGAAAAATGTCCTTAGGTGAGGATAAAAAAAAAGAAACAAATTATAATTCAGACCTTTACCCAGCTAGGAAGTCAGTATACAGTGAAACGAAATTAAAAGGAATCTTTGCCCTGGCCAGGTGGTTCAGTGGGTTGGAGCGTTGTCCTGTACACCAAAAAGGTGGTTGGTTTGATTCCTGGTCAGGGCACAATCCTAGGTTTCAGGTTCGATCCTGGTCAGAGTGTGTACAGGAGGCAACCCATCGATGTCCCCCCCTCTCTCTCCCTCCCTTCCTCTTTCTCCAAAATCAATAAAAACATATCCTCGGTGAGGATTAAAAAAAAATCTTTTATGGCAAAAAATATTGGTTTTGTGGCTACATCTAAAGGTAAAGAAGTGGCCGTGGCCATGGCTGATGACATCAGGGAAGGACTAAGCCACACACTTCCGGCCTCTTCGTAGTCATGGTCCATTTTGGGGGACATACCAGACCGCGTTTTTCATAGCCAGGTTATCATTAAGTGGTAATATTTTCACTGTTGATGAATGACTTCATAGTGATGAGTTTACTTGGCTTCCCGTGACAGTCCTTTATATTTGCAAGTCTTCCTAATTAGACATCTTCCTCTGCAAAGTCCAAAGATATAATTGCTGTTTAACTTACGCAGAAAGGAGAGCGTGGCTGGGTGCCGCTGCCGTTAAGACACGATTTGGTAAATTACGTCTGTGTTAAGCTCGGATCTAATGATTGAAACGTTACAGTGACGCAGGGTGGGGAAGGACTGAGCACGTTCCAGGGCACGAATCCCCTTTAGGCCTTTGCTGCACAGATCATCCCCGTGTCACAGAGCTGCAGGCTTGTCCTTGGAGGGACTCCCTGCGTCACGCCGGTGTCCCCCTGAACTCATCTCCACGGCCTCATACTTTAGAACCTGTTCTTATTTTTCGTCCTTTACTTTCCCGCTTTGCTGTCATGCTGTTGACCTCTCCGAAGGGCTAACACTCACGGCCCCTCCCATCTCCACCGGAGCTACCGAGGCCCCAGATCAGGGAACAGGTTGGAAACACAGCCCCCGGCCCTGGTCCCTGCCCTGTCCGCACCATCGAGCCGGGGAAGCAGACGCGGGCCTGTCCTGCTGAGACCAGCGTTGAGAACACTCACACAGACCTCCTGGGCCTGGTGTTCCCGGGGACCCAAACAGAGCGAACAGGGCTGGACACAGGCCCGAGGCCCAGGTGTAGTCAGTTGAAAATTGGAAACTGAGTCAGGGAGCATTGTTTGCTGGGAGTCAGCCATTCATTTTATTTATTTATTTTTAAAATATGTTTTTGTTGATTTTTATTTTATTTTTTTAGAGAAAGAGGAAGGAAGAGAGAGAAACATCGATGAGAGAGAACATCGATTGGCCGCCTCCTGCACGCCCCCGACTGGGGATTGAGCCCACAACCCCGGGCATGTGCCCTGACCGGGAATCGAACTGGGACCTCTCAGTCCATGGGATGATGCTCAGTCCACTGAGCCACACTGTCCGGGCCTCAGCCACTCATTTCATGATGCAAATGGTCAACGTTGACTGTGCCTCTCACAGTTGTTTCAGCTGGACACGGTGTCTGGAAAACCCCCATTTGGCCATCGCGTGACACGTGTGGAAAGGACAGTGCTTTGTGCCGCTCCCGAGCCTGGGGGGCTGGGGCAGCCGGGCCCAGTGCGGTGCGTCGGCCGGCGGGGTCAGCGAGGTCCCCGAGGGCCGATGAGATGGGGGCGCAGGGCGTTTTCCTGCAGAGGCAGAACCTGCCCCTTGCGTCCCTCCTCAAGGTCCCGTGTTTGGTCTTTGCCCTGAGCTGGCCCAGCGCCCGGCTGGGGACCACCCCACCCCCTCCAGTGGTGAGTTCCTGCCACCCAGGTTTCCTGGCCTCATCCCCCAGGCTAAGCCCGGTCCCAGCCCAAATCCATCCTCCCTGCTCTCTTCAGGTGCAGAGCCCTTGCTCTGCCCTGCGGTTAAACTGCCACACCAGCCGCTTGTGCCCCCAGCACCTGTGGCTCCGTCCTGTGGATCGGATGACTTCTCCTTGGGAATAAGAGAAGATGGATAAAATGTTGTCAAATCAGATACATCAGGGAAATAACAGGACTCAGGAAAGAGGGAGTGGGGTGTGTGTGCCTGCTGCCTGCCCAGGTGAGCCCCCTGCCAAGGCAGGTGCCACACCTGGACCCAGTGCTGAACCCACAGTCACCAACACTCCGCTTCGCTGTCGGTCTGGCCCCCTGCGGTCTCGGCTCATGCCCTTTTATTTGTTTATGGAGCATCTCAGGCAGAAGGGGGCCACCCCGCCATTCTTCCTTCAGGAAAGCTATTTCCGAGCTCTTCGGACAAACGAGAATTTATTTCTGGCTTTTCCTCCTTAAAAACACACACTATTGACTTCCATTAGGAGCTACCTGTAAATAATCAGTGTAAATAATCAGTGTCTCTGACCTAGAGGCAGCTACAGATTTTGCATTTTGAATTCAGTGCGTGGCTTCAGGACCACAGTGGAGTCATCATTTCTAACCTGGTTCTCTGGGTTTTTAGACCATCCTTCTTCTGGAATTTTCTGTTTACTTTCATTTATTTCTTTGCAGATGGGGTAAGAAACCCAGCAGCTTTCTGTGGCCTCTGCCATTAGCTGGTATTGGTGTCGATTTTATTAAGGTACATTAAAATTTTTTCAGTAGTTTTGTCCCAGTGAGCAGTACCCATGAGCTCGTCATGTGCCGAATTGTTGGCATATATTAATTATATGTCAAGAATTAGTAACCGGATGTGAATGATAATGTACTTATTTTTATGGTTGGTTTGTCCAGAGATGCAATCTAGGTTTTATAGTCATTTAAAAAAAAATTGTTTTTTCTTTATTGATTTTAGAGAGAGAGGAAAGAGATGGAGAGAGAGAAAGAAACATTGATTGGCCGCCTCCTGCATGCCCCCCACTGGGGATCAGGCCCACAACCTGGGCATGTGCCCTGACCGAGAATCTAACCGGTGACCTCTTGGTGCAGGGTCGACGCCCAACCACTGAACCACACCGGCGGGCTGTAGTCGTTTAATTGTTCCAGAATTTGATCTGGGGGGTGCCTGCCCTGTGTGCTGTGAGGACTCGCCCCTGGGCCCGGCCTGGGCACCTTGGGGTGACAATGTCTGTCTGTTTCCAGAGGCAGATGGTAGTGAGGCGAGGTGTGACTGTCGGAGAGATGGATGCTTCGTGATTGCTGTTTAGATTCTTAAAATAAACTTCATCTTTTAGAACAATCTTAGCTTTACAGAAAAGCTGCAGAGGGTTCCCATCATCCCCCCCGTTCTCATCTTACATGAATACTGTCCGTTTTATAATTAATGAGCCAATATCGATGCCTTGTTGTTTGTTAAATGCATCGTTTATTCAGACTTCCTTGGTTTTGCCCTATTTCCTCTTCCTCCGCTCTCCCTTCAGGACGGGATGTGCTTACATTTGGCCACCGTGTCCGCCGGTGCCTCTCGATGGGCAGTTTCAGTCCTGCCCGGCGCTGAACGGCCTTGGCAGGTCGGAGGAGTCCTGCTCAGTGTTTCGTAGGATGACCTCGACCGGGATTTGTCTGATGTTCTTCTCACGGTTGGACGGGGCCCTGGCTTTGGAGAGGAACGTGCTGTTCTTTCTCATCGCGTCCTGTCAAGGGCACATCCGTCAACACGTCACTCTTGAGGTTGGCCTTGATCGCCTGGCTGGGGAGTGACCGTCACTTCTCCTCTGTAAAGTTACCCCTTTCTTTTTCCATTTTTACACTGTTCTCTTTGTCACACACACAGCCCACACCTAAGGAGGGGGAGCCACATTCCTCCCTGAGGGCGGACCAGAGATGGGAGTGATTTGCAATTCTTCAGGCTCTGCTGATTGTCCTGTCCCAGGTGTTTCCTCACTCAGGCCTTTGTTTACATCACAGTGAACACTCAGGTGTTTCTTTGTACTTCTGGGTATAGTCCAGTATTACTTTATTTTGCTGCTAAATTGTCCTAGTTAGCTCCTAGGTTTTGTTGTCCCATGAGGTGGTGGTTTTTTCTTCCAGTTCCTCACTTTCTTTTTTTTTTATCCTCACCCGAGGACATTTTTCCATTTTTTGTTCAGATACAGCGGGAGGGAGAGAGAGGAAGAGAGAGAGAGAGGGAAACATCGATGTGAAGGGACACATCGAGTGGCTGCCACCCACATGACCAACCAGGGCCGGGGACAAACTGCAACCGAGGTACATGCCCTTAGCGGGAACCGAACCCGGGTCTCTCTGGACCGCAGGCCGACGCTCCAACCGCTGAGCCAAACCGGCCAGGGCCAGTTTCTCACTTTCAGTCCAGGCTCATCTTCTATATTTCCTGCCTCGGGCCTAGAACCGACTTTCCCCGGGGAGCCCCTCACAGCCAGTTCTCCACCTCTCTGGACACCCACTGGCGTCCTGTGGTCAGGTCCATTCTGACACTCCCTGGGGTTAGCACAGACCCTGCAGGTTAAGGCCTCTGTCCCCCAAAGTGACGCCAGATGTTTACAACCTCTGTGCGATTTGGTCCCAAATTAGAGGTTCCCAGCACCCCCTCTTCAAGTTTGAAAAGTTGCTAGAATGGCTCACAGAACTGAAGAAAACAGTTTACGTACTCGATCACTAGTTTTTGTTTTTTTTATCCTCACCCGAGGACATTTTTCCATTTTTTGTTCAGGTAGAGTGGGAGGGAGAGAGAGGAAGAGAGAGAGAGAGAGAAACATTGACGTGAAAGGGACACATCGAGTGGCTGCCACCCGCACGACCAACCAGGGCCGGGGACAAATTGCAACCGAGGTACGTGCCCTTAGCGGGAACCGAACCCGGGTCTCTCCAGACCGCAGGCCGACGCTCTAACCGCTGAGCCAAACCGGCCAGGGCTCGATCACTAGTTTATCATAAAAAGATACAAGACGGGGACGGCCAGATGGAAGAGATACCTCGAGTGAGGGGTGGGGACAGGTGTGCAGCCGCCCGGACGCTCCCCAGACCCCTTGGGTAGGGTTTTAAAGGAAGAGTCCATTCTGTAGGCGTGATTGATTTTAAGTCATGGCAAACTGGTGGTTAGTTTAGATAGCCGGGGGTCCAGCCGGTGGTCTTATAGTTCATTCCATCTGAACATCCTCGTGTGGCCGCAGAAGAGGGTCAGGCTGGCTGAGCTTCTGGTTCCGAATGTCTGGTCGGTGCTTTCGAGCAGTGGGCCAGCTCAGGCTTCCTCGCTCCGTCTCTGCCCGTCCCTAGTGAGAAAACCTAGAAAAGCCAGAGAGAATCGGATTTGGAGGACCTGTGCCGGGTAATAAATATATGTCCTTGTTCTCTCTCTGGGTTCCTGGCACGGAGCTGCTAACTGCTTTCCACTCTCCGGAATGCCGGGCGCGCCTCTCATGTTTTGCCCGCGTGGAAAAACCCCGCGCAGTCTCCTCCTCCACTCATCTGCAGGGCGGCCGCGTTTCTACCGGAGGCTCCGGAAAAGCTGAGACTACAGAGCAGATGCAGAGACGAGGTGTTCTTACCTTTCAGAGCTTAAAAAAAAAAAGATAGGCTAGATATTTTAGGTGGCATACAGTTCCTTTTTAGTTTTTCGTTTGACATGTGATTTCTAGCAAGTGGGTTGTCTTGGGTATCAGGTTTGTAGAGGAAGGGCTACGGGACGGTAGGTGTGCATGGAGAGATGGAGAAGGAGGATGCTCCGTTTGCAGACGTCGGTTTCCACCGAATAATTACCAGTGTGCACCTCGGGCCCTAAAGCCAACCCCCAGGAAAGCCGATTGAGGATTCTTTCAAGCGCCCGGCTGAGAATTTGCCATCAGCGTACAAACAGCTGTGGAGAAACAAGGGAAATTAACACCCCAATTCAGGGGTTGTCTGTTAACTGCAAGAGCTGAGTTTGGGGAGGGGTGTACAGTAAACTCAGCACCCCCTTTTCAAAAGAGTTTAGCTGTAGCAAATGGCATAAGGATCACAGTGAGGAAGCCACACCCATGACATGCGTCATCATGACACGGTGCCTGGTTCGGCCACCAGTCTATTCAGTGGCCATCAACCTCCTGTCTTTTCTGTGGTTTGGTGCTGAAATGCTTCTCTCCAGTCCATCCAAGTCCCATGCGGCTTTTCTGGACTTGGCTGCTGTGACGGTTACTGCGTGTAAAGAAGTGAGATGAATTTGGCAGATGAGTCTATAGCATCTCTCATTGTTTTATGGCCAAACCTCATTTGGTGGTGGGGGGGTGTGTAGAGACATTACTGGAATGAAAGAATATTGAATTTTTCCCTGGTATGTCGAATGCACAAGCATTTTAACAAGCTAGCAGTTGCGATCACTTAAATGGGGGAGGGGGGAGGGTTGTTCCATTTTGCTTAAATGGTGAATTTAAATTTGATTGTCTTTTAATGTAAATCTCAAGAGTAGACCCATCTAGTTTGTTAATGCTTTGAGGTCTGTCCCTGATTATTTTTATTAAAATGTTTCTAAATGATCCTATTTACCAGGGTATTTTAAAAGGAGCAATATTTTGCCTGTGACTTTATTTATTTTTTTTTTTTTTAATTTCTTTTTTTTAATTTTTTTTTTATCCTCACCCGAGGACATTTTTCGATATTTTGTTCAGATAGAGTGAGAGGGAGAGAGAGAGAGAGAAACATCGACGTGAAGGGACACATCGAGTGGTTGCCACCCGCACAACCAACCAGGGCCGGGGACAAACTGCAACCAAGGTACGTGCCCTTAGCGGGAACCGAACCCGGGTCTCTCCGGACCGCAGGCCGACGCTCTAACCGCTGAGCCAAACCGGCCAGGGCTTGCCTGTGACTTTAGAATTAACTTTATTTACTGATTTTTGTTTGTTTTGTTTTGTTTCTGGTTAATCCTCACCCAATGATAATTTTTTCATTGATTTTTTTTTTTTTAGAGAGAGTGGGGGGGGGAGAAAGAGAAAGAAACATTGATGTGAGAGAGACATTGACTCCGAACATGCCCCAACCAGGGCTGTGGATTGCACTTGCAACGCAGGTACGTGCCCTTGACCAGGAATCAAGCCCTCGTCCCTTTGGTCCGCGGGCCCACGCTCTAACCGCTGAGCCAAACCGGCTAGGGCTTCAGCTTTTTTTAACCCTTTCATGTGGACAACTTAAACACTTGCAAAGGAAAAGAAAATAACGCCTTGAATCTTTATGTGCCCATCACTCAGCCACAACTGAGTGCAACTCCTGGCCGTTCTTATTGCACTGACATCCCTACCATTTCTTCCCCGGATTATTCCAGCAAACCTGAGACATCGTATCATTTCATTTCAAAATACTAAAGTATATATCCCTAAAAGGGTTCTTTACAAAAATTATATTTATAGTCGCAGTGCCATTATCACATGTAATAAACACCTGTAATTTGTTTGATTATCAAATCTCTCCTGTTAAGATTTCTCTAGTGCACCTGTGGGTGTGTCTGTTTCTCTCCCTCCTCTCTGCAGTTGGTTGTTATGTCTCTTAAGTCTCTCTTTAAAAAGAAAAAAATCCTTACCCAAGGATATTTTTCTATTTATCTTCAGATAGAGTGGGAAGGAGAAAGAGAGAGAAACATCGAGAGAGAGACATTGATCGGTTGCCTTTTGCATGACCCCGACCAGGCCGGGACTAAGCCACTACTGAGGTGCGTGCCCTTGCCCGAAATCAAACCACGAGTCTTTGGTCCGAGGGCCAGCGCTCTATCCACTGAGAAAACTGGCCAGGGCATGAAGTCTATTTTATTCCTTCTTGCTGGACCCAGTGACGGGCTGCTAGAGCTCACACATCTATGATTAACCCTTAGGATGTATCCCTCTAGAGAGAGGTGCAGTGCAATGACTTAACTTATGGTCACTTTAAAACCACGCGTTTATTTCATTTTGCTTCTGGTTTTCAGGATGTAGTTATTTATTTATTTAATCCTCACCCGAGGACATTTTTCCATATTTTGTTCAGATAGAATGGGAGGGAGAGAGAGAGAGAGAGAAACATCAACGTGAAAGGGACACATTGAGTGGCTGCCACCTGCATGACCCAACCAGGGCCGGGGACAAACTGCAACCGAGGTACGTGCCCTTAGCGGGAACCGAACCCGGGTCTCTCTGGACCGCAGGCCGACGCTCTAACTGCTGAGCCAAACCGGCTAGGGCTAGTTATTTATTTTTAATATGTTTTCATTGATGTTTTAGAGAGTAGAAGGGAGAGAGGGATAGAAACATCCATGTGAGAGAGAAACATCCATAGGCTGCCTCCTGCATGCCCCCTACTGGGGATCAAGCCCGCAACCCGGCATGTGCCCCGAATATCTCTCTCAACTTGTAGGTTGTAGAGGAGTCCCATGTTTTTTCTAAGACTTAAATGGAGTGTCTCGTTCATTTTTCTGTTTAAGTTTCTGATTTGGAATTAGTACTGATGTAATTTGTGCAAAACAGATGTCTATTTTTCCTTTAATATCTGGCCATCTGGTTATATCAATACTACTTACTAAAAAGTCCATTTTTTTTATCCCTGACCGGTTTGGCTCAGCGGTTAGAGCATCGGCCTGCGGTCCAGAGAGACCTGGGTTCGGTTCCCGCTAAGGGCACGTACCTCGGTTGTAGTTTGTCCCCGGCCCTGGTTGGGTCGTGCGGGTGGCAGCCACTCGATGTGTCCCTTTCACGTCGATGTTTCTTTCTCTCTCTCTCTCTCTCTCTTCCTCTCTCCCCCTCCCACTCTACCTGAACAAAATATGGAAAAATGTCCTCAGGTGAGGATAAAAAATAAATAAATAAATAAAAAGTCTATTTTTTAACAAGTCAGTTTTCCCTCCAGTGACTTTAAAGGACACTTTTATCATATACTATAGACTTCCACAGGCAAATGCGCCTGTTTCTGGATATCTTTGTTGTTGTTGTTGTTAATTCTCACCCGAGGATATCTTCCCATTGCTCATCTTTAGAGAGAGTGGAAGGAAGAGAGAGAGAGAGAGAGAAACATTGATATGAGAGAGACACCTTGATTGGCTGCCTCCTTCATGACTTCGCCCAGGGCCGGGGATTGAACCCGCAGCCCAGGTATGTGCTGTTGACCAGGAATCAAACCCAAGACACTTTGGTCCATGGGCTGACGCTCTAACCACTGAGCCAAACCAGTCAGAGCTATTTCTGGATATCTTGATTCCATTTCATTGGTCTGTCGATTCACACACCATTGCCATTGCGTTTGAATAATAGAAGCTTTATAAGACACTTGAATAGCTAGTAATATTAGCCTTTCTCCTTGTTCTTTTTTTCTAATGTTTCTTCAGCAGTTCTTGTTTGGTTTTTCTTCCAAATGGGCTGTATAGTCAGATTGTCTGGCTTCTTGGAAACAAGAATGAGACTTTTATGGGTATGGTTAAATTTCTAGATTAACTTGGGAGAATTGACATCTCTTTGATGTTGAATCTTCTTATCCAAGAACATAGTATATCTTCCCAGGTTTTCAAGCCACACTAGCGTTTCAGTTCTCTTTATATAGGCTTTAGACATTTCTTCTCAAGTTTACAGTGATGGTACTTACTTATCTGTTTTGCTATAAATGTGGTCTTTTCTTCTGTTACACTTTCCAGCTTGTTGTCTTTGGTGTGAATGAATGTTACTGATTTTTGTGTATTATTTTACATGTATTTATTGCAATATCATTTATGTATATGTAATATATATATATATTACATATGCGTACATGCTATTGTATATTTATTTTACAATATTTTTTTATTTTTAAATCTTTATTGTTGAATGTATTACAGATGTTCCTCATTTTTTCCCCCATTGATCCCCTCCTCCCCCTCCTGCCTTTTCCCACACTATTGTCTGTGTCCATTGGTTATGCATATAAGTTCTTTGGTTTATTTCTTCTCACCCCCCGACCCTTTTCCCTTTGAGGTTTGTCAGTCTAGCAATGAATTTGTACTTCTTAATCCCTTCACCTTTTTTACCCATTCCCCCAACCGCCCCCATCTGGCAACCAACAAAATGTTCTCTGTATCTATGAGAATGTTTCTGTTCTGCCTGTTCATTTTGTTTGTAGATTCCATTGTCGATAGATATGTATTCATTGTCATTTTGTTTGTTCATATATTTTATCTTTTTCGTCAAAAAGACCCTTCAACATTTCATATAATAACGGTTTGGTGGTGATGAACTCCTTTAACTTTTTCTTGTCTGGGAAACTCTTTATATGGCCATCGATTCTAAATGACAGCTTTGCAGGATAGAGTAATCTTGGTTGTAGGTTCTTGCTTTTCATCATTCTGAATATTTCTTGCCACTCCCTTCTGGCCTGCAAAGTTTCTTTTGAGAAATCAGCTGACAGTCTTATGGGAGCTCCCTTGCAGGTAACTAACTGCTTTTCTCTTGCTGCTTTTAAGATTCTCTCTTTGTCTTGAACCTTTTGCATTTTGATGATGATGTGTCTTGGTGTGGGCCTCTTGGGTTCATCTTGTTTGGGCCTCTCTGTGCTTCCTGGACTTGTATGTCTGTTTCCTTCACCAAGTTAGGGAACTTTTCTGCCATTATTGTTTCAAACAGGTTTTCAATTTCTTGTTCTCGCTCTTCTCCTTCTGGCACCCCCAAGATGCGAATGTTGGCACGCTTGAAGTTGTCCCAGAGGCTCCTTACACTATCCTCATCTTTTTGGATTCTTTTATCTTTTGCTGTTCTGATTGGGCGTTTTTTGCTTCCTTATATTCCAAATCGATGGGTTTGCTTATTGGATTTACGTACTTTACTATTGAATCTTTGTAAATTATTCTTTATTTCAGTTAATGCCTCCTTCATTTCTGACTGTGCATCCTTCATTTCTGACTGGTTCTTTTTTATGCTCTTGAGGCCCTCACTAAGTTCACTGAGGTTCTCACTAAGTTCATTGAGCATCCTTATAAGCAGTATTTTGAACTCAGCATCTGTTAGGTTGCTCATCTCCATTTTGTTTAGTTCTTTTCTTGGGGTTTTGTTCTGTTCTTTCATTTGGGACCTGTTTCTTTGTCTCCTCATTTTGGCTGCCTCCCTGTGTTTGTTTCTGTGTATTACTTAACGAGTGGTATGGGGCTAGCTGAGACCAGATGCTGCTCGTTTGAAAGAATTTAGGAAAAACCTGAAGCAGGATCCAAGACAGGCCAATCCTATGGTTAAGCAAGTGGCAACAGCTTGGGTGGGCCTGAAAGTTGGGTGGGGCTGGGCCTCAGGGAGTCAGCAGGGCGGGGCTACCAGTGTGAGCCAGGTTGCTGGAGTCCCAGATATGGGGGCTGTCTGCTGCCCCAGGGAAGGGCTCACCAAAGGAACAAAGGCCTCTGACAGCACGTTTGTCCCGGAGAAATCCCCCTCTCCAGCCCTCGCTCCAGTGCCAAACAGCTCAGTTCTTCCCTGTGTGTCTCTGGTGCCCCTCGAGCTGCCTCCCCTCCAAGCTTAGAGGGAGAGAGTCCAATAAGTCTGTGCGCGGGCCCTTTAGGGAGCTGACTGGGGCTCCAGCCGCTTCAGCTTCTCTGAGCCTCAGTTCCCGCTGGTTTTTCCAGCCAGAAGTGATGGGGATTCTCTTCCTGGCACTAGAACCCTGAGCTGGGGGCCTGGTGTGGGACGGGGACCCCTCAGCCCTCAGGGAGGACCTTCCCAGCTGAGGTGTCCTCCTGATTTTTATCCGCCACACGTGGGTGTGGGACCAGCCTGTCCATCTCCGCCCTCCTACCAGTCTCCATGTGGCTGTGCTTTAATTCTAGAGTTGTAGGACTGCCATTCAGCTTGATTTCAGGCGGTTTTGAATGATGGTTGTTCTGTAGTTTAGTTGTAACTTTGATGTGGTTGTGGGAGGACGCGATACCGCATTTACCTGCACCACCATCTTGACCAGAAGTCTACAATATTTTTTAAATTAAGGTTTTGCATGTCTCTGTGTGTGCTATTTTGCATGTTTTGTTTTGTTTTTTTTATCCTCACCCAAAGACATTTTTCTATTTTTTGTTCAGATAGAATGGGAGAGGGGGAGAGGGAGAGAGAGAGAGAAACCTCGATGTGAAAGGGACACATCGAGTGGCTGCCACCCGCACAACCAACCAGGACCGGGGACAAACTGCAACTGAAGTACGTGCCCTCAGCGGGAACCGAACCCGGGTCTCTCTGGACCTCAGGCCGACGCTCTAACTGCTGAGCCAAACCGGCCATGGCTGCATGGGTATTTTTTTCGGTGTTCCATATGTACTCACAGACTCTGCAAGAGAATCTAACCTCTTCTTTCACAAACTTTATGTCTCTAGTTCATTTCTTGCCTAACTAATGGGCTAACCCCTCAACCTCAGTGCTGAAGGGCAGTAGACGGGGTGGGTGCCCTGGTCCTGTTACAGACTTGAGCAGAAAAACTTCATTTTCCTGACGCTGGCTTTTGAGATGAGATGGATGATGTCTACGTGTCTGCTTTCTCTCATGTTGGAATATGACTGTATCATTTCCTCCATTCTTTACTGAGCGTTGCCATGGGAACAGATGCTGGATTGTTGACATAACCTGTGCTGCATCCTAGAGATGATCATCAGATTTTCCTCCTTCGCCCTGTTACCAGGGCGGACTGTACTCCTCGTGCTAAGTCTCTCTTGCATTTCTGGAAGGGGTGGCACTCGGATTAATCTGTCTTCCTGAACCTGCAGCCTTCCTTGAGTTTATCTGCAGCTGGGCAGGGTCTTGGTCTGGCTTGTATCTTCAGTGCTTAACACACTGTTCAGTATATGCATTTATTGGAAGGATGGTGGGTGGATTTTCTTCTGTTTACAGTAACGATTATATTTTTATTTTATTTTTTTATTTATTTATTTGTTTATTGATTAATTTTTGTTACAGATGATTCTCCTTTTTCCCCCCACTGATTCCCCCTCTCCCTCTCCTCCCTGCCCCTTCCCCAGATTGTTGTCCATGTCCACTGTTCATGCATACATACGTATAAGTTCTGTGGTTCATCCCTCTGTTGTAACCCAGGAGATCGACCACACTCAGACTCCCTTTTTCAGTTTTTGGGGATGTTTTATTACCTGCGCAGGGACTGCAGCCAACCTACACAGAGGAGAACTGCAGCCCCGAGCTCAGGGGGAGGGTTGCTTATATAGGGCAGGGGTCATTCAAGAATTTAGCAGAGCAAGCAAGCTGCTTGTACAGAAGCGGAGGCAGTTAGCGATAAGCAGGAGGGAACGGAGGGCGGAGGGAGCTGAGGCGAAAGGGAACTGGGTGAACTGGGTCAGCATACATCTGTCCTGCTATTTATTCCATTATCCAAGTTTTAAAAACTAACAAATTCGAGACAGATATCAGCGGTCAGTCAGGTGCAACACACACATGTTGAACAGTTACAGTTTTATGGGGTAAAGGGAGCTTCAGTTTCTCCCTATCAGTTTCTTTACAGAGCATGCAGGACACTCTGGCCTTGGGGCCGTTTCTGTCCTCCCTTTTCCTGAAGGATGTTGCTTTTCAAATTCCCAGTGAAGGTCAAACTCTAGTTAATTTTTATGGGGCTAAAGCCCTCTATAACATTCCCCATTGTTCATCTTGCTGTGTCTGAGGTTGTTAATTAGGGCAGCTTAAAGACAAGTTGGATTCTAAGGACAGTGAGCTACAACACCTCCCCCACCTCCCCACTCCTTAGGGGATTGTCAGTCTGTACCCCGCTTCCGCGTCTCTGGGACTACCCCATTCCTCAAACTGTTATGTTCATTATATTCCACAAATCAGTGAGATCATATGAAATTTGTCTTTCTCTGTTTGGCTTGTTTCACTTAGGATGATACTTTCCAGGTCTCTCCATGTAGTCTCAAAGGATAAGAGGTCTTTCTTTCTTACCGCTGCGTAGTACTCCATTGTGTATATGTACCACAGCTTTTTGATCCATTCGTCTACTGATGGGCACTTGGGCTGTTTCCAGATCTTAGCGATTGTAAATAGTGCTGCTACAAAGATGGGGGTACGTATATTCTTTCTTATTGGTGTTTTATGCTTCTTAGGGTATATTCCTAGAAGTGGGATCACTGGGTCAAATGGAAGATCAATTTTTAATTTTTTGAGGTGATACCATATTGTTTTCCATAGTGGCTGCACCAGTCTGCATTCCCACCAGCAGTGTACTAGAGTCCCCTTTTCTCCACACCCTCGCCAACACTTGTTGTTTGAAGTAACGATTATATTTTTATTTATTATTATTATTAATCCTCACTCGAGGATATTTTTCCATTGATTTTTAGATAGAATGGAAGGGAGGGAGGGAGAGCTAGAGAGAGAGACAATGATGTGAGAGAGAGACATCGATTGATTGCCACCCGCACAACCCTGGCTCGGGCCGGGGATTTGAACCTGCAACTCAGGTACATGCCCTTGACTGGGAATCGAACCCATGACCCTTCAGTCTGTGGGTTGACACTCTAACCACTGAGCCAAACTAGCCAGAGCACAATTATATTTCTCAAAGTAAAAACAATGCATTTCTAATGCACTAAACAATACAGAATATCAGAGCCACAAAAGGAACCTATGGACAGAATTGTACCACGCAGAAATGAGAGCTTTTTCATGGAGCTGTAAATTCAGAAATCTCTCAGTGTACATCATGAGAAATGACATGAGCTACACACTGTGTGTTTAGACACTTGTTTGGCCCTGGCCAGTTTTGCTCAGTGGTTAGAGCGTCGGCCCACGGACCAGAGAGACCCGGATTCAGTTCCTGCTAAGGGCATGTACCTCGGTTGCAGTTTGTCCCTGGCCCTAGTTGGGGTTGTGTGGGTGGCAGCCACTCGATGTGTCTCTCTCACGTCGATGTTTCTCTCTCTCTTTCTCCCTCTCTCCCTCCTACTCTATCTGAAGATGGATGCAAAAGCGTCCTCAGGTGAGGATAAAATAATAAAAAATAATAAACAAACACCTGTTTGTAATAGAAATGAACAGAACAACGCAGAAATGAAACTGAGCTTAATTCTAAACTTCAGCTTGGTGCTCCTTCAGGGTGAGACACATTGATTTCTGGAGTTATGGAAACAACTCCGCACCACCGCCTCGGGTCCTCTTCATCGTATTTGTCTCGTCTCTTCCTTCCTGCACAGAGTTCCTGTGGCGATTGCACGGTCCCCCCTGTCACTGTGATTTCCACTCACGTCTACTCCATCCCTTGCTGCTTCCAAATTCCGTGCCGCAGTGAGGGTTTCATTCTCACTTTGTAATTGGTTTCCTCGGGTCTGTCTCCAGTCTCCTGTAATCGACCTCTCTCCGATTATCACCTCCGGTCCGTCTGCTACTGGATTGAAGATGCGTGTGAGGGTCCCAGGTTCCGTGAGGGACTTGGGGAGCTTGTTTTCTTCCGTGCTGTCAAGTCTGTCTTCGCGGTCCTTCTGGCTCTGTTTGTTTGCGTGCTGCCGGAGGTGGTTATGTTTGCCCACACTCCCTGCCCCGCGCCCTCTCGCTTCTGTGTGATGCAGCGTCCCCGTGGCTCCCCCCATGACCTTCACACCAGTTTGCCACCTGCCGGCCTTGCTTTTGTCCCCCAGGAGAGGATGAGGAGAGGCCGTTCAGGCTGAGCCCTTTCAAAGGCCCTGGTCTCTTGACTTTGAGTATTTTCTATGTAAACTGAAAAATAACATATGATCAACTTTGTTTGTTATTTATTTTTAAATGTCTTTATTGATTTTTTTTAGAGAGAGAGGACAGGAGAGAGAGATAGAAACATCGATGTGAGCCCTGGCTGGTTTGGTTCAGTGGTTGGAGCGTCGGCCTGCGGACCAGAGAGTCCCAGGTTCGGTTCCCACTAGGGGCACGTACCAAAAAAACAACAAAAAACATTGGTGTGAGAGAGAAACATGGATCAGCTGCCTCCTGCAGGCCCCCTACTAGGGATCTAGCCCCTAGCTCGCAACCCGGGCATGTGTCCTGACCGTGAATCGAACTTGGACCTCTCAGTCCATGGGACGACACTCAGTCCACTGAGCCACACCAGCTGGGCATATGATCAACTTTTTTTTTTTTTATCCTTATCCGAGGACATTTTTTCATTTTTTGTTCAGATACAGTGGGAGGGAGAGAGAGAGGAGAGAGAGAGAGAGAGAGAGAGAGAGAGAGAGAGAGAGAGAGAGGGAGAGAGAAACATCGACATGAAAGGGACACATCGAGTGGCTGCCACCTGCACGACCCAACCAGGGCCGGGGACAAACTGCAACTGAGATACGTGCCCTTAGCGGGAACCGAACCCGGGTCTCTCTGTACCGCAGGCCAACGCTCTAACCGCTGAGCCAAACTGGCCAGGGCATGATCAACTTTTAAACAGTGTCTGTTCACATTTTCATTCCACCTGATCAGATAATCCCCCTGTAATTTTTTGTTGTTAATCTTCACTCAAGGATATTTTTTCCATTGATTTTTAGAGAGAGTGGAAGGGAGGGAGGGAGAAACATCGATGTGAGAGAGACACATCAATTGGTTGCCTCCTGAAAGCAGCGATTGAACCTGCAACCCAGGTATGTGCCCTTGACCTGAAATTGGACCTGTGACCCTTCAGTGTTTGGGCCAATGCTCTAACCACTGAGCAACCTCGGCCAGGGCCATATTGTATTTTTTGTATAAAAGAAAGCTCCCATTTGGTTCCAGAGAGCCAGGGAGAACCACGCTTTAAACTGTTAGGTTCTTGGCAAATGAACTTAAAAATAAAAACGATCATTTGACCATTTTTTTCTGTAGGTCTTGGGTCCCTTGATATAACTTGCTCTTGGAGGAAAAAAAATAGGAGACAGTATAGAAAATGGGCTCAGGGAGATCAGAAGAAAAACCTATGTTTTTAGAAGCATGCTGAATTTCGAGAGTTAATTAAAACTGAGACTTGTCACGTGGTATTCCGAACCTGTTATATTTAGCCTTTTCCTTGAAAAGAAGATAGACCCCTTTCGTCTCTGTAAATAGAACAGGCTGGGTTTCTGAAATCTGTCAGACACACAGGATCATCGTCTCTTTTCATGTTCAAGTGAACAGATGTGCACCTTAGTGCCCGTATTTGGGGAACCGTGCTCCATCCCGTCCTCCATCCCCAAGATTGCTGTGTGGGGGGGTCTGGGGGGTTCCAGTTCACCCTGACTTGTTCCCTGTGTGGCTGTGGGGACCTGTGGTGGTGTTCCCTTGGGAGGGGAAGCGGTGCCCAGCCCACAGGGTACGCGAAATGCTGCCTGGCTGTCCTGGCACTTTTCCTGGGTCCCCGATCATCACATGGCCAAGCCCAGCGGTCAAGTCTTAGACACATCTGATTTAACAGCAACATTTGAAAACCACTCTCTGCGTGGTTTCTGGTCTCACAAGTGCCCCGGCTGCCCCTTCTCGGCCTCTCTGAGATAGTAAAGGGTTTGCTGGGGCCTTCTTTTGTAATTAGACTCCACGAGAACAATGAGAAGGCAGAAACATCTTGGTGTGTGTGTGTGAGAGAGAGAGAAAGTTGAGAAAAGCCATTTTAAGATATGCACTTGATTATCAAGACAAAAAAACAAAAACACCTATTCAGTGTATCAGGACAAGCTTTTCATCCATCTTTTCATTTTAGAGTTTGAGATATTAAGTCTCCATTCACCGATTTTTTTTTTTTTGCATTTATCTTCACATAGAGCAGGAGAGAGAGAGGGAGGAAAAGAGAAAGAGAGAAACATCAATGTGAGAGAGACACATTGACTGGCTGCCACCCACACAACCCCAGCCCAGGCCGGGGACAAACTGCAACCGAGGTACGTGCCCTTAGCGGGAACTGAACCCAAGACTCTCTGGTCTGCGGGCTGACGCTCTAACCGCTGAACCAAACTGGCCAGGGCTGATTTTTTTTTTTAACTTTTTTTTTAATCCTCACCTGAGGACATTTATACATTTATCTTCAGATAGAGTGGGAGAGAGAGAAGGGGGAGAGAGAGAGAGAAACATCAATGTGAGAGAGACACATCGAGTGGTTGCCACCGCACAACCCAACCAGGGCCAGGGACAAACTGCAACTGAGGTACATGCCCTTAGCAGGAACCAAACCCGGGACTCTCTGGTCTTCAGGCCAACGCTCTAACTGCTGAGCCAAACCGGCCAGGGCCCCATTCACTGATTTTTTAAAATAAGCTGGTGCTGGGTCAGGAAGTACAGAATCTAGTGTTTTAAAAGACACACAATTCACATGTATTGCAGCAAATAAGAATTTATAGACATAGGCAGCCCTACCTGGGTGGCTCAGTTGGTTGGAGCATTGTCCTTTACACCATTAGGTTGTGGGTTCGATTCCCAGTTAGGGCACATACATAGGTTTCAGGTTGGATCCCAGGTCAGGGTGTGCACAGGAGGCAACCAATTGTTTCTCTCTCACATCACTGTTCTTTTTTTTTGTTTTCTCCCTCCTTTCTCTCTAAAATTAATAAAAACATGTCATCGGGTGAGGATTTAAAAAAAAAATAGACATAAGCAGTTCACTTACACTGAAGGCAAATAAGAATTCTCCTGGAAGTTGACAAAGTTTCAGTCCATTAATAGCCAGACTACTTTATATTAGATTTTCTAATGCATGAGAAATTAATGAAGAGCTCTTACAATAGCTTCAGAATGGGCATATTCATAACCCTCTCCTGCTTGCCAAAAATAATACCTCTCATTTTTTTTCCTGCCAGCCATTTCAATGCCTTGCACAGAAAATGGGAAAAGGGGGTGGTGGTGGTGGTGGTGCAAATAGGGTGTTTCCTACAAGCAAGAAGAAAGGTTTTGGAGTCTGTGAGCCATATCTGCGCTTTGTCAAGTCAGGAACATTCTGTCTTGGAATGTTCCCTATTTTTATGTTTGTTTGTTTACTTTGCATGTCATTTATTCTCCAAGTCAGTCACACAACATTGGCTTCCAAATGCTACAATTATGAGAGACTGGCATCGTGCGTGGGATTGCTTCATATGGCGCACTTGTCTGTGGGTACCTCGCGTTTGGTTCACGCGCCGAGGAGGACCCTGCAATGCAAGTACTTGGATAGAATCACTTATTAATTCTAATGATTTATCTGGATGTTCTTTTGCATTTTCTGCATATCAAAAATCATCATTTGGGAGAAAGAGGCCATTTTATTTCTTTTCTTTTCAAGCTTCATAACTTTTATTTCTTTTTCCTTATTGCCCTGGCTGGGACCTCCAGTAAAATGACGAAGAGCAGGTTTCTTTGTCTTATCTCTCATCTCAGAAGAAGCGTTGGCAGTGTTTCCCAAGAAAGCGTGCACATATCTCTGTAGTAATTGTTTCAAATTCCTTCTCCTTCAAGATTGCTACTTTTCTTGTTTTGTTAGGGTTTCTCAAAGTCATGGCTAGATATTGGATTTGCTCATGACTTTTCTTTCTCTTTTGAGCTGATCGAATGAGAGATGTCCTTTATTGCGTTAATATGGTGAATTATCTTGTTTGCCTTTTGAATGTCAAGCCAATTTGCTGTCCCAGGTTGAGCTCACCTTTCTCAGGCTGAATCTCTTCATTTTGTTTGCCTGTGGTTCAGGGTTTTCCACTGCATCCTCGTTTTTGATCGTCCTTGGCAGGTTTTTGTATTAAGGTTCGGTTTTCTTCATAAAACACAATGGGAATAGTCCCTTTGGTTCTTCCCTGGAGGCCTGGAGACCGGTGTTCCTTCCTTAAATGCTCAGGAGAATTCACTCATGATGTCATCCGGGCCTGGGGTTTCCTCTGAGCCAGAGTTTGGAATTACAGATTGGGTAGCTCCCCGCTCTGCTCCGACTTCGTTTTTCCCCTAGCGGTCTTGTTTGGTTGTGCTTTTCTAGGACCTTGCCCACATCATCTGTTCTCAAGTGTCTTGGCAAACACTCCATTGAACGTTGTCCAGTGATCCTTGTCAGACCTCAGGGACTGCCTTGCTCGGGTCCCTGCCTTCGTGAGGTCACAGGAGGCTGGTTCCGGGGTGCTGTGGAGGCTGGAGGCTGGAACCACTGCCGGGCAGGGGTGTTGCTGGGAGGACACTGTAGGAAGATCAGGCAGACAGGAGGGAGCAAGGCCTCCCCCCACCCCACTTCCCAGCCTCCCCCACTACCCCATCGGAAGATCCCATAGGAGGCCATCTAACAGAAGACAACGTAGCTTACAGAGTGCAAGCGAGAGATTAGAGCTTAGTACCCAGCATCCCCTCCCACCTAAACATGTGCAGTGTCCCATTGACCTCACCCCACCTGGAGGAGACCAAGGGGATCTTTTCTCTTTCCCTCCGTCTCCCCTCTCTTGCCCTAATTCCTGGGGTATGCTGAGATGGTTTGGGTCTAGAGCAGTGATTCTCAACCTCCTAATGCTGCAGCCCTGTAATACAGCTCCTCATGTTGTATGTGGACATATCTGCATGTGGGCGGACCCTCCTGGAGACGGATAGAGGAGCCGTGTTTCAGTTCCTAAGTCCGTCGGAAATAATGTGTTTTCCAGTGGTCTTAGGCGACCCCTGTGAAAGGGTTGTTTGACCCCCAAAGGGGTCACGACCTACAGGTTGAGAACTGCTGGTCTAGAGGCTCCTACTAAAGATTTTCTTCTGTTTCAAGAATCCTTAGCAACAATTGTAATAGAATTTACATTCACAATATCATTATCCATCAAGATGGAAAAATAAATGTTACAAGACGATTCTCACGATTGCTCAGAGCACTTCGCCTCCCCATGGGTCCCCGTTGGACTTGGTTCTTGGGGGAGAGTATCCTACAATATTTTCAGAGGGGACACCTGAGAAGTATGCTTCCTACTTCCAGGACCAGTAATCTCTTCTTTCTACTGACATCACAATGTCCTGCCCGAGGTCTTGGATCATTCATTCTGCTCCCTAACCACTAAAGGCTATTCCATCGTCTGTAAGTTTCCAAGGTTGCCATTGAGAAATGTTCAACTTCTGGAAACATGTTCTTTTTGTCTGGAAGCTTGTATGACTTTTTCCCTCGTCTTGAAATTCAGAAACACTGCCATTTCAGAACCCTTTCAATCGGAAGACGCAAGTTGCTGTTTTTAAAAATTGATTTGAGAGAGAGATTTGTTGTTCCGTGTGTTTGTGCATCTGTTGGTTGATTCTTGTATGAGCCTGGACTGGGGATCAAACCCGCAACCTTGTCATAACAGGACGACGCTCTAGACAACTGAGCTACCCAGCCAGAGCCTCTGGTTGCTTTTTCTTTGTTAGAGTTTCTTTGCTTATTCTTTGTCATGTGTTTCGTTTTCTCCCCAACTTGTATCATTTACATCTTATGCCTCCTACTTCTCCCCTTTGGATGTTGCTATTTCTTTTTTTTAAATTTTTTTTATCCTCATCCGAGGACATTTTTCCATTTTTTGTATAGACAGAGTGGGAGGGAGAGAGAGGAAGAGAGAGAGAGGGAAACATCGATGTGAAAGGGCCACATCGAGTGGCTGCCACCCGCACGACCAACCAGGGCCGGGGACAAACTGCAACCGAGGTACATGCCCTTAGCGGGAACCGAACCCGGGTCTCTCCGGACCACAGGCGGACGCTCTAACCGCTGAGCCAAACCGGCCCATGGATGTTGCTATTTCACGTGGTTTTTATTTCCTGATCTTTTGGTCCTGTCTTGTGTGACGCATCTTTCCTCTGAGCCTCCTAAAATAGTGTGTGGTTTTCAGTGGGGACCATGCTGTGTTACAGCACCTCTGTGAACATTTGAAATGAAAAAGGCATGACTCTGGCCCTGGCCAGTGTTGCTCAGCGGTTAGAGCGTTGGCCTGCAGACCAGAGGGTCTCGGGTTTGATTTATGGTCAAGGGCATGTACCTGGGTTGCAGGTTCAACCTCTGGCCCCAGTTGGGGTGGTTCGGGAGGCAACCCGTGTATGTGTCTCTCTCACATCCATGTTTCTCTCTCTCTTCCACTCTAAAAATCAATAGGAAAAATATCCTTGGGTGAGGATTAACAAAAAAAATGGCATGGTGTGCTCGAGAAGTGTGTTGTTGTGCTGTGCTCCCCTCGCCTTCTGTTCTCATTATGTTTTTATCGTACGGTCTATTTCTGTTTCCTCCGTCAATTCTGCTCCATAGTAGCCATCTGTTCTAGAATTTGTCTCCTTCAGACCACTGCGCTTCTTGGGCGTGTGAGTTTGCTTCCGCGAGTCATCTTGCCGGGCTGGTGTGGGTCCAGCTAGTGGCCAGGACAGCTGTGAACCTCTTCAGGCCGGGGTACATTGACAGAAGAGATGGGCACAGATAGAGTGGATGGCTTTCCCCTGTGGCAGTGGGCTGGCAGACCACATGGTCTAGTTTTGGATATGGTAGGGTGGGGGTTGAAATGGGGATAGGGCCCAGCCAGTGTGGCTCAGTAATTGAGCCTTGACCCAAGCACCAACCAAGCATCAAGAGGTTTGATTCCCGATCAGGGCACATGCCCGGGTTATGGGCCAGGTCCCCACTGCAGGGCATGTAGGAGGCGGCCAATTGATACTCTCGCTCATCGATGTTTCTCTCTCTCCCTCCCTCTCCTTTCCTCTCTCTAAAATCAATAAAGGGAAAAATAAAGAAATGGGTATAGGGTCCGTTTTTTCTTTTCTTTTCACTTTAAAAAGAATGTTTTAATTGAATTTTGAGAGAGAGAGAGAAAAACATTAGTTGGCTGCCTTCTACACGCTCCCTATTGGGGATCGAGCCCCCAACCCTGGCATGTGCCCTCACCGGAATCCAACTGGACCTCTCAGTTCATGGGACAGTGCTCAGTTCACTGGGCCACACCAGCCAGGCTAGGGGCCGCTTTTTGTATCAAATAGAGGTAGATCGTCTTCAGTCTCACCTTCCAACTTTTCTTTCAAAGTGGGCAGCTGAGTCCTCCCAGAACTGACAGCTCAGGTGGGCCAGACAGGCCTCTTCTCTGCTGCTTGGATGTCCCCGCAACCAGTCGGCTGACCCCACTCTGGCCTACATGGCTGTTCATGCTGGACCCTCCCAGAGATGCAGCCTTTCTCAGGACTCCCTGACCTTTGACCTGTAGTCTCTGATCCCTGATCTTGACTCATCTACCGTAGGCCATGGGGAGCACCAGTGGGCTGGTCTCTGGACACACCCTCACCCCAGGCATCGTCAGTAGCCACAGGAGACAAGAAACGTGGGGCTCCTGTTAGGACCAGTTCTAGGCAGGGAGCAGGGCTACATAGGGGTGCTACCTGAATCCAGGCAACAAAAACAGACCCTCGCTCCTGAAAACCCCCAGAACCTCAGGTCATAACCTTCTGTCCTCTCCTTCCAAGAACCCCAGGGACCAAGATTGTAGCATTGAGTAAGGTCTCGGGTCAGGGCCCAGCTACGGGCAAGATGAGAGGGTACTGAAGGCTCAGTCCCCTGCGGGATGGTGCTGGTCCGTCAGGTGGGTACGGAAGTGATGACCTTGCTGGAAAGACAGAGCAGGTTGAGGAGCAGCAGGGGCCGTGTGCGATCCGAGGTCCCGGCAGTGAACTGCTCAGTGAGGACAGGTGTCACTTAAGCCAGGATGATGTCCATGAAAGATGAGGATCCACCTTCAAGACCTCTAAATAAGTTCTGCCTTTCTAACCTACAGGCTCTGGGAAAACCCTAGATCCTCCCCCTTCCCAGGTCCCCCATAACATCAAAATGTGTCTTTGCCACAGGAAGGGAGGCTGCCTACCAACTTCTGGTCTTGTACCTGGACCTGAACTTCAGCAGCGTTTCAAGCTGATGTTCAAATGTCTGTAGATCTCCAAACCAGGTGAGGGGCTGGTGTGAGCCAGTGACTGGGACCCTGGCTTTACCAGGTGAAATCTGTCAACAACCAGGTGCTGGGACAACCGCATCTATAGATGTCAACTGGGATGCTTTTGGCTTAGAGTGTATGACACTCGGATCAAAAAAGTGTAAACAACAGAGGAAGTTATTATCTCAATGTGTCCCGAGGTGGGCTGCCCAGAGTTCGCTGGCTCAGCAGCCTAGTGAGGACACCAAGGACCCAGACCCTGTCCAGCTTCCGGTTCGGCACCTTTCAATGTGGGATGTGTTGGCTTGGTCACAAGATGATTGACACAGATGCACAATGCCTAGAAGAGGAATGTTTTCCCGTGAACCTCTTTTTGACAGCAAGTAAACATTTCTCAGAAGCCGCCCCCCAGATATTCCTTACATCTCACTGGCCAGAATTGGGTCACATGTCCACTCCTCACCCAGGCACTTGTTATTTGGGTTGTGTAATTTATACATATAGAAAATGTCATCTGGAGTAAGATTAATGAAGTAAAAATGTAAATGGATGTTGATATTAAACGGCAATGAGTGGGGCTGGATTTCTATAAACTGTATGTAATAATCACACTTGGGCACAAAGGATTAAGTAGAGTATAAGCATAACAGATGTACCCACATGAATTTCTGTGTGAAATTTTCCAATGTACAGTCTTTAAATGTCCAGAATAATAACCACAGTGAATTAGGTAATTTGCTCAGAGGTAAATGGGAAAGGAAAACACTTATGAGCAGTGAGCCACTGGATAATTATAAACAATCGAGCAGGCCAAGAAAATTTCATCAGCACATTTTTAATGACTGATTGGATCCCAGGAAGCAGTTAATGAGCTCAGATTTGCTTTTTCCCCACACCACCTCTTCTCAGACTTGTGGGATTCATAAAATCATTCTCCTCAAGAAAGAAAGATGCCCTGGTTTCTCCAACTAGATTAAGGGATGATGCTGCCAACCTTGAGGAGCAGGAATGCTCTGGAAAAGCAAGCTCCTTCATCTCTCATGCCTTTAGGGTTGTCCCTCCGCAGCCCAGGCAGCTGGACCAGGTGCAGCATCAGGTGCTCCTCTGCTCTTTCTTCCTTCCCAGATGCATGTGGCTCTCACCCGTGGTGGGGCTTTCTCTCTTCATTGTCAGGGCAATGATTGTGTCTGCCACATTTGTATTTATAAGGTGGCTGTTTTCCCCTGATGTTACAGGGTCCCTACCATCTTTTTTTTTTTTTTATCCTCACCAAGGACATTTTTGCATTTATCCTCAGATAGAGCAGGAGGGAAAGAGGGAGGAAGCGAGAGAGAGAGAAACATCGATGTGAGAGAGACACATGAAGTGGCTGCCACCCCATGACCCCAACCAGGTTTGGGACAAACTGCAACCGAGGCACATGCCCCTAGGGAACCCAGGACTCTCTGGTCCGTGGGCCGACACTTTAACCGCTGGGCTAAATGGGCCAGGGTTTGTTCTTTGCCTGTTCCTAACCCAGGCCTTATTTGTCCCATCTTTTTTGTCCAATTACTTCTGGTAATGCCTTTTTTTGTTCTAAAACCTCATGTGAGGCTATGTTTATTGATTTTAGAGAGAGGAGAAAGGAGAGGGAGAGAAATATCAGTGTGAGAAACATCGATCAGTTGTGTACCCCAACCAGGGATCGAACCTGAAACCTGGGTATGTGCCCTGATCAGGAATCGAACCTGCAACCCTTCCAGTGCAAGGGATGATGCCCAACCAAGGCAGCCACCTGGCCAGGGCTAATAAGATTGTGTTTTGATGCTGTTATTCAAATAATGTGTTTTGAATTGCTTTCCTTTGAATATATTTGCACCAAAGAGGAACTGAGTTTGATTTTGTTGTTTAAAGAGTTTACCCATTTTCTGGGTAACTTTAAAAATAACACAACAAAACAGGTAAATCCAGTTTCTTCTTTGTAAGTCAGTAAATAGGAAAGGAACACATTTGCTAAGATCTGTAGAAGTAATGGCAGAAGATTACGGATAGTTTGAGTTAATAAAATGACTCATGTTGGCTATTAAGAGTTGCGCAATTAAAAATATATATGTACACAGTGCACACATCACAGATCAGGAGGGATGACATCTCTGGGTTCTCTCCTTTCTTATCAAGCCCTAAGGCTGATATAGTAAGAATTATGAAATTCAAGAGATTCACATTATTGCAGTTCTTGATCATTGATGCAAAATTAAATGGTAACCTCTTAAGAGAGCTCGTTTCTGTTTGCAGCATTCTTCTTTTCCATTTCTGCTAAAAATTGTGGTTGTGGGCCCAAGGCAGTTTACACGTGCTTTCCAAAAGATAAACTCTCTTGACAGGCCGCTGAACCGTGCTCTAGGCAGTGGGTTTGGTCGTCGGGTTTGGTCGTCGCCTTCTAGCTGATGGGAGTTGAATGCAAAAATATAAAGACTGAAACAGGGAAAACATGGTAAACTGCGGCATGGGGAGGGAGTGGCGAAGGCAAAGCCCACTGGGCATCCTCTGGGTCTTTTATTCATTGTGGTCCAGCTTCGTGCAGAAGGAAATGCGTTCACGCCCCCTCCAGGCTCTTGCCTTTCCGTCCACTTTATTCTTCCACATTCATGGAGTCCCCTCCATGTATACAACATTCCCAACTTGAAGACTCTTGATATTCGCGATCTGGGTCACTCTCCCGGGCCTGAACTTACCGCACACTCAGTTCGTTCCGGTTCCTGTTCGCTGTGGGCCTGGTGTGCAAGGACGCCCCTGCCTCACCGACGCGCTGCAGTCACCTGGCGGCGGCTGGGCAGACGCCGAGGACGCAGCACGTCGTCCCTGTGACGCACCGCGCAGTTCCCGCCCATCGGTGCGGGGCGCGGCCTCTGTGACGCAACGCGCGCCTCTGGCCCCGCCCAGGCGTACGGCGCGCCGACCCACAATCCGCAGCGCGCCGCTGTCGGGTCTCCGCCGCCGGTACCCGGAGCTCCCGGCCTGAACGGGCGCGTACTGCCGGTGACATGTTGCAGAAGCCGCGGAGCCGGGGCCGCCCCAGCTCCCAGGCCGACAGGGACTGGGGCCGCGGCGGGGACAGCCGGGCCTCCAGAAGCGGCGTCGCCGAGGAGGCCCCGAGCACCTCCCGCGGGGCGGGCGGCTCGCAGGAGCCCCGCAGCGCCTCCTCGCAGGGCGCCCGCCGGGCCGGGGCGTCCCCCGCGGCGGGGCCCAGGTCCCAGAAGCAGCTGGAGCTGAAGGTGGCCGAGCTGGTGCAGTTCCTGCTGATTAAGGACCAGAAGAAGATCCCGATCAAGCGGAGCGACATCGTGAAGCACGTCCTCGGGGACTACAGGGACCTGTTCCCCGACCTGCTCCGACTGGCGGCCGAGCGCCTCCAGTACGTCTTCGGGTACAAGCTGGTGGAGCTGGAGCCCAAGAGCAGCACCTACATCCTCATCAACACCCTGGAGCCCGTGGAGGAGGACGCGGAGGTGCGCGGCGACCAGGGCACGCCCACCACCGGCCTCCTGATGATCGTGCTGGGGCTCATCTTCATGAAAGGCAACACCGTCAAGGAGACCGAGGTCTGGGACTTCCTGCGGCGCCTCGGGGTGTTCCCCACCAAGAAGCATCTCATTTTTGGCGACCCCAAGAAGCTCATTACGGAAGACTTTGTTCGGCAGCGTTACCTGGAGTACCGGCGGATCCCGCACACCGACCCCGTGGACTATGAACTGCAGTGGGGCCCGCGCACCAGCCTGGAGACCAGCAAGATGAAAGTGTTGAAGTTTGTGGCCAAAGTCCACAATCAGGACCCCAAAGACTGGCCAGCGCAGTACTGCGAGGCTCTGGCGGAGGAGGAGGACCGGGCCAGGCCTCAGGCCAGCGCCCCAGCCGCCTCGTCTTGAAATCTTCGATTCCGGGGGACTCCTGGGGACCCTGAGGGGGAGTGTCAAAGGCACCGGCCTGAAGGGGTGTCGGTGGGAGGGAGTGTATTTCTGTAAAGTTTAAACGTGTGTAACTTTTAGGATGTTTTTGCAAACATTCGTTCTCACTGTTTGTTATAAAGTATTTGGTAATACGTGTTCAATTATAGAAATAGGAGGAGAGGATTTATTTTGTTTTACTGTCTGTGTTGTGTGTGTGAAAATTTGGTTAGCTTTATAAAATGAATTGGAAGGTTTTGTACCTTGGAGCAAAGAACACATCAGTGAATTGCTTTGGTGCCAAGTAGATAAAAGCAAAGTGGCTGTTATATGGCCTCTTAAATACCCCAGTTTGTATGGAAAAATAAAAACCTTCATAAGTAAAAATATAATTGCCTGTATCCTTTCTTGCCTTAGCACAGCTATTTTATGTTTTCTACGTGTATAAGCGTTATTCATCAGTGTAAGAAAATTGTATTTTATCTGAATAACATTTTTTAAAATTCATAATTATTATTCAGCTCTGTGGCTAACCATTTAGTTTCATTTAGCTTTTTTGGTTGTTGCTACTATAGTTATAATAAATACTATATCTTTGAAGCAGCTAAGTATTGTGCATTTTTAAAAGTGTGAGTCATGACTCAAAATTGACATTTAAAAAAAGACAGTTTTTGCTACTAAGGTAAATAGTGTTTCGTAGAAGTTGCTTTATTTCTCATATGTGTGTTCAGCTTGGATTGTAATGTAAAATATATTTCTCTTACCGTGAGTCACAAAACATGTTTATAAAACCTTAGCGATCAACTGTGCCTACTTGGGAAGCCGACTACCTGGGTTCAGATTCAGGCTCCACCCACCCAGCTACTTACATTTAGACAGGTTACCTGCTTACAGGTGTTTCCTCACCTATGAGACGGGCTGATGATGCCCATATTATGTTGCTAGTGTGACATTTAGATATGGAAGAATATGTGATTTTTGGCATTGTGCCTGGTGGGCAGGCTTTTTGTTATTACTTTGTTCCTTAAATTTCTTAAAAACATGTTTTTTATTTCCTTTGGTCTGGAGCAGTTAACAAACTTTTTATTTTAAGGTTTTCTTTTATGATCTTGCTCTAAGTCATTCCTAGAATTACAGTCACTGGTTCAGAAGTTATGGCAATATTTTTCTAGTCATACTATTGTATGGTTTTATGAAAAAACTTAATTCATGGTATCCAGGGAGTAGAGCCCATATAAAATGGTGAGAGCAGGGAAGTTAGATGTTAAGATTCTCCCCTGTGCCCTGGCTGGTTTGCTCAGTGGTTAGAGCGTTGGCCCACGGACCAATGAGTCATGGGTTCGATTCAGGTCAACGGCATGTACCTGGATTGAGGTTCATCCCCAGCCCTGGTCGGGTCGTGCCAGAGGCAACCAGTTGATGTGTCCCTCTCACATTGATGATTCTCCCTCCCGCTCTATCTGATGATAAAGAGAAAAATATCTTCAGGTGGGGATTTTTAAAAAAGATCTCCCCTGGGCTTTTAGAGTCATTGCAGGGCAGTAAAAAAGGTATAGGTTTTGAATTATGACTCGTGTTATGTCAGTATGGTGATTTGGGGTAGGTTTTCAACTCTGAATGTCAATTTATCTGCAAAATGGGAAAAAAATAACAGCTATATTATAGTTTGCTTTATGGATTAAATTAACCTGAAGAAAAGAGGTCCATAGCTTCCGGTTAAATGCTGTTTATTTACAGAGATTCAACAAAGGATTATTCAGTGGGTGAATGGCTACAATTGTTTTTGGGGGAAGAGACCGCAAATTAACCATGAAATGAGGTAAATAGCTTACCTTAAAAAAGTGAACTAGATCAACACCGTCATCTAGAAACATCTAGAAGAAATATGGTAGGTTACTGGGTTTTATTTCATTCTTTTGAATTGGAATTTGCATTTATTTCATCAATGGAATGAATATAGTTGGTCCTTGAAGACATTTTTTCTTTTGCATTTTATTTCTGGCCACGCATCCTGCTGACTCGTCCTCTGCCTCACTGGCTGCCTTCCCCTCTGGTGTACCTAATACTGCCATTTTCGTCAGTAAATGGTGAAAATTGTCATAACCCAGTGCCCATTTTCAGTTATAGCTGAAACACATTATCTTCTCCCCACTTTTCTCATAGGGATGTTAACAATTTACCATCAGTGAATTACCAGGTTGTTTCAGATCTTAAAATAGAAAACATTATAGACCAAATCTGGGATCTTCTCACCCTCCCCAGATGTGTCGGGGGATTGTGGGTCTCGTGCTACTGCAGGATTTAATACTTTATACATATACGCACATGAACGTTACATGGAGTGTTTTGTGAGATTTTTCAGCTTAAAACTTGGTATTATACTATGTCCTTGTGTAACTTGCTATTTTACTCGACATTGTTTTGGAGACTTAGCCAGGTAGATCTGATTCATTCATTTGATTTGTCCTTTCAGTTGGGAGGAGAGGGAATAACAATTTGTTTATCTATTCCCTAACGGTTAGACAGGTTATTTCTAATTTTTTGCTATTTGCAGGCAGTATACACAGTGCTTCCCTAACCACATGTGTGAGAGCATCTGCAGCCAGAAATAGCAATCATGGGGCATCGTTGCCCAATTATGCCTGAGCATGTGTTCAGTTATACTCCTACCAGCAGGCTAGAGTTCTCTCTACTCACCCGCCTTCCTGTGCCTCATGAGTGATGTGAAGCATCTTTTTTTTTTTTATCCTCACCTGAGGACATTTTTCTATTTTTTGTTCAGGTAGAGTGGGAGGGAGAGAGAGGAACAGAGAGGGAGAGAAACATCGATATGAAAGGAACACATCGAGTGGCTGCCACCCACACGACCGACCAGGGCCGGGGACAAACTGCAACCGAGGTACATGCCCTTAGCGGGAACCGAACCCGGGTCTCTCCGGACCGCAGGCCGACGCTCTAACCGCTGAACCAAACCGGCCAGGGCGAAGCATCTTTTCTTACCCTCTGTCTCTCTTTTCTTTCACCATCAGGTTTTTCGGTTTGTTTTTGTTTTATCTGTTAGACCTTTTTATTGATTTGTGAGACTTTTTATATGTTCTGCAGATCATTGTCTGGTATATCTACTGCAAATACCTTCTCATGTTTTCACTTTATTTTTGTCATACAGATAATATGATGTTAATGTATCAAAATCATCAGTGTTTTACTTTTTTTTTTTCGAATCCTCACCCGAGGCTATATTTCCATTTATCTTCAGATAGAGCGGGAAGGAGGGAGGAAGAAAAAGAGAGAGAAACATCAATGTGAGAGAGGCACATTGATTGGTTGCCTCCTGTACGACCCCAACTGGAGCTTGGGACTAACTGCAACCGAGGTCCATGCCCTTGGCCGGAATCAAACCCGGACTCTTTGGTCTGAGGGCCAATGCTCTAACTGCTGAGCCAAACCGGCCAGGGCCAGTGTTTTACTTTTATTTTATTTTTTTAATCTTCACTTGAGGACATTCTTCCACTCTTTTGTTCAGATAGAGTGGGAGGGAGAAAGAGAGAAACATCCACGTGAAAGGGACACATCGAGTAGCTGCCACCTGCACGACCCAACCAGGGCCGGGGACAAACTGCAACGGAGGTATGTCCCCTTAGTGGGAACCAAACCCGGGTCTCTGGACCGCAGGCCGACGCTCTAACTGCTGAGCCAAACTGGCCTGGGCCAGTGTTTTACTTTTAAAGGCTGTAGAATATTTTTGTGTAGCTCTTTAAAAAACTCCCTAATTCTAATATTGTAGAGAGTTTCTAGTATTTTCTTCTAAGGTGTTCAACATTTTGACTTGGACAGTTATATTTTTTAACTGCCTTTGTGTATGGTGTGAGAAATGGATGTAATTTTTCTATTGGATCGCCTAGCATTAATTTTTTTGTATGGTTTATCCTTTCCATGCAGATTTAGAATATACTTTATATAATATATAGCAATATCTCATATATAAATAAATTGATGACTAGAAGTAAAGTGGTTTATTTGCTATCTATTTGCCAATACCATGCTACTATAATTCTGTGGAATCATACATTTTTTTCTCTTCTTCTCCAATTCTTATACCTTCTATTTTAGTCTTCTTTTTCTTTTCTTTCTTTCTTTTTTTTGCATTGGCTGGTACTACAATACATTATGGAACAGACTTGGTGGGGCTGATATCTTTGTTTCTGAGTTTAAAAGGAGTAACTTTTAAAGTTTTACATCAGTGTGTTATTTGCTTAGTTTTTTACCCCCAGAAATATCTTTACTTGGGCTATTTAATTTTCCTCCTGTTCCTAGCTTGCTTAGAGATGTTCAGAAAAATTATAAATGGCATTTAGATTTGTAATACATTCTTTTTTTTTGTTTTTTTTATCCTCACCTGAGGACATTTTTCCATTTTTTGTTCAGATAGAGTGGGAGGGAGGGAAGGAGAGAGAGAAAGAGAAACATCGACGTGAAAGGGACACGTCGTGTGGTTGCCACTTGCACGACCCAACCAGGGCTGGGGACAAACTGCAACCAGGTATGTGCCCTTAGCGGGAACTGAACCCGGGTCTCTCTGGACCGCAGGCCGACGCTCTAACTGCTGAGCCAAACCGGCCAGGGCTATAACACATTCTTTATCATAGTCTGCTGGTGATAAAATTTTAATCTAAATTTGGAATATTTTTTGGTATAGTTTAGTGTAATAACACCAATGTTAACCATTATTGCGTTTTTGGGACATTGTCCCCGTTCTTGATATATTACTCTTTTTAAAAAAATATGTTTTTATTCTTTTATTTAAATTTTTTTTTCTTTATTGACTTTAGAGAAAGAGGAAGGGAGAAGGAAAGAGAGATAGAAACATGGATGAGAGAGAATATCGATCAACTGCCTCCTGCACACCCCCCACTGGGGATCGGGCCCACAACCCAGGCATGTGCCCTGACCGGGAATCAAACCAAACCTGGACCTCTCAGTCCATGAGATGACGCTCAATCCACTGAGCCATGTGGGCTGGGCTTGGTGTATTAATCTTAAAGATTATTCTTGATCACAAAGATTTGTTTCATTAGATTTCGCCTGATTATTTACATAGGTGCAGCAAGAGTATTAGCTAACCATAGAGACTTGGGTTTATTTTTGTCAATCTAGCACCATCTCTGCTAATTATTTTGAAATCTAGGCAATAAGCAGAAAGAATATCATGTATATCCTGCTTTTGCTATATGAACTGTACCCTAGGGTAACAAAACAGTTGATATAGGAACATCTCTTCTATATACTGAAACCTGGGAATAAAAAAAGAAAAAAACTATGACCTTAGACCAGCAGTAATTAGGAAACTAATCAGTGAATGGGGCCAGGCGTCAAAAATGGCTGCTAGCATCAGAGACATTCTTTACTTTCCATTAGGCTGCTTGATCAAACCTCTGCATCTAAGCACCAAATTACAAGAAATACAGAGGATGGAGGTACGGGAAGAGACGGGGACAATTAGCAACGTTTAGGCTGTAGGAAACTATGACAAATGAACCAGTTTCTTCAGATTCCAAGGAAGGAAAAAGAACAATGGAAGGGAAACCCATAAATTAAAAAACATCTAAGATTCAGAACAATGGGTTGTACTATATGGAGCTCCTTTGTATCCTGTGCAACCCGATTCAGAGTACGAAACGATTCGAAAAAATTAGGGAAATGCACACCCTGAACATTTGGTATTAATGAATTATTACTATAAAGGTGATAGCAGGTTTTTGGTTATGTTTGCAAAAAGAGCATCAATATTTTAGAAATACGCACTGAAATATTTAAGAGTGAAATCAGCCAGTGTCTGATATTTGCTGCAAAATTTTCCAAAGGGAGAAAGGTATCAGTGAAAGAACTGATCGTGAATTGATTAATTGTTGAGATTGGGTGATGGGTACTCGGGCTTCAATACACTGTTTTCTCTGCTTTTACATAGGTATGAAGTTTTACATTAAACTAACTAACTAACTAACTAAATAAATAAATAAATAAATAAAGGCCTTCTAAGTAATAACCTTCTTTCACTTGATTTTCTTTAGCAATTTATAAGTTGTTACTTTTGAGACTATATAACACTATTTTGAGGCTATGTAATATGTAGTATTCTCAAGTGTAACTTCTAAAAATCTCTTACAATATATTTCAAATAAAATCATGGTCACTGACGATGGCTTCTTAGAGTTTGCCTTTTCTTTTTGATTTCAGGGAAGGTGAGTTTGAAATTCTGAGAAATCAGATTTCCCTTCAAAACATGCTCTGCGTGTAATTATTTGATTAACCGAGAGCGTTTTTGCAGCCAGATCATTTTTCCTCTGAGCTTCTCCAAGTGAATAATCAATTTTGTGTTTGGTCCACTTCCAGATAACGTTTTTCATGCTGCTCTCTGCCGTGTGTGTGATGCTGAATTTGGCTGGTTCGATTCTCTCCTGTCAGAACGCTCAGCTAGTCAGCTCCTTGGAAGGCTGTCAACTGGTGAGTGATGACAACACAAACCTTTTCAGGAAGGTCACAGGCTTTGCTTTTGCGTGAAAGTAATTTGAAAAATAATTTTATTATGCCCGTGCATTTCTTCTGATGTTTCATGGTTGTTTGCGGAATTAAATTTCAGTCGATTCATTTCTAAAACCTCTCCCAGATTAGCGCTTGTACTACTTTCTAAATCAGTTACTAATGGAATATTTCTAAGGATCGTGGTGTAGTACTGTTTGCAAGTGAACCTCTTTAGTAACGATTGTAGTTTAGCATTTGTTGCACTGATTTTTCTCTCCTGAATTTTTAAAACTCAATCTTGTAAGTCGATTCTAAGTTCCTAGACATATATATCTATATAAATATAGATACATATATATGGTGAGTGTGTCAAAAGACTTTTGTTTTCATTTTTCAATTAAAGAGAATTCTTGCCCGGCCAGCATTGACCCATGGACCAAGAGGTTTCCAGTTCGATTCCCGGTCAGGACACATGCCCAGGTTGTGGGCCTGATCCCCAGTGGGGGGCATGCAGGAGGCGGCCAGTCGATATTCTTTCTCATCCATGTTTCTCCCTCTCCCTTCCTATCTCTCTAAGATCAATAAAGAAAAAAAAATTTTTTTTAAGAGAATTTGTTTTTAGGTCTAGGAAAAGTGTAGACAGTGTGCTATGTACATTGTAGGGGATCAATAAAGTGTTTGTTGCATAGAATCATCATTCCATATTCTGACTTAGCTTCTGGAGCAGTAGCACGTGTATCTGGCTGGGGCAGAAACTGAAGTCTGTCCGGTCACCTTGAGTAACGGTGTAGCTGACCTTCTTATATGACCATGGCTACTGGGTATGGGGCGTTGGCATTTGTTGCTTTATCTGGGAGACTGTACAGTGCTACCTTTTATTTATTTTTTATTTTTTTATTATTATTATTTTTTAATCCTCATCCGAGGACACCTTTCCATTTATTGTACAGACAGAGTGGGAGGGAGAGAGAGGAAGAGAGAGAGAGGGAAACATCGATGTGAAAGGGACACATCGAGTGGCTGCCACCCACACGACCAACCAGGGCCGGGGACAAACTGCAACCGAGGTACATGCCCTTAGCGGGAACCGAACCCGGGTCTCTCTGGACCGCAGGCGGACGCTCTAACCGCTGAGCCAAACCGGCCAGGGCAGTACTACCTTTTAGAGCCACCCATGACCTCGCTCAGTCTGTGGCTCTCATTTCTGAGAGGTCGGGCTGTCCTGAATCAGCTGAAGCTTCTCTGTAGCTAGGCCTTGCCTCCATTCCTTGTGGCTGTGCTGTCTGGGTCCAAGGGGGCAGCTGCCGCCCCTGTTCCTCACCCAGGCCAACAGGTCTTGTTGGCCCGGTTTCAACGCTGAAGTACCTACTGAGTTCCCAAAACTAACAGTGAGAGCGTTAGTTTCTTGTTATTTTCTGTTCATTGTGTCCTGGACCACAGTGATCAGCTTGCATCCCAATGTGGGGTACACAGGGTGTCCTGGGTGTGGCCCAGCATATTTCCGGTGACTGCTAAGAATTCTCGCTGCCTGGAGCCCCATCTCCATCAGAAAGGGTGACTTGCCAACGTATATGCACACTTGATCAGCTTTTTAAAATCCTCACCCAAGGCCCTGGCCGGTTTGGCTCAGCGGTTAGAGCGCCCACCTGCGGTCCGGAGAGACCCGGGTTCGGTTCCCGCTAAGGGCATGTACCTTGGTTGCAGTTTATCCCCGGCCCTGGTTGGTCGTGCGGGTGGCAGCCACTCGATGTGTCCCTTTCACATCGATGTTTCTCTCTCTCTCTCTTCCTCTCTCTCCCTCCCACTCTGTCTGTACAAAGAATGGAAAAATGTCCTCGGGTGAGGATAAAAAAAAAAAAAAAAAAAAAATCCTCACCCAAGGATATTTTTCCATTGATTTAAAACAAAAAAAACAGAGTGGGCCCTGGCCGGTTTGACTCAGTGGTTAGAGCATTGGCCTGCGGTCGGAGAGACCCGGGTTCGGTTCCCGCTAAGGGCACGTACCTCGGTTGCGGTTTGTCCCTGGCCCTGGTTGGTCGTGCGGGTGACAACCACTCAATGTGTCCCTTTCACATCGATGTTTCTCTCTCTCTCTCTCTCTTCCTCCCACTCTATCTGAACAAAAAATGGAAAAATTTCCTCCGGTGAGGAAAAAAAAAAAATAGTGTAGGAGGAAGGGAGGGTGGAGAGAGAGAGAAACATCAATGTGAGAGACACATCGATTGATTGCCTCTTGCACAACCCTGACTGGGGCCAAGGATGGAACCTGCAACCCAGGTACATGCCCTTGACCAGGAATCGAACCCATGACTCTGGTCCACTGACCAGGAATCGAACCCATGGCTCTGGTCCACTGGCTCTAACTGCTGAGCCAAACTGGCCAGGGCTTGATCAGCTTTTTTTTTTCTTTTTCTTTTTATTTATTGATTTTAGAGAGAGAGGGAGAGGGAGAGAGAGATAGAAACATCAATGAGAGAAAACATTAATTGGCCGCCTCCTGTATGCCCCCCACTGGGGATTTGGCCCACAACCTCTTGGTGCAGGGTCAACACTCAACCACTGAGCCACACCAGCTGGGCTTGGTCCGCTTTTTTATTCCTAAATATTAGGTGCTATGAATATGGTATGCTCTGGCAATCTACATGGGATCGGCCAGTTTTTAATCTGACCCTCAATTTCCAATGCAGGGCCCTGTGTGGGGGAGACAGTGGGATTGGGGTGATGTTCCTAAGGTCTGTGTTCAAAAGAAAGCCTAGTACCTGAAAGGTCTTTTTTTTTTTTTTTTTGTTCAGGTAGAGTGGGAGGGGGAGAGAGGAAGAGAGAGAGAAACATTGATGTGAAAGGGACACATCGAGTGGCTGCCACCCGCACGACCCACCAGGGCCGGAGACAAACTGCAACCGAGGTACATGCCCTTAGCGGGAATCGAACCCGGGTCTCTCTAGACCGCAGGCCGACTCTCTAACCGCTGAGCCAAACCGGCCAGGGCTGAAAGGTCTTAATCTTGAACCCTGTTTCCTTACGTTGTGCTCTGCGTGAAAGGCTAGCAAAGGAGCAATTTATATATGAATATTTATGCAATTTCATGTTCATGTGTAATATATACATATATGTGCACCATTTATACTTTTACTATATTTAAATGAATTAATTATGAAGAATTGGCTCACACTTTACCAAGTCCGCTGATTGAAATGCTAATCTCATCCACAAAAACCCTCCCAGACAAACCCAGGAATAAGGTTTAACCTGGGCTCCTTGTGGCCAGTCAAGCTGAGATGAAAAACGTTACGGAGCAATTTGTAGATTCCCGTGAAGTTGTTAGAAATGAAACTTTGTCCGTTTTCTCTCAATGGTAACAGCTCACAACCACAGTATTGACTTTGACACAGTCATCCCCTCTGATCCAGATTCCCCCATTTTCACTCGTATTTATTTGTCTGTGTGAGAAGATGTGTATTGCATTTTATGCAGTTTTGCCACCCGCCTAGGTTCATGTATTTACCACCAAAGCCAAGATACTGAACTATTTTAATACCACAAGGATCCCTCATGCTAACCTTTCTAAAACTACACCACCCCCCCATCCTGAACTCTTGGCAACCACGAATCTGTCCACCATTTCTAAACCCTTGTCATTTCCAAAGTGTCTGCACGTGGAATAACACAGCATGTAACCATTGGAACTGGCGTTGTCCACTTAGCGCAGTTTCATGGAGCGGCAGCCAAGCCGTGTGTGTGGCCTGTTCCTTGGAATCGTAGGTAGAATTCCACGGTGTGTGTATGTGACACTTGGTTTAGCCGTGTCCTGCTGAGGGACATCAGCGCCAGCCCCAGGGTTTGGTTACGATGGCTCAGGCTGCCGTGAACATCCACGGGCAGATTTGGTGACTGTCTCCTTCTTTCTGAAGCCTGTTAGAATTCCGTCTTGAGTCTTGTAGCTGCGTTTGTCACCAACATTCTCATCTCCAAATTGAAAATGCCCGGTAACCAAGCCAACACCAATGAGGCAGCCACAGCCCTCCGCACAGCTGCAGAGTAACCAGGGCAACCCTGATTTAGCTCCATCGTGATGAATAATACATTACGAGAGGACAGGGCCTTCGGCCGGACTGTCGGGAGGGCCCGTCTGGAAAGATGAAGGGACGCCGGGCTGGAAGTCCACAGCCCCTCTAAGGTCTTCTTCTTATGGTCTCACCCCCTTCCCGGCTTCCATGGCTGCTGAAAGATGTCGCTTGTATTCTAGTCTTCATGGCCCACGAGGAGCCTCGGCCTCTCCTGGCTTCACAAGAAATTTAGCATTTGACTGCCCTGCGTGGTTTATCATGATCACACCGAATTCTGCCTTTTCTAGGAACACCATTCTGTTCTAACTCATCTTCGTCCGAACCTGCCATCATCATCATCATCATCATCGTAAACTGATCTCACGGCTAAAGCCGCCCTCTTGAAGGTTGATTCTAAACCCCAGAGCTTCCTAGCAAAGAACATATTCTCAGCAAAGTAAAACCGGTACGTTTAGGCCTGGCTGGTGTGGCTCAGTGGACTGAGCATCGCCCCATGGACTGAGAGGTCCCGGTTCGATTCCCGGTCATGCCCAATGGGGGTGTGTGCAGGAAGCAGCCTATGGATGTAGCTCTCTCAAATTGATATTTCTATCTCTCTCTCCCTTCCTCTCTCTCTACAAAATCAATAAAAATATATATTAAAAAAACAAAAACTGGCATGTTTAAAGTAAGCCAACATGCCCTGGCCGGTTTCGCTCAGCAACCCAGATATGTGCCCTTGACCAGGAATCAAACCAGCGACCCTTTGGTCTGAGGGCTGATGCTCTAACTGTTGAGCCAAACCAGCCAGGGTGTTAGCACCCTTTTTAAAGCAAACTCCCTTTTTCCTACTGAACTGAAAGGTATTTTTTTTTTTCATTTACTAAGTCCCTGCAGATTATTGGTTCAATTCCTGAAACCATGCTGTTGCATTGAATTCTTTACCTGTTTTTTGTTGCTGTTGTTGCTCATCCCCAACTGAGAATATTTTTCCCATTGATTTTTTAGATAGAGTGGAAGGGAGGGAGAGAGAGAGAAACATCGATGTGAGAGAGACACATAATTGGTTGCCTCTCGCACGACCTGGACAGGGGCTGGGGATCGAACCTGCAACCTAGGTGTGTTCCCTTGACCTGGAATCGAACTGGAAACCCTTCAGTCCATGGGCCGGTGCTCTAATTGCTGAGCAAAACCAGCCAGGGCTCTTTACCTGTTTGTAAGCTGTTGCCCTGGTGTTTTGATTCTATTGGTTCGGGCATCTGCTCTTCCCACGATCACTCTTTTTCACGTTTTCTGAACGCTAATAATGTATTACTCCATAACATCACTAAGATAGTTTTGTCCAGTTCTGCGTACTCTGTTGGGATTCTCGTTGGCATACAGCACACGTGGCGTGCATTCCTTGGGGAAGAGCAGTCTGTGTACCTGCCCTGATGGTCCCAGTCAGGGTTCTGAGTTGCGAAGGAACCAACTCAAGGTGGGCTTCACCTAGAAGCAATTATCCAGGACCCAGGAGCTCCCAGGCTTCAGGATGGCCGGGTGTGGAGGCTGCACAGCCAGGAAAGCAGAGATGGCCCAGATCGCAGTGCAGAACAGCTTTGAGAGAAACCCCGTCCTCAACTGGCCGGAGCCCCGGCCACGCGTGGGCTGACCTGCTGACCCTGGGCTGTGGACAGTGCCTCCAGGGCCTCAGTTCCTGCCCCCTGTGGAAACCGGAGTGTCTGCTGCTCAGAGGTGATCGGGCCAAGGCCTGGGGCAGGGGTGTGTGCAGGCCCCGCCCTCCTCGGCCCAGGCCTCCAGCCCTTCTGGTCCCTGGACCCTGGGCAGATGTGTGCAATCTTTACAGGACAGTATAGACATCTAGAAATAAGATCAGGATTCTTTTTAAAAATGTTTTCTTTATTGATTGTTCAGACTCTCAAATTTAGAGAGAGAGGAAGGGAGGGAGAGAGAGCAATATCGATGAGAGAGAACATCGATTGGCCGCCTCCTGCATGCCCCCCACTGGGGATCGGGCCCACGACCTGGGCATGTGCCCTGACCGGGAATCGAACAGGCGACCTCTTGGTGCAGGGTCTGGCGCTCAACCACTGAGCCACACTGGCCGGGCCAGTCAGGATTCTTTTAGAAGATTAAATTTAAAGAAGCCTAGAGTGGGGCAAGGATAAACTCTCCAGAGGTTCGCAGAAGATGAAAATTGGGCCGTGGACCGTCCTCTTGGTCTGAGGCTGTCCCTTCCTTATTTCACTCTGCCGGAAGTCTGTGTGAGCCGCTGGGGGTGCGGGTGAGGGACTTGCCAGGCCTGAGGAGGTGACAGGGTGCGTGGCTGTGGCTGAGGGACAGGTTTCACACTCCTTCTGGAACCCGGCTGAGGCTGCTTCACTTTGGCAGGTCGGTCAGGCGTCCTCTGTGGGTCTCCCCCTGGTTTCCAGGCTTTCAAAAAAAAACAACACCTGAATTGCATTTTCCCCCTGTCCATGGTTCTGAATGTTCCAAGGCTTTTTATTTATTCAGCATGTATGGGAGGCCCACAGCCGCGCGGCATTGTGAACACTGTCGTGGGGAGATGTGGTGGTTGCCCTCGGGGAGCACACAGACACAGGGAAGTCTAGCTGGATAAAATCGATGTGCAGCAGAAGTGGCGCTCGGAGAAGCAAAGGGAAAGGCCAAACCAGAGAAAGCCTTGAGGATGGAGCAGGAGTCCCTGGGTCTTGAGGGATGAATAGGAGTTTGATAGGTCATAAAGTGAGATGGGAATGTGCCAGGTACAGAGCTATGAGGACATGTCCCTGTGCACAGCTCTGCAATGAATTTTCCCATCATTGACTTTTATCTCTGTCTAGCTTCGGTTCATTGACTTTTATCTCTGTCTAGCTTCGGTTTTTTTGCATTTATTTTTTCTTTTGTATCAATTGTTTTTATTTTATTATTATTATTATTATTTTTTATCCTCACCCAAGGACATTTTTCCACCTTTTTGTTCAGATAGAGTGGGAGGGAGAGGGAGAAAGAGACAGAGTGAGAAACATTGATGTGAAAGGGACACATCGAATGGCTGTCTCCTGCAGGGCCCCAACCAAGGCCAGACAACTTGGCTGGAATCGAACCCGTGACTCATTGGTCTGCGGTCCGATGCCCTACCCGCTGAGCCAAACCATCCTGGGCGTATCAGTTGCTTTTAAAACAGACATTTGAAGTCAACCCTCCTGATGTTTTCCATGGTTTGTGCCAACACCAAGCAACCGTTTGGGCCTCATGACATAACCTACAACGGGAGGCTTTGAGCCAAGGCGCGTTTGCAACCGCGCCCCGCTGGGGCCGCCGCAGTGCTAATTGGAGCCGTCTGTGTGTTCCCCTGTCTAGATTAAGTTCGACAGTGTCGAGGTGTGTGTCTGCTGCGAGACTCAGCGCCGGTCCACCGGCTGCAGCAACCTGGGGGAGACGCTGAAGCTGAACCCGCTGCAGGAGGACTGCAACGCCGTGCGCCTGACGCTCAAGGTGCCCGCCCCGCGCGCCGCCGCTCCCGGTCCCGTGCGCTGCAGACGGTCCAGCCACTTCCCTCGCGCGTGCTTCCCTTCGCGCGTGATTCGCCCGGTCGATTTAATGCGAGAGGGACTCTCTCTCCCGGGAACGTTTTTAAAGGGTGATAGATCTCCACTTGGAGGGGTTGCTTTTTTCTCTCTCTCGCTTCCCGTTTGTACCATTTCGCTTTCCTGCCGCAGACATATGTGGAGTGGGTGGGATATGAGCGGGTGGGAAAGCTCTTGACAAATGTGGATGTGACGCATTCTCCTGCGTTTCTGACATTTTTGCTGTCCTGCCATCTGGGAACAGATGGCGATTGATATTGCCTTTTTAAAGAAATCTGGAGCCAGGCTGGTTTGGTTAAGTGGTTAGAGCATCGGCCCGGGAACCAAAGGGTCTCAGGTTCGATTCTTGGTCAAGGGCAGGTACCTTGGTTGCAGGTTTGATTCCCAGCCCTGGTCAGGGTCATGCAGGAGGCAACCAATCAACGTGTCTCTCTCACATCGATGTCTCTCTCTCTTTTTCTCTCTCTCGCTATCTCTCCCTCCCTCCCTTCCACTCTCTCTGAAAATCTCTCTGAAAGTCAGTGGTCACAGGACACCTTGGTTGAGATACAGTTGTGTTTACAGTATGTAAGGAGCTCTGTTGTATGTGTGTAGGGAACACGGTGTGTAGGAGACTGGAGACCCCAGAGAGCCACCCTGGAGTCTGGGGAGAAAGGGGTGTTGCCCTCTGAAATTGGGTGCCTGTGATTGGCCCTCCAAAGGTGTGACCTGGCACACTGGCAAGGCTGACCACTGGGGGCAGATGAGCTCCCTGTTCACTCCAGCGCACTGTGGAACCAGTTGGCAAACATGCAGTGACAGAGATAGAGGGTGTGCCTAAAGTTCAGGAGACGGTGTGCCAGAAAACTTGTTTCCCAGGGAAGGATGGTCCAAGTTCAATGGCCCCAGCAGCCTACCAGTGAGAGACCCAGCCAGGTCCGGGAATCCCAGGTGCACACTCAAGGCTCCATTCCCTTCCACGCAGTGTGTTTCTTGTTGGATCACAGGCTCGATTTCTGTCTTACTGTGCCCTGGGCGTTCTGAGGCCCACAGTGGCCTGCCAGCCCTTCCGGGGTGAGGATGTGGCCAGCCGCGCTCACTCTGAGCTCTCATCAGACAACTCCGGAGTCAGCTCCTGGAAAGCACAAGACAGTAGGTCGTTATAATTACAGTGCAACCACTACCTCCTGCAAAATCCGACCACTCCCTGGGGAATCTTGCTGTTCTGGAGTCTCTCATAGATAGATCCATTCCAAGTTTTTTGAGTGGATTTTTTGTTGTTGTTGTTAATCCTCATCCGAGGATATTTTTCCACTGATTCCCAGATAGAGTGGAAGGGAAGGGGGGAGACAGAGGGAAACATTGATGTGAGAGAGACACTTCAACTGGTCGCCTCCCGCATGACCCCGAGCAGGTTCGCGGATCGAACCTGCAACCCAGGAACATGCCCCTTGACCAGGAATCAAACCCAAGGCCCTCTGGTCCCCAGACTGACACTCTAACCACTGAGCCAAACCAGCCAGGGCTCTGAGAGTTTGTATTATGAATGAACGTTGGATTTGTCCAAGCATTTTCCTGCATCTACTCAGATATTTAGATAATTTTTCTTTTTTAGTCTACTATCTGGTGAATCACATTGGTTGACTTTCGAATGGTGAACCAACCTTGCATTCATTCCTAAGGTAAACCCCACTCAGTCATTTTCTCCTCAGCTGGGTCCAGTCCATGGATGAGCCTATCAAAGACTATCACTGTGCTTTTTATTTCAAGCATTTCCCTTGACTCTTCTTTATTGCTTCCATCTCTTGGCTAAATTACCTGCATGGGCTTCCATATTGTCCACCTTTACCACTAGAGCTGGTGTGTGACTGTAGCTGCCCTAGGTGAGCAGGTCCTCATGTCTTTCCATGGGGAGTCTGTCCTTCCTTAGAATTTGGGTTAGGTGATGGCCCTATAACTTCAGCTGTCTGAGGGGTTCAACTTTGGTTCCTCTGAGATTTGTGTGCCACACTCTCTAGTTTTCTCATAATCCATGACGAAGACAATTTTTAAAATATATATATTTTATTGATTTTTATAGAGAGGAAGGGAGAGAGAGACACACACACATATCGATCAGCTGTTTCCTGCACGCCCCCTACTGAGAATTGAGCCCACAACCTGGGCATGTGCCTTGACTGGGAATCGAACTGGGACCTCTCAGTCCATGGCATGATGCTCAATCCATTGAGCCACACCAGCTGGGTTGTGGTAAAGACATTTTAACGTAATCATTACTCTTTTTTTTTTTTTTATCTTCACCCAAGGACATTTTTGCATCCATCTTCAGACGGAGCAGGAGGGAGAGAGAGAGAGAGAAACATCGATGTGAGAGAGACACATCGAGTGATTGCCACCCATACGACCCCAACAGGGACCAGGGACATATTGCAACTGAGATACGTGCCCTTAGCGGGAACCAAACTGGGACTCTCTGGTCTGCCGGCCAACGCTCTAACCGCTGAGCCAAACCGGCCAGGGCATAATTGTTTCTCTTAAAGTTATTTAAGCCAAGCTGTGTTTGATGACCCCCCCCCCCACACACACACACACACAATAGAGGGGTCTGCAGTGGGTATGCAGTGCTGCTTCTCAGTGTTAAAGCTCTCAGAACACACACTGCTTCTCCGGGGAACAGATTGCCACGGGAGCCCCTTCCTGTAGCTGGGAAATTGTCTTGACACTTAGCAGAAGAGGGGACGGCCCTGGGGTAGCTTCCTTTGCTTGCTCTTCTTCTTAGCTATTAAAGCACGTTCAATAAAAAGTATGTTTTTGTTGATTTTAGAGAGAGAGGAAGAGAGAGAAACATCGATGTGAGAGAGAAACATCAGTTGGCCGCCTCCTGCACGCCCCCTACTGGGGACTGGGCCCACAACCCCGGCATGTGCCCTGACCGGGAATGGAACTGGGACCTCTCAGTCCATGGGATGACGCTCAGTCCACCAAGCCACACCAGCTGGGCTCCTTGGTCCCTTAATGGTCTTATTTGAGGCCCTCATCATCTGATGAGAAATATTCTGTGCCTAGCGTGGATATTAAATTATGAATTATCTATACTTTGTATCTAATGCACTCAGTTTGTGCCAGGGGAAATCCCATGTGACTGGTTTGGGAATGAAAGCTTCTTGGGTTTGGTTGTGTTTCAATGAACGGACAGTGACTTACTTATGAGACTGGTCCGACTACACTGCTCCCCTGCCCCCTCGCTACCGCTGACGCCTGGAAGGTGGCACAGGCCAATCCGTCTTCAGGGAGAGCAGACAGAAGCCAGTTCCCTTCGTGGCTAATGAAGGATGTGTTTGGAATCTAGAAGATTCCCTCAGGTGGTTTTTGGGTGGTTGGGAGGCCTCCAAGCCCCCTCTCCTTTGAGCTCTTTCCTGCCCTTCCTAACCACCCCACTCCCAGATTCTCTGGTTCCTCAGCAGAGAACCCCCCCCTGGGGGGGGGGGGGCAGGCAAGCCTTTCTCTTGAGAGTGTTAAGTCTCCAGCACAATGCCTCATGTGGCTCAAGTTTGCTGCTCCACCTGACTGGGTGGGGCGGGGCAGGGCAGGGCCAAGGGCAGGACGGGCCCTAAAACTCCACTGTGCCCTGCAGAGATCCCCAGAATTGAACACCTCCTCCTTCCACAATGGTGAGTTAACATAATTACACAAGGAGCCCACTGCCCTGGGCTGACTCTACGTAAATCAATCGGGGCACTCAAATCCAAGACAATGAAACTCCAGAACAGCCAATCACAGCCCACTGCTGAAGCCACAGCCAATCCAATCACTTCCCCACTCTGCTTCTGCATCTCTATGGAAACCTGTGCTCAGCTCCAGTCCTGGGGCCTGCCCTGCCCAACTGGAAATCAGTGTTTGCTGGAATACACCCTTGGAATTTTCGGTGTGCCTCAGTTTACCTTTTAAAAGGCCCTAGAGAGCATTTAAGGAAAATAACCCAGTCTGGACAGCCTGAGGGAAAGAGGCCTAGAAATGTGAGCATATCCGTTATGGTTTTAAATTGTGTTGAAGTCCCCAAGAGGCGGAAGGCTGGTAAGACCATTGAAGTTACACGTGTGTGTATTTCCCATGAGCCTCTCCGTTCTTTTGAACTTCATTCTTCAGCTGCCTGGGCTTTAATGAAATTTGGCCTCACTGTGGTGGGGCTATGGGACAGAACTTTCCGGAGACGGAAAAATACCAAAACAATGAAAAGTGGCCAAACACCAGAATTCTTCTCCCATCAGTAGAAGAGGAGCAAGGATATAGAATCTGTTTAGACGCCAACAGGCCTTATCCCTCGGTAAATGCTTGAAACGGCATCATCGTGTGTAGCGATGACGAGGGGTAAATTTATGGGTGTGTTGCTGAGTTGACCAGAAGGAAGCCAAAGGTGACAGGAGCCTGCAGAGTGGAAAATGCCCCTTCTCCGAAGCTGGCGGCTTCCTCCTGATATTCTGGAACCTTCCAGACGTGAGCCCACTGGACAAGACAGGCAGCCATTCACACCTAGCAGGAGCTCCCAGTAGGCATTCTCTGCCCACCCCCAGGGGTTTTAATATCTTTTTATTGATTTTCTAGGGAGAGAGAGAAACATTGATGTGAGAGAGAAACATCAATCAGCTGCCTCCTGCACGCCCCCTACTGGGGATTGAGCCCGCAACCCAGACATGTGCTCTAACTGGGAATCAACCGGGAAGTCTCAGTCCATGGGACGTCGCTCCATCCACAGAGCCACAGCGGCTGAGCACCTGCTGGGGTTTCAAAGCTAGGCCAGTCCTCAGCGCACAGAGCTGGGAAGCAGAGAGGAGAATGTGCCTGTGCCACATGGTGAGACACCGGGCAGTCCGACATCCCTTTGCAGACTTCAGTCTGGTAGCTTTTGGAACTCACGCTGCCTGGGAAGCTGGGAGGCCACTGGCCAGTCCAGGAAGTTCAGCTGGGAGCTGGCACAGCTGGAGCACAGGACGGAGCCCTGGGGAGCTTGGTAGCTGTGCTGACAGCCACCAGGGAGGATTTGCATGTGGAGTGTGCACGGCAAATGAAATCAAGGGTGATGGTAGAATTTGGCTCCATCAGCCAAACCAATGGCATTGCCGGTATGAAGAATAAAGAACGTCGTGCGCCTGGCCTGTGTGACTCAGTGGACTGAGCGTTGTCCCATGGACTGAGAGGTCCGGGTTCGATTCCCAGTCAGGGCACATCACCAGTAGGGGGCGTGCAGGAGGCAGCTGATTGATGTTCTCTCTCATCAATATTTCTATCTTTCTCCCTCTCCCTTCCTGTCTTTCTAAAATCAATAAAGAAAAAACAACAAAAACGTAGACAGGAGGGACTCTAGTGTTTCTTTTATTCTCTCTGCTCGCTCCCTCTCTCTTCCTCTCTCCCTCTCTCTCCCTTCCCAAAGGCTCTGCTTGTACAGCTCACTAATGGGCTCCCACTTCTTCTCCCTCGTTGTCCATCCTGCTGCCTGTGCAAGTTGAGACTTACCGCCCCTCCCCCGGGCTAGCCCGGTGCAGTGACTTCGGTCTGGGTCCTCACCTCTCCCAGCCTCTTCACTCCCAATCTGCCAAACCGAGGCTGGATTAATACAGCGCCCGCCCAGGTGAACGGCTCAATCAATTACTGTCCCACATAATCAAAGCTAAATCAATAAATAACTACGGGCAGTAATTTGCTGCTTTGATCGAATTCCTCAAGTCGACTTGGGTCCCTGGCCTTGCGGACTGTGTGGATTTATTAGGCCAACCAATCGATTCCTTCCATTCTGATTTCCTCTTAAGTAGGCTCAAACCAAATTGGCTTTCAAGTCCTACACGAAAGAGGTACATTAGGGGTTGCTCCGTGAGTGAAAACATTCCACCTCTCTGACTCCTTGGGGAACCATTTTTTGGCTGGAGAGGAAGCACAGCAAGGGAAGCCAATCGAGGGTAACTGTAGCATGTCCCCTGCACCACTCAAGGGGCCGTGTGCACACCGGGGTCTCCATTGGCCTTCACCTTCACTGTTAGAGTCACAGAGGATAAGAGCGTTTTAGCAACGACTGCAAATGGATCTCCAGTAAGCATGCAGTACAGTGTCTAAAGCTGCAACGTCATGGGTCTTTTCTTTCTTGCTTTAAAAAAATATGATTTTGCCCTGGCTGGTTTGGCTCAGCGGTTGGAGCATCAGCCCGCGGACCAGAGAATTCCAGGTTCGGTTCCTGCTAGGGGCATGTACCAAAAAAATAAATAAATAAACAAACAAACAAACAAAATAAAACATTACCCTTTTAAAAAAAATGGCTGATTGTACCACCAAACCTTTTAAAAAAAATAAAATAAAATAATATGATTTTATCGATTTCAGAGAGAGGAAGGGAGGGGAAGAAACATCACTTGGCTGCCTCCTTCACGCCCCCCACTGGGGATGGAGCCGAAACCCTGGCATGTGTCCTGATTGGGAATCGAACCAGCGACCTCCTGATACATGGGACGACATCCAGCCAACTGAGCCACACCGGCCAGGGCACAAGTAGTTTTCTTGATCTTAAAACTTGATAGAACTGTAAGAAAATACGTGGCCCGTGAGTCCCGATTATTTATACAGATGATAGTTTAGGCATCTCGCAGCCGTCCACTGACGACGACAAGTTACTGCTTCCAAGGGCGGAAGGCAGCCCCTGAGTTGGCCAGTGAGGTGCGCTCTGCGCCACCTGCAGAGGGTGTCGGCTTCCTCTCGGGTCCTCGCTCGGAGGGGCAGAGCCATTGCACGAACGGCATGTGTCGTGTCAGGGGCAGCCTGTCCACCTCTAGCAGCACGTCGATGGCTTACGGGACCTGTGACGCAAGGCAAGGCCAGCACGGCCTTGGACGGACGGAGATCCCGAATGGGTGTTTGCGTCTTGAAACGACAGCTTCCAGGAGTTCCACCGTGAACCACTTACCTTCCTTAGACCGTTTGCGGGATCAGTATCCAGGCCCACTGCGCAGACCTCTGCCCGCGAGAGCTGCCGTCTACAGCAGCCAGTTCAGTGGCCTGGGACCTGTTCCGCGATGTGCTCGTCTCGAGGTTTACGGAAAACAGAGGTCACAAGTGTCACACACACACACACACACACGCCCGTCGTACCACCAGCTCGTTCTTGCACAGAGCTCTTGTGGAGTCTTTCTTTACGATCTCCTTTATTTAAAGGCGACGGTGCGTTTTTCTGTGTGAGCGGTTGTGCAGGGTGCCCTGGGGGTTCAGCTGTTTGAGGAGACACTGAAGGAAGTGAGGTTCCGCCTGGGTCTTGAATGTTAATCCACCGTGGGACCTGAGAGGCAAAGGAGCGTAAGAGACAACCCTGATCAGAGAGGCCCTTCGGGTACCCCAGCGAGTCGGTGACTTCGAGAAGCAAGGAGAGCAGTCGGGAAGTTGGGGTAGCTGTCCAGGTCTCCCCTGGAGCCGTCCAGGTATGGGTGTTAATGAAGGCCTGAGCCGCCCACCCTTGCATTTGAAGAGGGAGGGGGATGGATGGAAAGAGACCCACAGAGAATGCCTCAGTCCTGCTGGTGATGGGAAGACCGAGTGTCCGGAACTTAGAGATCTCCATCTCTGCTGCGGGCTCGGGGCAGAACAGCCTAGTTCAGAGTGCGCCCTGTGTCTTGATGCCGGAGGCTCTACGCTCTGCAGGGCCTCCCCGCCTTGAACGTGGGAGCGGGTGGTGCCGGCCATGGTCTCTTATCCCTACCCCCCACCCCAGAACTTCACCTTTCTTTGCTGACATCCTGTTCCTCCACATTTAACTCCCGTTGCTGCCATGAAAGACACAGGAACATAGTACTGTGTCACGTAACTGGATAATTACAATAAAGTGGGGTCGTTCCAGTCAAGCCCAACGCCATCCCTTGTCATTATAACACACGCACAATTACCGAGGATATTTTTCCTTTTTTAAAAAATCTTCAGATAGAGTGGGAGGGGGAGAGAGAGAGAAACATAGATGTGAGAGAGACACAACGACTGTTTGCCTCCCATACAACCCCGACCAGGGTCGGAGACCAAACTGCAACCAAGGGATGTGATCTTGAACAGAATCGAACCTACAACTCCCTGGTCTTCAGGCCGCCGCTCCAACCGCTGAACCAAAGTGGCCAGGGCGAGCAGGCTAATTTTTAAGATGATCATTTTGTATGGGTCGTGAATGATGTTATATAAATATCCAAATGGTCCTTGGCAAAAAAAAGGTTCCCCACTCCTGATGGTCCTTAGTACAACATTTTTTCTGTTCTCCTTTTTGTTTTATATGTGATTCATTATATACATGATTTTCTTAATTTTATTAGCATATGTATGCCAAATGGCCAGCAGCAGAACTCAGTATCTACAGTGAAACACTTGCTATATTAAACAAAAAGTTTTTTTTTTCTTTATTGATGTTATTGATTCTAGAGAGAGAGGGAGGAGAGATGGAAACATTGATGAAAGAGAACATCGACTGGCCGCCTCCTGCATGCCCCCCACTGGGGATCAGGCCCACAACCTGGGCACGTGCCCTGACTGGGAATCGAACTGGCGACTTCTTGGTACATGGGTCACCGTCAACCACTGAGCTACACTGGCCGGGCAACACCTGCTGTATTGATTGACTCTGTGAAGGTATCTTCCAAGGATGTACATTTCAGGGCTGGCCAAGGTAAAATTATTATTTTTTAAGTCAGAAAAAGAATTCTGAAGGAATTCCAGGTGGTGTGTAATTCTCTAGAACAAAAGCCAAGCCTTTAAACAGCTGGAAGGAGAGGGGGAAATGAAGTCTTTTGGCCTTTGTTTGAAAAGAATACACTCCATGAGACTCAGCAGCGTTTTGGCCTCGTTACACATATTCAAACAAAGCATCATGATTCGGGTTAATTTTCTGTGAGTGGCCTTATTTGGGTGCGAATGAAAGTAGATACAAAATTAATGCTCTTTTCAGAAGGGTGTTCATTTCCATGTCAATGGAATATGTGGTCAATAAGGTTGAAATTTCTAGACTGAGGACAAAGTAAGTTGGACCTCAGGGACGTTAACAACTTGTGTGCTGTCAGACCTTTGTGCAGAGGGTGAAAGCCAACCATCTGTCTGGGGAAAGTGTTTGCAAAACATCTGTATGACAAAGGAACAGAATCCGGGATGCAGAAAACTCTCAGAATTCCACAGTAAAGAAGCGAATGGTTAGGAATTGGGCAAACAGATGCACAGATATTTTACCAAAAAAAGATACACAGATGGCAAATAAGCACATGAAAAAAATTGTTCTACATTAGCCATCAGGGATGTGCAAATGAAAACCACAGTGAAAAAGCACACACCTGTCAGAGTGGTTAAAATAAAAACGGTTATACCAGATGCTGGCAAGGATTCTGAAGAGCTGGGTTGACGCTGCTGCAGAAATGCAGAATGGTTCAGCTACTCTGGAGAATAATTGGGGCAGTTTCTTATCAAACTAAGCACGCAGCCCAGCCAGGTAGCTCAGCTGGTTAGAGCATCCTCCTGATACACAAAGGTGGTGGGTTTGATCCCCAGTCAGGGCATAGACAAGAACTAACCAATGAATGCATAAGTAAGTGGAACAACAAATCAAAGTGTTCTCCTCCTCTCTCTCAAGTCAATCAGTCAATAAATAAAAAAATATAAAGCTAAGCATGCAATTACCATATGACTCAGCAATTGTACTCATGGAAACTTATTCCAGAAAAATAAACACTTATGGGCACACAAAGACCTGTAAACAGATGTTCACGGCAGCGTCATTTGTAATTGCCCCAAACTGAAGAAACCCCAGATATTTCTCAGCTGGTGAATGATTAAACTGTGGTATATCAGTGTCATGTGGAATACTATTCAGGGAGGAAAAAGGAACTATCCGTTCACCCAAAGCTGAGATGAATGTTGAGGGAGTTGAGCTGAGCGAAGACAGCTGTCTCGAAAGGTGACGGCTGTGTGATTGGACTTCTGTGCCATCCTTGTGATGACAAAATTATAGAAATGGAGACTAAAGGAAAGGCTGACATGTTGAGAAAGAGATTGAGTGGGGGACACAGAGAGAGAGAGATAGGTGTACCTATAAAAAAGCAATAAGCTGTGTGTGTCGGGGGCGGGGGGGTCCTTATAGTGATGGGAATATTTTGTCTCGGCTGTAATTGTCCTGGTTGTGACATTGTGCTGTGGTTTTGTGAAATGCTGCCGTTGGGGGGAGTTGAGTTAAGGGTACACTGGATCTCTCTGTATGACTTCTTATAACTGCTGGCAAATCCGTCATCTCGAGGTACAAAGTTTCATGTAAAATCTGACATTTTCTTCAATACTTCGCACGTGTTACGTTATAGTTTGTGACTGTGCTGACGATTTCAGGATTTTCTCTGACAGTGATTCCTGATAATCACCCAGACTGCAAGATAATTCATTTAGTGTCTAAGAATAATTAGATCTCCACTGTAGAAAAAGAAACACATGGATCTATATTTAAGGCCAGGTTTTTTGTTTGTTTGTTTTACTTACTAGATTACTGTTTTGTTTCTTATAAAAGATTATAACTCAGAAACAGCCAGATGGGAGAGATGCATGGGGCCAGGTGTGGGGGAGGGGGAGCTTCCGTACCTGCTCCAGGTGGCATCCCCCCAGTGTCCCAGGTGCATCAACTGGAAGCTCTCCAAACCCTGTCCTTGTTCTTTTTAGATAAAGTAGAAGGGAGCGAGGGAGGGAGAGAGACAGAGAAAACATCGATGTGAGAGGCACATGGATGAGTTGCCTCCCGCATGCCCCCGACCAGGCTGGGATCGAACCTGCAACCCAGGTATGTGCCCTTGACTGGGAATCAAGCCCAAGACCCTTCTGTCCACAGGCTGACGCTCTAACCACTGAGATCACCAGCCAGGGCTGTCCTTGGATTTTTATGGAGGCTTTGATCCACAGGCGGGTTAAGGCCAGTTTTGATTATGAAAAAAAAAAAAAAATCCCCAAAGTGACACCTCCAAGAAGTGGAGGAGTTGGCGCCCCGGCTCTGGACAGGACGGGAGCACGAGGCTGACCCCTGCGTCTCTGCTCACAGGACCTCCTCTTCAGCGTGTGCGCCCTCAACGTCCTCGCCACCATCGTGTGTGCGTTGGCCACGGCCATGTGCTGCATGCAGATGGTGTCCTCCGATGTCCTGCGCATGGTGAGTGCCCCTCCCCCGCGCTCGCGGGCAGGCGCCTGGGCCCCTCCTCTGGCCAGGCGGACAGCCACGTGGTAGAGGGGACACTGTGGCTTCCTGATGGCCCCTGGTGGATGTCAGCACTGGCTGCCCTCGGGAAGTCGGAATTTGCACATGGGGTGCCATGGATGTGTGTGTTTGAGGGTGGGCAGAGTCTTGCCACCTCGGCCTGTGCCCCTGCGTGATCCTAGTGACGGTCCTGTAGTCCTGACATCCCCTGAGCCCCGAACCTCCTTTTTCCGGCTCAAGAACCCCCTTTTATTATTATTACTTTTTAAATCCTCACCCCAGGATATTTTTCCATCTATCTTCAGACAGAGTGGGAGAGAGGGAGGGAGTGGGACAGAGAGAGAGAGAGAAACATCGATGTGAGAGAGACACATCGACGGGTTGCCTCCCGCACGAACCCCGACCAGGGCCGGGGATGAACTGAGGTACGTGCCCGTAACCGAAACCAAACCCGAGACTCTCTGGTCCGTGGGCTGGCGCTCTGACCACTGAGCAGACCGGCCAGGGCCAGAATCCCCTTTGAATACAGGAAGGTCGTCTAGAGGGTGAATTCTTCTCAAATTCAGACACTGCTCCCCTGGGCTGCTCGGACGTGCGGGTTAACCCTGAGTTCTGTCCAGGGGCGGGTGACGCCCTCCGTCATTGAGCCTCTGGCCAGGGTCCGACAGGAAACACTGCTGCTGCCTTGGAGCAGGAAGAGGTCAAGAACGGGTCACCCACTTGTTCCTTCTCCCTTGATGGAGCCCAGCCCACGGGTCAGTGTGTCACCACTAAAGTTGGCACCATAGAAACGGAGAGGAAGATGCTGGTTTGTGATGCTGTGGATAGGAATTCTCTGTGTCTCTGTCTCTGTGTCTCTGTCTCTGTCTGTACCCCTCTCCCTGCCCCTCTCCCTCCCCCCTCAAGACCTACCTGCCTCCTCCACGGTGTTTTCTGCATCTCATGAAAGAACAAGTCGTAGTCGTCTGTTTTATTTGTTTTCTCGTCCACCCGGTGGCAGTTCATTGGTCACTCAAGATACAGGGCCAGGGAGCATCATGACCGGACGTTAAAAGTCACTGATCCTAATCCCAGGCCTCGCAGGGCGTGTCCGCACAGCCGCGGCCGCCGGGGCGCTTGCCGGGGGCTCCCGGTTCCGAGGCGCCGGGTCCACGGTTCCGAGGTGGAGCTGGCCTTGCAGCCTTGCTCGGCGGGGCCTCCCGGAGCTGGCTCCCGGCGCCATGGGCAGGAGAGGTTAGGCCAGGAGTCCTCACCTGGCGGGGTTTGCTCTCGGGCTGTAAATGCAGAAGCTTGGCATTCCCTGGTTGGAAGCAGCAAACGGAAATGACCCACTAAACGAGAATGAAGGCTGTCGTAGCCACAGAGCTGTGCCCTTACAGCAGGTGACTCGGGACTGGCCCCTGAACCTCCCCTATGATGCGGATCTAATGAGGTAAATGAAGGGGATACCAGTTTGTCATTGGCACGTGGCAGCGGTGACCGTGGCTTCGGGGTCCCGTGTCCTCCATCCACGGTGCAGCACGACATGGAAGTTCAGTGCTGCGCGTGGTCAGAGCCACAGCTGATTCCATGGCAACGTACTTTGTGGTGAGGATGCTAAACCCTGGCCCGGAAGGAGAAGCAGATGAGATGGGGTGTCCCTCTCCCTCTGTGACCTCGGCTGGGGACAGGCAAGGTTCTGCTGCCCCTCTGAGGCCCTGGCTGCACTGCTGACCTGCCGGAGCCACGGGGTGTGGGACCCTGGCCCCTTGTGCGACCCCTGGGTGGCCTTGGGCACATCACCACCTGTTTGCCCTGGTTTCCAGTGCCCTGAACAGACCCCTCACGCCCTGCTGTCCTCACAGGGCCGCTGGCAGGATGCATGAGATGATAGGCTGACTGGGCTTTGAAAACGTGTGGTGGCCCAGCCCGCGTGGCTCAGTGGGTGGAGTGTCACCCCAGGACTGAGAGGTCCTGGTTCGATTCCAGGTCAGGGCACATGCTCAGATTGCAGGCTCGACCCCCAGAAGGGGGCATGCAGGAGGCAGCCAATCGATGTTTCTACATCTCCCTTCCTCTCCCTCTAAAAAATCAATTAAAAAATATTTAAAAAAGAAAAGAAAGTGTGTGGTGGCCACGTGAGGTCAGAGGCTGCACCACGCCAGCCACACAAGCTGTGCCCAAGATGTGGGACCACCTGAGGGGCTTGTGGTTACACCGTGAGGGGGGACCCAGAACTGAGTCACTCATCAGGGAGCCTGAGAACCTTTTTTTAATTAAAAAAATTCTTTTTTTCCAGCTTTATTGAGATGTAATTGACTCATTTTCTTACTTCATTTCATTAGACTCTTTAATTAAAGAAGTAATATTCAACCAGTGAAGCAAATAAAATATGGGGATATACAAAGAAAAAGTTAACAATCTCCCTTTTTTCACGTTGTTCTCCTAAGCAAACTGTGCCATGAACCCTTCCATGTCTTGGTTTCTCAGAGCTTCTGTTAACATGTATAAATGATCTACCTTTTTCCCCTCCCTCCAACTCTCTCTCTCCTTCTCTGTCTTCCTGTCATTTATTCCCTCCTTTTAGCCAAAATGGAATCACACCATGCATATTATTCTGCAACTTGATTTTTTAAATACGTATTTATTGATTTTTTTTTTTAGAGAGGAAGGGAGAGAGAAACATGGATGTGAGAGAGAAACATCAATCGGCTGCCTCCTGCACGCCCCCTACTGGTGATGGAGCCCAAAACTCAGGCATGTGCCCTGACCGGGAATCGAACCGGGACCTCTCAGTCCATGGGAGGACACTCAATCCATTGAACCACACTGGCCAGGCTGCAACTTGATTTTATAATCCAACAATATCATGAGAAGCCTTCTAGGTCAATACTTGGAGCGATGTTTTAATATCTGCCTTGCGCCACGTCAGAAATGAAGCCAATTATTTTAGTCTTTTTTGCCGATGCTCAAGTTGTTTCCTGGTCTTGACTTTTGCTTCTGGTTGCGTCTCTGCACATGGTGCTAAGTAAGGTCCTGTACGTGCAGTTAGTGTTCTCGCAACCAACCAGGGATGAGACCCTGGCCAGACAGCCACACATCTCCATCCCGCCGCGAAGACCTGTGCCCCTGCCCAAGCACAGCCCTGCTGGGGACCTCTGCAGGTCCCCAGTTCAGCTATCTGGTCATCAGCCTTCCAAGAGACTGTCATGTCTGGCCCCAAACCAGTTTATACCAGTGGTATTCGAATGACAAACGCATATTCAATATAATCCAGTGAAATACGCGTTCAAACAGATACTTATTCCTATGACAACAGAGGTGAGTACTTGGGGACAATTCAGGCAGAGCGGGTCACTAAACACATTGCTGCCGCTGAGATGTTGGGATGGAAACGGACAAAATTCTAGGGGTTGTCAGCACACACGTTCGGGGAATAGTGGCGAAAAGCAAGCCACCGGCAAAACTCAGTGCGTTGAGATAGTTAAGCGGAGAAAGCTTTTGCCACCAAAGTATCTGTTATCTCCTGTCTCTAGTTTTATTTCTTAGGTGTAGTCTCATTTTCCATTTTTTGTTTCACTGGACTCTCTCTCTCCTCACTTGAGCATCAGCCTGCCCTCACCTCTGTCTCCATTAGGCGCTGGCTGACTCAGTGGGTCCTTTAATGTTGTCCCTTGTCTTCTCGTAAAGCAGAACTCTCAGAAAGGGCAGACAGGGCTCTGTGCCCTTCACAGAGGTGGTAGCTGGGGGCTGGTGCACAGAGCTAGTCAGGGGTCAGGGGTCAGGGAGAGACGCACTCCGCCCCTGGCAGCCCCAGCATCTCAGTTCACAGTGTCTTCACCGCCCGGTTCGCCCTGGTGCTGGGCCAGCTCCCCGCTGTGGCCGATCTCCGGGGACCCACAGTGACTTTCCATGAGGTCTGGATTCAACAAGAATGTCACTGGGTGGTGGGTGCTACGTGTCTATCAGACTAGGACCGATGGGGGTCTGGTGATTCTAACAAGCTAGTTACAGCAGACAGTTATAGAAATGATGCATACATAGCATGGACATTGTATTTCGGCTTCAAATGTGCGAATGATCATTTGTCCACCAATTGTTTTTTAAATATATTTTCATTGATTTTTTTTTTTTAATGCTCACCCGAGGACATTCTTTTCCATTTTTTGTTCAGATAGAGTGGGAGGGAGAGAGAGGAAGAGAGAGAGAGAGAAACATCGACATGAAAGGGACACATCGAGTGGCTGCCACCCACACAAACAACCAGGGCCGGGGACAGACTGCAACTGAGGTACGCGCCCTTAGCGGGAACTGAACCTGGGTCTCTCTGGACCGCAGGCCGATGCTCTAACCGCTGAGCAAAACCAGCCAGGGCTATTTTCATTGATTTTTCTAGAGAGAGAGGAAGGGAGAGAGAGAGGTAGAAACATTGATGTGAGAGATACATCAATCAGCTGCCTCCTGCACGCCCCCTACTGGGAATCGAGCCCACAACCCAGGCATGTGTCCTGACCAGGAATTGAACTGGGACCTCTCAGTCCATGGGACGATGCTCAATCCACTGAGCCACACTGGCTGGACAGTCCATCAATCTTTTGATCAGAGGTCATAATCTTCTCTCTTTTTTTCTTATCCTTAGCCAAGGACATTTTTGCATTCATCTTTAGAGCGAGAGGGAGAAAGGGAGGGGGAAAGAGAGAGAGAAACATCAATGTGAGAGAGACACATCAGCTGGCTGCCACCCACACGACCTTAACCAGGGCCGGGGACAAACTGCAACCGAGGCACATGCCCTTAACGGGAACCGAATCCGGGCCTCTCTGGACCGAGGGCCATGCTCTAACCGCTGAGCCAAACCAGCCAGGGCCATAATCTTCCTTTGATCTACGGGTTTGTTTGGCGCAGCAGGTTGTATTTCTTGCGTGAACTTGATGGAAATCGCACCAGCTGTGATTCCCAGGTCCAGTTCCTTTGCCGTGGAGGGCGACCCGGAGAGAGGGGAGCGCAGACCACCCCTCGGTGTCTGTGGTTCTCCGCTCTGGGCCAGCCGCCTTGCCGGGACCTCCCTTGGCCATCGTTTCTGCTTAGCTACCCTCCTTTATAGTCTTTCCAGAAGGTTCCACGTGGTTCTCATAGAACACGCAGGTTGTCCTGTCTGCATTCATAGTTCATGATGAATTGCCATAGTGACTGGCATGGCCTTAACCTGGTCGGGAACGCAGCCCTGTGGCCCTGGGTCGGCGCCGCTGACCTGGGCGAGGTGGCAGGACCAGTGAGCAGCAGGGCCCCTGGGTGGGCATCGTGCCAGCGTCTGGAGAACTCAGCTCTCTGGTGGGTGGACGACGAGAGCCCATTAAGGAAACTACTCTAGTAATAGTCCTGCCGATTCCTACCGAGTCTCTGGAAGGCGGGAAGAAGGCGGCTTTCCCCGTATGTTTTACAGAAAACCCCAAAGGTGTGTGTGAGCCATTCCGGCTCCAGAACGTGGCGGAAATGCTGGGAGAATTCGCCCCTGTTCTCCCGTGAACCAGAGAGGGCAGCTGTGGTCAGGTGCCCAGGGTGGAGTGTAAAAGGGGGCTAGCAGCCATCCAGGGGCCTGGAAGAGAAGCAGCTACTGAAAACTCAAAGTTGTTCCTGGAATTCCCAGCCCCTGGTCTCCAGACCCCTGGGGCCTGCCCTGCCCCTCTTTTCTGTCAAGACCCAGGCAGGAAAAGAACTTGCCCCTGGGATTTCAACACAGTTAACAGGGGAGCTGGTTACCGAGTGTAGCCCTGGGGTCACACAGACCCCAACAACTGGGCAGGCAGCTACCACCCTCTGGGGTTGGGAGAACAGAAGGGGGAAGTGGGGAAGGATCAGAGTCACAGGAACACCATGGTCCTGCCTGCCTTCCAGACTCCATCTAGCGCCCCCTGCTGGCGGAACCTAACAGGGCGCCAGCTGCAAGGGAGTCGGGGAAATGTGGTTTGCAGACTTCTGGCCCAGGCATCTCATACATTGCAGAGCTGGAGGCCTGGGGCTTTGAGACAGACTCTGCCTCTTTAAACAGGTACTGATGGGGGGGTGGGGGGACATCAGGCATGACTTGCAGGTTGCCACTGTGGGGGCTGAGGAGCCAAAATAAAAGGCTCAATTGGAAACAAAGTGAGTCTGAGATGCCAGCACCCCACTGGGAAGGTGATCCGAAGTTTAGGGCAGAAAAGGAGCCTGTCGCTTAACCTTTAAAAAGCCCCTGGTGTATGACAGTCACTTAGCTCAACCTGCTAATGGGATCGTCCCCACGGCTCCCCTCTCGTGAAAATGCTTGTTCTCCTTCCTGGTGGAATTGCACCTTTCACAGGAAGGTGTTCTCGTTTTTGCATTTCACGCTTAAGTATGTCATTGATTTTTCTAATTTCTCTAGACTAATTCAAAATGCTCCCTATTAGACCTCAAAGACATGTGGCTTCCTCCCAGCTGCTCAGCCGTGTGCAGGAATAAGCACCAGGGCAGATGGCTTTCCAGGTGGAGGAGCACAGACCCACCTGCACCAGCCATCGAGCCGCGGCTGGTTCAGACAGTTGCACACACAGCCGAGGGGAGACCAGCACCAGGCTCTGTGGGAAGGAGAACCCAGGAGCCAGTTCAGCCTGATGTGTCGCTGGGACCTGGCCCCACTCCTTCTCCATTAGCTCAGAGCTCGCTGCTGTCAGAACATTTGATCGTGTCCACATCGTGACCTCAGCCACACTTGTGCATAAATAAACGTTCTGCCTTCCAGCCTCTGTCCACTCCAGACCACTCTCCTCGCTGCCACCAGAGGGCACTTGATCATGCAGTGATAGCGCTGCTCCCGGCTCTAGAACCCTCGCTGGCTCCCCAGGACCTCCCGAATTAGTAGTTAACTTCTAGAGCCTTACCTAAATTTGCTTGACTTTTTTTGTTAATCCTCACCCCAGGATATTTTTCCCCATTGAGTTTTAGATAGAGTGGAAGGGAGGGAGGGAGGGAGAGAGAAAAACATCGATTAATTGGTTGCCTCCCACATGACCCCAACTGGGGCCGGGAATCGAACTTGCAACCCAGGTATGTGCCCTTGACCGGGAATCGAACGCACGACCCTTTGGTCCTCAGGCCAGTGCTCTCTAAACGCTGAGCCACACCAGCCAGGCTGTTTTAAAACACATCTTTCGCCCTGGCCGGTTTGGCACAGCGGTTGGAGCGTCGGCCTGTGGTACTGAGAGACCCGGGTTCGGTTCCCGCTAAGGGCACGTACCTCGGTTGCAGTTTGTCCCCGGCCCTGGTTGGTCGTGCGGGTGGCAGCCACTCGATGTGTCCCTTTCACATCGATGTTTCTCTCTCTCTCTCTTCCTCTCTCTCCCTCCCACTCTATCTGAACAAAAAAATGGAAAAATGTCCTCGGGTGAGGATTAAAAATAAATAAATAAATAAAACACATCTTTCACTAGCTCAGTAGTGCTCTTGAGCCCGGAGCACATGGCTGCAAGCCCACCCTTTGAAATCCTGCTAGTTTGTCAGACCCATTCAAATGGCATCTTCTCCCTAACCCTTTGTAGACCCTGATTCCCACGCCGTGTTCGGAGACTCGTTTCCGCATGGAAGGGCCCTTGCCTGGCCGTGGACTGTTGGCTTTGGTCCTGGCCTCGCCCACCCCTCACCCCCGGGCAGTGGGAGGTCTCAGGTAGCACAGGGTCTTTCCGCAGCTGTAGCGGTGACACCTTGATTGGAGCTGGAGAAGCAGTTCAGGCTTCATGTCACAGGCAACCTCTGGGGAGCGGTGACCAGAGGGTGGAGAGAGAAGTTATGGATCAGTGCTGTCAATGGGCAGAAACGGAAACCAGGTGGAGGCAGCGTCCATCTTGTTTGATTGTCACCTCGATTTGCTCTAAAGCAAGCAACTCAGTTTTGTTTTGTTTTGATCCTCACCTGAGGACATCTTTCCATTCATCTTCAGATAGAGTGGGAGGGAGGGAGACACAATGAGAGAGACACTTTGATTGGTTGCCTCCTGCACAACCCCAACCAGGGCCAGGGACTGAACCACAACCTAGGTACATATCCTTGACCAGAATCGAATCTGAGACTCTTTAGTCTGCTACTGACGCTCTAACCACTGAGCAAACCAGCCAGGGCAACAAGCAGCTCAGTTTGTTTGTTTTTTAATCCTCACCCGAGGACATTTACCTGTTTTTTGTACGGATAGAGTGGGAAGGAGAGAGAGAGAGAGAGAAACATCGACGTGCAAGGGACACATCGAGTGGCTGCCACCCGCACGACCCATCCAGGGCCGGGGACAAACTGCAACCAAGGTACATGCCCTTAGCGGGAACCGAACCCGGGTCTCTCTGGTCCGCAGACCGACATTCCAACCGCTGAGCCAAACCGGCCAGGGCTCAGTTTTAAGGTTGCCCCGTAGAATGTTCTGGAGCTCATGAAGGATTCTTTTCCCTCAAAGCACTGTTTTACCCAGTATGTGAATTCCCTAGAACTGTGAAATATTAATAGGGACTCTGTGTCCAAGGGGACCCATGATGACATTGTGAGAAGTGCCCCCTCAGTGGGCTAACACGTGAATGGATTTTCCACGCAGGTCTCCTTAGGGCCTTTAATGTACCAATGTACGTCCCAGGCCTCCAGGAACAGCCTGTACTGGGTGGGGTTTCCCAAACTTATTTCACTGTGGAAACTTGGGAGGGGCTGGAAAGGACCACCTTGAGGGTCTGATGTTTTGTCACGAACACGCTTTAAAAAGTGCTGTCTTTTTTTAAAATATGTTTTTATTGATCTTTTAGAGAGAGGAAGGGGAAGAGAGAGAGAGAGAAACATTGATGTGAGAGAGACACATTGATTGGCGGCCTCCTGCACGCCCCCTGCTGGGGATGGAGCCTGCAACCCAGGCATGTGCCCTGACCAGGAATCGAACCGGACCTCTCAGTCCATGGGACGGCACTCCATCCACTGAGCACCCCTGGCTGGGTTAAAAGCGCTGTCTTAACCCGGGGACAGCTGGCACCGTGTCACCACAGGCTTTGGGAGGACGATGGAAAGATGCAGGCTTAGAGGTAGGAACGTGATTAAGGACGTACTGCCCAGGCAGCATGGGAAACAGCAAAGGAGGCTTCGGGTGCGAGGTGTCCTCATGGAGCCATCGTTTTAAAATGCGTGTTTAGCCCTGGCCAGTTTGGCTCAGCGGTTAGAGCGTCGGCCCACGGACCAGAGAGTCCCAGGTTCGGTTCCCTCTAAGGGCATGTACTTTGGTTGTGGTTTTTCACTGGCCCGGGTTGGGGTCGTGTGGGTGGCGGCCAGTCCCTGTGTCTCTCTCATGTCGATGTTTCTCTCTCTCTCACCCCCTCTCTCCCTCCTGCTCTATCTGAAGATAAATGCAAAAGTGTCCTTGGGTGAGGATAAAAAAATAAAAAATAAAAATGTGTGTTGAGCTGCAAGGCTTGACAGTTTAAATGACGTAAGTTCCAAACGGCTCCTTAAAGCTTATGTGTAATTAGCCCAATTACAGGCCACAGAAGGTGCCCCCAGTAACTCTGAATGTCTGTGTTCTAGTTCCTTCCACAGAGGGCACACTCCACCAGCCCTGCCTGCCTGACCCCCCATGGCACCGTTCTCCACCAGACCCTGGACTTCGATGAGTTCATCCCCCCTCTGCCCCCTCCCCCGTACTACCCTCCCGAGTACACCTGCACACCCACGGCCGAGGCCCACAGGTGGGTCTGTCCCTCGATGTCTCCACGCTCACTTTCGTGGGGAGCTGGAGCCACGAAAGCATGTTTGATGAGAGAGCAGCGCCCAGCGAAGGGAAGAGTTTCCATCTTTGCAGAGAGACCGAACCAACACCCAGGCAGACAACAGCAGCTCTGTTCCGCTCTCGGGAAGCCCAGAACCACTATTGAGTTACAGCCGTTAATAGAACACAGAAATGTTAATTAAAGATCGCGTCAGCTGTGGGAGCATTTCAGTCTTCAGACAGGGCCATCGGGTTGGGAAACGGTGTTATCTTTTCAGAAAACAACAGCTAAAACTGCCGAGTGAATTAGGCTCTTATTTCGCAAACACGATGAGCATGGGGGGGGGGGGGCGACAAGTGATGTTCCGATGGCTTTGGGAGAAGTGTCATCGTTCGGGCTCCTCCCCAGTGAGTGACAGTTGATGGCTCTGCCTTCTCAGGGGCCTCCACCTGGACTTCGCTCCCTCTCCGTTCAGCACTTTGTATGATGTTGCCATCAACAGCCCGGGCCTGCTCTACCCCGCTGAGCTCCCCCCGCCGTACGAGGCCGTGGTGGGCCCGACCCCGGCCAGCCAGGTGAGCCCCGGCTCTGTCGTCAGCCCTCTGTCCTGGGGCCGGCTGCCGGCATCGGTCTATCAGCCTTTCAGCGAGCCTGTGGGATGGGAGTCGCACTGTCCCTGAGGTGGGAGGAGGCTCAGAGGGCAGAACCTGGGGTCCAACCCCAATATTTGTGCCTTTTCCCCGTGGTGCCCCTCAGGCATGTCCAAGCCTAACGCTGGCCCGTGTGTCTGGGACACAACATAGAAACTGACACAGAGCACGGAACTTGGCACTCGGCTCTGATTTGCCGGAGGTCACTTGTCACAGCTTCCTCGAAGGGAGAGAGGGGCTCGACTTACTCATCTCAATGCTGCCTGGCTTTTTGTTTTAATTTTCTTTCTTTCTTTCTTTCTTTTTTTTTTTATCCTCACCCAAGGACATTTTTTGATTTTTTTGTTCAGATAGAGCGAGAGGGAGAGAGAGAGAGAAACATCGACGTGAAAGGGACACATCGAGTGGCTGCCTCCCGCACGACCAACCAGGGCCGGGGACAAACTGCAACTGAGGTACATGCCCTTAGCGGGAACCAAACCCGGGTCTCTCAGGACTGCAGGCTGACGCTCTAACCGCTGAGCCAAACCGGCCAGGGCTGTTTTAATTTTCTTTATTGATTTTAGAGAGAGAGGAAGGGAAAGGGAGAGAGAGAAACATCGATGAGAGAGAACATGGATCGGCCGCCTCCTGCATGCCCCCCACTGGGGATCAGGCCCACAACCTGGGCATGTGCCCTGACCGGGAATCAAACCGGCGACCTCTTGGTGCAGGGTCGACGCTCCACCACTGAGCCACACCGGCCGGGCAAGGTCAACTGGCTTTTTAATTACAGTAACAGGTCAGAAGAGCGTCGTCTGGGCGACAGAAAGCAGCCTTTGAGCGCCCGATGGTTACCCCGGGGTCTCTCTCCAGCAGCCCATCCCCCGTCCCGTAGGCGCTCTGTTCTGGCCGCGATGCCAGACTCGGTTGCAGCTGCACGTCGATGCCGCAGATGCACCTTCCTCCGTCATGCCCACTGCCCCTCCTGGCATCGGAAAGGGGCGAGAACCGAGCCGCCGCGCCCCACGGCTGGCGTGCGGCGAGGTGGCTTCGGACATCGGGCCAGGCCGAGGCCGAGTGCAGCCCTGACACCGGGTTGTGAGAGCCGATAGACACGCTCTCAGGAGCTGTCTCCTTGTGAAATCCAGTTTGACCGGGAGCCAGGGATGCTCGCTCCTGCCAAATGCGAAACGAGTCCAATTTCCTGCTGACCTTGGCCTGCCGGGCATTTCATTTCTCTTGTTTTATTTATATTTCTTTATTACCAGAAGCCTGCTTTCGGGCAGCAGGTCTCAGACTGGTCACCCACCTCTGCGGGAGGGTCACAGCGGGGCTGCCTCACCTTCCCCCCTCCCTCGGGCCTCGCGTTCATCGCAGACACGGCCCCAGAGCGACTCTGAGATAGTCTGAGGATTCAGAATTATTATTATTATTATTATTATTATTTTTTATCCTTACCCGAGGACATTTTTTGTTCAGATAGAGTGGGAGGGGGGGAGAGAGAGAGAGAAACATCGATGTGAAAGGGACACATCGAGTGGTTGCCACCCATACGACCCAACCAGGGCCGGGGACAAACTGCAACCAAGGTACATGCCCTTAGCGGGAACCAAACCCGGGTCTTTCCACACCGCAGGCCGATGCTCTAACCGCTGAGCCAAACTGGCCAGGGCCAGAATTATTTTTTATTTTATTATTATTTTTTTTAATCCTCACCCGAGCACATTTATCTATTTATCTTCAGGTAGAGCGGGAGGGAGAGAGAGAGAAACATCGACTGGTTGCCTCCTGCACGACCCAAGCAGAACCGAGAGAAACCGCAACCGAGGTACATGCCCTTGACCGGAATCGAACCCATGACTCTTTGGTCCATGGGCCGACACTCTAACCGCTGAGCCAAACCGACCAGGGCTTATTTTTTCTGCTGAGCGAGCGCCGGGCTCAGGGTGCAGTCTTCATCACGTTCAGGCACACGGCCTGGGTGGGGCCATGGAACAGAGGCACGGATGGGGCTGGGGAGCAGCAGACGCCTGGACCCACTCGAGAGGAAAGCTACAAAAATGTCCTCACTGTCGGCCACGTTCCACCCGGGGTGCGGGAAGCTGGACCCTGCGCCCAGGATCAGCCAGGGAGGTGATCTTGGGGCACAGACTCAGGGAAGAGAGAGCCAGTGTGAGCACTGGGGACTTGGGAGCTCACTGAGGCCCAGACTGTTCACTAAATGCCCGCTCTGGGTCCCGACTGTGCTGGCCCAAAGTATTACGGTGTTGTCACCCTGTGTCCCCTGCGACCTCGTTCTTCCTGCAGTGGAAGCAGGTGGTTGAGAGGGAAGAGTTGGAAGTGAGGACAAGGCTGTCCTACCTCCTGTGCTCCCTCTGGAGGGTCCTGTGTGGCCTTTGTGAGTCCCCAAATAGAGCCCTTCCAAGGTGGCACCTGGCCCTGGAGCATGCCATGTTCTGAATGCAAAAGGGTCAGAGAAACTGCCGTGACCTTGGCGAGGGGCTCCTCAGCCTCACACCTCGTGACTTTCGGGGAGCAGTGGGATGAATGTCAGTACCTGTCTCACCGTGTCCTACAAGCAGGTGAGCTCCAGGCTGCGGACGACCGAGTCCCACCCATGGCCCACTCCACTCATGCTTTCTGTTTCTTGCTGTAGCTCCCGAGTACCAACCAGCAGGCGGCCGACACCAGCACCCAGGACCCAGACGGCATTGCTGGCCAAGGCACACAAGGTGATCTTACCCCGTCAGGACTAGATAAGTTTATAGTTTTCCAAGGATGTCTCTTTTCCTCCTCATGCTGCTCCCCTCTGTCCATCTCTGTGAAACCCCTAGTCCCAGTGATGAAAAGTAGCCGAATGAGCTCTCTAAGGCGTTCTCAGTTGAATTTCATTTTGTAGCAGGTGAACACGATACAAACATGCTACTAAGTTTCAGCACCTTTGGTCACGTCCACCTTTGATCAGGTCTGTTTTTAGTTTATTTTTGTTTTTTCCAAAATACGTTTTTATTGATTTTTTAGAGAGAGAGGACGGGAAAGAGAAATAGAAACATTGATGTGAGAGAGGAACATGGATCAGCTGCCTCCTGCACGCCCCCTACTGGGGATGGAGCCTGAAACCAGGCATGTGCCCTGACCGGGAATCGAACCTGGGCCTCTCAGTCCCTGGGACGATGGTCAATCCACTGAGCCACACCAGCTGGACTACTTCTGGTCCATTTTTTTCTCTTGCAGTATTTTTTTTTTCTTTTTTTAAGATTTTTTGTTGATTCTAGAGAGAGAGGAAGGGAAAGGAAAATAGAGAAATATCAATGTGAGAGCAAAACATCAATCGGCTGCCTCCCATACACGCCCTGACTGGGGATCAAACCCGCAACCTGGGTGTGTGCCCTGACCGGGTATCGAACCCATAACTGTCTGGTGTACATGACGACGTTCCAACCACTGGACAACCCGGCCATGGCTCCTATTTTTATTGTTATCAAATTGACTAGGTTTTTCCTTTATAGTTTCTATCCAGTTTGCTAAGTCTTCCTTCACCCCAGGGTTGTACTTGTATTTTTGTAGGTTTTCTTCTTCTAATCTTAGGAAAGGATTCGCGATCCTCAAGAATGTGTGTGGGTGCGTGTGCCGTGTGAGGTCCGGGTCATCTTCCTGTTCTTCCCCCTGGTCTGCTCACTGCTGCAGGACATTTACTGGGGGGGGCAGCGGAGACAGGCCGTGGGGACAGCTGCTCAGGCCGCAGTGTGCCAGCAGGTCCCTGGGGTGCTGCCCTCCCCGCCCCAGGTGCCTGCTCTGAGCAGGCTGAGAGCAGGGTTCGCACACGCATTGGGGTATCAGAAGCCCCTGGGGCTTGTTGAAGCCCTGCTGGCCAGGCCCACCCACGGGGTTCAGTTCAGCGGGGCTGGGTGGGGCTGAGTCCGAATTCCCACATATTCCCAGTGCTGCTGCAGCTGCGCACCTGGCCCGCTCTGGGCACCTGGGCTGGCACCGCTGCCTGGGGCACAGGTTCCCGGGCCCTCCAGGGCCGGCCGGGACGCCCCGTGTCCCTACTGTTCTCTGCGTGGGCCCTGCTCATTCGTCCTGACACCCCACGTCCGGAATGTCCGACGTGCCGAGGGCTGCCCTGGACGGGGCGTGTCTGGTCTCTGACCTCTAGGCACGTGGAGTGCGCCCCACCCACCCCTCCTGGAAGGATTCTTGGGAGATGACCTGGTCCCCCACCTTCCTATGTCACAGAGCACTGTCACCCTGCTCAGTGTTTCTGCACCCCAGTACAGGGTGTGTCCAGGTTTGGGGCCTGAAGGCAGGTGCCATCACCCCGGAGGGCTCCCCTCTTCACCCTCTGCTCCGAGGGCTGTGGGCAGACACGGTCCCTGCTGGGGCGTGCGGGGTCACCGGGCCAGCGCTGACGTGTCCCTGGTCTTGCAGCACCTGCCGACAGCACGAGCCTCCCAGCCTCCGAGGGTGTCACCGCGCCGGGCCCAAGCCACCTGTCCCCCGATGGCTCTATGGGTGCCCAGCCACCGGACCCTCGCCCCAGCCTCACAGCCCCAAAGGGCCCCAGCCAGGGCACAGGGGCACGTCAGGGTCCTGGCCGCGTGGCCCGCTCCACCAGTGACCCCACCTCATGCTCGTCCAGGACAGCAGGTACGGTTGAGCCAGCCCACCTGTGTCCCCAGCATGTGCCTCGCTGTGCCCTGAACCCTGCAGGCCTCAGTGACCCCTGCATCTAAGGCCTGGCCCCGGGACCCGTGCCCAGGGGCCACATCGAGTGTGTGGTCTGATGTTCTTGGTCCCTAAGGGAGGTGGGCAGTCTTGGGCCCCGCCATGCCGCCCCTAGTCTGCTACTCTGGCCAGAAAGGGGAGATGGGAAGTTTGGGGTAATGAGAGCCCATTAGGACCCCAGCACGAGTCTCCGGCTGCACACCTGCTCTGGGCCCCAGGAAGGGTCGAGGGTCAGGCTCCACCCAGGACAGGCCTGGCTCTGCACCTGGGTCCCTGCTGCACTGGGCGGGTGAGAAGGCTAGTGGTCGGAATCGCCCACACCACTCTGAGTGGGCAGTGCCCACCTTGGGCTGTGGGACCTGGGACCAGAGTCCCTGTGCCCTAAATTCCAAGACTTGGGGTTTTTTTGTTTGTTTTTTCTTTATTGATTTTAGAGAGAGAGGAAGGGAGAGGGGGAGAGAGGTAGAAACATCGACGAGAGAGATCGATTGGCCGCCTCCTACATGCCCCCCACTGGCGACCTGGCCCACAACCCGGGCATGTGGCCTGTCCGGGAATGGAACCGGGACCTCTCGGTGCATGAGACCACACTCAAGCGCTGAGCCACACTGGCCGGGCTGTTTGTTCTGTCCGGAGGGGAGATTGGCCCCATGAGAGCTTCAGTGTCTGGCCTGCTGGTTGGAAAAATACCGCAGACTGTCCAGCATGTGTTCCTTGTGTGTGACCTGAAACAGGGACAGGGCACGTCGGGCTTGAATCTGGTTCTCGGTGAGTGGGTCACAGCTGATGCCTGTTGCTGGCTGGCTCTGGGAATATGCCACCAGACCAGTGTTAGTCCAGGGGCCATCGGGGTGGCCGTGGGCCCTGCTGGGGGCTGGTGCCTTTTCCCCACCTTTGGCCTGCTGGGCACGGGGCACGGGGCACAGGGCGCTGAGCTCTGCTGCCGTCCACTCAGGACCTCGTGGAGGAGCTCTCGTGGGGACCTGGCCTGAGGCAGATTTGACCCAGGTACTGTCAGCCCACGAGGGCAGTGGTCATTGAGCTGGGAAGGCTGAGAAGGGCCCAGCCCCACTGTGAGCTCAGAGAGGGGACGGAAGGGGACCCCGCCCTGCCCTGCATGGCCTTCTCCCTGGCCGGCTCTGGTTGTGCCCATCTGCAGCCCTTCGGCTCCACGCAGCCCCTGGTTCAATGCCATCTTGCTCAGAGCTGCGAGGGGCCAGGCCACACCGGGACAGAGGGGCCACAGCAGCAGGGACATGCCCACGCGCCGGCCGGGGAGCCAGAACTCCCGGCAGAACGCGTCCCAAGCACGCGTGTGTCGACGGGAAGCTGCCTCTGTCTCGCTCCAGTTTGGGTTCTTTTCCGACATCATCTTTTCCCTGATTTTTAGTTTCGCGGTCTCGCTCCATCACAGCTGCCTGTGCCCACCGGCTCCCGCCTTCCCCGCCCGGGGCGCCGGACTCCCGGAAGCTCCAGCGGCAGGCAGAGCCAGAGGCCTTGCGGCTGGTCTTCGGTGAGCACCTGTTCGCGGACCGCAAGACCTACACGGACGCCAGGGCTCTGGTGGCCAAGCTCCTGGAGCACTCCAGCCGGCCGCTGCCTCCCGAGGTGCGGCACGCGGCGGGCGCCATCCGCTCCGCGGTCCCCTCGGAGGAGAGCCAGGTGGACCAGGTGTGAGGCCGCCTCGGGCTCGTGGGCACCGGGCCTGCTGTCAGCACGTCCTCGGCGCCGAGGGCCTCCGGTGGCTCAGGGGGACCGCTGCTCTCTCTCCTGGGGCGCCCAGTCGGTGGTCTCCTTGGGGGAGGACACGTCCTCCCCAGTCTAGTACCGGAAGGACCGTCCCTCTCGTGTTCGATCTGGTCACGCGGGGCATGCAGCACCTCCCACTGACCAGCGTGCGGAGGATCTGGGCTCAGGTGACTGTCGTGAAGACACTGGGTATTTCCAAGACCAGGACTCCCCCGCCCCCGACTGGGTTTGGGGTGAAGTGGACAGAGAGGACATCGAGGGATGCGGCCATTTCCCCCCGTGGTTTTGTCACTCGGCCAGTGTCCTTTTATCACATGCTGACGTTGAAGAAAGCTGGTCGTCTGAGCACAGACGGCGGACTTGGCCCACTTTCTGTCCTGGGCTGCGTCTGTCGTGCTAACGGATAGAGGATGGGGACCCCCTGTGGCCGGAGCAGACAGTGTGGCCAGGGGCTTGGTGGGGGCGGGGGCTCCATCTCTCTGGGCCCTCCCTCTGTGGGGTGCCTCCCTCCTCCTCTCCCCACTGTCTCTAAGAAGCAGACACGTGTTACTGAATCCAGAACGAGAAGCACCCGTGACGAGCCCCTGTTGGGTTTTCTGTATCAGCCCTCAGACTGGCCTGGGAGGGGAGGTCTGGGGACGAGGCCTGTTATCTCCCAGGTCCTGTGTCTCCTGCGACGGCAGGTCTCGGAGGGCCCAGCCAGGCGGCCTTGGAGGACGCAGGTTGGCAACCACTGATTTGCACACCGCCCCTCCCGAGTCGGGTCTGCAGAGCGGCAGGCCCGCCTCCTCTGGGCGGCAGCTCAGCTCCAGCGCCTTTACCTCGGGCACCTCGGCCGCCCCAGCGGCAGCCACTTCCCAGCGACGGCCCTGGAGCAGCCGGATCCTCGAGACTCTGCAGCTCGGGCAGCGCCGGTCCCGTGCCACCCATCAGCACCCGGACTGTCACTGCGGCGGGTGGCCCCCGCATTGGGCAGGCAGCAGCGCCCGCGGGCCTGGCGTGAGGCCTGGACGGGCACCTTCGACTGCCCACGCCCCGCAGCCCGGGGTGCCCTGCCTTCTGCTCCGTGCCCCGCGGTGGCCCCTGTGTCTGTGTTGTTGGGAGCCGAGAAGGGGAGCTGGGGTGCCCAGCCCAGACGGGGGAGCCCTGCTGCAGCCCCAGAAACAGGTGGGGGAAGGGAGCCGCCTTGATGGGTGGCCACGCCCCCCCAGGTGAGACCTGCGGTGCCAGCCCCGCCCTCCCTCCGAGAGGATGCACTTTCCCCAGACACACGGGAGGTGCGCATGTGAGCACTTTACTCCGACTCCAGCAGGAAATCCGCTCTCCAGTTTTTCTCAACAGAGGGCTTTTCAGGTCCCCGGAGCAAGTCCCGGACAGGCAGTTAGGTGGCGACTTTTCCAAGGGGCCTCCCCTGACTTTCCCAGAAGGCTCCCCGTGCCCCGCCCCCCCACCGCGCTTACCTCCGGGGGCTGAGCTCCCCGTGCCCCCCGCCCCCCCTCGCGCTTAGCTCCCCGTGTCCCCCCCCCCGCCCACCCCCGGGTCCAGCTCCCCGTGGGGGCCCCCCCATCCGCCTCCGGGCAGAGCTCCCCGTGCCCCCCCACGCCCACCTCCGGGCTGAGCTCCTCGTGCCCCCCCCCCACGCCCACCTCCGGGCTGAGCTCCTCGTGCCCTCCCCCCACCTCTGGGCAGAGGTCTCGGGGGTGTTTTATCAAGCAGCCGGGGTGAGGGCCGCCTGGGTGACCAGCCTGGTGCTGTGCCATTTGCTTCTCCCTCCTTTGTGCCGCCCCCTCCGCCCTTCCCACAGCCCCTTGGGGGCAGGTAGCTGTCTGCTCTCAGAACCGGCCTGGCTGCTCAGGGTCCCACGTGGACCACAGCTCCCGGGAAAGGTCCTGGGGACACAGAGGTGCCACAGGGACACGGACTGGGCCGGGGTCCCACTCCCACTGTGGAACCCTCAACCCCGCTCTGCTCAGCGGCATTGGGAACCGGAGCCCTAGACCACGGTGCGTGACCAAGGAGAAGGCTGGCTCCCTGCTCGGTGAGACATACTCTCCCCCGAGCTCTCTGGGCCGAGCACCGAGGGACCCCATCTGCACGGGCCTGGGCCCTGGGTGCCCCCCTGCCCGCCAAGCACATTTCCAGTCTGACCGGTCTGACTTTAAACAAAGACAAGATTCAGTGTGAATCTTTTTCTTGCTTCAAGTTTTCTTTTATAAAAGTGAATTGGCCCTGGCCCGGTGGCTCAGCGGTTAGAGCATCGTCCCCATACGCCAAGGTTATGGGTTTGATCCCCGGTCAGGGCACATACAAGAATCAACCAGTGAATCATCAATACGGGGAACAACAAATCCATGTTTCTCTCTCTCCCTCCCTTCCTCCCTCTCTCTCAAATCAATAAATTAAAAACAATTTTTGATTGACATTGATTTGTTTGTTTCTCCTGGGTAAACCAAACAATTTGATCTATTAGATGGCACACCTCAACAATACAGGTCTGCAGGATACATGTTCGTGTCTGGACCAGAAATGCACAAAATGTCACAATGTTCCTATTCTGTTTCGCATACTGAATTCACAAATCTTTATTTATTTCTTTTTTTGGTACGTGCCCCTCGCGGGAACCAAACCCAGGACTCTCTGGTCCACAGGCCGACACTCCAGCCATTGAGCCAAACTGGCCAGGGCTGAATGAACAAATCTTTAAAGAAAACCATCATCTGTACTGTGTTGATAGGACTCATTCCACATAGTAATGTGAATTATTGAGCGTAAGAGATGTTTTCCTTCTCTCTTTACTGAAAACTACAAGTAGAAGGGGAAAGAAACAAATGACACCTTGGTCGTACAGGATCCTGTCCTGGGAAGGTCTGTGACCAAGGGGGACCAGACCTCAGCCAGCTGAACAGGGCTTCTAGGACTCCGGAGCCACCAACCCGCCCAGCCAGAGGGACAGCCTTCTGAGGGAACCAAGCCCACCCAGGTCAGGCTCGGGGACCTCAGAGAGCTGTCCCTGAGGCTGCGTGGTTCTCCACGCCATCAGAAAAAGGACGCAAGTCAGGATGCGTGCTTTCTAAGCGAATAGACTGATATTGGAGTCTCAAGTACCTATTTGTATTTACAAGTTGGATAAACGGTAAAATCAATTATGTGTAATTAAGCCCACTAAATGTTGGCCTGTCCACTTTTCTGCAACACTCACCCGTTATCGTAACTTAGATATTTACAAGCAAGCCATAGGGAAATGAAACGATGGTGTCCCTTTCCTCGTGCCTTAGACATGGGCGGCGGACGTCCGATGGGCTAGGAGCCATCTGGGTGGCTGTCTGGAGCCTTTGGGGTATTCAGATCCTGTCTGTCAGAGAGTCTGTTCCTGCAAAAAAGGGCCACTAAGGCTTCCCACGGTCCAGGTTTTATTCTGGCTCCTAACGCACGTGATGTGCGGGTCCAGAGAGCAGACGAGGGCCCCTTGGGTTTGAGCGACTGCAGACGTCCCTCCGCAGGGAACCACAGCTGGGTCTCCTCCCTCTTCCGAGTTGAGGGTCTCACTACCGACTGTCTTCTCTGAGACATTGTCCATGCACCTGCTTGGGGCTCCGACAGAGCAGGACGTAAGGACAATTCCATGGCACCAACCCGTGACCAGCTCTGCTCCTGAGATCCACTCCTGTAGACCGTGGAACGGGCCAGGAAGTCCCCCCGTGGCCCGGCCACGTCCTAGAAGGCGCGGCATCAGGATGGGGTTTGTAAATGGCAGGGGACACAGTGCACAGAGCACCACAAGGGAAGAAGGAAGCAGGAAGGAAAGGCTATAGGGCTTTTCAAAGGCACCAACACCCAGGTTGCTCCCACATTTGTCCGATCATCAGAGGCTTCGTTCTCGCCCTCCAGTCTCCGGGCTCCGCTTGGGTGAGCTCCGGTCCTCGCTGTTCTTCGGCCGTGGACGCGTCTCGGAAGGTGTTTCTTCTTCAGGTGTTTCTTAAGCAGGTGACTCAGTGCTGGGAAGAAGCTGCCCCAGCCCCTGGCCTCTTGTTTCTCTTCTCAGAAGTGACACGTTGCTGGAGACAAGGCGATTCCAAAGTTGTATGTAGAAGGACGAAGGTTATTCGGTTCATAGTTCTCCAAACGAACAGCCACTGGTTCATTGAAAAATGGATCACAGCAAGTCATGCACAGTAAATCATTGTTTTGGCTAGGAATGCAGGGATAGGCTTTTAAAAACAATGTTTGTACTGATTTTAGAAAGAGGAAGGGAGAGAAAGAGTGAAAAACATCCGTCTGAGAGAGAAACATCAGTTGGCCGCCTCCTGCCTGCATCCTGTCTTGCAGTTGAACCCGCAACCTGGGCATGTGCCCCGATGGGGAATCAAACTGGCGACCTTTCGGTGCACGGATGATGCTCAACCAACTGAGCCACACCAGCCAGGGCGAGAGGGGCAGTTTTTAAAAAGTGCATGTGGGTATTTTTTGGGTTGTGGGGTTGGAATAAGTACCCACCTCCTTTGCAACGGATAAAAACAGGTTTCTTGGAAACTCAAAGAGCGGGAGCAGAATTCTTTCCAGTCACGCCCTTCCCCACCGTGGCTTGGGCTTGGGTTTCTCCTGGGTTTGGGAGTCACCATCGAAGGCGGTTCTGCGGACTTGGACACTCACCAGTCAAACTCGTCTGCTTCCTCCCGGGACCTGAGCGCACCTGCTCCACACACTGGTCTGGGTCTGAGGTTCATTCCCCCTGAGCCTCTCCACCTACCTCACCAGTCCCACAGGGTGATCCCTGGCACAGAGCCGATGGCTGTCTGATTAAGACCTTCTGGGGGACCCTTCAGAGGTCAAAGTGCCCCCCCAACCTCACCACACACTGCCCCTCACTCCTCCACCTCGGCTTTCTGGAAGGCAGCCCCCACCCTCCAGTGCTGGGCGCTGACCCTGCAATGTGCACACAGGTCATGATCCATGACTCCACACTGAGTCCCATCACTGTGGAAAGTCTCACCCCAGCAGACAGGCTATGGGAGGGGGTGGCTTTGGGGGTCCTCCCTGAGCTCTGTGTGCTCACACCTCAATTGTCCTACCGGCTCTGCATCTCGCCTGTCTTCCCAATGGGACGGGTGGGGACAAGAGAAATCAAGAGGCCAGCTGCAGGGGTAAGGACGACCCAGGGATGAGCCTCTTGCTGGTGTGGTGGCTTTCCCCCTATAATTAGGGGTGCCAGACATTCTTTCCTTCCCAAGAGGTATAACTGATCTGTTGTTACAGCTGGTGTGTCCGAAACATTCTAATGGGGATGTAAAACTTGGAATGCTACAGCCCGGCCGATGTGGCTCAGTGGCTGAGCATCGACCCATGCACCCAGAGGTCGCCAGTTCAATTCCGGTCAGGGCACATGCCCAGGTTGTGGGCCGGATCCCCAGTGGGGGGCATGCAGGAGGCGACCACTCGATGTTCTCTCTCATCGATGTTTCTATCTCTCCCTCTCCATTCCTCTCTCTAATATCAAAAAAGGAAAAAATTAGCCTTGGCTGGTTTGGCTCAGCGGTTGGAACGTCGGCCTGCGGTACAGAGAGACCCGGGTTCGGTTCCCGCTAAGGGCACGTACCTTGGTTGCAGTTTGTTCACGGCCCTGGTTGGTTGTGCGGGTGGCAGCCACTTGATGTGTCCCTTTCACGTCGATGTTTCTCTCTCTCTCTTTATTTTTTAATTTTTTATCCTTACCCGAGGACACTTTTCCACTTTTTGTTCAGGTAGAGTGGGAGGGAGAGAGAGGAACATCGATGTGAAAGGGACACATCGAGTGGCTGCCACCGCACAACCGACCAGGGCCGGGGACAAACTGCAGCCGAGGCACGTGCCCTTAACAGTAACCGAACCCGGGTCTCTCGGGACCGCAGGCCGACGCTCTAACCGCTGAGCCAAACCGGCCAGGTCTCTCTCTCTCTCTTCCTGTCTCTCCCTCCCGCTCTATCTGAACAAAAAATGGAAAAATGTCCTCGGGTGAGGATAAAAAAAAAAAAAAAGGAAAAAATTTAAAAAAACAACAAAGATGCAGGCTGCTTGGCCTCGCTTACCACGGTAGACCATAAAGCCGGGCTGAGTTAACACATGAATAAACAGATACTTCTCTGTTAAATTTATGTGACATGGCAGCCAAAATGAATGCATGCATCCGAAGTCACCCGCAAATACTCATTTCCATTAATTCGATGTTTTCGTTGGGTGGACCATTTTGCTGCACGTTATTGGGGGGTTGTGGCATGGGAAAGTTTACAATAGGCCAGTTCACGACTTCCCTAAAAACCAAGGATGGTTTTGCCATTCAGACACATCTAAAATATAGCCCTGGCTGTTTTGCTCAGCGGTTAGAGCGTCGGCCCACGGACCCATGAGTCACAGGTTTGATTCCTGCCAAGGGCACGTACCTCGGTTGCAGTTTGTCCCCGGCTCCGGTTAGGGTTGTATGAGTGGCAACCACTCGATGTGTCTCTCTCACGTCAATGTTTCTCTCTCTCTCTTCCTCCCTCTCTCTCTCTCTGAGGATGAATGCAAAAATGTCCTTGGGTGAGGATAAATAAATAAAGTAATACAGTTCGAAGTTTTTAGTATATTCATAAGCATGCTCAGCAATCATACTATCTGATTTCAAGACATTTTCTTCACCCCACAAAGGGAACACTGGAGCCCATTAGCAGACACTCCCATACCCCCTCATGCTAGCCCTTGGAAACCACGAATCTACTTTCTGTCTCTACGGATTTATCTGTTCTGGACATTTCATGCAGATGGGATCATACATGGCATTTTGTGACTGGCTTCTCTCTTTTAGCATAAGGTTTGCAAGGTTCATCATGTTATAGCCTGTATCTGGTCTTCATTTCTTTTCATGGCAGAATAATATTCCATTGTATGGATATTCCACATTTGCTTATCCATTCATCAGTTGATGGACATTGGGATTGTTTCTACTTTTTGGCTCTTATGTAGGAATAATGCTATCATGAACATTCTTACATGTCTTTGCGGAGCACACGTTTTCATTCCTTTGGGGGTATCCCTAGGAGTGGAGTTGCTGGGTCCCATGGTTGGTAACTAGCAACATGCTGAGGAACCATGATCATTTGTGTGCCCGTAGAATGAAGGCTTAGTCCAACTTCCTTCACCTAAATATGTTAGGCCTTGCCCTTAAAAGTCCTCTTTAAACAAGAAAGGTGCAAATCTTTCCATTAGATAACTGAAACTATCCCCCAGCTTGTCTCGGGCATTATGTGAGGTTTTATTTGGCCTCACTGACATTTACATTTGCATCATGAGATTTCAGAGAGAAGCATTGGATATTTTTATGAAAATAAAAATCTAGCCCAGCTGGTGTGTCTCAGTGGATTAAACATCCTACGCACCAAGAGGTCAGCAGTTTGATTCCTGGTCAGGGCACATGCCTGGGTTGTGGGCTCGATCCCCAGTAGGGGGCGTGCAGGAGGCAGCCAATCAATGTTCTCGCTCATCAGTATTTCTATCTCTCTCTCCTTCTCTAAAAAAAAAAAAAAAAAAATCAATAAAAACGTTTTTTAAAAAAGTAACAGGCTCAGAGTCTATACCGAACGGTGTCTTCAAGCGTTGGAAGCTGAGGTTCTGCCACCTTAGTTTGGGATCCGACACAGCCTTGCAGGAAAGCTGGAGACGGATGAAAGGAGCCCAAGGCCGCGGTGGAATAACATGCGGAAGTTTCATTAACTGCCTCCCGAGTGCTATTTCTTAGTGGATGCGTCCCTTTCCTGTTAAAACTTTGAACGCTGTGTGATTGCTTGGTTGCATGATTCAGCGCATAAATGACCCCTCTCCTCTGACCTGACCCTGGTGTCCACTTAACGAAGCCAGATTGGAAGAGGGTTATAGCTGGCTCGGGAGGCTTCTGCCCCAGCGACACCTCCCTGGGAACCACGTGACTATAATGCCACAGCTCCGAACCAGCCTTCGTGGGGCACCTGCTCGGGACCTCCCAGGATGCTCTCTGGCCGGGTCTGCAAGCGACCAGTTCTCCCCCCAGGGGTTCTCTGTCCTTGCCTCTCCAAGTGAGTGCATGATGGCCTTGGGGTCCTTGCCACTCACATCATGCTGAGAGTTACCCTAAGATCACGTGCACGTCGACAGGAGTGATTTCACAAAGCCCACATGCTTCTAACTTCTATTTCCTGGGGAAGTGAACCACAGGTTCTGTGATTATTGTAACACTCTCGGCCAGTTCGGTTCATAGGAACAATGAGCTCTTTCCTACCGCCTTTGGGTGGGAGGTTTATTTCTCAGAAATCAAAACTCCCTTGGGGTGGTCGGGGTGGTAACCTGCCTTTGCTTCCGCCGTTGTGTGTGACCTAGAGGAGAGACCTTGAGACCACCCCGTGCCATTGTGTAAAGCATGTGTTTCTGATGTTTTGACATCTTGAGGCCTTGCTGACCCTGGAGAGACCGGCCACCATCCCCCTGCCCTAATCAGCCCACAGTCAAGTACCGGATAACTAGGGACACCCCCTGGGTACCCGAGCTGGCCCAAATTCAAACCAGCCAGTTCTCAGCCTGCTCACCCTGCCTGGCCTGTTCTTTCCCACGGAAACCGAAATAAAAGCTCTGAAACATATTCTCCTCCCACTCTCCGTGCCTCCGGACCCCCCACGATGCGCCCCGTGTGGCCCGGCCCCTCCTCTTGGGAACTGAATAACTAGCTTTTCAATGGCAGTGGTCTCCTGATCTGTGGGCCTCACCCCACGAAAAGAACAATAAACCTACGTTTTAAAACATCCACGGAAACTACACGCCTGGGGCTGGGCTGTGACTATATCATGAAGCACTTTGAGGCTCATAAAGAACTGGACAGGCAGTCCCAGAATCCAGCTCCTTCCCTCAGCCCCAGCCACTAAGGTATGGGCCCCACGTGGAAAATTCTGGGGGGAATGGCGCCATCTTGTGGTGTTTTTTTGTTTTACAGGCCCTATTTTTTAAAAATTTCTAAGACTTCTTTTTTTAGAGCAGTTTTAGGTTTGCAGCAACGTTGAACAGAACGCACAGCAGGTCCTCGAATAACATCATTTCATTCACTGTCCTTTTGTTATGACGTTGATGAGATGCCACAGGAATGTAACTGTTCCCTGTAGCCTGTGATAAAATTGGTTTTGTTACACACATGGCTGGATCTGAAAGTTATTATATTAAGGGAAAGAAGTCAAACAAAAGGAGTAACACTGTATGATTTCATTTACAGAAATTTCTAGAAAATGTCAACAAACCCATAGTGACTGAAAACAGATGAGTGGTTGTTTGGGGATTGGGGGTGAGGGCCCAAGAAAGACAAACTGCAAAGTAGCCAGAGGAGATCTGTGGGGCGCCTAAGCAGGGTCATAGCATTTGACAATACAGAGGTCATGGCAGAATGGCAGGGGCAGAAAGCCAATGGCGAAGGTTGAGAAGTGACTGGGAAGAAGGTGCAGCCCTAACTGTCCAGAAGCTACCAGGGAAGAGTACAAGAAAAATACAGTTTTAGTGCCCTTCTCCACGGAGCCTCCTCTTGGGAGCTGTTGGTGAGTCCAGTTAGCTTAATGCAAATAACTTCAAAACTCCAATGGCATGTATTTCCTGTATCTCATCATGTGACATGTTCAGTTCCACTTGACCAAGGTTGAAAGGCACCATAATGTTAAGCACAAGGATGCTGGCATCAGAATGTCTGAGAATGAATCTTTGCTCCGGGCTGGCTGTGTGACTCGAGTCAAGTTACTTAGCCTCTCTGTGCTCCAGTTTCTCCATTTATAAATGGGTGTGAGCATCTCCTGTTGTAAGTATTAGCCTTCGTACCTGTAAAGGGCTTAGAATAGTGTTGGCCACATTCTGATCCCTAAGAATGTTCATACAAATGGATTTTTGTTCCTATTACAGAAAGGTTTGTGCTCATGGTCATGAGGGAAAGCAGAGAGATGTATGTAGCATCTGTCCTAGCCTCCAGGACCAGCAACTGCCGGTCAGATTTAAATTTCTGTACAGCTCTTCTGTGTAGGCTGGCCCAGCAGCCTCTGCACTTGGTCAGCCTAGGCACGAAGGCCAAAGAAGGCCGATTCTCAAAGGCCACTTGGGCGAACCTTGATGCAAGTTGCAAGAGTGAAAGCCGAGTTCACCAGGGTTAAGACATTCTGGGAACGGAGACGTTAGGCTTCCTGAGATTTTGGACGATTTGCGTTTCAACCGATGAAGAGCGACAAGCTGATAGCCCTTAGGCTTATTCAGGCCCCTCACCACGCTCCAGGCCGAGGTCACTGCAAGATTCCGCCCCCAATGGCCCCTAATCCCAGGGTGTGTCCAACCTCAGACCACTGCAGCGCGCGTAACCGCAGCCCCGCCTCTCTCCGTCGCCCCGCCTCCCCAGTTCCCATAGCCCCGCCTCTCCGTGGCTCCGCCTCCCATTCCCGCAGCCCCGCCTCTCTCCGTCGCTCCGCCTCCCCAGTTCCCGAAGCCCCGCCTCTCCCGTCGCTCCGCCTCCCCAGTTCCCATAGCCCCGCCCCTGCAGCGTGCGTAGCCGCAGCCCCGCCTCTCCCCGTCGCTCCGCCTTCTCAGTTCCCGCAGCCCCGCCTCTCTCCGTCGCTCCTCCTCCCCTGTTTTCACAGCCCCGCCCCTGCAGCGTGCGTAGCCGCAGCCCCGCCTCTCTCCGTGGCTCCGCCTCCCCTGTTTTCACAGCCCCGCCCCTGCAGCGAGCGTAGCCGCAGCCCCGCCTCTCTCCGTCGCCGGGTCCCCGCAGTGCGTCCTGTCGCTGCTGCCTCACCGCCCCGCCGCCCCTACTTGCTCCTCGGTGTTGCGTCGCTGGCTGAGGGAGGCAGGTGCCATGGCGGCCGAGACACTGGTGGCCGAGGCGGTGGCCGCGCGCCTGGCGCGGCAGGAGGAGGACATCCGCTGGCTGTGGGCGGAGGTGCAGCGCCTGAGGGATGAGCAGCTGAACGCGCCCGACCGGTGCCAGGCCGACGGGCCGTGCCTGACGCGGGAGGTGGCGCAGCTGCGGGCCGAGAACCGCGACCTGCGCCACCGCCTGTACCGCCTGCGGCTGTGCCTCGCCGAGGAGCTGACCCACCAGGCGAAGCTGGAGAGCACGGCGCAGGCGGCGGCGCCGCACGGGGAGGCCGGGCGCGCGGGTCCCGGCGCGCAGGTAGCGGGACGGCGGGGCTCCCGGGGGACACGGTGGGCGCCCGGGGGTGTGCGGGCCCAGACCCCCCTCCCCTTACTGGGGAGCCGGCGTGTGGCCTGGACACCAGGCACCGCTGTCGCCCAGCATCGCCAGGCTGACCTCAGGATGCACTTGCTCAGCTCGTCCATTACGTTGCTGCCCCACGTTTTTTTTTGTTTTGTTTTTTTTTAGCAGCAGAAACAGCCTTTTTCCTTTGCTTGAAAAAATAAAATGCTGGCGTGTTGAAAGCTCCCGTCTGTCCTTGGGCAGGAGGACCAACAGCTACATAGGCGGATCGTTCCTGGTTCTGAGCTGTGTAGGACGATGGGGGTTGTGGGGTCCTGAGGCTTGTCTGTTTAACCTCCTGATTTAACGGGTTTTGCGGTTTTAGTCCATTGAAACAAAGTGTCTTCCTGTAACGTAACAAATTGCCTAGGTCCTCAAGGCTTTCTCAGACCCAGGCTCTTTTTCAGTGGGGTTACCAAGGAAACCCATGGTACCCCGCCAACATCTTCTTGAAATAAATGCGTTTCAAGTCTTGGGTGGCTGCTGCACAACCATTTTACAGTAGCATTATTTGTTTAAAGTTTAGGGGGAGGGGACTTTAAAATATATTCAAAGTACTTATATTTAAAATGCATTAAATATATTCAAATGTGTTACCTGTTCTTAGCAAGAGAATGCACAGACAGGAAGGGCCAAACCTCAGGAAACTACTTGCCCATTGAGGGTGGTAGGCGGTGCTCAGAAGAGCCCAGCTGAGAGCCTCTTAAACGGGGGACTTTTGCTGCCTATTGGCATGCCCCCCTTCTTCCTAGGGTCTTGGGTATGTTGCTCTTTGTTGTCATTGGTGTGAGTTGTTTACAGTTTACCTTTGCTTCTCAGCCTCCTTCTAGTCAAAACCGAGAAAAGGACACTAAAAAGAAGAAGGAAAGGGAGCCTGACCATGAGGTAAGTCGTTGCTGTGAAACTAATATAAAACCCTACCTGTGCCCTGGCCGGTTTGGCTCAGTGGTTAGAGCATTGGCCTGCGATCTAGAGAGACCCGGGTTCGGTTCCCACTAAAGGCATGTACCTTGGTTGCAGTTTGTCCCCGGCCCTGGTTGGTCGTGCGGGTGGCAGCCACTCGATGTGTCCCTTTCACGTCGATGTTTCTCTCTCTCTCTCTTCCTCTCTCTCCCTCCCACTCTACCTGAACAAAGAATGGAAAAGTGTCCTCCGGTGAGGATAAAAAAACAACAACAAAAAACCCTACCTGTAATTGAAACAGTCTCATATAGTTAATAACCCAGGGTTGTTTTTTTTTTCCATGAAAACATAAACACCAATTCAGTGACCGATTGAGGCACAGTTGTACATTTGACACTGCAGTCCTTAGATTCACGACGACTTCACTTAAAGATGAGCCTGTCACGGAGCTGTGAGCTCTTCCTTCGTGTTGAGTAAACTGGCTACTTTGCTTTTTTTTGTTGTGAATCCTCACCCGAGGATACTTTTCCATTGATATTTAGATAGAGTGGAAGGGAGGAAGGGGGAGAAAAAGAGAGAGAAACATCAATGTGAGAGAGACATATCGATTGGCTGCCTCCTGCACGACCCCGACCAGGGCTGGGGATTGAACCCACAACCCAGGTACGTGCCCTTGACTGGGAATTGAACCCGCCAACTGTTTGGTCCACTGGCTGACACTCTAACCCTGAGTCTAACAGGCCAGGGCCTACTTTGCTTTTTATATAAATCATTCAAACAGCCAGTGAGTATTTATGGAGTGTCAACATGTGGTGGGCACAGAGGAGGAATACATGGCTCAGAGGGCTCAGCCTGGTTGAGGAGTTCACACAGAAGCAGAAAGAACAACTAGAGAACAAAGGAAGATGGTATATGAACATGTTGAATTATGTGACTCTACAATGTGTGGAGAAGGGAGATGCCAATGGGTGTCATAGTTCGGGGCCCTGGGCTTTGAGCTGGCCCCTGGGAGCTGAGAAGGAGACGAGAGGGGTCTTCTGGAGGAGAGAGAGGGGTCTTCTGGAGGAGAGAGAGGGAAGTAGAGTGATAGCATCATTACCTCGCGGGTAATGGCCTAGCGCATGCGGGCTGGAAGGGGGCGGGGCTTACAGCTGAGCAGAGAGAAAAGAAGTGGTCTATGTATGTCAACCTTTGTGTATTCTGATGAATTTCAGGTAAAAAATCAACCGGACTTCATAAAGGAGAGATTGAAGCTTTTTGAAAAGTTGAAGAAAGATAACCAGCTGTTATTTGCCATTTATGAGCAAAAGGGGAAAGCAGGCAAAGTGATCACAGTGAGAGTGGCTGACGGGGAGACAGTGGAAGGGGAAATCTGGAAGACAACACCCTACCAAGTGGCTGCCGATATTAGGTAAACCATAGTTTGGAGAGGATGCTTGCTATTAAGTATTGTGCCAGACTTGTTGTTCCTAGGGACCACTAAAGTCTTGTTTTTTTTCCTTACTCATTGAATACATTAAATGAAATCAGTTAATTTTTTACCCCTCTGGCTTCTAAAGAGGCCATTTAAATAAGTAGTCAAATATCAGAACACAATCTCCTACTCTCTAAACACTCAATTTTTAAAGTTCGGGTAAAAATACATAGAGAAAAATGTATAATCCTTGCCAGGCCACATTACATTGCCTTTGTTTATTGAGATATTTCCATGAGTTTTCACAGGCCTTTTGCTAGACTCGGGGGTCAGGAAACTTAACTCCAAGCCATTGTTCCAGCAGTAACTAAACATGGGTAGTTCTGTGAACCAACTTGGGCAGATCCCTAAGCCTTTCCAAGCCTGTTTTCTTACCTCTTCTGTGGAAATAATAATACTTTCCCCATTTACTTTATGAGATTGTGAAGATTGAGTGAAATACTGTATATATGGAAAATACTCTGAAGAATTAAAGTGACTCTAGAAATGTACAGAAAGCTTATTAATTTTAGACTTGACGATGTCTGTGTTAGGGCTATTAACAGCCTGATATAAGTATTTTGACCTTCCTAGAAATGAAATACATTAGTGAAGTTATGTTGTTTTGACTCATGTTAATTTCTCGCATGAAATGCCTGGCATTGAGTATAGGTCTATAGACGCGATATCTCAAAACTGCCGTGTAAATAAGCCTCTGCTATTTTACCAGCAAACTTTGTAACGGTTGAACTTCTCAGATTTCCTTTGAAAGCCATGGTTAAGATTGTATGTCTTTTTGATACTATCATATTGTGTACCTGAAAGGCACCTCCCAGCCCATTGCCATATTTCCCAGAAGAGACAGATACTTGTGCTGGAGAAAAGTGGGTTTTGAGGCAAAAAATAATTTCACGTTCACTGGTGAAGAGTCAGGTTGTAGGTCCTACAGAGAGGTTGCAGGAGCGTCTGGAAAGTGAAATTGTCCCAGACAGAGGCTGGGCAGAGCCGTAGCAAGCAAACCAGAGAGAAGAAAGCAGCGGCCATCATTTTACCACCAGAAGCACAATTCAGACCCAAATCATGGATAATTGAGACTTATTTTAAAAAGAGATGAGCAGTATAATCCACACTGATTATTTGTCACAAACCTTGATGAGTTAAATAATATAGCATCAGATAAGAAACATGAAATGACAGAAACCCAAGAGCACAGACTTGAATGTGTTTCTCTGAGTTGACAGAACAAATAGGCAAAACATAAGATTATACGTGTTCAGTAATAACACTGTCAGGTAGACTGAGGGGCCACTCACTGGGCTCTGTGCTCTGTAGGCAGAGAGGACTTCTCTCTCCGCTCCTGGGGTCATGCTTTTGGCTCCTCAGAATCTTAATAAAATGCAAAAACATATGGTTCACATTCTGGGAGGAAAATGTAATCAGTCATGAACTCAGTGACCAGATGAAATGACAGCAAAACCGAATAAACCGTAGAACTGGGACATCGGCAAAAAACCTCTTCAAATAACTCGAGTGAAAGGAAATAAAAACAAGCACAGAATTCTCAGAAAATACTTCTTTGTAATCCTCACCCGAGGATATGTTTTCCTTTTTATTTTCAGATAGATTGGGAGGGGGGGAGAGAGACACACACACACACACATCGACTGGCTGCCTCCCGCATGACCCGACCAGGGCTGGGGACGAACCACAACTGAGGCACGTGCCCTTGGCCGGAATCGAACCCACGACTCATTGGTCCGTAGGCCGACGCTCTACCACTGAGCCAAACCAGCCAGGGCAGAAAATACTTCTAATGAGGAGATGTTTCAAAATCTGTGGACTGCATCCAAAGTGGCGATCAGAAACAGGTCCGCAGCGTGAAGGCGTTATTTCAGATGAGAGAATGCAGAGCAACGGCCAAGGCTTTAACTCGGGCAGTTAGAAAAAGAACAATTAAACAGGAGGAAACTAAGGGAGTACAGTAGGGAACAGTATTCACTGAGAAACTATTGGGATAAGTAAGGATCCAGTGAAGTGGCTGGATATAAAATAACGCTCAAAAATCATAGCTCTATTAAGTGATGCTGCGTGTTCTTGGTTCACGGGCAGTTGATCGTATAGGTAATTATTCCTGCTTGGGGATCATAGGCCTTTCTAAACAGAACGTGTGAGGTAGGAGCAACGTTCTACCCTAGTTAGGGTTTGGCCGTGTCCAGGGCTGGAAGCTGGGACTCCCCTGCAGGGGGGGGAAGAGCAGCCGCAGAACTGAGGCTTTGAGGCCCAGAGCCCACAGTGGCACACCGGTTTCCGCTCACATCCCGTTAGCTCACCTTTCGACACCCGAGCTGTAGAGCGTGGAAATCTCGCTGCTCTGCCAGCCACACGTTTAGCTAGACTAGCATTGTCACTGGGGAAGAGGAAGAATGGTTGAGGGACCACGACTGCCACGGCATGCCCCTCCGACATCTGTGAGCACCTCTGTCTTCGTCCCACACACTCCCTCCCCAAGTGGGACAACTCCGGGTCCCACCCGCCGAAAACCGGCGATTTCCGAGTGATGTGCACAGCCACCCCCGTGAGGCCGGCCCCATGCACTTCAGCCACCAGTCAGCTGATGACCACGACTGCCCCGCCGCACGTCCATAGAGTGGTGGAGTGAGCACGAGGCGGTCACAGTGAAAGTGTCTGGTTGGAAAGAAGGAGCGATGCAGCAGACGAGTGCAGAAGCCCTCAGATCCTGCTGGCAGCCACGGGAGCCCGCAGCCTGGTGTGGGAAGCACTTGGGTCTGCCCGTCTGGCCACCCTCTGTTCCGTGGGAGCAGCTCTGTAGTCCAGTCCTTTGTGGGCCCTGATTTTGCTCCTCGGGAGATTCAGAGTTGTCCCTAACCCTCGTCTGTCACGTGTGTGGAGCTGTTTGTCCTGGAGGCTGTACAGCTGGCATAGCCCAGCTCCTGCTGGTGCAGGCATGGGGCTGAGGCTCCATTAAGAATCAAGCAGGCAACCCTGGCCAGTTTGGCTCAGTGGTAGAGCATCAGCCCGTGGACCAGAGTCGCGGATTCGATTCCGGTCACGGGCATATACTTTGGTTGCGGTTCGTCCCCTGGTTGGGGTCGTGTGGGAGGCAACCAGTTGATGTGTCCCTCTCACATGTCTCTCTCTCTCTCTTTCTTTCTCTCTCTCTCTCTTTCTCTCCCACTCTATCTGAAGATAAATAGAAAAATATCCTTGGGCGGGGGCGTAAAAACAAAAGGTCAGGCAGTCAGAGGTGTGATAAGCTGGGCTTGTAGCTTGTGTGGCAACACAATTCTCACAAGCAGTTGAGTGTAGGAGGCTTCTGGTCTGTTTGCTTCAGGTCTGCAGGGAAGGTGATCTCCCTGAAAGGGTTCTTCCAGGCACAGACTTCTCACTCCTTTATTCCCTGCTTTTGTGCTTGGCTCCTTCCTCTTGCCCTCAATTCAGTGGGCTGAGAGCCTAGGAAATAAGAGGCTGTGGGAGGGCGGCCCCATCACTCTAATCTCGGGAAGACTCGGAATCCCCATTTTACAGATGAGGAAACCGAGCTTCGAGAAGCTGAGCAAATTGTCCAATGTTTAACCCAGCTCGGCCTGACAGCACAGGGTGTGCTATTAGCCACGGTGCCAGACCGCTGCTCGCGGGACTCAGACGCAATTAAAACAGCACATTTAAAGATGACACAGTGTAGTCGCACTTAAGACCAGAGCGCAGAGAAAAGATACTCTTGCACTTTTCCTGATAGGAGAACTGGGCAATGTATTCTGACAGAAGTCACTTGAAGTCATTTCCCTTGTCCCGGCAGTTTTACTTTTAGGATTTTTGCTGAAAAGAATAATCGAATACTAAGATGTATGTTCAAGAATGTTCCCTACAGTATTACCTGATGTTGCCAAAAAGAAAACCCCACAAAGAAATAACCAAAATGACTAGCAATAGTGGGTTTATAAACAAGTCTTGGTTCTGCAACTATTAAGTAGCATGTTTTAGAAGTCTCTCCTGTTAGGGAAAGTGTGACTTACTGTAAATTTAAAAAGTAGGTTACCAGGTATAATACACAGAGTGATACTATTAAAGATTTTGTATTGGCATATATATTTTTCAAAAACCTAGAAAGACATACAGTAATTTCTGGGTGATAGGATTGAGGGTGTTTTCCTTTTCTTTGTGCTTTTCTGTGCTCTCTAGGTTTCTTCTCTTAATATATTATTATTGTCATGTTTCAAACAACAGTAAATGCTATTTAAAATGCATGCGCTCACACACACACACGAGAAAGAGTAACACCTCAATAGAAAACACACAAAGGGCACGGATAGTTCCTAAAAGTAAGAATGGCTGATAAACATCTCCTAAAGTTAATAATCAGATAAATCAAATTAAAAAACAACTATCAACATCAAATTGGCAGAGATTTAAAAAATCTTTGAGGCTGCCTAGACGTGGCACACTCAGGCCGTATGTATCAGAAATCCTTCAAAGGCACGTGTCCTGTGCCCGAGCAGCTTCGCGCCTGAGGGCTCAGCCCCAGACAACGGTCCCAGAAGACACTGCGTGGAGATGTCGGTGCAGCAATGGCAGCTTGCTCGACAGATGTGATACTTCTGGACTCTTGGAAGTCTGTCCGATGGCGTAGCTGTGAAAGAGCAGGCAATAAGATTACCAAGGCAACCATGTATTTAAAAAAAAAAAAGAGAGATGTGTGAGTGTGTGTGTGTGACGGAGAGGTGGGTGTAGAGAAGACTGTACCAGCATGTTATGAGCACTTATCTCTGGGTGGGAAGATACATCTGTGAGCGTAACTTTATTCTTTGTCCTTTCTCGCGAACATATTACTCTTGTACTTAAAATAAATGTTACGAAATAAAAATGATTTGTGCCATTAGTTTGCATTTGTACTTTCTGTCCGCTTTAAAAAAAAAAAAAAAAGAACTCCTGGAAGTTCTTTTAATCTTTTGGTTTAACGAATCGTGATAGCCTGTGACAGGGTGACAGGGTTAACTGCCAGGCGACTTTTCTCTCACTAGTCGGGACCTGGCCGAAAGCACAGTCATAGCCAGAGTCAATGGTGAGCTGTGGGACCTGGACCGGCCGCTGGAAGGGGACTCCACTCTCGAGCTGCTTACGTTCGACGATGAGGACGCTCAGGCTGTAAGTATCGGACAGCCGACAGCCTGCTTTGGGTGTCTGACTTGTAAACGGCATGTGCACAGTCACACGTTGAAGTCCAGAACGGTGAGTCTCGTGGCCCTGGAAGGTTCAGTGTATGTGTGGCTGGTTGGTGAGTTTTCAGTTTTTTTTTTGTTTTTTTTTGGTACGTGCCCCAAGCGGGAACCGAACCCGGGACTCTCTGGTCCGCAGGCCAACACTCCAACCGCTGAGCCAAACCAGCCAGGGCAGTTTTCAGTATGTTTTTATGGAATGACCGTGTACATATGTATCAGGTTTGTTTAAGTGGCATCTGTCATTTCTCAACATCATTTCTCCTCAAGGCAGAGTGCTATAATTATTCAACGACCGTGTATTTGAAATGAATGGAAATACACTCTTATACGTGGATCTATTTTGTAATCTAATAAGTGTAGGAGAATTGGAAAATGTTATCAAGACTCAAATGTTCTTTTATTACTTGTTAATGTTTTTTTTTTTTTAAATCCTCACCAGAGGTCATTTTTCCATTTTTTACTCAGAGCGGGAAGGAGAGAGAGGAAGAGAGAGAAACATCGATGTGAAAGGGACACATCGAGTGGCCGCCACCCACACGACCCAACCAGGGCGTGGGACAAACTGCAGCCAAGGTACATGCCCTTAGCGGGAACCGAACCCGGGTCTCTGTGGACCGCAGGCTGATGCTCTAACCGCTGAGCCAAACCGGCCAGGGCTATTACTTGTTAATGTAAAAGTCTATAAAACAGTATCACGTTTTCATGCAAACTGAGAAACATTATCATCTTAACTTTGGAGTCTCCCTTCGAGGGGTCCCTTATTTGCATAAAACCTAATGTACGATTAGCTTAAGTTCCATTATGATGCTTATGCTAAATTTTTTAATTTATCAATCCAGATTATAAGAACGATAAAATATGCAAAGTATAATTGTTAACTAATATAATATTAAGAAAACCATTTCAAAGGTGATTCAGAAAGCAATTTTTGAGAGAAAGAAATAGCTTCTACGTATAGCTGAGTTTTTCTCAGTATTTCACAACTGCCACCTGACTTCATCCCAGATGTTGGGAGATTCTGTTTATTCCCTCAGTCAGCTGACCAGTATCCCAGGTGCTGCTGCAGGGAGAGGGTGTGGGGGCTCCCACCGCAGGGCGTGTGCACCTGGTGGGAGGAGCTAGTGAACAAGAAAGCCAGGAGGTGCTTTCGGATAGTGGTGTGGGTTTTTGGAGAAAATCGGTAGGGGTGGAGCAGAGCTGGCCTGCTCTTGGCTTCCCTGCAGATGGGATTCCTGCAACTCTCTTGAACTCTTCCAGCCTGTCAGGTGTTTGGGGGATAGAAAAGGGGGGATCTGCCAGGTTTAATGTTCCATGGAGGTGTTGGCATCTTTGGAGTTCTTTCCTCTTTGTATCCTGTGATGTCACGGAAAAGAAAACATTTATTATCGTAGGAATCTCTAGAGCACCTCACCAGCCTGCCCCTCTGCTTGCCGTGATGCTGGTGGGACACCTGGCGTCGCATCACAGGACTCCATGAATCTGTGTGGTCGTTGATGAAAGAGATCATAACATTTGGTGAATGCTCCTTGTATGCCAGGCACCGCCCCAGCCCCTGATGGGCATTGTCCCCCCCACCCCTGTCCCAGTTACCTGCCAGGTGGGCACCGTTTTAATCCCCACTCAACAGATGAAGCAACCAGGGCTCAGAATGATTAAGTCACTTTTTAAGACCTTGATGCTTCTTTGAGTGTAATTTAGCAACAGAGGTTTTTTTGTTGTTCCTGGGTTTTTCCTGTTATTATGAACATATTAACAAGATTTGGGCCCTGGCCGGTTTGGCTCAGCGGTTAGAGCGTCGGTCTGCGGTCCAGAGAGACCCGGGTTCGGTTCCCGCTAAGGGCATGTGCTTCGGTTGCAGTTTGTCCCCGGCCCTGGTTGGTCGTGCGGGTGGCAGCCACTCGATGTGTCCCTTCACATCGATGTTTCTCTCTCTCTCTTCCTCTCTCTCCCTCCCACTCTATCTGTACAAAAAATGGAAAAATATCCTCGGGTGAGGATTAAAAACAAAAACAAAAAAAAAAACACAAGATTTGGAACATTAACCAATTTATGAACATTGGGCACATATCCATGAGAAAGATATTCTACAGAAAAACAAATCCAGAAAACTCAGATCTACAAACTGATCAATGAATGGTTTTGTAAAAGCATTTTCTGCTTTCCTGAAAAATTCAAGTGTCCTTCATATAGCAAACTCTTACACTTTTAAAAGATGATCCTATTTATAAGAATAGTTAGCACATAATGTATCATACGCAAGAAATACTTCCTGCCTTCTGGATAAAACCATGTAGAAAATGACAGTGACTGTTCCTGTGAGGTTGATCAATATGCACACCAGAGACAAGGGGAGCCTATGAAATGACACAGCTTCCAAGTGTAAAATGGAATTGGGTTCCCTTTTCTTTTTTTAATCCTCACCCGAGGACATTTTTCCATATTTTGTTCAGATAGAGTGGGAGGGAGAGAGAGAGAGAAACATCGACATGAAAGGGACACATCGAGTGGTTGCCACCTGCACGACCCAACCAGGGCCGGGGACAAACTGCGACCGAGGTACGTGCCCTTAGCGGGAACCGAACCCGGGTCTCTCTGGACTGCAGGCCGACACGCTAACCGCTGAGCCAAACCTGCTAGGGCTGGGTTCCCTTTTTTAAAAAATACGTTTTAATTGACTTTTTAGAGAGAGAGAGAAACATGGATCAGCTGCCTCCTGTACACCCCCTACTGGGGATCAAGCCCGCAACCTGGGCATGTGCCCTGACTGGGATTGAACCAGGACCTGAGTCTTAGTCCCTGGGACAAGGCTTAGCCCACTGAGCCCCACCGGCCGGGCTGGGTTCCCTTTGTGATGTTCAGTGGAAGAGCTGCATGCTTTACTTCAGGTCTTTGCTGAAATCCAGGAGCATTCAGGGCCGCAGCAATGATCTCATGGCCAGGGAAACAAGGTCCTTCCCGGAAGTGTCAACCACAGAAGCAGACTTAGGTTAGAGCCGAAGCTGCTGGCTCTGTGATACGCTTGCAGCTACGTTCAGTGGCCTGAGCTGGGCATCACCTCGTTTTCAGTGACTCCATTCCCCGGCCCCCCACATCCTGCGTACTTTCTTAGCTGAGTTGACAGTTAATCAGTCCCTTCTTTTAGGGTTCTCTCTGGCACCGAATTTTTCTTGGTTTTATTCCCGCCTCTGGTTGTTCTTTCTGTCTTCCTTGCTGTCTTTTTCTTCTTCATCCACCTCCAAATGTGAAGAACTCCTCAGTGCTCAGCCGCAGCCCCCTCCTGTCTCAATACCCCTGTTCTAAGCTGTCCTGTCCGTTCGTAGACTCAACTCTCACGTCGGTATTAGACGTGCCTCCGTCTTGCGTGCACCACTGCCCATGTGATGTCTCCACCCACGTGTTCGCGACTCGGTTCAGGCTGTCCACGGTGACATTCTGGATTTGGATCCAGACTTCCTTCTTCCCTGGGTGCCCCCTCAATGAGGAACTCCGGCATGCCCAGTTCCTCGACCCAGCAGCTTGGAGGTGTACGCTTTTCCCCCTGCCTCAACTCCAGCCTGATTTGTTGGTCAGCACTACCTTCACAGCGTGCATCGCCCTGTCCACTCTTCCGCCTCCCCCGGCTTGCCAGGAGCCTCCGGTGGAGCTGCTACAACGCACCCAGGACACGCCCACCTGCTGTCTCCCTGGAAAGCCATTCCTGTTCTGCTGCCGAGTGCCATTTTACCGTGTAAAAGGAGTCATTTCTTTTCTGCTTAAAACCCTTTAACATGCCCCATTGCATTTAGAATAGAACCCAAGTCCTTCCCCAAGGCCCACGCCAGTTGCTGGCCTTTCTTACCTCTCCGGCCGTTCCCAGGTTACTCCGGCCCTTCCCCTCCGCGTTAACCGCACGGGCTTTCCTGAGTCCTCAGTGTGGAGCCTTCACTGTTGGTTTTTATTGCAGTGCCCTGTCCTCTGAGCTCTCTCGATTAGTGCTTGTGCACGTACTGATTTCTTTATTGTCTGTCTCTGCACTGCATGAGGCCCCTGACTTTTTTTTTCATTGATGTATCCCCAACACCTACCACGTTGTTCCTTCAGTGAGTGCCTGGGTGCGGACAGTGTTCAGAAGGGGTGACCTGGCTGGTGCTGGCAGGGAGCCTGTCATCTCGGCACCCGAGCAGAGGGCTGTGCCCCGAGGACGGACGCTCAGGGTCAATGGGCAGCTTACAGCCGGCCTGATGCTTGGGGTCGGGATGTCCGTGGTCTGCTCCATCAGCTAGCTCCATCTGCTCTGACTTATTTTAGCAGACATCTTTCTCATTGTAATTTGTCCTATCAAGGGATAGAAAGTGCAGCCAAAGGACTCGATTATCTTCTCCCTCTGGCGCCCATATTTCTTTGGTAACCAGTTAGTGTTCTTTTATCCATAAGCCATTGATTGCTTGGGCATTCAAAACCGAATCAGCTGTCGGAACTGGTGGGGCTGATGATCCGCCCTTGGACGGCGGTAGTGAACTCGTGTGCACTGCCCAGGCTCTCGGGCAGCTGGGAGGCCCTACCTGGCAGCACCTTCTCCCCGAGCCTTCTTCCCGAGGCCTGCAGTCACATGCTCTCCAGCACATGAAGGCTGCTGTGCAGATTCAAAACGTTGTCCATGCCCTGGCTGGTTTGGCTCAGCGATTACAGCATCGGCCCTCGGAACAAGGAGTCGTGGGTTCAATTCTGGTCAAGGGCATGTACCTTGGTTGTGGTTCAGTCCCTGGCCCTGGTCAGGGTCATTCGGGAGGCAACCAGTCGATGTGTCTCTCACATCGATATTTCTCTTTCTCTCTCCCTCCCACTCTATCTGATGATAAATGGAAAAAAAATATCCTCGGGCGAGGATTAAAAAAACAAAAACAAAAACGTTGTTCATGCTGGCGATGCTGTGAGCACAACAGCTCCCTGCGTCTGGCTCGGAGCCCACCCCTGGACGAAAGGGAAGAAGCCAATGCCTGTCCGTCCCCGGCTGTCTCCACTCCGGGCTGAACCAGGTTTTCGGGTGGCTGCTCTGCTCCGCATTTCGAGTGGGTGGTTAGGGCTTTACCACCGTTAAAATGCATAGCAGGGAAAGGTTCAGGGGCCATGCTTTCGCCTGGACTCAGAATGGCGGTTTACACCAGAACCCAGCAAGTGGCCTCGGCGGAGTTGAGGGAGGGCTCAGAAAGGTTCTCTTCTCCGTGGGCAGCAGAGATTCTTCTTTTCAAATCGAGGTCGCCCTGTTTCCTGGTGTCTCGTGCCTTAAAACATACCCACTTGTTAACTCCTTTTTTTTACCCTCACCCGAGGACATTTTTCCACTTTTGTGCAGATGGAGTGGGAGGGAGAGAGAGGAAGAGAGAGAGAGAGAAACATCGATGTGAAAGGGACACATGGAGTGGCTGCCTCCCGCACGACCCAACCAGGGCTGGAGATGAGTCGCAACCGAGGTATGTGCCCTTGACTGGAATCAAACCCGCGACTCATTGGTCTGTGGGCCGACACTCTAACCACTGAGCCAGACCAACCAGGGCTTGTTCACTCCTTTTACTGACACTTTTCCATGATGGGGTTTTGATCGCCAGCTGCCTGTGTCCTGTGCCCGCAGGCTTACTGGCGCTCCAGCGCTCACGTGCTCGGCGAGGCCTTGGAGCTGTACTACGGAGGCCACCTGTGTTATGGTGCACCCATCGAAAACGGATTTTACTGTGACATGTTCATTGAAGACAGGTAACGCTGCTGAATACTCACTTCTGAATGCTTGTGTTTCGGCTCATTGTTTCACAGGGGTTACATTTTAGCTTAGTGATTATATGTTACATAATATGATTACAGCTAGGTTCAAGGGTAACTTCTCAAATTGTTTTCTTTCTTTTCCTGGGAGGAAGTGATATACTATGTATCTAATCTGGGACTTGATAGAGCACGGCACTGATTAAGTCCAGAACCTCCAGGTTCGTCCCTACAGAACAGTCAGTTCCGTTTTTCTCCGTGGTAACAGAGGGTGCTGCCCACCTCGCAGACATCGCACACGGGTGAATGCCGGACAGGCGGGTCGCACAGCCTCACGTCCCACAGCTCTGTGCTCGAGATCACTGCAGGAGGCCAGCCCGCCCTCCCCTCTCCTCCTCTGTATGATTCTGTGCTCGAGATCACGGCAGCAGGCCAGCCCGCCCTCCCCTCTCCTCCCCTGCATGTTCTGTGCTCGAGATCACTGCAGCAGGCCAGCCCGCCCTCCCCTCTCCTCCCCTGCGTGTTCTGTGCTCGAGATCACGGCAGCAGGCCAGCCCGCCCTCCCCTCTCCTCCTCTGTATGATTCTGTGCTTGAGATCACGGCAGCAGGCCAGCCCGCCCTCCCCTCTCCTCCTCTGCATGTCTGTGCTCGAGATCACGGCAGCAGGCCAGCCCGCCCTCCCCTCTCCTCCTCTGCGTGTTCTGTGCTCGAGATCACGGCAGCAGGCCAGCCCGCCCTCCCCTCTCCTCCTCTGCGTGTTCTGTGCTCGAGATCACGGAAGGCCAGCCCGCCCTCCCCTCTCCTCCTCTGTGTGTTCTGTGCTCGAGATCACGGCAGCAGGCCAGCCCGCCCTCCCCTCTCCTCCTCTGCGTGTTCTGTGCTCGAGATCACGGAAGGCCAGCCCGCCCTCCCCTCTCCTCCCCTGCGTGTTCTGTGCTCGAGATCACCGCAGCAGGCCAGCCCGCCCTCCCCTCTCCTCCCCTGCGTGTTCTGTGCTGGAGATCACGGCAGCAGGCCAGCCCGCCCTCCCCTCTCCTCCTCTGTGTGTTCTGTGCTGGAGATCACGGCAGCAGGCCAGCCCGCCCTCCCCTCTCCTCCTCTGCGTGTTCTGTGCTCGAGATCACGGCAGCAGGCCAGCCCGCCCTCCCCTCTCCTCCTCTGCGTGTTCTGTGCTCGAGATCACTGCAGCAGGCCAGCCCGCCCTCCCCTCTCCTCCCCTGCGTGTTCTGTGCTCGAGATCACGGCAGCAGGCCAGCCCGCCCTCCCCTCTCCTCCCCTGCGTGTTCTGTGCTCGAGATCACTGCAGCAGGCCAGCCCGCCCTCCCCTCTCCTCCCCTGTATGTTCTGTGCTCGAGATCACCGCAGCAGGCCAGCCCGCCCTCCCCTCTCCTCCCCTGCATGTTCTGTGCTCGAGATCACGGCAGCAGACCAGCCCGCCCTCCCCTCTCCTCCTCTGTGTGTTCTGTGCTCGAGATCACTGCAGCAGGCCAGCACGCCCTCCCCTCTCCTCCCCTCTCCTCCTCTGCATGTTCTGCAGGGTGCCGCCAGCTGCCACAACTGAAGCTTGAGGGTCCTGCAGTCCCCTGCTCCTCGCTGCCTCACCCAGGCCTCAGTCCAGTTCTGCCTGTTTATCTTCTAACTAGCCCCCCCTCCCCCCCCCCGCCTCTCCTCTCTCCTGCTGCCTTATTTAGACCTGTCACAGCTCTTGCCTGGACAGCTGTGGTCCATTTGCCTTTCCCTGTCACCTCCACAAGGTTGCAGTGTCTCCCTCACCAAGCATTGAGTGACTCCTCCAGCCCCTGTTGCCACTGCCCCCGGATTGACTGCCTGCTGTGCGCTCTGTGCTTGGTGCTGCTGACTAGTAGCGACCAGATCCGGGTCCTCTGGACCGCAGGCCGACGCTCTAACCGCTGGGCCAAACCGGCCAGGGCCAGATCCGGGTCCTTAGGGAGCTCACAGTCCCTTTGCAGGAGACAGACAGTAAATACAGGGTCGTCTGCCATCAGGTGGTGACGAGTGCTGTGAGGAACACACAGCCAGCTGTGCGGAGGAGGGGCGGCAGCAGGCAGGTGGTCAGGAAACAGGAAAGCGACCCTGGGGCGGGGCCAGGACAAAGGGAGGGAGCAAGCCCGGAGGCTGTGGCGGGTGTCTGTGGACATGTGCAGGAGAACATCCCGGCCCTGCGGGGCAGCCCGTGTGTGGATGTGTGCGGCTTGTTTGAAGAATGGCAAGGAGGCCAGTGTGGCCGGGGGCGGAGCTAAGCCAGGCAGCGACAACAGGGAAGCCAGTCGATGTCTACAGAGGACCATTGCCCTTGGGAGGCCCTGACCCTGCTCTTTACCCTCCCCGAGCTGCCTCCCAACCTCCACTCCACAGTCAGTGAGGGCGGGGACCCGGGGAGCACTGAACGCCACTCACGTTGTACTCCTGTAGTCGTGCGAGGGATGGGGAGCCACTCACTTTGTACTCCTGTAGTCGTGCGAGGGATGGGGAGCCACTCACTTTGTACTCCTGTAGTCGTATGAGGGATGGGGAGCCACTCCCTTTGTACTCCTGTAGTCGTGTGAGGGATGGGGAGCCACTCCCTTTGTACTCCTGTAGTCATGCGAGGGATGGGGAGCCACTCCCTTTGTACTCCTGTAGTCATGCGAGGGATGGGGAGCCACTCCCTTTGTACTCCTGTAGTCGTGTGAGGGATGGGGAGCCACTCCCTTTGTACTCCTGTAGTCATGCGAGGGATGGGGAGCCACTCCCTTTGTACTCCTGTGGTCGTGCGAGGGATGGGGAGCCACTCCCTTTGTACTCCTGTAGTCGTGCGAGGGATGGGGAACCACTCACGTTGTACTCCTGTAGTCGTGCGAGGGATGGGGAACCACTCCCTTTGTACTCCTGTAGTCGTGCGAGGGATGGGGAACCACTCCCTTTGTACTCCTGTAGTCGTGCGAGGGATGGGGAACCACTCACTTTGTACTCCTGTAGTCGTGCGAGGGATGGGGAACCACTCACGTTGTACTCCTGTAGTCGTGCGAGGGATGGGGAACCACTCACTTTGTACTCCTGTAGTCGTGCGAGGGATGGGGAACCACTCACGTTGTACTCCTGTAGTCGTGCGAGGGATGGGGAACCACTCACGTTGTACTCCTGTAGTCGTGTGAGGGATGGGGAACCACTCACGTTGTACTCCTGTAGTCGTGCGAGGGATGGGGAACCACTCACTTTGTACTCCTGTAGTCGCTCGAGGGATGGGGAAGCCAGCACAAAGACCCTCAGTGGCTCACAGTGTAACAGGAGGTTCCGACAGGGCTTTCTGACTGCAGGCTCGCTGCACAGATCGTCCCGTCTGTGAACGCCTGTCTCCTCTCCCAGAGGGCTATCCGCCTTCGGATGAGGGTTTGGCTTTCTGAAGTCCCAGTGCAACAAACACTGGTTCCTCCATTGAGAAAGCATGCCGGTTGGCGGCACAGGCTGCAGGCCCGGGCCAGGGGGGCGTTCTGATGCCTGGAAAGTCTGCTGATCCCCACCCCCTCCTGCAGGGCCGTGTCCAGCGCGGAGCTGTCAGCCCTGGAGGACATCTGCACGGCCATCATCAAGGAGAGGCAGCCTTTCGAGAGGCTGGAAGTCAGCAAGGACGTCCTCCTGCAAATGTTTCAGGTACTTTCAGGAAGTGTTTAGAGTTTTAAAAAAACGGTGCTAGGAACATTAAAAATAATTAACATGGACAACTTTTTGTGTGTGGAAATAGTTAGCGGTTGCTCACCAAATTGTTCCAAACCGTTGGTTATCACCAGTCGCTTAGCGTGATATTTCCCTACTATTTCTTGACATTAAAAAATGTTGACTCATGCAAGTTTTTTTTCCTCTTTCCAACACTGCATCCTTTAAGTGGTTATTTAATTAATATAACACCATGGAATAGTAAGGAAAGCAAAAACAGAAAAGAAAGTGTCTGTGAAGTGTGTAAATGGGATGGTATGATCATTTAGTATAAACTTTGTTTTTACATAAATTAATAATGTGACTGTTTCCACAGAATTTTATGTATATCTCATGTGGTTAAAATTGGAATCTTCTAGAAAGCTGCTGTCCATGTGGAAATCCAGTGCGATTCGCAAATCTGAGCAACTTGTGTAATCTTTAATTTTCTGGTAGCTCAAAGAAGCGTGACATAGATTTTTATAACATTTTATTTATTTATTTATTTATTTTTAATTTATTTTTTTATTTTAATTTTTTTAAATCCTCCCCTGAGGATATTTTTCCACTTATTTTCAGACAGAGCAAGAGGAGGAGGAGAGAGAGAGAGAGAGAGAAACATTGATGTGAGAGAGACACATCAACTGGTTGCTTCTCACAACACCCCAACCAGGGCCGGGGCAAACTGTAACTGAGGTACGTGCCCTTGACCGGAATTAGACCCACAGCCCTTTGGTCCATGGGCCAATGCTCTAACCACTGAGCCAAAATGGCCAGGGCTATATATCACATTTTATTTAACCCAACATTATCAAAATATCACTTCAACGTGTAGCCCACATTAAAAATAACGGATGAGTTATTTTACATTCTTTTTCTCACATTATGCCTCTGAAACCTAGTGTGTTTTGAACTCACAACGCAGCATCTCATTTCACTTTAGTTGAAGTCGGGTGGTCAGTGGCCACGCGGGCTCGTGGCTCCTGGACTGGACAGGACAGTGCTCGGCTGTGAGCTCTTCGTATCCCCAGAATCTCAGCACCTAGAACATACAAAGCACCATTCAGTGTTTGTTGGAAAAAGTCTATTTTTTTCCACTGAAACATTGTATGTAACAACATGTAAATTTGTTTTTCCTTGTAGTACAATAAATTTAAATGCCGCATTTTGAACGAGAAGGTCGACACTCCAACGACCACAGTTTACAGGTAAAGTGTGTGTCGATTTTAAAACTACTTGGTGGTTCATCGGAGGCATCAGCAGGAGAAACAGTTCGTGTTTGGGTGGGTGTCTATTTGGAAATTTGCATATTGACATACTACTTTAGATAGGGACTCTGAGATGTTGTCACCGACGGGAAGTTGTTAGTTTCTCCTTTGTGTTTATCAGAATGGCACCGAAACCCAAGCTGTGTTTTCTGAATGTTCGCTGTAACACGGCGTCTTTTTCTATGGGGGTGAGACAGCGTTCGCCCCGTGCCTTACGTTTTTGGGGCTGTCTGGGAACGGACTTTCATTCTCCCATCTTCTTACTAAGGTGGCAGGGGAGCCGTTATGGGGCATCTCCTCATGTGGTGTTTCTCTGCCTCTTGCTGTCCTCCCCTTTGCCCGGAGCCCAAAAGCATCAACCTGGGTGCATTAGCAAGATATTCATGATGAAAAAAAAAGAAAAGAAAGAAATAGCGGGAAGCAAAGGCGCAGTGATGGTGAGGAGAAGCTAGAGAAACCAGTGCCACAGTGCCTTAGTTCTGTTCAACATCAGGCTCCTGAGCTCCTTTTTATTCATCCCTTTTGTTTTCCTTCATGGATTTTAGAGAGAGAGGAAGGAAGAGGGAGAAAGATAGAAACATCGATGAGAGAGAACATCGATTGGCCACCTCCTGCATGCCCCCCACTGGGGATCGGGCCCACATCCTGGGCACGTGCCCTGACCGGGAATCGAGCCAGTGACCTCTTGGTGCAGGGTCAACGCTCAACCACTGAGCCACACCGGCCGGGCTATTCATCCATTTTTTAAGCTACCTTACGGGTTTGCTGTTCCCCATTGCTGTGTGTCCTAGCTCTCTGGCTGCTGCTGTGATCTTCACGGTCCCATAGTTGAGGATCCTGTCGGTACCTGTATAGTTAACGGTCACAGGTATTGTCCCCCAGGGCACTCGCTTTCCACAGTCTACTTCCGGTTCTCTGGCTTAACTGTCCCGAGTGAGTCGCAGCCCCTCGTGCACAGCTGTGCACAGTGCATTTCCGTCATAGTGTGAACACACTCTGACAAGGAAGGGGACATCATGCTTCTCTTATTTTTGTCGCCTTCTGATGGCATGATGAGGTTTTACTGTTTACTACCTGTAATTCAAATAAGTGTCAGTATAACCAGTCTAGAGTTTAAAACCAAACGAAGAAGTAGAAAAGATATGGTAAGTTTAAATTGCTGGCTTCTAATACTTGACCTATTGGGGTTCTTTGTGTGTGTGTGTAGGTTTGGAGAAGTTTGTTTTTTAAGGTAAGGTACCAAGTTAATGCTTTCTGTATAAATTTCAGATGAGTTTGGTTTTGAAAGTTAGTGTAGAGCAGGGAAATAGATTTTCTACTAACCAACAACGAGAGATTTTTAAGAGCCTTGGGATGTCACAATTAAAGGTGATGCTTCTGTATGCAGTTTTCTTTTTTTCCAGAAGATTCTATAACTTTTGAATTTGGGCAGAGGAGGGAAGACTGGAATCTGGGGCTAGATGAATTGCCTCTTTCCTTTACCCCAAATTAAAACTTAATTTAAATTAATTTAAGCCCGGCTGCTGTGGCTCAATGGATTGAGCGTCGTCCCATGGACTGAGAGGTTGCGGTTCGATTCCCGGTCAGGGCATATGTCTGGGTCGCGGGCTCCATCCCCAGTAGGGGGCGTGCAGGAGGCAGCTAATCAATGTTTCTCTCTCACATCGATGTTTCTATATCTCTGTCTAAAAAAATCAATTTAAAGAAAACATATTTAAATTAATTTAAACTGCCCATAATTAAAAATTGCCCCAAGACATGCAGTTAAGTGAAGTCCTTCACTTAAAACATGAGAACATGCCCTGGCCAGTTTTGTTCAGTGGTTAGAGCATCGGCCCTGGACCAGAGAGTCCTGGGCTCGGTTCCGCTAAGGGCATGTACCTTGGTTGCAGTTTGTCCCCGGCCCCAGTTTTGGTCATGGAGGTGGCAACCAGTTGATGTGTCTCTCTCACATCGATGTTTCTCTCTCTCTCTTCCTCCCTCTCTCCCTCTCATTCTATCTGAAAATAAAAATGCAAAAATGTCCTCAGGTGAGGATAAACAAAACAAAACAAAACAAAAACATGAGAACGTGGTTTATAATGACTAGTTCGAAAAGCCATACTGTGTCCGGGCATGTCTTAAATATTTCGTTACAGATGCGGCCCACTAATCAACCTTTGTAAAGGCCCCCACGTAAGACACACTGGGAAAATTAAAGCCATAAAAATTATCAAGGTAAGGATTTATTACTTTTAATATAGCAGACTTAAGGTGAACTAGATAATTAGGAACATCAATCATATCTTTTATAATCTGAACATCGTGCTATTTAAAAACAACACTTCATTATTTGACTTTTACATGGGCTTCTAAAAATACCATAATTTTTTTTCTTTTTTTAGAATTTTGATCATTAGGCCATTATATGTAGCTTTTCATTTTCCTTTAGCATGACTGTCTTAGGGTGCATTTCTTTTTCACACGCTATTTTATGATTTTGCCGTGTGCGCCGGTTTCCTCGAATCCCGAATGTGAGCATGAACACCTGTCTGCATGGAGGCTGTGTACTGTGGGAGAGAGAAGCAGAGGGGGCATGGTGGCGATAGGAGAGGACGTTGCCCTGGGAAACAAGAGGCATGAGACTGAGTTTGTAGCCCTGGTTGTTCAGGGCCTTGGCTTTCCCGCAGTAGATGAGGTTGAGGACAGCGGGCATTAACCATCCTCGGTGGGTCGGCAGGGTGGGCGGAGCCTGACTTCCTGAGTCTTCGGCTCTGCTGCTCCCCTCTTGGTGATCACAGCTGCTGTGTAGCTTTCCCTTCTTCTTCTTCTTTGTTAGTCCTCAGCTGAGGACATTTTTCCATTTATCGTCAGATAGTGGGAGGGAGAGGGGGGAGAGAGAGAAACATCGATGTGAGAGAAACTCATCAACAGGTGGCCTCCCGCATGACCTGACCAGGGCTGGGGACAAACTACAACCGAGGTATGTGCCCTTGACTGGAATTGAACCCACAACTCATTGATCTGAGGGCTGATGCTCTAACTGGTGAGCCAAAATGGCCAGGGCATAGCTTTCCTTTCTTTCTACTCTTTCACTTTTCATTCCCAAAACCCATAGTCGACTCTTGACATATAATTTACCGATGGATGTGAACTGAGAAGGTGAACTGAGAAGGTTTAGTTAGAACCAACTTAAGAGTCTTCTCAGTGCTATAAAAAGTCTCTGTTTCCTGGCTGGTGTGGCTCAGTGGTGGAGCATCGACCCTGCACCAAGAGGTCGACAGTTCGATTCCTGGTCAGAGCACATGTCCAGGTTGTGGACACAGTGCGGGGCATGCAGGAGGCGGCCTTGATATTCTCTCTCATCGATGTTTCTGTCTCTCTCTCCCTCTCCCTTCCTTTCTCTTTAAAATCAATAAAGAAAAAATATTTTTTAAAAAGTCCCCATTAAGTAAGCTATGTTGCTGTTCTATTGGAAAATTGTGTACACATTTATTTTAATATGTTTTTATTGATTTTTTAGAGAGAGAGGAAGGAAGAGAGAGAAAGAAGCATCGATGAGAGAGAGGAACATCAATCAGCTGCCTCCTGCACGCCCCCTACTGAGGATTGAGCCTGCAACCCAGGCGTGTGCCCTGACCGGGAATCAAACTGGGACCTCTCAGTCCACGGGACTGTGCTCAATCCACTGAGCCACACTGGCCAGGCAAAAAATTGTGTACATATTAAGACTGATTTTATTTGTAACCAAATGTTAGATATGCTGACCAAAATGTTGTTTGATGTTTAGAATTCGTCGACATACTGGGAGGACAATCCTGAGATGGAAACGCTGCAGAGGGTCTATGGGATATCCTTTCCCGATAACAGGATGATGAAAACCTGGGAAAAGTCCCAGGAGGAAGCCAAGAACCGCGATCACAGGAAGATCGGGAAGGTAGGCCGTGCATCCTAATCACTGCTGATATGGGACGTTCATTTGTTGGCTTACGATTAGGTCTCAAAACTAAATTGTTGAAAAATAATATTTCTTCTCTGTTCATTTTGCTGGCACTCAGGGTTTGCTGATAAGTTCTTTCATGTGAATACCCCAGTGTCTTCTAACCGCTTTCCTTCCTGTATCATTATATTTGAGTTTTAAAAATGGCGCCCTCACTCTGGCCAGTTTTGCTCAGCAGTTAGAGCGTCGGCCTGCGGGCCAGAGAGACCCGGGTTCGGTTCCCGCTAAGGGCATGTACCTCGGTTGCAGTTTGTCCCCGGTCCTGGTTGGTCGTGCGGGTGGCAGCCACTCGATGTGTCCCTTTCACGTTGATGTTTCTCTCTCTCTCTCTCTTCCTCCCACTCTATATGAAGATAAATGGAAAAATATCCTCGAGTGAGGATTAAATAAATAAATAAATAAATATGACGCCCTCACTCTGGCCAGTTTGGCTCAGTGGTTAGAATGTCACCCTCGGACCAAAGAGTATTGGGTTCGATTCCAGTCAAGGATGCGTACCTCAGTTTCGGTTTAGCCCCAGCCCTGGTCGGGGTCGTGCAGGAGGCAACCAATCAATGTATCTCTCTTGCATCAATGTTTCTCTCTCTCTTTCTCTCTTTTCCTTCCTCCCTCCTTCCCACTCTATCTGAAGATAAATGGAAAAATATCCTTGGGAGAGTCTTTAAGAAAATAAAAAAATAAAAATGGCACCCTTTTCTCATTTTTATCATGGTATAAAAATAAAGATTTTTTAAAATGTATTTTTATTGATTTTTAGAGAGACGGTAGGATAGGGAGAGAGAGAGAAAAACATGGTTGTGAGATGGAAACATGGATCGGCTGTCTCCTGCACGCCCCCTACTGGGGTTCGAGCCTGGAACCCAGACGCGTGCCCTGACCTGTAATCAGACCGGCGACCTGTCTGTGCACAGGATGGTGCTCAACCAACAGAGCCACACTAGCCAGGGTCAGCGTTGTTTTTTTGTGTTTTTTTTTATCTTTACCCAAGGACATTTTTCCATTTTTTGTTCAGATTGAGTGGGAGGGAGAGAGAAAGAGATAAACATCGACGTGAAAGGGACACATCGAGTGGCTGCCACCTGCACGACCCAACCAGGGTCGGGGACAAACTGCAACCAAGATACGTGCCCTTAGTGGGAACCGAACCCGGGTCTCTCTGGCCCGCAGGCCTACGCTCCAACCGCTGAGCCAATCTAGCGAGGGCTAAATGTTGTGTTTAAACTTGTGCATACTTGGAGAACATACTGTGTATTTGGGAAGCAGAGCACAAAGGAAGAATGTGATTTGACAGAAGGCAGACCTGGGTTTGTCCCAGTCTGCCACTTACGAGCTGTGTCTGTGCTGGGCCTGGCACTCCCTCATGGACTCCATGTCCCCATCTCTTGCTGGGCAGCCTGCAGGACTGATGCGAGGCAGGTGCTGGCTGGTGGTGGCCACATGGGCTAGGCTCTCAGCACGTGTGAACCAAGACGATGGCCGCTGTCACTCAGCCGCCCTCCAGCACTGAGCATTCTTGATCTTTTTGCCATGTCTTCTCCCCATGACATGCGTCCTCCAAGGCACCAGGTCGCCTGACCGGTGTGCTCAGTGGTTGAGTGTCAACCCTGCACCAAGAGGTCGCCAGTTCGATTCCCGGTCAGGGCTCATGCCCAGGTTGTGGGCCTGATCCCCAGTGGGGGGCATGCAGGAGGAGGCCAGTCGATGTTCTCTCTCCTCGATGTTTCTATCTTTCTCTCCCTCTTTCCTTCCTCCCTAAAAATTAATAAAGAAAACAAACATGCCAAGTAAGAAAGTAGCAGTAAATCAAAGGTGAAATAAACGCTAAGGTCAAAGCTTAGTGACCACAAATACCACCTGTAATTTCCCATGCGCTATTACATATAGTTAGATTTAAGTATTGAGGGACTTTGGATTGTCAATTATTGGGAAATGGAAATGATAACTGAGTATATATTTTATTTCTAGCATACCTTGTGGACAGTAACCATTAAGCCACACAGTGAAATTTGAAATCCTGTTGTTTTATTCTAGGATCAAGAACTTTTCTTTTTCCACGACCTGAGTCCTGGAAGCTGTTTCTTCCTTCCCAGAGGAGCCTTCATCTATAATACACTTGTGGATTTCATACGAGTAAGTGAATTTCCAAACTATTTTATTCTTTTTTTTAATCCTGACCTGAGGACATTTTTCTCTTTATCTTCAGATAGAGTGGAAGGAGGAAAAGAGAGAGGGAGAGAGATACATTGATGTGAGAGAGACACATCCATTGGTGGCCTCCTGCACAACCCCAACCAGGGCAGGGACGAACCGCAACTGAGGTCCGTGCCCTTGATTGGAATTGAACCCGAGACTCATTCGTCTGCGGGCCGACACTCTAACCACTGATCTAAACCGGCCAGGGCTAAACTATTTTATTCTTATTCAGCTCCATTTTGCATTTGACTATTTTCTTTCATAGTAAAATGGTCAAGCATTTCCCTTCATTTTATTTTAGCAATATTAAGAATTTTGGCCCAGCCTGTGTGGCTCGGTGGTTGAGCATTGCCCCATGCACCAAAAGGTCTCCGGTTCTGTTCCTGACCAGGGCACATGCCTGGGTTTCAGGCTCGATCCCCAGCAGGGGGTGTGCAGGAGGCAGCTGATCCATGTTGATGTTTGTCTCTCACTGATGTTTTTCCTTCTCTGTCTCCCTTCCTCTCTCTCTGAAAATCAGTGAAAATCATATTTTAAAAAATAAAAGAATTTTGAACCTAATAGAGAAATACCGGATTGTGCCTTCTCCTAAAGACATTGAGATAGTTTGTATTTATTTCCCCCCAAGTTAAGTGCATGCTTGGATTTTCTGTCACGTCTCTATGTGCACAGAGCTTCTAGAGCACGTGCACCACGAAGAGAACCCGGAGAGCCGTGTGGGCTCCTCGTGAGGAGAGGAAGGCGGAGGGGCCGTGTCTGGCACAGATGCTAACTACGAAGCCCTGCTTCTCAGCCCACGTCCCGGGTCCCTGCTGCCCCTCTGCCGTGGCGTGGCTGCAGGGACAGAGAGGAGCTGAGCCTGTGCAGTGCTCACCTAGTGCGACTCGTCGGCGAGAAGCCTGCCGAGCCTGGTGCGGGTGATGCCGAGAGGCGGGCCGTGAGGACGCCGGGATTGCGTTTCCTTCCTCGCGCTCCTCTTGTCTTTCCTCTAATTAATCAAATCCTACAGGTTTCACCTACTCAGTTTCCTGAGTGCCTGTCACTAACGTCTTCCTCTCTCCGCCGAATCCCTTGTCGCCTCTTCTGGCGACTTGGGTAATCTCTTTGTAAACTTTCCCTTTCAAGTTTGGTCTTCTCGCTCCAGAACGATGTCTTACGACTTCTTTTCCTCATCTTCCTGGCTACTCCCCTCATCTCTTCCGATGCTGATTCTCTGCTTTCCTGACGCCGTGTCTTCCTGTGCCTTGCTTGTCCCTCTCACCCGGGGAAGCACTTTCTTCAAGAACTTCCCGAGGACAGTTCATGGCATGTGCGGTCCTCTCTGAGTCACTGGTCTTGCTTGTCCCTTTCTTTTCTCGAGCTGGGCCCCTGGGAGCTGACCTTGTAGACTGTCCCTGGGGCTGCTTACCTTTCATAGGGATGGGCCAGCTGAGGCCTAGGAGGAGCTCAGAGGCAGGGAGGCGAGACTTGAAGACTCGCTGTGTACCGGAGACTCCGGCAGGTGGAGATGCCACCCTAACTACAGTTCCGAATGCACTGTCTTGGCTGGGAAGTCGGCACAGCCCCTGGCACCTTGGGCTAACCTGGGGTCAAGTGTGCGGAGAGGAAACAGAAAGCCCCTGTGGCGGCCTCAAAGGAATCTCTTATCTCTTATAGATGCAACACAGGCATGGCTGGTCTGGCCCAGGCCTGGCTGTGTGAGTCGCAGAGGTACACAGCCATTTAGACACAGCCCTGGTCTCTTGTGCTAAGGTAAGGGCGCTGGCGGGAAGGACTGGGCCCTGAGTCTTGGAATGGGAATATTTGGCAGACACCGGTGAAGTGGATAACGGTGAACTTCCAGACACCCTTGTCTGAAGAAATTCGCTTTTCCATGCAACACACACACACACACAGCTATAAAAACCTTACAGGGGCTTTAACTGTTTTTTCCTTGGTTTTCTGTGGTCTGGCCTCTTCCCGTGTCTGGTGATTTGCTGTTAACATGCGAGGTGTGTGTACACACAGCTCCAGGGGCTCTGAGGTCAGACAGCTGGACGACGAGGGCCCGGTCCTGCTGGCCCTGGGCTGGGTCTGCCCGGTCGGTCACCGTTCCTTTCCCAGGAGGTGGCCCGTGGGTGCCACTGGGAAGCTTCCTCTGTTCTCAGTGCAGGGTTTCTGCATGAATAGACACTTTCATTCCACTTGGGTAAATACCAGGAGTGTGACTTCAGGGTCACAGGGCACATTTCTGTTGCTCTCTGTAGGAAAACGCCCACTGTTTTCTAAAGTGGCCATTATTGTATATTTCCACCTGGAGTGTGTGAGGGTTCCTTCTAAAACTCTTCGACACACCCTCTGAGTTTGTGTGTCTGGAACCACGGAGTGTGGGGGGCGGTGGTTCCCCTCGGAGAATGTTTGCTTCCTGTTCCCACAACGTTGGATTCAGTGCGTTTCCAAACCAAACTTGTCTTCGCAGACATACAGTGTCTGAGACATTGACGTCCTGTGCAGAGAATCCTGACAGGACACAGAGTTTAACTGAAGAGCATCTAGAGAAGGGAATATTTACAGGCGTGGGCGTGGGCGTGGTTAGGGTGACTCACAAGGGACGGTGGAGTACCTGGGGATTGCCAACAGCAGGTGTCCCTTAGCCCCACCCTGGGCCTGAGCAAGTGAGGAGAGAGAATAGTGTTACCGGAACCAGGAGAGAGCTTGAAGCCGTGGAAGCGAGGCCACCAACAGAGGCTAGGCCTGGAGGTCCCAGCCCAGAGCAGAATAAACCCAGGGCAAGGGCAGGGGAGGGGGAGGAATGTTCTGACCTCTCCCTTCCCCTGTCCTCTGAACCCTTTTAGAGCCTCTCCTTGGTCAAACTCAGGCAGAAGTTAGGAGGCAAGTAAGCCAGTGATGTAGTCCACAGAAGATAGCCTTTGGGGACACAGCAGGGCACTGAGGACAGAATAATGGGTCAGCATGGGGCAGGACGGGTGCGAATGGAGAAGAACCAGCTCAGCCCGTCCCGTCCGTTACTCAGAGCCCATCTGTGCCCTTTGCTTGGATGAAGACACGTGTTTCTTCGCCCAGAGTCCACCGGCCAGTGTATCATCATGGGACGGTGTCAGTTCAGTTCACTGAAATCTGAATTGTGACGTTACACTACCAGCGCTCAGCAGTGTTACCGGGAAAAGAAATAATTAAATGCAGTGGTTCCAGCCCCCGCCTCTGTCAGTGGGCACGAGGCCTGAGCTGGTACATCAGAGCTGCCTTCTTCCACCACCCAGTCCATGTTCCCTTTTCCTGCCAGCCCCTCAGATGGGCAGTGTTTTACATGGGTGTTCATTTCCTAGGATGTCTGACAAAGGACCGTACGCTGAGTGGCCCGAAGCAGCAGGGATGTCTCGTTTCGCAGGTGGTCTGATAAACGGAGGCCGGAAGTGTGCAGCCGGGGCCTGGGCAGAGCCATGTGCCCTCTGGCCCGGGAGGGACACCACCCTCCCTTGCCTTTTCCTGGCCGGGGCGGGTCGCAGGCATGTGGTGTTCCTCGGCCTGCCAGTGCCCCCCGAGTCTTCTGTCTTCACGTGGCATCCTCCGAGCGTCGTCACCTCTTCCCGCCACATGTCTGTCTCTCTGAACTTCTCTCGTGTGAGGACACCAGTCACACTGGATTAGGGCCCACTCCAGTGACCTCCTCTTCTCTCGATCACCTCTATAAAGACTCTCCTTTTGCCCTGGCCGGTTTGGCTCAGCGGTTAGAGCGTTGGCCTGCGGTCCAGAGAGACCCGGGTTCGGTTCCCGCTAAGGGCACGTACCTCGGTTGCAGTTTGTCCCCGGCCCTGGTTGGGTCGTGCGGGTGGCAGCCACTCTATGTGTCCCTTTCACGTCGATGTTTCTCTCTCTCTCCCCCTCCCACTCTAGGCTGAACAAAAAATGGAAAAATGTCCTTGGGTGAGGATTAAAAAATAAAAGACTCTCTTTTCAATTAAGGTCACATTCTGAGGTTCTGGGGGCTAGGGCTCCAACATATCTTTCTGGGGGATACACTTCAATCCATAATAGTGGACGACCTTAGTCTTCCTCCCAAAGGATCTGTGTTCTTACTGACCCTGTCCTTAGGGGGTTGCTAGGGTTCTCCACTGACCATTGTTGGAAATGCTTGAGGCTCCCCCACATTCCAGACATAGTCCTTCTTGTCTACTCTGTAACAGCAGCACAGTCTCCCCCAGTAATTGGGGTCCGTCATACTGGCCAGAGCAAGTCATTCTCTGCCTGTTGCTTCAGTAGCATAGGGAGCCCCAAATGTGCAAGGGACTGTCTCAGCCCCCTACAGAGGTATGTCTGGATTTTTTTTTGGTGAAAGCATTCTTTCCTTGGGCACCAGGGCACATTATCGAGAGACCCCAAAGCTTTAGAGATAAAGAAAATATTCTAAAAGTTTCCAGAGAGAAAAGGCCATAGACATAGCACTAGGTATCAGAAAGGCAATGAAATTTCCCGTGAAAATACTACAAAATAGAAGACGGAACTCGTGCCTTCACAGTGTGGATCCTAGACATTTCCATCAGCTGAAGTGGGCTGGGTGGGCCTCTCCCGCTTAGTCTCGGCTTCCCCAGGCCTGTCAGGTGGTCTGCACCTGCTTCCCAGAGTCCTAAGTGTGTAACTCTCAGCTCTTCTCCTTCGTCTTTGGCCTTGCAGATTTATGCTTTTATAATTACTATACATATAGTATTTTAATTGCTAATGGTCAAATAATTAAAACATGTACTATACACTACTGTGTCCTGTAAAATAAATATACATAATGCGAAAAATTATTCTGAGCACACGTTAATCTTCCATGATCCTGAAGGTGCAACACCTAAAACCGAGGGCACGTTAATGACGAGTTAATGTAAGATAGTCCCGAGTTGAAACGATTCGCTCACCGGAGTACTTTGCACAGCCTTGTGATCTGTCAGAGCAGATTTGAACTTGAAATGCATTTTCTTAAAGGAGGAATATCACCACCGTAACTTCACGGAAGTGCTCTCTCCCAACGTGTACAACAGCAAACTCTGGGAAGCCTCGGGCCACTGGCAGCATCACAGCGAGAGCATGTTTACCTTTGACATTGAGAAAGACACTTTTGCCCTTAAACCCATGAATTGTCCAGGGCACTGGTGAGTATTAAAAGTCAAGCAGCCCTGGCTGGTGTGGCTGTTTATTGGTCTTCGTCCCGTGCACCAAGAGGGGCCGGTTTGATTCCCGGTCAGAGCACATGCCTGGGTTGCAGGCTTGATCCCCGGGAGGGGGCGTGCAGGAGGCAACTGATTGATGTTTCTCTCTCACATTGATGTTTCTCTCTCTCTCTCAAAATCAATAAAAATATATATGTATATTTTTAAAGTCAAGCAGATCTTTGCATACGAGTGCGTAGCTCACTTCATCACAGTTGGCTCTCAGTATTACATGTTTTGCTTTTTGGAGTTAAGTGATTCCTTTAACCTGAAGAATGTCCATTGCTAGTCATCTTTTTCAAATCATTTCCTTCTGGAGAATGAATTTACTATTTAAAATAGGTTTGATCTTTGGCAGGTATGCAATGTTAGCTGGAAACCATTTAATTTTTTATGCTTCTTGGAGATAATATGATGTGTCAGTTTTATAAATTATAGTATTTCTCTTCATAATAATAATACACTTCAAATATACATATTTGCCAAACATTTAGTTCTGATGTGTTGTTTAGGTTGATTATAACAAGACCGGTGAGGTCATAATGCGCTACTGGGTTTCACTGATTCCAAGATAACTTTCCTCCCACATTTCAACATCTTTGAAATTGGGGTGCATCTACCATTGGGGGTATCCTAGCATTATGTGATAATTTAATTAATGGGCTTTTCCCCTCAGTGGTACATAAAATAATGGTGCATGTTTCAGTCAGTGTTGTCTTAGACTCTATGAAAGATTATAATTACCATAAAGTTGGCACGATTCTGCTCAAAATATTATCTGTTATTGTAGTTTTGCATCACCAACATACATAGTTTCAAGTCAGTTGACCTTAGAAGGTAACTATTCAGACAAACTCTGAGCCCTGAAGAAAGTTCTTTGCCCTGCCAGTGAAGACCCAGAGCCCAGCCTTATGCTGACAGCATGTACAGTGCATTCACCTTCAGTTTTCTGGAAACAGAGGGCAGGCTGTGTGCTCACAGCGCTTGGTGCGCGAAGTGCAGAGGTGACCAATGCAGAGGTCCCTGCGCCACTGCTCCTCGGGAACAGGTGCATAGAAAGGCAGTCGCAGGAGAGGAAGAGCAGTGTCGAAGCAGTGCATGTCCCAGGCCCTCCTGGGGAGTGTCCGAGGGCATCACTGAGGCAGCAGCTTTGGAATGAACTGGGAGGGTGAACGGGCACAGGCAGCAGTGTTGCCAGGCAGATGACAGACAGGGTGCTGGGCGCCACAGTGGCGTGAAGCCAAGGTTCAGTGACCCCTCGGAGAAGTGCTCTAAACTCGTGATCTGAGAACCAGAACGAACCGTGGGCGTATCTTGAGGCTTAAATGTAATTTGTTGATATCTCGATGACTCATCTTTTCTACGCTAAGGAAAAGCTGTGTGTTGCTGCATCTTTTCCAGTCTCATGTTTGCCCATCGGCCGCGATCTTGGAGGGAAATGCCCATTCGATTTGCTGACTTTGGAGTTCTTCATAGAAATGAGCTGTCGGGAACTCTAAGTGGCTTGACCCGAGTGAGACGCTTCCAGCAGGATGATGCTCACATCTTCTGCACTGTGGAGCAGGTGAGCAGTCGCACCGGGCGGGCGTGGCGCAAGGCCAGTGGGCGCCTGGGTCTCTCAGTCTAACAGTACCTGTCAGTCCTTCAGCATTGCCGTCTGCGGTCTTATTCAGTGCTCACACTTTGGGATTCTCAGATTTGGGTCATAGATCGGTAATCTCTTGACATGGAATTGATTACTTTTTTCTTATAAGCTTCCTCCAGTTCTATTAACTTCAACACATGAAGTCGAATAGCTTAAGGGATTTGGTAGAATTTTGGACGTTTCTGTGTTTCAACATTGGGTAGAAGTTAGAGTTTACTTTTTGCAAGTTTTCCTGTAATTCGGGCTACTGTCAAACCATTTGACCTAATTGACATTTATAGGACTCTCCAATCAATAACACCAGCGTACACATTCTTTGAAAGTGCACAGAGAACACTGACCAAGAGAGACAGTATTCTGGACCATAAAACAGGTCTGAATACATCTAAAAGGATTCAATTTATACAAAATATGTTTTCAATGGAATTAAAGTAGAAATCAATAACAGAAAGCCATCTGGAAAACTCCCAGATATTTGGCAAGTAGATAACACACTTCTAAGCAGCCCGTGTGTCAAAGAAGAAATCAAAAGGGAAATTGGAGAATACAATGTAGCAAATGAAGTGGACAGTGCACGGATTAACCTCGTATCAACAACCTCATATTAACTGTTGCCAATATCGGCCCCGCTTTTGCTCCCACACTTCTCTCTCCTTCTGGACAGCAGGCTGGCCCCAGTGTCCTTTACTTTTCACTCATGTTGAGTTCATCACAAGCCCTATCGATAGCTCTCCCTAAAAAGATGATTCATTCCTGAATAATTTCATTCATTCCCAAATTCCCAGCACCCAGCGCCAGTCCTCAGCACGTGAGTGATCACTATCAGTTAGTGGAGGAAAGAATAGATATTCTGCAAACGCATCAAGTCCTCTGCCTTCCTGATGCTTCTCTCCGGTCTAGGCCACCATCAGCTCATTTCTGCAACCCCACCCACTTCCTAATGGGCCTCTTCTGACCTCGCCAGTGCGTTTCCCATGCTCCAGAAGAACCAATTGGATTGTGTTCATCTGTTTGAAAACAGAAACAGACCCCTTCATTGATTTTCCGTTGCTCTCAGGCTGAAAAGTACAGACTTGACCCTGGCCTTGAAGGCACTTACGTTTCTCTGGCCCATGCCTGACCTCCAGCCTGGTCACCTACCACCTCCCCTGATGGCCCCCTTTTCCATCCGATGGAGCTTGGTCTCATGGCAGCTCCCTGGGGCTCCTCTGTCCTCTGAGCCTTTACGTTGCTTCCGAGCTCCATGGAGGACAGTTCCTGTGCTCCGGCTGCTGCTCAGCCGCCACTTCCTCCGGCAGCTGCCCGTCCCCTCTGTGCGGCACTGGTCACGGTGAGGTGCCCTTGCCTGCTTCTTTGTCCACCCTCTGCACTGGGCGGGGGCCTCTGGCAGCCTGTGCGGGCCTGGCATGTGGTGGGCACTCCATGAATATCCAGGTAAGGAACAATGAACAAGAGCCATGTCATTAACGGTACTCTACAGTAAAAACAGGCTTTGTCTCTATTTGATATAAAGAATATTTTTTATTTTTCAAAAATGCCATAGTGGATTTAACTTGATATTCTAGTTAAACTATTTCATCTGCTCCAATTTCAGATCGCAGAAGAAATAAAGGGGTGTTTGCAGTTTTTGCAATCTGTTTACTCTACATTTGGCCTCTCCTTTCAATTAAATTTGTCGACAAGGCCTGAAAACTTCTTAGGAGAGATTGAGTTGTGGGATGAAGCTGAAACGGTACGTGGGAACAAAGTGCTTACCCTGCGTTCTTGTGACTATGGAGCACACCCCAGGGACTGCAGTTACCTTGTACGAAGATGCTTTGCAGTGGAATTTTAAATTGGTTCTGGGATAGATATGCCAATTGTAGAAGGTAGTCATCCAGTTTTCTTCTTACCAGTGATCATGACAATACCGAACATTTGTTTCACATGCCAATGTTTATGTCAAGATTTGTTCACACTCTCTTCAGTGCCAGTCACTAATAACCAGTGTCATAGCTTTTAGAGCAATCCTCTGGCTCCTCCTTCAGCAGCTCTGGTCTGTCCTAATGGTCCTCTCCTGGTCTGTCCTTGACCATTGGAGGCGATGTAAATGCATCAGCCTCGTGGAGCTGCATTGACTGCACTCCCAATCCTCCCATGCCCCACGTTGACAGAGCTGCAGCGAGCCATTAAAGGTCCCGAAGAACATTACAGCCCTGTGCCCACACAGTTCCAAGCAATTCGATGTGTCTTAGCTCAGCACAGTCTAGACCTCCATTGCTACTGGGAGCTAGAGACTTGGTTTACCTGGGGAAGGACAAGCAGACATCAGGGGAGAAACGAGATCTTGATTTCTCCTTCACCTGGGTGCCAGGCAGCATCCAGGGTCGTCTTGTGAAGTGCAGTGGTTCAGGCTCAACGCCGATCTGCACTTTCTTCACTCCCTTGCATAAACTGAGAACTGTCTTAGCCTATCGGCCCTTCCTGTCCCTGTGTCCTCAGAGTCCCGGTGATGAGCAGCGACCTCTGCTTTATGCTTTCCCCCCAAACCTGGCCTCTGTGTGACTTTTAATTCCCGGAGAGCCCCGGAGTTCTTTCCACACTTGGTTATCTGCTGTAGCAGGGCCTGATTTCCCTGCGAACCCAAACCAGGGTCTCTTCTCTCAGAACAGTAAGGGGGGGGCTCCCTGTCTGTGAAGTACGTCATGGTGAGGGCCTCTGGTCACAGTGGAAGGGAAGCTGCTTCAGGAGGGTTAGGCTCAGGAGGGAGCCTCCCAGGACCTCAGCCAGCACCAGCTCCTGACCCCCTCTGCCTAAGGACCTGGAAAGCCTCCCAGGACCCCACAGTCCGCTTTCTCGTGAACTCTGCTTTGACCCAAGGCACCGTCACTGTTTGACTTCCTGTCAGGCACTTGACCTTCAAATGTCAACCCCCTTCTGGGCATCAGTGTCTTCTGGTGATGGCAGGATTTTGGATGGCGTTTTGGCGGTATTCTGGCCAGGGACTAAGGAATGCCGTGTGCATCCCAAAGGAGCTGTATTTGCGGGGAGTGGCCAGGACCCTCAGAGAACCCTTCGATGAATACTTCTGTGTGCACCCAGTCACCTTCCGGGTGAGCATCTCTGCCAGCTAACGAAAAGAAGACCGAAGACCAAAGGGCCTCCTGCCGCCATGTCCGTGTGAATCCCCCCCCAGCTTCGTGTGCCCCTTGGTCTTGTCCACCTGCACACAGAGTGGTCGAGGGAGCAACCCCAGAGCTCTCCTGCCTTTCCCCGCGCAGAGGCCCTCCTGCAGGAGCTGGTCTGGGAGCTGCCGCGGGGAAGCAGAAGCTGACGAGTGCGTGGGCAGAGGGGACCTGTGTTGGCACAAGGCCGAAGCGTCGCTCCCTCGATGCTTACCTGGGATGCACTGGAACAGTGTAATAAGTTATCTGTTTTCCCACCAAATAAAATGGGGGTGTTGCCTGAAAGCAAGAAGCATCTTAATCATCTTCATGTCGTCCTTGGTCGGTGGTTTATTGATTGCAAAAGATGCTCAATAAATAGACGTTGAGGCTGACTGGTGTGGCTCAGTGGTTGAGCATTGACCCAGGCACCAAGAGGTTGCTGGTTCGATTCCCAGTTAGGGCACATGCCCAGGTTGTGGGTGGAGCCCTCAGGGGACATGCAGGAGGCGGCCAATTGATGTTGATGTTTCTCTCTCATCCTTCTTTCTCTCTCTCTCTCCCTCTCCCTTCCTCTCTCTCTCAAATCGATAAAAACCGTATTGAAAAATACATATATAGAGAGAACTAAAATAGAATGTAATCAAGATTTGTAAGAACTTACCTTTTCGAGCCAGGGACAGAACATAAAATGTACACTACAGTAGAAGTTTTAAAAGTTCTCTCTCTCTTTCTTTTTTACTAGCAACTGCAGAATAGCTTGATGGAATTTGGAAAACCGTGGAAGATGAACCCTGGGGATGGAGCATTTTATGGCCCTAAAGTAAGCAGACCATATGCTTCAAAAAGTGCAGTCGGAGAGGAAAATAGAAACTGTGTCTAAGCAAACATCATTTAATTTGCAGATTGATATAAAAATCAAGGATGCTCTTGGCAGGTACCATCAGTGTGCCACCATCCAGCTGGACTTCCAGCTCCCCATCAGATGTAATCTCACATACGTGAGGTGAGTGATTGAACATGATGAATAATGCGGTACTGACGTCCCAATCCTTAGTCACTGGTGAGTGTTGCGAGTTCTTTATAGATAGAAGCGCTTTGATGTGTATATGATCTGGAATATTTTCTTCTAATCTATAGCTTCTTTTTTATTTTTTTAATATATTTTTATTTATTTAATTTTATTTTTTTAGATAGAGAGGAAGGGAGATGAGAGAGAGAGAGAGAAACATTGATTGGCCGCCTCCTGCACATCCAGTACTGCGGATTGAGCCTGAACCCAAAACAAACCTGGGCATGTGTCCTGACCAGGAATCAAACAAGCAGTCTCTTGGTGCATGGGATGATGCTTAACCACTGAGCCACACCAGCCAGGCCTTTGTTTCATTTTTTATAGTGTTTTAACTATAATGTCTAATTTACATACTTTTTCTTTTATGGATCAAGTTTTTTGGCATCATGTCTACAAACTGCCTAAGCACAGGTAATGAAGATTTCCCCTACGTTGTTGTTTTTTTAAACCCTCACCCAAGGATATTTTTCCATTGTATTTTTTTTAGATAGAATGGGAGGGAACAAGGGTGGAAGAGAGAGAGATATCAATGTGAGAGAGACACACTGATTGGCTGCCTTCCACATGACCCTGACGGGCCAGGGATCGAACCTGCACCTGAGGTACGTGCCTTTGACCGGGGATCGAACCCTTGACCTTTGGTCTGTGGGCCAACACTCTAACCACTGAGCCAAACCGGCCAGGGCTAAAATACAACATTTTAAGTCTTGCCCAAACCGTGCCAGACTTTGCCATTGGTGGTTCTTTAGTGTTGGCTCCTGTGTTCCTTTGACATGCTCCATCCTTTCTCTTTCTTTATTAAGAAAAAAAATATTGGCACATCTTGGCTCACTGGCTCTGCAAGAGACTGCAGGCTCATTTGTATTTCCCTTGACCCAGCTTGCGAACCAGCCATTTTTCCAACGAGCAATGGAATTTTAGAAGTGAAAACTGCAATAAATACAGCATTGGAGAATCGTGCATAGAAACCAAGATCTGGGTCCTAGGGAGACTTACCTTGCTTTTCCTGGATAATGTGTCTCATTTCCCTTTGGCTTCTTTATTTTCCCCCCTTTGGTTTATAAAAGATATAATGAGAAGGAAACATCATTTCTAGCAAAGGGCACAGTTTATGCTTAAAGATTTATGAGGAACCCACTGTTTTACATAGTTTGGGAAAACAACTTCTGAATGTAAGGTGAGAAGATACAGTCACCACTGTGCTGCTTTCACTTTCAGTAAGGAAGGGGATGACAGGAGGAGGCCCGTGATCATTCATCGAGCCGTTCTGGGCTCCGTGGAAAGAATGACCGCCGTTCTGTCAGAGCACTATGGGGGGAAGTGGTAAGTGACATGGCAAAGAAACTATATCTGTTATTCTTTAAACTCATGCCTCAAACCTAAAATTCATGTGGAAAAATTGGTGGCTCCTGCCTCATAATTAGCAAGTATCCAAACAGCAAATAAAAAATTCTTATTACATCTGCCAAACCAGGAAACGAGGGCAGAGCGACCTGAAACCGTCTCACTTACCTTTGGGGAAACTCAGTAGAATGATAGGGTTATCTTCTCACCATTTCGAGCCCTTCGGGTTCCTGCCGGGAACACATACGGCCCATGCGCCCAGGGTGCCACCTCCGGCCATGCTGCCACCCCTCCGTCCGCCCAGGTTGTTCACCTCGTGGGCGCCCTGTGGCCATTCACCTTGGAGGAGACCCTGGTGCACGAAGGGCCCTGAACAATGCGTTAGCACAGATCCAAAGAGAACTGCTACCGTAGCACAGACCGTTCCAGGGTGAAGTGGGCAAGGTCAGTGCCCTCCAGTGCAGGATTCTGAGTGGTCCACCTTGTTGTCTTCTTTGACTGGAAGGAAAGATGGCCCGAGGCATGGGGGTGACAGTGACACCTGGGCTCTGGTTATCGCTTTGGCTCCAAGGTCAGACTAAGACGTAATTTGACGGGAAAATAGAGGGCAAGGAGATTTGGGGGAGAGGAATGGGATGATGGCTCAGAGTGGGCCATGAGGGTGTACTGCCCACTCAGAGGCCCCCACTGGGAGGAGATTGCAGTATTGAAGTACAAGAGGACCGTTCTGTTATCATCAGCACCTTTTCCCCCCTAGTGATAGTGCAGTGATGAACAAAGTGACCACTCGAGGACATGCGTGAGCTCGGCAGCACGGGCCCCACGAGTCCCGTCTGCTAGGCCTCTCGTGGGACACACGTGAGCTCGGCAGCACGGGCCCCACGAGTTCCGTCTGCTAGGCCTCTCGTGGGACGTGCGTGAGCTCGGCAGCTAGGCCTCCCGTGGGACATGCGTGAGCTCGGCAGCACAGGCCCCACGAGTCCCGTCTGCTAGGCCTCTCGTGGGACATGCGTGAGCTCGGCAGCACGGGCCCCACGAGTCCCGTCTGCTAGGCCTCTCGTGGGACATGCGTGAGCTCGGCAGCACGGGCCCACGAGTCCCGTCTGCTAGGCCTCCCGTGGGACGTGCGTGACCTCGGCAGCACGGGCCCACGAGTTCTGCTAGGTTTCTTCTGAAGACTCCATCTGCCATCAGCAGTGATCAGTCCTGAGCCCTCACATGACATCACAGCCCCAAGGGAACAGCCACCTCTCCTGTGGCAGGTTGATGACATTGGGTCCCTTTCATCCTGCAAGGGTCAAGGAGGTGTCCTTGCTGGAAAAGACACCCACTCTGAGTTTGCTTTGCTCTTCTTTTCTGCCGTGCCTCTGCTGGTGCTGAGCCTAGGCCCTGTCGGGAGCCAGCAGTCCTGTGGAGTAATTTTTTAGCAAAAGAAGTAAGGCGCTGAGCGGACATTGTGGGTTTCACTAGTGTGGTTAAGGGGTGTTCAGCCCTTCCGCCTATCTTCCGACCCATTCTTCCCTCCCTTGCCTATCAAAACTCGTTTCCCCTTGTCTACTCTACTGCCTTTAGCTTCGTAGAATTTGGTTTACTTACCGCTCTACCGAATCTGCTCTTATAAAATCCCACTTTAAAAAAGTACTTGGTGCCCTGGCCAGTTTGGCTCAGCGGTTAGAGCGTCGGCCTACGGTCTGGAGAGAACTGGGTTCAGTTCCCACTAAGGGCATGTACCTCGGTTGCAGTTTGTCCCTGGCCCTGGTTGGGTCATGCGGGTGGCAGCCACTCGATGTGTCCCTTTCATGTGGATGTTTCTCTCTCTCTCTCTCTCTTCCTCTCTCCCTCCCATTTTATCTGAACAAAAAATGTAAAAATGTCCTCAGGTGAGGATAAAAAAAAAAAAGTACTTGGTTATTTTAAAATCATGTAATAAATGGTCATTCTGAAAATACATCTTTTTATATTTCTCAGGCCTTTCTGGCTGTCTCCTCGTCAGGTAATGGTCATCCCTGTGGAGCCAACTTGTGACAAATACGCACTTCAGGTAAAATTGGAGACATTTAAAATTTAACGCACATAACAATCTTGGCATCTAGTGTGTGAAGGTTATTAACTTGAAATGTATTCATGCCTTAAAATACTGCATAACTAGCATTCATTTACCAACCCATGCTTTCAGCCATTGGGAGTAACACCTGAATCCTTATTTCTTAATGTCTTTGAAGAATTACTATTTTAAAACATCTCACATTTAAGTTATTCTTTTCCATGTGGCTCTATTTGGGTAAAACACTTATATTATCTATTGCTTTGGAATAAATTACCCCACAACTGAGCAGCTTAAAACAGCAAACATTTATTATCTCAGTTCCTGAGATCAGGATCTGGGAGCCGCCGGGCTGGGTGGTTCTGGCTCAGGGCGCCCTGGGGGCTGCAGTGCTAGACTCACTCCCGTCGTTGGAGGCCTCGTCCCACAGGTGGCCGGCATGTCCTCCCAACACGGCAGCTGGCTTCCCCGGAGGGTGAGCTGCAGGGGTGGACCTGCAGGGCTCACTCCTCTGAGAAGCGACATGCCGTCACTCCTCACCTGGGTCACGCAGACCCAGCAGCACCGTGTCAGGGACTGGCGGAGGCTGTGGGCCCTCTCGGAGGTTGGCTGACGTCCACACTGTAATAACAGAGCGTTTTATACTTCGCAGGTGTGCAGTGCACTTTTTGAAGAAGGATTCATGGCCGATGTCGATTTGGATCGTAGCTGCACTCTAAATAAGAAAATCTGCACTGCCCAGGAGGCTCAGTATAATTTTATTTTGGGTAATTTAAGTTTGTGTCTATTCTCCTAAATGCTTGTTTTTTGCACTTTAATTCCAAAAGCCAAAGTAAAGAATGTGGTATAACTACTTGAGTACACCATGTCAGTTTAATTGTTGGTATAACTACTTGAGTACACCATGTCAGTTTAATTGTTGGTATAACTACTTGAGTAAACCATGTCAGTTTAATTGTTGGTGTACCTACTTGAGTACACCGTGTCAGTTTAATGGTTGGTGTAACTACTTGAGTCCACCATCTCAGTTTAATTGTCGGTGTACCTACTTGAGTGCACCATGTCAGTTTATGTCAGTTTAATTGTTGGTGCACCTACTTGAGTACACCGTGTCAGTTTAATTGTTGGTGTACCTACTTGAGTGCACCGTGTCCGTTTAATTGTTGGTGTACCTACTTGAGTGCACCGTGTCCGTTTAATTGTTGGTGTACCTACTTGAGTGCACCGTGTCAGTTTAATTGTTGGTGTACCTACTTGAGTGCACCGTGTCAGTTTAATTGTTGGTGTACCTACTTGAGTGCACCGTGTCAGTTTAATTGTTGGTGTACCTACTTGAGTACACCGTGTCAGTTTAATTGTTGGTGTACCTACTTGAGTACACCGTGTCAGTTTAATTGTTGGTGTACCTACTTGAGTACACCGTGTCAGTTTAATTGTTGGTGTACCTACTTGAGTACACCGTGTCAGTTTAATTGTTGGTGTACCTACTTGAGTGCACCGTCTCAGTTTAATTGTCGGTGTACCTACTTGAGTGCACCATGTCAGTTTAATTGTCGGTGTACCTACTTGAGTACACCGTGTCAGTTTAATGGTTGGTGTAACTACTTGAGTACACCATGTCAGTTTAATTGTTGGTGTACCCACTTGAGTACACCATGTCAGCTTAATTGTTGGTGTAACTAGAGTACACCATATCAGTTTATGTCAGTTTAATTGTTGGTGTAACTACTTGAGTACACCATGTCAGTTTAATTGTTGGTGTACCTACTTGAGTACACCGTGTCAGTTTAATTGTTGGTGTAACTACTTGAATGCACCATGTCAGTTTGTCAGTTTAATTGTTGGTGTAACTACTTGAGTGCACCGTGTCAGTTTAATTGTTGGTGTACCTACTTGAGTACACCGTGTCAGTTTAATTGTTGGTGCACCTACTTGAGTACACCGTGTCAGTTTAATTGTTGGTGTAACTACTTGAGTACACCGTGTCAGTTTAATTGCTGGTGTACCTACTTGAGTACACCGTGTCAGTTTAATTGTTGGTGTACCTACTTGAGTACACCGTGTCAGTTTAATTGTTGGTGTAACTACTTGAGTACACCGTGTCAGTTTAATTGCTGGTGTACCTACTTGAGTACGCCGTGTCAGTTTAATTGTTGGTGTACCTACTTGAGTACACCGTGTCAGTTTAATTGCTGGTGTACCTACTTGAGTACACCATGTCAGTTTAATTGCTGGTGTACCTACTTGAGTACGCCATGTCAGTTGAATTGTTGGTATAACTACTTGAGTACACTGTGTCAGTTTAATTGTTGAATGACTTATACACAAAGGAGAGTGTGGTGTTCCTGGGAAGGCTTTTCCTCCCTACTCTTATTTGCAGAAGAGTTATAAAGTTTCACATGAATCCTGTAGTCTGATGACACAGCCAGAATTAATATCTCAGACCAACGATGGAAAAAAAATGTTAAAATGATCTCATCAGTAGAATTATACCCCTTACATTTCAGCCATGTAATAGGCCTAAAATATTCTCCTTTGCTTTTCTGGCTTATTAGAAATCTTTAGGATTAAATTAATGAGTGGAAAAGGTTACACATTTAAGATGATCAAAAGAAAATAATTAAATGAAAGGAAAAATCCTTTAGGCACATGAATAATTGAGTGAAGAAACTAAAATTTTGACTTTAAAAATGGTTCAAAAACAAGAAAAATTGATACTGCTATGCCTGCAGGCATGATATTATCTCCTATGAGTTGGAGACTGTGTAGAAGGCACAATAAATATGCAGAGTCGCTCTGTCAGTAATTTGTCATCAGAAGTGTTTGGCTTTTGCCCTGGCTGGTTCTGCTCAGTGGTTAGAGCATCAGCCCTTAGACTGGAGTCTCAGGTTTGATTCCGGTCAAGGGCACGTACCTGGGGTGCAGGTTCCATCCCCAGCCCCTGTCGGGGTCATTCAGGAGGCAACCAATTGATGTGTTTCTCTCACATCAGTGTTTTTCTCTCTGTCTTTCTCTCCCCCTGCCTCCCTCCCACTCTTTCTAAAAATCATCCTCGGGTGAGGATTAAAAAAAAAAAGATGGTCCTGGCTGGTTTGGCTCAGCTGTTAGAGCATCAGCCTGCGGTCCAGAGAGACCCGGGTTCGGTTCCCACTAAGGGCATGTACCTTGGTTGCAGTTTGTCCCCGGCCCTGGTTGGGTCGTGTGGGTGGCAACCACTCGATGTGTCCCTTTCACGTCGATGTTTCTCTCTCTCTTCCTCCCACTCTATCTGAACAAAAAATGAAAAAATGTCCTCGGGTGAGGATAAAAAAAAGATGGACTCTGTAGTAGGCACGGTGATGCTTCAGTCAGGCTTCCTGTGGTGGCAGAAATTTCCTACAGCTCAGAGATGGCATTTATGGGAAGAGCACTGGAGCGGCCATCCACACGGAAGGTAGAATCAAGTGGCCAACCATTAGAAGACTAACTGGAAGAGGAATGCTTACCAGGACTGTTTCTCCCCATTTCTGGTCCCTGTTTAGCTTGGATTCTTTTTTTTTTAAATATTTTTTCTTTATTGACTTTAGAGAGGGAGGAAAGGAGAGGGAGAGAAAAATAGAAGCATCAATGAGAGAGAACATCAATTGGCCTGCATGCCCCTCACTGGGGATCGGGCCCACAACCTGGGCATGTACCCTGACTGGGAATCGAACCGGCGACCTCTTGGTGCAGGGTTGACGCTCAACCACTGAGCCACACCGGTCAGGCTGCTCTGATTCTTTATGCTTCTCTTGGAAATGTATTTTATTCCCCTTCCTTGACGACCTATTTGCCCCTTCCACATAGCAAGAAGCATGGCAGCAGACTCCTGTATCATTTCCCAGTGTGGGTCACCAGAGAGAACATATTTTTTACCTACATCCCAGAAAATTCTGATGGGCTACTTCTGCCATCCCTTGATGCACCAGGGGGGTAGAGTCAGGGTGTCTGCAAGCGCTCCTGCTCCCATTTGTACCCCAAGACCACAATAGGTGTTCTCTCAAGTGGACAAGAGAGATGAGATTAGAAGTCATTTCTTCCCTCAAGAAACTTTCTGTCAGAGGATGACCTAATTGTCATCAGGTGGACAGTTCATGATTAATACTGAAGAAAAGCTCAATAAGACACCTGTCATGTGACTGCTCATTTAGTATTTAAAGTGTTGATTTAGCCCTGGCCAGTTTGGCTCAGTGGTTGGAGCGTCGGCCTGCGGACCAGAGAGACCCAGGTTCAGTTCCTGCTAGGGCCACGTACCAAAAATAAATAAATAAATAAACTGTTGATTTAATTGTCATTTCCCTTTCTTTTCCACAGTGGTTGGAGAAAAGGAAAAAACAAATAACGCTGTAAATGTTCGAACAAGGGACAACAAAATTCATGGAGAGATTTCACTAACTTCTGCCATTGATAAGTTGAAGACTCTCAAGAAATCACGTACACTAACTGCTGAGGATGAATTTTGAAGTCCTTCCTTGTTCTCCCTTCTACATAACCTGGTTTCAAACCCCTGAAAATGCATTTTTCCTAATTAATGTTAGTACTTCTTCTGAGAACGTTGGACCCACTGAGGTTCCTCTGCTGGGCACAGTGAAAGAGGTGGATGAGTAGCTGACATGTACAAAGTTTAATCACTGATGTGTCTGAGGACAACGGGGGGCAAGCTGGGCAATCTCATTTCCCCAAAGTCTTGACTTAAATTGGGAAATGTTACTCGTTTAAAAGGGGAAATACTGGGAAATGAGGATTATGAGATGTTACTGCTAAGATTTGTGCTTTTCAAAAGACAGTTTTAAATAAAAGTCAGCAAAGCTTTTTGGAATATGGCAGAAAATCTTTTCTAATGACGTTTATGTTCTCATTTGTTTTAACTAACCAACAACCACAAGAGAAGAAGCTAATACTGAATGCTGGGTTATTGACAAAGGACTCAAATTCAGTATTGTGGAACCTACTGTAGTTGGCACTGCAGTTGAAGGGTTACCATTTTAATCTAATTGACAACTGAGCCTTGTTTATCTTTACAAAATATAAAGTTCCAGATGAAATTCATCCCAGTGTTTCATCTGTGGGGTTTATACCTCAGTATCTGCTTCCCTAGAGTTAAATTATGTTTTTTGATGGGACAAGTCCACTGATTTCTAGGCCCTAATGGATTTCGGATCTTAACTAAGAGGAATACCTTCCTGGTTAGAACAGACCTTGCTTGATGCTAACAGAGAATTTAACGACCAATCCATAAGTATTTTTTGAGTATTTATTTGGCTCCATACTGTGGAAGTCAAAATAAATGTTAAGACATGCTCTCCCAACACACATCATTAGTTTCCTCAACAGCTGGAAAACAAAACAGAATTTGATGTATATCAGACTTCACAGTGCTGGAAGGTGCAACTTGTGTGATGATACAATGTTCAAGCTGATATTTATTGAAGCCAAACACTACTTGGTCTATTTTTCTCATTCACCAACCCTGGGTAGTCAGAAGACACCCCGCCCCAAACACACACAATGATCTTGTGACAGGTGGATGGAAGAGCTTGTCAACAGGACAGTGTGCTGCTGGAAACGTGCAGATTGCAAGAAGCCTCCCCACGGCTGGACCCGCATCTTATATCCAGGGCTCTTGTCCCAGTGCCTGGGGGCCTGGAGACCCGCTGGCTCATGTCCGGCCTCCCCCAGCTCTAGAGAAACTGTTGGCTGGCGGACCCCACGGCAGGCCGCGGAGATGCCAGCTGGGCACTGCCGGGGCCGGGGATCGGGGATCGCAAGGCCGCCCGGCCCACCTACACCTGCCCGTACCGTTGGGGCCACAGTTCCTACATCTGAAAACAAGCCCTCTCTCTCTCTCTTTTTAAGTGAAAGGAGAGTTTGAAAGATAGACTCCCTGCTGCGGGGAGGGGACCCAAGGCCCCAAGCCCCCTTTAGCATGAAATGCATTGCAGTGTCATCAGAACCTGCGCGCAGTGCCTGGCACCCGGCGCTTCCTCCCTAAACGTAGATATCCAGCCACATACAAATGGGGGCCATCTCCCCAGTTTGCCCGCCTCTGCTTTCAGTCACTTCCGGTGTGCACTTCGGTCCCGTTGACCTTTCCCGGTCTCTGCGGTGGAAGGAGGACTGAGCGCCTCGTCCCAGGACTTGGAGGCGCTTGGAAACCACGCAGAGCGCTCGCACCGCTCTAGCCACCCCTAGCCCGGTTCCCAGGGAGCCTCCCGACCACGCCGGCAGAACCCTCGCGAGAGGACCACACGCTTGAGCCCGGCTGGGGCGAGGGTGCGGGGATGCGCGAGGCCCCGCCCCTTCCGGCGTGCACACGCCGGCGCCCCGCCCCTCCACAGAACTCTAGCCGGAAGTGGCTCGCGCCGGCAAGATGGCGGCTGCGGTGGGCCCGCTGCGCGTCCCGGGCCACCTCTGCCGCGTGCTGCTCTTCCTGTCACAGTTCTCCGTCGTGTCGGGCGGTGGTGAGTTCAAGGCCGGGGCCACCGCGGGTCTGCTGCGTGGCAGAGGGACCCGGGGCCGACGAGAAGCGTCCGGGAGGGCGGAGGGCTGGAGGGGCGCGGCAGCCGACGTGGGCGCGCCCTGGCCGCGGGGACCCCGGCGCCGCACGTTCAGCTGCGCCCGGGCCGCGGGACTGGCCCCGGCCCCGCGTCCCCCAGGCGGTCGCGCTGTGAGGTCCCGCTAGCAGCCATCGCGTGGGTGCCCCCTGCCCGTCAGCCCGGGTTTCCACGCCCCGGACGACGTGTTGTCTGATTGCAGGGTCCCTGAACGTGCAGCCTTCGCGGCCGCTGTCTCGGGCACGCAGGGATCCGGGCCCGACGCGCACGTTCCCGGCAGCTTCCAGGGCGGCAGGTACTGGACGTTTTCTGTCCCAGCAAACGTGTGTCCGTCCCTCTCCCGGGTCCCTCCCTCGTTTCGGGCAAAACTTCCTCTAGTACGTAAATCACTCTCCTCTGGGGGCGGCGGGGTGGAGGACCCGACGGGGGCGGACAGACATGTCCCCAGACGGGCGCGAATTGTGAACCTCTTAACTGATAAAAATACATTGTATTCCCGGCTAGGTTGGCTGGGGAAAAAACCTGCAATCCACCAACAAGTCGTTCACCTGGAAGACTATTTTGAACTTGGGTGGCATAAAACTGTAAATGTTTTTAGCAAATTATGGCCTGTTGATTAGCAGTGGGGGTAATGACAGTGAACTTTAATGGAGTTGGAACCCTTTTGTACTGATGGATTCAGTTGGAGCAGTGGTCCTCAGCCTTCCTAATGTCGCGACCCTTTAATACAGGTCCTGTGCTGTCTGTGGGCGGATCTGCACGTGGGCGGACTGCCTGGAGGCGGTGTCTCGGTTCCTAAGACCATCGGAAACGTGTTTTCCCACGGTCTTAGGCGACCCCTGTGAAAGGGTCTTTCGACCCCCAGGTTGAGAACCGCTGAGTTAGAGGGTCACTGGTTTCATTTCCAAATTAGTGAGCTCACGTGAAAACACTGGATTGGAAACTGGGGTCCGGTTCCGGTTTTCCACTCCCTCTGTGATCTTGAACAAACCCTCCCACCTCTCAGTCTTGGTTTTTCATCTTGTAACATGGTAGATTTTCTGAGGCCCTAACTTGTACCTGGCATTATGTATACATTATATGTACATAAACACCTTCGATTTTTGTGGTCATTGGGGGGACAGCCATTAAATACTTTTTTCTTAGCTGTTGAGCTGGTCACCAAGCACCCGGCTGGCTGGGGCGGAGCCCTGCTTTAATTGCAGGTGTGTCTGACCCCAGCTCTGCTTCTCCATCCCAGCATAGTGTCTCATGGCTAATGATCATGCCCCGCAACCTTAGAAAAGTGTTATTTTTGTCAGTGTTATAAGAGAATGAGCTTCTCCCTCACCTCTCACAGAAAGCACCGACATGCCGCCCTATGTGATGAAGTGCCCAAGCAACGGTCTGTGCAGCAGGCTCCCTGCAGACTGTGTGGAGTGCAGGACGAACTTCTCCTGTGTCTACGGGAAGCCCGTCACTTTTGACTGCACGGTCAAGCCTTCTGTTACCTGTGTTGTAAGTACTGAGACTGACTTGCTCTAAATACACTCACTGTAAACCTGGAGCTAACAGGGTTTAGACATGACTGGGGGCAGTTCTGAAAGGGAGTGCTCTGCGTTTTATAAGTCATATTTAAGGATGCAGTGGTGTTTCACACTTGGCCCTGCCATGGCTGGCTGTGATTTATTACTCTCTCTCGTTAAAGGAGGAAATGGGCCCAGAACAGTCCCGTACTGTTCTCTTCTACAGGTCTGCCTTGGCCGGCAGTTCTAGCATTTCCTTCACCTATTTGAACAAGCCCTTGTGCCCCCAATTCTTTGCAAGTTGGTCTCCGAAGGGCTAGAGTGGAACCCCCCCGCCCCAGGCTCTTGCTGTAACCGCCTGGAGTCTAGTATCAGGGAGTGAGGGAGGCTTCACTCCAGAGGGAGACAGGATTTTATGTGCTGTCTCAGTGTCCGGCTCCAGTTTTCATATATTGATGTAGCCCTTTAAATCCAGGTAATGTCAGGTAGTCGTCACGACTGCCCTTAAATGATTAGTCTTTGTTGTTGTGTTAAATAGAATTTTCTGCCCACTTACCTAATGGCCAATCCTCTTTGAAGGCTTTTACAGTTATGTGTATCATGGGTCTGGCATATCCCGGTCCTTGGTGAAATGGGAAAACGTTGCTGTCTAAGGGGGACTTTCCAGAGTTTGCTTCCCTTGTTTGTCAGCTTCTTTGACATTTATCTCCCAAACGGGCTACTTAGTGAGACATGGTTCTCAAGTTCTTTCTTCTTTAGGTGTTCCAGAATCTACCTGTTTTGTTTAGTGGAAGACAGCAGAAAAGAATAATAAAAAGGTAGAGAAAAGACAAAGCGTAGGGAAATTTCTGAAGCCCTTGGTCATGGTTCCTGGTAGAGCCTTCACCCCCTGTCTGCAGTGTGCCCCAAATTGGGTTCTTTCCTCCTCCTCCAGGTGTTTTCCTCTCTCTGCTTCCTGGACTAGCCAGTAACAGGGAGTCCTGGCAGGTAGCAGGTGCCTGTCCTCAGATGTGGAATTTGAATTTTTTTAAATTTTTTTTTTAATCCTCATCCGAGGACATTTTTCCATTTTTTGTACAGACAGAGTGGGAGGGAGAGAGAGGAAGAGAGAGAGAGGGAAACATCGATGTGAAAGGGACACATCGAGTGGCTGCCACCTGCACGACCAACCAGGGCCAGGGACAAACTGCAACCGAGGTACGTGCCCTTAGCGGGAACCGAACCCGGGCCTCTCCGGACCACAGGCGGACGCTCTAACCGCTGAGCCAAACCAGCCAGGGCTGGAATTTGAATTCTGCCCCAAGGGATTCACATGGTCTGTTCTTTTTTCAAAAAGAAGGACAGTGAAATCCGAGAATTGGCTGTCAGGAGCTGTAGATCCTGGACTGCTGTTGCCAGGTGACCCAGGCAAGCCACATTTTCTTTCATTGCTTGTTTAATGACAGTCTGTCGGGTCCCTTCTCGGTAAATGAGGCAGCATTTCAGGAAGAGGTAATCCATGACTGGCTTGCGCACACATGCAGGTGCTCCTTCTCCCCCTCGGGCCTGCACGCAGACTCTTTCCTCCCTCCCCTCTTATTCTGAACTTCAGGCGAATGGAAATAAGCAAGCTCTTCCAGCTTCTCTCCTTGCATACTGCTCGGGAATCACAGACTAAGGGGCTGTCAGCCAGACTGCACTAGGCAAGGACATTACCTTATACGGACCTGATTCTACTCTGGATTTGCAGTTCGTGACCTTGTGACCTTGAACAGATGTCCTCATCTGTCCTTCCAGCTCTCCATGGCTCTCTGGCTTTTATAAAACAGATTTCCTTTTTTTTGTACAAGAGTACACATGCTCATTGTTACAAATTTAGGTAAAAGTGATGACATAATCCACCCTGAAATAACCTTAGTCGTTTTGTTGTGAATTTCTCTAGATACTTGTTTCTTAGGTCTGTATTTTGGGGTGTATATTTTTATGATTATAGGATCACACTATATACATTTGCTTTGCATACGTAATGGTTTGGTGCCTGTTTTCTTGCCACTTCCTGCAAGATCATAAAGTATTTTGCTGACTTTGTGCCGTGTGACTGGGAATTATTAACATATTAACGAGCTACTGTATTACGATTGATGAGTTCTGTGTCCTTTGCTACATAGGATCAGGACTTCAGATCCCAAAAGAACTTCATCCTCAACATGACTTGCCGATTTTGCTGGCAGCTTCCGGAAACCGATTACGAGTGCTCCAGTTCCACCAGCTGCATGACGGTGTCCTGCCCCCGGCAGCGCTACGCCGCCAACTGCACCGTGCGGGACCACGTTCACTGCCTGGGTGAGTCGGAGGGCCGCCAAGTTGGGGAGCACGACAGTGTTCTCCAAGCCTGCTTGTGGGACTTAAATCAGAAATTTGAGAATTCGGTTTAAATGATTTCATCAGAAGTATTTACTAGCACTTGGGAGTTATGCCAGGCCTCATTAATATACTCAGTGAACTAAAAAAAAAAAACCAGTGCTCTTATCTTTTAAAATGTAGTATTGGATAACACAGGAACAAAATTCATAAGGTATGAAGTCTAATGCACTGTAACTGACTTCCACCAAATGACTATGTGAAGCAGTGGTGATCCCATCACAACGGCCCGAGTGCTTTCCTTCCTCCTCCAGAGGTGGCCACCCTGTTTTGGTTGTCATCCCACTTCCTTTCCTGTCATTGTTCAGCTCTGTCACACGTGGGTAATAACATGCAGTGTGAGCCCTGACCGGTGTGGCTCAACTGGTCAGGTGTCGACCGAGAGGTACTGGTTCGATTCCCGGTCAGGGCACATGCCCAGGTTGTGGGCTGGATCCCCAGTAGGGGGCGTGCGGGAGGCAGCCGATCAGTGTTTCTCTCTCACATCGATGTTTCTCTCTCCCTGTCCCCTCTCTCTAAATATCAATAAAAACCTATTTAAAAAGAAGAAAGATGCAGCATGGTACATCACTAAGGTGCACGTTTTAGAGTCGCATTAGATAGTAGCCAGTTTGTGGTCCCCGGGGACTTTCTTTTTCCCTCAACGTTGTGGCTCTAGGATTCATCCATGTGCCTGCTCTTACTTATTTGTTTTTTTACTCCTGAATAACAATCCTTTGTAAGATTGTGTCATTGTTTATTCATTCTCCCTTGTACTTTGGTTGTTTATGTTTCTTGTTGTTACAGATTGTGTGGCCATTAAAATGTGTGTGTATACCTCCTGGTTGCATGGTGTGGGGGTTGGCCTGGCACATACTCTCCAGTGTGTATCATTTCCCAAAATGCTTTTATCGGCTTACGTCCCACCAGGGTGCATTGCTGTGCTTAGTGATCCACATCCTCTCCAGTACCTGTTGTCCCTGAGTTCTGGCTTTTTCTTTTTTTTTAAATCCTCACCTGAGGATATTTTTCCATTTATCTTCAGAGAGGGAGAGAGGGACAGAGCGAGTAAAACATCGTTGAGAGAGAGAAACATTGATATGAGAGAGACACATCCATTGGTTGCCTCCTGAACGATCCTGACCAGGGCTGGGGACTGAACCGCAACCAAGGTTCGTGCCCTTGACCAGAATTGAACCCGCAACTCTTTGGTCCACAGGCCAACACTCTAACCACTGAGCCAAACCAGCCAGGGCTGTCTTTTCTTAAAGATTTCTAGAAATTATCTTATGTTTTGGATCCTAACCTTTTTTTTTTTATCCTCACCCGAGGACACTTTTTGCATTTATCTTTGGATAGAGCAGGGGGGAGAGAGGGGTGAAGAGAGGGAGAGAAACATTGATGTGAGAGAGATACATTGAGTGGTCCCCCCCTACACAGTCCCAACTGGGGCCAGGGACAAACTGCAGCCGAGGTACGTGCCCTTGGCGGGAATTGAACCCAGGACTCTCTCATGCACAGGCCGATGTTCTAACTGCTGAGCCAAACTGACCAGGGCTATATTTTCTTAAAAAAATTTTTTTTTATTCTTGACTGATTTTTTTTTTAGAGAGAGGAAGGGAGAGAGAGGGAGAGAGAGAGAGAAACATCGATGAGAGAGAACATCGATTGGCTGCCTCCTGCATGCCCCCCACTGGGGATCGGTTGTGACTCCCCCGCCGGGTGTCCGTAGCCCGCAGGGCGTCCCACACCTTCGCGCTGCAGCCTCGCCTGACGGGTTACATCTGTGCTGAGGGTGGTCCTGCCTTTCTTTACCGCTCACTCGAGTGAACATTATCGTAAGGACGGTCGACTTTTGAGATTTTTAATCACAGGTCCACTAGTTACAGTTTAGTCTCTGTGTATTTTTATACCCATGTTTCTAAATAGAGAACTTTCTTTTTCTAAGGTAATCGGACTTTTCCGAAAATGCTCTATTGCAATTGGACCGGAGGATACAAGTGGTCTACTGCTCTGGCTCTGAGGTAGGCGCTGTTGGCCACAGCGAGGGTGCCGCCTGAGGGTGGGTGGGATCGGGGGCTCCTCCCGACACCGAGTCAGGCAAGTCCTCCCCCACGCAGCTCCCGCCACGTGTCACGCAGGCCCGAGGAAGCCTGGCTGGGGGCGATCCTTGGGGAATCAGACCCCCTTACGGAATTGCATGGCAGGAGCTTAGCTTTTCTTCCAGGCAGGCTGCACATGACTGAGCTGAGCCATCCCAGGTCCTTAGGACCACTCGGTTCCCGTCCTGAACGAAACACGAGCCAGTCAACACTGTACTATTTAAGACTTAGATTTACGATGAGTGTATTTAATTTTTAGTAACTTTCTTCTTTATTATAAAAAACAATACATGTTCAGTACTGAACAGCGGGAGAGTAAAAATGACAAAGAAAAATGTTAAAACACCTGTAATTGCACCATCCAGAAGTAATTATAAACTTACAGTTTTTACATGCTTGTATTAAACTTTTCAACAATTTGAAGGAAAAGAAAGGTACTCATTCATTCCACCAGAGGGAAGGCCAGGTGGCCGTGGCGCTGCTTAACCGATTCACTGATGTCGAAGCGGTGCCCCCAGGTGAGGCTCCGAGTTAGAGCCCAGCCCTGCGGCCGGCAGCGTGGCCCGGGCGGGGCCCTCGGCCTGAGTGCAGACCCACCTGGGCTGCCAAGTGCTGGTTCTGTCGGAGCTGGGCCATGGGTGCCGTTCTCTCCCCTTTTCACTCTGACATGCTCTGAGATTTCCACCATAAACACTCCGAAAGAAATCCAGTGAGAAGCTGTCCAAACGGTGTTAGATCTTAGCACGGGAAGGAACCTGGTCTCTTACTCCTGGCGCTCAGTTTTCAGAGGTGAGCGACTGAAACTGTCAGGCAGCGACGGGTGGGCAGCCTCGCGGTGCCAGCTCCTGACTCCCCATCCTAGCTCCGTTCTTGGGGGGTGTCCTTCTTGGGGTTAAAATGCAGAGAGGCTTGTTACTTCTCTTTAAGAGAGAACCCTTAGATTTCAGTCCAGCTAAAGGTGGTGTGTTTACTTTGGACATTTTAACAGTGTTCTTGCCTGTGATTACACCTGACCCTTGAGCAGTGCAGGGGTAGGGGTGCCGACCACCCACACAGTCAAAAATCTGAATATAACTTAAACTCAGCCCTTTGTATACTCCGGTTCCCATCAAGGATTGAAGATCGAAAACACATGTTTGGTATTGTAAACATGAAATAGTCCTTGTGATCTAACAGAGGGTTAGGGTCATCTGAGAGCCTTTCCCAGGTGACTTAGCGGTGTTATGGACCCTCCCCTGGCTGGGGACGGTGGGGGGACATCTGGCGGATCCAGTCCCGTTTGGTGTTGCAGCATCACTCTCGGAGGGTTTGGAGCGGACCGTTTCTACCTGGGCCAGTGGAGAGAAGGTCTCGGCAAGCTCTTCAGCTTCGGTGGCCTGGGAATATGGACGCTCATAGACGTCTTGCTGATTGGAGTCGGCTACGTGGGACCAGCAGATGGCTCGCTGTACATTTAACTGCGGCCGGGGCTTCGGAGAGGAGCCTGGGAGAGCCCTGGGCCGTGGGCACTGATGTGCCTGCCGGGAGGGACGCGTCCGCGTGTTCATGTACGGCACCTGTACTTCGCCTGCCTTGAAGAAGGTGAAATACACTTTGAATCATGCTTCTCTGGAGTTTGGTTTTATTTGCCCAAAATAGGCTATTTTCTGTGAAAAAAAACAACTTGGACTTAATTAAAATAGAGGAATACATTCTGCAGTGACTGGAAATCAATTGAATTCCTCTGACATTCGTTTTATGTTGCTTAAGTCAAAGTGTATCACTTGGATCCGGGGCTGAGTGTGATCTGCCCAAAAGGCTCTGCAGTGTGATTGCAGAGGGTTAGCTCAGTGAATGGCCTGCCTGCGCTTGCGTGCTGAGTTCTCCACGTCGCGTGTCTGCAGTCTGGTCTTTGTAGTGAGCGTCCAAACGACAAGTTTCATGTCTAGTTGCTGTGGTTTGAATTTTACTGGTAATATAAAAGGTTCTAAGAGTATTGAAAAATCAATAAAGTTATAAGTTGCTTTAAGAAACATGACAGACCTGTGTTCTTGAGTAATCCTAACAGCTGTTGTCATGAAGAGGTATATGTTCACTTTTCTGGACACCACTACATTCCAGCAGGTACACAGTTGACCCTTAAACCTCATAGGGGTGAGGGGCTCCGATCCCCACCTGTCACAAATCCGAATGTAAGTTAAGTCAGCCCTGCAGATACCGGGATTCCAAACTGTGGACTAAAAATACAGCTGAGCCTTGAACAACGTGAGTTTGAACGGCGTGAGCCCACCTCAGATCTGCATAGCAGACCTGCACCCCTCAGGCCCCTGTTCGGGCATCTGTCACCACAGTCGGCTGGGCTTTTGACATACCGCAGTGTCTGTGTGTTTTAGCATGAGGACTGTTTTTGAGCTTATAGCTCCTTTATTGGAAGGAAAAGCAATTACTAATCCAAAATGGGTTTTGCAATGATTTCTTTTGAAACATTACAACTCTTAGCATTTTCCTTTCAAATCAGGCATCTGTTAATAGCCAGAAGATGGAGCTAGCCTGTCAGATCTAGAAGCTATAACTTAGTTTTGGAGAGTATCTCCATAAATCTAATGGAACAAAACCATATTTTATTCACCAGATTATTATTTTTTAATCCTCATTCGATGATATTTTTCCATTGATTTTCAGATAAAGTGGGAGGGAGGGAGAAATATTGATGTGAGAGAGACACATTGATTGGTTGCCTCCTGTGTGACCCCAACCAAGGCCAAGGATCAAATCACAACCGAAGTATGTGCCCTTGACCGGACTCAAACCCATGACTCTTAGGTCTGAGGGCCGATGCTCTCACCACCGAGCCAAACTGACCAGGGCTTCTTCCCCAGATTATTAATCGAAGTTTACCTGAAAGGGGACTTGAATCCCTCTTGGTTGCCAAGTAGCAGTTCCAGCTTTGACCGCTAGATGGAGCGTCCCGTTCACATTTGCTTCACATTGTGTTTCCAGAAACAGCCCATCTTTTTTTTTTTTTTTATCCTCACGCGAGGACATTTATTTTTGATATTTTGTTCCGATAGAATGGGAGGGAGAGAGAGAGAGAGAGAGAAACATCGACGTGAAAGGGACACATCGAGTGGTTGCCACCCACACAACCCAACCAGGGCTGGGGACAAACTGCAACCGAGGTACATGCCCTTAGCGGGAACCGAACCTGGGTCTCTCGGGACCGCAGGCCGATGCTCTAACTGCTGAGCCAAACCGGCCAGGGCGAAACAGCCCATCTTAACGTGTTTTTCCCCTGGGAACATGAGCCGCAGCCTGGTTCGCGTGGAGTGTTCTTCTCTAGGGCAGACGCACTTTGTTACCCATCAGGGGCATGGGACACTTGGTGGAGCAGGTATGTCTGGGACCTATGCCTGCAAAGAAGCAGCCCCTTTGCAACTCCCACAGAACTTTTCTAGAATCTCCTCCATAGTTAGCTCAGTGCAGAAGAGCCTGCCTAGTGTTTCCCTGATGAGCTTCCACACCAGAGGACTGGGGAGCCCTGGGCACTGTGGGCTGCACACCTTGCTCACGAGGACGTCGGTAGCAGCTGCCTCCGCCGTTGACCCTCTTCATGGTTTTGGGGGTCTGGGTGAGATAATGAGGCCCCAGTGTTTGGAAGGCAGGAGCTGAAAGATTCTGAATCCGTGAAAGGAGACAAATGCACCCATTTGCTTCCAAATCCTAAAAACCCGTTGGAGGGGTACAGTCTGTGGAACCTGAAGGAGGTGAGGAGCTGGTGGAGATCGTGGGTTCTGAAATGGAGCTAGCAGGGAAATGGAGATGTCCGAGTACAATTCAAAGAAATGAATGCTGCCCTGGCCGGTTTGGCTCAGCGGTTAGAGCGTCGGCCTGCGGTCCTGAGAGACCCGGGTTCGGTTCCCGCTAAGGGCATGTACCTCGGTTGCAGTTTGTCCCCGGCCCTGGTCGGTTGTGCGGGTGGCAGCCACTCGATGTGTCCTTCTCACGTCGATGTTTCTCTCTCTCTCTCTGTTCCTCTCTCTCCCCTCCACTCTACCTGAACGAAGAATGGAAAAATGTCCTCGGGTGAGGATTAAAAAAAAAAAAAAAAGACAAAGAAATGAATGCTGAACTCATACGTGGGCCCCTGGAAGAAACTTAAAACTAACCTGGCTGGTGTGGCTTACTGGTTGAGCATCGACCCCTGCACCAAGAGGTGGCCGGTTTGATTCCCGGTCAGGGCACGTGTTCAGGTTGTGGGCCCGATCCCCAGTGGGGGGCATGCAGGAGGCAGCCAATCCATGTTCTCTCTCATCGATGTTTCCATCTCTCTCCCCCTCTCCCTTGCTCTCTCAAATCAATAAAGGAAAAAAAAGAGAATTAAAGGCACAGTGACATAAAAAAGAAAATCTCTGCTTTGCTTTGTCTGCTGCCCCACTTGTCCAAGTGACTCCCCCGGCAGGGGCTGTTACCTGTTTCTAGCTGCCCGGTGTCCCCAGCACAGCGTCTCATCTATTCACCGAGTGGGTCAGTGGTGACTTGGAAGGACTGAAGCACTTGTGTGGCGCCGTGGAAACTGGCAGTGAAGGTAGCTACAGGGAGATGACACAGAGAAATTGACTTCGTGTAAATACCAGCCCTAGCGCCACGTCCCTTGGATTCCTGCAGATCGCTGGAGTGGTGCTTCCAGAAACAGACTTTTCCAAGCTCTTACGCTTGAAGATTTGAAAATGCCTGCTCTGCCCCACAGCTTGGTTCCCTGTACGTTTTTAAACACTTCCTGCCAGAATTGCGTTTATTTTTGGCACGTCATCAGCCTAGGATCTTACACATGATTTCAATTCATCCCATCGTAATGCGTGGAAAACAGCTGTGTCTGAGGCAACTTCTTCAAGAGCAGGGTAGTTGAAGACGAAGGATTCTTCATGCTGCTCTTGAGACCCCTCCCCCGCCCCCCACGTCCACTCCACAGCTGATCAAAGCGCCTTTGGTCGAGTGTGAGGTGTCACCAGAATGTTAGCGGGTGTGGATGTTCGTTCTAACCTGGGCAGATTTGCCATCAATGCTCAGATTTGAAGTATTGAAATTGACTTCTGTTAACATACTTTTATGCAAACTAAGGAAGCTTTGATTGAGAGACAGGGACATTATTTAATAAGGCTCCTTGAGAGCAAGACTCTGGTCTCTGCTGTAGCCCAGCTTCGAGAGCCCTCCCTGGCACACAGTGACCGTCCGTGGAATGAATGAACGAGAGAGACTCTCCAGGCATAAGCTAAACACCTGAAAGTATTGCTAAGAAGTTTTGGGTAGAAGGGTAGACATGAACCCAAGGTAGTAAAAACTGGTACCTGCTTCCCACAAAAAAACAAAAACAACCCAGCAGCAATCAGGGAAAAAGACCATCGAATGTCAGACACTTCCAAAAAAGAAGAAAGAGATTGCTCAGGGCGCCTGGCTACTCCTGCAAAATGGTCCTGGTGAGTCAGCAACGTCCAGGAACTGCCACACTCCAGAGAAACAGACTGCTCACGGGGAGATGGGGGCAGCCTCGCCTTTTCCCTTTACTGCAGGGGAGGTGAAAAGGCCTAGGGGCAGAGACCATGGGGGAGGCCAGTGGACAACAGAGCGATTCCCTAATGGATGGCGGTGGGGTTGGTCCGCACTGAACCAGAAGAGGGATCCGAAGCCCCAGAGCACCCTGTGGGCTGGCCCTGGTATTTCTCTCCAGAGCACTCGGAGATCGCGTGAGGGCATTCTCTCTGAATCTGGAGTCCTCAGCCGTGCCAGACTTGCATCCTGGCCCACACTCGACCTCTCGCGATTTGCTGGAGTCTCAGCTGATGCCTTCGTCCCTCGTGGTGGCCACGTGTTTCTCCCGTCTCCGCCAAAGGGCAGATAGGTGGCTGTGTTTCTCCTCCGCGGGCCTGCGCCTTTGGAATTCAGCTCATTTGGTTGCCTTGCAACCTCGCATGTCTGATAGACTCAAGAAAAATGATGACTTCTGTAGACGACTCAGGTTTTTCTCATTATCCTGTGCAGCGTTTTGCATTCCACATAGAAGCAGAAATGAGACGTTTTAAATCACGATTACTGACTCACTTTCATTTGCCTGCATCCATCCATCAAGAACATTACATGACCTTTTTCCCCAGATGACTTCAGAAGGGCTTTTCAGCCATATTTAAAAGTCGAAAAGCTGTGAATGATCGGCTTTCCTTCTTATTTTGTAACCTAGTAACCGAGGTCATTAATGAAGATCACAGTTAAAGGTTTGGCCTTTGAAAAAAATGGAAGAGTCAAGACATAATTAGAAGGTTAACATTTTCCCCTTTCCTCTGGAAGTTCTTGAATTACCTTTTAAATATGGATGAGCTGTCGCTAGCCAATTAGGACTGCACCTCCCGTGGGTTCTAAGAGACCGTAGAGTCTGATTTCTTCTTTTTCTGTGTTAGGTCTGCGATGTGGACATGACGACAGAACATGTCTGTGATCACTTAATGTTCCAGCGTTGATGGCGGTGTAACAGAACACCCCAAGCTCAGTGACATCAAACGATCCCTTATTTTCGCGGATACTGCGGATCAGACACTTGGACAGGGCACAGCAGAATGGTTCATCTCTGCTCCACAATGCTTGTGGCCAGAGCTGCAAGACTCAGAGAACAGGACCAGAGTCTCCAGAAGGGGCAGTCTTGTTTTTTTTTTGTAATCCTCACCCGAGGTTATTTTTCCATTTTTTGTTCAGATAGAGGAGGAAGAGAGAGAGAGAAACATCGATGTGAAAGGGACACATCGAGTGGCTGCCACCCGCACGACCAACCAGGGCCGGGGATGACCTGCAACCAAGGCACGTGCCCTTAGCAGGAACCGAACCCGGGTCTCTCTGTACCGCAGGCCGAAGCTCTAACCACTGAGCCAAACCGGCCAGGGCAGAAGGTGCAGTCTTTACATACCTGCAGTTGCTCCCCCACAGGGGCCTCTCCGCATGGGTGTGGTTGGGCTTCCTCACAGCATGGCGGTCGGCTGCCTGGGCTGGATTGCCTTTTCTCACCTGGCTCCGAAGTCATGCAGCATCGCTTCCCCCACAATCCACTCAGCGAGTCAGTTCCAAAGCCCTACTCACGTTCAAGGGGAAGGACACGAACTCCGTTCACGGGGGGAGGAGAAGGATTCAGGCAGCGCCTATGAAACTAGAAACACTGTAGTGGCCATTTTTAGGAAATACCATCTACTGCAATTACTCTCCAGAGTATTTCAAGAGATGGAGAAAAGAGGGAACAGGGCGAAAAGAAGATGAGAGGAAGCCAACGAGTGTCCCCTGGAGCCCCGTCTGGATGCCTCAGAACATTCTAGTGCCTGTGTCTCTAGCAGGGGACAGTTTTCAACTATTCTTTGGTTTTGCAATATTGATAAGTGTTCCTGTTAGAAGAGTTTCTATTGTGTTTGTGTTGTTTTGTTTCTTTATCCTCACCTGAGGACATTTTTTCCATTTTTTGTTTCTATTGTGTTTGTGTTGTTTTGTTTCTTTATCCTCACCTGAGGACATTTTTTCCATTTTTTGTTCAGATAGAGTGGGAGGGAAAGAGGAAGAGAGAGAGAGAAACATCGACGCGAAAGGGACACATCGAGTGGCTGCCACCCACACAACCAACCATGGCCGGGGACAAACTACAACCGAGGTACATGCCCTTAGCGGGAACCGAACCCGGGTCTCTCAGGACTGCAGGCCGACGCTCTAACCGCTGAACCAAACCGGCCAGGGCTGTTTGTGTTTTTAAGTATTTGTTAGCCCTGTGTCCTTTTTAGGGTCGTGCCAGTTAGCTTCTCCTGTCCAAGGCTGTGTACCCCTGACCCCACCACAGGTGCGTGGGTTGAAGGAGGCTGGAAACGCCCCGAGGGTATGTGCTGAGCATGAGTCCGAGTTGGTCCCTGAACTTCTTCCTTTCTGATCTGGGATTTGGGAAATCTTCCTGGTAGACAGTTTTAGACTTTGTGAGTTTGGAGGTCTCATGTCAGGTGAAGAGTGGAAGCCACTGGGTATTCGGAATTTCTTTCTCAGATCGTGTTCAGATGCCATCAGAATAACAACCCTGTTCGTGTCAGAACCCAAAGTGCCCATCGTGACTTCAAGTTGTCCTTGGTGAAATAGCGTCACTTACGTGAGTTAGACGTGTACGGTGGGAACAGGGAGCAAGCAGGCGTTCGGCTGAGGCGGGCACCGAGAACCATGGTGTTTGGTAGAACGAAGTGGCTGAAGCCATGTCTCCAGAGCCAGCTGCCGTCACCTGTGGAGCCGAGGGCCCTGCTCTGGGTCTGTGCGTCCCGAGTCCCCTCCCCTGTAGGAAGACCTCTGCGGGGACAGGGCTGGCGTCTGTGCGTCCCGAGTCCCCTCCCCTGTAGGAAGACCTCTGCGGGGACAGGGCTGGCGTCTGTGCGTCCCGAGTCCCCTCCCCTGTAGGAAGACCTCTGCGGGGACAGGGCTGGCGTCTGTGCGTCCTGAGACCCTCCCCTGTAGGAAGACCTCTGCGGGGACAGGGCTGGCGTCTGTGCGTCCCGAGTCCCCTCGCCTGTAGGAAGACCTCTGCGGGGACAGGGCTGGCGTCTGTGCGTCCCGAGTCCCCTCCCCTGTAGGAAGACCTCTGCGGGGACAGGGCTGGCGTCTGTGCGTCCCGAGTCCCCTCGCCTGTAGGAAGACCTCTGCGGGGACAGGGCTGGCGTCTGTGCGTCCCGAGTCCCCTCCCCTGTAGGAAGACCTCTGCGGGGACAGGGCTGGCGTCTGTGCGTCCTGAGACCCTCCCCTGTAGGAAGACCTCTGCGGGGACAGGGCTGGCGTCTGTGCGTCCTGAGACCCTCCCCTGTAGGAAGACCTCTGCGGGGACAGGGTTGGCGTCTGTGCGTCCCGAGTCCCCTCCCCTGTAGGAAGACCTCTGCGGGGACAGGGCTGGCGTCTGTGCGTCCCGAGTCCCCTCCCCTGTAGGAAGACCTCTGCGGGGACAGGGCTGGCGTCTGTGTGTCCCGAGTCCCCTCCCCTGTAGGAAGACCTCTGCGGGGACAGGGTTGGCGTCTGTGCGTCCCGAGTCCCCTCCCCTGTAGGAAGACCTCTGCGGGGACAGGGCTGGCGTCTGTGCGTCCCGAGTCCCCTCGCCTGTAGGAAGACCTCTGCGGGGACAGGGCTGGCGTCTGTGCGTCCCGAGTCCCCTCCCCTGTAGGAAGACCTCTGCGGGGACAGGGCTGGCGTCTGTGCGTCCCGAGTCCCCTCCCCTGTAGGAAGACCTCTGCGGGGACAGGGCTGGCGTCTGTGCGTCCCGATTCCCCTCCCCTGTAGGAAGACCTCTGCGGGACAGGGCTGGCGTCTGTGCGTCCCGAGTCCCCTCCCCTGTAGGAAGACCTCTGCGGGGACAGGGCTGGCGTCTGTGTGTCCCGAGTCCCCTCCCCTGTAGGAAGACCTCTGCGGGGACAGGGCTGGCGTCTGTGCGTCCCGAGTCCCCTCCCCTGTAGGAAGACCTCTGCGGGGACAGGGCTGGCGTCTGTGCGTCCCGAGTCCCCTCCCCTGTAGGAAGACCTCTGCGTGGACAGGGCTGGCGTCTGTGCGGCCCGAGTCCCCTCCCCTGTAGTAAGACCTCTGCTGGGACAGGGCTGGCGTCTGTGCGTCCCGAGTCCCCTCCCCTGTAGAAGACCTCTGCGGGGACGGGCTGGCGTCTGTGCGTCCCGAGTCCCCTCCCCTGTAGGAAGACCTCTGCGGGGACAGGGCTGGCGTCTGTGCGTCCCGAGTCCCCTCCCCTGTAGGAAGACCTCTGCGGGGACAGGGCTGGCGTCTGTGCGTCCCGAGTCCCCTCCCTGTAGGAAGACCTCTGCGTGGACAGGGCTGGCGTCTGTGCGTCCCGAGTCCCCTCCCCTGTAGGAAGACCTCTGCGGGGACAGGGCTGGCGGCTGTGCGTCCTGAGACCCTCCCCTGTAGGAAGACCTCTGCGGGGACAGGGCTGGCGTCTGTGCGTCCTCGAGTACCCTCCCCTGTAGAAGACCTCTGCGGGGACAGGGCTGGCGTCTGTGCGTCCCGAGTCCCCTCCCCTGTAGAAGACCTCTGCGGGGACAGGGCTGGCGTCTGTGCGTCCCGAGTCCCCCTCCCTGTGGCAGACCTCTGCGGGGACAGGGCTGGCGTCTGTGCGTCCCGATCCCCTCCCCTGTAGGAGACCTCTGCGGGGACAGGTCTGGGCCGTCTGGTGCCCCGAGTCCCCTCGCCTGTAGAAGACCTCTGCGGGGAAGGGCTGGCGTCTGTGCGCCCGAGTCCCCTCCCCGGTAGGAAGAACCTCTGCACCCCCCGGGGGGGGGACAGGGCTGCGCGTCGGCGTCCGAGTCCCCTCCCCTGTAGAAGACCTCTGTGGGGACAGGGCTGGCGCTCTGTTGCGTCCCTGAGACCCTCCCCTGTAGGAAGACCTCTGCGGGGGACAGGGATGGCGTCTGGCGTCCCGAGTCCCCTCCCCTGTAGGAAGACCTCTGCGGGGACAGGGCTGGCGTCTGTGCGTCCCGAGTCCCCTCTCCTGTAGGAAGACCTCTGCGGGGACAGGGCTGGCGTCTGTGCGTCCCGAGTCCCCTCCCCTGTAGGAAGACCCCTGCGGGGACAGGGCTGGCGTCTGTGCGTCCCGAGTCCCCTCCCCTGTAGGAAGACCTCTGCGGGTACAGGGCTGGCGTCTGTGCGTCCCGAGTCCCCTCCCTGTAGGAAGACCTCTGCGGGGACAGGGCTGGCGTCTGTGCGTCCCGAGTCCCCTCGCCTGTAGGAAGACCTCTGCGGGGACAGGGCTGGCGTCTGTGCGTCCTGAGACCTCTCCCTGTAAGAAGACCTCTGCGGGGACAGGGCTGGCGTCTGCGCGTCCCGAGTCCCCTCGCCTGTAGGAAGACCTCTGCAGGGACAGGGCTGGCGTCTGTGCGTCCTGAGACCCTCCCCTGTAGGAAGACCTCTGCAGGGACAGGGCTGGCGTCTGTGCGTCCCGAGTCCCCTCCCCTGTAGAAGACCTCTGCGGGGACAGGGCTGGCTCTGTGCGTCCCGAGTCCCCTCGCCTGTAGGAAGACCTCTGCGGGACAGGGCTGGCGTCTGTGCGTCCCGAGTCCCTCGCCTGTAGGAAACCTCTGCGGGGACAGGGCTGGCCGTCTGTGCGTCCCGAGTCCCCTCAGCTTTAGAAGACCTCTGCGGGGACAGGGCTGGCGTTCTGTGCGTCCCGAAGTCCCCTCCCCTGTAGGAAGACCTCTGCGGGGACAGGGCTGGCGTCTGTGCGTCCCGAGTCCCCTCCCCTGTAGGAAGACCTCTGCGGGGACAGGGCTGGCGTCTGTGCGTTCCCGAGTCCCTCCCCTGTAGGAAGACCTCTGCGGGTACAGGGCGGCGTCCTGTGCGTCCCGAGCCCCTCCCCTGTAGAAGACCTCTGCTGGGACAGGGCTGGCGTTGTGCGTCCCGATCCCCTCCCCTGCAGGAGACCTCGCGGGACGGGCTGCGTCTGTGTTGTCCCCGATCCCCTCCCCTGTAGGAAGACCTCTGCGGGGACAGGGCTGGCGTCTGTGCGTCCCGAGTCCCCTCGCCGGTAGGAAGACCTCTGCGGGTAGGGCTGGCGTCTGTGCGTCCCGAGTCCCCTCGCCTGTAGGAAGACCTCTGCAGGGACAGGGCTGGCGTCTGTGCGTCCTGAGACCCTCCCCTGTAAGAAGACCTCTGCGGGGACAGGGCTGGCGTCTGTGCGTCCCGAGTCCCCTCCCCTGTAGAAGACCTCTGCGGGGACAGGGCTGGCGTCTGTGCGTCCCGAGTCCCCTCCCCTGTAGGAAGACCTCTGCGGGGACAGGGCTGGCGTCTGTGCGTCCCGAGTCCCCTCGCCTGTAGGAAGACCTCTGCGGGGACAGGGCTGGCGTCTGTGCGTCCTGAGACCCTCCCCTGTAGGAAGACCTCTGCGGGGACAGGGCTGGCGTCTGTGCGTCCCGAGTCCCCTCCCCTGTAGGAAGACCTCTGCGGGGACAGGGCGGCGTCTGTGCGTCCCGAGTCCCCTCGCCTGTAGGAAGGACCTCCTGCGGGGACAGGGCTGGCGTCTGTGCGTCCCGAGTCCCCTCCCCGTCGGAAGACCTCTGCAGGGACAGGCTGGCGTCTGTGCTCCCGAGTCCCCCGCCTGTAGGAAGACCTCTGCAGGGACAGGGCTTGGCGTCTGTGCGTCCTGAGACCCTCCCCTGTAGGAAGACCTCTGCAGGGACAGGGCTGGCGTCTGTGCGTCCGAGTCCCCTCCCCTGTAGGAAGACACTCTGCGGGGACAGGGCTGGCGTCTGTGCGTCCCGGTCCCCTCCCCTGTAGGAAGACCTCTGCGGGGACAGGGCTGGCGTCTGTGCGTCCTGAGTCCCCTCCCCTGTAGGAAGACCTCTGCAGTGACAGGGCTGGCGTCTGTGCGTCCTGAGACCCCTCACCTGTAGTAAGACCTCTGCGGGGACAGGCTGGCTCTGGTGCGTCCCTGAGTTACCCTCCCCTGTAGGAAGACCTCTGCGGGGACAGGCTGGCGTATGTGCCTCCCGAGTCCCCTCGCCTGTAGGAAGACCTCTGCGGGGACAGGGCTGGCGTCCGGCGTCCCGAGTCCCTCCCTGTAGGAAGACCTCTGCGGGGACAGGGCTGGCGTCTGTGCGTCCCGAGACCCCTCGCCTGTAGAAGACCTCTGCGGGGACAGGGCTGGCTGTCTGTGCGTCCGAGCCCTCCCCTGTAGGAAGACCTCTGCGGGACAGGGCTGGCGTCTGTGCGTCCCGAGTCCCCTCGCCTGTAGGAAGACCTCTGCCGGGACAGGGCTGGCGTCTGTGCGTCCCGAGTCCCCTCGCCTGTAGGAAGACCTCTGCAGGGACAGGGCTGGCGTCTGTGCGTCCTGAGTCCCCTCCCCTGTAGGAAGACCTCTGCGGGGACAGGGCTGGCGTCTGTGCGTCCCGAGTCCCCTCCCCTGTAGGAAGACCTCTGCGGGGACAGGGCTGGCGTCTGTGTGTCCCAGTCCCCTCGCCTGTAGGAAGACCTCTGCAGGGACAGGGCTGGCGTCTGTGCGTCCCGAGTCCCCTCGCCTGTAGGAAGACCTCTGCAGGGACAGGGCTGGCTTCTGTGCGTCCTGAGTCCCCTCGCCTGTAGAAGACCTCTGCGGGGACAGTGCTGGCGTCTGTGTGTCCCATCCCCTCGCCTGTAGGAAGACCTCTGCAGGGACAGGGGCTGTGCGTCTGTGCGTCCCGAGTCCCCTCCCCTGTAGTAAGTCCTCTGCGGGGACAGGGCTGGCGTCTGTGCGTCCCGAGTCCCCTCCCCTGTAGGAAGACCTCTGCGGGGACAGGGCTGGCGTCTGTGCGTCCCGAGTCCCCTCGCCTGTAGGAAGACCTCTGCGGGGACAGGGCTGGCGTCTGTGCGTCCCGAGTCCCCTCGCCTGTAGGAAGACCTCTGCGGGGACAGGGCTGGGCGTCTGTGCCCTGAGACCCTCCCCTGTAGGAAGACATCTGCGGGACAGGGCTGGGCTCTGTGTCCGAGTCCCCTCGCCTGTAGGAATACCTCTGCAGGGACAGGGCTGGCGTCTGTGCGTCCTGAGACCTCCCCTGTAGAAGACCTCTGCGGGGACAGGGCTGGCGTCTGTGCGTCCCGAGTCCCCTCGCCTGTAGAGACCTCTGCGGGGACAGGGCTGGCGTCTGTGCGTCCCGAGTCCCCGCGCCTGTAGAAGACCTCTGCGGGGACAGGGCTGGCGTCTGTGCGTCCTGTAGGAAGACCTCTGCGGGGACAGGGCTGGCGTCTGTGCGTCCCGAGTCCCCTCGCCTGTAGGAAGACCTCTGCAGGGACAGGGCTGGCGTCTGTGTGTCCTGAGACCCTCCCCTGTAGGAAGACCTCTGCGGGACAGGGCTGGCGTCTGTGCGTCCCGAGTCCCCTCGCCTGTAGAAGACCTCTGCGGGGACAGGGCTGGCGTCGGGCGTCCCGAGGTCCCCTCGCCTGTAGGAAGACCTCTGCGGGGACAGGGCTGGCGTCTGTGCGTCCTGTAGGAAGACCGCTGCGGGGACAGGGCTGCGTCTGTGCGTCCCGAGTTCCCCTCGCTCCTGTAGGAAGACCTCTGCGGGGGACAGGGCTGGCGTCTGTGCGTCCCGAGTCCCCTCCCCTGTAGGAAGACCTCTGCGGGGACAGGGCTGGCGTCTGTGCGTCCCGAGTCCCCTCGCCTGTAGGAAGACCTCTGCGGGGACAGGGCTGGCGTCTGTGTGTCCTGAGACCCTCCCCTGTAGGAAGACCTCTGCGGGGTAGGGCTGGCGTCTGTGCGTCCTGAGACCCTCCCCTGTAGGAAGACCTCTGCGGGGACAGGGCTGGCGGATCCCTAGGAGCGGCTCCCGGAGGGACTCACTGTGTGCACGGCTGCTTCTCCCTGGAGCCAGCCCCTTACAGACCGACACCCCCAGTTCACTGAAGGGCCACGGGAAGCATGTGGAGCTCAGACTCACCTAATTGTTGCAGGCACGGTGGCTTCCGGTGGTGACCCAAGGGGTCTCCTGTGGTGCCATCACCCAGTCAGGGGCCCGGCCTGCGGACAGAGAGTCTCAGCTGGTCACACCGAAGTCACTCCACTTCCGGCAGCCCACCGACCTGCCGCCCAGGGCCCAGCAGCCGCCTGAGCAGGAGGGTGCACTGAGCTCACTCGGGCATCTGGGCCTCCCCGGTTCAGACTGGACGGCTGCTGGGACTTCCCACCGACGGCGTGGGATTTCCGGTCCTGGACGTCCATGTCTCCGTGCCCCAGAGATCCACGCTGCTCTGAGGACAGCCACAGCCTCGGCTCCTTTGGGCAGAGCCAGCCTCAGCCAGGCTGCCCCCCAGAGGTCCAGAGCCCTCTCTGAGCTGCTGGGGCGGCCACACCCCCTTGTCCCTTGTCCCCCAGCCCTGGGCATCGCTGCTGCTTCCTGCAGCTCCGGCTCCGGCCCCCTGGGAGTTGGCTCTGTCTCTCTCCACCTTCCGGCTTCCTGCGCCCACTTTGTCACACACCCCGAGTGTGGTGTCTGGGTGTCTGGTTTTTTGGATCCTGAGAAGCAACTGCTTGGGAAGGAGCATGCGTCCTTTCTGCCCGTTGCTCTCCCCTTCCTCGGGCTGGGGTGGAGGTGCACAGAGCAGAGCTGGGGGGCCTTGAGGACGCAGTGGAGCCCCCACCCAGCTCTGCCTCGTGCCGGGGGCTGTTCCTAGCGGCCAGATGCCACTCCTCACTGCCCTGCCCTGCGTCTATCGGAAAGGACCGCTGATGTCCCCGTGCCTAAGGAGAGCATCCTTCGAGGGAGGAGAGAACTGCTCGTTGTATATGCACTAGTCATTCTGTGAGTACATCATGAAGGCGGACATTGAAAAGGCATTGCTGGTTGTGACACTCCTGGGGAGGCTCGGGTTGCGGACGAGGTCGCTCTGTCCCTGGTGTGGCAGGCAAGACAGCGCCGCGGCGAGGAGGCAGGCAGCAAAGTGGTGAGAAGTTGGGTCTCCAGAGCTCTGGGATACATCAGTGTGATCTTGAACTGCCTGAAACCTCAGTTTCCTCATCTGTGAAATGGGGGTGTTGTTAGCTGCTGCCTCACTGGGTGAGACCGTGTGTGTGAAACGCACAATCCGCCACCTCCGCGTACCTGTGTGATCCTCTCCGGTTTGCAAACAGATGGCAAGCTCTTGTGTTTTGACTGTTCTCAGCAGCTTGTGGTGCCCTTAGGGTGACAGTCACCCCCGAGTTTGGGCCTCAGCTTTGCCTCCTGGCCCTCAGTTGAATCGCAGCCCCTAAAAGGGACACACGGGCTGGAGGCCAACCCCGGGGAACTGCAGAAACAGAACAATGCACAGTGCTGGGGGCATGTGCCTGCAGGAGGCGGGCCGAGCCCCGGTGGCGAGTCGTCCCCTCACATCCTGCATGGAATGTGGCCAACCAGTGACCTCGAAGAGGCTGGAGGTCAGAGTTCAGAGGTCAGCCCCATAGCACAGACCTGCTGCCCAGGGTGCGCTGGCTCCTGACTCCCAACCCTCTGGGGCTACGAGATGGGCGCCTGTTCCTGTTCCCCTGAACCCCGAGTCCAGCCCTCTGTCCCCTTCTACAAACTGATCTCATTGGAGGACGATGCAGTCGGTATGGGTCAGCTCGGCCAGAGCATCCGGGTGATGGCGATGCTGACCTGGCCTTTCTGCTGGAACTTTGTAGCCGCTCCCGCGCTGCAGGTGTGAGGCTGGGCGTGGCTGACCTGCAGCTGTGTTCCGTAGGGACCCAGCGGTCACGCCCCCTGCTGGAGGAGTGGCCCATCTTCCACAGGGAGGCCACGAGTTTCCAAGAGAGAATTAAACGGTCTTTGGAATGCGTTGGTTAAGGATGAAATTGTTTCCGATAAGATGTTAATTTGTAAGTTTGAGTGATTACAGTTATCTGGAAAAATTGGATTTCGTCGTTTCCTGCCGGCTGAAATAATGAGCTGTCACTCGGGTGGGCTCGCTCTTTCATCAAGATCTCCTTTATGGTGTCTAATCTGAGCCTGATGGACAGCGGCACCCGGGCGTTTATCCCAATTAACACTGCGGCTGTGTCTGCACGTCACCCATCCCCCACCGCCTCACCCTGCGTTGTCGCCATCACACCCTCACACACACACGCATGCACACTCACCCGCTCACTCAGTCACACACACTTGCTCACTCGCACACATAAGCACATACACGCTCACACACACACTCACACCTGCGCATACGTGCATGCACACACATGTACACTCACACCCACTCACACACATATACACTCATACACACATGCACACTCACATGCACATGTGCATGCACACACACTCATGCTCGCTCACACCCATGCACACCCACTCACACACATGCACACACCTGCATGCATGCACACACGTGCACACTCACACGCGCACACTCACACCCACTCACATACACACACACGCTCACTCACACTCAGCTGTAAGTCCAGCTGAGGCATGTCCTGCAGGGGCCACTGGGTCCAGGGCTGCAGGGCTGTGCGTCTCTTCCTGCCTGTCCTTGGATGTGGCGCGTTTCTTCTGCCTTGGCCCCCTGCCAGGCACCCTGACTGGCTTCCCTTGTCCCCTGGGGCCCTTATACGTGCAGGTCACCCTCCAGCCAGAAACCGGTTCACGTTCAGCTTCCTGGTGGACCATGTCCCTGGTCCTCCCTCCTCTCGGGAGTCTCCGCCCCTCCTGCCTCCTCCAGGCCCACTCACAGGCTCTGCCCCGCTCAGGTGACCCCTGCTGCTCCCGCACCTGGAACCTCTCCGCTCGCTCCACTCTGACTGCCGGGAGCCTCCACTGGCCCTGAGTGGCCCCCAGCTGTGCCCACCCCTGGGACATTCCTCCATGACACGGTGTAGTACTGGTGTTGTGGCCTAAGTACTGCTGTGCCCACCAGCCCACAGGGTGGCCGAGGCCCAGGGAGGACTGTGGCCCTGCCTCAGCCGGCACAATGGTGGGCATACAGCGAGTGCCGTGTCCCCTGCCTCCCAGGGTGCCCACAATGTGGAGACACTGGAAGGAGCCCAGAGTGGGGTCCCACAGCCCCTCAAGTCCCAGACTGTGCAGCAGCAGCCCCAGCAGGAGGCACCCCACCCTCTGTGCAGAGAACACCCACAGTCCTTATGGTGCACACCCCAGGGAGGACCTTCAGGACAGGTGGCCTGGGGTGGTGCTGGGGAGGCCGAGCAGGGAGGACCTTTGGGGACAGGTGGCCTGGGGGCGGTGCCGGGGAGGCCGAGCAGGGAGCTGGGGCTCCGGAAGCAGGTGCGACCCCGATGCACATGTGTGTTGGCGTTCGGTGTGTGTTTCATACAGATAGCAAACCGGTGGCTTTGGGACTCGTAGGGTGGCCCTGGCCTGGCACCTGACCCTGGTTCTGTCTCGAGCCAGCTGGGCAACGGTCATCATAGCAGCGGGTTGCTCTGCGCGGAAGTAGCTGAATGTAATACCGCCGCACGTGACACACGGTTGTTACCTAACCCCAACCCGACAAGAAGCAGGCGGTTGGAGGTTCGTGGTGGACCAGCGCCTCTCAGTTGGTCTTCCTGAGACCCTCTGGTCTGAGATGGGCGGCAGCTCCCGGCAGCACTGCCTAGTGCCATGGGTCCAAGGTCAGAGAGAGGGGACAGCGAAAGGGCCTCTTCCTCCCATGCCTTCCCCCGTTGGGGAGGAGAACGCCCCGCAGCTTCCTAGCAGACTTCTTTGTATATGTCACTGGCTGGAGCTGCTCATGTGACCACCTCTCCCACCAATCGCTGGCGGAGGGTCTCGTGAGTCATTCCTTGTTGCCGGGCGCGTTGCCACCCAGAAATCACTGGGGTTGGGATCGCAGGAAAGAATGGGGATGAGCTGGTGGATGGATGGGCAGCAGGTCAGCCACAGTGAGAAGGGGCCCCTCCCCCGGGAACGTTCTGTGCCCCTGGGTGAAGGGTCCATGGTCTTCCCTCTGCAGTCTTGGTGAGGCTCTCGCTGGGCAGGGTGTTCTGGGGAGCCCCACACTCGGCCCCTTTCCCTCCTGCAAAGGAGAAAGGTCATAGCAAAGAGAGCGGGACATCCACCCAAGACATCAGGCCCAGATAATAGTCACACTGCCTACGTCTCTGAGACAGGACGGAAGTCCTCTGGCTTCCTCAGAACTTTCTGTGGCCCTAACAGGCAGCGAGGTGGCCTGAGGACCCCGTAATGGACGAGCACCCATGAGATGAGCAGAGATAAGGAAGAGATGAGCCGACCGTCGGCAAGTGCACCTTAGCTCCATCTCCAGCAAGATCGTGAGGCATCCTTCATCCGTTCCCTGGGGACCCGGAGAATGGCCAGACTCCCCCCCGCATGCGTGCGGTTAAATATAAGTGCCCGTGAAATTCTCCCTGCAATTTAGGGGACCATATCTGGTTGGCTGTCTTGGTCAGCTTTAGGATATTGGTTTGAAAAAGGGTCATAAATTTTATTTTCAATCTGGTTTCTGTGGCTTTTATACTGTTATATGCCCCCACAGACTCGCTGCACCTGACAGCGGGTTAAGGAGAGAAATGGGCAGTGGAGGTGGGGGGCGGATTTCAGCCTCAGAAAGAGTCCCCCGCACTCTGTGGGTGGCGGGCTGATTTGGGGCTTGCATTGGTGATGGCGTAGGGTTGGAGGTGCATGTGGTCTGGCCAGCTCTGGAGGAGGCTGTATTTCCTTCCTCCTACCCCTCTGTTCACTCCTGTGTGTCAGTCTGCAAGGGGGGTTCTCTGATTGTCCCTGAGCCCTGCCCCTCCTGGGCCTGAGAGAGACCGCAGAACCCAGCAGACTGGAGGGAAAGCATAATCCAGAGGCTTGGAGCCCTGTGACCCTGTGCGAGGAAGACTGGGAGCAGGTTTGGGGGTGCCTTAGGTCATCCTGGTGGGAGCAGGTGCCTGCAGCAGACTGTCAGAGTGGGCAGCTCTAGAGAGATGGCAGAGACAGTGTTCTGGGTGCAGCTCCGGGATGTGAGGACCCTCCCTCCTGCCCCTGGAACTTGGGGAAGACAGCAGCTCCACCCACGGAGACAGTCCGGCTGGGGGAGCCTGGGGAGAACTCAGACTTTCTGGATCAAATCGTGGAAGGAGATTTGGGAGAAAGGACTGGGGATAGAGAGTGTGCTGTGGATCCGGCCAGAGAGGGAGGGTTCGTGGGCGGACGCGGGTGGGCCCAGAGTGTGGAGCCTGGGTTGGGGGCACCCCAGGGGTTCCGCCAGAGGCTGGGGCAGGAGAACGGGGAAGGGCACCGCGTGTCCCTGCAGCGGCACACCTTCTCCCCTCATTGCTGGGCTCCAGGTTAGCTGCGGGGTGCGCAGCCAGCCCAGCCGGCCGTGATTGGACACAGAAGCCCTCAGCCGAAGGGAAAGGAACGGTTTCCCTGGCTGTGCTTCTGTGATTCATTATGGATTATTAAATCGGCCCATCTTTTTCCATTTGTTGTTAATTATTTCTTCCTGATGCATTTCCACTAACTGGTTTTTTTTTAAAAAAAAAAGTCTTCAGCAGGGCAATGCGTGGTAGACAGAAGTGGTATTGTTCCTGGGCCATCTCTCTTGCCCCATCTGGAGAGGTGTGGGGGCGGAGACCGGGTCAGGGGCGCAGCTGGAGGTTGGGGGGCGGGCTTCTCTGCCTCTGGAGGGGTGATGGGCGGTGTGGGGAGAGGCAGGAGGAAGCCAGACTGCCCCTTGTTCTAACCAGCCCTTGTCACCCACTCCCTTGACTCGTTCTTGGCTGGGAAGTCCCTCCCGATCCCAGTAGCATGAGACATTCCGCGCTGGCCTCTGATTCTTCAATGGCTTTGATTTCTGCGTGCAGATTTGTAAGCTCCCTGCAGTTTACTTTGGGGTGCATGAGGTGTGCGAAGTCCGAATCTACGTTATTTTTTTTTTTCTCCAAGACTTCCGAACACTGTTTATTGATCCATGTTTATTGATCACTGTTATTCGTGATTGGAAACCTGTGAATGCAATTCACTGCCAGCCACACATCACGTAATTAACTTGTATCTGTGGTGATGCACTTGCAAGGGGAAGATACATACTCATCTTAGTACATTTCTTTTTTTTTTTATCCTCACCTGAGGACATTTTTCCATTTTTTGTTCAGGTAGAGTGGGAGGGAGAGAGAGGAACAGAGAGAGAGAGAGAAACATCGACGTGAAAGGGACACATCGAGTGGCTGCCACCCACACGACCAACCAGGGCCGGGGACAAACTGCAACCGAGGTACATGCCCTTTGCGGGAACCGAACCGGGTCTCTCCGTACCGCAGGCCGACGTTCTAACCGCTGAGCCAAACCGGCCAGGGCTTGGTACATTTCTTAAATGTAAAAGTTGACACCCAGGCTGATAAAAGCCAAGAGAGTAACATAGGGAAGGTTGTCCACCTGCAAAGACGTGGCAGCATCCTTGGCCCATCCGCTCCAATGATGTCCCGCACCGACGCGAGATGTTGAGAACAGGGGACACCGGTGGGGGTGAGGGTTATGGGAGCTCTCTGAACTTTCCTCTCAATTTTTTTCTAGAACCCCAAAAATGATTCAAAAACAAAACAAAACAACAAAAAAAGAAAATCAGCCACAACAAACTTGATATTTACTGGTGAAAGTTTGTACGTATTCCCATTGAAATCTAAACGACGGAACTATCTCGTCTGCACCTCTTTTTGTTCTGGCGCCTGGAGTCCCCGTTTCCCGACTGTTTACCCTGAGGAAAGGGGCGCTGCGCCTCCACTTGGACGGATTCTGTGCGCACACCTCTGCTCCTACCCCCCGCTGATGGAGCTCCCCTGAGGCTGATCTGTGGGTCCAGGCTCCAAGGGGGGTCAGCCCACAGGCAAGAGCCCAGCTGGAGTGACGTTGACCGTGTACTCGGTTGTGTCACTGCGAGCCCAGTCCGTGCTGGACGACACTTTCTCCTGTGGTCTGTTCCCGCATCTCAGGTCACCCTCCTTGGTCTGTTCCCGCATCTCCAGGTCACCCCTCCTGTAGTCTGTTCCCGCATCTCAGGTCACCCTCCTTGGTCTGTTCCCGCATCTCAGGTCACCCCCCTTGGTCTGTTCCCGCATCTCAGGTCACCCCCTTGGTCTGTTCCCGCATCTCAGGTCACCCCCTACTTGCCTGTTCCCAGCCATCTCAGGTCCACCCTCCTTGGTCTGTTCCCGCATCTCAGTCACCCCTTGGTCTGTTCCCACCATCCTCCAGGTCCCCCTCCTTGTCTGTTCCCCCTCTCAGGCTCACCCTCCTGTGGTCTGTTCCCGCATCTCAGGTCACCCCCCTTGGTCTGTTCCCACATCTCAGGTCACCCTCCTTGGTCTGTTCCCGCATCTCAGGTCACCCCCTTGGTCTGTTCCCGCATCTCCAGGTCACCCTCCTGTGGTCTGTTCCCGCATCTCAGGTCACCCCCCTTGGTCTGTTCCCGCATCTCAGGTCACCCCCTTGGTCTGTTCCCGCACTCCGGTCCCCCCTGGTCTGTTCCCGCCCAGCCTCGCAGGTCACCCCCCCTTGGTCCTGTTCCCGCATCTCAGGTAACCCCCTTGGTCTTCACCTCACCACCCTCCTTGGTCTGTTCCCACATCTCAGGTCACCCTCCTTGGTCTGTTCCCGCGTCTCAGATCACCCCCCCCCTGGTCTGTTCCCACATCTCAGGGTCAACCCCACTTGGTCTGTTTCCCAGCATCTCAGGTCACCCCCCTTGGTCTGTTCCCGCATCCCACACCCCTCAGATCACCCCCCCCCCTTGGTCTGTTCCCACATCTCAGGTCACCTCCTTGGTCTGTTCACGCGGCTCAATCACCCCCCCCTTGGTCTGTTCCACATCTCAGGGTCACCCCTCCTGGTCTGTTCCGCTCTCAGGTCACCCCCTTAGGTTCTGTTCCCGATCTCAGGTCACCCCCTTGGTCTGTTCCCGCATCTCAGGTCACCCCCTTGGTCTGTTCCCGCATCTCAGGTCACCCCCTTGGTCTGTTCCCGCATCTCAGGTCACCCCTCCTTGGTCTGTTCCCGCATCTCAGGTCACCCCCTTGGTCTGTTCCCGCCTCTCAGGTCACCCCCTTGGTCTGTTCCCGCGTCTCAGGTCACCCCCCCTTGGTCTGTTCCCACATCTCAGGTCACCCCTCCTTGGTCTGTTCCCACATCTCAGGTCACCCTCCTTGGTCTGTTCCCGCATCTCAGGTCACCCTCCTTGGTCTGTTCCCGCATCTCAGGTCACCCCCTTGGTCTGTTCCCGCATCTCCCAGGCCCTAGAGGAAGGGTTTCCCGTTGGGGGCCTCTGGCTGCCCACGCTCAGGGCCATGCTCCGTGCTTGGCTGGCTTTGTGTTTGGGTCGTATCTTCTGTGTTCGGTTGCTTTCCCTTTGGGGAGAAGAAGCGGATGCCTCCGCCGTCAGCGCCTGTCATTCTGTTTGCTCAGAATCCATTCTATGCTTATTCTCGAATCCCCCCAAATCGCATCCTCGTTTAGATCAGGGGAGTCACACATAGATTGTGAGGTACATCCTGCAGCTTTTCGGGGGGACCTTGAAGGCTCTCGGTCTGACTTCAGGGTCTGGAGCACGCTGTACCCCACGGAGCCCACTCTTTCACGGGTCCTGCCCCAAGCCGGTTCCAGCGAAAAGGTTGCTGCTCCTCTGTGGCCCTGGGGCTTCTGGCTGCGGTTCAGGTGGGAGCCTTGTTCCCTGGGACCCCTCTTTCCCCTCTTCTTGGGGCCTCCCCTTACCTGCTGGAGCGTTCTCTTCGGTTACTTCCCGAGAAGGAGATGCACGGGAGGTTAGCCTTTTCCTTCCCAGGAATCGAACCACTGCTCCGGTGGTCACTCTGGTGGACCTGTAGGCTGGAACCACGTTCCCTGCGCGTCAGCCACGGTCCAGAGGGCTCTGGCGTCCTGCCCGCTCCCCGTGCACTGCCGGTTCTCAGTCCTCCGAGGACCTCTGCCTCTTTCCACCCGGGGGCTTCAGGGATTCCCTGGCTCCTGGCCCCTGGCTCCGGCGTGCTTGGGTATAGATCTTTGCGTGACCCTGCGTGCGTTCAGCTGCTCGAAGGCTCCCAACACGTGGCAACTGCAAAGCCAAGGAGAGTCATTGGCTCCTACAGTAGGGAGGCCCAGAGGGGCAGTTCCCCAGTTGGCCCGGCTTGCTTCCTTCACCTTCTCTCTCTGCTGACCCCGCGTGGCAGCTCGCTGTGAGGGCTGCCCTCCCCCCTGCCCTCCCTGCCCTCCCTTGCCCTGCTCCCTGCCCTCCCTGCCCTCCCTGCCCTGCTCCCTGCCCTGCTCCCTCACTGCCCTGCTCCCTGTCTCTCTCCCCTGTGCCCTCCCTGCTCTCTGCCCTCCCTGCCCTGCTCCCGGCCCTCCTGCCCTCCCTGCCCGTCTCCCTGCTCCCTGCCTCCCTGCCCTGCTCCCTGCCCTCCCTGCCCTGCTCCCTGCCCTCCCTGCCCTGCTCCCTGCCCTGCTCCCTGTCCTCCCTGCCCTCCCTGCTCTCTGCCCTCCCTGCCCTCCCTGCCCTGCTCCCTGCCCTCCCTGCCCTGCTCCCTGCCCTCCCTGCCCTGCTCCCTGCCCTCCCTGCCCTCCCTGCCCTGCTCCCTGCCCTCCCTGCCCTGCCTGCCCTCCCTGCCCTCCCTGCCCTGCTCCCTGCCCTCCCTGCCCTCCCTGCCCTCCCTGCCCTCCTCCCTGCCCTCCCTGCCCTCCCTGCCCTGCTCCCTGCCCTCCCTGCCCTGCTCCCTGCCCTGCTCCCTGTCCTCCCTGCCCTCCCTGCTCTCTGCCCTCCCTGCCCTCCCTGCCCTGCTCCCTGCCCTCCCTGCCCTGCTCCCTGCCCTCCCTGCCCTGCTCCCTGCCCTCCCTGCCCTCCCTGCCCTGCTCCCTGCCCTCCCTGCCCTGCCTGCCCTCCCTGCCCTCCCTGCCCTGCTCCCTGCCCTCCCTGCCCTCCCTGCCCTGCTCCCTCCTCCCTGCCCTCCCTGCCCTCCCTGCCCTCCCTGCCCTCCTCCCTGCCCTCCCTGCCCTCCCTGCCCTGCTCCCTGCCCTGCCTGCCCTCCCTGCCCTCACCTGCCCTCCCTGCCTCCCTGCCCCCCTGCGTCTCTTGCCCTCCCCTGCCCTCCCTGCCTGCTCCCTGCCCTCCCTGCCCTTCTCCCATGCCTCCCTGCCCTCCTTCCCTGCCCTCCCTGCCCTCCCTGCCCTGCTCCCTGCTCCCTGCCCTCCCTGCCCTCCCTGCCCTGCTCCCTGCCCTCCCTGCCCTCCTGCCCTGCCACTGCCCTCCCTGCCATCCCTGCCCTCCCTGCCCCATCACACCTGCTCCTCCTGCACTCACGCCCTGCTCCCTGACCCTCCTGCCCTCCCTGCCCTCCCTGCCCTGCTACCTGCCCTGCCTGCCCTCCCTGCCCTCCCTGCCCTGCTCCCTCCCCTCCCTGCCCTCCCTGCCCTGCTCCCTGCCCTCCCTGCCCTCCCTGCCCTCCCTGCCCTGCTCCCTGCCCCTGCCCTCCCTGCCCTCCCTGCCCTGCTCCCTGCCCTCCCTGCCCTGCTCCCTGCCCTCCCTGCCCTCCCTGCCCTGCTCCCTGCCCTCCCTGCCCTGCTCCCTGCCCTCCCTGCTCCCTGCTCCCTGCCCTCCCTGCCCTCCCTGCCCTGCTCCCTGCCCTCCCTGCCCTGCTCCCTGCCCTCCCTGCCCTCCCTGCCCTGCTCCCTGCCCTCCCTGCCCTGCTCCCTGCCCGCGCCTCCCTCCCTGCCCGCTCCTGCTCCCTGCCCTCTCCCTGCCCCTCCTGCCCGCCTCCCTGCCCTCCCTGCCCTCCCCTCCCTGCTCCCTGCCCTCCCTGCCCTTCCTGCCCTGCTCCCTGCCCTCCCTGCCCTCCCTGCCCTCCCTGCCCCTCCCCTGCCCTGCCCTCCCTGCCCTGCTCCCTGCCCTTCCTGCCCTGCTCCCTGCCCTCCCTGCCCTCCCTGCCCTGCTCCCTGCCCTCCCTGCACCTCCTGCCTAGCCCTGGCCCTCTTCCCTGCCCTCCCTGCCCTCCGCCGCCCCTGCCCCCTGCCCTCCCTGCCACTCCCTGCCCTCCTGCCCTGCTCCCTGCCCTCCTGCCCTCCTCGCCTGCCTCGCCCCCCTGCCCTCCCTGCCCTGCTCGCTGCCCTCCCTGCCCTGCTCCCTGCCCTCCCTGCCCTCCCTGCCCTGCTCCCTGCCCTCCCTGCCCTCCCTGCCCTCCCTGCCCTGCTCCCTGCCCTCCCTCCCTGCAGGTCTAGAGTAGGAGAGGGAGCCGTCTTGACTTTGTGTCTTACCTTAAGAACGAGGAGACCTATCACAGACCCCTCCTGAGTGACCGTTCCTGTATCTCAGTGGCTAGAATCGGGTCACGTGGCTCTCCTGTGCCGGTGACCACAGCTACCACGTTTGAATTAGACCCTACAGTGCCTGTCTCTGTCATCTGTGCCCTTAATGGGAAAGAATACGGCACTGGCCTAGTGGGAAGTTTTCTGTGTTTAAATTATGCAGAAAATCACCCTGCCGGTTTGGCTCAATGGTTGTAGCGTTGGCCTGTGGACCAAAGAGTCCGGGTTCAATTCCTGCCAAGGGTAGGTACCTTGGTTGCGATTCATCCCCAGCCCTGGCTGGTTTGGCTCAGCAGTTAGAGCGTCAGCCTGTGGACCAGAGAGTCCCGGGTTCAACCCTGGCCGGTTTGGCTCAGCAGTTAGAGCGTCAGCCTGCGGACCAGAGAGTCCCGGGTTCAGTTCCCACTAAGGGCACGGACCTCAGCCTGGTTGGGGTCGTGTGGGTGGCAACCAATCGATGTGTCTCTCTCACATCAATGTTTTTTTTCTCTCTCTCCCTCCCACTCTGTCTGAAGATAAATGTAAAAATACCCTCAAGTGAGGATTAAAAAAATAATAATAACATAAATTTAAAAATTATGCAGAAATCCATTTCTGCTTCATGCCCACAAGTCATGGTTGTCTATGACGCGCACGCTAAGTCTCATTCCTTCACGTGGGTCGTTCGGGGGTGGGGTGGAGGTGCTGAAAATTTAGCTTGACTCCCATGCAATTCATCTGTGCCATCGGATGCCCTCGAAAGGAGGAAGGTCCTGTGGTACACACCACCCGAAACATGGGGGACAATTTTCTCACTGTGCCTGCTTCAGTCTGACCGGTGGAAGGCTCCTCAAGAGGAAGAAGACCCTCGGGCCTTTTCATTAGATTTATAAACTGGGCCTCAGAGAGTCACCTCTGTTGAAATAATCACCCTTATTCTAACCTGAATAATGGTCTCCTTTAACTCTGGGGCGTTGGCCTGTATTACTTTTTGAGCAGTACTATGCATGAATTGATTATATATAGAGAGAAAGTATGAGCGAGAACGCGAGAGTCTTTGAATAGAGATTATGCGTTCTTTTATGTGTGACTATGGGATCATTCTCACATTTCTCAGAAAACAGCGTGTGTACAGTCGTCCCCCGCCACTTCGCGCCTCGACTTTCGCAGCTTCACTCTATCGCGGTGTTTTCAAACACGTTCATTAAAAAGTTGATCGAGACAGTGAAAACTGTGTTGCAACTTAAATTAAAATTACTGCACCTATGGACTGCAGGCCTATGTATTCACTTACCCCCGAAATCCTTCGGCCCCAGGTGCACCCGCTGGACCACTCCTGGAGTGTGGGCAATAGCTTTTCCCCAAAATATCGGATGTGGTGAAACCGAGCCAATCAGAGCGCGCTGGTCACTGATTGGCTATCCTACCCTGACCTGGCCACTGATTGGCTCAGCCTCACGCAAGTCCATTTCTCTCATCCAGGCGTCTGCATCGCTGCGCATCGGGCAGGCTGCCGGTTCTCATAGGTTAGCGGTTGTGTGTGTAATTGAATGTCCGATAAGAGTATATGTGTAATGCCTGTCTTATTTTCTCTTATTTTGTCTAATACATTGGGTCATACGAGTGTAATGGTGACTAAAACGTGTTATTTCGTGTCTAGAGGGCTCTCATAATGTTACAAAAACATATCTAGAAGGCCGGAAACAGGTTTTCTATGCTCTAACTGCGAAAATATTTGATTTATAAATGAAGAATCCCGCTTCGCGGAAATTCATTTATTGTGGTAGAGTCTGGAACTGATTAACCGCGGTGAACGAGGGCCGCCTGTACTTGTATTTATTTATTTTTTAATCCTCACCTGAGGATATTTTAAAATTTATCTTCAGATAGAGTGGGAGGGAGAGAAGCATCAATGTGAGAGACACATGTCAATTGGTTGCCTCCCACATGACCCTGACCAGGGCTGGGATCAAACCTGCAATCCAGCCACAGGCCCTTGACCAGGAATCAAACCGACATCCCTCCGGTACCCAGGCTGACGCTGTAACCACTGAACCCCACCAGCCAGGGCGTGAAATTCTTTTGAATGTGTTCAGACCTCGGCTACGTGTCTCCCAGGCTGCACGGCTGATGTCCTTGGGCTTGAACCCTCTCCTTGGCCCTCCCTCTGCCTCCCTCTCTGTGGAGGTCCGTGTCCTGACCCTCCAGATTCTACTTTCTCCATTTGCATATTCATTTTTAGTGGAAATGCCGTTCAGATAACATAACACTCACCCTCTTGAAGGAAACAGTGCCGTGGTTTTATCACGAGGAAGAGAGATGACCGGGCTCAGGGTGGGCGGGCGTCTCTCATGTCCCCAGTGACCGTCCGCAAGGGCAGAGGAGGGCGTGGCTTGTGCAGGGTCACTGACCCCGGTGGCGTCTTTGCCAAGCATCCCCTCCCGGAGAAACTGTCTCCAAACCCGACCTCTGCAGCGCGACCCCTCCCCTCCGTCACCTGCAGAGGGTCCCCAGGCAGCGTCCTCCCTGCAGCGGGGTCCACGTCTGGGCGTCTTTCGGGTGTTTACTTTCTAAGTAAGTCCCTCGTGTGCCAGAGCCGCTGTGTGTGCCTGAGCCGCTGTGTGTGCCTGGGGAGGAGGCCGCCTGTTTCCTCAGCACGGCCACCCTCTCCGGGCCCCCGTGGTCCTGGGGGGGCAGGTCCAGGGCCACCCTCTCCGGGTCCCCGTGGCCCTGGGGGGGCAGGTCCAGGGCCACCCTCTCCGGGTCCCCGTGGCCCTGGGGGGGCAGGTCCAGGGCCACCCTCTCCGGGTCCCCGTGGTCCTGGGGGGGCAGGTCCAGGGCCACCCTCTCTGGGCCCCCGTGGTCCTGGGGGGGCAGTTCCAGGGCCACCCTCTCCGGGTCCCGTGGTCCTGGGGGGGCAGTTCCAGGGCCACCCTCTCCGGGTCCCCGTGGTCCTAGGGGGGCAGTTCCAGGGCCACCCTCTCCGGGTCCCGTGGTCCTGGGGGGGCAGTTCCAGGGCCATCCTCTCCGGGTCCCCGTGGTCCTAGGGGGGCAGGTCCAGGGCCACCCTCTTTGGGTCCCCGTGGTCCTGGGGGGGCAGTTCCAGGGCCACCCTCTCCGGGTCCCCGTGGTCCTAGGGGGGCAGGTCCAGGGCCACCCTCTTTGGGTCCCCGTGGTCCCGGAGAGACAGTTCCAGGGCCACCCTCTCCGGGTCCCCGTGGTCCTGGGGGGGCAGGTTCAGGGCCACCCTCTCCGGGTCCCCGTGGTCCTAGGGGGGCAGTTCCAGGACCACCCTCTCCGGGTCCCCGTGGTCCTGGAGGGGCAGGTCCAGGGCCACCCTCTCCGGGTCCCCGTGGTCCTGGGGGGGCAGGTTCAGGGCCACCCTCTCCCTGTCCCCGTGGTCCCGGAGGTGGCACTTTTAGGGCCACTCCTGGATACCCACCGAGGGAGTTTAAGGGGGTTTTCACAGTCAGTGACCCCAGGGCACCCCTTTTGTTTGTGCAGCAGGTGTGTGACTGGAGTTCCTGCTTGGGGACCGGAGTCTCCATGGCCAAGAACGCGGGATCCAGCTCCCACTGTTCTGAGTGGGCTTTTACAGCTGAGACCAGGCCAGGGCTCTTTGCAAAGGCCGCCTACAGCCCGAATGGCTGGGAGCAGACACCCCAACCTCAGGTCCTGCCGAGGGCCAGCTGGCCCCTGCTCGGGGCTCTGCCGGCCACACTCCTTGCGCCGCTCTGCACAGGGACTCGTTGACACCCATAGAGCTGCTTGGGGGGAGGGACAGGTGAGCCACAGGAAGAGATTTTTTTAGGAAGAGGAACAATCAACTTATTGTGCCTCAAGAAATTTCCAAGGATGTCCACATACTCCTCGCAGGAAATACCCTGTGATTTTCCTCGCTTCCTGCCAATTTTCCTTGCTCCTTATTTTAATGAAGGAGGCTTGCAGGGACCCCGTGTGCGGGCTCGTCTCTGGAACATTTTTTCCATATTGTTCTTTGGAGACTGGCTGTCCCTTGCTGACTCCTTTCCGCCCACACATTCGGTCACTTGAGTCGGGCATGCAGACGGTCCCCATGGGCGGGGCGCCGTGCTCCGGGGTGTGGGCCTTCGGCCACAGCGGCCGAGACACCCGGGGTGGTGCAGACCCCGTGGGCTGAAGTCCCGCCGGTGGGCAGGGGTGGGGTGGGGGCTGCCCTGTGTCCCCCTCGTCCCCCACACGAGGCTCTCAGAGCACCACACTGGGGAAGGCGGCAGGGATGGGGAGCAGGAAGTAGCCTCTATGAACCGGGAGCTTCCTCGGAACCCTCTGGCTTCCGTGCTGCGGTGCAAACCCCTGGCGGGGACCCTGCCCATTTTCCAGGGTCGTGCACACGGCTGTGAGCTCCTCCCGGACGGACTGAGTGTTTCCGGCCAGGTCCTGGCTGGTGTCCTCCACCCTTTGAACACTGAGCGCCATGGCCCGGGGCTAAGGACTCGGGAAAGTCCACCCAGGGAACTCCAGACCTTTTCCATCCTGATCGGTTGGTGGGTTTGCAGGAAGGACGTCAGCGGGCAGTGCCTTCAGAAACGTGGGGAGCAGGTCCCCGTCACCTCCCCGAGCTGGGACCGAGAGCAGGGGACGCCTCGGGGTCCAGGGCCCGGAGCAGTCGACTCACTGGTGGCCTTGGGCCTTGGCTTGACCGAGAAGCCATTGTCCCGCCGAGTGACTGCTGCGGTGAACAGGTCCCAGTGCTGCCGGACAGGACCCACCGTCCCTTCCCTTCTGCCACCTCTGCCACGAGGGGGGTGCTGCACCCCTGTGCCCTGCAGCACACCTGCTGCTCCCTCCGTGGTCGGACAGGAGACGTTGGCCAGGAGCCCTCGAAGTTGCCCTTGGTACCCAGGCACAGGACGGCGCCAGGACTCCACTCCCGAGTCCAGGCCCGCAGACACCTCTGTCCATCCGCCGGGCGGAGGCCAGCACCCCCGCGGGCTGGTCCCCAGGCCCGCCTTCCAGCAGGCCCCGCTCGCTGGCCCCAGCAAGTCTTTTTCTTTTCTTTGTTTCTTCAGATAGAGCTGGAGGGAGAGAGGGAGGGAGAGAGAGAGAGAAACATCGATGTGAGAGAGACACATTGAGTGGCTGCCTCCCACACAACCCCAGCCGGGGCCGGGGACAAACTGCAACCGAGGTACCTACCCTTAGCGGGAACCGAACCTGGGTCTCTCCAGTCCGCAGACCGATGCTCCAACCGCTGAGCCAAACTGGGGCCGGCCCCCCACAATTCTAACTCCCTCCTGGACTGTGTCCACCGGCTGCACACCCATGACTATTCTCCTTCCTCACGTCTCAAAGACCCACTTTAAACAGACAAACCAAACCTTTCCTCACTTTCTCCCCAGTACCACCCCGTCTCTTTCCTTGTCCAGAAAACCCCGTGAGGAGCTGCCTGCACCCCTGTTCTTCCCCCCTCTCTCTTGGAGGGCGGGGGGCGCTGCCCCCACGTGCTGACCACTGCTCCCCGTCCACATCCAGCGGTCCCGCCGGCACGGGCCTAGCCCTTTCTCCGGCCTGGCCGACCCTGCTGCCTCCGCACCCGGGTAACTGGCCCCGTCTGCCCGGACGCCCTGAGCTCCTTCCCTTTCCATCCTCCCTTGATGAGCCCATTGAGCTCCCCTGGCTTTGATGACATGACCCCGTGCGTGCCCCCCCACCCCCGCCTCTTCTGACCCCGTGCATGCCCCCCCACCTCTTCTGACCCCGTGCATGCCCCCCTGCCTCTTCTGACCCCGTGCATGCCCTCCTACCCCCGCCTCTTCTGACCCCGTGCATGCCCCCCACCTCTTCTGACCCCGTGCATGCCCCCCTGCCTCTTCTGACCCCGTGCATGCCCCCCCCCCTCTTCTGACCCCGTGCATGCCCCCCCGCCTCTTCTGACCCCATGCATGCCCCCCCGCCTCTTCTGACCCCGTGCATGCCCCCCCACCCCCGCCTCTTCTGACCCCGTGCATGCCCCCCCTGCCTCTTCTGACCCCGTGCATGCCCCCCCACCCCCGCCTCTTCTGACCCCGTGCATGCCCCCCCTGCCTCTTCTGACCCTGTGCATGCCCCCCCACCTCTTCTGCACCCACGGGCGCTCAGATCTGCAGCAAGCGCTCTCCCCTGAACCCCGAGTGTCCAGAGCTGCCTGCTCCCCCTGTGCTCCCCACCCCGGGAAGTGGCAGCCCCGGCAGAGGCCACAGGCCTGAGTCCTCTCCACTCCCCTGCTTCCGTCTTTGTCCCTTTGAAGTGCACTCGCCTGGGCCCGTCCCTGCCATCACTGCCCCGCTGGCCCCCAGGGGCACCACCTCAGGCCTGGGTCACTCGCCCGTGGGCCCGTCCCTGCCATCACTGCCCCGCTGGTCCCCACGGGCACCGCCTCAGGCCTGGGTCACTCGCCGTGGGCCCGTCCCTGCCATCACAGCCCCGCTGGTCCCCACGGGCACCGCCTCAGGCCTGGGTCACTGTGAACGGGCTATGCCCGGCCTCCCGCCCCCTCGTCTCCGCACACAGAGACCCTGTCACACGGGCCAGTGTGTCCCTTTGCTGTTCCCAGGCCCCCATGGCGCCTGCTCCTGCTGAGACAGAGCCACAGCCCCACATGGTGAGAGGCGGACAGGACACAGCCCTGCTCCCTCCATGGACCCCCAGCCTCCGTTCTTCCCCTCAGGGCCCCGCGTCCCCTTCAGGGCTCCCTGCCTCATTGCCCTCAAGTTTCTAGATTTCACCATCCTGGAGAGCCCCACCCCCAGCTCCCCAGCCCCCAGTCACCCCCACCCTATACCCTCCCTCCCCAGCCCCCCCCACCAGCTGCCCCCACCAACCCCCACCCCACCAGCCGCCCCCGCCCCCCAGCCCTGCCAGCCGAGTTGATTGCAGCTTCCGGGGCCTCTCTGTCCTGTTTCCCTGCTCCCTTTCCTCCTCGTCACATCTGTGTGTGTTCTAAGAGCCTGTTTATGTCTGCTGCCCCATTAGAGCGTCATGGGGTGTCCACTCGGTGGGAACAGGGTGTTGTGCCCTGTGTCCACTCCTGCGTCCCCAGGGCCCAGTCGGAGCCAGCGCGGCGCTGCCCAGTGAGGGAACAGGCAGCTCAGAGCGCTGTCCACGGCGGCATCGCGACCTGCACCCTGCCCGGCGCCCGCGTCCCAGTGGCTCCATCTGGGCGACTCCTGGGCAGGAGACATGGACATGCTCACTCACTCCGGGCGGGTCTGCGGGGAGGAAAGGAGCATGCGCGGGGCTCCCACGTCGCATTCAAAGCCGTCCACGCCGAGGCCGCCCACCCCGAGTCACAGACAGCCAGTTAGCGTCGGAGAGAACTGACAACGTGGTGGGCGGCCCATGAGCATGTGCACAGTGACTGTCACAGGCACTGTGCGAAGAGGCCTTGGGGAAACCAGTGTGGCCCTGGGATCCTGGAAGGCTGACCCTCCTCCAGATCAGACAGGAAGCGAGGGACGTGCTGGCACGTCAGTCCTGAGGCTGGCTGTGGGCCTCTCGCACCTCAGTTTCCCGATCTGTGAAAGGGGCACAACAGTGGTATTCGTCTCCTGACTGCTGTGAGTCTAGAAGGGAGAGTGTGTAGACAGGTAGGGAGATAAGATCCACACACGTGTACGCGTAAGCGTGGGCGTGGACTGTAATGTAGACACAAGTGGATACCGATGTCGACACCGCTGCCGCCGTGTCTGTCTCTGTCTGTGGCTCCGACGGGCACCTGGCACCCAGTGAATGCTGTCGGTGCTGTGCCACCTCCTGGAATTACGCCAGAAACTAATTAGCAGTAGATCCTTCATCTTCCGTTCCAAGTAGCTCACAGGCGAATGCAGGTAACGTCACAAAATATGGGACAAAATGAGCTTTTCAGAAATGGCTCTTGATGCATTTTCACATCAAGACTGTTCTAGTCAAGCCCCCCTTTTTCCACTGGTGATGGTGAAATGTGGTTTACCTTTGAGTGGCTCGTCCAGGTGCCGTCGCCGTTGTCCAGCAGGGTGACTCGGGACTGTGGGAAGGGGTGTTCTCAGGAGGGACAGAGCCAGGGCTGGGGAACGGGGGGGCCCTGTTCACAGGAGGTTCTGGAATGAGTGCTGAAGGTGGGCCTGTGGGGCGCCCATCCCCTGCCTTGTCCCTTTGTCATCCACCCTCATTTCTGTATGCTCACCACGGGCTGGGAATCTGGGTGACCTTGGGGGAGGGCACAAGGACGGACAAGCAGGGCTGCCCTCACCCAGCGTCCACCTTGCAGACTCTTCAGGAGAAGCAGGGACACGAACCCGGGAAGTCCTGGGGAGACCTAGGGTTGAAGGGAACCGTGGGCGCTGGTGATGGGGTGCTGCGGGGTGGGCGCAGCTGCCAGGGCGGAGGGGCAGGTGTGGAAGTTCTGTTTGTCTCTGCCCCCCTTGTCCTTGGTTGGGGAGGTGTCTGTTTCCTGAGCTAGAAGCCAGCAGGCCACCAGCAGCCGTGTAGGGGGAGGGTCCGGTCAGGGTGTGCCCCAGCTCTGCAGGCTGAGGAGCCGGGGAAGCTGGGGTCAGATCAGCCTTCCCGCTGCCCCTCCGCTCCCCAGGGCTGGTGGGTTGTGACCGGAGAGCCCCCTGCTCCCAGGCCCCCGGGGCCGGTGACCTGAAGGGATTCTGGCAGAGCAGCAGTGCGTGAGGCTGGCTGGCAGCAAGTCTGGGCTGCGGGTTTGTCCCTCTCTCATCAGCCCCTCCAGGAGGGACAGACACAGGCTGGACATCAGCACCTCCCCCACGGCCTGTCCCCCCGCAGGACAGCAGGAGCCATGGGCCAAAGGCAAGGGGACCGCGCCCTGAACCTCAGCGCCCCCAGGACAGGTCCAGAGTTAATCAATGTCTCAGCCAAGGGAGGCGGTCATCATGTAAAGAGGGACGAGGAGTCCTGAAAAGAACCGAGGGCTGGACGTGTACACACAGCAGAAGGGTGACGGCCGGTGCGGCCTGCACACAGCTGTGGGGCAAGTGCCTTGGGTGGGAGGGGCTGGCGTCCTGGTGTCTGCTGCAGGGGGGAGTCACCTGCGGAGGGCACGCAGGGCCTGGCCCCCCACATGTGCACACAGACCAGGATTTAATCCCGACCCACCTGCCGAGCGAAAGCGAGAAGCCCAACAAGGCCGATAGAGGGACCGGATTCGTGCAACTTAAATGCAAAGCAGCGCCGTCTGTCGACAGACGAGCGGGTGCCAGACGGGTCTGTCCCCACGACGCAGGCGTGTCCAGGCTGCGACACAGGTGGACCTTCAGACACCGCGCTGAGCGGGGTGAGCCAGACGCAAGCACACGGTCCGTGAGGCCTGGGCTCCAGTGCACAGACAGGAGTGGGGGGCGCCAGGGCGGGGGGGTCGGTGTTCCGTGGGTGCGGAGTCTCAGTTTGGGACGTGGAAAGTTCTGGAGATGACGGTGGTGATGCTTACCCGTCAGTGTGGATGTAATTAAAGTCACTGAACTGGACACTTAAAAACGGTTAGGACGGTAAATGTGTGTCAGGTGTAAAATTTAGAAATCTAACATAAACCGTAAGAACCCCCAACAGTGTGCGTGTACATGGACACACACACACACACACACACAAGGACACAGTGGTGGGACCAGGACGTTACGGGATAAAGGAATAAACAGGCAGTGAGCCCAGGGCCCAGACAGCCATCTGTCCATCCAGAGAAGCCCCCGTCCTCACCTAGGCGTGAGCAGGTGTGGGAGGGGGGTGTTGCCCAGCCCCCTGCAAACTTCCGTTCCCGTGAGCTGCCTGGGGTCTCATTCTCTTCGGCCCGGAGCCAGACACCAGCTGCACCCAAAGCTTGTCCCCACCGGCAGGCCACCTGGCCACACCTGCTCCCGCACCTGGGACCACGGACAGCGCAGCCTCTTCCCGCTGGCCCCAGGCTGCTGGGCTGGCGCGCAGCAGGTGCTCAGGGTGCTGCCCTTGAGCGAGGGGGTGATGGAGATAGAGGGGCCTCTCTTTCCTGAAAAGGAACCGTGTTTTCCATGCGGGAACCCCGAACCTGGAGGGAGAGACCTCGCTCCAACCCGGCAGCACAGAAATCGCCTCTCAAATTTCAAGGACTCGACTTGGTTTTTACTGTAACTTTTTTCCCTTTTATTGATTTTAGAGGGAGAGGAAGGGAGAGAGAGAGAGAGAAACACCGATGAGCGAGAACATCGACTGGCCGCCTCCTGCACGCCCCCCACTGGGGATCGGGCCCACAACCTGGGCATGTGCCCGGACTGGGAATCGAACTGGTGACCCTTTGGTGCATGGACAGCGCCCAACCAACTGACCACGCCGGCCAGGGCACGCTGCCAAGTTTTGGTGGATATGAGCAATTTCTGAGACAACAGTCCGTCAGGATGCCCAGTGGGAGGGTGCAGGAGGCACAGGGAAGAGGGTGGAGCTGGGCCCCCATCTGGCAGGCTCTGGTGGCTTTGAACAAAAGTAGAGCCGGGACAGGAACGTCCTCCAGGAGCCGTGTAGGCGGAACCGACCGCGGGCCCGGGCTCCCAGCTGCAGGGCAACTGTGGGAAGTCACCGGGCGAGGCATTTGTCAAAGGACACAGTGACTGGAGAACCGCTCTGGGTGCTGGGTGGCCGTAGCTCAGCCCAGGTCCCATCCCAGGCCATGTGACTGGGGTGTGGTTGGTGCCAAGCTCTCTGCTGCCCCCTGGGGCCCAGGCATTGGCCTGGCAGCCTGGCCGCCTGGTGATGGGAGGTAGGCAAGACCGCTGGGCCTGCTCCCGCCCCACAGCTCAGGGAGCTCCGTTTAGGTCCCCCTGGAGGGTCAGAGCCCCCAAAGTGAGAAGGCCATTCAGATGCTGGACAAATATAAAATAAAACTTGTCCTCAAGAATGACCCAGTGACCGCTCAGTCTCCATGGGTATTTCTGGACCCCGAGGGCCTCGCTTTGCTGGGTGGGGAGTTGCTGGCTGCCGGGTGTCACGTTGTTGTTCTGTGACCTTCGAGTGTTCTCCCATCCTTCCTTCTCACAGTTCTGCTGGGACACCGGCAGCCTTGTGCTGCGTGTTCTCGGGGTGTACAAAGGTATTGACGTTGTGAGACCCAGGGCCGAATATCTACCCGAACACTGGTAATGAGCTGGAATCACTTTAACAAGGACTCATGTGCCAGGCCCCAGGTCTGGCGCTGACTGCTTGGGGGGTGGGGCCCACTCGCGTCCTCTCTGCCGAGTGGACAGGTGGGCAGACAGCTCTCGGAGGGTTGTCTGTGAGTCAAGGTCAACTGTGGTTTGGGCAGGACGGGGAGATGCCCAGGTGGCGGGTCTGTGGTCGGGCAACTTCACAATCCAGGTCCTGGGTGGTGGGACAGGGAGTGTGGTCCTGGGTGTCACCCCGGAATCCGCCGCAGCACCTCGGGAACAGTCTCCGCGTTCAAGACGGCCATGCTCCTTGGCCTTGAGCTAGAGGTTCTTGTCCCGTTGAAGCCGACAGTGACCTTGTGTCGGGAGGGGCTCTGTGACCCTGTGCGAGAGGGTGTGGGGTGATCGAGTGGTGGGCACGGAGGCCCGGGGGAATGGGGTGAGGTAAGCGGATTCACCTTCGCCCTGGCCTGGTTCGTGCAGACTTGGTGATGATGGTCAGGGTCAGGGTCACCGGGGCACACAGCAGGTGGGAGCTGTCATAAGAAAGACTCCCATCCTACAGTCCCTGACAACAGGCTGGTTTGCCACCTCTGGGGACCGCCTGTCCTGGTGCCCCGCAGGCCAAGTGTGACCTGGTGATTCTCCCCACCAGGCAGAGCTGCTCTGCTCCTGACCACCTGCCCGGGCCGTCTGGGCGTCCTTCCGGGATGGTGCAGGGGACAGAGGACAGCCCAGCCAGGGGCTGCAGGACGCAGCTGCCCGGTGATGGCCCGGCTGACTAGCCAGGAGCCACCTCCCAGGCCCAGCTGCAGGGCTGGGTTTCCTGCAAACCACGCACGGAGCAGGGCTGCCAACCCCATGATCCGTGTTTATAGCTTCCACCGGGCCCCAGGGACGCTGTGGGCTCCCCACCCCCGTGGCCTCGAGGTCTGGAGCTGCTGTGATCTGGACACACCAGCAGCTGCGTGTCCCCCCAGCTTTGAGCAATCTGCGATGTTTGCTAATCTCGCCTGTAAACAGTGGTTTCCCCAGCGTTAAATATTAACAAAGAGCTCACAGGGCGTCCGCTTTAAATATTTAAGTAACTGCCGCTCTGTCCCTGAGCGACCCGCTGCACTACTGCTCCGCGGGGCTCGGCCCTGGGTACCGCGGGGTGAGGCGGGCACGTGCTCCCTCCGGTGCGAATGTCTGTCCTTCACCTTTCACGCACAAGATTCACTCTCACCCTAGATCTTAGCATCCTCGGCGAAAGATTTTTATTTTTTTAATTAAGTCGAGAGCTCCTGCCTTTGCCTTTAAAGGAAGTGCTTCCCGGGCACGTTCACATCGGCAGCATCACGACTCTGCCGCTTTGGGGCCATTACGAAGTAAAATAGGGCACTTGACCACAAGCACTGTGTCACCAGGACCGTGGCTCTGATAACCCAGACGGCCTGGGCGACTGACAGGCGGGCAGCGTCTACAGGGACGAGATGGGGACAACGGGACGATGCACATCCTGGGAGGACGGGGGAGGACGTCACCGGGCATCAGCATCCTACTCAGAACCACGCACAATGTAAAACGCTGCATGGTTTCTTTCTGCAACTTTCCCTCCCGTGTTTTCGGACCAGGGTTGACGGCAGGTAACCGAAGCTGTGGAAAGTGAAACCGCGGATAAGAGGGGACCCCGGGTAGCACCCACACAAGCCTGTGCGGGCCGCGGTCCCCCCTCCTCGTCTCAGGGGTGTGACAGTTCCTCAGACCCAGTCGGTGAAGCGCAGGGACGGGCACAGTGTGCCGGTGGCAGGTGCCACGGGTGGACAGCGTGGACACGAGCTCTGACCTGGGGGAGCAGGGAGGGGCCCAGTGAGCACCCAGGGTCATGGGAGGGGTGGGCAGCCTCTGTGCCGGCCAGCTGGAGACAGGCCATCGCTGTCAGCGGTTCGGAAACACAGTCCGCGAGCGGAAAAGCAAGCGGACGGGTCTGGGGAGGAGAAGGCCACCTGCAGCTCAGAGCTGGGTCAGAGGCTGGCTTTCAGGGCTCGGGGTGGGGGTGGGGCGATCCCGCCCTGAACCCCGGAGGGGCTCGGTGAGAGGCGTGTGGACATGGCCGGGCTGATTGGAAATCTGTTTAGGATCAGTCGGCCTCCCTGCCCCCAGGGAGACACAGAGCAATCGCAGCCTCAGGCCCCCAACTATTGCAGAGAAACTGAACCAACTTCCCAGCGTGGGCTGCTTTGCTCTTAGCTGTGCTTCTCAGAATGCGTGTCTCCGCCTGACCCCCGCCTCGCCCCTGGGCAATTGATCAGACATGCAGGTTCTTGACCCGTCCCAGACCTTCCGAACCAGAACTCTGGGTGTCCGTGGATTAACAGCCCCCCGAGAGACTCGGAGGCTGCAAGGAAGTGGGGTTGGGGCCAGTGAAACCCTCACTTTTCATTTGTGCGGAATCAGTAGGTCCTGTGCAAGGCGCCGAATGAATGGAGACCCCAGCAGGTCCCTGCGTGCGGTGCAGGAGAGAGAGCAGGCTGTTGCTGAGCATGGAGACAGGCCCGAGCTGCAGGGCAGGGTCCCAGCTGTCACTCGGCAGAGTCCCCGGGGCTGGCTGCCCCCTCACCTCTGGGCAGATCTCATCCTTCGCTTGGGAAGGTGTTCCCGTGAGTTTTGTGTCTCCTGGAGCGGCGAGAACCTGCCAGGGGCTGTCCTGGGCCTGTTTGTCCTCCAGGGGACCTTCCCGAATTAAACGCTGTTTGTTGAACTTCTCAGATCCATGCTTTGGGCCAAGGCAGTTTGCTGCTCCTTCCTGCTTGCTCAGGGCCGGACCGGGAGCCTGGGTGGAGCTTTGTGTGCCCACAGAGGGGCGCTGGCTGCCCCTCAGCCCCTGGCACCTCTGCTGGGCCAGGCCAGGGTGTGCCTCCGGGGCACCCCCAGCAGCCAGTCTCGGGTCTGGCGGGGTCTGGCGGTGCCAGCAGGACGGGACGTTGCCTTACACTCACCTCCCTGGTGGCCCACGGCCACGACCCAGCGTGAGTTCCTCCACCAAGTGTCCACTTCCCAGCCTGATGGGGTTCACGGAACCACGTCCCGCACAGGGGTCACCGCGTCACTCCTTCCGTGGGGTGTCTTTAAGCTCCCCCTTTGCCAAGGGCTCCCTCAGTTACCAAGCACCTCATTTCACCCTCACAGGGTGCTGGCTGCTGGGTGCCACCTCCCCGCCTGCAGGTCCCCCGCCTGCAGGTCCCCCCAGGCTCCCAGGCACCTGAGCTCCAGCCGGGCATTTCCGGTCCTCACTCTGGCTGCCATCCCTGACCTCGCTGTGACTCCAGGCACCGGTCTGATCCTCCTGCCCTGTGTCCACCCAGTTTTGCTTTAACACAGGCCATTAAGTGACCCACAGTAGCCCTGCTGTCAACCAGGGGCCAGACGAGAGGTCGAGAGGCCTGACACCTTGTTCCTAGCCAGTATTTGCTGTGTGCCAGGTTCTGTTCTCGGGGCTCTGCATACGTTACCTCACTCGTTCCTCACAGCGACCCAGTTCTAGCTCCTTTCTCTAGATGAGGCCCCTGAGGAACAGAGAGGTCAAGTGACTTGCCCAAGGTCACACAGCAGGAAAGACCAAGGAAGGGATTTGAACTCAGCCCCCAGAGGCTAGGCTCTTAACTCCTAGACTCTACTGCCGATCCTTGAGTGTGGTCGGTGACCTTGACATATCGAAGGACAAATGCCATCGGGCTGCTCTGACGCCCTCCGAGTCTGTGCTGAGGTCCGGATATTGAAAGAGCATCATCTGTGTCCGTTTCCTGGGGTTGCTGTAACAACGGGCCACAGACTGGGGCTTAGATAACAATGTCATCTCGCGTCCGGAGGCCAGAGGTGCCAATCAAGGTGCCAGCAGGGCCAGGCTTCTAGCAGCTTCTGCCAGCACTTCAGTCTCTGCCTCCCTTGTCCCCTGGCGCGCTCCCTGGCGTCTGTCTGCACGCAAACGCTGCGCGGCCTCACCTCCACCCGAGCATGTGTGCAGCCACCCCGCGTCCGGGTGCGGTCACCGTCACGGGCCAGGGCTCCACAGCACAGTGCAGATGTCTGTCCTGCGCTGCGCCCTGTGTGGGGACCAACACTTCTCAGAGTGGGCGGCGGTAGCGGCCTCCAGCACGTCCGCCACCTTCTTAGAAAAACCGTTTTCCTCCCAAGATCCTCATCTGTGACACAAGCTAGCGCCGTCCCTGTCCCCGGGGCGTCAGACAGACTCCTCCTGGCGGGGGGGACGCGCTGGCTCTGTCCGGCTACAGCCTGGAACAAAGAGGGTCAGCCTCTGGCGGGGCCTGCACGAGGTCACACGGCAGGTGCTGGCCTCGGGCCCTAGCTTCCTCTCTCCTGGTGCCTACGGAGCGTGCGGGCGGCTCACGGGTGGGGATGGGGGCAGCCGCCATTCCCACAGACTGCCCGGGGGCCTGGCTGAGCCGGGGGCTGCGGCATGTTGACACGTGTCCCTGTGATGCTGCTGTTCCCCCCACAGTGCCCCCCCCCACGCCCAGTCCCTCCACCAGGGCCCACTTTCTCTCAGGGGCTCTGCGCCCTCCACACCCCATTGGGGCAGCTTTTCCTCACTCCTGCCCTGCCGCGCCCACCCTCCCCGCTCCTGGGGGACAGTGCCAGAGACCCGGGACCCCACTCCTGGGGGAGGCTGGGAGAGACCCGGGACCCCGCTCCTGGGGGAGGCTGGGAGAGACCCGGGACCCTGCTCCTGGGGGAGGGTGGGAGAGACCCGGGGACACCCTCCTGGGGGAGGCTGCAGAGACCTGGGGACACCCTCCTGGGGGAGGCTGCAGAGACCCGGGGATCCCGCTCCTGGGGGAGGCTGGGAGAGACCCGGGGACACCCTCCTGGGGGAGGCTGGGAGAGACCCGGGGACACCCTCCTGGGGGAGGCTGCAGAGACCTGGGGACACCCTCCTGGGGGAGGCTGGGAGAGACCCGGGGACACCCTCCTGGGGGAGGCTGGGAGAGACCCGGGGACACCCTCCTGGGGGAGGCTGCAGAGACCTGGGGACCCCCTCCTGGGGGAGGCTGCAGAGACCCGGGGACACCCTCCTGGGGGAGGCTGCAGAGACCCGGGGATCCCGCTCCTGGGGGAGGCTGGGAGAGACCCGGGGACACCCTCCTGGGGGAGGCTGCAGAGACCTGGGGACACCCTCCTGGGGGAGGCTGGGAGAGACCCGGGGACACCCTCCTGGGGGAGGCTGCAGAGACCCGGGGACACCCTCCTGGGGGAGGCTGGGAGAGACCCGGGGACACCCTCCTGGGGGAGGCTGGGAGAGACCCGGGGACACCCTCCTGGGGGAGGCTGGGAGAGACCCGGGGCCCCGCTCCTGGGGGAGGCTGGGAGAGACCCGGGGCCCCGCTCCTGGGGGAGGCTGGGAGAGACCCGGGACCCCGCTCCTGGGGGAGGCTGCAGAGACTGGGACCCCGCTCCTTGTCGCGGCTCTTGTGTCCTCAGTGCAAATCTGTTGGCAGAAGGTTGCTCCTGGTTTATTCTGTTTAATTGTGGGATTTCAGCCCCCACGAGGAACAGATGTGAAACAGGAGAGGTCACCTGGAGGATGCGGTGGCTGGGGCAACTGCAGTGGGGCACTGGGGGGGCACTGGGGGGCACTGAAGGGGCACTGAGGGGACACTGAGGGGGCACTGAGGGGGCACTGGGGGGCACTGCTAAGGTTCTGTCCTTGGTCTGCGTGCTCTTTATAGGGCAGGATTCGGCTTGTAACCGTCACCGAACTGTGCACACCTGAGGTGTAGACTCTTCTGGAAACACGTAACATGTCAGGAAAAAATGTTGGTGGTCGTGGGGGGCGGGGGTGACATGGATGAAGTAGGTCAAGAGCTACGAACGTCAGCTATAAAACGAGTCGGGGAGGCAGTGCCCAGCACGGTGGCTGCAGGTGCAGTACCGTTTCCGTGGAAGGTCGCTGGGAGCGTAGGTCCTGAAAGGCTTCGTCACGAGAAAGCGAGTCTGTGACTCCGAATGGTGACGGTATGCGGTAGACTTTTGGTGGTGATCATTTTGCAGCGCGTACAACTATCGAATCATTGTGTTGTGCACCTGAAACTAACATAACGGTATATGTCGGTTATATCTCAGTGTTTAAAAACCGTGTTTCAGCCCTGGCTGGTTTGGCTCAGCCGTTAGAGCATCGGCCTGCGGTCCGGAGAGACCCGGGTTCGGTTCCCGCTAAGGGCATGTACCTCGGTTGCAGTTTGTCCCCGGCCCTGGTTGGTTGTGCGGGTGGCAGCCACTCGATGTGTCCCTTTCACGTCAATGTTTCTCTCTCTCCTTCCTCTCTCTCCCTCCCACTCTACCTGAACAAAAAATGGAAAAATGTCCTCGGGTGAAGATAAAAACAAAACAAAAACAAAAATGTGTCAGTTTGAATGAAGGGCCACCCAGATCAGCACTGTGTGTGGTGAACAAAGGGAATGCGATCGTATCCGTCCATTTCTTCCATCTGAGCGTTTCCTGAGAGTCGCCCAAGCCCAGCCCCTCTGAAGGGAGCCCGAGTCCATGCCCATGTCCATGTCCATGTCTCGCGGTGGTCAGCGGCGGGACCTGGGGACCCAGGTGTCTGGCTTTGGTCCTTGTCTTTCCCGAGCCGCCTTAGGGGATCCCAGTCCTGCCTGTTGATTGTCGGGGTCTCATCTGGATGGTGCTGCAAGAGGCTGTGGGCCAGGGCTGTTGGACGCAGCTTTCTCCACGCGCAGGAGTGTCTGTGTCCACACTCAGTCCTGCAATTTTCACGTGCAGAGGAGTCGAACCCAAGGCGCGGCCATGGCCAGCACGGGGACCCCTGGCTCCCACCGCGCTGCGTTAGGACCGGAGCCCGGCCGCGTCCCCAGAAGGGTAAACTTCACGTTGATGATGATCAAATTTCCCCTTGGTCTAGGAAAAATATTTTGAATACAGCAGAGGCCAGGAACTGTTTGCTTGGCGCTATTTACCAGGAAATGCTTCTGCTTGTTTATTATGCTGGGCCTTTGTATACAGAACCGATTTCCCTCCCTCGCCGCCGGAGGCTGCATTTCTGGCCGGTCACCGCAGCCCGCTTGCACGGGAAGTTGGCGTTCGCATTTGAATGGTGTGTTTTTAAAGCCCATCTGCAGCCAGCAGAAGCCAGGCGGCTGCAGGTGTGGGCTGCGGACGCTTCCCTGGCAGAGAGATTTCCGCTGGAAATTACATCTCGGCGGTGCTGAAGCAGGAAATCGAGCAGCCGCGAGTCCAGGAGAGGGTGCCGGCTCGGGGCTCACCAGCTTCGCATCTGCCGGGGCTCAGCGACTCAGGCAGCAAGGATGTTTTAATAACCGGAGGGTGGGTCTGAAGAACTCCCAGTTCTATGCAAACATGATACGCGAGAGCAGGTGAGACCCTGGAGATGCAGAGCCAGCATCTGTGTTCTCTCCTGGATTTCGGGGAGGGAGGCTTTTGGTGCAGCAGGGCAGCTGTCTTTCTCCAGTGATGGCGACGTTTTCTCAAAGAGCTTTCGACTCCTCCAGGGGCACGTCCCTGGTGTGTGATCTGTCCCCGTGAGGACTCTGGCATCAATACAGCGCTCCGAGTGAGGGTCAGAGGGGTACATGTCCGAGCCCCTGGCGTCTCGGATGGGGATCGCAGCCTCCGTCTGCAGCACAGATAAGGACACAGATAATGTGTCATTCCCAGGAGGGGCCACCCAAAGGCCAGGATGCATGGGCTCCCGCGCAGTTTACGACCAGGACGTGGCCTCTGGTTGCTCATTGGGTCCACACGGTAGTCACCCGCCTTCTGTTTGGGGGCACACGTCTGGCTGCAGCAGAGTGGGCACCACTCAGTCCTCCCCAGGGGCCCTGCCACCCCCACCCGAAGTGGACAGGAAGTTCCAGTGGCACAGACACGGCATCGACGGGCTCAGGAGCCGACAGGTGCGACAACTCCTCGGACATTTCTCTAAGTCGAGGCAAAACCAATTGTGTTTTTATCCTGCAGAAGCGGAAGGGCTCACAGAGCCAGGGCAGAACAGGCTTCTGGTGTGAGATGGTGGGTTCTGCAAATGGATTTCCCTTTTCCTTCCGAATTTTAGTAAAGAGGTACAAAATGAAAAAAAATCCCCCCAAGCAGGAGTGGGGTAGGAGAGGGGTTATAGGCGAACAAGACATGAGGCGATACCGGGACGCAGAGCGGAGGGCACAGGTGATGGCCAGCCAGGCAAAGTCTCAGGACATCAGCGAGGGTCCCAGTGGGGGAAGGAGGGCACTGAATAGGGCATTTAACAAAAGGGTTTTTAACAAAGTCCCATCAGTCTGTTCCCTGAGCCTGTTCCGTTCCACAGGGAGAGGCCGACAGTCTGAGATTTACCTCCAGGCAAACCGACAAGCCTACAAACCAGAAAGTTCCTCCTGAACCCGTTGGACCCAGGAGCTCCCAGCTCAGTACCCTCGGGACGGACGCACCCTGGCCAGGCCCCCAGCCACGGAGGAGAATCCACGCAGGACCACACAGCCAAGGCACGGAGCAGGGAGAAACGAAGACAGAGAGACAACGTGGCGAGCAGGAGAAAGAGCAGTTGGCATCTCAGAAATAAATTCGTCCACCAGACCCCTCGGGCTTCCGTCTCACTGATGATTATGCGGCCGGAAATACAGCCCCTCCCGCAACAACTAAACCTGGACCACAGAGATGAATGTGACCTCAAGGCATCAGACGTCAGACAGTGTGGGGCTGGTCAGCAAGGAGGGGAGATGTGGGGGCAGCTCAGACTGCTGCCCGGAGGCACAGGAGGGCATCCAGGTGGCCTGGCAGTGTGTCTGAGTGCAGGAGACAGAGCTGGGTGGCTGGCAAGGCCAGAGCGGCTGGATCCCAGGCAGGGTGCTGGAGGAGAGCTTCGGAGAGCTCCCAAGTCCCCCAGCGCCTTCAGCGGAGCATCACAAAGCACATGCTTGAGAGGCCAGGGAAAGAACCACCCAGAAGAGCAGGGGGACCCCCTTCTGTGAGTGCTCAGGGCTGGGAGTGCTCCCTGTTGTCACCAGGCACAGGGCGTTGGGTAGACCCTCGCACAAGCTTTGCCTCAGTGGTGGGCATAGCCTCGGAACAGGGGTCGGTCCGGTGCAGCCCAGCAGAGCTTCAGTGAGCCGTGAAAATACCAAGCTGTCTCCAAGTGATGTAACTGCGTCCAAGAGCAAAATATGAGGATATTTATACAGGTATAGACCATCCATCAGCCAATAAAACAAAAGGCGCAATGTCTGGAATCGCGTAAAACTCCAGCAGGCATATGAAGAAATGTGGCTCGTAACGAAGAGAAGGCAACATGGGAACCGAACCATGACCAGGATGGTGGGATTCAACACAGCTCTTTGAACTGCGTCCCCTGTGTTCAGAGAGGCAGAGGAAGATGGGAGTGTGTGAAGCAGAGATAGCGAAGACATAAAAGAACCAAACCAAAAACCTGGAAATGAAGAATACACCACATGGAATTAACAGCATGTTAGACACGGAAGAAAAGGGCTCGAAAATGACAAAAGACGTGAAGCCACATGACACACGGGAGAAAGAAGATGGGACTAGGCAAAGCCTGAGCAGAGCACCGAGGAGCAGGGGAAGCTTGAATGGCCTGGTACACACGTCACTGGTACCCCGGCCGGAGGAGAGGGGTCAGGGGGAGGTCAGAGACAGAAACAGTACTTGAAGGAACAATGGCCAAAACTTCCCCAGATTTGATGGAAGTTGTCAGCCTACAGATCTAAGAAACTCAGTGAGCTCCACCTACAAGAAACATAAAGAAAACTGCAGCCCAGTGGTGTGGCTCAGTGGATTGAGAGGTCCTGGTTCGATTCCCGGTCAAGGCACATGCCCGGGTTGTGTGCTGATCCCCAGTAGGGGGCGTACAGGAGGCAGCCGGTTGATGTTTCTCACATCGATGTTTCTATCTCTCTTCTTCTCTCTATAAAAAATCAATAAAAACATATTTGAAAAAGAAAATTGCACCAAGGCACACCTTTATCAAATTGCTTAAAATCTGAGATAAAGAGAAAAGGAAGAGCAGCCAGGAAAAAAAAGTGCATTGCATTGTAAAGTGACAGAGACTTCTTATTGGAAACAACGCAGACGAAAAGATAGGGGAGCGACATATTTAAGTACTGAGAGGGGAAAAATTGTCAAACTAGAATTCTATACCTGGTGAAAATATACTTGGAAGACAAAGGCTAAATGACTTTGTTTGGATATAGCAAAGCAGAAAGAATTTATCACCAGCGGACACACACTACAAGAATTATTTTGTTTGTCTTTTTAATCCTCGCCTGAGGATATATATTTTTTCTACTATCAGATAGAGTGGGAGGGAGAGAGAGAGCGAGAGAAGAGAAACATTGATGTGAGAGGGAAACATTGACTAGTTGCCTCCTGCACAACCTGATCAGGACCAGGGATGAACCGCAGCCAAGGTACATGCCCTTGACTGGAATCGAACCCATGACTCTTTGGTCCGTGGGCAGACGCTCTAACCACTTAGCAACACCGGCCAGGGCCCCTACAAGAATTATTAAAAGAAGGAAAGGAACACTGGATTGGAGCCTGGGTCTGCACGGAGGAGTCCAGGGGGCCAGAAATGACATGTATGCGAATATACGTGACTTCTCGTTCTTACAAAATTGTCATCTTCAGGTGCAAGAAGAGCAATGACAGAGCGTCGAGTTGACCACGTGTTCGGGAGCCGAGGGGATATGCTATCGTCAACCAGCACATGGCAGGCTGTTATTTGAAGTTAAGACTAAGTTGAAGATGTATGTATACGATAAACCTTAAAACAACCACTAAAATAAGACAGCAAAGGGTTCTAGCAAATAAGCCAGCAAAGGAGATGAAATTAATTCGCAAACATGACCTTTTGTTCCTGATCAACGTAACGCAGCAACCTCGCAGGGGATGCCACTGCAGGACTCGGTCGTGGAAGATGGGGCTTGGTCTGCTAACGGACTCTCCCTCGCCGGCTGGGATGCGAAGCCCACCAGGCCAGGATCTAAGGGGGTCTCCAGCCAGCCGGGGCCCTCAGTCCAGCAACCCTCAAGGAAGCAGATCCTTCCTGCCACCACGTGAGTGAGTGTGGAGGCGGATGCCCCTCCGTGAGCCTTCAGGTGCACCCTCGGGTGGGCTGGCCACGCCCATCAGCAGATGAGTGGGCAAACAATGGTCATGTGAGCAGTACACACCGGAGTGCGGGGAGCATGGAAATGAGCGGTCTGCTGAGACGTGGGGCGTGGGGACATTCAAGTCACTGTGCTGAGTGGAGGAAGCCAAACAGAAGCAGAGTGTTCTGTGTGATCCCATGTATTCAAAGCCCTAGAAAATGCAAAAGAATCTACAGTGACACAAAGTAGGTCATCTGTGCCTGGCTGGTGTGGCTCAGTGGACTGAGTGTCATCTCATGGACTGAGAGGTCCTGGTTCAATTCCTGGTCAGGGCACATGCCCAAATTGTGGGCTCGATCCCCAGTAGGGGGCGTGCAGGAGGCAGCCGAAGGATGTTTCTCTCTCACATGGATGTTTCTCTCTCTCTCTCTTCCTCCCTCTTTCTCTAAATAAATCAATAAAGAACATATTTTAAACAACAACAACAAAAAGAAAGGAGGTCATCTGATGAAGGGAAACAGGGAAGTGAGGGTGGAAAGATGATAAGAAAGGATGAGAAAATTTAGGGGGTGATGGATACCCTGCTTATTCTGATCGTAATGGTGGTTTCTTGGGTATATTCAGAAGTCAGAACATCCAAGTTGTACACTTTCAAAGCAGACAATTACATATTCATTATACTTCAGCAAAGCTGATAAACGAATATCGTTATAGAAAGAAAAACAGGAAACAAAAATAATTTGGGAACTTAAAAAAGCAGAAATGGGAAGTTTAGTAGAAGTCTACAGAGAGAGTTGAGGAAATGTCCCAATAATTAGAAGAGTCCCAACAAAGAAATGGAAAATAAAGCTCAAAAGGGAGAAAATTAGCCCTGGCCAGTTTGGCTCAGCGGTTAGAGCATCGGCCTGCGGTCCGGAGGGACCCGGGTTCGGTTCCTGCTAAGGGCACGTACCTCGGTTGCAGTTTGTCCCCGGCGCTGGTTGGTTGTGCGGGTGGCGACCACTCGATGTGTCCCTTTCACGTCGATGTTTCTCTCTCTCTCTCTTCTTCTCTCTCCCTCCCGCTCTATCTGAACAAAAAAATGGAAAAATGTCCTCGGGTGAGGATGATAAAAAAAAAAAAGAAAGAAAGAAAACGTCTCGGACACGAAGGGTTCCCACACTGAGAGGTTCCCGAGTGCCCAGCACGGCGGGCGACACCTGAGCCACATGAGACTCACCCGGGAAAAGTGTCCAGACGCTGGGGACAAAGACACGGACCAGAGCTCCTGAGAGAGAGAATGGGTCACGTAGAAGGGTCTAGTGCTGGGTTCGCATTAGACTTCCCAGTGACAATGGAGCAGGGCCTTCGAACATCTATTGAAACGATTTCCGACCTGGAATTCAGCCCTCAGCCGCTCTCAACGCTGCTGCAATAGAATAAAGACCCTCCGATATTTTCAGACACACAGTGTCTCAAAAATGTTTTCATTGCTCATGTTTTCCTTCTCATGAAGAGATTTCCTCTTCTGTTGAAGAATGTAGGGATGTAGTTATGATAATACATTAAAAAAAAATAAAACTAAATAGCTCTGGCTGGGTGGCTCGGTTGATTAGAGTGTCATCTCAGTACCCCAAGGTTGCGGGTTTGATCCCTGGTCAGGGCACGTACAAGAATCAACCAATGAGCCCTGGCCAGTTTGGCTCAGCGGTTAGAGCATCAGCCTGCGGTCCAGAGAGACCCGGGTTCGGTTCCTGCTAAGGGCACGTACCTCGGTTGCGGTTTGTCCCCGGCCCTGGTTGACGGTTAGAGCATCAGCCTGCGGTCCAGAGAGACCCGGGTTCGGTTCCTGCTAAGGGCACGTACCTCGGTTGCGGTTTGTCCCCGGCCCTGGTTGAGTTGTGCGGGTGGCAGCCACTCGATGTGTCCCTTTCACGTCGATGTTTCTCTCTCTCTCTCTCTCTCTTCCCCCCCCTCCCTTCTTCCCTCCCTCCCACTGTATCTTAACAAAAAATGAAAAAATGTCCTCGGGTGAAGATAAAAAAAAGAATCAACCAATGAATGCATAAATAAGCAGAATATCAAATCTCTCGCTCTCAAGTCAATCAATAAATAAAAGAATTAACAACTGGAAAAAAAACACATTGACTCCAGTGAAAACAAAAAAATGTATAAGAAAGGAAAAGGAATCATACTACATGGCTACAGACTCAAGTAATATTGGTAGAGTCATAACAATATAAATGCTCAACATTGGTTTGTCCAAAAATTACACTTCTATTAGAAGCATGGGAAGGAAAAGAAACATATTTAAGGGTATGGGAATGGAGTAAGAGAACTACAACCTTGTTGTCCATTGCTTGAAGCAAATATATTTAAAAGAAACCATAAAATCAATAAATATGATTTAAAAAATTTAAAAAAATTTTTTTTCATTGATTTTTGTTGTTGTTGTTGTTACAGCTGTTTCTCCTTTTTTACCCCATTGACACCCCCCCTCCCCACCCCACACCCGCCCCGTCCCTGGCTTTGTTGTCCATGTCTATTGGTTATGTACACATGCATATAAGTTCTGTGGTTTGTCTCTTCCCACCCCCCCCACCCCTCTTCTGACGGATGTCAGTCTATGCCCTACTTCCATGTTTCTGGGTCTACCGTATTCCTCAGACTGTTATGTTCATTATATTCCGTATATAAGTGAGATCATGTGGTATTTGTCTTTTTCTGCTTGGCTTCTTTCACTTAGGATAATACTTTCCAGGTCCCTCCATGTCGTCTCAAAGGATAAGAGATCTTTCTTTCTTACAGCTGCATAGTACTCCATTGTGTATATGTACCCCAGCTTTTTCATCCATTTGTCTACTGATGGACACTTGGGCTGTTTCCAGATCTTAGCTATTGTGAATAGTGCTGCTATGAACATGGGGGTACAAATATTCTTTCTGATTGGTGTTTCAGGATTCTTAGCGTATATTCCTAGAAGCGGGATTACTGGGTCAAATGGAAGTTCAATTTTTAATTTTTTGAGGTAACACCATATTGTTTTCCATAGTGGCTACACCAGTCTGCATTCCCACCAGCAGTGTATTAGAGTCCCCTTTTCTCCACACCCTCGCCAACACTTGTTGTTTGTTTTCATTGATTTTTTAGAGAGACAGAAACATTTATGTGAGAGAGAAACATTGATTGGCTGCCTCCTGCATGCCCCCTACTGGGGATCGAGCCCACAACCCAGGCATGTGCCCTTACCTCTCAGTCCCTGGAACGACACTCAATCCACTGAGCCACACCGGCGGGGCCAATAAGTAGGAATTTCCGCATGCTACTTAGAAATATGGAGGCAAATACCAGAAGACTAAAAGCATTGAAAGTAGTGACTTCCAGGAAGTGGGAAGGAAATTGGTAACTTTACTGTAAGAACTATTTAATTTTTTAAACCATGTAAATGCATAACTTTGATCAAAATTAAAAGCATAGAGACACGCCCTGGCCGGTTTGGCTCAGCGGTTAGAGCATTGGCCTGCGGTCCCAAGAGACCCAGGTTCGGTTCCCGCTAAGGGCGCGTACCTCGGTTGCAGTTTGTCCCCAACCCTGGTTGGTTGTGCGGGTGGCAACCACTCGATGTGTCCCTTTCACGTCGATGTTTCTCTCTCTCTTCCTCTCTCTCCCTCCCACTCTACCTGAACAAAGAATGGAAAAATGTCCTCCGGTGAGGATTTAAAAAAAAAAGCATAAAGACACAACAGAAGAAAGTTTCCCAGAACCAAAGAAAAGTAGTTCTGTCTAGAGTAAAAGACCAAGTTCCAAGTAGGACTGAGAATAAGACTCATGCCTTTGTATAGAGTCAAGATATTTCAGACCATCAGCTTCCAGAAGAAGTTTCCCCTCAAAAGAGCAAAAATAATACCAGCCTAGGACATCTTATCAGGAACATTGGATACTAGAAGAAAATAAATCTTGGAAATGTCATTTAAAACCCAACCTTCTCTACTCAGAAAACTATCACGCCTGCAAGCAAAATAGCATTTCGCATTTATAAGTATTCAGAACGCTTATCTCCAAAGCACTTTTTCTGTGACTGTAGGATATATTTCAGCAAAATCCTTCAAGAAAAGGTATGATTATAAGGTTTGGTAATTATGAAGACCTTGCAACGGCATGTTTGTTTTATTAACATAGAAAAAGTAAGGCAATTAAAAATCCCAAGAAAAACAAAAAGCTAGCTAAGAAACTCATGTGTGTCAAAATATGAAGGGAAAAAAAAATGTGAACTGAATTTATCTATTGACCCCTTCATGTGGCTTGTAGTTAATGACACTGGAGCCCTAGAGACGGAAATAAAATCCTAACATACTGGTTGACCTCGAAGGATCAATATTTGCAAAGTCATAATGAATAAACAGTGCTTATTGGGTTTTAAAATCAACCTGTGGACAAAACATGAAAGAATTGTGCTATAAAATCATCATTTCTGACAAAGTAAAAGCGCTCCAGGGTTAGTTGACAGAAATTGATATGTTGTCTGGAAATAATAGAACAAGAAACGGAAAGATACAAAGGTAACCCACAGAAAAACTAAGAACAGTAACTGTAAGAATTCAGCAGAGGATGTAATATAAGTTAACCAAAGCTCTGTGTTTCACAGCAGGGAGCTAGTAGGTAGATAAGAGGCATGATTATGCCATTTAGAATCAGGATACTGCCTGGCCAGTGTGGCTCAGGGGTTGAGTGTCGACCCAGGCACCAAGAGGTTGCTAGTTCGATTCCCAGTCAGGGCACATGCCCAGGTTGTGGGCACGTTTCCCAGAGGGGAGCATGCAGGAGGCAGCCAATCAATGTTCTCTCTCATTGATGTTTCCATCTCTCTCTTCCTCTTCCTTCCTCTCTCTCTAAAATCAATCAGGATGCTCCCCACCAGGAAAGCCAAATGCAGGGACGGTTAGAGGTGGGCGGCTCCTGGGCCAATGGATGAGAACAGGGAATGGAGTGGGTAACCTCTGCTTTTCATTAGGGGCCTTCTACTGTGCGTACTCAGAAAAACATTCTGAAATGCTTTACATGAGTGAAATAAAATGCTGAGTTGTGAGCACATCCGTCTACTGAAAACATGTTGATGGGGAAAATTCTCAGACCATCGGGGCAGGAGGATGCTCAGCATCTGCCATCTGTCTGTCATCAGGCCCCAGGGCAGGAGCTTTGCCGGGGGGATGGTGAGTCATCAGTGACTGTCCCCATTAGTATTTCCGACCCCAACATTCAGGAGCAGCTTCCGGGGGCGCGAGGTGTCATTTGGGTGGCTGTGTGTGTGTGCCGGGGGGTGACGGGAATGGTGACGGGTCTGAGTTTGGAATCACAATGGCCAGGCTGCTTTTGTACAGTATGATTCAGAAGCCCCTAAAAAAGGGCACCAAGTGTCAGTGAAAGTCCGTGACTATGACCTTGGGTGACGAAGCCAGCTGCCAGCAGGGGGACCCCCATTCTGAGGGAATCGATTCTGCAGCAACCTCTGGGCGCTGATCCTGCCAGAGGATCGTAGAAGGCGGCCCGGGTTCGTCCAGGGGCTGGGAGACCCTCTGGTTCCTGTTTGCATCACCACCTCGTCCCCTCTGGGCCCAGCACACAGACCCCTGTGCAGTTGACCGTTTGACTTCCCCTCCTCCCCCGGCAGACGCAAGGGGACTCCTGTTCCCCAAGTCCCCCCTCCCCTCTGGTTGTGGGAGGGAGTTCCCATGTGGCCTGATTTCTTTTTTTTTTTTTTCCCTCACCTGAGGACATTTTTCCATTTTCTGTACAGATAGAGTGGGAGGGAGAGAGAGGAAGAGAGAGAGAGAGAGAAACATCGACGTGAAAGGGACACATGGAGTGGCTGCCACCCGCACGACCAACCAGGGCCGGGGACAAACTGCAACCGAGGTACGTGCCCTTAGCGGGAACCGAACCCGGGTCTCTCTGGACCGAAGGCCGACGCTCTAACCGCTGAGCCAAACCGGCCAGGGCAAGGCCTGATTTCTTACATGCCCAGCAAAGCCTTCCGGGGGCCGGTCGGACAGCCCAGACCTTGGGCACAGCCCCAGAGCGACTTCAGTTCCCACGCTCACCCAGCCAGGCTGCCTGGGGTACCACAGGCAGCCTCGGGACCCCCATTTTAGCATCAGCGAACGCTCTGCCCTTGACACGCCAAGTCCGCTGTGTCAGGGTGATGGCAGACGTCACCGATCGCTTACATATTTCACGTGGACAGAAATGTCCCCTGGCCAGAAACGCAGGTCATCTTCCTGACTCCTTAGGGCTGTTCCCGTGGCACCGTCTTCCCCACTGACACCGAGTCTCACCGCGATGGCACTTTCCGTCTCCGTGAGCACGTGGCCACCTGTCCCTCTGGGCTGTGGGCTGAACCCTTTGCCCAGCATCGTGGGGACACTCCAAGGGCAGTACATCAGCATGGAGGTCAGCGAGCACGGCCGAGGCGTCCAAAGGAGAAGCCACACACCCTTCGTGCACCGCGCGGGGAGATGGGAGCAAGGTCGTGGCCGCGGGAGAATGACAGGAGCCAAGATGGCCCGGTCACGCCCGATTGAACAGGTGCCCGTGGCCCGCTGATGGAGGGGGAGGGGCGGAGGTCACTACGGACACACTGGGCTGGAAACACGTTTAATGACGGGCTGGGAGCAAAGTTCGTGACATTTTGACAGCTCTTTGCCTTTGAACGTGCTCGTTTGGGGACAGCCTGTTACCCGCTTCTCTGTCTCCATCCCTGATTTTTCTCAGGGCCGGAGCACAAAATAATACAGAACAGAAAGAGTTCTGGGTCCAGAGACGGCAGGTACAGCCAGCTCTCCGTTAACGCAACCGTCGATGGGGGGAACTTGTGGTTGGAGTATCATTATGCGTGGCCGAGCCGGGGACCGGTCAGGAGACAGATAAAATGCTCTGTCACTCTATCCGGTAACCCGTGGCTCGGACAGCCAGGGGACGCTCACGGCCTGGACACTGATGTCTGATGCGGTCGTCACTCTGCAGACCCTCAGGACGGCTTGTTCAGAGCTGCCGCTCAGCGCCCCAGCCCGGTGTTTCCCTCTCCACCTCCACGGGGTGATCGTCGGAGCCGGAGGACGGTGTTGGCATTTCCTCCACGGTGCGGGCTCTTCTTCGCAAAGGGCAGAGTGTCCCCGAGGCCTGCCGCCTGGCATCTGAGCTGCCCCACAAATCAAATCGTTCTCCACAGGCGGAGTGTCTCCCCACGGGCCCTGCAGAGCAGAAACCCCTCTGACCCTGCCTGCGCCATTCCCGCAACACCGGCCAGCTCACCGGCGTCCCGGCTCACAGGGGCGGGACGGGAATTCACACGGGGTCACATGAGGGGACACACGTCTTGCTGAGCATCGGAGAAACTGGTGGGGGGATTAAGTAACAAGAAAATGGGGCCAAAACAAAGTTGAAAACTCAAGGAAGACAGATTAGATGTTAAAGGAGATGACGGAAGAAATAAGACTATTTGGGGGTGCCTCTGTCTTGGACAATTGTTCCTTGTGTTGAGGTGTCTGGGGTGACAGAGGGAGCAGGGAAGGACGCCGAGAGGAGGGTCAGGGACTAGCAAAGGGTGTTGGTGCTGTAGCGGTCCTGGGGAATGGCCCCTCTCCCCAAAACTCTTAAACCAAATCCTTAGCCTGACACTTCTTTTTAAAATATTAGCAATCCATCCCTGGCCAATTTGGCTCAGCGGTTGGAGCGTTGGCCTGCGGATCAGAGAGTCCTGGGTTCGGTTCCCGCTTGGGGCACATACCAAAAAAATAATAATAATAATAATAATTGAGTTTTTTAAAAAAAATAAATTAAATTAAATAAAATATTAGCAATCCAGCCCGGCAGGTGTGGCTCAGTGGTGAGCGTTGACCCTGCACCAAGAGGTTGGCGGTTTGATTCCCGGTCAGGGCACATGCCCAGGCTGTGGGCCCGATCCCCAGTGGGGGGCATGCAGGAGGCGGCCAATCGATGTTCTCTCTCATCGATGTTTCTGTCTCTCTCCCTCTTCCTTTTTCTCTCTAAAAATCAATAAAGGAAAGAAAAATTTTTTTTTAATATTAGCAATCCAGCCCTGACTGGTGTGACTCAGTGTTTAGAGCTTGGGCCTTCAGACCTACGGGTCGAGGGTTTGATTCCCCTCAAGACCATGTACCTGGGTTGCAGGTTTGGTCCCTGGCCAGGCTGGGGTTGTGTGGGAGGCAACCCCTCGATGTGTCTCTCTCACATGGATGTTTCTCTCTCTCCCTCCTCCCTTTGCCCCTCTTTCTCTCCGAAAACCCAAGGGAAAAAATACTCTCCAGTGAGGATTAACCAAAGAAATAAAAATGTATATAAATTAGCCATCCGTTCCCCAATTCCAACTTGAGCCTTTGGCTCCCCTGCAGCGTCTCCAGGATTTAGTGAATAAAAACACGGGACAGCCAGGGACGTGTGACTTCCAGAGAAGTCACCCATCCCGTTACGAGTGTTTTTTCCGTGTCTGAAAGGTTGTGTGTGCCAAGCCGTGGTCAGAGCGTGCGCGGGCGTGCGTGCGCGGGGTGGGTGAGCCCGAGTCGCGGGGTGGTGGCCCTCGGGACCCTGCCCGCGCCCTGCGGCGCTGGCCTGGCACAGGGGAGCGCAGTGACTGACAACAAGTGTGCCCCTGCCCGGGAGGGCGCACTCATGATTCCCAGCCCGCGGAGCCAGCTCCGCGTGGACAGCCATGAACCGTCCTGCCCTCAGCGCTGCTCCGCACTGCTCTCCAGTATCTCCAGAGATAGTCTCCAATATCTCCGAGAATATTCACATGCGATGGAGGTGCCCCGGCATCCGAACGCTGCCCCGGAGAGAAGGCTCTATTTTTTATTTTTTATTTATTTATTTATTTTTTTATCCTCACCCGAGGACATTTTTCCATTTTTTGTACAGATAGAGTGGGAGGGAGAGAGAGGAAGAGACAGAGAGAAACATCGACGTGAAGGGACACATCGAGTGGCTGCCACCCGCACGACCAACCAGGGCCGGGGACAAACTGCAACCGAGGTACATGCCCTTAGCGGGAACCGAACCCGGGTCTCTCCGGACCGCAGGCCGTCTGTCTATTTTTTAAAAGAAGGTGAGGCTCGACTTCTGCACAGACACGGGGGCAGGAGGGTGTCTCTGGACCCTCCACGGACAGAGGAACGTGTCCTTCGGGGGGGTGGGGGGGGGCGGGTCAAAAGGGTGGAAGCCAGACCCTTAAAGGTTTGACTTCTGCTCTGTGGGAAAGTGCTCTGAACTGTTAACCCAGGACCTTAGCCTGGGCTTCGATTTACAGCGTTAACCACCCACTGCCCACCTCGTTCCAGCTGGAACACTTGACCCTCACCTGGGGTTTCCTGTTTTAGCAATTTAAAGTACAGGCAGGCCCGGCTGTGTGGCTCAGTGGTGAGCGTCAACCCTGCACCGAGAGGTCGCCTGTTCGATTCCCGGTCAGGGCACATGCCCAGGCTGTGGGGCCCAGCCCCAGTGGGGGGCATGCAGGAGGCGGCCAATCGATGTTCTCTCTCATCGATGTTTCTCTCTCTCTCTCTCTCCTTTCCTCTCTCTAAAATCAATAAAGAAAAAATATTTATTAGAAAAATAATAAAAAGGTCAGGCCCTGGCTGGGTGGCTCAGTTGTTGGAGCGTCGTCCCATACACCAAGGTTGCGGGCTCGATTCCCGGTCAGGGCACAGACAAGAGTCACCCAGTGAAGGCATCAGTCAGTGGAACAACAAATCCGTGTTTCTCTTTCTCTCTCCCTTCCTCTCTCTCTAAAAAAATCAATCAGTCATTTTGAAAAGATTCAAAATACAGGACAGCCAGGTCAAGTCTGAGTTTTTGCCAAGTCGCTGCCTCTGGGAGACGGTGACAAAGGAATTGTTGCACCTTGGGCTTCCCATCCCCCAGGACCAGTTTTGCCACCACCCAAGGGCCTCGCCTTCTTGAGCTTCTGGGGCAGGGAGGTCTGGGGAGTGAGTGATACAGAGTCAGAGCAGCTCCGGAGTGGGAACCATCTAGAAGGTCCCCAGATTGGAAGCCCTAGCCTCCCTCAGGGGCCTCAGTGGGCTGGGAGGTCCAGGCACAGTCTGTCTCCTCTGCCTCCACTAGGGGGCGACGGTGAGGCCTGGTGATGCCCAGGGACTCCAGAGCCCAGGAGCAGACAGCCCTGGTCACTGACAAAGGGAGACTCCCCCAGGCCGGCCCCTGTTACCACTGACCACCCAGAGAGCTGTCCCTCCCCTCACGTCGGGGCTTCTGCTGCCTGGATGGTCATCCAAGGGTCTCCATTGCTTGGCCAGGGAGAGCCAGGGACCTGTGGGCATTTCTCGGTTCCCTCCCTCTGTCTTCCGTCTTGTGCCTTCACCACTGCACCCTCTGCCCTACTAGAACCTTTACTCGACCTCATGGGGGTCGGAGGCCTTCAGCAAGGCCCTTCCTCCCTCCGAGCCGTGTCCCTTTTACCTGTAAAGCAGGAGGAAGTGATAACCTCTGCACAGCGTGGCTTATTTTCTTTCTTTTATTTCGGTATAACTGGTGTAGAATATTATGTTAGTATTGGTCCCAGGTGTACAGTATCGGGATTTGACATTTTTATACCTTGCCGTGTGATCCCCCCACTCGCTCTAGTCATCACCCATCACCGTGCAAGCTTGACTCATGTGCACACGAGAGCCTTGTGAGGCCTCCTCAGCCACCCCCTGCCTGTGCCCTGGTCCCCTCCTTCTCATCGGGCACATGTCTGGGTCTGCAACGTGGAGGGTCTCTCCTGGTGGGGGTGCAGTGGGACCTGAAGGGCCAACCATCCCCGAGCACGTCTGTGCTAACAGAGCTGTTCACACAGAGACAGTTCCAGCACCGTCTGTGTGTATAAGTAATCACGGCCTTGACCCAGCACTGTCTAAGTGCAGGGCATGGGTCAGGTGCTTATTCGTACATCGACGCAGGTGAGGTGAACACAGATCATATGCTCACTTTGCGCTTAGCTGGGAAACCCGAGGCCCAGAGAGGTTATCGGACTTGCCTGAGGTCACACAGGAAGTGGCAGAGCTGGACTGAGAACCCAGACGGTCAGTTCAAGATTCTCTGACCACAGGATGTGCTGCCTCTCACGTTGCGCCTGAGCAATTCCGCTCCTTTTGGACCGTTTCCCGCCTGTTCCAGGACCTGGCGTCACTCCCTGTCACTCGGTCTCGTGGCTCTGCTGTGGGCTGTGGCAAGTCGTCCCTGAGCTCCGACCCGAGAGGCACAGCTTGTGGGCTGGGAGTGAAGGTTCCCAGGGGCTGGGGGCTGAATTAGGTTCTCCTCCTAAGGACGACGCTGACCCCAGTGACCCGTGCACGCAGGAGGAAGCACGAGGCTTTACTTGGCTGTTTTCTAACGAACAATCAGTTGTGCAGGACGGCGGGAGAAAGGGCTCAGAAGGAGAAAAGCAAAAGAATGAGGGAACCGGCCGCAATGCACGCGAAGAGAGCCAGACACAAAGTCCTCTGAGCCGCAGAACCGTTCTCGGGTGACCAAATTCCCCACCTTTTGCAAATGACGGTGTCGAGTGGCAGAAATCGTCAGCGTCGCTGAGCTCCGATGCGTGGGCCGAACTGGACCGGATGGCAGGGGATCCTGAGGCTCCACGGGGCAGAACCCACACGGGGCAGAGGAACCCCCGGGTCTCATTCTCGGAGGGGCTCGCTGGGGCCGCGATCACAGCTGTTTCTCTGCTGCGGGTGAGCTGCGGCCCGAGCTGGGCGTGAGACCCTAGGACCACTGCTCACCCTCGGGCCCTGCAGCAGGAAGGGGACAGAGGGAGAGGGCTGGGGTGTGGAAGGGGGGCTTCACGGAGGAGGCGGCCCGAGGCAGGGGCCTGCAGGATGAATCAGCCTGCAGGAGGAGAGCAGGGAAAGGCATGCTGGGAGGACCTGGGGAAGCCAAGCTGCCCGAGCCGGCGTAGCCAGTCCACCTGGGAACATAGTGTGGCCCGTGGTGGGGCAGGATGAGCCAGAAAGACGGCCTCGGCTGGCTAAGAACCACGAGGGCTATGCCCCCAAGCGTGGCCTCCGCCCTGTGCGCCGCAGACGCTCGTGATGGTATGAGTGGTCCACAGGAGCCCTTGGGAACCAGGACTCGGGGTGCTAGGGGAGGGGCAGTGGGCTGGAGCAGACTGGCCGCGTGGGAAGCTCTGTGACCACGGCTGGGGTGGGGATGGGGGTCGGGGGACGGCGGTCAACGAGGCAGCTGGTAGAGGTCACTCTGGGGTTATGACACCAAAGACAGAGCAGACGTTGGGTCAAGAGCTGAGGACATGGGCCCTGGCTGGTTTGGCTCAGCGGTTAGAGCATCAGCCTGCGGACCAATGAGTCGTGGGTTCAATTGGGGTAAAGGGCATGTTCCTTGGTTGCAGTTTGTCCCCAGCCGGGGTCGGGGTCGTGCAGGAGGCGACCAGATGTGTCTCTTTCACATCGATGTTTCTCTCTCTTCTTCTCTCCCTCCCTCCTACTGTATCTGAAGATGAATGAAAAAATATCCTCGAGTGAGGGTTAAAAAAAAAAAAAGAGCCGAGGACATGGAGCCCGGGTGCGGCCTCCCGGAGACAAAGGCGCAGGGACAGGCTTGAGGCCACAGAGACCAGGCTGGTTGGAACAGTGGGCGTGTCCCTCCTCCGCTTCCCACTCCTCTTGGGATGGAGTCCAAATTCCTGCCAGGACTGATGAAGATGCCACCGCCCCTCCCTCCTGTCCCCTCTTGTGACCCCTCCTTTCACTGGTCCTGCCCCTGCCCCTCCCTCTGCCTCTCCAGCGGCTCTCCCACCACACCCCTTCCTCCTGCCTCAGGGCCTTTGCACACACTGGCCCCACTGCCCGGTGCTCTGTCAGGAGCTGGTAACCCATCTAGTGATGGGGCAGACGGTGCTGGTCTCAGGTTGTTCCCCCACCCCCACCTGAGCTCCTCCATGGCCTCGGTGACCAGCTCCCCTCTGGAAATTCCCGTGTGCCTTCTGTCTTCCCAGACCTGGCTGCCGGGCCAGCATCTGGCTTCCTCCTGATGATCTCCTCAAGCTCAGCCTGGGTCACTTCCTCCAGGGACCCCACACCCCCGTTCAGTGCTCTCGACAGGCCTGGCTGGGGGGGAGTTGGGGGGCAGCCACATGGGAGCTCGGGGCGCTGTTTGGACCCGGGGCTGTGCTGGGGGGGGGGGGCTGGAATCGGTGCCCACGACGAGCCCCAGCTGACTTCTGTTTTCACAGGAGGCTGCTCCAGAGGGCAGGGCAACGGGGACCCCAGTGCGAGGGGGGGGCCTGGATGCAGGTGTGCGGGGTGGGGTCAAGGAGGAACACGGGCTTTGGACTTGCCCTTTACTGTGATGGGGAAACTGGGGGTGCTGGGTGGGGAAGATCAGGGGCTCAGTCTTGTGAAACGCCTTCGGCACCCAAGTGGAAGTCCTCGAGTTCAGGAGCTAGGGCCCAGCTGACAATGCCCGTTGGAGCCATCCGCTTGTACCAGGCAGCCCATGGCCAAAGCCGCCAGGAGGGGTTGGGGGAGAAGGGGCCCAAAAACTGGGCTCAGGGCACTGGAGCCGGGGGGGGGGCAGCCACTGTGGTGGGACCACCACGAAACCAGGACGGTGTGCATGCGTGTGTGTGCATATGCGTGCACGTGTGTGCTTGTGTGCACATGTGTGCTTGTGTGTGCGTACGCATACATGCGTGTATGTATGTGTGCATGCGTGTGCATATATGTGTGCATGTGTGTACGTGCATCTGTACGCATACGTGTGTGTGTGCATGTGTGTGCGCACGTGTGTGTCAGTGTGCGTGCGTGTGGGCGCGTGTGTGTACGTGTCCCGGAGGCACAAGGACTGTTGCAAGGACAGGGCTCTCAGAGTGTCGATGCCTCAGGCCCTGGATTCACCAGCTGGGACGCCTGGTGACGGTGTGGGAGCCGGGGGGTGAGCAGCGGGGGTCTGACTGGAGCGGGACTGAGTGAGCAGGAGACACTGAAACAGTGAGTGAAGACACCGTTTTGGAGGGTTCTGTTTGGGTGCACAGGGGGGAAGAGAAACAGGAAGGGCCGGAGAGAGGGGTCCCCAGCCGGCTGGGATAGCGGTGAGGGAGTGCCCCGAGGACGTCCGGCAGTGGGGCAGGGACACTCCTGAGACACCGAGACGGTGGGGACCAGCTCAGTGCTGGGGGGCAGGCCCCCTAGGAGCTGGGCACTCTCACCTACAGCGGGCAGGGTGGGGCGGGGTGGGGACAGCCGGGGACAGTTCTGAGAGAGGGGACTTCAGCAGAGGGGCGTGAGGACGAATGTCAGGGGCGCCCAGCATGGTTCTGCGTCCACTGCAGCCACTGCGGGTGCAGGTGCTGGCCCTGGGGGCTGGTCCCGGGCTGTGGTGGGCGAGAGACAGAGATGGAGTAAAGGGGCTGAAGCTGCTGATGGGAGGGATCTGGGGACAGGGACAGATTCACAGGGGAGATCTGGGTCATCCGAGAGCAAGAGCCCATGGGGAGGGACTCTCTGGGGACCAGAGCGACAAGGAAGGGACAGCTTTGGAGAGGGACAGGAAGACCCGGTCCCTGGGTCAGGAGGACAGAGAGATGACAGTGGGTGTGCCTCTGGCCTTGGCTTCCCTGGGGAGGAGAGAAATTATAGGGCGGGGTCTCAGGACCTTCCCATGAGCCCCAGCAGCCTCCCCTCCCCCCTCGGGCCACCGGGCCACTGCGTCTGCGTCCCAGCTCAGCAGACCCCCGAGAAACGCTCCCCCATTGTCCACTTCTCCACTCCGGTGTCCAGAGCAGTTCTCAGGAAGGGCTGGCCGCTGTGCTGCTCCCTGGACCCCCCTCTGCCTCCTCCATCCTCCTTGACTGTGAGGGGACCCGGGCTGCTCCTTCACTCTCACGTGGGGAGACGACTTAGGCAATGAACCTGAGGCTCGCCCTGCAGCCGGTGATGTCTGCACGCAGGAGCAAGCCCCGGGAAAATGCAGCGTGACCTTGGGGAGGGGATGGGGGTCAGGGTCATAGCTGCTTAACAGGGATCCGTGTGGTTTAATCTCTAGGATGTATTCATTCTAAGTATTTCAGCCTTCCTCCTCCTCCTGCCTTCCTCCCTCCCTTTCTTCTTTCCCTCCTTCCTGTCAATAAAGAGTCATTGGGCGTCTGCTGTGTGCGGAACAGAATCTACGCGAAGGTGACACAGTAGAAAGGGAGCGAGGACAGACCTGCTGAGGCCGTCGGGAGCTGCGTCTCGCTAACAGAACTCTGCTTGTGCTCAGTCCGGGGCCGTCATGTGCCTGGGGAGCGTTTCCCCAGGAGAAACCCCAAGACTGACAAAAACCTACCTGGGTAACCCCCTTGATGTGGTCAGTGATGACTTAGCAGAGGGGCGGCCCTGAGACCCAGTTCAGGTCAGTGGGGCCTGGGCTGGGGATTCTGGGTGTCCCCACCCTAAGGATGAGGGACTCTCCCCTCCTTGGAGGCTTCCTTGCGGGATCTAGGCACACGAGGAAAACGCCAGGCAAAGTATAAAAAGGTATCACCGAATCTTAAAAACCCTGGACCCTCCTATCTCCAAATTTGTTTGTGAGATAATGACCTTTTCTTATTGTTTCTTTGAGTTGGGGACTTGTGACCAAAGCTACCCTGACTGCCGCAGCAGAGCGGAAATAAACAGTTGTGATTTTCTATCCCATGGGGCCCTGAGCGTCCTGGAAGCCAAGGCAAAAAGGGAAACCAGCTCAGCTGCAAAGCTCTCACTCTTAGTTGGGAGGAGCATCTCGGGGAGTTTCAACGTTTTTTGCTCCAAAATTCCTTGTGTGACACTAAATTTCCGCGTGGGGATTTATGGAACAGACACTGAGATACATAGTTGCTAGATCAGGGGTAATTGTTTTGCAGTGAGGATCTAGATACAAAGGGAGAGTCTAACCAGAGAGGCACAGAGTGGGTAGGAGTGGAGTGGGTTTTGAGCTTCTCCATGCCCTCCTCACCCCAGATGGTCACATATCCCCCAGAAAAAAGTAGGACCCAGAATGAATCAGACAGAGCCCACACTGAGGAGGCAAGATACACGGGCATTAGTGCAAAGTGGAAGGCGGATCCCAGAGAAGGATGGGGAAGACCCCTGACCCAACCCTGCTAGAGGGGGCAGCTGTGGGTGGGATTGGGGGTGAAAGAAAGGGAGCCAGTGGGGGACCCCTGGTTTGTAGAAACCTCTGGCCCAGGGAAAGGTTTCTCTGCAACCGGGTGGAGGGCCCTCCCTCGTCTCCAGGCCCCCAGGTCGGGGACCATGTGTGTTAGCCAGGCTGGGTGGGGGGCTGTCACCTCTAAGGCGTGCCTGAGTCCCATGGGGCATTGTACCTCTGAGTGCCATGCGGTCCAAAGCACCCCGGTATGCTTCTGGGAGAAAGGATGCATCAGAAAATTCAAACTGAGTTCACACCCACGGCCTCCCACGGATTCCACGCAAACACCCACACTCTCGGGACCTTTGCCGCGGGATGGGAACCGATGCTACGAGGAAAAAGGGCGGACACACTGCAGAGCTAAACCGGTGTCTTGGCTGCAATATGTCTTGGAGGCATCAAATCTAAGGGACGCCCTTCACGGGAAGACGAGTCCATATTTCATGTGTTACTGAGGAGAAAAATGTCCATGTTGGGAATCTCACAGGGGACCCTGAGCAGAGCCACACCAATGCTGAGCTTGCTGTCAGCATTGGAGGGGTGAGAAATGAGCCACCGCAGAGGGACCGCAGGGAGTCCCAGTCTTACCTTGGCCCAGGGGAAAGGGAGGGTACTCTATGCGGATTATTTGGACCATAAACTGGAGCTCAGTCTGGGGCACACCCCCTCGTGGCCCCCAAGGGCTCTCAGGAGCGGCACCCAGACCACTGGCAGAACTACACACCCCTCCCTGGAACTCAGTTTCTGTCTAGACCAGTGGTCCCTGCAAGGCTCCAGCTACGAGATGCTCCCTGATCTCAGGGATGTTCACGTGTGAACAGTGTGCAGGTAGGCACGGCTGAAGGACGGCCCTCTCGGTGTCCCTGCCAGCCCACTGGAGGTGTCCAGCAGCAGAGATCACTGGTGTCACCTTTCTTGGGCTCTGACTCAGTGCTGGGTGCTGGGCAAGGAACCTTACCGCCCCCTGCACGGGGACAGCCACTTCCAGCAGGGACGACGGAGCAACTCGCGTGAGGTTGCCCCGGGGGGTGGTGAAGCTGGGCTCCGGGCCTGGTGGTCTCCACATCCCGAAGGTGGTGCCCAGTGGACATCCCACGAAGAATGCACCCCGCCACTGAACTTCACACGTTCCCCCAAATGCAGCTTTTTCAATAAAGTGCCTATTGCCTCCATCGGAGCAATTTCTGGATCAAATTCTGTTTCAACACACCCCAAGAGGCTGTGTGAAGTCTCCGCTGCCCAGGGGTTCTGGGCAGCACTGGGCACCCCTTGGCCACGGCTGCACGGTCTTGCATTTGCTGTGAGGGACCCACTCGGCATAGAGCACGTGGTTCAGTAACATCTTCCCAGTGCATGGTCTGGGGAGATATCAGTATAGACAGCGCATCTCTGTATTGACGTTTTCTACAATTTTGGACTGTGAGCAGGCCCCTGTCACCTTCCTGGGCCATGTGCTGTTAATAAAATAATTCAGATCCCTCCAAGTCAAAATGTGGACACGCTTTAGTCTCCTCTCAGGCCCGGGGGCTGAATCCTTCATCTACTAAATTCTTCTAGAGAAGCCCTATCTGCCTGTCGGAATCACCACTGTTGGTTGGGGGTTGCCCTCCCAGGGGCGGCTTCGTGACTCCTTAGATTTGTGCAGCGTTAGCTTAGCGTAAAGACGGCCCCATACTTGAAGAAGGGACAGGCTGAGAGACAGTCAAAGCAGTGGGCCAGACAGTTGACAGATGTCACCCAGATGTACTGCTGGTACGTGACAAAGCGAGATCTCTGATCCAGCCCCCTGACTCAGTCCAGTGTACCTCGTCTGGGCAGCCAGGGTGCTGTGGTCTCCAGACCAGAGCTGTTAGGACCTACTGTCTTCATGTAGGAGGGCAAGTGAGTGTCCAGGCCGTCTGTGGGAGACACACGGGGCCTGCATTCTGCAGTGTGGGGCAGGCCTCGCGTGTCTGTCCGGGGAGCTGATTCCTCTAGGCGGGGGGAGGGGAGGGGGTGAAGTTGCATCTAGTATAGAAAAGGGAAGAATGTTCGGGAAATCCACCCCCAGCTTCAAAGAGGGGCCCCGGGCAGGAGCCCTTGTGGATTTGACTTGTCCCTGTAGGGCCTCCCACCACGCCTCCTGCTCCCCCACCTCTATTGGGGTGACTCATGTCTGCTGAATGAATCATACAGGTTATGAAACCAAAGGGCTCCTGAGGGGGAGGCTGGAAGGGACCTGGGAGTGTGGGTCCTGCTCTCTCCCAGCCCCTGCCAGCCCCTCACCCTCACCACCACCCTCTCTGCCCAGCCGCAGGCTCAGGGGGTTCCATACAGCACCCCAAACAAAAGGGGGCACTCCTGGACACAGACTCAGGTCAGCCTCCCCCCACTTCCCACCTCTTTTTTTTTTTTTTTTTATCCTCACCCGAGGACATTTTTTCCATTTTTTGTTCAGATAGAGCGGGAGGGAGAGAGAGGAAGAGAGAGAGAGAGAGAGAGAGAGAGAGAGAGAGAGAGAGATGTGAGAGAGACACATCAAGTGGCTGCCACGTGCCCTTAGCGGGAACCGAACCCGGGTCTCTCTGTTCCGCAGGCTGACGCTCCAACCGCTGAGCCAAACCGGCCAGGGCCCACCTCTTTTCCGTAGGAACAAGGATAAAGGCTGACTTTCCCCATGGGGCCAGTTGGGACCAGGATCTCGGGAGGAATGGAGAGGAGACCCCAAAGCCGGACTCGCCTGTCCCCCGTGGCGTGTTCCGTGTGAGCACCTCTGTCATTCTCCAGTGGCAGCAAACCCTCACCTGCTCCAGGCAGACACCAGGGTGACTCACCTCACTTTCCCACGCACTGGCCCAGCTCATGGGAGCTCCGAAGAGTCTTTGCACCTCTAGGGAACACCTAGCACGTCACAGGCCCAGGGCTCATAAACACTAACATTTACCGACAGCTTAGTACATGCCAGGAGCTCCTGTCCGCTTCCAACCAGCCCGACGGGGTAAGGACTGTTGTCACACTTGCAGGTGGAGTCCGGCGCTCTCCAAGATCACAGATACGGGGCGGCAGCGGGGGGATTCGGGGCGGCTGCGGAGGTGGGCTGGAGCCCTGGCCGGACCGCTAGGTGTCTCCTGGACACTCAGGCAGCCCAGCTAACTGTCTGTTTCTTTGCCCAATTCAACTGTCCCTTCGATCTGGGCTCTTTGTGGGGGAACGGGGGGGGGGGGCAGCGCTCGGACCCCGTCCTTCCTTGTGGCTTCTTTCTCCTGGAACCCAGAACCTCTGCAAGTCCACTGTCTCACGCTGAGCTGAGCTGAGCAGGGCCACCTGTGAAGGAGGTCAAACCCGACCGGGTGAATGAGGCCATCAGAATGCCGCCCCACAGGTGGGAGGGCGCGGCCTGCCCCCACCTCTCCGGGAACCCGGCTCACCTGGGATGCCCCGGGGCCTCCCTCCCTCCCTCCCTCCCTCCTCCCAGCAGATCACGCGGGGTCAAGGCCGCCGCTCGCTCGGGCCGCCCTGCGCCTGGGTCCCAAGAGCCCCAAAGTGTGCGAGAAGTTCCCGCCGGGGGCGGCTCGGGTCCCGGACGTGCCGCGGGCCGGGTGCGGGCGGCAGGAGCGCGGGCGCAGGGGCGTCCCCGGGCCGCGCGGGCGGGAACGCGCCGCCGCCTCCTCCTCCCTCGCTCCCGCCCGCGGCGGCGGCGCTTCCCGGCGCGGAGCGGCTTTAAAAGGCGGCACCCCACCCCCCGGCGCACTCGCCGCTCGGGCGCCGCGCGAGCCTGCCGCTGCCATGCGTCCGCGCGCGCCGCCTGCGCCCGGGCCCCGGCCGCCGCCCCGGGCCGCCGCCGCCGCCGCCGAGGACGCGGGGGGTCCCGGGCGGCGGGCCCTGGCGCCGCGCCCCTGGCGCTGGCTGCTGCTGCTCGCGCTGCCCGCCGCCTGCTCCGCGCCGCCGCCGCGCCCCGTCTACACCAACCACTGGGCAGTGCAAGTGCTGGGCGGCCCGGCCGAGGCGGACCGCGTGGCCGCGGCGCACGGCTACCTCAACTTGGGCCAGGTGAGTGCGAGCGGCCCGCGCGCCCAAAACTTTCCGGGCCACCTGGACCGGGGCCCGGACGCCCGGCCCCCGCGCTGCGTCGCCGGGGCGCGGGGCGCGCGGGACGCTGGGCAGACACCGCCGGGTGCCCCGCGCGGGCGCCCATGCAGGCCCGGCGCCCCGGCGGCAGCTCCCGGGCGGGTGACCGCGTGCCGACACCTGCGCGACCCGCGCTCTGGCCCCGGGCGCTGTCCTCCGTGCCCACGAGCTCTCCTGGGCCTGCGACCCTCTGCCCTCGACGTGTGGCGCGGGGCTCTGCATCCCGAGTGCGCGCCCCGGCGGCTGGATGCTTGTTTGGTGACAGGCTCAGGCACATGGCCTGGCGTCCCTGGGACCCCTCAGTGTCTGAGGCTCCTGGAGGGAGGACCGTCTGGTGCCTGTGTCTGGGAGTCACTATCGGGGTGGCTTTCTGGACAGCTCGGGGCCCTGCAGCCATGAGGGTGGCTGGAACCTATTGAGGGCAGGACGGCGTGGGGTGGGGGCAGTGAGCTTTGTTTCCAGGCTTTCTGTGGTCCTTCCGATGGCAGCTCTCCGCCTACTAGCTGTGTGACCTTAGGCAAGTCATTTCCGGATCTGTCATCGTCTGTGGCGACAGTGGGTGTGCAACCCATCAACAGGTTGTTGGGTTGATCCAGTGTTGACTGGTGGCAAAGCCCCAAGCCAGGGCCTGACCTGGCCAGTGTGCCCGGAGCCCTCCCTTGGCCTCAGCTGTCACTAACACTGTCACTTAGCAAGAGAGGACAAGCCTTGGGCATGAAGGGAGCATGAAGGACCACCAAGGCAGGTCCCTTTTTTGTGCCCCAACCCTGTGTAGTGGCAGTGGGCTGGGACCCATCCTGACTGTCCCGCGGAGGGGCACAGTGAAGTGTGCAGTCCCACACCTGCGCACTTGGGGGACCTGAGAGGTGACAGGGAGGTGCCAGGTCACTACACCCTCCTGCTTCCTGTTACATTTAGCCTCTCGTTTCTTCTGCCCCTGTGTCTGCCCCTGGTGCTGCTCGTGTCTGATGTGTGGCCTCCGGGAAAGTAGCTTCTGCCCTTGAGCCCCGTTGGACTTGGGGGTCAGAGTGTGCCAGGGTGTCTGAAAGAACGCCCCCTCACTGTTTGTGTATCTTTGTGACTGTTTTGACCACGTGGGTCTCTTCAGACACCCTGTGATTGAAGAGTTTGTCTTTGGGAAGCACTGGCTCGTTTCTCTCCGTAGTTCCTGCATCTCCCTGGCCGATGGTCCAGAGTGAAGAAGGTTCCCTCCCTGTTCATTACCTCCCCGTGTTTGCTGGGGCCCCCGGCTGCTGCCAAGGGGCTGCTGCCAAGGGGGCTGCTCCGCCCAGGTGGCCCAGCAACCTGTCTGTAGCTGAAGTGACTCTTACTGCTCCGTGAATTACAAAGCGCCTGGGTTTCTGGCTCCTGTGATCGAAGGGGAACTAAAGTGGAGCTGTGAACTCCTGGCTGCTGCAAGACAGGGGCACGTAACACCCCCAGACGCGCGCGCGCGCACACACACACACACACACACACACACACACAGTTCCATCCACAGAATGAATGAAAAAATGCTGGGTCTTTGGAACAAGCCTTGTCAGACTCACTGAGCAGATCTGATGCCCTCATTTGCCTATGGCAGACCAGGTTCCTCCCAGCATGCACCCCCTCCACCTGGGACATCCTAAGGGGTCTCTCCAGGTCCCCCACCCCTGTACCGTGGACTCCACACAGCCTAGTCACACAGCTTGGTAGGCGTGGTGCCGGGGCAATGCTTTGGAGACATCACAGGCTGAGGGATTAGTTGATTGGGGATCCCCCGTCTCTGGCGTGTGTGTGTGTGTGTGTGTGTGTGTGTGTGTGTGTCATTACTCAAGGAGAGCCTATTACTCTTTATTCCAACACCAGCTTTTCCTCCCCCTCCCCCAAGAGCGCTTCTAATTTGGAAAAGGCCTGGAGCGGTCCAGCCTCTGCCTACTCAATAAGGACTCTTTACAAACCTCCTTGCCTCTTCAGCCAGGAGGATTTGTGCCTCGTAAATAAGACGAAGATATTCTTAGCTTTGATTTATGGGTAAGTAAACAGGTGAGGCCGGAATGGAAGGTGTTCGTGTCCACACAGTGAGCGTGTGTTACCTCCGACACGCGGTGCCCGATCTTTGTCTCCGGCCACGTTCTCTGGTCTGAGGTCCCCTTTGTGTGACTTCCCCTAAGCCCTTAATGGGCAATTAGTGTTCCTGGTACCGGCCCTGACTCACAGCCTGCTTTTGCTATGGGTCTTAGCACGCCTGTCAGTTCTGGCCTGGTTCTTTTTCCTTTCCTTCGTTCATCTGGTGACCCATTCCCACTGATCTTACGCGGTGCCAAGGTAGCAGGCCAGTGTCTGTTCACCTCTCCCGCTTCGTGGGTTCCTCTGAAAGTCTGGCGACATGGAAAAGTAGGCGTCGTCGGGAACCAGACACCTTTGCCTCTTCTGGGTCCTTTATTCGTCATCGCACTAGAGACCCCCCCACCCACCCATAATGCAGCACGCCTTAGAAGAAGGATGATACTTTGGAGGGCTCAGGTGTCACTATTGACAGGTGACAAGACGAACTGCGTGGATAGTCAATCAGATGTGATAGAGTTGAGCAGCTGCTTGATCAACGGTACTTTTACAACGGTAACATCTGAGCAGTTAAGAGAAATTATCACTGCCCTGGCCAGTTTGGCTCAGCGGTTAGAGCGTCGGCCTGCGGTCCGGAGAGACCCGGGTTCGGTTCCCGCTAAGGGCACGTACTTCGGTTGCAGTTTGTCCCCGGCCCTGGTTGGTCGTGCGGGTGGCAGCCACTCGATGTGTCCCTTCACGTCGATGTTTCTCTCTCTCTCTCTCCCTTCCTTTCTCTCCCTCCCACTCTATCTGTACAAAAAATGGAAAAATGTCCTCGGGTGAGGATAAAAAAAAAAAAAGAGAGAGAGAAATTATCACTTATTCTAGCATAGAAACTATTGGACACTTAGGAATAAATCTTTAAAAAGTGAAACTTTCGCCCTGGCCAGTTTGTCTCAGCAGTTAGAGCATCAGCCCTTGGACGGAAGGGTGGAGGATTCGATTCCTGGTCAACGGCACCTACCTGGGTTGCAGGTTCGATCCCTGGCCCTGTTCAGGGTGTGCACGCATGAGGCAACCGATCGATGTGCCTCTCGAATCGATGTTTCTCTCTCTCTCTCTCCCCTTCCCTCCCTCCCTCCCTTCCTCTTTAAAAATCAATGGAAAAATGTCCTTGGGTGAGGATTAACAACAACAAAAAATGTTTTAAGTGAGACTTTCATGGAGAAAATTAGAAGAATGTTTGAAGAAGTATTAACACAAAGGAAGTCTGAGTATTGGAGGGATCGATCATGTTCATGGATGAGAGGACTTATCACAGGCCCCCCGTGTTCATCTGTTAATTCAGTGTAATCAATGGAAGCGGCAACATTTTCCCATTTTCTATGGAAAAACAAGTCACACACATGGATTCTAAAACTCAGCTAGAAGAACAAGGTCCTGGAATACCCGTAGCAGCTCCAAGGAGGCGGGGCGGGGCGGGGGTGTGCTCAGCCAGAGAAACGCCCCATCACACTGTGGTCATCACAGGGTTTGACCTTGGCCCGTGATGGTCCCGCCCACCATGGACTTGAGCCAGACCCAGGCATCTGCAGCTTGTACGTGTGGGCAGAAGAGTTGTAGGTGGACAGGGAGGGCTGGGTAGTCCAGTCAGTGGTACTGAACGGGCTGGCTGTCCCCAGGGAATAACCATCAGCTCCTCACTTCCCATGCCTAACGGTGAATCCCAGGTAGGATGAAAGACCGAATGTGCGTAACACTTTTAGAAATAGGGGGAATACGTGCCTGGCCGGTGTGGCTCAGTGGTTGAGCGTCAACCCTGCACCAGGAGGTCGCTGGTTCAATTCCCCGTCAGGGCACATGCCCAGGTTGTGGGCTTGATCCCCAGTGGGGGGCATGCAGGAGGTGGCCAATTGATATTCTCTGTCATTGATGGTTCTCTCTCTCTCCCTCTCCCTTTCTCTCTCTCTAAAATCCATAAAGGAAAAAAAAATTTTTTAAAGAAATAGGGAAATACCTTTATGGCGTTGGGAAAGGGTTCCTTACAACACAGAACAAATAAAAAAGGTAAAGACTGATAGGTTAAAAGTCCTGTGTAACAAAGATACAGCAAGGATGAAACACATTCAGACCAGGAAAAGTATAGGATGAGAACACAGGCAAGGGTGTGGATTATCTTAAAAGCTAGGGGGAAAAAAAATGTATCTGTTATCAAGATCATGTATCAATAAGAAAAAGATAAGTCCCAGGTAGAAAAATGGGAAGTATATAGATAGAGACTTCAAAGGGCCAATAAACATAAGAAAGGATGTTCAGCCTCCCTGAGAGTTTTTGGGGTACCTCTCAGATTGGCCAGCATGGGGAAGTGTGAGTGTCCAGTGAGCGTGACATAGAGCAGTGGGTACACTCAGAGGCTGCCGGTGGAGATTGCCGTTGGTGTCCCCACGCTGGAACTGTGTGGCAGTCCAAGGAGGTCACGTGGATCAGCGAGATCATTTGGGAGGGACCATCTAGTACAAGCCCTAGGGAGACTTGTCTAGGAATGCCCACAGGCACTTTTTCAAAGAAGGAGACAATCTCCATACCCATCAGCGGAGGAAGGGAAATGAATCACACCGGGGACACCGGATACGGGTCTGCACAGATAAGCCTCAGAAATGATGCCGCGTGAAAAGGGACAGATGGACAATGAGTGTGTGTGGACTTTCAGAAACACGCCAAGCAGGTCTCTCTTCTTGATGCATGTTCACACATGTAGGAGGGATTGACATGACATTCTGGTTAGTAGTAGCCTCTGTGAAGGGAGGGAGGGGAGAGAAACTAGGGAGAGAAATGTCAAACTTCATTGGTAATATTCTAATTCATAATCTACATGTGTAGGCCTCTATGTAAATATGCACTTTCTCTGTATCAGAATACCTTATATATGGTCGTGTATGTGAGTATATACATGTAGGAGCATACAACACACTTGTACACCTACACACCCAGATACACAGATTCACATATAATGTTAACAGGAGGAGCAAAGAAAACAAACACCTCATCTATGCACATCGGGGTGTTTCTGGACTCTATACAGCGTATCCCTGGACACGCAGGAATCCCGATTTCGACCTCCCAGGCTGGGCTGGTCCACTTGTTAAGGACATGGTGACCCAGGGAAACAGGGCCGAGCTGGAGGGGGGAGGGGGGAGGGGGGAGGGCTGCCTGCACTGAGCTGGCCCCAGAGCCGGGAACCGGGCGGCTCCCAGCCAGCGCCCCTCCCTCAACCAGGCAGGGTGTGGCTGTTACTCTCACCAGGATACATTGTTACCTTCGACACTGAGACTCTCAGAAAAGACAAACTGTGGGTGAGAAAGGACGGATACAAGGTAATCTCGGAGCAAATTGCAACAGCGTGCCAGAGGGGGGTGGGGGGTGGGTGCCGGTTTGGAAATGCCCTGGAGGGAGGCGCTTAGGCCTCTATTTTCTTTCCCCTGCGTTTTTGCTTTTGCCTGAGCTATTGAGCTAATTTGTTGTTTCTGAGTCTGAGCATAGAAAGGCAGGCTGACTGCCAGGGGCCTAAAGGATGGAAGAGCCTTAAATGGTTTTCCCTAAAATAGCTGCCGAGCGTCCGTACCTGGCCCAGGATGTCAGGTGGGCCCGAGCGAGTCACTTGTCAGCACCACAAAATTGTCATCTGCAGGCAGCTTGTCTTTCTAAGCTGAAGCCGGGCCGGGTGTTAACATGATGGACCCCAGCTTTTCCAACCTGACTGACCGGGGCTTACAGGGACAGGGCCAGCCCAGAATAGCAGTCACCTGTGACCTAGTTTCCCGGTATTGACTTTTGGTCGCCTTGCTTCTCTGTGGAAGCAAGGGGCCTTGGCTGACTGGGACGGAGCGGTCCTGGGTGTGAACCGGGCTGAGGTGTGCGGACCAGGTTTCGGTTGTGACGCTCCTGTGGAATGGTGGTATCACCCTCCCATTTGACATCTTTTTTTTTTTTTTTTTAATCCTCATCCGAGGACATTTTTCCATTTTTTGTTCAGATAGAGTGGGAGGGAGAGAGGGGAAGAGAGAGAGAAACATCGATGTGAAGGGACACATCGAGTGGCTGCCACCCGCATGACCAACCAAGGTTGGGGACAAACTGCAACCGAGGTATGTGCCCTTAGCGGGAACCGAACCCGGGTCTCTCTGGACCGCAGGCCGACGCTCCAACCGCTGAGCCAAACCGGCCAGGGCTCCATTTGACATCTTTATCAAAGGTTAAGATTTCAGTCGACAAGGTTTTTTATTTATTTATTTTTAATTTTTTTTATCCTCACTTGAGGACATTTTTGCATTCACCTTGAGATAGAGAGGGAGGAAGAGAGAGAGAAACATCGACGTGAGGGAGACACTGGTTGCCACACACACGACCCCAATTGGGGTCGGGGACAAACTGCAACCGAAGTACGTGCCCTTAGCGGGAACCGAACCCAGGACTCTCTGGTCTGCGGGTTGATGCTCTAACCGCTGAGCACACCGCCAGGGCTGGACAGGGTGTTTCATTTGCGTGGACTTACGAAGATAAGTCGTCGCAGTGGAGTGGAGAGAGGTCACTGGAAGGCTTCTGAAGGGGGTGCCCGACTCGGGCCCGGGCGGCCGGCTCAGCGACTGGCCTATTGCAAAGATTTGAGCTTCTCAGGACAGAAACCAAGGGCGTGGATCAGAGCACAGAGCTGTTGACCTCCAAGACCCCGCCTGAGGCCTCCCGCCTGGCCGTGGACCTTGTGGTCAAACTAGAGCCATGTGGGGCTGGGGACCTTTCCAGGTTCTCTGGAGCATCTGAGCCTCTGTTTAAATCTTGCCTCTAAGAGGTGGCTTCTCTGATCGTCCGTAGCCTGGGCCAGGCGGCTGACCCATCGCCCCCTCCTTCTCTCGGCCCCCTGCACAGAGAGGGTTTCCGCGTCACACTTGGCCTTGACACGGACCAGCAGCCCGTGTGGGTGATGTCCCTGATGGAGCCCCGTGCCCATCCTGCAGGCAGGCATCACCAGACCTGCTGAAGCACAAGGAGCCCTTGGGTCCAGCTAAGTGTTTTGCTGCAGGTCACAAACTGTGACTGACAGGCCGGGGCCCAACCCGCAGCCTCCGACGGCCCTGCCACCGTCATCACTGTTGACACATGGCCCTCATCCCTGCGTCTCAGACCAGGGTGGGCCACCAGCCGGAACGCCTTTCAGCCCTCTGCTGCCTCTCAGTTCTGTCTGAAACAGTCCGTCCTGGCGTCTTCTCGTCTCTCTGCGTGGGGGGGGAAACCCCAGCCCTCCCGGTCATCACGCTCAGTATCTCAAACTCTGCATGTTAGCAACAGGACTGGTCGTCCTTTGTCGCAAACCCCCTCCCCTGTGTGGTCCTCAGAAGGGACCATCACGGCCCCAGGGCCTGAGCTCAGGGCCTGGGAGTCACCCCACCTGCCCTGCTCCTGGGCGTCCCGTCGGGTCTATAATGGGGCCCATCTCGTCTGCCTACTGGGTGGCTCTCAGATCCCTGCCACTGCCCAGCACCGGCTGGGGCCTCCTTTCTGCCTGGGCTTCCCCTGCCTGCTGGTGGGCCCCTCACCCTCCGGCCGTGTGCAGCCCTGACCGTCTTTCCCAGCCCCATGGATGTGCCTGTCTTCCCCTCGAACCCGTGCCGCCCAGCACTGCCCGCTGGCTCGTCTGTGTCTGGCGTGAGTCAGCCCACAGCTGCCCCCGGTTGCTCTCTACGGTCAGTCTTCATTCTGCGGTTTCTCCGATGGCCCCGCCGTCACGCCAGGCAGTGGGCTGGGGGGCACGTGCTCCTTCATTCAGCAGTGGTCCGTGTGTCTGTCACTGGTGCCCGGCCTCAGGGAGAAGTCTGGCCACACGAGCCTCCTTGTGGGGAGGGGATGGGTCCTGAGGGAGCGAGCCGGGAAGGCCAGGCCCTGAGCTCCACACCCGTCGACTGACCTCGTCCACCCACACTTTGTGTCTGGACCCCTTGCTTTTTGTTTTTTTATCCTCACCCGAGGATATTTTTCCATTTTTTGTACAAATAGAGTGGGAGGGAGGGAGAGGAAGGAGAGAGAGAGAGAAACATCGACGTGAAGGGACACATCGAGTGGCTGCCACCCGCACGACCAACCAGGGCCGGGGACAAACTGCAACCGAAGTACGTGCCCTTAGCGGGAACCGAACCCGGGTCTCTCCAGACCGCAGGCCGACGCTCTAACCACTGAGCCAAACTGGCCAGGGCCCCCTTGCTTTTTGGAGTCACACTCAGCGGGCAGTTTGTGCTTGTGAGTGGGGAGGCCCTCCCTGGGACACTCCAGTTTGTCCAGGTCAGCTCCCTGGAGCCCCGTGGGTCCCCTCTTCCCAGCAAACCCAGACCTTCCCGATGTCCTCATGACTCAGCTCCTGGAGGATTTCGAGGACCTGGTGCCAGGTGCTGGCCCTGTGTCCAGTGCCGTGAAGAAAGGGGGTGGAGCCTCGGGCTCCATGGGATGGCATCGGCAGCTCCGGTTCCCATGGTGACCAGCCCATCAATGCCCGCAGTGTCAAAATAGTGGCACCACGAGAGGCAGGAACAGTCTCATTGTCTCCTCCTCGGCCGCCTGGGCACAAACCAGCTGCGCCCCGCAGGGCCTGACAGTCCCGCCAGCCCAGCCCGCCGTGTGCCCGCTGCTCATACACCAGCGAGGGGCCGTCCGCTTCGTCTTTGTGACCCTCCTGGGCCTCTCGAATTCCTAGCAGGCCGACATCAGTCTCTTACGGACGAGTCTTTGTTGGGTGGGCCTCTCCTCTCCGTGGAAAGAAATGGCCCAGTGGAGTCCGGCTCCCAAAGCTCTGAGTGGTGAGCCACATGACATTCGTCACGGGGCCGGAGACACCTGTGTCCAGGGTCACGGTCAGGTTTCTGAGAGGGACCTTGATTTCCAGTTTCTCACTTTTGTTTCAAAACACTGTGCTGGCAACTCTCACGGACGATCGATCACCTGTGTTCCTTCAACCGGAACGTCCACCTTGGGCACAAAGTGCCCGGGCCCGTCTGGTGTGGTCTTTGTCAGACTCCTCCAGGAGGGCAGCCCAGGAGGGTGAACGATGGCTGAGGATAAGGGTCTGTAGGTCCCATGGCTTGGAGAAGGCAAAGCTGTCCCTCTGGTGGCCTTTCTGACCCCGTCCTCCAAGCCAAAGCCAGGACATTACTAGAGATCTTCTTCCCTCAGAGTCTGTTCGTTCCACCTCCTGGTGTCTGCCCTGCCCCCCGCCTGTCCCCCCCACACTCACACTGTGTGGCACTGCCCCCTGCTGTCTTCCTCCTTTCCAGACCACTTCCCTCGCTGCCAACCAAACCACTAGCCCCTGTTTTCCTGCCCGGCTTCCCAGCGGGCAGACCTTCCTGCGTGGCAAAGCCGGGCACACCCAGCCCGGGGCAGCCGCCCCGCAGCCCCTCACCGTCGCAGACCTTGGCCGTTCTGGGGACTTGCCAGATGTCGTTGCTTTTGCACCTGCGCTTTGTGGCTGTTGTTTCCACCTGGGTGCTGTCCCCAACGGGGTCCACCTGGGTGCTGTCCCCAATGGGGTCCACCTGGGGAACCCGCACTTCAGCGTTAGCTACAGTGCTGTTTCCTGACTTGTCTGCTGCCCAGCGGGGCTGAGCTCTGCTCCCTAAGCTCCAGGGTCACACCTGTGAGGGTGTCTGTCCCCCACCAGGCCACAGTGCCTTGTGATCAGAGTCTTGGTTCATCTATGTTTCCTCGGGCCCTAGTCCCTGGCGTGGCTTCTCGTCCCCCAGTCCAGCTCCCTGCTCCCTGATGCACCTCCTTTCATTAGAAGGGGTCACTGGGTTCCAGTACCCCACCTCGGCTCCTTCATCGTCCTTGCTGTCCACCAGGGTCAGCTGTGATAATCACCCCAGGGCCCCAGCAGTAACCCCATTCCGCAGAGGCGCAGACCGAGGCACCGGAGTTTCCTTAGCCTCCTGCAGCTCCGACAGGTCAGAGCAAGGCGTGAGCCCAGCCGGCTGAGATTTCGGGCCTGACTCCAGCAGGGCCCACGCCCCTGCCCCGTCCGCGAGAGGGAAGGCGGCAGAGAGCGGGGGGCTGAGCTGGCCGTGGACCGCGAGGGGCGTTCTGACCGGCAAGGCAGAGGGAAGGCGAGGCGGAAGGACCTGTGGGACCTGCGGCTGCCCTGTAGGACCCGAACTTTGCTCACCGGCCTCTGGCAAAGGGCAGGGAGCTTCCCCAGGGTGCCCTCCCCCCAGCCTGCCAGAGCCCTGTGGGTGCCCCACCCCGCAGGAGAGCAGAACAGCCTCCAGCCAAATACCCCAGAAAGTGAGACCCCCGAGAGGAGCGAAGACGTTCATGGGGCGCAAGGGGCAGAAGGGTGGCCCAGCCCAGTTATAAAATCATGTCATTACTTGGTTTTTCCTGGTAGAATACCAAAGGGATACACGTATGTCGACAGTTGAGGAAACATGGGAAAGAACAATGAGAATGATAGAAATCATTTGTAATCTTACCATCCAAAGCTAATCATTGTTCATTCTTGAACCATGTCCTTTATTTTTTTAAATTTTTAAATATTTTTTCTTTATTGATTCTAGAGAGAGGAAGGGAGAAGGGGAGCGAGAGAAACATCGATGAGCGAGAACATCAATTGGCTGCCTCCTGCACGCCCCCCCACTGGGGATCTGGCCCACAACCTGGGCATATGCCCTGACCAGGAATTGAACCCGTGACCTCCTGGTGCCTGGGTCGACGCTCAGCCACTGAGCCATACTGGCCGGGCATGTCCTTTATCGTTTTAAAACTGTGTGTGCATGGTCACACACACATATATATTCATGTACATGTGAGTGTGCATACATGGATGTGTGTATGTGTGCACATAAGTGTGTATGTATGTAATGTACGCACACACCCACATATCACTGGTGTCTTACACTCTTTGCACACAGCTTTGCAGCTTGGACCTCCCAGGTGTGTACTGTGCAATGACGTGCGTTTTAATGGCCACCCAGTGCGCCCGTTGGTGGCTGGCTCATCACTTACTTGATCTTTCCTCTGACATTTAGGTCAGTGGATTCTTTGGGACCCCTTGGGGAAGTGGACATTCTGCAGCTGCCGTGGAATGTCAGCGCCAGGTGGGGAGTGGCAGGGGCTCCCTCACCGCCCAGTCCCCCTCGGACACCCCTGGCACCCCTGGTCAGCGCCTTGCCACGTTTTACCACCCTGCCTCATGGCCTTACAGAGGGTCCAGGGCTTGGTTACGTTTGTTCAGTTCAACGTGTCTGGATGTTGTTGAGAATTTTTCTCTTATTTTATTTGATTGATTGATAGATTTAAGGGGGGCGGAGAGAAACATTGATTTATTGTTCCACTTATTGATGCATTCATTGGTTGATTCTTGTATGGGCCCTGACTGGGAATTGAACCCGTAACCTTGGCGTATCAGGACAATGCTCCAACCAACTGAGCTACCCAGCCAGGGCCTGCATTTTTTTATTTTATTTTATAAAATGCCACATTTTATATCAATAGTCGTCCATTGTGAAGAATTCGAACAGTGCAGATGTAAAAGAGGAAAAGGCCGCAATCCCCTCCTTCCCTGTCCCATCCCCAGGTACCTCCCCTGTCCATCCCCATCCCCAGGTACCTCCCCTGTCCCATCCCCAGGCACCTCCCCTGTCCATCCCCAGGTACCTCCCCTGTCCATCCCCAGGCACCTCCCCTGTCCATCCCCAGGTACCTCCCCTGTCCATCCCCAGGTACCTCCCCTGTCCCATCCCCAGGTACCTCCCCTGTCCCATCCCCAGGTACCTCCCCTGTCCATCCCCGGGTACCTCCCCTGTCCATCCCCGGGTACCTCCCCTGTCCATCCCCATCCCCAGGTACCTCCCCTGTCCATCCCCATCCCCAGGTACCTCCCCTGTCCCATCCCCAGGCACCTCCCCTGTCCATCCCCAGGTACCTCCCCTGTTCCATCCCCAGGTACCTCCCCTGTCCATCCCCAGGTACCTCCCCTGTCCCATCCCCAGGTACCTCCCCTGTCCCATCCCCAGGTACCTCCCCTGTCCCATCCCCAGGTACTTCCTCCAGACGTCAGCACCGTGCACACCCCAGTGGGCGCGCGTCCTGCTCCGAACACGGGTGCACACGGACACCTGGACCTTGGGTGGTTTTCTGTTTTGTTTAAATGGGATCATGCTAAACCAGTTTTTCCTGCCCTGGCTTTTCTTAGCCGAACAGTGCATATTGGAAAGCTCCCCACACTAGTACCTGATTCTTTTTAAATACTTTTAAGCTAGTTTATGGATGGGATGTATTTTGTTACACCAGGACTTATTCTTGCTCGTTGGATCTGCCTCCAGTTTTTGTGCGTCATGAACAGCCTTGCAGCAATGTTCATGCCTCTCTGTGCGCACGGATGGGAATTTCTGAAGGATACGCAGTAGCAAAAACAACTAGGTTAGAATCATCGATAATGACCACAGGCACCTGTTTGGCCTTTATTATGTGCCAGGTAACTGTCTCTGTGGTTCCCTGGCACTGCCTCGTGTATCCTCCTTAGAAAGCCTATGAGGTTGGTGCGAGTACTGTCCCCGTTGTATAGATGAAGCAGTCAAGGCACAGAGAGGTTGAGTAAGTTGTTCATGGTTGCACAGCTTGTGTCAGTACCAAGATTTGAACCAAGAAGAGTGGGCTCCAGGGATTCGAGAGCTGCTGAGGCAAAGTGTGCACACCTGTGATGTTGTGTGAGGCGTTGGCAGACGGCTCTCCAGGCCAGGAGTCCCCTAGAAGTGGCCTTGACCCGTCTTGGCTAGTGGGTATCGATTGTAGTATTGCCCCCTTCTTCCAGGTAAAAAGGAAGTCTTGCCGTTGTCTCCATGCGCCTTGCTCCTGAATGCCACGAAAGTTAAATGCCTCTTCGTAAAGTTATCAGTCATTTTAATTAATCTCTGTGTTGCTCATTGGTATTCTTCGCCCATTTTTCAGTGGGGTTATCTTTGATCTCAGTGATGTGGAGGTGCTGTCTCTATCTTGTGCAAATTAATCTCCTGTTGTATCGTATTGCAGACATGTCTCCCGCCTGTCGCTTTTCTCCGAACCCCGTCCGGGGGCTCCGTGCACACGCTCGTTCTCTGAAACAGAGGCCACGTTTGTTTGCGAGGCTTCGGGCCGGTCCTTGGGTGTGATTCAGAGGTGAACGAGGCCGGAGACCCACAGCCGACAAGCACTTAAGTCACTGTCGCAAAAAGGATGGAGATGCGATCCCCGTGCTGAGGGCGAGGAGGGCGGTTGGCAGGTGTCATCCGGGAAGTTGGAGGGCGGCTGTGTGGCCGCTGGATTTCCACGGACAGAGGAACGAGAAGTGGGGAAGGGCGTTCCGGCAGGTAGACCACGAGCGAGCATTTGCTTCCCGCCGGGAGACAGCCCACCTCGATGGCAGGTAGACAGACTCACGGAAGGGCAAGTTCCTGAGCTGTGTGTGGGGCAAAGGGACCAACAGCGGGTGCTGAGGCGCCCAGGACCCAGCAGTGGTGGGAGCTGGTCCCCACCTTGAGCTGAAGGGACAGCGGGAGAAAGGGGGGTTAGCAGAGCCCGTGGCCGCCGGGACGGTGCAGGGTGTCGCCTCTGTCTGGTGCCTGCCGTTGGCGCATCCCTCTGGACGCGTGGCCCGGACAGGTTGTCTGGAGAGAGAGGCGCAGGGCAGGCGGAGAAGGAAGAATACCAGCACAGCAGAGGGAAGACGAGAGAGAACTGGTCTGGGTAAGCTCAGAGCTCGGCACCGCCCCGATGTCATCAGAGGGTTGAGAAACCTCTCGGTCACCTCTTCGGTGCAAGGTACAAGTCGCAGAGAGAGGTCAGGCTGCTGTGAACGAACCCAGGGCCACGCGCGCCAACGCCAGGTTTAGCTGTCCGTGTGTCCCCTCAGAGGGTCACCGCACGGGCATGTGGCTGGGTCTCCGCCCCGCCCCTCGTGGCTGGGTCTGTGCCTCCTGTCCCTCAGGGCTTATTCGGGCATGTCTGTCTGGGGACAGATTTGAACACGGGCAAACAAGTCCATTTCTGGCCACCCTGCCCTCGGCCTAACACACGTCTTGATGTACTGTTTTCTGAAACAACAACCCTTGTTTGTCTTCCTCCTGATAAAGCCCGATTTTGCAAAAAGAAACCTTATTTCTCGCCGCTGTCAAAGGAACGGTTCCTGACCGAGCTCACGACCGGCTTCCACGCGCGCTGGCCCTTCAGCTCTTTGTCTCTTGGCTGCAGGAACAGGACACTGTCAGCCGCAGACCAGAAGTGGGGTTTCGTGAGGGTCTATGCACCGCAACTGTGCCGATTCCAGACCCTGGCAACCCTGCCTTTGGGCACAAGATGCAGAAACCCGTTGGCGGGGACAGGTGCCTTCTGTGCCTCTAAGGCAGCGGTTCTCAACCTGTGGGTCAGGACCCCTTTGGGGGTCGAGTGACCCTTTCACAGGGGTCGCCTAAGACCATCGGAAAACACACATCTCCGATGGCGATTCATAACAGTAGCAAAATTACAGTTATGAAGTAGCAACAACAATAATTTTATGGTTGGGGGGTCACCACAACATGAGGAACTGTGTTAAAGGGTCGCAACCTCGTACAAAAGAAACTTGTTAGTGCTTTCTGGGGTGTTTTTTTGTTTGTTTGGTTGGTTGGGTTTTTTTTTTTTTTTTTTATCCTCACCTGAGGACATTTTTCTATTTTTTGTTCAGGTAGAGTGGGAGGGGGAGAGAGGAAGAGAGAGAGAAACATCGATGTGAAGGGACACATCGAGTGGCTGCCACCCGCACGACCAACCAGGGCCGGGGACAAACTGCAACCGAGGTACATGCCCTCAGCGGGAACTGAACCTGGGTCTCTCGGGACCGCAGGCCGACGCTCTAACCATTGAGCCAAACCGGCCAGGGCTTGGTTGGTTTTTTTCAAGGAAGGTGATTTTGCACCTTTCTCTGATTCCTTCTCACACGAAGTAGCCTTCCCATCTGAGCGGAACCCTGGAGACCCCCTGGGTGGGGCTCATGTTGGGGGGTCAGGACTCGCCACCCCACGCAGTGACCTGCCGAGTGTTAACGGCGTTTCTGTCCCAGCTGTGGAATACGTTTCCAAAGCCAGGAGCATCCACTCCCTCCGGATTCTCTTGCAGAGAGCCCTGGCTGTGTTGCTGTTTTCTGGAGTCAGGAGTTCGTGGCTCCGAAAATCCTACCTTCAGGCCAGTTCGTTTGTCTTCTTCAAAGGCGGTTTGACTTTCCCGTAGTCGGTTCCTTTCCTGATTAGTTAGGGCTTTGTACGTGGCCCGTCTTCCTGGGCCCCGCAGCACGCTGACGGCCAGGACTCTGTGACACTGAGCGTTCCTCCCCCGAGGCCAAGGGACTGTGTTCGCTGCCACACCTCCCTCTTGGTGTGTGTATTGTGCGAGCATCCCGGGGTCAGGGTGCGTGTGTGGCTGCAGCAGGCGGGGCTGTGTCTCTGCAGACCACGGGCACACGGGTGCTGCAGGGTCCCAGGGGAGGTGAATCAGCCTCTGGGGTGGGTGTCTCACCGCGCCCGCCCGGCCCGTTCTCAATGACGCCTTGGTCCCGAGGCCTTTTCCGGGGGTCCATTAGCACTGAGCCCAGTTTGAGTTCTGCATCAGCCTTTCGTAGCGGAAGACGACGCGTTGATGCCGTGACCAGGCCTCCCTGTGGCCAGCGAGAGCCGGTGCTGCGGCCTCCCTGGGGACCATGGGCTCTGAGGAGCATCAGAGCAGCAAGTGCTTCTGTCTGTCGGAACTGTCCCCTGTCCCCTGCCGTCTCGGCAGTCTCGGATCCACCTCTGTTTGGCTTTCTTCCCCCCAGAGGATGATGGGGTTCCTTGGGTTGTTCGGCTCATTTATTACGATTCTGGGAGTTTCTTAGTTCCGTCAGTAGAATGGGGAACAGAAGTGATGAACAAGGCAGATTGATTGAGCACCAAAGAGGAAGCGACAGCCCTGGCCGGTTTGGCTCAGCGGTTAGAGCGTTAGCCTGAGGTCCGGAAGACCCGGGTTCGGTTCCCGCTAAGGGCATGTAACTTGGTTGCAGTTTGTCCGCGGCCCTGGTTGGGTCGTGCAGGTGGCAACCACTCGATGTGACCCTTTCACGTCGATGTTTCTCTCTCTCTCTCTCCCTCCCACTCTATCTGAACAAAAAATGGAAAAATGTCCTCGGGTGAGGATTAAAAATAATAATAATAACAAAAAAAAAAACAAAGAGGAAGCGACAGTGTTACCCACAACCATGCGGGTGCATCTCACAGGCGTCGTACAGGGTGAAAGGAAGGAGCCTTACGCAAGGGAGCTCCCTGGTTCCATCTATAGAAGGTTCTAGAACAGGCCAAACCAATCTGTGGTAGGATAAAGAAGCTAACGTTTGGGGTGGGGATTGACCGGCGGTGGCACCTGGGGACACTGTCTGGGGTTCTGAGTCTCAGTGGGTTTGGGTCGCACCAGTATGTATGCTCAGACTCAGCAGGTGTCTCATTAACATCTGCTCATTTCATCATATGTCAGTTTTCCTTCAAAAGAGGAAATCTAGACGCGGATATCAGCCTCTCCATTTATAATGACGTGGGTGTCAAAGTCTTCAGAGCGAAATAGTGCTGTTGACTGTGGGCCGTTCCCGAAATAAGATGATTGACAGGTGGACAGAGGCAGATGTGGCCGCTTGTTAAAGGCAGAATCAAGGCGGTAGGTCTGTGGGTATTTGCTGCAAGTCTTTGACCTTCACTGTATGTTTGAAAAAAAATGTCGTGATGTTGGGTGAAAGGGATTCTGAGGGCTGTGGGGGGGGGCAGGAGAGATTTGGGAGAAACCCCCTACTTTCCTGGAGACACGATCATAAATCCATGTCTAGGGACGAGGACTAGACGCCCAGGGAGTTAATGGGGCCAGTGATGTCGGCCGAGAAATCCCCGCGGAATCTGGGCTTGGGGGCTTGTGCTTTACAAGGTGTGTTCTGGGGTCAGTCTGGCATCGGAAGGATTAGTGTGGCTCCCGGAGCCCATAACTTGCTACTTTTTCGTGGGCAGAGAGGGTCAGCCCTGGGGAGACACATCCCAATAAAGGCAGCGAGGGGGGCCCCGTCGCTGTGGGCCTTGCAGCCGAGGACAGATGGTCCCGCAGCAGTCACGCTGGCGCGCTCACGGGGTCTGGGCGGCTCACCTGCTAATGATCCCCTTGCTCTGCAGTGTATTTCTAGTCCCAGGTTTGAATTATCGACTTTTTATAGACTGCCCAGCCTCTTGGGGGTTGTGGAAGGGAAGAGGGGGACCAGCAGCCGTTCTAGGCCAAATCCTGGGCGTCCCAGCGTAGATGGGCCGTCAGGTCCTTGTGGGAGAACCTCCTCCCCGGTAAAGTCAGGGCATGTTGGGGACGAGGGGGCGGGGCGAGGGGAGAAGAATGCACCCATTATTCCGCGAAGCTGCTTTTATTTATAGATTCTCCCAATTCTATTAAAACGAGTGCCGGAGGGATAGAAAACTTGGAACAGGTAACACGGAACAGAAATGAAAGGACGTTGAGCTAAAACGGGAAACGCCGGTACAGTGAGCCGAGTCCCAGGGCCGAGAGGAAGAGGTGACATTTTCCTGTAAGTGGCCTCAGAGCACCCCGGACTGGAGAGACCCTCAAGGACTTGGTCAGGGGAGAAACAGATTGTTGCGTCAGGAGCAGGACTGTGGAGCCGACTCCAGGGAAGACAGGCGGAGATGACAGTAATTACACTGTCATCCTTGTAAGAGGAAATACAACTAATTAAGTGCTTTAATGGGCTTGAAGAGGAGCTGGCAAAATAAAACAGTATTAAATATGATAAAATATGTAAATGGGCCTGATTTGCCTGCTCCCTGCATACAAAGGAGGGTTTCTGATTCCTGAGATAACACAGGTAAATGGCCATTTCAGGGAGAAAAGCTGGATTTGCTGCTAAAGGAACGAGTTGATAAATGACTGAGGGTTTCTTAAAGGAAGGCTTTTAAAAACACACTCAGAAGGGAAAGCCACAGAATGACCTTCTGAGATGAAAAGTCTAATTAAGGCATTTACTGCCAATAACGTAACCTCTCTGGGCCTCAGCTCTTCCTACTGAAAAGTGAAGTTACTTGTGCCTCCAACAACCAAACGCTTGGAATAATACATACCAGGCCCAAAGAGGACACTCAGTGCATATGAATGCTATTATTATTATTATTATCGTCATCATCGTCATAATCATCATGCTGATATTAATACCAAAAGAGGAAAATAATGTGTTTTCAGCATCAAGCATTGCAATCAGACTACAAAAGCACTTTTTGGGGGGAAGGGACTATTTTTTTCTTTTTTTTTTTATCCTCACCCGAGGATATTTTTTCATTTTTTATACAGATAGAGTGGGAGGGAAAGAGAGGAAGGGAGAGAGAGAGAGAGAAACATCGACGTGAAGGGACACATCGAGTGGCTGGCACCCGCACGACCAACCAGGGCCGGGGACAAACTGCAACCGAAGTACGTGCCCTTAGCGGGAACCGAACCCGGGTCTCTCCGGACCGCAGGCCGACGCTCTAACCGCTGAGCCAAACTGGCCAGGGCAGGACTATTTTTTTCTTTAGGAAATTTTTTTTTTTTTTTTGCATTTACCTTCAGATAGAGCTGGAGGGAGAGAGAGAGAGAGAGAGAGAGAGAGAGAGATCGAAGTAAGAGAGACATTGATTGGTTGCCACCCACACAACTCAACCAGGGCCGGGATGAACAGCGACCGAGGTACATGCCTTTAGTGGAAATCGAACCCGGGACTCCCCGGTCCGCGGGCGAACACTTGAATCACCGAGCCAGACCGGCCAGGGCTATTTTTTTAAATATATTTTTTTATTGATTTTTTTTAGAGAGGAAGAGAGAGAAAGAGAGAGATAGAAACATGGATCAGTCGGCTGCCTCCTGCACGCCCCCCAACTGGAGATTGAGCCTGCAACCCAGGCATGTGCCCTGACCGGGAATCGAACTGGGACCTCTCAGTCCATGGGGATGCTCAGTCCACTGAGCCACACCAGCCAGGCTGGAAAAGTACTATTTTTAAAGTAGGAATTCGAAGCTAGTAAAGCAAGCATGGAGAAGATGTAGGAGACAGTGTCTATTTCACCTTTTGTTTTTTTGGGAGGGAAAAGATTAGCCTATGTTGTTTTTTTGTTTTTTATTCCTCACCTGAGGATATTTTTCTACTTATTTTCAGATAGAGTGGGAGGGAGGGAGAGAGAGAGAGAGAGAAACATCGATGTGATAGAGCCACATCAACTGGTTGCTTCCCGCACAACCTGACCAGGGCCGGGGACAAACCGCAACAGAGGTATGTGCCCTTGATCGGAATTGAACCTGCAACTCATGGGTCTGAGGACTGATGCTCTAACCGCTGAGCCACACCGGCCAGGGCAGATTAGCTGATGTTAAAAGCTTCGGATGGGAGAGGCAGCAGTCTGGCTGGACCGAGAGAGAACCAGCGAGCCCTGGTTCACCAGGTCAGAACATCACTGCAGAGCCTGCTTGGCGCTCCCAGGGTGGCGTCTGGTGGCGGGTCCCCAGCAGCACCAGGGATTCACCCTCTTGAGCCAGACTCACGCCCACCACCACTGGTGCTTGGAGTGAATTAGTTAAGGATCCCCCTTAACGAGAGGAGAAACTAGAACTCACATATTGATCAGCCTACGTGGGCATCTGGGAGCCAACAGAAAAGCTAATGAAGGAATATTCTGTTGCCTGAACATGGCCAAATGGGGCCTGAAATAGCTGTGTCACTGTGCCTTGGCCTGTTCATTATAACGGACACGCGTTCCCTCTCATTCCCCGAAGAGAACGGTGTGCCTGGGGATGCTGGGTTTTCCATTTCTCCCCAAACTTGTCTTCATTTGGGCATCACACAGAACAGCCCTCTCTTAATTAAATGAGCAGGAGTCGTCGTGGGTGGAGCCCTCCGGGAACCGGATGAGGTGGGTGGTTTTTTTCTGTTGCTGCTCTTCCCATAATAACCAACTTGCCCCATGACGCGTGACACATGGTCAGTTTATAGGGCAGTTCGATCTCGTGGCTCGGACAGGCAGAGCCAGTGGCACAACGCAGACCTCAGAATCAGAAGAGCAGGTTCTAGTCCCAGGGTTGCGCCTGGGCAGTCGGTGTGCCACCTAACGTCTCTGGGTGTCAGACGGTTGGAATGATCACAGCCCAGAGAGCGGTCCCGTCTGGCTGTTGTGTCACAGGGTGGACTTAACCCTCTTCGTCATTGAGAGGGGTGGTCGTGATCCATGCAGGTGTGTAGTGGGCCTCTTTTTTCTTAATTTTTTTTTCTTTATTGATTTTCTGAGAGAGAGGAAGGGAGAGGGAGAGAGAGAGATAGAAACATCGATGAGAGAGAACATTGATTGGCCGCCTCCTGCACGCCCCCCACTGGGGATCAGGCCCACAACCTGGGCATGTGCCCTGAATGGGAATCGAACCGGCGACCTCTTGGTGCATGGGTTGATGCTCAACCAGTGAGCCACACCGGCCGGGCTGTAGTGGGCCTCTTGATGACAGACACGCCATGCAGACCCTCAGTGTGGATGCCTGAAGGACCCATGCCCTGACCACTGGCCCAGGCCCAGGAAGGCGAGTGGTCATGCTCCCTTCCTACTACCTGCCGCAGCCCCTGCCCTACATTTTGCCCAGGTTGGCTCTGAATTGGACTTCAGAGAAGCTGTGGAATGCCGGGTGTTAGTGGAGTCCTGGAGGTGTATACAGCCCACCTTGTGGCGTGAGAGCTGGCATTTGAAATGATCACATCACTGCAGTGCAATCGAACCAGTGGTCTGAAAGCCCCCCTCTGAGGGTGGATAGCGCGCATTCTGCGGGGACTCCCTGTGCTACCTGAGCACTGTCAGCACCAGAGATGCCTTCGGATGCAGAACCAGAGGTGGTGGCTTCAACAAGGCGGGGCTCACCTTTTCTACACAGCAGGCCTGGAAGTGGACCCTGCAGGGCTGGTGGTGCCCCTGGTGGCATCTCTCACCCGCTCTGCCCTGCTCAGCAGGGAGGACCGTGTCCTCATGGACATCACCCATGGCAGCATGGTGGCCAGTGTACCGCCAGGCCTCGTGTCCACGTTCCAGGCAGGGGACAGGGCTGGCGGGCGAAAGGTAGAAGATTGGAGGTGTTTCCCTTTGCATCTGGGAAGGGTCACCTCCCCCAGGGTGGTATGCTGACATCCCGCAGGACAGAGCCGTGTCTCTGGCTATGCTGCTTGCAAGGGAGTCAGAGAAATCAAGACTGCTAGGTTCTGTGACCTCTACAGAGGCAGGCAGAGGAGAAATGTTGGAAATAGAGGTGGGATCAGCCAAGCACACGTCACAGTGGCCGTAGTATGCTTTCATTGCCCCGTGGGTCATCGGGAAGGAGAGGAGAAGAGAAAGTCTTGTGTTATTACAGAGAGGACCGTCTGTTAGTGTTGCTCAGGTTGAACCACCATTCATGGAGGGACAGGCTCTGGCCCAGCTGCTGCGGGCAAAGCAGAGGGCAGGCACCAAGACAGGCAGTGGGTCTCAGGACTTGTTCTCTGCCAAGGGAGATGCCCACGCCAGTATAACCACTTGGCAGCAGAGTGTGGTAAATTGTCTAGGAAGGGGGGAGAAGGATCCTGGTGGGGGTGTGTGTGGGGGTCACTTTCACTTTCCAAAGGAACTTCATGAGGATGGTGAAGGTAAAGATGATGAAGAGGAAAAGGATGAGGATGCAGATGACAGTGATGATGAGCCAGGAGGTGCCTGACCTCATTGACACCTGCAGGCACCCCGTGAGGAGGCAGCTCTTTCTGCCTCCACGTGACCGATGAGGAACCCGGAGCACAGAGTGGTTAAGTGACTTCTCCGGATTAGAAATGGCAAAACCAGGGCTGGCGCCACATTTACTTCTCTGTTATCTTTCAGACATTCGATACATGTAAAATATTGTTTAAAAACATTTTTTGTCCTTTATTGATTTGAGAGAGAGAGGAAGGGAGAGGGAGAGAGAGATAGAAACATTGATGAGAAAACAGCGATTGGCTGCCTCCTGCATGCCGCCCACTGGGGATCAGGCCCACAACCTGGCATGTGCCCTGACCGGGAATCGAACCAGCGACCTCTTGGTGCATGGGGTGATGCTCAACCGCTGAGCCACACCGGCCGGACTTATACATGTAAAATATTTCTTATAATATACATGTTAGTTATAAAAGGCAGACTAATAGAATATGTGAAGCCACCACCCAGTCCAGAAATTAGACACTTGTCAATATTACCTACCCATGACTGCTCTGCTTTACCACTGTTAAATACCAACTGAGGCTTATCGAAACGTTTAAGAATGTGTTTGAGCAAAGATTGAGTTCCGTGGGGCAGTGCCACGCCGGACGTGGTTGGGAGTGCCCACCAATAGGAGCAAGGCTTTCACGGGGAGGACACAGAAGCAAAGCGCAGGAAGGATGCGATTGGCTGTAGCCGAAGCAGCTGCCCCATTTAGGAAAGCTTAGTTGGAGTTTGTGGCCGGTCATCCTTTGGTTTTGATTTCGTAACCTTGAGGCATTTATGGGCTTAGGTTTGGGTTTGCTTAGGTAGGCAACAAGACAGGGCCTTAGTAATGGCATCCTTGTTTAATTAATGTGCCACCACCCTGTGCCACCTCTGCAGCCCCACAGAGTAACCACTGTCCACGCAGTGTGTGTAGCACAGGTGTCGATATATGTATAGACAATACATGGCTTGGTTTTGTTTTGTAGCTCTATAAAAATGGTATCCGGGGTGTGGTGTTCTGGGACTTGGTTTTTTTGTTTTGCTTTTCACTTAACATATTTCTAAGGCTTGGCCACATTGTAGCTGCAGCCCCAGCTTAGCTGTGGTTCATTTCTTTTCACTGCTACGTAGTATTCATTGGCAACACATCGCGGCTGTCTGCCCATTTTCCTGACACTGAATGCTTGTGATTTTCATGAATAACATTGTTGCTAAGAACAGCTTGGTGTGTGACTTCTGTTTCCGGGCAGTTTCTCTTGGGTCTGTGGGGTGACTGGGTTTATGGAGCCTGAACAGCAACTCTTTGTCAGTTACATGTGTGAGAAGCAGCATTTTTCAGCTGGTGAATTTTGTGGAACTTGTATAGGAGTCTTCCGATTAAACTGGGAGTTAACTTTTACGTAATCACGTGCAGCAGTCTTTTCTGTTTTCAAATAACCATTTTATTAAGGTATAATTTACAGAGCATATGACTTATCTATTTAAAGCGTACAAGTCAGTGTTTGGTAGCATATTCGTGGAGTTGTGTGACCATCACTGTTATCACTTTTGGAACATGTCATCATTCCAGAAAAACCCCATACCCATCAACAGCCACCCCCATTCTGTGCCGCTCCCCCAGCCCAAGACAACGACCCATCTACTTCCCCTCTCTATGGACTTGCCTATTCTGGGCATTTCCTATAATAGACTCCTACACGTGTGGTCTTTTAGTGACTGGCTTCTTTGACTTAGCATGTTTTGAAGGTTCATCCTTTTTGTAACGTATCAGTATTTCACTTTTTGTATTTCCAAGTGATATTCTGCTGTATGGATATACCAATATATGGATATTTTGTCTATCAGTTGGTGGACATTGAAGTTGTTTCCACTTCTTGGCTGTTATGAATAATGCCCCCGTGAGCGTCCATGCACAGGTTTTTGTGTGGATGTGTCTTCTGACCCCTCTGGGAATTGATCTGGGCTTGGAGTTGCTGGCTCACATGGTAACTCTGTGTGACCTACTGAGAAACTCCCAAACTGTTTTCCAGGGTGGCTCTGTCATTTTATAATCCCACTGGCCGTGTGTGAGGGTCCCAGCTTCTCCGCATCTTCGTCGCTTGTCCTTGTCTGTCTGTTTGGGGATTTTGGACCCATCTTGACCATCATGTGGGTGTATGAGGGGCGCCAGCCTGGAGGTTGTTGGGCCTCTCCAAACTCGGGGCTCTTCCCATGTCGAGAGCCAGGTGGCGATGGTTTCTTTGACTTGGGGTAGGGTAGTCTGTCAAGTAAGTTGAGTTTTAGTGTTTTGTTTGTTTAAATCTTTTCATCTATCCCAAAGCCTTTCTTCCTACGTGAACACGTGGCACACGGAAGGAACCGCAGCTGCAGAGTCTCACTAGCAAATAGCCAGGGGCATAAAAGAAGTCTGGAGGAAAGATTACCTGGGCATGTAGGGGTAATCAAATGGAATGGAACGCAATCTGGGTTTTTTCCAAGGGAGGTGCATCTGGAGGGATTTTGTAGAAGTCAACAGAGATGTACCGAGAGCTGCCAACCAGAGCCTGGGGTCAGGAAGGGAAGAGGCTGCAGTGGTGTTATTAGACCCATCGCTGGGAATGTGCGTGATCATTTGACAAAGTTTGTGTCTGGAGTTGTCACTGGGGAGAAATAGAATGAAAGTCTTTGAAAGGAACTGATCTACTGAGAACTCAGCTGCCTTTGAGGAAACACCCTTTGGGGTGCTGGGGTCTGTTCCCCAGAAAGGAGAGAGTGCGGGTATACGTCTCATGAGGTTCAGAGCAGGGCGTGGTCCCCAGAGATGGAAGATGTCTGGATGGTGAGCACAGCCAGGAGCCCTGCTGAGGGCCACACCCAGGACCCCCACCCAGGGAGCCAGGTCACATGGTGGCCCAGGCACAGAGCGTAGCCTCCAGGCGTGCTTTATTTAGACTAGAAAGTTTGCAGAAAATCGGAATCATTATCAGCATTTACACCTCAGATTTGAGTTAGGAATTTGAATTCCCAGCTTCTCTGGAAAAACCAGAAGAACTGGCACCTTCCCCACAGGCAGGGAGGGCAGGGGGAACGTGACCTCAGAGCCCTGGTGTCCTGTTGGGTTTGTGGCAGACATTCCCCTCGCCACACCCTGCCCCTCCCTGCCCCACCCTCCCAGCAGTGTCTGGGAAAAGTGGTGCTGGGTGAGGGTGGAGGCCAGTCACTGTCTGGGAGGAACACACAGCAGCGTGTTAGTGGCTCATGTCCTTACCGATCACCTGGCTCATGGAGTCACCAAGCCCTCTGAGAGTGGGTGTGTCGCCATGGCAAGGCAACTGAAGAATTGCTAACCCGGTTCCACCTGTCAAGGGGACATGCCATTGAGGACCTGTCAGTGAGAGTACTGGAAATGCCAGGGCTCCGCTCCAGGAACTGGTAACCGTCGATCAGAGAGAATCTCACGGAACCAAAACGAGCACATCTCTCACTTGGAGCGAATTTGTCGTTACAGACTTGTGAACGTGGACGATGGTATAGCACATGAATTTGTTTTACGGAATCAGGAGTCTAGAGCTTGCAAACACATGTCTGCCTGGAATCAATTGCCTAGTGCAGCCTCATTCTAGGAGTTGATAAAGATAAGAAGGACAAGAAATGAATTCGTGTCGGGGCCCTGGAAACGAGTGGGTTGTCAGGTGGTGGTAAGGGTTTTCCACCCGAAGGCCTGTGTGTTCCTGAGTGTCCACAGCAGGGCACAGCTCCTGCTCCCACCCTCCTGGGACTGACCCGGCCAGCAAGGTGACACTGTTCACTCTGACCTTTATGACTGTGGGGGTGGGATTGTTTTCCCCTGGGTACCACCAATAAACAAGTACACTTCTTTGCATTGAAAGCCAAGGGCAAACGGGACTTGTCATCTAACTAGCTTTGCACCTGGCCTTGTTGCAATTCATTGTTCCCCAAAAAGCTATGACAGCCTGCCATGTGCTGGACCCCATGCCAACATACAGCATCTGGCCTCGTTTCTCCTCCCAGAAACCATGGTGGGGGGAGGGGCTGCCCTTATCCCCATGGAATGGAAAGGAATGTAGAGGCTGCAGAGTTTAAGGAAGTGGCCCAGAGTGTTTTCAGTTCCACGGGGAGTGGGAATTCCAATCTGGGCAGCCTGGCTCCAGGGCCCCAGGTTGCACTTGGGGTCCCTGTGGAGTGCCCCCCGAGGTCCACGCAAGATGATGGCTGGGGTCCCTTTGTTGCCCCCTCCCCCACTTCCTACGTCCTCCTCCTTAACTGGCCTTGGAGGCCTGGCAGAGATGTTCTGTCCAGAGTGGTCACCTGCCTCTTAGAACGTGGGTCTCTGTCCTATGCTCGGGGGCTTTAGGGCAGGTCGTTGCTTCTATCTTGGCATCTGAGCGCCAGCTGGGCAGAAGGGCTTCCCCTCCTCTGCTCCGCGGACCAGACTCCCATCCATCTCTCCCCGGAGGCAGGTCCCGGGCCTGCGAGAGCCCAGCCGGACTCCCCACGTCTAGGATCAAGCCTGGCTCAGAAAGCGGGGAGAGCCGAGGGCTCCCCGGACAGCGGCCCAGTAGTCGGTGTGGGCGGTGCTCACATGAAACACACAGGAAAGTGACCACAGAAGAGCTGGGGACTGTGAGTGGGCATTCCTGTGGTCCCGTTCGCAGGGCGCCATCGTGCATGTTGTGTTCGTGAGTCATGGGGGTGGGCAGGGTAGGGTGATAGTCCCTCCAGCCCTGCGAATCCGTGCCTCTGAAGTTTCGGTTTGAATGCGAACATTCTGTCGAAACTCTTTACTGCCAAGTATTCCATAAACCCCGATGTTGGCATGGAAGGATCAGAGGGAAAACGGACCCAGCTTCTCCCTTGGGCCCAGTGAGGGGACAGAGACAGGCGGTCACCGGGCCGCTCCTTAGCACAGCCGCTAACCCGAAAATAATTGCCCAAAGCCCATTTCTCGTTTACAGACCAAGATGTGCTTTGCAGCCCGGAAAGGGTGTCCCCCGGGTTGCATTTCGGTGAAATCCTGCTGGCTGCCTCGTCCTAGCGGCTCGGGGTTGAGTCACAGGAGCCAAGTGACAGCGCGTGCTGCCCGCAGCGTCTGGTGTCCTGGTCTTACCCGACGTGGGCACTGACGCGGGGGATGATGTTCCCCACGGCGCGCAGAATGGGAGCCGCCTGTCTCGGTCGGGCAGGCCCCGCAGGTCGGCTTAGGAGGTTGGTCATGGGGCAGCCTGTTGAGCAGACGTTCAGGTTGGCACTTGGGTTGGGCATCGGGGTAAAAGGAAGCTGGGATGGCGGGGTCAGGTGAACTCGGGCCATTTCCAAAACGATGGCGTCCTTGACCCTTTAAGAGAAACCCCACAATGGAGAGAGGGACACGGCAGGCGGACACGCGGCGTGGAGCGAAGGGTGGTTTGTAAACCGTGATCTTCAACAGGAAGATTGTAGAGCTGTTCACACGCGTGGACGTGAAGGGTATGGGCTGGGGCCAGGTGTATACATCAGATGTCCTGCTGCAGAGCCAGACCCGTTGGCTTCAGGGAGGACAAAATGAAGTTTACTAAGTAAAAATGAAAGCTTTTCCAGGAATTTGTAGGAAGTTGAGCAGCTTAATTGCATGCTTTGGGTGAATACGTGTTGAAGAAAGAAAATTTAGGAGACTAGGAAATTGTGCAATAATAACCTTAACTTGGGTCAGAATTATAATGACTGCAATAACAGAATGTGTGTATATGTGACCAAAATGGGAAGCAGGGTTTTTAAAAAAAAAATTATTTTTAATGCTTTAAAAAATAACAACAAACTGTCCATTCTCTCTGTCTGGACTTCCTTAATTATAAATGCCTGGGAATGCAGTGCTGACTAAATATAGGTGCAGTGGCCATCGACCGTCTATTTATAACTTTCTTCAGGCGGAAGTCACCAGAGCAGGACAGAATTAATTTGGTGTGTAGGTTTTTATAGACCCTAATTAGTTGTTTTTCTTAAGCAGACCCACTGGGATCAATAACATTATATAACTGAACTCTGACGCCGGTGCCTTTTCAATGTAGACTCTTCCCCAAAAGCCTCAGAGGACCAGAGGCCCCAGAAGCTGCGAGCAGATGGGGCTCTGCACATCTATGTCAGGCCCTGGCCGGTAGCTCAGTTGGTTAGAGCATCATCCCCATACATCAAGGTGCAGGTTCGATCCCCAGTCAGGGCACATACAAGAATCAACTAATAAATGCATCAATACGTGGACCAACAAATCGATGTTTCTCTCTCTTTCCCTTCTTCCCTCTCTCTCTCTCTCAAATTAATAAACAGAAAGAAAAAGTTTTAAAAAAGATTCAAAGAACAGCAACAAGGAAAAAGATATCTGTTCCAGCCAAGGACAGGCGTGGGGAGTGATAAAGTTAATGGTTTTCTGCAAAGTCAGAAGCTCTTCGGCAGCCCGTTCATTTCTGAGACCTTGAATTGTGACATTTGTGTCCTTATCAGCTATTACCCTGGGGCAGATTTAACCGTGCCGACCTGGGGCGGTAGGGGGGTGTCTTTGTGGACTGACCAAAGTGTGTCCTTAGCCCCGCTCCCCTCCCCCAGCCCAGCCTGCTGAATCGAGGGCTTTCAGAATTGCACCTGCGTCTGAGATCACGTCCATTGGAGGGCTGAGTGGGCGGGTGGACCTTTGGAACGATCGGGTGTCCTTTGGGGTGGATTCGGCCTACTCCTCAGTGACTCCGCTACAAATCAAATGTGATAAATTAGTTGGGGCTCTCCTCCTCCCTAGTTCCTCGGGATTGGCAAAGAAACGCCACGTCATCGTCTTTCCTCTTTCAGGAAGGCAGGGTGCCACCCTCGGGCAGCGCCCACTGACTGACCCCTCCGACCTCACCCCGGACCTGTATAAGCAGGGACATCATTTGAAGCTGCCTGTACTCGTATTTACAGGAAAAAACACAACCGGAGAGGTTTTTCCTGTAAACAGCCCCAGCCCGGGCCTCTACCCAGCACACTGGGCTTCTGTGCCTCCCTTGTTTGGCTTTACAGTAGTTTATACCCACCTCCACCTGTGGTCCCCAAGGGGCTGCTTCTCCAAGGCCGGTTTGCTGCCATGAATGAAGGGTTCCGGGCCCTTTGGATGGACTGTAGAGCCGTGAGCTGTAATAGCCACATGTGGGAAGTCCGGGAGGGCTTCCTGGAGGCAGTGACAGTGGGAGGTTGTCTTGGTGGACCATGAGCAGGCTGAGGGGTGTGAAATAGCAGGGAAGGGCTCACGGCTGCGTCCCAGACAAGGTGATGCTCGTGGGGCCAGGCCTGTGCCTGCAGAGGTGTTCTGCAGGTTGTGGAGACCTGTGTGCTGTCCAGGGGCAGAGCAACGGTGCAGAAGGGACCGGGAGCCAGCAGGGGTCCTGCCTGCACTGGGAGGGGCGATGGGTGCAGCCCGCTTTGAGAGCCATTCAGGGGTCACCTCCAGCAGGTTTCGTGGCGCAGAACGCACGCAGAGGGTAGTGGTGCCGTTCACGAAGACGAGGGACTCCTCGGGAGGAAGGGCAGATTTGGGGGGAAGGTGAGTGTGGCAGAATGATGGCGACTTGAGGCTGCTCTGGCTCTGTGTGGCCGTGTGGAGACAGGCCAGGCAGGGGAGTAAGGGGCAGCCTCCTGGAAAGGGCGACCCCTTGGGATCTGACAGTCTCGGGGTACAGCTCGGCATCTCGGGGGGAGGGTCCAGCAGCCACGTGCCCAGCAGCAGCCCAGATCTCTGGGGCAGCCTGGCTCACACAAGGTTTGCCCAAGCCATCACATGGCTCTGACCAGTGGTGAGCCCCGGATCCAGAGGTTCTGACCCAGCAGGCCTGCTCAGATGTGAGACAAAGCCAGACTTGCCTGATTGCATTTCAGAGCCATTTATTTGTGATTCTGGCACAAACACACACACACAGCTGTACACACACATACATACACACATGCACGCACACACGGCTGCACACACACATGCATGCACACATGGCTGCATACACAGCTGCATATATACACACACATGCACACATCTGAATACATACATGCATGCACACACACACATTTGAATGCACACATACATACATGCACACACATCTGAATACGTACATATATATATACAGTCGGCCCTCGTTTATCGCAGTTAATCAGTTCCAGACTCTACCGCCATAAATGAATTTCTGCAAGGTAGGATTCTTTCTTTATACACCGTCGTCCCTCACCACTTCGCGCTTCGACCTTTGCGGCTTCACTCTATCACGGTTCTTTCAAATGACTGCAGTAGAGTGAAGCCGCGAAAGTCAAAGCAGGAAGTGGCAAGGGACGACTGTACACACCCTTGCATCTGAATACATACATATACACACACACCTGAATACATACATATATGTACACACCCTCACACCTGAATACATACATATATGTACACACCCTCACACCTGAATACATACATATATGTACACACCCTCACATCTGAATACATACATATATGTACACACCCTCACACCTGAATATATACATATATGTACACACCCTCACACCTGAATACATACATATATGTACACACCCTCACACCTGAATACATACATATATGTACACACCCTCACACCTGAATACATACATATATGTACACACCCTCACATCTGAATATATACATATATGTACACACCCTCACACCTGAATATATACATATATGTACACACCCTCACACCTGAATACATACATATATGTACCCACCCTCACACCTGAATACATACATATATGTACACACCCTTACATCTGAATATATACATATATGTACACACCCTTACATCTGAATATATACATATATGTACACACCCTCACACCTGAATACATACATATATGTACACACCCTCACATATGAATACATACATATATGTACACACCCTCACATCGGAAGACATACATATATGTACACACCCTCACACATGAAGACATACATATATGTACACACCCTCACATATGAAGACATGCATATATGTACACACCCTCACATCGGAAGACATACATATATGTACACACCCTCACATCTGAAGACATACATATATGTACACACCCTCACATCTGAAGACATGCATATAGACCCACATCCACATCTGAAGACATATATGCAGACACACACTCGCGCATGCATACACATATATAAATATACAAACATGTGTATCCATCCATATACTCACAGACACGTAGAATAGATACGTACACAGAACACGATACGTCTCATGGTCTCTGCTTCGGAATGAAGGCCGGTGCACACTCGTCGAGACCCTTGGCTATGCGCACACGAGCTGCTGCTGAGGGCGAGAACCAAGAGGTGAGGGACCCCCATGGCCACAACGCTGTCAGTGTGTCCAGGGGCTGGCGTGGTGGTGAAGAATGTGAACTTGAGTTCGAGTCCAGACTGCACTACTAACTATAGGTACAAGTTACTTACCCACTCCGTGCCTCAGTTTCCCCATCTGCAACGTGAGGATAATCACAGCACCCACCTCGTAAGGCAGATGGGAAGGAAGGGCTGGGAGGTGGCCAGGCCCCAGCCAGCAGGACCAGCCGCAGTCACCGCTCCTGGGTGTGCACACACAGGCTGCCTAGACACCGGCGGGAGAAGTGGGCGGAGCACGTGGGGTGACCCCAGGGGCCCGACGAGGCCTGGCGTGACTGCTCCCAGGCCGTGGCCAAGGGACGGCAGCCCAGGGTGGCCAGGACCCTGAGGAGCGACAACATAGATTTCAGATGAAAACGAGCGTTTCCTTGCTCAGAAGATGACCTCGAGCCCCCACTTTCCTGTCTCGTCTGAGGGTCCCGGCTCTTGGCAGTGTGACCCTGCAGGTGTACCAGAGATGTAGGAGTAACCCCGATCTGGCTCTGTGTCCCTGTGTGTCATCTGGTATCGGATGTCATCTGTGGGCAGAATGGGGAGCTCTGAGGGTAACATTGGCACAACCTCCCCAGGCCTCCGTCTCCCCACCTGTAAAGCGGGACCACCTCTGGTTCTTTCCCACGCTCCAATCGCGGGCCAGGGCCAGAGGGGGGCCAGGTGTCCCTCATGTTTCACTGGGCCAGTGGCCGCATCCCACGAGCGACCCCACCCCAGAGTGGGGGCCTCCCGACCCGCCATCTTGCCCAGATACCTCATGAAGGCACCCGGAGATCTCCAGGAGCAGAACTGCAGTTGGTCGGTCAGGTGAGGACCTTAGACGGGCGGGGGAGGAGGAACGAGCTACGTCATAAATGTTGCCACCTCACCCGGCAGAGGTGATGTCACTGGGTGGGCTTCCACCTGCACCCAGGTGCGTGTGCCCCCTGCACCGCCACCCCCTCATCCTTCCCGGCCTTGTGCCAGGGTGATCCCGGACCCGTGCCTGATGCCCACCTGTAGGCTTTGGCATTACATCTGCACCTGTGTTTCTGGGCAGAGTCACTGTATGGACTGGTCGTCCTCAACCTTTAGAGACGCCATGTGCAACATCAGAGACTTCCGTGGGCCTCCTACCCCCAAAATATGCTTAGCAGCGAATTCTCTCGATCACAGGTTGGCAAAGGTTTTCTGTGAAGTCCACAGACAGAATGTTCCAGGCCTGTGGGCCAGGGGTGTCTGGAGCACCCAGTCCTGCCATTGTAGCAGGAAAGCAGCCTTGGCCAGCAGGTGAATGAGTGGGCATGGCTCTGTGCCAATAAAGCTTTATTTACAAAAACAGGAGGTGAATATATACCCCAAAGGATTGAAAGCAGAGACTCGAACCTCTGTCCACCCATGTTCGCAGCAGCATTATTCACGATAGTCAAAAGCGGAAACAACCCAAGTGTCCATGAGTGGATGAACAGACAAGCCAAGAGTGTCCTGTACTGTGACGGAATAGTATGCAGCCTTGAAAAGGAAGCGAATTCTGATGTTGCCACCCAGAGGCAATGTGGGTAAACCGTGAGGATGGCGTGTTGAGTGAAACAAGCCAGTCACTAAAAGATGAAACTGTGTGATTCCACTCATGAGATCCCTCGAGTGGTAAATTCAAGGCAACAGGGAGGAGAATGGCAGTTGCGGGGGGAGGGGATGGGGACTAAGTGTCGAGTGTGCCTCCGTGTGGGAAGGTGATGTCTGGGGATGATGGTGGTGATGATTGCACAGCACTGTGACCGTGCTCAGGGCCGCTGACCTGTACCCTTCAGAATGGTCAGCATGGTGTGTTTTCCCACCGTCTAAAAATTAAGACTAAACAGCAGGAGGTGGACCAGATTTGGCCCATGGGCTGTAATTTGCTGGCCCTACTCTGAAGGAATCAGTGATCACTAATCACAGCACATCCACAGGTGCGAGAGGACAGACAGCGCCCCACCCTGGGCGTCATGGTAACCCCCGGGGCAGACTGCCTGTGCCCCAGTCAGGGCCTCCAGCAGTGAACGTGGGCCCTCGAGTCCCTGCTGAGGATCCGGGTCCATCCTTCCTCCTCTCCTTCCCTTACCCGGTATTAGGCAGCCCTTCTGTCTTGTACCCTGAACCAGACTGTGTGGCCTGTAGTTGGCCTGACTCTCAAATCTGGGGTCAAGAGGAAGGAATGTGGCTGCTCCCTATCCCATCCGCCCCCTCCCTAAGGACCCAGAGGATGGAGAGAGGGACGGACCCTTGGGGGCGCTTTCAGATTGGTGAAGTGCCGATGACCTGACCCCTTCTCCTTTCTTTCCGAAACAAACCCCAGCTTCTTCTGCAGCTGGCCTTGTAAGGGCAGGAGGGTGGCCTTGGCTGGTGTCCCTTTGTCCCCGTCCTGGGCGTGGCTCTTCCCAGGCCCTCAGCCCCCCTGCGGAGCTGGATGTCAGTTTTCAAACAGGTGACACAGGCTATCCCTGGGGCGGTTGGCCCGGTGAGCACAGGATTTCTCAAACAGAGCAGCTCCTGCTACTTCAGACCCTTTGAGCCATTGCTGAGGATGGTCATGGGCCCAGAGGCAGGAGGGTGATGGCCTTGGCACTGGCCTTGGACGAGAGGGTTGGCAGCCTCTGCCCTGGCTTGGCTGCCGGAATGGCTCCCAGGGCACGCTGACCTGAGCCTGACCAGGGTCAGCAGCAACTCTGGGCAGGTGAGTCCGTCCAGCATCTCCACGCCCACGTCGGAAGGGGCTCGCGTGACCAGTGAGAAGACCAGACATTGTGAAACCTTCCCCGGGGACGCTGGTTAAGCACCGCTGTCGGTGAGGACTGTCCGCCCTGGCACGCGTGAGCAGGGCCCTCTGACATGTACACGGCAAGTCACCGTGTTGAAGAAGTGAGCAAGGGGACTTCTGTGTGGGAGGGGAAATGAAAGTGCTTTTGTGCAAAATAGGGCAGAAGTAATGCGGCTGGTAATGGCAGAAAGACTTCACGAGGTAGAAAATGAACTGAAGGTCATAATTGCAGAAAACCATTGATCAGACCTGTGCTCCCTGCCAGGCGTCGGGCTAGCTCTTTATATATACTACATATATCATATATATTGTTTTGGAGCAACTCTTTAAGGTAGTAGTTATTCTCATGGGGAGACCAAGAGTCAGAGAGCGGCTAAGCCCAGGTCACCCGGCAGGCAGGGGTCAGGCTGGGGCGTAGACCCAGATTTGGGCAAATTCTAAAGCATCCCAGACCTAGCGAGGGGAATGGAAGACCTTGAAGAGGAGCCAGACGGGGAACCCAGCTCCCCAAATCAGCACTGGGTTCTCGGCACTGAACGAGGCTCAGCCCAGAGGGTGCCTCTTAGTCCGCGTCACTGCCACAGTATTTGGTGTTCGGTGGTTGTAAGCAACGGAAGCACAGTGCAAAAAGCTACGGTGGAAAGGGGGGTTCTTTATGTCAAGGACAAAGGGGTATCTCCTGAACCCAGGAATGGGAGGCAGCCAGACTACCAGGATGGCTGGAAGTGTTTGCTGGGAGGCAGGCTGTCTCCGGACATACCTGCTTTATCTTCTCCACATCTCGTGGACAGATGTGGAAATGCCACTCAGCATCCACGTCCCTCCGGTCTCTGCTTGGGCCGGCCGCTCTGTGGGGGTCTGGTCACAGCAGATGAAACGGCCATGAGTTGGGTAGACTTTGGTCATCCTTACCTCCAAGGGGCAAGTGGAGATTTGAGGGGTGGGATATTCTTGCCCAGGATGGCATGGCCCGTGGTGGTGAAGGGAGTGGGCAGGGTTCGAACGAGCCTTATCCAGCTGAAAACCCATGCTCACCACGACCACATATAACTTCTGCAGGACCGGTGTCTTAAATTTACCCGTTAATCAGAAGGGAAAAACATTAGGATGGTTGAGCCTTCAAAGGACATCTTGGGTGCCAATATCATGTCTGGCTCATCTTCATTTTCTAAAAAAATCCTCAACTGAGGATATTTTGTCATTGCTTTTTGGATAGAGTGGAAGGGAGAGAGGGAGAGAAACATCGATTGGTTGCCTCCTGCACAACCCCCACTGGGGCGGGGGCTCAAACCTGCAACCCAGGCATGTGCCCTTGACAGGGCATCACACCCAAGACCGTTGGTCCGCAGGCCAGTGCTCCGACTGCTAAGCCAAACCAGCCAGGGCTGGTCCGTCTTCATTTTAAAAGCCTTGCTTTCCAGGATGGGGACCCACTAGCTATTTTCAAGAAACAGGTCTTCTGAGAACAATGTCCCAGTGCTCAAGGGTCATCAGACAAGAGGACAAGTCACCGCTACTGTGCAGGCCAGACTGCCCTGAAGGCCATGTCCTCTCTCCAGGCTTCATCCCTCAAGCGGAAATGTATCTTGACCCCCCCTCCCTCCCCAGAAAGGCAGGACACCCTGGGGGGTAGAATAGTCTCAGATGACTCTGCATCAGCCCGAGTAGATGGACCCATGTGCTTTCTTTGGCTTCCTTGTTGCATTTGAGCACGGATGTTCATTCTTAAACATTCAGTTTATCCATGGGGTGGAGATTGTTTATACACGAATATTTTGGTGTAGACCTGACATGACACTAACTTAGCTACTTCAGGGATGCTTGACCCTAAATGTTGTTGTTTTTTAATTCGTGTCTAAAAATCTTAGCCAAGCCCGGCCGGTGTGGCTCAGTGGTTGAGCGTTGACCCATGCGCCAAGAGGTCACCAGTTCGATTCCCGGTCAGGGCACATGCTCAAGTTGTGGACCCGATCCCCAGTGGGGGGCGTGCAGGAGGCGGCCAATCTGTGTTCTCTCTCATCGATGTTTCCATCTCTCTCTCTCTCCCTCTCTCTCTCAAATCAATAAAGAAAAAATTAATAAATAAATAAAAATCTTGGCCAAGACAGTACAAATGTTGAGGTTTGATGGAGCAAATCTTCTGGGCTGTTTGTAGGGCGGTCTTAACGAACGCCATCCTGTTTCTTGTCTTGCAGATCGGAAACCTGGAGAATTACTACCACTTCTATCACAGCAAGACCTTCAAAAGATCCACCCTGAGCAGCAGGGGCCCTCACACCTTCCTCAGAATGGACCCCCAGGTACAGTCCCTGCTCCCTGGCAGGACACACGCCTGGAGTGTGGGTTTTTTCTCGGGCCCTGTGGTTTTAGAAGCAGCAGAGTTGGGATTGAATGGGATTCTCGATAGCTGTTAGTTTTCCATATTCTCTGAGCAAAACAAGACCGACGTGTAGGTACATATCGGACCATCTGGATGTTCCAAATGTTTGGATCTCTTGTCAGACTTGAGAATTGAAATTCTTGATTATAGGGTGAAGCAACAATCGAACGAGTGTCGATTTATTGATATTTTAAATGCTTAAAAACCAACAGTAGCCCTGGCCGGTTTGGCTCAGCAGTTAGAGTGTTGGCCCTTGGACCAAAGAGTCACAAGTTCTATTCCAGTACCTCAGTTGTGGTTCAGTCTCCAGCCCTGGTCGGGGTCATGTGGGAGGCGACCAACGATGTGTCTCTCTCACATTGATGTTTCTCTCTCTCTCTCTCTCCTCCCTCCCTGCCACTCTCTGAAGATAGATGGAAAAAAAGTGTCCTCGGGTGAGGATTTAAAAACAAACAAACAAAACAGAGAGAACTCATGGACATGGACAGCAGTGTGGTGATTGTGGGGCGGTGGAGGTGGAAGACGGCATAGAGGGATAAACGGTGATGGGAAAAAATCAAGTCACGTTTAATTTAATTTAAAAGTCAACAACATGTGCCCTGGCCGGTTTGGCTCAGCGGTTAGAGCGTCAGCCTGCGGTCTGGAGAGACCCGGGTTCGGTTCCCGCTAAGGGCATGTACTTCGGTTGCAGTTTGTCTCCGGCCCTGGTTGGTCGTGCGGGTGGCAGCCACTTGATGTGTCCCTTCACATCGATGTTTCTGTCTCTCTCTCCCTTCCTCTCTATCCCTCCCACTCTATCTGTACAAAAAAATGGAAAAATATCCTCGGGTGAGGATAAAAAAAATAAAAATAAAAAAAATAAATAAATAAAAGTCAACAACATGTGCCCTGGCCGGTTTGGCTCAGCGGTTAGAGCGTCGGCCTGCGGTCCAGAGAGACCCGGGTTCGGTTCCCGCTAAGGGCATGTACCTCAGTTGTAGTTTGTCCCCGGCCCTGGTTGGGTCGTGCAGGTGGCAGCCACTCGATGTGTCCCTTTCACGTCATTGTTTCTCTCTCTCTCTCTCTCTCTCTCTCTCTCTCTCTCTCCTACTCTATCTGAATAAAAAATGAAAAAATGTCCTCAGGTGAGGATAAAAAATAATACTAATAAAAAAAATAAAAATCAACAACATGCACAGTAATTATAAAATTAGATAAGTAGGTGACTCTTGCCCATAAAGGCAAAAGATGAGGCAATTCAAGCGAGTATTTTAATAATGAATTAGAGATTGGGCCAATGGATGTTTTTGCGGTTATCATAATGCTTATTTACGAAGTTCAATGAATTTTAAAATTTGGGCAGTAAAGACAACTTGTTTTTCCTCCCTTAAAAAGTCCCTGTCATCTTTGAGATAAAAAATCACATGTAATTTGAAAAGAGGCTCACGTTTTAATTTTCAATACAATTTCTATCTATTGGGTGGTTCATTGAGTGTCCTTACTGAATAGATTTGAGACTACTATTTGACAAATATCAGTCAACAGATACTCAGTAAGATTAAAATTTTAAGCTGGCCCAGGCCAACGTGTTCGGTTGGGTGGGCGTCATCCCGTGCACCGGAAGGTCACCGGTTCTGTTCCCATCAGGGCACATGCCCAGTTACAGGTTCAGTCCCTGGTCAGGGTGCAATGAGAAGCAACCAATAGATGTTTCTCTCTCTCTCACTCTCTCGCTAAAATCAATAAAAACATTAAAAGAAATTAAGATGGCTAAGTGGGCCTTGATGATGTCTTCATTCGACAGGTGCTTTTGGAACACCTTCCACAGCAGGGTCTTGGCAGGAGTGGGAGCGATAGAAAACGAGGCATGAAATAGGAAACGCATTGGTTCTAGAGCGCAGGTGATGAGGGCTGTGGCAGGAAATGAAGGTCACGAGAGAATCGGAGCAAGCCCAGCCATGAGATGTAGCCATTCATACGCCGTCGTCTTGGGGCGTGGGAATCGCCTTCTCTGGAAGCCGTGGGCTGTCGGGCTGACAAGCTGCTGGTTCAGCTCTCCCCATAGAACACACGTCCTAACGTTTCCTGGGCAACGGGTGCCTGGTGTTGTCCCGGCCACCCCGCTGACTCCTTTCGTGTCCACCGAGCTGGGGGCGGGCGGGAGAGACTTTGTCCCTGGACACTGTTCTTGAAACACCCATGTCCAGAGCTTCGCTGTGTGGTTCTGATTTCAACCCACGAGGACGTGGTCCCAGGGAACGCATTCGTGGAATTGGGCCGAGGCGAGGCAGACGGTTGGTGGTGGGTGGGTGGTGGGTGGGAAGAGAGATAAAAGGAGATCGATTTCAAACATTACGCTAATGTCATTATTCCTTCATAGCAAGGAAAGGAACTGGACATTTGTTAAGGGGTCGCTACGTGCGTGGGCACTTGCACATGACTCGTCTCACCTGATCACGCAAGGCTGTGGTCACACCTACGTGGGTTCATTTTGTGGGACCTTAAGGCATGTTTTTCAGAGGGACTGGAATTGTTTTATTTTTGCTCTCGGAAGCAAAGCCAGATTGTCATTGGTCATTTGCACAGAAGGGGACCCCTGGAGAACGGCGTGCAGACCCGATGCCTGTGACCACCGAGAGGAGGGGTACACTGTGCAGAGGGGTACACAGACAGATCAGCACAGAACCTGGGATCCTGGAGGCTGCAGGGCGGGGGCTGAGGTGCACAGGGGGCTCTCGTCTGTCAAGGAGGGAGACCCTTCCAGAAGGGGGTTGCTGCAATGCCCTCCCTCCTTCCTTTCTTTCTTTTTTTTAATTTATTTTTTATCATCACCCGAGGACATTTTTTGATATTTTGTTCAGATAGAGTGGGAGGGAGAGAGAGAGAGAGAGAAACATCGACGTGAAAGCGACACATCGAGTGGCTGCCACCCACACGACCGACCAGGGCCGGGGACAAACTGCAACCAAGGTACATGCCCTTAGCGGGAACCGAACCCGGGTCTCTCTGGACCGCAGGCCGACGCCCCAACCGCTGAGCCAAACCGGCCAGGGCTGTCCTCCCTCCTTTCAACGTGAGCGAGAGTGAGCTGTCTGGTGAGGATGACAGGCGTGTCCTGCATCTGGAGTCTCCAAAGTTTTAAATTATTACCACACAGAGAGTTGCAATGAGGGACCAGCTGTTTGCATGGCGGGGGGGGGGGGGCTGTCCCCCAACGTAGGCATGTGATGAGAAAATCCTGGGGGTTCAGACAATTAAGCTCTTAGAACCAATGTGGAGTCGCAGTCGGAGGCTTACCCTGTGATCTGTAGACATCCTCTGTTTCAGTGATTCTGTTTTAGACCCACATCAGTGTGAGAGACACATCGATCGGTTGCCTCCCGCATGCGCCCCAACCTGGGCCGGGGATCGAACCTGCAACCCAGATACGTGCCCTGGACTGGGACTCAAACCCCTTCAGTTCTCGGACTGGCTCTCTCACCACACCGGCCACGGCTAAATCAGCCTGGTTTTAATTTGACCAAATCAATTAGCCTCGGTCTGACTAATATTTACTCTGCCTCATTGTTCTGATTAAATACTGGGCAAAATTAGCTCTTTCACAGAGAAGTATTTAGTATTATCTCCTCTTACACCAGGATGTTTTCCCACATTAGCAAAGCCTTTTTTTTTTTTTTTTGCAACAACTTAGCCTTTGGAGAGCTGTGTCATTAATAGGATTATGAGAAGGAAAAGATGATTTAATATTATTGAGAGACTTTGGAACGCCGGGCCGCCGCCGTGTTGGAATGACCGGGCTGGAAACGTATGTCATCGGGCTGAGGATGAAGTCCAGAGGATGCGGACAGCATTTCATCTTAATTAGCTCCAGTCCCCGCTGTAGGAAAGTGTCTTGATAAGGGATGGAATTTACCTCCCACCCCTACCTCCCATAAACACTGATAGAGAGTCCATTTGTTAAAACAGAAGGGGTGAAGGGGGGTTTCAGATGCTGTAGTCACACAGACCTTTATGTAGCATCTTTCTGTGCTGATCCTGTCTCGAAACTGCACAGGTTCTCCTTCTTTTTGTAAAAAATAATTTTTCTTTATTGATTTTAGAGAAGAAGGGAGAGAGAGAGAGAAACATCGAGGAGAGAGAACATCAACTGGCCGCCTCCTGCACGCCCCCCGCTGGGGATCAGGCCCACAACCTGGACATGTGCCCTGACCGGGAATCAAACCGGTGACTTCTTGGTGCACGGTCGACGCTCAACCACTGAGCCACACCGGCCAGTCTCTGCTTCCATTCTTAATCACTTTTCCTTGTTTGTTTGTTTGTTTGTTTTTACCATTTCGGTTAAAAAAAACACACACACACACAAAAAAACAGGCCATTCTGCTCAAGCGCTGTCTGGCTCAGCCCCGTGCTTGGGGGAACGGCCGGCTGTTCTGAGCGCGCAGTATCAGACACTGGGTTTTTCCAAAGGTTGTCATTTAGGCAAACTGAAAGCATTTGTTTTTAACTTGTTCTTTGGCCAAAAGTCTGGAGCAGGGTGGATGTTACGGAAGCCCCAGCCAATGGCTGTACGGGCTCCGAAATGTTTTGTAAATGACTTGTTCTGGTGGCGTTCCAAGCTGGCCTACGGTCCGGGGTTGCTGCCTGCGTCTTCCAGCCCTTACATTTTACTTGGATGACTCTGGTTCAGCCCTGCCCCGCCCTTCGGTCCTCCGCCAGACTGATGACAGAAATAGAAAGATAAAGATGTTATTAGGCGGGCCCTCGGTGGTCCTCCGGGCCGTGGAGCCTTCAGCTCGCGGCCCCGATTGAGCGAGCTCCTTCCCCGAGGCCGGACAACGGTTTGCAGGGCCCCAGCCGGCGTTCTGTTGCATCGGAGGGGACTTTGCCTCCGGAGGCTTATCAGAGCTCAGGTTTCTTCCCAGCAGTGATGCAACATGGAAAGGGATCCTTCCATTCACCACAGATGGAATTTTATCTGACAGTTTCGTGGGCTAGGACCACGTGAAGTGCAAATGAACAGAAAGTTCCTGGCAAGCCAGGCGCGGGGACCGAAAGTGACCAGATTGCGCTTGGGGTTGATGAACTGTCCCGGCTGGGGGCAGAGGCGGCCGGCTCGCGTGGGGACAGGAGAGGTTCCCAGCTGCCTCTCTACCCCGTCAGCACCCCCAGCAGCATCGAGCAGAACAGTGGCTGCGAGGAATTGGGAGAGAGTGAGTTCTGGAACAGGCTGTAGAAGGTGGTGCTTTGTTATTTCACGGGGCAGGGTTGGCACGTCCGGTTAGATGCCATCTCTGAGTCACACGTGCCAGCCGGACGCACCCCTGGCCCCACCTCTGCCCTGTGACGTCAACAGCAGCACCCGTCACTCCACGCTTGTCCCACCTCCTGTCAACCTCACCTCGCCCAAGTCCTGTGTGTCCCCCAGGAACTGCACCCGAGACTCTGGTCTGCGAGCCGATGCTCCAACCGCTGAGCCAAACTGGCCAGGGCCCAACATGGCTTTTGAGCTCTTTGGGGTGTGTCTAAGGGACTCAATCTCCTGGTGTCTTCTAGACACACTGGTGGCGGGACAGGCTGCGATACTTCTTTCTAAGCACTTTGTCCCTCCGAAGACCGAAGATGCCATTGGAGTCAGTCCCACCGTTCAGTGTGAGGCTGTGTCTGGGCTGTCTGGCTGTCCGGCCTCGGGACAGTAGGGAGGCGAGAAAGCTGTAGAAGCTTCAGGTCCTGCAGGAGCTGCTCAGGTGGCCCCCACCCGGCTGTTAGGGCCTCCGGGCTTGGTCTGGGCTCGCCCGCCTTGGGCGGCCCCACCCTTGAGGCTCCTGTGCCCCTCTCCTCCCTCCACCTCCCCACCCGGGGCCCCTTCTCAGAGGCTGCTTCACGCTCTGGGCTGCCTGCTGGGGCCCCCACCAGGCACCAACTTGAGAGCAGGGCCCAGGAGCCCTCATCCTGAGAAGCTCAGTTCTAGCCTCAGGCTGGGCCCCGGGGGGAAGGTAGTGACTCAGGTGTGACCACGGCAGCAGGACCCAAACAATGTCTTGATGTGGGAGTTCTTTTTCCTCTGACCTTTTTTTAAAAGTAGAGGAAAGTCTTCCAGCTTGAAATTCCCTCTCTCTCTCTCTGTCTCTCTCTCTCTCTCTGTCTCTCTCTCTCTCTCTCTGTCTCTCTCTCTCTCTGTCTCTGTCTCTCTCTCTCACACATACACACAGTGCAGCCGTGTGCCAGGCACTGATGTGAGCTCTTACTGCATATACCAGTCCGTATCCCAGTGCCACCTCCTGACAGCCCACGGCGACCCATTGTGCAGACGAGCAGACTGAGGCCGGAGAGGTTGAAGCTGGGACTTGAACCCAGGCAGCTCGGCTCTGGGATCCCTGCTCTGAAAAATCACTTACTCCACCGGTCTGACTTTTGCCCTTGGCTGTGAAGGCAGACCGTGCCGATCGGCAGAAATGCATCAAACCCTGCGAATAATTTTTCCATTTTATTTTATTTATTTATTTATTCTTTGTTGATTTTAGAGAGAGAGGGAGGAAGGGAGAGGGAGAGAGAGAAAAAACATCAATTGATCGCCTCCTGCATGCCCCCCACTGGGGATCAGGCCCACAACCTGGGCATTGTGCCCTGACCGGGAATCGAACTGGTGACCACTTGGTGCAGGGTCGACGCTCAACCACTGAGCCACACTGGCCGGGCTAATTTTTCCATTTTAAATGAGTAGTCATGTCACCTTCAGGCAAAGGCTGCTGTTAATACTTTGCTGTACCCCTTTCGAGACTTTTCTCTGTGCGTGTTTGGGGATCATGTTCCCAGAGGCCGCTAGAAGCGGCAATACATGGATTATCGAAGTTGCTCACTCGCTGTAACATCTTGCTTCTGAGTTCTGAGCAGCATGGGACCCATTTCTCTTCTCTCTTACGTTTCCAGCCCAGTACACGTGTGTTCTTTTCATTCTGGTGACAAGGGTCAACCAGACAGTTGGCAGTGTCGCTGGGTCTTCATTCTTTTTCGTGGGATGACCTCAGAGTCTATCAGAGTGCTACTGTCTCCCCTCCACGTAGCCAGACGTTTTCATTTCTCAACTGTGGCGACTTGGAAATGAAAAGGTCTCCTTGGCCCTGGCCAGTTGTTCAGTGGTTAGAACATTGGCCTGTGGACTGAAGGGTCTCAGATTCGGTTCCCCATCAAGGACACATACCTGGGTTGCAGGTTCGATCCCCGGCCCCGGAAGCAGCCAGTCGATGTGTCTTTCTCACACTGATGCCTCTCTCTCCCCTCCTCCTTGTAACTTACCATCGAAGACATCTAAAATGACACAGATATTCACAAGAAAGACACCGGAGCTCCTATGGAGAAGGCCGCACACAGCCAGGATTGGGCTTTTCAAATAAATCACAACTGCGTTTCCCCCGTAGGTGAAATGGCTTCAGCAACAAGAGGTGAAGCGCAGGGTGAAGAGACAGGCACGGGGCGACCCCCAGGCCCTTTACTTCAACGACCCCATTTGGTCCAACATGTGGTACATGGTGAGTGGGCGCGGCCTCTGTCCCCAGCATTTGCGGTGGCGCTGTGTCCGGGATGGGCTGATTTCCCCCCACGGGGCTCAGTTCTCCCAGTAACTCCAAACAGACACACTGGATCTTGAGGGTAAACCCTTCCTTCACGCGGGGCAGCCCAAGATTTCTTGTGAATTCTTTTTGAACGTGTATGGAAGTCCCAGGGGGCTCACTGAGCAGGGAGACTGCTAGGCTGGTCCAGTGGGGGCGATGAGCCCTGCACAGAGGCCCCAAGGCAGCTGCTGTCCTAGGAAGACGACAGGTTGCAGGGACAGAAAAGCCCATGGCGCCCCCTGTGCTGACTCCCAGAAACCAGGGCGAAGGAGCGTCTCTGCTCTGGAAGGTGCAAGGGTGTTGCCTCCCCACCTGCTTGCGAGCGTCGGAGCCAACGGGGGGCGCCCTCGTCTGTTCTGGGTCAAGCGTCTGTGTGTTTCTGTGCGTACAGCACTGTGGGGACAAGAACAGCCGCTGCCGATCGGAGATGAACGTGCAGGCGGCGTGGAAGAGAGGCTACACGGGGAGGAACGTGGTGGTCACCATCCTGGATGACGGCATCGAGAGGAATCACCCCGACCTGGCCCCGAATTACGTAAGTGAGGCCTCAGAAATGACGTGCCGGCCACTCTCGGCATTAAATAAGCGCAACACGGGCCCTGGCCGGTTTGGCTCAGCGGTTAGAGTGTCGGCCTGAGGTCCAGAGAGACCCGGGTTCGGTTCCCGCTAAGGGCACGTACCTCGGTTGCAGTTTGTCCCCGGCCCTGGTTGGTCGTGCGGGTGGCAGCCACTCGATGTGTCCCTTTCACGTCGATGTTTCTCTCTCTCTCTCTTCCTCTCTCTCCCACCCGCCCACTCTGTCTGAACAAAAAAATGGAAAAATGTCCTCGGGTGAGGATAAAAAAATAAATAAATAAATAAGCACAACACGGATTGGACTGTGCAGGTCCCCTTAGGCACGAATTTTTTCCCCTTAATAAATACTATCATCGTATTTTTTCTTAACTTTCTTTGGCTTACTTTATTGTAGGAATACAGCATCTAATACATATAGCATATAAAATATGTGTTAATTGACTATGTTATCGGGAAGGCTTCCGGGTAACAGTAGGCTGTTAGTAATTCAGTTTTTGGGGAAATCAAAAGTAATACATGGCCCTGGCCTGTTTGGGTCAGTGGTTAGAGCATCGGCCTACGAACCAGAGAGACCCGGGTTCGGTTCTGCTAAGGGCATGTACCTCAGTTGCAGCTTGTCCCCGGCCCTGGTTGGGTCATGTGGGTGGCAACCAGTCGATGTGTTTCTCTCACATTGATGTTTCTCTCTCTCTCTTCCCCCCTCCCTCCCTCCTGCTCTGAAAATAAATGCAAAAATGTCCTCGGGTGAGGATATTAATAAGTAAATAAATAAGTAAATAATACATGGATTTTTCAGCTGCATGGGGTCAGTGCCCCTAGTCTCCCCCCCCCCCCATTGTTCAGGAATCAACTGTGCAAATTTGGAAAACAAGGTGAATTTCCCCCCTTATTAAGTTAGTACAGAAAATCATGGTTGTGGGAGTTGGTGAAACAAACGTTCACTGGCTGCCCTCTGTCGCCGGCCGCCCTCTGTCGCTGGCCGCCCTCTGTCACCGGCCGCCCTCTGTCGCCGGCCGCCCTCTGTCACTGGCCGCCCTCTGTCGCTGGGTCCTGCAGCCAGGCAGAGTTTGAGCACAGGGATTTGTCCACATGTTTGAGGAGTCACACGTACTTCTAGGACTGGAAGCTAAAGAACTCAGACACATATCAGACCCACATTAACAACATAAAAAATGACAGAGTCAAAACATGGGGTCTGGGTCCCTACTAGTTAGCTTCCCTGTGCCTCCGTGTCACGGTCTATAAAACGAAGTGAATGATGGCACTAACATCTCCAGGGGTTATTGTGCGGATTCAGTGGGTTCTTAAACGTGAAGAAGAGAACTTGGCACATAGTAAATGTAACAAGTGCTTTCAATATTCTAAGGAACCTGGGTGCCTAACAACATTCAATCACATCAGATCCTTTTGATAGACAGTTGGGCAGCCCTTAAAAATAGCAGTTTGGAAGGTTCCGTCAATACCACCAGAGGGCTTTTGTGATGTGTTTTAAATGGAAGATGTGACGTCATAGGAATATGATGATTACATGTATAGAAACAAAAACACGTATATTAAAAATATAAGATCAAGGAAGTTCTGACCCCTGGGCGAGACTTGAGGGCGTCGTGTTAAGTGAAACAATCCAGTCACAAAAGGACAGATCCTGTCCGAGTCCACGTGTCCGAGGCTTGTGGAGAGTCACGTGCACAAAGACAGAACAACAAATAGTGGGGGGCAGGGGCTGGGGTGGGGGGCACAGTTAGCGTTTAATGGTGCAGTTTCAGGTTCACAAGATGAAAACAGTCCTGTGGGTGGATGACGGTCGGTGGCGATGGCCGCACAGCTGAGTGAATGAACTCCGCGTCACAGAACTGCACTTAAAAATGCTTAGGATGGTAAACTGTGTTTTTGCACAAGGAAAACACGTACAAGATACAATACGTAGACGCTGTATTATAGGACTGCACACCTGAAACCTATATGATTTTATTAACCGATGCCACGCCAATACCTTCAGTCAAGAAGTAAAACAGCAAAGGAAGCATCTGTACAGTGACAGTTACAGGGACGGAGGCCAGGTGCCCGCTCCTGTCTGCTTCCCAGCGGGTGTGATGTGAGCGTGGACCGGGTGCTCTTGTCTGTGTCTCGCTCACTGAGCTTTCGTTTCTTAGGACTCCTATGCAAGCTACGACGTCAATGGAAATGACTACGACCCTTCTCCACGATACGACGCGAGCAATGAGAACAAGTAGGTCCTGCACGCTCCTGGCTTCCCCGCCCCGCTCCCTGCAGAGACACACTGAGAGGGGACACAGACGGTGACAGGCTGCCTGGCTCGTGTCAGGTTCACCCAGGAGCCAGGCCGGGCAGCCTCTGTGAATGTAGCCTCCCCCTTAGGAGTAGCCAGAAATGGATCTTTGACCCAGTTGGCTTTGTTTCAAACCTTGTCAGAAGGGATTTTTTTTTTAATCCTCACCCAAGGATATTTTTCTCTTTATCTTCAGATAGAGCAGGAGGGAGAGGGAGAGAGAGAGAAACATCGATGTGAGAGGGACACTTGCCTGGTTGCCTCCCGCACCACCCCGACCAGGGCCGGGGACGAACTGCAACCGAGGTACGTGCCCTTGGCCGGAATCGAACCCGCAACTCTTTGGTCTGTGGACCAACGCTCTAACCGCTGAGCCAAACCGGCCAGAGCTGTCAGAATGTTTTAAAAGAATAACCCTGACATCCAGTGGCCTCCATGGGGCTGAGGTAAGACACCAGTCCGGCCTGTTTGAGCACCGGTCACGTGCCGGAGATTTTTGGACTCTGACCTGGTGAGGGAGGCAGAAGGGGCAGGATTGGTGTTGGAAAACCCTGGGTTCAAATCCCAGACCCACCACGCTGGCGGGTGAGTTGCGTCCCTTTATTGAGTCTCTGTGTCTCAGAAACTTTCCCGGGGACAGGTTGCTGCCGACCTCCAGGGCCAGGGGGAGCAGGGAGAGGGCAGATGACACACCGAGGGGGGGGGGTGCTCTGTCATCAGGGTTGTCTCATCCCTTTGCAGCTGAAGGTGGTGGCGTCGGGAGAGATCAGGTGACCGGGGCACTGTCCGTGGTGGCCCTGGGGACTTTATTTGCTGTGTCCTTTCTCTGTGAGCATGTCCCGTACCCTGAGCTCAGCATTCTTCCAAAAATATTTACAGAAAAAGAAGAAAAGCCTTCTTTCTTTCTTCCCGCTGTCGACATGACGCTGGCCAAGATGTGTGCGACCAACGTCATATTTCACTTGTCAGTTGACCCGATGCTGAGGTGTGGGTGCTGGGGCCACACGGCGCTGTGTAGGGGTCTGGCCGGCTGACGCGGCCCACACCACAGGCAGCGGGGCCCAGAGAGGCCGCACCCGGCGCTCTGTCCCTGCCTCACGTCCCAAGGTGCCCTTCCGGCTCAGCAGTGGGGTGCGGGGCGCCTCGTTTCCCAGCCACACGTCCACAGGGCCAGGAGGAGTGATCCAGAAACCGTGCAGTGACCCTTGAAGGGCAGGCTTAGTCCCGGGTGAGACGCCGAGCTCTGTGACGCGTGGGCAGCCCTGGCCAGGGGCAGCCTGGGTTCTGAGGATGGATGACTCCCTTCCAGGACACGCAGCCCCGGGGCTATTTTTAAAGGTGGTTTTAGATTTCCATCAGTGATTCTAATCCCCTGTGGACGCTTCTCAAAGAGGTGCTGTTGAAACCTGCCCACATTTTGGCCCTGGCTGGAGAAATTGACCCTGGGCAGCACAATGGATAATGGGGTCATTACTGAGGAGAGCAATTTGTTTTTCTGGCGATTTCTTCATCGTTCCCCCCGTTCTGTGGGGCGCTCGATGGAAAGTGCTTTTTCCTCCAGCTCTTGCTTAAACGGCGTGGAAATGATGGTGGGGGAGCTGTCCGGGGTGAGCGTGGGGGCGGCAGGTACACCGGGCACGAGACATCGGGGCTCGTTTTGTTCTGTCTTCCATCCTGGCAGCTGCGGCCACTCGGCTGTCGGTGCCAGGCAGCGCGCCAGGCACAGTGTGGGCATGGGGCACAGGCCCAGGGGCAGCAGCCCCCCCGGACGTGGGCGTCGGGAGACAGCCCCTGAGCAAGCGCGCACCATTTCCAAGGTGGCAGGGAGGCCTCGTCAGCCTGCAGGTGTGGGGGACAGGGCTGCCCGGGGCTGTGCAAGGCCTGGCGTGATGCTCGCTCCCAGGGTCGTGAGGACAGGAGAAACCGCAAACAAGCTTTCGGGTCATTCCTGGGCATGGAGATGGCGGGCCCTTCTCCCTGAGCCCTGAGCCCTGGGCAGTGCACCGAGCTCACTGGAGTGGACGACGGGCCCTTCTCCCTTCTCCCTGAGCCCTGAGCCCTGAGCAGTGCCCCGAGCTCCCTGGAGTGGAGATGACGAGCCCTGGGCCCTGAGCAGTGCACCGAACTCACTGGACTGGACCACGGGCCCTTCTCCCTGAGCCCTGAGCCCTGAGCCCTGGGCAGTGCACCGAGCTCCCTGGAGGTGCTGGCTGCGTCCTCACTCTGTTTCCCGTTTCAGGCACGGCACGCGTTGCGCAGGAGAGGTCGCCGCCTCGGCCAACAACTCCTACTGCATCGTGGGCATCGCGTACAATGCGAAGATAGGAGGTAAGGCCCGGGGCGGGCAGCCTGGGAGCTGCGGGGCGGGCAGGGCGCCAGGGCCACCCGTTCTGCCAGTTGCAGCAGCTTCACCTTCCTTGGCCTCGGCCTGGGGCCAGACCCCTGGGCACGGAGCCTCGTGTCTCCTGAGCTGCAGCCAGGCTGCCCCCAGGGACGGGGCCTGAGGGCCGAGGAATTGCTCCGTTTTGCCTGGAAAACCACCAGAAGGGCACCTTCCGTTGTACTTCTGTCTGCTGGTCCGGTCGCTGAGTCACCACCATCAACCAGCCTTCTCCAAAGCCTCGTGGGTCCCCTCCTGCTCGCTGTCCTGTCACTGTCCCAGCTTTGTCTCCAAGCCTCTCCTTGGTCCCGACTCCCCTCCTGCCCGCCACCCACTTCTGCCCCTGGCCCTCAGCTCTACCAGAGGACTTGTGTCGCAGAGTCCCCCAGACAGGCCCGGGCTTGCAGTCCACGCCCCCAAAGCCTCTCCCGCCTCTCCGTTTGGCTCAGTCCACCCGTGACTGTGGCTTCATGAAGTGCTCCCCGAATCTAGCTGCCCCGTCTCCTTCACCGGAGGGGTTCAGCTCTCCAGGTCCCCGTGAGGAGCCTGAGCCCGGCGGCCTCTCTCTGTCGCTCGGCTTCTCACTGTGACTCGAGCTTCCCTTGCTCGAATGGGGCTGTAGCGCCAGAGGCAGGTCCGCCTGTCCCCACCCACGCCTGGGGGTTGGCAGCCCACACCGGCCGACTAGCAGCCAGGGCCCCGCAGAGCCTATTGGGTGCAGGTGGCTGAGCTGGGAATCAAGCAGGTGCGTGCTGCGGGCGTGAGTGGTTCTCAGCGGGTCCGCGTGAACCTGGGGCACTGCCGCCCCCACCCCCCGTCTCTCAGCTTGAAACCGCTCCATGCTGGGGTGCCATTTGCCCAGGGACTCCCCCCTCCCCCAGCCCTCCTAGGAGCAGCGCCAGGTGAGGAGGAGGGGCCCGGGTTCCCCGCATCACCCACTCCTTGGAGAAGGTGAGATTTGAAAAGGGGGTACCCATTGTTGACTTAATTAGGATTCTGCCTGCCCTTTTTTTTTTCTTTCCTTTGGAAATCTCTGAAGTGGCCAGATTTTTTCATGCTATGACAGCATCCTGCCAAGGGCGTGTCCCGTAGAACAGACAGGACCCTCGCCAAGCCTTGCTCTTTCTTTTTTTTTTTTAATCCTCACCTGAGGTATTTTCCCATTTTTTGTTCAGATAGAGTGGGAGGGAGAGAGAGGAAGAGAGAGAGAGAGAGAGAGAGAGAAACATCAACATGAAAGGGACACATCGAGTGGCCGCCACTCACACGACCAACCAGGGCCGGGGACAAACTGCAACTGAGGTACGTGCCCTTAGCGGGAACCGAACCCAGGTCTCTCTGGACCGCAGGCCGACGCTCTAACCGCTGAGCCAAACCGGCCAGGGCCCAAGCCTTGCTCTCACGAGAGTTCTCTGACACGGGTTGTGTCCTTTCTCCCCGGAGCTTTCGGTGAGTGAAGACACTGACTAGTGCCAGTCTCCTTCCCACCACTCTGGCTGTGTGTCCTTGGACAACAGAAGTAACCTCTCTGAGCCCAGGTTCCTCCCGCCGTGGGGGAAACGCGGCCACCTCCCCAGACCTGTTGTGACAGTGGGGTCACATGCTCTATGTGAAGGGCGTTGACACAGGGCTGAGTCCGCAGGGAGCCCCTGAGCCACTCTGTCCCTCCCGCTGAAACTCGGAGGCAAAGTAGAAATGATTTCTGTTGCTCTGAGTGAAGAGTAGAGCCCACCTTTGGGGTTGTCTGAGCCTTGTTCCCGAGGTCCCCGGCCGGGAAACACTGGTGTCATCTGGGAGCTGTTGGAAGCGCAGACTCCTAGCCCCCAGTCCAGCCCCACGCCCCCCGAGTCAGAATCTGCACTATAACAAGGTCCCCAAAGGTGTGACGACAGTGACCATTTGAGAATGCTTGTTTGGAGGGCACAAGTCGGGCGGGTGGTCACACTGCGCTTGGACTGTGGAGTGAAGAACTCCTGAGAGCCCTGGCTGGTTTGCTAAGTGGTTAGAGCGTCGGCCTGCGGTCGAGAGAGACCCGGGTTCGGTTCCCGCTAGGGGCACGTACCTCAGTTGCAGTTTGTCCCCGGCCCTGGTTGGTCGTGCGGGTGGCAGCCACTCGATGTGTCCCTTTCATGTCGATGTCTCTCTCTCTCTCTCTTCCTCTCTCTCCCTCCCACTCTATCTGAACAAAAAATGGAAAAAAAGTCCTCGAGTGAGGATAAAAAAAAAAGAACTCCTGAGAAAGCACACAGTGTGTTTGGTCTCGCTGCGTCTGCTCCGTGCTCATTGCACAACTGTCCCCCCATGTTGGCCGCGTTCTGGAGAGAGCCCCTCTACCGCCAGGCTCGGGAACAGGAGTGGTTTTTAGTTAAAGTATTTAATGTAATTGAGCGTGACCTGCACGCACAACACTGTGCTAGCCTCTGAGGAGGAAAACGAAGAGATGACGGGCGCAGTGTGGGGCCCCCCGGAGCTGAGCATGTCTTTGCAGAGCCCCAATACGAAAGACAGTACAGGACCTTGTGCTGACAAGACGGGCAGGCAGGGTGGGTGGCAGGGTAAGCGTTCGGTGAGGGCAGACACATGGGAGCACGGGATCCTGACCGCTGAGCCAACACTAGGAGCCACAGAGAGACGGACCACGGGTGGGGCTGGCCCTTAGAGGCAAGTCTGTGAGGTTGAGGCTGGCTGGACCCAGGAACCTGTGACAGCCACGTCTCCAAAGCGACTTCATCTTCTCCACAGAGGTGATCTTGTCCTTCAGGCCCAGCCCTGGATAGGCAACCTTCAGGTACCCCAAATATACTCCCCTTCCCCCATGAGTGTGCTGGCATAGGGTAGAGAATTTCTCTGAGATATTCTTGGAGCTGATCAGGAGCCATACTTTGTTATATATATATTTTAAGTAGTTGCTCAAGAGATTGAAGTGGATATCCCAGCTTATCCATTGTAGCTGGATAACAGATGAATGTGTAATGTATGAACCTAAAGTAGATTATTCAAATTTACACTCAGTCTCTGTGCTGTTGTTTTTATATGTTTGCTTCATACATTGTAAACCCACAATGCATTGTTGTTCTTGCTTTAAACAGTGGACTTTTAAAATGAAATATATTCGCCTACGTAATGACCATTCCCAGTGCTTTGTGTTACTTTTTACCTTCAGTGTCCAACTGCTTTCAATTTTTCTTCCTCCTGAAAATCTCTTTTAGTGTTTCTTGAAGTGCAGGTATGCTGGTGAGAAATTATCTCAGCTTTTATCTGAAAGTGTGTTTGTTTCATCTTCATCTTAAGAGAAATTTTGCTGGACACAGAATTCTAGCATGGCATGTTTTTCTTTCTGCATTAAAAAAAAAAAAGTTATTCCGTTGTTTCCTGGCATCCATTGTTTCCCGTGATGAGTCAGGTGGCTTTCTTATTTTGTTCCCCTTTATGTAGTGTGATCGACTGCTTTTATAATGTGTTTTTTTCTAGGTGTCCTTTGCTGTGATTTTCTTCATATTTATCCACCTTGAGGTTTGCTGTACTTCCTAATATGTTGTTCTTTTTTGTGTGTTTTGAAATCAAATTTGGAAACATTTCTGTAAATATTTCTTTAAATATGTTTTTCAACCCCGTCTTGCATTTCTTTGGGCACCAATTACAGTTGTTAGATTATTGCTCGATCTGCCTCAGAGGTTATTCAGGCTGTGTTTATTTTTATTTTATTTTATTTTTCTTTTTAGAGTGGAAGGGAGGGAGGAAGAGAGAGAGAAAGAAACATCAATGTGAGAGAAACATATTAATTCGTTGCCTCTTGCATGACCCCAGCCAGGAATCGAACCTGCAATCCAGGAATGTGCCCTTGACCGGTAATCAAACAGGAGACCCTTTGGTCTGCAGGCTAACACTCTAACTGCTGAGCCAAACCAGCCAAGATGAGGCTGTGTTTCTTTTTTTAAATTCTTTTTTTTTCCCCTCTGTGTGATTCAAGGTTCACTGATCCATTTTATTTCATTGTATCCAGTCTATTAATTTCATCCATTGATTTTTTTTTTTTTCTTTTTTTCTTTTTAACTTTCAGATATTGTGCTTTTCTGTCCTGTGATTTCCATTTGGCTTTTTTTCACTGTTTCCAAATCTTTCCTGAGATTCTCTTTGTCTTCACTCAGTATATCTGTCTTTTATTTTAGACCCTTTAACATATTTATGAACTACTTTAAAACATTCTGTACTTGCCTGGCCGGTTTGGCTTAGTGGTTAGAACGTTGGCCCATGAGTTGCAGGTTTGATTCCAGTCAAGGGCATGTACCTCAGTTGCAGTTTGGTCCCTGGCCCTGGTCAGGGTTGTGTGGGAGGCAGCCAATCAATGTGTTTCTCTCACATTGGTGTTTCTCTCTCTCCCTCCTTCCCTCTTTCTCTCCCCCTCCCACTCTGTCTGAAGTTAAATGGCAGAATATCCTTGGGTGAGGATTTTTTTTTTTAAAGAAAGCATTTTGTACTGATTCCAATATCTAGGTCATTTGTAGGTAAGTTTCTAATGATTCATTATTCTTTTCACAATGGGTGACAGGTTCCTTTTCTTTTGCACATGTCTAGTAATTTTTAATTGTATGCTAGACATTGTTATGCTACATTGTAGACATGCTGGATTCTGTTATCTTTGTCTGAATATTGTTGAGTTTTGTTCTAGTGGTTAGTTCAATTTGAACTTTGGGGGGCTTGATTATTCATTTTTTTATGGTTGATCTCTTTCTAGTTGCCCTTTGCCTTAGGAGGGAAATCCTTTAGCCCAAGCACATAGTCTTTACTCTTAGATTGTGACCCTACTGGTATCTCAATGGAAAGAATGAAGTGTTTACCAAGATCTCCAACTTGGCACGACTCAGACTCCAAATTGACTCCCCTGCGGTGGACAACAGCTGAAATATTTGCTTAGCTCATTCAGCCTCCAGCTGTTTTTTTTCTCCTGAGGTTCCTAGAGTCTTTCCCAAACATGTTTAGTTCATGGGTCAACCGAGTTTTTGAGAGGAGTGGATATGTCCTCTTCAGTAGCTCTGTCCTCTGGGATTTCTCTCTCTTTCCAGCTGCTCTTGCAATCCTAACCCCATCCCCTGCTTCCCAGGGGAACAAGACTGCACTTTCCTGCCTGAGCTCCAGCCTCTTGGTACCAAGAGAAGTGGAGAGTTCCCTCCGAGGAAAATCATCGTATCTGGGATCATACCCAGTATGGTTCCCTTCTTTCTTTAAAAAAAAAATTTTTTTTTCTTCATTGATTTTAGAGAGAAGCAAAGGGAGAGGGAAAGAGAGATAGAGACATTGATAAGAGAGAACATCAACTGGCCGCCTCCTGCATGCCCCCCACTGGGGATCGGGCCCACAACCTGGGCATGTGTCCTGAGCGGGAATCGAACTGATGACTTCTTGGTGCATGGGTCGACGCTCAACCACTGAGCCATGCTGGCTGGACTGGTTTTCTTTCAAGAACTGAATCCCCTGCCTGCCTCTGCTGCCTTCTGGTTGCTTTCCAACTATCTTAAAAAGCTGTTTTGCTGGGGTTTTTTCTTAAAGTTTTTAAAATTAGCATTTTGTCCAGAGTTTATAATTATTATCTTTAGAAGGGTTAGCGTGATAGAAGCTACTCTGTCATCATTAGAACAAAAACTTATAGTTTGTATTTCTCTACCAAAAGATGGTGTATTGGCTAACTATTGCTGCATGACTATTATTCCAAAATGTAGCTGCTTAAAATAGTAAACATTTGTCATCTAGCACAGACAGTGGCTCAGCTGAGTGATTCTGGTTCAGGGTTACTTACGAGGTTGCAGTCAAGCTTTTGGGTGTGACTGTGGTCTGAAGGCTTGACGGGGGCTAGAGGATCAGCTTCCAAGATGGATCACTTATTTGGCTGTTGATTGGGGTCCTCAGTTTCTTGCTGGCTGTTGGCAGGAGGCCTTGATTCTCACCATGTGATCTCCACATAGGGTGCTCAGTCCCCATAACATGGTGGCCAGCTTCCTCTTCGCAGACTCAAGAGAGAACAAGGAGGAGGCAGCAGTGTTTCTTATGACCTCGTCTTTGAAGTCACAGACCATCAGTTCATTCCTACTCTATTTTTTTTTTTAGAAATGGATTACTGAGTCTAAAATATACTTATGGAGAGAGAAATTTTAGGCTGCAACTTTTGAATGGTAAAGTTTCAAGGAATTTGTGGAGGTACTTTCAAATTAGCACAGATGGGCTCTGGCTACAAATTTATACAAAGGGAGTAATCTTTTTCTGCCAACTTCCTTTGTAAAATTACACAGTGTACATTTTTAAATTTTTATTTATTAATTTGTTTTTGTTACAGATGTTTCTCATTTTCCCCCATTGACACCCCCCTCCCCTTACTCCCCACCCATCCCCAGCTTTGTTGTTTGTGTTCATTGGTCATGCATACATGTATGTAAGTTCTGTGGTTTATTTCTTTCCCCCACAAGCCCCCCCTCCTCTGAGGCTTGTCAGTCTGTACCCCACCTCTATGTCTGGGTTAATTTTATTCAGCAGTTTGTTTAGTTCATTATATTCCACAAATAAGTGATATCATGTGATATTTGTCTTTCTCTGCTTGGCTTGTTTCGCTTAGCATAATACTCTCTGGGTCCTTCCATGTCGTCTCAAAGGATAAGAGATCTTTCTTTCTTACAGCTGCATAGTACTCCATTGTGTACATGTACCACAGCTTTTTAATCCTCTCATCTACTGATGGACACTTGGGTTGTCTCCAGATCTTAGTTATTGTAAATAGTGCTGCTATGAACATGGGGGTACATATATTCTTTCTGATTGATGTTTTAGGTTTCTTAGGTTATATTCTTAGAAGTGGGATCACTGGGTCAAATGGCAGTTCAATTTTTAACTTTTTGAGGTAACACCATAGTGTTTTCCACAGTGGCTACACCAGTCTGCATTCCCACCAGCAGTGTACTAGAGTCCCCTTTTCTCCACACCCTCGCCAGCACTTGTTGTTTGATGATTTGTTGATGGCGGCCATTCTGACAGGTGTGAGGTTATACCTCATAGTTATTTTTGTCCTTTTTGGGGAAGTGTCTGTTTAGGTCCTCTGCCCGTTTTTTAGTTGGGTTCTTTGTGTTCCTTTTGTTGAGTTGTATGAGCACTTATACATTTTGGAAATTACCCCTTTATCTGATGCACCATTGGCGATTATGTTCTCCCATGTAGTGGGATCCCTTTTCGTTTTGATGGTTGTTTCTTTTGCTGTGCAGAAGCTTTTTAGTTTGATGTAATCCCATGTGTTTATTTTTTCCTTTGTTTCTCTTGCCTTAGGTGTTGTATGCACATAGTTTTAAAAAAAACATGTTTTGATTGATTTTTTTTTAGAGAAAGGAAAAGAGAGAAGAGAGAAAAAAACATTGATTGGCTTCCTCCTGCGCGCCCCCCACTGGGAATTGAACCTGCAACCTGGGGACGTGCCCCAACCTGGAATCGAACCCTGACCTCTTAGTCCATGGGACAACGCTCAATCCACTGAGCCACATGGGCTGGGTGACACATTATATATGTTTTATCACATAAAGTAATTAAATCAAATGAAATAAGTAGTGGTACTGGCCAAATCAGACCTTTGTTTAAAAAAATAACTGGAGGACACATTAATTGATTTTTCGAGAGAGAGGAACACGGAGAGAGAGAGAGAGAGAGAGACATCGATGTGAGAGAGAACCCGATTGGTTGCCTCCTGCATACACTCGGACTGGGTCTGGGGATTGAACTTGCAACCTGGGCTGGTGTCCTGACTGGGAAGTGAACCCACAGCCTTTCAGGGTATGGGACGATGCTCCAACCAGCTCAGCCACACTGGCCAAGGCCAAATTAGATCTTTAAGAGAACTCTAAAATATAAGGAATGTTTTTATCACAGTTCAGAATAGTACAAGGGAGAAGGTAAAATATCTAGAGCCTGGTGAAAATAGGAATAATCAGGGCTCACCGAGTGCCTGTTGTATAATGGGCACTGACCTAAGGTTTCTACATGAGTTATTGTACACAGTGCCCCCAAAATGCTGTAGATCCTGCTGTTACCCCCATTTTACAAATGAGGGCGGGAAAGTGAGGTAACCTGTCCAGTATCAAACCAGACTGTCTCCAGAACCTCTATTCTCTCAGAACTCTTTTAACCATATATACGGATGGATGGATGGATAAGTATTGTTTTATTAACATTTGATCATACTCAACTTGTTTTTGTAAAACCTATTTGCTTAATTTTCTGAAAACTTAACACAGAAGAAACAAAGTCAAACTGAGTGAGTGCTGAACTCCAGATTTAATTCCATGTTTAATTTTGTTTAATGTTTGATTTCATGCTTCATTTACTTGATTTATGTGACTTCAACTTTAATAAGCGGAAATGAAGGAATTGCTGAATTTCGCATAAATATATCATTATAACGGAGTATTTTTTCAAATATTCTTCTAAGACTATTTAGATAAATAAATAAAAGACCTGAAAGTTCGGAAAACCTTTAAGAGGCCAGGGTTACTATTATTATTTTTTAAATAAACGTTTCCCACAGTAGGTGAGTCCCTTTAGTGTCTTCTCACCCCTTTTAGCTCAATTTTAGCTTCTTGTTTGTGTTTGTTTTCACGTGGTCAGGGGTCGGTATTGCCATCTGTGACAGGGATTCTCACAGCTGTGTAAGTCTTGACTCACCATCATTTCCGGCACAGCCTTTTCAACCCTGGGTCATTTATTTTGATTCCTCCCTTAATTCGCTGGATTTCATCACGAAGTAGCTTTTTCAAAGGAGGCTAACTGGTGTGTTTCCTGAGCTCTCTGATCTTTGCGAATGTCTCTGGGTCGCCCGTAGACTTGAATGATACCTGTGTCGTGTGTGATAATCGTACAGAACTTGGTGCACGTGGCCCGTTTGTCCCCGAGTCAGTGTTGCTTGGAGAAGTTTGTGGCCAGTCTGATTTCTTTCCCTTGTAGGTTCCTTTACTCTTGAGGTCCCGTAGCTTTGCTGGGCCACCCCTGGGGGAGGATTCTTTTATAGCTGCTGTCCTTGGGATCCAGTATCATTGAAAATATCTGTTTTATTTCATTTCAGGCAAATTTTCTTCTGTTCCGGTTTTGAATATTTTGGGTTCTGTATGTTCAGTTCTTTTCTTCACGTGTGTGCCTTTGAGACGCATATTGGACTTCTAGTTCCTGATTTCTGTCTCTTTCTAATCATATTGAGCTGTTTGCTCCTTTTTTATTTTATTTTCTCTCCGTTTTTCTCAACCTTGCCCTCTGACAGTTTCATCGGGGTCCTTTTTTCTGGGAGAAAATTCTAATGTGGCTTTCATTTCTACAGTTGTTTAACTTTATTCCCATAGGATGAGCACACTTTGGGCCTCTTTCTTTTTATTTTGATTGTTTTTTTCTTTTTCCTTATTGTCATCACCATTTGGGGGCCTCTTTCTTTTGTCTCGTTATCGCATCTTGAACCCTTGTGTTTGTTTTGTTTCGTTTGAGCTCTTGCTTTAGAGAGAAGTCCATACTTTCGCTAAATTTGGGGTTTTATGGAGAAATATTTGTTTATACTTTTGATCATTTCCCAGCATGTATGCCCCTTTTTTTCTTGTTTCTTGTGTCATTGCATAGGGGTCATGCTGGTCACTTTCTGGTTGTCATCAATGGCCGAAGAGGAGGGGGACCTTGTCTCGAGGCCATAAGATGCTAACATGCAGGGCGCAGGAGCAGGAGAGACAGCTTGCCTGCAGCACCGTGGATTCGGGTTGCAGACCTGGAGTGTCCTGTCCTGCAGTTGAGCGGGTGGATTAACATTAATTCATTAAAAAAATTTTTTTTCTTTATTGATTTTAGAGAGAGAGGAAGTGAGAGGGAGAGAGAGATAGAAACATCGATGAGAGAGAACATCGATTGGCCGCCTCCTGCACGCCCCCCACTGGGGATCAGGCCCACAACCTGGGCATGTGCCCTGACCGGGAATCGAACCCGCGACCTCTTGGTGCATGGGTCGACGCTCAACCACTGAGCCATACTGGCCAGACAGCATTAATTCATTTTATGCTCACCACAAGGGAGAGGGGCAGAGCTGGTTGTCAACTTGCTTTTTCACCTCCAACAAACCACACCACCAAAACCATCTGTTCTCAGAAAGATGGGGTGTGTGTGTGATTCCTGGTCAGAACCCCTGGCTTCTCATGTTTGCTGTAAAAGCAATACGGTGTGCAAAGAACAAACTCAACCAGCCACCTGCCCCAGTCACGGGGCCCTGAGGGATGTCGCCCACTTTGTGGAAAAATTATTCCAGAGACGTGTCATCCTCATTATTTTCAGAGAGGGGGTGAGGGGTGCACCTACCTCTGTGTTTAACTGGAAGTCCTTTTGTTTTAGGGAAATTGAATCTTCCGTGACGTTTTAGAGCTGTACGTGGATTTGTGCCCCTTTTCTCTGTATTTCCATAAACATCTGTTTGAAGTTCATCAGCTTGGTTCCTCTTCCCTTGTGACTCCGGGGTTTCGGACCTCGCTCAGCCACGCCCGAGATAACAAGTCCACCCCCCTGCATTTCCTCCAGAAACGTGGTTTGGTCAGAATAGTTCATCTTAGAATTTTTATGATGTGTCTTTTGTGCTTAGCTATTTAATCCATATGGAATTTATTTCTGTGAACGCCAAGGAGGAGAGGTCCACCCCCTCCCCCCCAGATGAACATTTAGTGGTCTCCGCACGCCACCTCATCACACGCAGACTCGCCCTGTGAGTGCGTCCCATCAGTCTGTGTTGTTTTCTTTTTTTTATTTTTTTATCCTCACCCGAGGACATTTTTCCATTTTTTGCACAGATAGAGTGGGAGGGAGAGAGAGGAAGAGAGAGAGAGAGAGAGAAACATCGATGTGAAAGGGACACATCGAGTGGCTGCCACCCGCACGACCGACCAGGGCCGGGGACAAACTGCAACCGAGGTACATGCCCTTAGCGGGAACCGAACCTGGGTCTTTCTGAACCGCAGGCCGGTGCTCTAACCACTGAGCCAAACCAGCCAGGGCTCATGTCCTCTTTGACATCCCTTTTTAAAGTTCTTATCGCTATCTTCATACTGACCTTATACATTTCTTGTTCGGTTTATACCTAGGTTGATTTTTTAAAATTGTATTTCTAATGGGGTGTTTTTGAAAAGGATATAGGAAAACTATTGATTTTTGTGTGTTTGTGGATTTTCTTTTTTTAAATCTAGCAACCTTAGTTAACTATGGGTGTTGTTATTTTTTATTCTCTTGGCTTTTCTAAACAGGTGTACATAAAAGCTGTCTGTGAGTACAGTGGTGGGTTCTATCTCTTTAATCTTTGTGTGTGTGTGTTAATCCTCACCCGAGGATATTTTTCCATTGATTTTTAGAGAGAGTGGAAGGGGAGGGAGAGAGAGAAAAATATCAATGTGAGAGAGACACATTGATTGGTTGCCTCCTGCACAACTCTGACTGGGGCCGGGGATCGAACCTGCAACCCAGGTATGTGCCTTTGACTGGGAATCAAACCCACAACCCTTCGGTATGCAGGCTGACGCTCTTACTGTGGAGCCAAATGGCCAGGGCCATCTCTTTAATCTTACTAACTCTCTTTTCTTTTTTCCTGGTTACTTCAGTGTCTAGGGAGTGCTGACGAATATGCAGTAGTGGTGATTTATAGGTTTCGTTGTTTTATCTCTGACTTAGGAATGTTTCTGGTTTTACACCATTTGTAGATGTCTCCTGTAGGCCACACTTTATTAAACGAAGGACATGTTTATATTCCAGAACTTCTAAGAAGTTTGATGTTGAGTTGTATGACTTGCTTTTAAAAAGCATCTATGGAGGTGATGATACTATATTTCAGTTTTACTATTTAATCTGTTCAGTGTAGTAAGTTACGGTAATAGATCTCCTACCCTTTGAAAGTTTATTCTTTTTTTTTTTTTTTTTATCCTCACCCGAGGACATTTTTCCATTTTTTGTTCAGATAGAGCAGGAGGGAGAGAGAGAGAGAGAAACATCGATGTGAAGGGACACATCGAGTGGCTGCCACCCGCACCACCAACCAGGGCCGGGGACAAACTGCAACCGAGGTACATGCCCTTAGCGGGAACCGAACCCGGGTCTCTCTGGACCGCAGGCTGACGCTCCAACCGCTGAGCCAGCCGGCCAGGGCTGAAAGTTTATTCTTGCATTCTCGGAATAAATTGTTTGATTATGCACATTGTTCTGTTATCACCCTGCAGCATTCAATTGTTCATATTTGCCTCTTTTTTAATAAGCTGGCGTGAGCTGCGGGGGCTGTTTCTGTGAGGTCTCGCTCCTGTGTGGGTGTCAGCATGAGGCTGGTTTGGGAGAATGAGTTAGGCAACTGTCTCTCTTACTGTGATCTGAAACGGCTCATCTACTGTAGACACCGCTTATTTTTTAAGATGTCAGAGCGCTCAGGCAGAGTGGCTCCGTGGGGTGAGCGTCCTCCTGTGCACCGAAAGGTGGCCGGTTCAGTCCCTAGTCAGGGCACATGGAAGGCAACCGATTGATGTTTCTCTCTCCCCTCCTCTCTACCCATATCCAGGTGAGAATTAAATATTAGGCGAGCTGATTAATGAATCTGCCCAGACATGGTAACACTTTAAAAGGTTAGATCTTGCCCTGGCCGGTGTTGTTCAGTGGTTAGAGCATCGGCCTGCAGTCCGGAGAGACCCGGGTTCGGTTCCTGCTAAGGGCACGTACCTCGGTTGCAGTTTGTCCCCGGCCCTGGTTGGGTCGTGCGGGTGGCAGCCACTCGATGTGTCCCTTCACATCAATGTTTCTCTCTTTCTCTCCCTCCCACTCTATCTGAACAAAATATCGAAAAGTGTCCTCGGGTGAGGATAAAACAATAAAATAAAAGGTTAGATCTTTTCAGGTTTTGTATTTCTCCTGGAGTGAATCTTGATTGTTACTTTTTCCTATAAGATCATCCATTTCTCAGACTTTCAAATAGCAGACATTTAATATCACATTCTAATAATCAAAAATAAACATCTTTCATTTTTATACTTATAATTGTTCCTAACTTAGCTCACTTTTTTTCCTTGATCAGACTGATGAAAAATTTGCTACTTCCTATCAGATAGATTTTCTAAAGAACTATGTTTTTGATGGCCCTTTTATTTTCTAAACCCTGAATTTCTGCTTTTCTTTGTTTGTTAATTCCTTCATTTTACATTTTTATTGTGGTTTCGTCATAGCTCCTTGAACAGAGTGCTTTTCTCGCTTTGCTGTGCTCCAGTGTGTTCTATACTTTCTCTCGTTGTCCATCTTTGACTTAATTATACAATTATACAGTGCTCTTACGGTTACTCAATTTCGAGTAACTTTTTTCAGCTTTGATTTTTCTCTTTACTAAGGGCTTTAAAATGTGTTCTAAATGGATAGATATTTTTTTGACCATTTCTTTTGTTGCTATTTTTTTTTTATCCTCACTTGAGGATATGTTTATTGATTTTAGAAAGAGAAATGGTGTCTGGCCGGTGTGGCTCAGTGGTTGAGCATCGACCCATGCACCAAGAGGTCTCCTGTTCGATTCCCAGTCAGGGCACATGCCCAGGTTGTGGGCCCGATCCCCAGTGGGGGCCATGCAGGTGGCGGCCAATCAATATTCCCTCTCATCGATGTTTCTGTCTCTCTCTCTCTCCCCCTTCCTCTCTCTCTAAAATCAATACATAAAAAAAAATACATAGAGAAATGGGGAGAGAGAGAAATGTTGATGTGAGAGAGAAGCATGGATCAGCTACCTCTCATACACACCCTGACTGGGGATCAAACCTACAACCAAGGTATGTGCACTGACCGGGAATCGAACCCACAACCTTTTTGGTGTACAGGATGATGCTTCAACCAACTGAGCCACATGGCTGGGGCTTGTTGCTAATTTTTCCTTTATTTTATCAGAGACTGTGTTCTGTATAATTTTTGTCTTTTCGAATTTGTTGAGAATTTCTTTGTGGTCTAATACATGTTCAATTTTTGTAAGTATTCCAATGGTATTTGAATTTGAAGAGTATTTTTGTTCTGTGCTCATTGAGTACAAAAATCTACATCTATTAGATCAGAGGCTGCAACTAGGAGCCCACAGGCTGCCGTAGACAACACTACACACGCATTCCGTGTCACCCACCAGGTTTTTTTTTTAAACTTCACCAAACATTTACAAATGAAGAGATTTTTTCTTTCTTTTTTTTTTTATTGAGTTTAGAAAGAGAAGAAGGGAGAGGGGGAGAGAGAGAGAGAAACATCGATGAGAGAGAATATTTATTGACCTACTCCTGCATGCCCCCCACTGGGGATTTGGCCCACAACCTGGGCATTTGCCGTGACCGGGAATCAAACTGGCGACCTCTTGGTGCGTGGGTCAATGCTTGACCACTGAGCCACACTGGCCAGGCTGCAAATGAAGAGATTTTATATGAAAGTACAGTTTGGAGTCTCTCTTGAAACATTTTCACTGCTAAGTAATATTCCACTGTATGGACATGCCACAGTGGATATCACCATTCACACTTAGAAGGACATCCGAGTTGTTTCTATTTTTGGCCAATTACACGTAAAGCACGTAGAAATATTCTTGTATAGGTTTTTATGTTACTGTAAGTTTCATTTCTTTTGGAAGAATTTAAAAAATTACAAATTCAGTGTCTTGTATAGCTTTTTCAGTGATTGCTCCTGGTATTATGTATCAAGTCACAGTCTTTGGATGTTTTACCAGCTCAGGTGAGGGATAGAAGTCTTACCTCCATTCTATTACCCTCCCCTGTTTATAATTGTTTAAATATTTCTCTATACATTTAGAACAACATGAGACAGTACTACAATTTTCGCTTCAATTGTCAAACATAATTGAGAACATTCAAAAGGAGAAGGCATTTTGCAGCTGTAGGTTTGTGTGTCTTACCAACTTCAGACAGAGTTCAGCCATTATTTCTTCGTACTTCTGATCCCTTTCCTCTCCACCCTCTGCTCCTGGGACCATGAAGGGACCTTTTGTTGTGGTTCCACCGGGATATGAGACTGTGTTCATTTTTATTGAGATTTTATTGTTTTATTTACTGTTTTCTCTCTGTTCTTGAGGTGGGGTTGTTTCTGTTGTTCTGTCTTCCAGCTCACTCTGTCTTTCCTCTATGCCTGGCGTTCTGGTGTTGAGCCCATTTGCTGGTCTGGGTTGTCCCTTTGCAGTCGTAGCTCTCGGGTTAGGGTGCAGCAGCGACCAGTGAAGGGCTGCTACCCACCAGGGCTGGGGCGGGAACAGGCGCAGAAGGAAGGCCCAGTGTGCACCTGTTCTCTTCCGGGCCACATCCGCATTCCTTCCGACGTGATTGGTCCTTGCTTCCCTCTCTCGGCCTAACACGCAATAGGTGATGCCTTCCAACCTCCCCCCGTCTGGGACCAACAGAGGGAGGTGGGGAGACAGGGTAGCGGCTGGCACTCCTAGCTTGTCTTCTCACTTAAATTTTTCTTTTAATCTCTTACCCTGTTAGCCTTTAAAAAAAATTTTTTTTTATCCTCATCCGAGGACATTTTTCCATTTTTTGTACAGACAGAGTGGGAGGGAGAGAGAGGAAGAGAGAAAGAGGGAAACATCAATGTGAAAGGGACACATCGAGTGGCTGCCACCTGCACGACCAACCAGGGCCAGGGACAAACTGCAACCGAGGTACGTGCCCTTAGTGGGAACCGAAACTGGGTCTCTCCGGACCGCAGGCGGACACTCTAACCGCTGAGCCAAACCGGCCAGGGCCCCTGTTAGCCTTTTTTAGAAAACAATTTTTATTTGATTTCTACAGAGAGAGGAAAGGAAAAGGAGAGACAGATAGAAATATCAGTGAAAGAAAAACATGGACCGGCTGCCTCCTGCACGCCCCCTACTGGGGATCGAGCCCGCAACCTGGGCATGTGCCCTGACCGGGAATCAAACCCGGACCTCTCAGTCCATGGGACGGCGCTCAATCCACAAAGCCACACCGGCCGGGCCTGTTAGCCTTAAAAAAGAAAAAAAGTAATGTCCTAGAATGCTTCTTCCCTTTTACCCGTCTGCGCCTGGTTGACATTGGCAGTGGTTGGCTCTAGATTTGGGTGCATCCACCAGCCATCAGCTCATCATCAGCGTCATCGTCGGCTCACCTACCAGGTGAGCTCGGGGGACAGGGTCCTTCCTGCTGGCACCTCCCGGAGGGTTCGGGTCCCTGGCATACTGTGGACCGAGGGTGTGAGCCTGGCACCGCACTCCAGCCCCTCCCCGCATCGAGTGAGACAGGCTGTCTGGGGACCGGGTCCACCCTGGCCTGAGCAGAACGTGTCCCACTTGCAAAGCCCGTCACCTGCGGGGCAGGCAAGGGAAGCCCTCTAACTCCTAACTTTAGAAGACGCGTAGTTTTTGACAAGCTCCTTACCTGTGCTGGTGCGTAGCAAGATTCAGACGTATGCCTGTGACAGGTCACAACGCCTGGGACACATCTCGTCTGGCGTCCAGCTGCTTCGAGGGACACATCCCAGGGTACAAGGATCCCCCTCCCTGGGTCTGGCGGATGCTTTGCAACAGAAAAGCTCCCTCGCTGGCCTCACGAAGTCCCCGTGTCCCTTCATAAACAGGAAGAGGTCAAGCACATAACACTGAGGTTCGCCTGTGCCCATAAGTGAGTCCATCGTGTTCATTCAGAGTCACAGAATGCAGGCTCATGAGCGCTGTCAGAGGCCTGGCCGACAAGGGGACTTGCAGCCGCGATGGGAGTTCAAGTCCATTGGGGGTTTGGGGTGTTGAGTGGATGTGGGCAGCTACGGTTAGGAGCCAGGTGCTCTCAGGGAACTGGGCCCTACCAGCCCCATATTCTCTCATCAAAGGCACACCCCTGCTGGGTCTGGCTTTCCCCAGGTTAAGCAGGAGCCTGGGAATGAGGAAATGGAGAGGCTTGGCCATGGCTCCTGCACCCGTGTCTCTGGGGGCCGTACCCCCCACAGGTGACGCTGGCTCTTGAAAGCCATGGGCTGCACAGCGTGGTCCCCGAGATTGTCATTACCAGCCTGAATGAGGAGTATCTTTGCTCCCGAGTCGGATGAACAGGGAGAGAGTGACAAGCTCTCGGGTAGCCCTGTGTCATGGTGGTGCCATCATCTTGTTTTTAAGGTGGTGTGGTTGCCTATTGCCCATCTCCTCGTCTCCCCCAGAGGCTCGTTCGAGCGTGTGCTCACTTGCTCTGTCTTCAGTGCACATCCTCTTGGGGCTCCTGGCTGCCCCGCTTGCAGAGTGTAGGTATGGGCGCCCCCTCTGGCTCAGACACTTGCCGTGCTGTCCAGCGTCCCAGGCTGCCAGCTCTTGCTGAGCCCAGGTGACCCACTGTCATTCTCTGGCCCCTGTGCACTGGCTGCAGACCAGGAAAGTCCGTCTAGATTTCGAATCTCTGGCCCTTGCGGAGGCTCTCCGAGTTCACGCCATTCTGTGCAAAATCAGCAGGCCCTGCTGATGGAAGAGTGGCCGGTTTTTGAACAGTTTCATCCTTTATTTAGGTTTGGCAAGACCAACAGGCGAGGGGACAGTGGCATCGAGCGGAGTTGGTGACCCAGAGTTCTCATGGGGGAGCCGCTCGAGGAAGCGCCGGGGCCCGTCGGGGGGCAGGGGAGCGTGGGAACCAGTGGGCTGAAGATCCAAGGTGGTTTCTGCAGGAAGGAACAGGCCAGGCAGGTTAAGCAGGGCCAGGATTGGCCTGTTGGAATAACTCAGGGCTCTGGGTACAGGGGCTGTCCCTAATTGTCTGGTACCTGGCCCTGGGGTGATGAAGGATATTGTCTGTGAGTGTGAGACTGTAAGAGGTGGTTGGTGTGGGCCCTGGACCGGTTGGCTCGCTTGCGGAAGGAGCCCACACAGGGGCTCTGTTTGCTGTCCCTGGGAACTGGCCAACTCTGGGGTGTGGGGTGTCAGGCCCCCAGATGCAGGAAATAGAAGACACGGTTCACGCAGGGCCCTCCCTAGCCTCCGCCGCATCCCTTTGACCCAGAGCTCACGGGCACAGCCCTGGCCCCAGGGGCACCTCACTCTGCGAGGACCAGGGCCAACGGCAGCAGGAGGCCGGAGAGGCTGGGCTCGTCTGCAGGCGACAGTGAGGATGGTGTGTGCCTTCGTCTCGCCAGATCACAGCCGCAGGGGCTCTGGAACAAGGCTGCCACGTGTGGGCACACCGAGGGGTCCGAGGGCCCTGTTACTGTCGGGTGATGATGAGAGTTGACAGAACCCTTTTAGGTTGGAGCATTTCTCAACAACTGCTGAAACCAAAACCCCACTTGGCCCAGAGTGGCTGCTGGTAGAACAGAAGGTACTATATTTTTTTTTGGAAGGGGGGAGCACTAATCCTCTGTGGATTTACCACAGTAAACTCAGGATTAATGAGCGAAATTTGTCAGGCAGGCCGATTTGTCACACTCAGTTAACTGCAATCTGATTTCCTTTGCCGCTGTTCACGGTTTTCGCATTGCCATCCGTTTGCTGAAGGCAGAGTACATGACTTTCTCAGTGAGCAAACGTGGGCCCATCATGCTCTTCTCCCCTGCCTTCCTCCAGATGTTAACAGCCTGGCTGACAGCTGACTTCTTGTACTGGCACGTGTATACGTGGGTGTGTGTACATGCACAGGTGTGTGTACATGCACAGGTGTGTGTACATGCATGGGTATGTGTACATGCACACGTATGTGTACATGCATGGGTGTGTATACATGCACGGGTGTGTGTACATGCATGGGTATGTGTACATGCACGGGTATGTGTACATGCATGGGTATGTGTACATGAGTGTGTACATGCATGGGTGTGTGTACATGCATGAGTACGTGTACATGCACGGGTGTGTGTACTTTCATTGCCTTTTTTTTTTGCTTACCCAATTGAAATTTATTTTCTCTCAGTTTTGGACGCTAGAAGTCTAAGATCAATGTGGCAGCAGATCTGGTTTCTTCTAAGGCCTCTGCCCTTGGCTTGCAGGTGGCTGCTACTCACTGTGTCCTCACAAGGTCAGCCCTCGGTCTGTGTGTGGTCTAAGTCTGCCTTTCCTCTTCGTACAAGGACACCAGTCATCGAGGATGAGGGCCCATATAGAGGGCCTCATTTTAGCTTAACTGCCTCTTTAAACACCAGGTCTGCAAAAACAGTCCCACCCTGAATTCCCCATTGTCTTTTAGCATGGAGCTCCCTCGGGCATTTTCAGGGGACATGCTGTGTCCCGTGTTGTGCTAAAGAGCCGCTGTGTGTCCACAGGCCTGTCATTTGGAAAGTCGCAAGCCAACCGAGGAGTGGGGGAAGGGTGGGAGGACGGGTCACGGGAAAAGAGCCATACTGGATGTTTGACCTTTCCCTGGAGGACTGTAAAATCGTTCATATCGGCAAGTTCTCCCAGGGCATTGAATGTGGTTGGGGCCCTGGCTGGTGTGGTTCAGTGGTTAGGGCCTCAATCTGCACACCAAAGGGTCACGGGTTCAACTCCTGGTCAAAGGCATGTACTTGGGTTGCAGGTTTGATCCCCAGCCCAGATTGGGGAGCATGTAGGAGGCAACCAATCGACACGTGGATGTTTCTCTCTCTCCTCCTTCTCCCTTCCCTCCTTTCCTTCCAATCTCTCTGAAAATCAATGGAAAAAATATCCTCAGGTGAGGATTAAAAAAAAAAAGTGCAGTTGGGTTCAGGCAGTTTTACAGGGAAACATCTATTTAAAGTGAGCCAGGCCCGCGTCTGTGTGTCCGGCCTGTAGCTCCTGAGGGTGACCAGAAGGTCAGTTGGGATCTGGAGCCCTGGCGACACCTCTGAATTATTCACCCAAACATGAATTCATTAGGTTCTGCAAAGCACCATCGTCTTTCTGCCTAAGACTCCTCCTGCCTCGTGCACAGGCTGGTCACCAGAGGGGGACCTGCCACCCTGACTCCGAACCCCGCACGCTGTGGCCGCCGTGAACACGCTAGGGACCGGCCATTAATTCGCCATCCAAGTGATTTGTCCAAGTTATTTTCGTACCTGATCATTTATGGTAAATGGACCTTTCTTCTTGCATTAGAGAAACGATTCCTGTTTTTCTTCCTTCGGCATTTCCAGGGAGCCGCTCGCATTGAAAGCTAATATTGGAACAGCGGGTTTCTACGGAAAATATTTACCTTTTCTTTGCTGGCAACCTGTCAGTGTTGCAGAAATTAGATGGTCCATTAAAACCCAGGTACATGAGGCTTTCTTTCTCCTCCATCGGTCATTTTTTGGAGATGGAGGCGTCGAAAAATCGGTCTGGTCAGATGTTTTTACGTCCTCCGGGATGTCTTCTGGCATCTGTTCTTCTTGTTCAAAAATAGGCGTCCTGACATCTAGGACTTGCGTGGAGGCCGAGAACAGTGGGTTACATTTCCCCACGAGAACATCAGAGTTGATTTTGGCTGCCTGTGTGGCCAGCAGGCAGGGTCTCCTGCCCCAGAAAGCTCTTTGCTGAAAATAAAACCATAAGGAATTCTCTTTCTCAAACAGCACCGGGTGCCAGGGCCTCAACATATGTAATCCTCTCCACTAACCCCCAGCTCAATATTGGGGGAAGCAAGGGCTCAGAGAGGTTGAGACGCTAGCCCAAGGTCACACAGCAGAGCCTCCACACCAGGACTCTCTGTCCCCTGCACTGTTTCCCCCACGCTGAGCCAGCAAGGAGTGAGGACAGTGAGCTGGTGTAACCGAGGTGACGCTGCCCTCCTGTGACAAGGTGAAAGGAGCCCCGATAGCAAAGAGTGGGCCCCCATCATGACTGCCTTGATCTTCCAAGGGAAATCAGTTCCTACTCTATTGAAGTTCGGAAATTCTGTTTATCTCCTGGCTGGTGTGGCTCCGTGGTTGAGCGCCGTCCCACGGACTGAGAGGTACCAGTTCGATTCCCGGTTGGGGCACATGCCTGGGTTGCAGGCTCGATCCCCAGTAGGGGGCGTGCAGGAGGCAGCCAATTGTGTCTCCCTCACATCAATATTTCTATCTCTCTCTCACTAAAAAACCAATAAAAACATATTTAAAAAGAGAGAAAGAAATTCTGTTTATCCAAAGACTGTGGGCAAAGTGGGAAGACAAACCCCCCCATCGGGATAAAACATGTATCACGCGTGACCGAGCAAGGCTGATTCCCGTACAGGCAGAACTCAGTGACAGCTGTTCGAGCAGGACGTGCAAGTAACTATCAAAACGCTGGTTGTTGAAAGGCGATGGGAAGGATGATCTGAGATTTGGAGCAGTTTGCTCTGCAAGGGGCAGGGCATGGGTCTTAGGAGTCTTTAATGGCACCGGGAAATGTTCTGTATAAAATTCCGGGGGGGCGGGGAGAGAACTTGAGCAGAATTGTGTCCTGCAGGCAAAGGAAAATACTCGAAGGAAACAATCCGAATGTCGTCGCTAGTTATTTCTCAATTTTCCAAAATTTCTACAAAGAGCACGTATGAGTCTCATAATCAGGAAAAGTCTCCTTTTCCATTCTGTCTGAAGCAGCTCTAAGATCTAAAGCTGGTTTTGTTGAAAGGCGTGCCCTGCAGACGCTTGGCTCTCAGAGGCGTGTGACTTGGCGCATCCCTGGCAGTCTGAGCAGGGTGCTGATGGCCTCATCACCTCTGCTCCCCAGTCACTGTCAGCATCATTCAGCCCCTCTCGGGTGAGGCCCTGGGCGTGGCGGGGGGACCACACCTGCCACATGGAGAGTGTAGCAGTGATGACGCAAACCCTGGGCACGGGCGGGAGGAGGCACCCTGGCCGGGAGCCAGGCACTGCGAGAGGCCGGTGGGCGCCCACTCCCCCCACCTCCTAAAGACCCTCCAGGGAGCACACACAGCGGTGACTTGGCCCCTCCACCAAGGCTAAGGCACGGCCTCTGTCTTCTTGGTTTCAAGCTCCTAATTGTAAATCAGGGATGGGGGAAATAAATACAAAGTATCAGCAGCTGGGAATGCTGGAGACGGCGGAGTTGTGTCAGAGAAGTGCCCGTTTTTAACTGCCCGTGTGGCACCCTCCTGCAGAGGAAACTCTCCCCCCGGGGAGCTCTGTTTCTTTGCTGTCGCTGTGCTGGGGCATTGCCAAGTGGCCTGCGGTGTCACTTTAATTCCTGCTCCTCGGCCAGCACGGAATGGGGAGAAAAGTGTCCAGAATGATGCTGGATGACTCCCAGGCGGTTTGGGGCTCTCCGGCCGCGCCCCTGCTCCCGGGCCGCGGTCTCTGTGGGGACAGGCGTGCACCCTCTGTGTTCCAGGCGTCCGCATGCTGGACGGGGACGTGACCGATGTCGTGGAGGCGAAGTCGCTGGGCGTCAGACCCAACTACATCGACATCTACAGCGCGAGCTGGGGGCCCGATGACGACGGGAAGACGGTGGACGGGCCGGGCCGGCTGGCTAAGCAGGCCTTCGAGTACGGCATTAAAAAGGTGTGAGTAACCCAGGGCTGCGGTAGCACGCTCGGGGCCGGGGCGGCGGTCAAGGAACGTTAACAATGACAAATCGGAGTGGCACAGGCCAGAACCCCGAGATGAAACCGAAGGTCCCCGCTGTGCCAGGACCAGACCGAGGGAGAAGTCATCAAGGGCTCGGGGAAGAAGCAGCACCTGGTTACAGAGTAGCTGGTTCAGCGGTGCCAGCAGGGCATCCCCCGGACCCGGGGCTCTGCACCTGGAGCCTGGTGCCCGGCGGAGGGGCGTGAACAGGTGGGTGGTGTGGGTCTCAGTCCGACCACCTGGCCTGGTATTTGCACTGTGCAGGTGGCTGGGCGTCCTGGCCACAGAAATACCCAGCGTGGCGCTTTCTGTGCCCATCCTGGGTGTGCACTGATCCAAACCCTCAGCAGGAAGTCTTGGTCTTGCTTGCCGCCCTCCCTGCCAGCATGTGGGGGCGGAAGCCTGCCAGGGACTAAACAGAGCAAACTTCTGAGGCTGGTTCTCCAGGGACGGCTCCGGGGACACGCGGAGGCTGCAGGCCCCTCCCAGGAGGTCCCTCCCCAGTCACTCCGGGATCATCCACTCTAGGTCCTTGTGAGTCAGAGAGGCTGTGGAGGGGGGGAGGGGGGCTGGCGATGACCCAGCTGTAACAAGCAGGGTGGTGAGGCAGATTTCTGGGTGAGGACAGCTTCTTGGAGCAGACAGATGAAGCTGTGGTCAGCACCTAGGTGGCCCTGGGTGGCCCAACAAGCCCAGCCCAGAGCACAAGGTGTGGCCCGGTGATGCTGGCAGGGGTTTGGGCAGGAAATTCAGGCGTCCCTGGGCAGCATTTCTGCCTCTGCCTTCTCCTGTTGGAGGGAGGAGAGAGGGGCCAGGGATGGGGGACGGGGGCGGACACAGTAGTAAAGCCCCTTGAAGAGTTCATATCTCCTTGGGACCCATGCACCGGGATTAAGACGTGGTTGATACAGTTAATGAAGAAATTGAACAGCACCACAGCGTTAGATTGCCCGCGGCCTTGCCTCCCTGCCCCTCCCCCCGTCCTGCCCCACAGAGGAGCCAGCTTCTCAAGCCCTGCTCCTGAGTTCCTTTTTCTAAATAGATCTGCCTGCTTCTCTGGGGACGTCGAGTTGAGTCATTTTCCACTAATTTCCTAGTAGGGGGGCTGAGTACTTATCTCTAAGAAAGCCCCCAACCCAGCAACCCCGCTTCCTGGGCGCAGGCCTCGCTACCATCACCTCCTGACTCGGCGCTGAACCGGGGATGCTGGGAGATCCAGGCAGGCCCGTCAGCTGCTGCCCTGGGGGGGGGGGGGCCTGCCGAAGGAACGTGTCTCAGCTCCATGCTCAGGTCCCGCCACCCACTACGTCGCTGGGCTCGCACACCCGACGGCAAGGGCGGACTCCCCAGCACCGAGCTCACTGAAGCTGTAAAGGAGAGATTCCCGTTTCTGCAGGAAGTTACTGCTTTGAGTGGTGTTCGTCCTGCCCGGCTGTCCTTTCTCTGAGCTCTCGGGATGGCGCCCCCTATTTCCGGGGGAGGTGATGAGTACTTTGGACCAGTTATCTGCGTTCTCAGCCTCCCCTGGGTCTGTATGGACTTGGGGAGTCTGGAACTCTTCGCCCCGAGTTCTGAGCACACCAGCATCATCAGGCCGTCAGGGAGAGGGGACGTTGCAGGAGGGACCGTGCGGCCCCCGTCCTTCTTGTCACCGTGTTTTGAATGACTGAGTTCATTTCGTTTGTTTTCTGAGTCATCCTGATGTAAAATATGTCATGGAGGGAGCCTTAAATCGCAGCTGTCTGAAGTTGTCTCGGAAAACCCTCCTGGAAGTTTGATGATAGCCCGAACCACACTTCCCCATCTGGTTTTTGTGTTTTTTGGTTTTTTTAATTCCTCAGCAACCCATTTGTCAACTGTAGTCTTTTCTTGCGAAATCTGACTTCATCTCAGGTGGATGGCGTCGGTGGTGGGAGAGACATCAGAAGCCTTGCTTGGGCAGGATGAGGTGCTTCTGGTTGGTCTTCAGGGTGCTCCATACATTTGCTCCTGAGGTGCTGTCCCAGAGGGCAGGTGGACGTCACTGTGACCTTGATATTCAAAGTGGGGTGTGGACGCGGCAGGCTGGCTGGAAGTCCAGACTTTCAGCTCCCCAGGATTTGTGCGCATGCTCGGGATTGAGGGGTGCTGTCTGAGGCCACTGTCTGTGCCGCTGGGCAGCCAACTTGCCACCTTATTTTGCAAAATGACAGCGTTTCATAAGTAGTTTAGAGTGGCATGGGGACGTGGGGGTGAGTGTCTCAGAGGGGACTGTCATGGGACAGAGATGGGCTCCGATGGGTTAAACACCTTTCTGTTTGGATTTTCGTAGCTTGTCTGCAGGTGAGCAGATGCCCAGACACGCCCACTTCCTGCGTGTTGTGTGCCTTTCTCCCAGAATGTTGACCTGTTTGCTAACTGGGGCTAACCTTTCTGTCACACCCTTGGCCCCTCGGTCAGGTCCACGTCCTCGGTGGAAAGCAGGTGCATGAGGCCACTGTGAACAGTGGACCTGGAGAGCATGGGGACCTTCCTGTGGGCCTTGTTGAACTGCAGGAAATGTCAGATCATGACCAACAGAAGGTGGAAAACTGTGGCACTTGTTCTGCACAGTGGGGTGGCATGGGACTTCCAGACCAGGGTCCTCTCGGCCCAGGGTGGCCCCCATCTCGGCCCGGGGTGGCCCTCCACTCGGCCCGGGGTGGCCCCCCTCTCGAAGGGCGAGTGTGAGGCGTCCTGTCGGCAATAGGACTGTGTGCACTTGGACTGCAGACGGATTGCAGAATTTTGTTGACAGTTTTCTTTAAATTGGCCACTTGTGGGCATAAGGATCCATTTCCCACTGCGCGTTTGGAAGGAGGGTGTTGGCAGGACGCCAGCGTGCCCAGCCCCGAGGGTCCAGTTTCCTGTGGAGACGGGTGTTGGCCGAGCTCTCCAGGACTGGCTGTGCCCACCGACAGGTCCGACCACTCGAGCCCAGTGGGTCTTGGACGAGCTCATCTCCTGTGGCTGGAGCGACCACTTGGTCTGGTCACAAATCTCTAATCCTGTGGGTATGGGATAGGACAGGAACCCCGCTGGGCCGGCCACTGTCCCTCAAAGACTTGCTTTCATGTGTGTGTGCTTAAAAATGCACTCGACACACAGGGGGAGCCACTGGCCTTGGCTGGCCCTGACACCCTGGCCGCGGCAACGCTCACTCCAGTGCCGCCCGGGCTCGCAGCGCCCTCTGTACCCAGAGATCGTGGCCCCGTCCCTCTCGTCATGGTGACTCGCTCTCCACGGAGAGCCAGGTTTGCAGGAACTATGCCCCCCGCACAGCGCCAGGTCGTTCGACCCAGAAAAAGTACCTTTCAGCCACCATCTCGCATCTCTGTATTACTTGTGGCACTGTTTGCTCTTTCTGACCTGGGTCATTATAAAGGAAATTCTTGGCAAAGTTCTGGGACAGGACAGCTTGTCTGAGGGCCCTTGGTTTCCCCATGAAGAGCAGAGAGGTCCTCCCGGGTCTTGTCCTCGGCCCAATCCTGTGATTCAAAGCAGAGCCCTCTGTGAAATCACACCATGTCCCCAGTGGCATCCACGTGGTCTAACATCCTTCGTGGCCCCCGTGAAGGGAACTGGAAGAGGGGCTCCAGGCCCGTGCGACACCCACCGTGCCGGTTCCAACCCCCGCGCTGATGTCTTGTCCTCCCTTCCAGGGCCGCCAGGGCTTGGGCTCCATCTTCGTCTGGGCCTCGGGGAACGGGGGGAGAGAGGGGGACCACTGCTCCTGCGACGGCTACACCAACAGCATCTACACCATCTCCGTGAGCAGCACCACTGAGAACGGCTACAAGCCGTGGTACCTGGAGGAGTGCGCGTCCACCCTGGCCACCACCTACAGCAGCGGCGCTTTCTACGAGCGGAAGATCGTGAGTGCTCCCGGGGAGGTGGAGGTTCGGGGGGTGGCCCTTTTTTCCTTAACAAACAGATGCGCCAGGCCCTGGCTGGTGTGGGCCAGTGGTTAGAGCGTCGGCCCAGGCTCCAGTTGTCCCGGGTTCAATTCTCAGGCAAGGGCACGTACCTGGGTTGCAGGTTCAATCCCTGGCCCCGGTCAGGGCACATGCAGGAGGCAACCAATCCATGTGTCTCTCTCACATCAATGTTTCTCTCTCTCTCCCCCTCTCCCTTCCACTCTCTCTAAAAATCAGAAAAAATATGCTTGGGTGAGGATTAACAACAACAGAAAAGATGAGCCAGGACCAGTCCAGTTTGCCCCGAGTTCCAGGGCACCACCCTCACCCATCAGTGAACTCATTGTGCCTCCGGGTAAACCCGGTCCCTTGGCAACCTTCCGCAGACCCTGCCCGGCTAATTTTTGCACAGAATGCCAGTTAAAACCCTCTCTGGCTTTAGAGATCTAAAAATACCCTTTAAGAATGGGGTCCGTTCTCACCACAACGTCTCCTTTTAGCTTTCTCGAGTTCTGTGGTCACGTCGCTTGGGGTCCGACCGACCCGTTCGGTCTCAACGCGCAACATTGAGGAGGAGAAAGTTTGGTTTACGGTTAAAAGACTGTAAATCCAGCTGGTCCTATGGGCATTCTGCTGGTAACAAAAGGACTTTTCTGGACACTGAGCTGAGCAGGGGTTTCTGCCTGCTGCGCTCACTTCAATGAACACAAGTGTGACTTGTGTTTGATACAGTAACTGTTTTCGTTTGGTATGTGGACGGAATCGGCGCTTCCTCCTACGTGCTTTTCCCCTTTAAAAAGAAGCACGAGGGGTGGGTGTTGAGCTGAAGTTAATGCACAGCTCACATGCACGGTCATTAAGTCGAGGTTTTAGACATTTGAAAAACGAGACCAGGGAGCTGGCCAGACGGGGCTTAATTTTTAAAGCTCACGCGCGTCTTTAGAAATGACCGGCGCGTTTATTTTTACATTTACTTCGGTGGCAGCAAACAGGCCCCCTGTTCTCCCCTTTGCACCGACGGAAAACTCAGCCCCGATCGTCCGGCCGCCAGCCCGGCAGCGGCCGGGGCCGGGTAACGAAGGTATTAATTTCAGTTATTTTTCTTTCCCGCCGGAGCACGCGCCCCTGGGACGGGCAGCCGAGACTCTGAATGGCGTCCTGTTCCTGTAGGAACCCTGCTCGCTGGAGCGCGGGCTGGCTGGAGTCTCGTTAAACAGACGCCGGCCCCGAACCTGGCGGGGGCTGCTGGCTGCAGGGCAGAGGGGCGGAGGCTGTCGGGGGACACTGTCCCGGGGGCTGGGAGGACAGGGCGTCCCCACCCTGGGAGCAGGGCAGGCAGCATTGCGTGTTTCATTCACCAGACTGCGTGTGCATGCGTGTGCGTGTGCATGCGTGTGTGCTGTAAAATGCCCCTTTTTAGAATAAAAAACATCTCTGAGCAGCAATGTATGGGTACGAAGAGCGAACACATGCTGTCCCAGGACTTTTTCTGGTAATATGGACGGCTTTTATGTTTGTTTGTTTGTTTTTTTTTTATCCTCACCCGAGGGCATTTTTCCATTTTTTACTCAGATAGAGCGGGAAGGAGAGAGAGGAAGAGAGAGAAACATCGACGTGAAAGGGACACATCGAGTGGCCGCCACCCACACGAACCAACCAGGGCCGGGGACAAACTGCAGCCAAGGTACATGCCCTTAGCGGGAACCGAACCCGGGTCTCTGTGGACCGCAGGCCGACGCTCTAACCGCTGAGCCAAACCGGCCAGGGCGGTTTTGTATTAGTTTCCTTGTGTGTGTTTTTTCCTGCTCAACTACACTGAGTCTTGGCTCTGAGTCCCCTTAGACATCCTGCCAGGGGACCCCAGTTGACAGTGTCTGAGGGAGGTCGCAGCTCTGTCCCCTAGAACTCTGTTCCTCTCTGTGCAGTGGCTGCTGGGCACTGTTCTCCTGAAGTGAGGCGTTGCTGGTTTGGGGTGTGGCTCCCAATGAAAGCAGTGACGGCGGAAGTTACTGGTTCACGTCTTGGCTTTTCCTGTCATCCACCAAACACGAGCTGTGCTCCACGCGGACGCTCCGTCTCAGGACAGGGGCTGTCCGTCTCGGCTCAGCCATCTGCTCCCCGGGGGAGGCCCCTCTGCTCACACCCAGGGGCTGGAGAGCCAGCCATGGGCGCCCCCTACCCCTGGGAGAGTGGCCTCCTGCCCGGACACCCCAGTCTCCCTCAGTGGACCCCATTACTGAGTACTCCCCAGAAGCCCACTTGCAGATGCAGATCCTGGGGTCAGAGAGGCTGCATCTCATCCCTGCCCTCTTCTCTTCAGCTGTCCTCCCCAAGGTCAAGGTGCCTTGTCCTGCTGACCAGGGATGGTGGAGGAAGCTGGTTCTTGTTAGCTTTGGTGTCCAATCTTCGTGTGTGTGCATGCGTGCGCGTGCGAGGGAGGGAGGGAGGGGGAAAGAGAGAGAGAGAGAGAGAGGCTGGGCCCCTCTCACTACGTAATTGTTGGCCCAAATGAAACGGGACGAGGAAGGTGCTCTGTCTGGAAGATGCTCTGTCCCTGGGGAGATGCGTTGTCCAGGGTCATGTAGACTGGCCGCTTGGCAGGTGTATTAGATTCCTATCACTGTCATAACACATTATCCCAAACTTACCAGCTGGAAAGAGCCCAGATTGATCAGCGCACGGTTCTGTAGGGCAGCGGTGTGGCGGCTTCAGCTGGGTCTGTCCTCAGCCTCCCAAGGCTGGGACCCAGGTGTCGCCGGCTGTGTGCCATTCGGGAGGCTCTGGGGGAATCTGTCCCGCTCGTTCGGGTTATTGGCAGAAGGTAGTCCCTTGTGGTTATAGGACCAAGCTTCCGTCTCCTTGTGGGCTGTTCGTCGCGACCGTGCTCAGCTCTCACGGGCCGCCCACACCCCTCGCCTGTCCCCCAGTCCCTCTGCGAAGCCAGCAGTGACGGGTCGGGTCCCTCTTGTGCCTCATGCTGCCTGTTCCCACTTCGAAGGGCCCTGTGATTGCACTGGTCCCACCGGGTAATCCAGGGTACACTCCCTGATTTAAGGCTGGTTAGCAACCTTAATTCCATTCACATAATGCATGGGGCGGCTCTAGGTGACAGTGTCACACAGCTGGGGCCACACCTGCTGGCCAGACGGCGGCCGCCTGTCCATTTCGGGTCAGAGGCAAGGTACACAGCAGGCCACGCGACAGTGAGGTCCAGGATCAGTCCCCTCACCCAGCCTGGAGCCGGCCCCAGGGTCATCTGCTGCTATTAGAACTCAGAGCTTTGGGACTCTGTCAGCTGTCTGAGGACATCCTGCGGCAGAAGGATGTCTGACCTTCTGGCTAAAGGCAGACACGTTCTCTGGGCCCCCTGGGCCCCTCCGGGTGTTTCCAGCTGCTCTGAAGTCAGGCGGTGACTTGGGGTGTCACTGCGGACTCTGGCTCGTGGTCGTGTCGTGGGGACTCTGCAGAGGGGCTCCTCTTTGTTTCAGTGGGTCTTGCCTTTGTGCCTCAGCACGCTCCTCGTCGTCTTGGCCCCGTCCTCGCCCTGTGATTAGCTTGCTCGTACAGCGGGTCCATTGTTCACCTGTGAGAGCGAAGCAGACAGGCAGGGAACAACAGATACGGCGGAAACCTTGGTTGCCAAGATGCGACCAAGTAGCGCCTTTTCCATCCCTGGGACTCGGGATCGCATGTGCCCAGGACTCAGTGGCCTCGGAGCTCTCCTGAGAGCTGACGTCACCTCTTGCTACCCTCCTCCCAGGTCACCACGGATCTGCGGCAGCGCTGCACCGACGGCCACACGGGGACCTCGGTGTCAGCCCCCATGGTGGCGGGAATCATCGCCTTGGCATTAGAAGCAAAGTAAGTTCTTTCTCGCTCTTCTTTAAAAATATGTGTTGATTGATTTTTTAGAGAGAGAGAAACATCAGTGTGAGAAACAAACGTCCATCAGCTGCCTCCTGCACGCCCCCTGCTGGGGATCCAGCCCACAACCAGGCATGTGCCCTGATGGGGAATCAAACCCTTTTGGTGCAGGGAAGGATGCTCCAACCACTGAACCACCCGGCCAGGGCTCCCCTTTTCCTTTTTAAAGACCTTTTAAAGCATCATGAAGCAAGGTCACCGTTCCAGCGGCTGCTACCCTTCCTAAACGTTCATTCGTAAACCGACCGTGCAGGAGTGATGCTTGACCTGTCGTCAGGCACATGACGAGTTCGTAGTTACTAGTAAGTGGGTGGGTCAGAAGGAAAAGAGAGGTCACAGCAATGCAATTGTGGCGTCAGAAACAAATTGTAGTTTTTATGTCAAAACCACTCTGCACAGCCCAGCCGTCAGAAGCCCTCATTTGTTATGGATGAGATTTTAAATGATTCGAAAGTCATGTTGGAGTTGCTTAAATCCTTGTAATTATGCCTGTTGGCATGTTGATCTCCACAAGGCGTAAAACTCCAACGCTACCAATTTAACAAAGGAACGGCTAAATATTTTCGATTTTCGGGCCAAACTCTTAGCTCCCGTGTCCTAAGGCTCTTTTATAAAACTCTAAATAATTAGTTAAGTATGTGGAAAGTTGCTTTTACACACTTAGCGGTTCATTGTTTTACGTTTTCTTCCATTCCTTATTGGAAACATACAAGAGATTCTGTTCATCGAAACTAAATAGAAAACACACCCTGTTTTGTACCAGATTGTCCCATTGAGCTTGGCTGGGAACCCAGGAAAACTCGGACAGTCATTTTCCTCATCATTTTAGCTCATCCTCAGAAATTTGCAGGTAGCAAACCCAGCACACTTCACGGAAAACAGCTCCAACTTCACATATAGGGTCAGTCAGGAAGGAACAAGTTACAACCAGGGACCCGCAGGCCTGAGCGGAGATTTGGCGGTTGGGGGAGCTCAGGGGTCTGGACCCCAGGCCTGCGGATCTCGGGGAAGCTTAGCTGTCTGGCTGTGCTCACTTCTGCTGTGGCAAGAAGCAGGGTGAGCCCGATCGTCCTGGGTGGAGAAGGGTTGGGGCTTAGGGAGCGCCTGTGAACAGCAAGTAGTAACAAGATTGAAGAGAGACCCCCCTGCGTAGGAAGCATCCTACGGCCGCCCACGGTTTGGTGCAGTCTTGGGACTTCCCATCAACCCTTTCTTTTTTATTTTTATGTATTTATTTATTTTTTTATTTTTTATTTTTTTATCCTCACCCGAGGATATTTTTCCATTTTTTGTACAGATAGAGTGGGAGGGAGAGAGAGGAAGGGAGAGAAAGAGAGAAACATCGATGTGAAAGGGACACATCAAGTGGCTGCCACCCGCACGACCAACCAGGGCCGGGGACAAACTGCAACCGAAGTACGTGCCCTTAGCGGGAACCGAACCCGGGTCTCTCCGGACCGCAGGCCGACGCTCTAACCGCTGAGCCAAACTGGCCAGGGCCCCATCAACCCTTTCCATGGAAAACATTTTCAACATTAATTCTTAGATGTGTTTTCCAGACAACGTGTATTTGTGATGTTATTACCAGAGTCATGAATGAAGTGGGTTTCCTCACCCTCCGGTGGGTTCTAACGTCCTCCCTTCCTGGACCCCTCCTGTCACACTCCGAAGCTCAGGCCCAGTCCAGGACTGGCTCTAGCCATCCTTGAGGTGGCCCTGCCGGCTTGAGCGGTCACACAGGCGACAAGGGACACAGCCATGTGTGTTCTGTCTGAACTCCTAAGCCTGTGCCCACTTCACCAGAATGCGAGGCCTTGGGCCACTCGGGCTGTCAGAATCCTCCTCTAATGCTGAGAGGAGCAGTGTGTCTGGGGAGGAGGGCAGACTAGTCTGCGCCCAGCAGAGGTTAGGGAAGTGGACCTCAGGACATGGTTGCAGTGCAGCCGCCAGGAAGCCAGTGACTGGCACAGTGGAAGGAACATGTTGGAGAAATTAGCGGAGGCCGGAGCCAGAGCCCGGAGACTGTGAGATGCAAGGGAACTCCCAGTAGGAGATGGGCGAAGAGGGGACGGTCGCTGGGAATCGAAGTGGCATGGCCGCCACGGAAGGCAGTGTGGCAGGCCCAGAAACCGCAGCCCGAGGGCCCGTACGACCTGGCAGCTCTGCCTGTGGGCATCTGCCCCAAAGAACTGGGGGCAGAGACCCGAAGAGAGATTTGCACCCCCGTGTTCATAGCAGTATCACTCATAGTTGCCAGAAGGTGGAAGCAACCCAAGTGTCCATTCACAGATGAGTGGAGAAGCAAAATGTGGTCCATGCACCCGATGGAGTATCACCCAGGCTTAAAAGGGCAGGAAATTCTGGCATAAGTGATAACGTGGATGGACCTTGAGGACATGCACTGGCTGAGTGAAAGAAGCCAGTCCCAAAAGGACATGCACGGTGTGATCCCACGCGTATGGGAGACCTAGAAACATCAAATCCATAGACAGAGCAGATGGTTGGGTGCAGGGGCTGGGGGAGGGAGGTGGTTTTAATGGGAGCAGAGTCTGAGTTTGGGAAGATGAAAACGTTCTGTAAATGGATGGTGGTCACAGCTGTACAGCAGGACGAATGCGGTTAAGATGGTAAATTTAGCCCTGGCCGGTTTGGCTCAGCGGTTAGAGCGTCCGCCTGCGGTCCGGAGAGACCCGGGTTCGGTTCCCGCTGAGGGCATGTACCTCGGTTGCAGTTTGTCCCTGGCCCTGGTTGGTCGTGCGGGTGGCAGCCACTCGATGTGTCCCTTTCACATCGATGTTTCCCTCTCTCTCTATTCCTCTCTCTCCCTCCCACTCTGTCTGTACAAAAAATGGAAAAATGTCCTCGGATGAGGATTAAAAAAAAAAGATGGTAAATTTATCTTATGCGTATTTTAAACCCACGCGAACAAAGAGTAGATGATCGGAAACAGCTGTGACGAGTGTGGCTGGGGGTGGGCGTCTGTGTGGGTCCCGGTCCTGATGCTGCAGTCGGGGAGGGTGTTCAGTGCATCCTCAGAGCTTGGACCCTGGTTTCAAAAGTGTTAAAAAGGCGAGAAAATGTCTCTTCAAATCAAAGAAATATGACCTATGCGTTTCTTATTAGTGGGCTTGGGTTCTTTGAATGCATCTTTCCCCGTTGTCCCCGAATGCTCTGTAGGTGTGGAATATTAAAATCTCACATTACAATCTGGAGCCAGTGGGGTCACACGGGGTGGGGGTGGGGGGGATCCGGGCCTTTGACGGGGACTAATCCCTCAGCCAGGCACGGAGCCTCTGGGGCTTCCTCGAGTCCAGACCCCAGAGGCATCCGTGTAGCCATCAGTATTGACCTGTGTGGGTCACACCGGTCTGTCCTGTGTCATTGCAGCAGCCAGTTGACCTGGAGGGACGTGCAGCACCTGCTGGTGAAGACATCCAGGCCAGCCCACCTGAAAGCGAATGACTGGAAGGTCAACGGTGCTGGTCACAAAGGTGCGGGGCTCCCGGGTTGCGGGGCGATCGCGGTCACCCTGCCCTGGTGGGCCCTCTGGGGGACCTCCTGGAATCTGTGTAAGAGGTGACAGGCTTTCTCCAAAAGAATCCCAAATGAACACAAACTGTGTCACAAGAACAGAAAGAATGTATCCAGCGATGTAAGAGAAGTGTCCTGGACCCTCAAACTGGCAGGCAGTAAGGAAGACGCCTAAGGTCACTAGAGTTCAGGGTGCTCCAGACTTCACGACTTTGGCCACATCCAGGGACCTGACTGAATAGGTCTCTTTCAAATGATTTGCCTCTTTTTTTTTATTTTATTTTTTTATGAAGAAACATATTTTAAGAGGAAACTTGATTCCATCTAGTTAACCATGGGCTTGATATGGAGTCATATTTTTCCTAATGCACATGAAAACAAATCCATAATTATTATGACAAAAAAATGTTTGTTTACCTGCCCCCTAAGAACAACTTGCATCCTTAGCCCCGAGCAGCTCTATGATTTTGAAACAGCCCTCCACTTCCTCATCCAGACAATGAGAACATTGAGATAGCTGTGTAAGTTACTTTCTAACTACGAAACTTCTGTCGGCAATCCCCTGTGTTACAAAAGTAACTCATAGAACAGTGAGCTCTCTACTCCCAGAACAGGTTGAGAACAACCTGTTCTGGGAGGATAGAGACCCAGGTGCCCTGAAATCAACCCATGGTCAAGGGCTGTTAACACAGATATTTGGAGCCTCTCAGGCAGGTAATTATAGGAGTTTGCCACTGGCTTTGTTTCTCTGGCTTCTTACCAGAGATACTTGAAAAAGATTTGAATTCAGTCATGGTATGTTAGGGAAGGTTGCTTTGTTTTTGTTTTTTTGTTTTTCCTTTTCTGAAGCTCAAGTCCAAATATTTCGACACCAAGCCTGATGCCACAATTTGTAAGATATAGGTCGAGCATTATTGCCAAGCCTTCCCGGGACGCTCCTTTTCATAAGGAGGCCACTGATGGCACCCGATGCATCTTTGTTCTACAGGAATGTTGGTGGCAGGCTGCACCGTAACAAGAGCTGACCTACATTTCAATTTTGGCCTAATTAAATAGGAAAATAGATTGTATCTGGTTCTCAACCGTGCCTCTTAAATTAAACTTTGAAACACTCTCGCACTGGCCAAGTTCAACATTGGCCTGGGCCTGTTCACAAGTACTCCCGGTCGGTGCCACTGTCCCCGAATGCCCTGCGATGCAGCAGGGCAACTAAATGGCAAAGGAGAGGAAGCAAGGGACCAACCAGGGGGTCTCGGGTCGTTTCCCTCTGGTTTAAGATCCAGGGAAAGGCACACGAACCCGTTTCCATCTTCCTTCTACTCCGCCCCTAAGTGGGACAGTTTCTGGCCTGAGGTTGAGATTGAATTGAGCAAGGGGACTTTGGAGCAATCCTTAGGAGGGTTTGTCCTGCTGCCTGGGGCTCTTGGGAGAGTCTGGGACCTTCCAGCCCTGCATAACACAGGTGGCCTGTCCCAGGACCCTGGAGGTCATGGGTCAGGCGCCCTCTGCTGGAGCCAAGCAGTATGTGGGTGTTGGGAGGCCTGGAGGGAGCAGTTCTGAAGGCCCTGTCTTTCCAGTTAGCCATCTGTACGGGTTTGGCTTGGTGGACGCAGAAGCCCTTGTCCTGGAGGCGAAGAAGTGGACAGCAGTACCCTCCCAGCACATGTGTGTCGCCGTCACTGACAAGAGGCCCAGGTGAGGCTCGGCGCCAGACCACGTGGCCGTTCAGGTTTGGCCTTGACCTTGACTCTGCGGTAAGGTCTTTCGGGGCAGCGTTCACACGCGCTCCTGCGCACATCCCTGGGGACGCACACTTGCTGCTGTGGATTGTGAGGCTGGAGGAAGAGCATTTGTTAACCACGACTGCGTGGCAGCCTTCTGCCCTGCATGATGGTGTCCCCTTCTGTCAGCGAATTCTCCGTTCCGGGGAGTCAGTCCCTCAGCCTGGACCCGCAGGCTTTGATTGGAAATTCTTCTCTGTAATATTCAGTCGAGCTGACCTGACCGGGGACCTGTCCTGCCCAGTGGGGTGTAATCACAGTGAGTGTCCTCTCGGTTGTCCCCCAGCAGAGGTTGGAGCCGCAGCCCCCGCCCAGCCCGTCCGCAGGGACGGGGCTGACAGCCTCTGTCCCTCGCCTGTTACAGGAGGGGGGTTTCTTACCCGAAGTGCAGAGCAGCTTTGGGTCACTTCCCAAGGTGTCAGCACTGGGATATTTTTTTTACAAGCCTCAAGCAGGGTGCCACAGCGAGACCCTGCTGCCCCTGTGGTCCATGGTAAGGACACGCCTTACTCCCCCCCTGTATGCATTTGTTCCCAATCAGCGACTTTGTTGACTCACATTTTTATTTTACAAAAATCAGCTGTAAAGTGAATCAGAGAGCAAGGGCCCCAGTCCACGAGAAGAGGGACTCATCCTTTTGGAGGAGAACAAGGTTTCTCTAGTCCCCAGTATCTGAGAAAGGACGGGATGCCTTTTTCCCTAGCTGTCACTGTTTATTACCTTTGGGGAAATGTGTGTTTGGAAAAAGAAAAGATGGGCGATAAAATGTGGCCTCTGCTTTATCAACAAGTCTAGATTCCCTGTCTTCGAGATGGCGTCCTCCTCAACATCTACCTCTTATAATAGTATCTTTTGCTAGAAAATGTTGAGGAAAGGGTTTCTCGCCGGTGCCTGGCATACGGTAGGAACTCAGAAAGCTTTTGTTGGACGAATAGCCATGGAAGGATCTTTGGAATTATTAATTTCCATCCTGCTGCTAATTGTGAAGACTAACGCAGGGGGCTCCCTCTGGGGCCTGGCACGCTGGCTGGCGAGCAGACAAGTGTCCATCTTGGGATTTTTAAAGCATCCTCCCTCCGGGGAGCCTTAGACTGTCATATTCGGAAGACAGTGGGAGGCTCTCCGAGATGAACAAAGCCTGTCCCTGTGTTCTGTTTCGTCTGTTGGGAAATGTGCGCAAGGTGGACAGTCACAGTGCAGGTGAGGTGATGCTGGGCTCCTGGGAGCTGGTGCGGCCCGAGGGCTGCGTCTGCCGCGGCGGCCGTGACCCTCCTGCTGGTCTCCCACCAGGGCATCTCCTGAATGGAGCATTTTTCTCCTGCCAGAAATAGTTTTAAGATGGAAGAGTGGTGCCTGGGCGGCAAAGGGCTGTTTGTATTTTTACTTTATTTGTTTTTCTAAGTGACAGCACAGGTTGGGGGGGGACCCGCCGTGACACACAGCATGACATTGTTCCTGTCCTTTGAGGACAGGAAGGACTCCGCCGATTCCAAGAGAGGGAAGAAGCAGGCTTCTCTCTCAAAGAAAAAAATCATCTTGACGTTGAGCGGATTCAGCGTCTTCTGGAGACTTCGGCCAACCTGCTGTGCCAAACCACCTGCCTGGATGTCCGCTCAGTTTCCCAAGGTCACAGGGCTTCGGGGCGGTGGGGGGAGCAGGAGAGAGACCACCTGGGAGGTGACGCCGCCTCCTTCCCGCCTTTGGGCTTTGTCTCCTAGCACAATGCCTGGCCTGCCTGTCAGGGTCCTTGAGCCAGGCTGCTGAGCACCCCCAAAGCTGAAGGCCAGTCTCCTTCCTCGGGGTCCTTGCCCAGCTTGGCCTAAGCTGCTGGACCATTTGCCTCCAACGTGAGAAGTGTTCGCACACACCCGCTGTTCCTGTCCGCACCGCCCTCTGCGTGTGCTGCTCTGTCCTGCTGCCCTCGTTCCGGGCTCCCCTTCTCGTGGTGTAACCCGAGGTCTCTCTGAAGGTCCCACACCTGCCGCAGCTGCTTCCTGTAGAACAGAGAGAGACGGGACCTCTCTGTCTGGTATGAGGAAGGTCAGGCAGCTGAGCCCCGCCATCGCTAAGTGGGCGTCCTGGGCAGCATCGTGGCCACGCCAGCCGGCTCTGCCGTCGTGCCGGGCTCTGAGTTGAAGGTCCCCGGCGGTGAAGGTCACATGCAGGGGCAGGAAGGAAGAGCAGTGACCCCTCGGTGCCCTCTCCCCACGCGCAGCCTGCTCTGCCTCCCTCTCCTGGGATATGTCGCGGTTTAGGGAGACCGTCCTCAGGGCCATTCCCGGAGGAGTCAGTGGGCCACCCGTGCAGGTTCTGCCTGCGGCCCCCACCTGTGCTCAGACACCCGTGTTTTGCCCAGAATGACCACTCAGGTGCCCGCGGTGTCCTGCCGTGGGACCGCTCTGTCCTCTGGGCTGCGCAGTGTGTTCTGACCTGTCCTGGGGGCCCACGTAGGCCGAAAGGAGCCAGAGGCTGACAGCTCGGCAGGAGAAGGGCCGCGGGAAGGGGGGAGGCTGCCCTCACAGACACGAGTGGGCCTCCTCAGGAGGCAGCTGATCCCGAGCCTCCGAACTTGAAGGCCGTCCAGGGACCCCCAGCAATGTGTCAGCCATTCTGGCCCGGACTGATTCCCCGAGCGGGAATCGAACCCGCGACCTCTCGGTGCATGGGTCCACGCTCAACCACGGAGCCACACCAGCCGGGCAAGGCACCAACTTTTAAAGCGACAAGAATTGACCTGCTCATCTTGACCTGTAGCAGGTTTGGAAGGGTTACCTGCTGTGCGGCGTGGCTCACCTGTATTTCCAGCACACACACGTGCACACCCCCCCGCACACACACAGCTTGCTGTGCGGCGTGGCTCACCTGTATTTCCAGCACACACACGTGCACACCCCCCCACACACACACAGAGTTTGCTGTGCGGCGTGGCTCGACTATATTTCCAGCACACACACGCACCCCCCCCACACACACACAGAGTTTGCTGTGCGGCGTGGCTCGCCTATATTTCCAGCACACACACGCACCCCCCCCACACACACACAGTTTGCTGTGCGGCGTGGCTCGCTTATATTTCCAGCACACACGCACCCCCACACACACACACACAGAGTTTGCTGTGCAGCGTGGCTCGCCTATATTTCCAGCACACACACGCGCACTCCCCCCCCACACACACAGTTTGCTGTATGACGTGGCTCACCTATATTTCCAGCACACACGCACCCCCCCCCCACACACACACACACAGAGTTTGCTGTGCGGCGTGGCTCGACTATATTTCCAGCACACACACGCGCACTCCCCCCCCCCACACACAGTTTGCTGTATGACGTGGCTCACCTATATTTCCAGCACATGTGCACCCCCCCCACACACAGAGTCTTCCATTCTACAAGCACTGAAGACGTGCTACTTTGAATACTAAGGACCATCTGTGCAGCACACAATCTGTGTAGAGATGTTCAGGAATGAACCAGGCTTGCCCTGGCCGGTGTGGTTCAGTGGTTAGAGCGCCGGCCCGTGGGGCCCCGCTGGGGTCGTGCAGGAGGCAACCAATCGATGTGTCTTTCTCACATCCATGTTTTTCTCTCTCTCTCTCTCCCCCCTTCCCTCCCTTCCTCTCTAAGAATTAATGGAAAAAGATCCTCGGGTGAGGATTAACCACAGAAAACAGAATGAACCAGGGCCAATCACTTACTGCTTCCTGTTCTGGTGTTTCATGCATCAGACCCCGTGTGATGGCCCTTTGCTAACAACTGTGGAAGTCCAGACAAGTAAATGGCGAACGGTTACCAGGCACTTCCTGTGTGTCTGTCCGGCTTCCTTCCAAGGACTTGCTGTGTGATCGGTCACTCATTCAAAACTCCCAACTAGAGTATGAGTTTGGGGCATGATTTTTACCCCCATTTTACAGAGGAAGAAACTGAGGCACAAGGAAATAAGAAACAGCCAGGGGCTGGGATGCGGGGCTGGGCTGCCACCCCAGGCTGCCTGTCCCCAGTCCACCTTGTCCCTCGGGAAGGAACACATCACAGGAACTCAGGCAGTACCGAGCCGAGCAGCGTGGCCTGCGTGTCCCCAGAAGGCATTTCCTCCTTTCCCTCCTGTCCCTGGTCAGCTGGGGACTGGGGATGGGAAAGCACCTGGTGACGTGATGACCTTGGCCACCTGCCTGCACTGGAGGGGCCAGGCCCTGGTGTGTCATCTGCAGCAGGTGAGCTAGGCACCCAGGTGAGGACACCTCACGGCTTCTTGCTCTTAGGGGACAGCACAGGACATCACTGTAGCACTAGGCTCCAGGGTCCTTTAAACAGTGAGACCACCCACAAAAAGCACAAAAACATGGAAAACCCCGCACTAAATAGACCACAAAAGTACACACATGTCCACGGTGTGAGAGCGAAGACAAAGAGGCCAAGTCGCCTGTCCCACCTCCGCTGGAACGTGTTTACTGAGCAGCTCACATAGCTCACCGCTTTGGGTGTGCCCACAGGTGACCGCAGACACACCACACGCTTCGGGTTGGGGGTCACAGATCAGTGTGAGTGGGTGAGTTTGCAGATACCAGATTGTGGAGAATAAGAATCGACTCTGTGTTTTACTGTCTCCTTTTCCTCCCCATCAGATTGCTTCTTGAATTGGGAGGAAGGTTTAAAGCCAGCTAACTTTGCTCCTCCTTTCTCAGAGAAGAAAATACATGTAATACATTTAAACATTGTGCATTAAACATTTATGCCTTTTTTAAAAATCCTCACCCAAGGATATGTTTTCAAGAGAGGAAGGGAGAGAGAAACATTGATAAATTGCCTCCTGTATGTGCCCGGACTGGGAATCCAAATCAATCCTTTAGTGTAGGAGATGACGCTCCAACCACTGAGCCACCCAGCCAGGCCTTAACACCTATAATGTAATCATGGACAGCAGTGTCTAAATTAATTTACCTGCTTTTTTTTTCTTTTCATTACAATGTATTTCCAGTCTAAATGATGTACTACAGTTTGATAATCAAAAGTAATTTCATCTAAGGGAAATTCTAAATGTGGACTAATATAAATGAGAAAGTACATAAATCTGTTTTCCTCTGAGTCCAATGAGCCACCTTCCAAGAATGTTCCTCCTACAACACACATCTAAGAAGCGACGCAGGGGGTTCTTGCTAACCCCGTATAGATCTGCGCGCGACAAGGGACCGGGTCGCTTTCCTACCGTTGAACCGAACAAGTCTGAACAAGTCTGTCCCTGTCAGCCCCCGTCCACTCCATCATCTCCCTCTAGCAGGTCTGAAAGGGTTTCCTGGTTGATCTTCCGCCCACCTTGAAGACTTCTCTCCAGCTCAGCCACACGGGCAGACCTGCACCCTGGCACAGAGCTCTCCTGGGCACTGGTGTCTTACCGGAGGGCACTGGCGTGGTCCTAGGCTGTGCAGACAGACGCTGCCCCCTTCCAGCGCTGGTGGGTCTCCTGCTCAGCCTGTCCGATGGGAAACTGAGCCCAGGTCACGTGCTACCCTCCGGTAAGACACCAGTGCCCCAGGAGTGCCCTGTGCCAGGGCGCAGGTCTGCCCCCGTAGCTGAGCCGGAGAGAAGTCTTCAGGGTGGGGGGTGAGAAATATCATCCCTCAGTATCTACGGGGGATCAGTGCCAGAACCCCACCCCACCCCGCGGTTGCCAAAACCCACAGATGCTCAGGTCTTATAAAACGATGTATTTGCATGGAACCTACACACACCCTCCCGCATACTTTGTCATGTCTAGACCACTTCTGGGACCTAACACACTGTCGTGCCATGTAAACAGTTGTTCTGCTGCACTGTTCAGGGAAGGAGGACAGGAAGAGAGGTGGGCAGTGCTCAGTGTAGATGCACACGCAGCCGGTGTGATTGCCTAGCACCTGTCAGCAACAAAGTAACTTTTCTTTGCTTCATTTTTGCACCTGGATGCGGAGCCCGCGGATACAGAGGGCCGACTCTGTGGATTTGGGGTGACTTCCAGCGAGGGCAGAAAGACAGGTGGAGCGGTGGAGGGTTTCTTCCCGTGGCCTTGATGTTCCTCTGGGCCCAGAAATGTGTTCGGAGTGTGCAAGCAGAGGGTGTGTACTCTTAGTAAGACTTCACACGGAGGAGGCCCCTCCCTGCAGCCCCAGAGCCTTCCTGGTGCAGGGGGGTGGGGAAGCCTTTACCTGGGACCTACGTCTGTGGCCCCGCGGGCCTGGACCCCCAGAACACTCCAGAGCTTTCTGTTCTGCTCTGTGTCACGGCGGGCCTGCTGACCGCCGGAGCAGACAGTAAAACTTGAGAGCGGGCAGTGAAGGAAGTCAGCCTCTAAATCAGTTTATGATGGGTACAAATCATGTTTTCAAGTTGTTACAGTCTCCGAGGGAATTACATCACTGTTTTTTAACTGTTTTTGAGTGTTTCTTATGACTCAGGCCCCACAGAGCCAAGCGATGTAATTCCCAGGGGCTGTCGAACCTCGACCTCAAACCTCCCCTCCCGAAAGGGAAATCCAGCATCACAGGGAAAAGCGACTGCGTGCTGACTGAGCAGTGGGGACCCAAGGATACGCTGCTGGGCGGCCACAGGACCTTTGTTCAGATAACAGGTCCTGGGGGCAGCTGCAGTGGCCCTGGACAGGCAGGTGGCCCCGGTCGGATACGGGAACAGCACCCAGGGCCAGGCTTGTGTCTGCTTCCTCTGGGGCCTGTGTTAGAACATTCTGGTGGAACCGACTTGTGACGGCTTGGGGCTTGTCCCTGATTCCATCCTAGATGGTGGAACTGCATTCCCATCGAAGGGCGGGAGAGGGAGGGGACCCCAGTCTCAATGCAGACATTGGGGAGCAGATGAGCTGTGTGTCCTCTGGGACTCTGGTCCTGTCATAGTGCATCAACCAGGGCATTTAGCATGAGAGGCCAGTTCTGGCCCCGGGTGCTTGTCCGTCTCTTTTGCGGCATCTTGAACACAAGGGTGGACCCCCCCCACCCCCAAACCCCCCGACCCCGAGCATCTTGGCAGGACCATGAGGCAAGAGGTGGAGGTGTGGACTCTGGAGCCTTAAATCCCAGCTCTGCTTCTCAGTGACTGAGTGATCTTGGACACGACCCTTGATCTCTCTGGATTAAATGGGTTAATCCTTGTCAGTTCTCAGACCAGTGTCCAGCCTGCGGTCAGCTTGGGAAATCTGTTCTTATTACTCAGCATTGTGACTTAGGTTTTCAAGGCCAGTTTTTGACACACAGTAGTGGGATTTTATTTTATTTTATTTATTTGTATCTTCACCCGAGGACATTTTTCATCTTCGGATAGAGCGGGAGGGAGAGAGGGAGGAAGAGAGAGAGAGAAACATCGAGTGGCTGCCACCCACACGACCCCAACCGGGCTGGGGACAAACTGCCCTTAGTGGGAACCGAACCCGGGACTCTCTGGTCCGCGGGCCGACACTCTAACTGCTGAACCAAACCGGCCAGGGCAAAGTGGTGGGATTTTAAAGTCTTGCAAACCCCAGATAGTTGAGAAGGAGGAGGCCCATCCCTGGGTATGTTAGCTGCGTCTGCACAAGAAGTTATTATTATTATTTTTTTAATCCCCACCATTGATTTTAGAGAGAGAGAAACATCAATCAGTTGCCTTCTGTACGCACCCCAACAAGGCATTGAACCCGCCCCCTGGGTATGTGCCCTGACTGGGAATCGAACCCTCAACCCTTCGGTGCAGGGGACAGCGTTCCAGCAAATGGAGCCACACCCAGCCGGGCGCGAAGCCGTTCTTTAAATCTCTCTAAGCAAATTGCAGAATGACAAATGTCTTCTGGGCAGGAGCCATAACTCAAGCAGTGTCATCTGACAGGGTCCCGTAAGGGGGCGGAGCCCTCCCTGGGGGACCCGGCACCCCAGTGCTGACTCCCGCCTCCCCTCCCAGGAGCATCCCGGTGGTGCAGACGCTGCGGACCACCGCCCGGACCAGCGCCTGCGCCGACCACTCGGACCAGCGCGTGGGCTTCCTGGAGCACGTGGTGGCCCGGATCTCCATCTCCCACCCGCGCCGCGGGGACCTCCAGATCCACCTGATCTCCCCCTTGGGAACCAAGTCTCAGCTTTTGGCAAAGAGGTAAGCAAGGCCAGGCTGGCCTCGCGGGGCGGGGGCAGGTGGTAGATCGTGGGGTATCTGGGCCCACAAAGGACAGCGTGGGCATTGGAGCCTAGACTCACACTGACACCCCGCACCTTCACGGGCACCCCAGAGCCGGCCACCCCTCTCTTCCTCACCTCTGGAAATGCTTCTCTGTCATCGTCAGGGAAGTGACAGGAGCCGAATGTGACGGGATAGATGTAAACACTGGACTCAGTCCCTACCACAGGCAGCCGGCTGTCCTTCTGTCTGCTCACATTATCTGCTTGAGCTTCCAGAACCTTCCAGCACCCCAGCGTCCCCTGCTCTGTTCTCCTTCCCCCTAATTTCCGTCCTGCTCCGCCCAGCGTTGGAGCCCCTGGGTTCTTGGAGAGTGGGTCTTGGGGGTTCACCGTCCACCCCCTTGGCTGGGTGGTGCTGCGCCATGAGCACTGGAAACCCCCCCTTGGCAGTCACCTGAGCCTGGGAATTCGCCTCCCCTGCCCCCAGGCAGATCGTGTGATCACAGCATCTGTTCCCTTCTACCCCGTTTCACGTCCACCCAGCTCGCTCACCTTGCCAGGCTCTTGTTCACTCCGAGTGTGAGTTTACATTCGTAAGTGCTTCAGCCCTTGAAAGACCGTTCTGTCCCCAGTGCCCAGATTCTGCTTGGCATCACGCGTGACCATCAGCCTGACCTCTGCAGTTTCTTAGAAGAAAGTAGGGGTGTCCCCCCGCCCTGGCTACAGAAGGCTCCCTGGATGAGCGTTTTCATACATTGGACCTCAGACAAGCCCCAACTGAGAATCGAGTCTTACGTCACAGAAAACATTTACATCTGAATTTCTGATGAACAGTAGAGCCCCTATGTTTTTGTTTTGTTTTTTTTTAAAAAAAGGTTCCAAAGTAGAGCTAGGAAATTGGACTGGGAAGACAGAGTAAGGAGGAAGAACTTGGAATTGCTCCTTCTAAGGAGGGAAGACAGCGGGTACCCTTGAGTTGCTGCCTGTTTCTGCTCAAAGCAACGGAGAAAACGGCCCAGGGCTGAAGGCCCAGTCAGGAAGACCCCCCACGCCACCCAGGGGTGCCTCCCGCCCACTCTGAGAAACAGCCACCCTCCCCCCAACCAGTGCCACTCTTAAAACCCGTGAAGCCCCAGAGATGAAGGGACAGCGGTTCCCCAGCTCGGGTTGGACATTTTCCTTCTGTGCAGCACAGGAGAGCAGGCCCTGAGACAGACGGCAGGTTCCTTCCTCCCTCAGATCAGCTTAGACAGGCTCCTCTGGGATGCTCTTGGGGCTTTGAGGGAGTCCCCTGCCGGCCTCTGTCCGCCTTGGCGCATCCAGGCCCCGGGCTCCCGGGCTCCCGGAAGGACAAAGGGGCCCCCCTGGGGTGGGAAGGGACCAAACACCTTCTGAGGGAACCTGGCAGGGGAGGGTGTTTGTTCGTGACCTGCTGGTGATGGACAGACAGGGACGGAGTCACAGTGTCCTCCAGTGAGTCTAACAGGTCACTACACCTGGGATCTCTCTGTAAAACAGGGTGGGAGGGAGGGGACCCCACGGACAGGGCCCTGTGAGGCCTGCCTCAGTTTCCTGTGCGGTCCAGGAAGGGAGCCGTGTAGGGCGGGGTCGTAACAAGAGCGTGGATTCGGTCAGAATCTCACCTACATCTTCGCCCCTGCTGTGGGCTGTTCTCACACCTGCAGCCTTAGGGGCCGGAGGACCGGGCGCTCCGCGGACTGGCCCCCCCGCCCCCCCCCTCAGCCCCTCGCGTACTGACCCCTGTCCCCTTGCAGATTGCTGGACCATTCCAACGAAGGCTTTTCAAACTGGGAGTTCATGACGGTGCACTGCTGGGGAGAGAAGGCGGAGGGGGAGTGGACATTGGAGATCCAGGACATGCCGTCCCAGGTCCGCAACCCGGACAGACAAGGTCAGAGGCTCGGGGTTCTGTGACTTTTGCATTTCAGCCCTTTCATCCACTCTATTTCTTTCTTTTTTTTTTTTTATCCTCACCCGAGGACATTTTTCCATTTTTTGTTCAGATAGAGTGGGAGGGAGGGAGAGGAAGAGAGAGAGAAACATCGACGTGAAAGGGACACATCGAGTGGCTGCCACCCGCACGACCAACCAGGACAAACTGCAACCGAGGTACGTGCCCTCAGCGGGAACTGAACCCGGGTCTCTCCTGACCGCAGGCTGACGCTCTAACCGCTGAGCCAAACTGGCCAGGGCTGTCCACTCTATTTCTTTAACAAGTGTTTCTGGTCGGTTTCTGTTTTCTGTTTTTTTTTTTTAATGAAGGGACAATTCACATAATACAAACTTGGCTGTTTTCACCATTTCAAAGGCGGCGGTAGAACATTCCCAGTGTTGTGCTACCTCCGCCGCTGTCCAGTTCTAGAACGTTTTTGTCTCCCAAAGGGATACCCTGTACCCCGAAGCATCACCCCCCTTCTGCAGCCCCTCCCGGCCGCTGGGGACCCCGAACCGACTTTCCGTCTCTATGGATTTGCCTCTTCTGGGCATTTTAAGTGAGTGAAGTCACACCACGCGTGGTCCTTTGCGTGGCTCCTTTGGAGCAGCACAGTGTATTCAAGGCCCGTCCTTCCTGTGGCGTTTCTCCTTCCTTCCTGGTGACAACTCCGATCCACTGCGTCCGTACCGCGTCCGTTCATCCTTCCGTCGGCCGACGGGCAGCGGGGTGGCGTCTGCTCAGCGCACAGACTGGTGCTGCTGCGAGCATCCCTGTGCGTGTGCCATGCGGACGTGTGTTTTCCACTCTCCCAGGTGCACAGATTCCTGCGCCGCAGGGTAATTCTGCGTTTAACTCTGAGGATCTGTGAGGCCGTGTTCCCAGTGGCCCGATGCTTCACACCCCTACCAGCGCGGAGGATTCATTCCTCGTGGGGGCTCGTTCTAGTTCCATTGCTTGGTTTTCTAGCCATCCTTCGGGGCGGGAGGTGGCCTCTCCCTGTGGTTTTGGTTTGCGTTTCCCTGGTTACTGATGACGCCGAGCATCTTCCCTTGTGCTCATTGGCCATGCATCTTCTTTAGAGAAATGTCTATGCAAGTCTTGTGTCCCTTTTAAAATCGGGTTGTTTGTCTTTTCGTATTGAATTGTAAGAGTTCTTAAAACATTCTGGGTACTAGTCTGGCTGGTGTGGCTCAGTGGTTGAGCGTCAACCCAGGCACCAAGAGGTCGCCGGTTCGATTCCCAGTCAGGGCACATGCCCAGGTTGTGGGCCTGATCCCCAGTGTGGGGCATGCAGGAGGCGGCTGATCGATTCTCTCTCCCATCGATGTTTCTATCTCTCTCTCCCTCTCCGTAAAATCAATAAAGGGAAAAACAAAACAAAACATTTGGGCTACTAGATCATGATCAGAAAAGCGATTTGGAAATTTTTTTGTTTCTCTCCTTCTGTGAGTTGTGACACAAGGGAGACTGTCTAGGGGTGGCCCCGAATTAAGTCCTGAGCAGGCCGGTGTCCATCCCTGGGCCTGGTTAGAGTCAGGGTCTTTGGCTATGAGACAGGAATGGAATAAAATCTTCCGGTAGCTTCTGGCTCCGACCTGCTGTGACCTACTGGAATTTGGGGGAGCAGGGTGCGGTCTTCAGTGTGTCGCCGCATGCATTTCCCTTCAGCCCCTCGGAGGTAGGACGGTTTGTACAACTTGGCCCTGCAGGGAGCTGTGCTGCCGGTGTCATCAGGGCTGAAGGTGTGGTTCATCCCACTGGTGGGGTGGCCCCTCGATGTCAGGGGTCATGTGGCACCCAGAGAGGGCCTGTCCTGATTCCTCTTCAGAGGCTTTGAGCCCTCCGGGGTGAGGTGCTGCGTGTCCGGTGTGCCTTCCAGCCCCCTCAAATCTCTGCAACTTAACTGCTTGGTTGTGTGTGCGGTTTTTTTTTTTTTTTAAAGCCATCTTTCGGTGGCTCTAGGCCATTCTATTGAGTTTTATGTTCTATATTTTAAGGCTGACCAAAAGAGCCAACTCAGTTCCAGTGGTGTGCTGAGTAAAATACTTTCAAATCTCAGATAAGACCTGGGTTTATGAAGTAATTAAAGCAGCTGAGTGATAAGTGAGCTCCGATCATTCTCGCCCCTGGCACACTGAGCTTGGTTTCTGTCGTTAGTTCTGATACTTCTTTTTTTTTTTTTGGCCTGTAAAGCTGAAGAGTGTATTAGTCATCTCTTTTCCTCTTCGTTTCCTGGGCCAAGGGAAGGTGTGTCTCCTCCCAGGATCACGCTCCTTGGAGAGACCAACTAGGAATGGAATTGAGCGCAAATCTGGCTTCACCGCACATTGCGTTTTCTAGTGGCTTGTCACCAGGGCGCGGTGGCAGTCATAAGGTAGACTCTGTTTGGGGCAGTATGAGTATACTTTAAGGGACATGCATTCAATGTATGACCTTATAATAGCCCTGCCCCCCCCCCCAAAAAAAAACTCCCCTTTATCCCAACATAGCTATCCCATCTCTGAGAAGAGTTTGGTCCCGGTACCTATGGTAATGTCTTACTTCATTAGTGTCTTTTTTTCTTTCCAGGGCCCACTCAGAGGAGTACAGGTCTAATTGCCACTGGTTTAAACACTTATTTAATAAATCAAACTATTTTTCTGGATTAAATATCACTAAGCCGTAAACAGTTATCATAGAGTTCTCAATATGCTAAAAAGTCGTTTGTCCAAGAGGGAACATTAAAAACACTATTCGGTAATTAAAATGTTCTAAAACACAGGCAGACACCTTCTTAGGCACCTCTGCCTTCTCAGTCCCTGTGGTTAGATGATCACAAACAGAGCTTTATACTGTGTTGTTGCCTAAATATGTAAAGAGTGCTTACAAATCACTAAGAACTATGACAAGCACCGCCCCACTAGAAAAATAGGCAAAAAGCCTGAAAAGGCAATTCATAAAAAAAAAAATAGAGAGAGATAATCAATAAACAAAAGATATGTCATCTTTGTAGTAATCAAAGGCAGTGTGAGTTGAAACACAAGGTAAGTGTGGGAGGGAGGAAGCTGCTGGGACGGCGGAACCCACAGAGGAACGTGCCTGGTGCCCCGCACCCGGGGCCGTGTGTTTTGGTGCAGAGTCTCAGTGTGGAGGTAGAAAGACCTGGCTCCCAGGATGACTGCACCAGTTACTGTCTGGGAGACCCGGTGAGTAGCAGCTCCCTCCTAGGTGTGTTCTGAGCCCTTGAGGACTGAACATCTGTGGCACAGCCTGGCACATAGCAGGTTGTCACGGGCGCTCAGGTTTCTCCCCCACCCCCTTCTTACCCGCCCGCCGCGTGTCATTAGGAACCGGTTTCTTTGCTGTCATGGGAAAAGTCCAGCCCGAGGTAACTGGTAGAGACCTGCCTCAGAACCTTTGAGGAAGTTTAAACTGGAAATTAGGAGAGCCCAGGACTTGGGGAGCCACCCCATCTTGGGGTGCGCTCGGGGCCAGCTAGATCACCCTCTAGTCGGGGGTTGAAATGGAAGACTCTTTCAAGTCTTGACCTCAGTAGGCACATTTCTGTCCTTTCTTCTCCTTAAGCAACATTTTCTTCCAAACCAAAAAAACAAATAAACACGCTCACCGACATCTTGGTGTTGAGATGCTGTGAGGAGGGAGGCACTCGGAGGCACTGGCTTCCGTGGCTTCTGTGGCTTCCGTGGCTTCCGTGGGCACACAGCTGTGCACCTGGGGTCACGGCCCTTTCGGTTCCCACGCGGCTTGGCTTGCTTTGGAGCTCAGCCCAGTGCACCTGAGTCCACCCGCCCGCTCTGTAGGATCCTGTGCTTCCTTCTCTCCTTCCCACCAGCCCGAAAGCCAAGGCTGGGCCAGTTCCCAGGGATCAGGGCAGAACTCGCTGCAACTGCCACAGCCTGTGGAGTACCCTGGGGGACACAGAGCAACAGTGACGGTCACACCTGAACCACACGCAGGTCAGCCTGGCCGGGGAGAGGACGTGTCTGTGGGAGGGTGGGTGGGGAGAGGAAGACCAGGTTACCACGTGCATTGGAGTCAGGACACAGGGTTGGGAGCTTGGGACCTTGTGCAGAGCGTCCTGCAGGTGCGGTCTGAGTTCTGCCTGGGCCCCTTTCTGGCCTGGAACCCCTCGGGGTCCCTGTTCCGTCACATGAATGATGGGAGTAACACTGGCTACTTTGTGGCCCGGGGACGTTCTGTGTGGACAGATCTTTAAGGAGGATCTTGAAAGGGTTCCACGGGGTCAGTGTCTGACCGTCAAGCCTGCAAGGCCCAGGACGCAGTAGCTATTTCTTGGAAGCCTCCTGGGAACCCGTCGCATACGTCATTTAGAAACCAAACTGCGTCCCAGCTGAAGCTGTTAACCGGCGTCTCCACTAGCAGAGGTGCTCCACTCGAATGGAGGACTTAAAAAAAGCTGAGGGAATTGGGTGCTTTGCAAGCATTATCATTAGTTCCAGTAGTTGATGCCATCGACCACCAACCACGTGCACCGATACTACACTGGATTTGACATGTGGCTCCCTGGATGGGCTCCACCCCCCGCCCTTGGGCCTCACCTGCTCCCACACAGGTGGGAGCTGCAAACCCAGCAGAACTTGGGAAGCTGGGACTTTTCTCTCCACTTCAGGCCGTGCTAGGTACCCAGCCTCCCAGTGTCTAGCTGCCTGGCAGGGCAGGTAACATCACCCCGAAATACATCCGAGGTCTGCCTAATGAGAAATGGGGTGCAGCTCACACCCTTTCTGACAGACAGCTCCCACAAGGCCTGTTTGGAAGCTGTCCCCTGGCCAACCACCCTACTATTTTGTGAAGCTGGGGCCAGCTTGATATGTGACTGTCCCCTCGTCCCTCCCTGCCCCTCCCCCCTCGCGTTCGTTGCCCTGGGATAGCACCTCCCCATGAAGCCTCAGCCTGGGCTTTGCCTCACATCCTTATTTCCAGGGAACCTGGGCTAGAGCAGGTGTCCAGGTGGCCGATTGAACATGAGCTTCAGTCATCTCGGAGTCGTACTGGGTGAGCACGGCTCACACTCAGACTGCGCAGTGTGGTTGGGCTTTGGCGGGCACAGCGAGCTGGGGGAGGGCAGGCCTAGGTCCCCCGTCCTTCCCAGGGCTGCACACTTTGAGCTCGGGGAGGGAGCAGTCACAGAGAGTGAATGAATGGATGAGGGCCCCCGCGAACCTTGAACCACATCATTTTTAGTCAACTCTGCCCTCAGCTGTGCATGCTTGGTAACACAGTCACTCTTCGTTCAAAGCGGGAGAAATGAGCCTCTCCTGGTGACTGTTTCTTCGTCGTCAGGAGTTCCGTGCCGTCTTGAACTCCTCGCCGGGGCTCTCATGCATGTCCTTCTTCCCGAGAGCCGGGCTGTTCCCGTCGGGCTGTGGGTCTTACTGACTTAGGTTGAATGGATGCGTTCCGGGCTAATCTTCATTTCCCGGGAAAAGTTGCAAATGTCGATGAAAATTAAAAATAAAAGGCCCTGGCCGGTGTGGCTCAGTGGTAGAGCGTCGGCCCAGGGACTGAGAGGTCCCGGTTCAATTCCCCATCGGGGCACATGCCCGGGTTACTGGCTTAATCCCCAGGGGGGGGCGTGCAGGAGGTGGCCTATGATGGAGACACATCGATGTTTCGACCTCTCTCTCCCTTCCTCTCTCTCTCAAAAAAAAAAAAAAAAAAATCAGTAAAAACATTTTTTTTTTAAATTAAAAATAAAGGTTATGGGAAGAGGAAGAACTTTCTGGAAACCCCTCCTCAGGTTGACTTTATTACTTTCAGAAACACGTCATGATCAGCCCTGGCCAGTGTAGCTCGGTTGGACGTGGTCCCATGCTCCAAAAGGTGATCAGTTCGACTCCCAGTCAGGGCACATGCCCAGGTTGTGGGTTCGACCCCCAGTAGGGGCCCGTGCAGGAGGCAGTTGATCAACATTTCGCTCTCACGTTGATGTTTCTCTTTCTCTCTCTCCCTCCCCCTTCCTCTCTCTCTCAAAATCAATAATAAGAAAGAAAGAAACACATCATGATAAGAAAACATGTCTATATTTCCATGGGGTCTTTTTTCTTGACATTTTACAGAGCTCTGACCATGCTTCAGACATCACTTTGTGCTTTTTTCTGTTACTTGCATATCAAGCAGTTTTTAATGTCCTTGTCAATCCTCTGTAAGCAGCGTTTTGTATGTTTTTTATACTGTGTTGTCAAGGAGAAAATACCATAATTTATTTAAGTATCCCTCTATCCTTGGACATGTAGATTGCTTTTTGGGTTTTCGCCATTATAAATAGACAGCTTTAATGCAGAGAGCTTTCTCCTAAATTTAAAATGATTTCTTTGGGATCATTTACCAGAAGTCAAATTACTGGGACAGATAAGAAGTGGAAACCACAGATATATCTGCTTTTGATACATATTACCAATTTGCTTTTCAAAATAGTCGAATCGGTTCACAGTCTCCCCAGGCGCCAGTCGGCATATTCATTGACCAGTCCTGGAGGAGAAAAATAGTATTTTGGCTTCGTTTGTGTTGTGATCGTAAGAAAGAGGGTGGCATGTTTCCAAGGCTTTGTGTATAAGCTGGTTTTCCTTTTGAAAGTGGCCCTCTCTGTTTTTGCCCTGAGGTCTCATTGCAAGCTAATAAACTCCATGTAGCACAGGTGTGAGCACCCTTCATGTGGAGATTAATTTGGTCTGCTTTCGACTTTTGTTTTTTATTTTATTTTTCTTTATTGATGTTAGAGAGAGGGGGAGGGAGAGGGAGAGAGAGGTAGAAACATCGATGAGAGAGAACATCGATTGGCCGCCTCCTGCGAACCCCCCACTGGGGATCGGGCCCACAACCTGGGCATGTGCCCTGACCAGGAATTGAACCAGCGACCTCTTGGTTGACGCTCAACCACTGAGCCACACCGGCCGGGCTGACTTTTGTTTTTTAAAAGATCATCTTAGCCCTGGCCGGTTTGCTCAGTGGTTAGAGTGTTGGCCCACAGAGCAGAGAGACCCGGGTTCAGTTCCCGCGAAGGGCACGTGCCTCGGTTGCAGTTCATCCCTGACCCTGGTTGGGGTTCTGCGGGAGGCAACCAGTCAATGTGTCCCTCTCACGTTGATGTTTCTCTCTCCCTTTCTCTTCCTCTCTCTCCCTCCCACTCTATCTGAAGATAAATAGAAAAATATCCTCCAGTGAGGATTAAAAGAGAGAGAGAGAGAGAGAGAGAGAGAGAGAGAGAGAGGAAGGGGAAGAAAGAGAAACATTGATGTGACAGAGAAACATCGGACGGTTGCCTCCTGCACGTGCTCCACCGGGTATTGAACCCACAGTGCTCTAACCAACCAAGCTATCTGGCCAGGGCCATAACTTCTTAAAATTAAACTCTTATTTTATTTTATTTTATTTTATTTTATTTTATTTTAATGTATGTCTGTGAAAGGCAATACATGCTGTGGGTGTTTTGTTTTGCTTTTTTAAGAAAAATGAAGTCTCTCTTCCACTCCTGCACCCCCGCCTCCCCTCCAGCCTCCTCCTCCTGGTTTCTTGGAATTCATTTTTCCCTGGTTTTACTGAGATATAATCAACACAGGGCACTGAATACTTCTAGGGTGTACCGCATGAGGACTTGACTTCTGTATACTGTAACAGGATCACCACGGTAAGTTTAGTTACATCCATCATCTCAGATAGACATACACAAAAAAGGGGGGAAAAAGTGTGTTGGTTTATTTTCCTTGTGCTGAGAACTCTTAGGATCTACGATTTCAGTTTCTCGGAGTTCCTCCTGCCCTCTCTCCCTCCACACGGGAGCAGCCCCTCTGTGTGCCTTACCAGAACTACATCCGAAAATAAGGATCTAATTTTAGCGACCAGGCCTTTGGCGGGATTTTCAGGGCATCGTATATGTCTGAAATAGATCTCTACTCAAATTATAGCTCGCAGAGCCCTTGGTCTTTGTCATGTAGCCATTATGTTCCCGCCTTAATTGCAGCCTGTCAGTAGTTAAAATGCTCAGATTCCGTGGGGCTTTGAAAGGCAGCTTTATTCGATCCCCAGGGATGGAGGACGGTGACGCGTCATACAGGGACCAACCACGTTTCTGCACCTGTGCCCGTGAGAACCGCTCCTTGCCGTCGTTAACGGTGCAGCCTGTGTTAGGAGTGTTTTAGGGAACTGGCCAGAGTGTGTAACAGAGCCCTTTAGAAGGCCGAGCCTCCAAAATCGCTAGCTCAGGAGCGTGTCCTCAAATTCGAGGACCTACATCGCCCAGTGCTGGCCCGGCTAGGAGACGCCGGGCTTGGGGGTTGTAGGCGTTTGGGGCTGGGGTGATGGTTTGGGGATGGGTTGCTGCCTGGCGGTGTGGCTCAGTGGACTGAGCACTGTCCCGTGGACTGAGAGGTCCCGGTTTGATTCCCGGTCAGGGCACATGCTCAGGTTGTGAGCTCGATCCCCAGTAGGGGGCGTGCGGGAGGCAGCTGATCAATGTTTCTCTCTCTCTCTCTCCTTTCCTCTCTCTGAAAAACCAATAAAAACACGTTTTTAAAAGAAAAGCAGCAAGGCTGTCGTGGGCCGCGCTGTGTGAGGGTCATCATCCAACACGGTTTCGAGCAGCCTGGGAGCTGCCTCCTGGCCTCCGTCGTCCAGGCCCTGCCAGGCCAGGAGGGACCACAGCTCCCAGGAGCCCCCTGTGCTAAGATCCAGAGAGTTCGAGAGGTCCCTGCAACTGGAGCATGAACTAGTCACACAGCAGGGTTGCCCGCATTGCAAAAGTAGGATATAGACCGAGGACGGAAGGGCTGCCATGCGGAGTGAGGTGTGGAAGGAGATGGAGCAGCGACAATAAAAGTGCAGCCTGCGCCCTGGCCGGTTTGGCTCAGCGGTTAGAGCGTCGGCCTGCGGTCCGGAGAGACCCGGGTTCGGTTCCCGCTAAGGGTACGTACCTCGGTTGCAGTTTGTCCCTGGCCCTGGTTGGTCGTGCGGGTGGCAGCCACTCGATGTGTCCCTTCATGTCGATGTTTCTCTCTCTCTCTCTTCCTCTCTCTCCCTCCCTCTCTATCTGAACAAAAAATGTCCTCAGGTGAGGATAAAAAAAAAAAAAAGTGCAGCCTGCAGCCCGGCCGGTGTGGCTCAGTGGTTGAGTGTCAACCCTGCACCAAGCGGTCGCCGGTTTGATTCCCGGTCAGGGCACATGCCCAGGTTGTGGGCCCGATCCCCAGTGGGGGGCATGCAGGAGGCGGCCAGTCAATGTTGTCTCTCATCAATGCTTCTATCTCTCTCCCTTCCTCTCTCTCTAAAATCAGTAAAGAAAAAAAATTTTTTTTTAAAAAGTGCAGCCTGCAGAGCATGGAGGTGGACCCCCTCTCCCGAATGCAGCATTCTGATAGCAAGAGACGGGGTTTGGCCCTGGCTAGTTTGGCTCAGTGGTTAGAGCGTGGGCCCACGGACTGGAGAGTCCTGGGTTCGGTTCCCGCTACGGGCACATACCTCGGTTGCAGTTTGTCCCCGGCCCTGGTTGGGGTCGTGTGGGTGGCAACCACTCGATGTGTCTCTCTCACATCGATATTTCTCTCTCCCTCCCTCCCTCCCTTTCTCTCTCCCTATCTGAAGATAAATGCAAAAAAAAAAAGAGAGAGACGGGGTTTGGGGGACTGAGCCAGGCGGCACCTGGCACTGCTGTGGGTGACGGAGGCCTTTGGCCAGGCCGAGGGGCCAGGAGCTTCCCCAGGGAGGTTTCTTGACTCTGGGTTGGTGCCTTGCAGGGAAGCTGAAGGAATGGAGCCTTGTCCTGTATGGCACGGCGGGGCACCCCTACAACACCTTCAGCTCCCATCAGTCCCGCTCGCGCATGCTGGAGCTGCCCACCCCGGGGCTGGAGCCCCCCAAGGCTGCCGTGTTGCTGTCCCCCGCTGAGGTTCCCGAGGACGAAGAGGACTACACAGGTAATGAGCCTGCACCCGGAGGACACGGCCAGCTCTGGGGGTCTCCTCTCCGCTCTCAGGACACAGGGCTGTTCCCGCTGAAGGTGGGGTTAGGCTGGTGCGTCTCCTCCATGTCCTGAAACCCTAGTAATGATGCCAATTTGCACTCACACAGCATCCTCCGCCCACGGTTCTCCCAATACTTTACAGACCAGTAAGTATGCTGCAAACTAGTAAGTATCTCCAACCTCCCAGCCGGGACACCGAGGTTCTGTGTGCCCACCCAGAACTGGGGCCTGCCCCCTGGTCCGTGAGACTCCTCTGGGCTCCCGACGCACGGCCAGACCCTCCCGCATCCACTTCCCGTCCGTGGAGTCAGGGCGGCTGGGTGCACACAGCCAGGGAAGGGACCAGCCGGAGGTCTGAGCGGCCTCCAGGGCTGCCGCAAAGACCAGGATTGGGTCTCGGGACTTGATGTCAGTAGATGCTGATGCCACATGAAACAGCCGCAGAATCTCACGGGATGCAGAGGCACTGCCTTGCAGGAACTGCTGTCCAGGGGTACCGGTCCTTACCAGGGGACCCCGGCGCGGGGCCTCCGCTCTGGGTCAGCATGTTCCTTCCCTGCCGAACCCTCCCACCGTGATCTGTGAGAAAAGGCGTGTTTCTGGTCGGGCGGTGTCCTTAGCGAACTCTTCCAGCTGCGTGACCGTGACGGGGCCGGGCAGGTGATGCTTTGGGCCGTCTCGTAGCCTCTGGCGGGGAGAAGGTAACGAGAAAAGGCACCCCACCGATGCCTCTCAAGCCTGAATCGTGGGCGATTCCATTTCAAGTTCCTTCTCCCTCTCCTGGAAAACGGACCGGTGGATTATGTATGGGCTACTCTGCTGTTTCCCCCTGGGACTCGGAAAGTGTGGCAAGATTCAGTCCTTATTCATACGTGACTGCTTCTTTTCCTTAAAATCTGCTACTGACACTCACTTCCCTGTCCTGGAGCCTCACAAGAAGACTGGCCTGCAGCCCGTCCCTCAGTCTCCCCGAGTGTGGCTTGAAGGACCGAGGGGCTCTGTGGGGTGGTGGCCTGTCCCTGGTGCTCAGGGAAGTGCCCCGTGTGCTCGGGGCAGGTGGCCACCAGGGCCAGTGCCACCTGGGAGAGCCAGAGGGTGGAGGGCAAAGGGGGAGAGGGCTCCGAGGAGGAAGGAAGGGCAGAGAGGAGGGGAGGAGACAGGAGGGGGGCAAGCAGCCACAGAGATCAGGGCACAGTCAGGAGGCACGTGGGATGGGGCGTCTCGGGCCCCCCTTGCGGGACCATCTCGGCCTCAGACAAGCCCAGGAAGATAGGGGAAGGTCAGGGGCACTTTGCAGTGGGACGATGGTTATTAAAGCTGTTTGCAGAGCGCAGCACAGAGGTGAGGGGGTGAGGCAGCAGCTGGAAGCCCAGCCCTAGGCCCTTCCCAGCCATCCTGACCTGGGACGTTCTAGAACATTCAGTGTGTGGATGGAGAGGACACCTGCCCTTCCCAGTTTCCCGCCACTCCCCTTTTGCCCTGACTGCTCTGCAGAGATTCACTGGGCACCTCCCGTGACCAGCGGCCATCCGGGTGCTGGGAACGTAGCAGAGAATGTTCTAGAACAAATCCTGCCCACGAGGCACTTCCTTCTGAGCCAGATCTGGCCCCAGATCTCCTCGCGGTTGAGGACACTGTTACCTTCCTCAGGGAGGCTGACTTGGGGGGCCCCTGGGCTCAGGAGAAGTCCCTGCAGGAGGGGGCGCTTTGCAAGGCTGGGAGGGCTGGAGCCCGGGAGCCAAGTTCAGGGTGTTTTCAGCGAGATGGTGCGAGGAAGCTTGATCCCCAAGGGTCTCCCCACGAAGCAGCTGGGCTGACGTGGACCAGAATTAAATCAAATGACCCCCAACAGCCCACAGTCCGGAGTTCGGGGGGGGGGGGTGGCCCTCGCTGTGCTCCGAGCTTGGGATGTGGCCAGTCCCCTGCTAGGTGGCTCCAGGCCGGGACGCGGCCCGGCGCACCCCCAGGGACCAGCCGCACTTAGGAAGGGGTTCACGGCGGGACCCACGATGAGAATGCTGGAAATGTCAACACCATCAAACCTTCGGGGAGGGAAGCAAAATAAACCGGCCAAACACTGGGAAGGTCTCGAGGCCCTTTCAAGAGGGATGAAGGGGTCTTTGTGCCCCTCAGCAAAGCCCCATTGTGGGCGGCAGAGAACGGGACTTTTGTCTTCGCCTGCGTCCCTGGGAAATGCTGGCCGCCAGCAGATCACCTCCTCTCTGCCCCTGAACTCGCTCCCGCTCTCCAATAGCCAGAAGCTTGTAGAAGGGTTGGTCTTTCTTTCTCCAGACTCAAAGCCTTTGTAATGGTCCCCGGGGCCGCTCCCTGCGAGGTGGGCTCTCCTGAGCCACTTCCTAGAGGAGGAGGGTAGGGAGGGGGCTGGGATGCAGGTCAGGGGCACCTTCCTTGATCCGCTGACCCAGGGCTCTGAATGGCTCTCCCGCTGGTCCACCCAGGGGCGGGCACCCGGAAGACGAGGCTGGTGCCCGTTCAGCATCTCCCCGGCGCCTTTGCAACAAGACCCCCAGGAGTTAAATTGAGGGGGTCGAGGGCACTTGAGGAGAGACCAGTGGCCCCCCGCTGAGGGACAGAGTGGGGGAGCCCACAGGAGGAGGAGTGATGGGCCCTGTGTGAGGCCACCCCACCCCCAGGCCCACCCGTGGTCCTGACCACGTGGAAATCCGTCCTGCTCCTACCCATCTTCCCGCTTATTTCCCGGGCGATCATCACTGTATCCGCTGCCCGGATGCCCTCCCTCCCCAGATTACCTTGCTCGGTCCTTCAGGATGGAGACCAGAATTGCTGGCTGGTCCCTGCCTCCCCCGTCCCGGCCTCTCCCTTAGTCTCTCTTGGATCTGGGTCCCCACCCCCTGCTGGGTGCTGTCGGTCTGAGGCTGTCCCGGGCTAGTATCGAACCCCTGACACGGGGACACTAACCAGGGACCTGCTCCCTGTGTCCAGAATCCCGTAGGGCTGGATGCCCGGGTCTGTGGTCTGGCTGTCCAGACCCGCAGGCCCACCGCTGTCCCGGGGAGCTGCTCCTGACCCCCACTCAGGGTCCTGGGGGACTGGGTTTGGCTGAGGGTTTCTCGGTGGGTGAAAGGAAATGCTTGTTCTTTCGAGGTGTGTGCCATCCGGAGTGTGGGGACAAGGGCTGCGACGGCCCCAGCGCAGACCAGTGCTTGAACTGCGTCCACTTCAGCCTGGGCAGCGCCAAGACCAGCAGGTACCGGCTGGGCTCCGCGCGCACGTTGGGAGCCCGCAGCGCGCCGAGGGGCCTGTGCGGGGCTGCCCTGAGCACCCACACCTGGCGCTGCTGAAGAACTCGGGGTGCCCAGAACGGCAGTCCCACCGAGGTTCCCCGCTTTGGGATTTCATACGTTGGAGTAGTTTGGGGGGTCTCGTCACACAGGTAATGTGTGTCCCTGACAGAGAAACCGGCAGCTGTGGCACCGGTGTCTGTGCTTGTACACTAGTCCCTTCCGCTCCCTAAAACGGGGGCATCGAGCAGCCCGAGGCTGACCACAGGGGCTGTGGATGAGAGACGTTTCAGAGGCCAGTGCTGTTCAGGAGTCAGCATCGTGGGCTGGGCAGGAGGGGCTCCCATCCAGGCAGGGGGGCTCCCATCCCTGAGTGCCCAGCAAGGTTGGGGTGGCACAGAGGCCTCCCATCCCTTATTGCCCAGCAAGGTTGGGGCGGCACAGGGGGCTCCCATCCCTGAGTGCCCAGCAGGGCTGTGACCGGGCTGGGGGCTCCCATCCCTGAGTGCCCAGCAGGGCTGTGGCCGGGCAGGGGGCTCCCATCCCTGAGTGCCCAGCAGGGTTGTGAGGCACAGGGGGCTCCCATCCCTGAGTGCCCAGCAGGGCTGTGAGGCACAGGGGGGCTCCCATCCCTGAGTGCCCAGCAGGGCTGTGGCCGGGCTGGGGGCTCCCATCCCTGAGTGCCCAGCAGGGCTGTGGCCGGGCTGGGGGCTCCCATCCCTGAATGCCCAGCAGGGCTGTGGCCGGGCAGGGGGCTCCCATCCCTGAGTGCCCAGCAGGGCTGTGGCCGGGCTGGGGGCTCTCATCCCTGAGTGCCCAGCTGCTTGGTGAGAGGAAGGCATTCCTGGTTTCCACTTCACCCCTGGGGCCTTGGTACCCTGGAAGGTTGGAGATGGGCAGGGGGCTGGGGGGAGGACAGCTGAGGCCCCCTGCGCTCACTGCCCTTCCGTGGTGGACTTTGGGGTGGGACTTGGCTGAGCTGAAGAGGTCCTCTGTGCCCCCCAGAAAGTGTGTGAGCGTGTGCCCATTGGGCTACTTTGGAGACTCAGCTGCCAGACGCTGTCGCCGGTGCCATAGGGGCTGTGAGACCTGCTCGGGCAGGAGCCCCACGCAGTGCCTGTCCTGCCGCCGTGGGTTCTACCACCACCCGGAGATGAGCACCTGCGTGAGCCTCTGTCCTGCGGGCTTTTACGCTCTGGAGAGTAAGTGCGGGGAATGGGGGAATCGGCCCCCTCCCTGGGCTGGGGTCCCCTCTCCAGGTTGAATTTTCCCTGGCTCTGCTCAGTCCTTCTGAGAAAGGACCCTGAACAGGGGAGATGGCGAAATCGGAGCCTTCAAACCTGCGGTTAGTCGCCCAACAGTCCAAAGCGCTGTCGGAATGAACCCCGCGGTTTGAGGGATCCCACGTCCGCCAAGTCAGTGTTTCTGAGGACGGGCAGAGGGGCGGCTTAGGCCAGAGGCTCTGGGGTCAGTGGGATTGCAGGTGTCAGCTGAGGAAGCACTTTGAGGATGGCTGTCTGTCTGTCCTGTACTTTCTCCTGCGGGAGAGACCGCGTGGGGGCTTCCCTGTGGCCCTGGACGGGTGCGTGGGCAGGGCTGGGGTGGGGCTTGGGAGCCTGCACCAGCTTAGCGACGACGTGGGGGTGGAAAGTGGGTGGAAGGTCCTCCTGGGAGAGTCCCTGAGCTGAACTGGGGATACCAGAGCCTAGACCTGATCACACCCGTTCCCCCTTTTCCTGCTCCTCTTTTCCTCCAGGTCAGAAAAAATGCTTTAAATGCCACCCAAGCTGTAAAAAGTGCGTCGGTGACCCAGAGAGATGCACTGTGTGCACAGAAGGCTTCAGGTAAGACCCTTCCCTGGGCCTCACACTGCCCGTCTGTCGGTGACGTGCCACGTGCATGCCCGTCTTTGCCGAAAGCTGAGTTCCCCGAAGCCTGGCAGGGTAAAGGTTACGCGTCGGTCCAAATCAGACTCCGGTTTCTCTCTTCTCTCAATTAACCCAGAAAAATATTTTTAGTGAGATATTTTTAAATGTCTACTGCAACTGAACCGCACTTCAGGCAACCAGTCGTCACCCGTTTCTTGACGTTCCTGTCGAGGAGCTTAGATGACATTCTTTTCGAAATGATGCTGTGAACACATCCAGAGCCTAGAAGCTGTCTGCATTTTAAAGGAGGGAGGGGTTGCCCCGGCCGGGGGGCTCAGTGGATGGAGCATGATCCATGGACTGAGAGGTCTGGTTTGATTCCCGGTCAGGGCACATGCCTGGGTTGTGAGCTCGATCCCCAGTAGGGGGCGTGCAGGAGGCAGCCGATTGATGTTTCTCTCTCACATCGACATTTCTCTCTCTCTCTCTCCCTTCCCCTCTAAAACAATCAATAAAAACATATTTAAAAAATAAAATGAAGGAAGGGCCCAGCCAGTGTGACTCAGTGGGTTGAGTGTCATCCCATGGACTCAAAGGTCCCATTCAATTCCCGGTCAGGGCACATGCCTGGGTTGCAGGCTTGATCCCCAGTAGGGGGCGTGCAGGAGGCAGCCGATTGATGTTTCTCTCTCATGTCGATGTTTCTATTTCTCCTTTTCTCTCTCGCGCGCTCTCTAAAAAATCCATAAAACATATTTTTTTTAAAAAAAAATGAGGGAAGGGTTGCCCTGGCCTGGTGGCTCAGTGGTTGGAGCATCGTCCTGTGCCCCAAAATGTTGAGGGTTTGATTCCCAGTCAGGAAGCGTGCAGGAGGGGACTGATCGATGTTTCTCTCTCACCTCGATCTTGCTCTCCCTTTCTCTCTCTCTCAAATCAATCAAAGCATGTCGTTGGGTGAGCATCAAGGAAAGAAGAAAGAAGGAAAGGTCAACCTGCTGGCCATGCCCCCCTCAGAGAGAGACTTGAAATCATACGTCTTTGTTTCCATAGATGTACAGTGGGGGCATGACGCCAACCTTCCTCCTGAAGGTCACAGGAGATGAGCTAGGTACAGGGCCCCGAACAATGCCCGGCCCGTGGCAGCCTCTCCAGGAACAGTGTGCTGTATTCTGAGTCCGGACGGCAGGCTGTTTGGGGCCCACGGAAGGGACCGTGAGGGTGGAGAGGTGTTAGCATGTGTTCGAACAGAGCTGGGATTAAGAACTGAGGAGAGGGCAGGGAAAGAGGTCAGGGGTCACAGCCATGCTCCTCACCCCGGGGCAGCACCCGAGTCACCCCGTCTGGGAAAATGGGGATTCTGGGTCTGCACTCCTGTCGCCCCCAGTGGCCAGGACGCTGCTGGTCCCGGTGGGAGCAGCCAGTGCATCCGGGTCCTGGAGGTTTGCAACACCCCCTCCCACCCCAGCCCCCTCACCCCAGTTTTTTTAATTTGTAAAATTGATTTGAGAGAGGGAAACATTGATTTCTTGTTCCACTTTTTTTTTTTTTAATTCTCACCCGAGGATATTTTTCCACGTGTCTTCAAACAGAGTGGGGGGAGGGGGGAGAGAGAAACATTGATGTGAGAGAAACACCTTGACTCGTTGCCTCCCACACAACCCCAACCAGGGCCGGGGATGAATCGCAACAGAGGTACGTGCCCTTGACCAGAATTGAACCTGCGACTCATTGGTCCATGGGCCGATGCTCTAACCGCTAAGCAAACCCGGCCAGGCCGGTTCCATGTATTGATGCATCATTGGTTGATTCTTGTTTGTGCCCTGACTGGGGATGGAACCCGCAACCTTGGCGTAGCGGGATAGTGCTCTAACCACTGAGCCACAGGCCAGGGCCTGGCTTCCTGGGAACCACGCACCAGCAGATGTTTGGGGAGCAGGGGTGAGGGGGCAGGTGCAGGCTGTGTCCCGGCTGTCCCTCCGGCAGGGGCGAGGGGGCAGACGCAGGCTGTGTCCCGGCTGTCCCTCCGGCAGGGGCGAGGGGGCAGACGCAGGCTGTGTCCCGGCTGTCCCTCCGGCAGGGGCGAGGGGGCAGACGCAGGCTGTGTCCCGGCTGTCCCTCCGGCAGGGGCGAGGGGGCAGACGCAGGCTGTGTCCCGGCTGTCCCTCCGGCAGGGGCGAGGGGGCAGACGCAGGCTGTGTCCCGGCTGTCCCTCCGGCAGGGGCGAGGGGGCAGACGCAGGCTGTGTCCCGGCTGTCCCTCCGGCAGGGGCGAGGGGGCAGACGCAGGCTGTGTCCCGGCTGTCCCTCCGGCAGGGGCGAGGGGGCAGACGCAGGCTGTGTCCCGGCTGTCCCTCCGGCAGGGGCGAGGGGGCAGACGCAGGCTGTGTCCCGGCTGTCCCTCCGGCAGGGGCGAGGGGGCAGACGCAGGCTGTGTCCCGGCTGTCCCTCCGGCAGGGGCGAGGGGGCAGACGCAGGCTGTGTCCCGGCTGTCCCTCCGGCAGGGGCGAGGGGGCAGACGCAGGCTGTGTCCCGGCTGTCCCTCCGGCAGGGGCGAGGGGGCAGACGCAGGCTGTGTCCCGGCTGTCCGTCCAGCAGGGGCGAGGGGGCAGACGCAGGCTGTGTCCCGGCTGTCCCTCCGGCAGGGGCGAGGGGGCAGACGCAGGCTGTGTCCCGGCTGTCCCTCCGGCAGGGCCTTGCTTCATCTTCACAGCAGCCTGTGATTTGGACACTAACGTGACCCACTTTTCTAACCAGGGAGAGAAACCGCTTCCCTGGGGAGCAGGTCGCTGCTGCCTTAGTGGGGTCCCCTTAGCCTGCCCCCTCTTCCGGATCTGGTTGAAGGTCAGAGGAGAAGCGTGTCTAATCCCAGTATGGAGGGCCCCGGGGCCACGTGTCACACCTGTCGTCACACCTGTCGTCATTTAAACCTGCTGGCTGGTCAAGGCAGGGTTAGCAGTGACAGGATCGGCCCCCAGAAGACAAAGGGGACACTGAGCTGGCCACAGCTGGGGGCCCGGGGTTGCGGCTGTGATGTCACCTCCGATCAGGGCTCCTTCACCCCAGGCTGGAACCTGACGGTGTCGGGGCAGGATCCAAGGCTTCCGCTCATGGGAACCCACCTCCCAGGGGGGCTGCGGGAGGGGCACCCAGTCCATGGGGACCTCGCCATCTCCCCCGAATTGCAGGACCCACACCCTCCTGGGCACTGCGGCGGCCTGGCACCAGGGGCCGCCCACGCATGCTCATTCTCCTCTTGGGGTTCGGGTTCAAGTTCGACTGACGTCAGTGAAGCCATCGCTGACCAGGAGAGGATGTGAGGACTCGGCCATCCGCACCGGGACCAGGCCACTGGGCTCTGGAGGTGGTGCCGGGTCCCGCCGGCCCCCCAAGGCGGAGGCTCAGCTTTAAGTCCCAGGGTGACACTTCCAGCGGGATCCCAAGCGTTTTGGGACAGCTTCCCCGCTGTCCTTAGCTCAGAGCCCGAGTGGACACCGAGCTGCGCGTTGGCAACTTCCCTGTCCACTCACGAGGGCCGTTTGAGGGCAGATCGTCACTGAATTCGAACTTGGAAGGGACTAGGAACCTGCCCTGTGCTCCTTCCCCAGCCTCGCACGGGGCAGCTGCGTTCCAGACTGCGAGCCGGGCACCTACTTTGACTCGGAGCTGGTCAAGTGCGGGGTGTGCCACCCCAGCTGCAAGACCTGCGTGGGTGAGTCCGTCGCCTGCACGGGCCTCGGGCCAGGGGGTGGCTTTTCTCGGGACCTCTTGGGCTGCCATGGGCTTCGCAGCATTAAATCGCAGAGACCCACCGAGAGCAGGGGGTGGGGGGCACGGGTCACTGTTCGTAGACACGAAGTTTGAGTTTGGGGAGATAGAAAGGTTCTGGGCTGGAGCGCTGGCTGGGGGTGATGGCCGCCCCAGTGTGTACCTGGTCATGGTCCATACACGGTCAGTTTTACGCTGCAGACGTTTTATCACCATTTTACACGTCAAAAAGAAAAGCCCAAAGAGCGCCCTTGGAACGAGCAGCCTGGGTTTCCCAGCCTCGGAAGCCCGGCCGGGCGGTGGGTGCCCCCCCCGGCTGCAGCGGCCGCTAACTGCGCGTGAGCTTCTGTCCCGAGGCCCCGTCCTTGCCCAAAGGCCCAGAGATGCCAGGTGACAGAGACCCAGGCACGGCGGGTGCATTCTGGTGGAGAAGGGAAGAGGCTTTTTATTTTTTTATTCTCACCTGAGGACATTTTTTCACTTTTTGTTCAGGTAGAGTGGGAGGGAGAGAGAGGAACAGAGAGAGAGAGAGAGAAACATCAACGTGAAAGGGACACATCGAGTGGCTGCCACCCGCACAACCCAACCAGGGCCGGGGACAAACTGCAACCGAGGCATATGCCCTTAGCGGGAACCGAACCCAGATCTCTCTGGACTGCAGGCTGATGCTCTAACCGCTGAGCCAAACTGGCCAGGGCGGGAAGAGGCTTTTTAAAACATTGCCGTGCCCTGACCGGTGGTTAGAGTCGTCCTGTGCACAGAAGGGTTGCAGGTTCGATTCCTGGTCAGGGCACGTGCCCAGGTTGGGGCTTCAATCCCTGGTTGGGGTGCCTACAGGAGGCAACCGATCACTATTCCACTCTAACATCGATGTTTCTCTCTCTCTCCCCCTCTCTCCCTTCCTCTCTCTCGAATCATTGAAAACCATGTCCTCAGACAAGGGTCAAAACACTGCTGTCGTTCTTGTACCTAGCTTCACTCACTCTGCATGCTTTCTTCCACGGGAAGAGAGCTCTGTAAACAGTTCTATGTGTATTGTGACCCCCAGCAAGACGATAGCGAAGGTGTCTTCCAGGCACGGTCATTATGCAGAACGGCCGAGCGTGCGTTTTATGCGGTTTCACGCTGTGAGTTGCTTCTGCTTGGATGTGAGAGCCCATTAGGAGTCTGTGGGCTCAGATGCATTTCAACTGAAGTCTTCTCTGTTTTTTCTTATTAAAAAAAAAAAGTTTTTATTGATTTGAGAGAGAGAGGGGGGAAGGGAGAGGGAGAGAGAGAGAGAAACATCAGTGAGAAACATTGATCAGCTGCCTCCTGCACGCCCCCTACTGGGGATCAAGCCCGAAACCTGGGCATGTGCCCTGACCACACAACGAACCGATGACCTTATTTTAATTTTTTTTTTTTTTTTTTTTTTTAGTATGTGCCCCTAGCGAGAACCAAACCTGGGACTCTCTGGTCTATAGGCTGACACTCCAACCGCTGAGCCAAACTGGCCAGCAAGACAATAGATAATTTAATTATTATTGAATATGGTTCAATTGGGTTTAGAGAAAGAGGAAGGGAGAAGGAGAGAGAGAAACACCGGTAATAGAAACATCCATTGGCTACCTCCCATAGGTGACCAGGAATCGAACCCCCAACCCTCTGTGCACAGGACACCTCTCACCAATGAATGCAGCCACACTGGCCAGGCCAGGGCCATGTTTTATTTATTTTTTTAATCCTCACCTGAGGACATTTTTGCATTTATCTTCAGATAGAGCAGGAGGGAGAGAGGGAGGGAGAGGGAGAGAGAAACATCAATGTGAGAGAGACACATTGACTGGTTGCCACCCACACGACCCCAACCGGGGCCGGGGACAAACCACAACCAAGGTACATGACCTTAGCGGGAACCGAACCGGGCCTCTCCGGTCGGCGGGCCAGCACTCTAACCACTGAGCCAAACCGGTCAGGGCCAGGGCCATGTTTTAAAAAGCCTGTTCCCTCCACCACCAGAATCCACCCACCGTGTCTGAATCTCTGTCACATGGCATCTCAGGTCCTTTCTGAGCAAGGGCCTGCCCCCAGACAGACAGCCCCCGGGCAGAGCAGTTCACAGCCTCCGCAGCCAGAGGGCACCCACCACCCCGCTGGTCCCGCCACACTTCAAGAGCGCGAAGCCGCGGGTGGCGGGCTCCAGCGGAAGCAGGGCCGAGGCCTGCCGGGAAAGGAAGCATTGGAATCAGGGTCCATGAACGCGGCCTGGGCCTTGGGGTGGTGGTGGTGGGGGGCCTGTGCTACGCTTGGCTCCTGCCTCCGTGTTCCCATCTGTGAAATGGACTCTGATGCCTCCTCCCTCCCAGGAGTGGGTGAGGAGGGCCCAGTGCAGACACAGGTGGGCCCCTGGAAATCTGGCTGCGGTGGTGGCCTGGGCACGTGCACAGCGGCCTGGGACCCGCGGCGGGAGGGCCCTGACGGCTGCCTCTCTTCTGCACCCAGGCCCCGGCAGAGAGGACTGCATTCACTGTGCGGCGTACTTCCAGGACTGGAAGTGTGTGCCCGCCTGTGGCGAGGGCTACTACCCGGAGGAGATGCCGGGCTTGCCCCACAGGGTGTGCCGCAGGTACGTGCCCGGGGGGTGGGGGGGCTGCCTGTGCCAGCCCAGGGGTGGCAGGAGGGCGGAGTCTGGTAGCCCTCCTGCCAGGGAGCTGGGGGAAGGGGGTGCCGCAGTTCACACCGGGTGGGTCTGGTGGGCAAACAGGAACTGTTTACGGAGGAGGGACCCCTGCAGGTCAGACTTGCCAAGGTTACAGCTAGTTGGGGCTGTCACACCTCTGTCCATTTAAGGAGCGTTTGTTTCTTCAGCAGGCACCGTGTAGCTGGGCACCGTGTAGCTGGGCACCGTGTGCCGGGCACCATGTAGCTGGGCGCCGTGTGCTGGGCGCCGTGTAGCTGGGCATCGTGTGCCGGGCGCTGTGTAGCTGGGCACCGTGTGCTGGGCATCGTGTAGCTGGGCACCATGTGCCGGGCACCGTGTAGCTGGGCACCGTGTGCCGGGCACTGTGTAGCTGGGCGCCGTGTAGCTGGGCACCGTGTGCTGGGCACCATGTGCCAGGCACCGTGTAGCTGGACCAGGGCAGGAAGCAGGTCCCAGGGCCTGGCTGGCGGTGCTCATGCCCAGGAGCAGACCACAGAAGCTCCCGCCTGCGTCATTGGGAATGAAGGTGGGCAGCAGCCCGGAGCGGTGGAGACCCTGTCACTGGGAGTTGGACTCAGAAAAGGCAGCAGGTGCAGCCCAGGCCCATGCTCGGCCCAGAGCAGGCAGGTGCACATTCAGCTTCTTCAGTGAAGGGCCCACAGTCCGTAGTTCGGGCTTTGCCGGCCATACGTCCCAGTCAGGACAGCGAAGACAGGAGTGTGACTGTTCCATTAAACTGCTAGAGGTGGCGAGAGCCCGAGTGTGCCAACCCTCCCCTGAGGGCACAGTACTGTCTTAGAAATAGCCCTGGGTCCCATCTCCGGGGCAGGAAGCTGAGCCTGGTGGGCAGCAGCAGCCCCGGGCCAGCTCCAGGACCAGATTGGTCGCATCCCTGGGGGTGCCTCATTCAGAACCCCGAGTGCCTGAGAATGTCCAGGAGAGTGGCGTCCCGGACACTCAGCCTGTCCTCGGCTCCTGCCACCTGGCCCTGAGCGCCTCCGCCCTCCTGGGACAGTGCTGCTGGTCAATGGGCAGCAGGACACGCGAACCTTGGCCAGGGCTTCAGGTCCGGGGTTGGGGCCTGGCGCGGCGGGCCTCCTCCCCAGACGGCAGCGGCGCCCATGTCCCCGCACAGGTGTGACGAGAGCTGCCTGAGTTGCGAAGGCTCCAGCAGGAACTGCAGCCGATGTAAGGCGGGCTTCACGCAGCTGGGGAGCTCCTGCCTCGCCAACCACACCTGCAGCAACGGTGAGCTCCAGCCTGGGCCTTAGGGCTTACGGGGCGGCCCTGGGGGGCTCTGCCCGCCGGCCTCCCTCCAGGGGGGGAGAGAATATGCCGGAAGGGCACCCTCTGAGCAGACGGGCCTGCCCCTCCTCGACGTGACCACCCTGGGACTCCTCCCTCCCCTGTAGGCCTCTCCCACTGACCAGGGAGGCACAGTCCGGGGTCCTGAGGTCTCAGAGCCCCCAGTCCAGGCCCGTGGACCACAGGGAGAACCCTGTTCTCGAAGCAGATCGGGAGACGGGCGTGTTGTGAGAACAGGAACTTAGAGGAGACCCGAGACCAATCTGGGGGGGTCTTTCAAAGGCCGGGAAGCCCCCTCCTTAGAAAGTCACGCACCCAGGTCATGATGTGTCCAGCCCAGGAAAGTGAGGCAGTCGCAGGAATGGCAACACGTCCCCAAAGCCAGGGGGAGGCAGGTGTGCGGGCTCCCCGGCCCTGCCCCTTCCAGGCCTGCCCCCGCACCCTCAGGCTCCCTCTGCATCTCCCCTCAGCACAGCTGTCGGGACACAGGTGCACGTGGGCACTGAGACCCCAGGCACAGCCCAGATGTTCTCCCAGACTCCGCCCATTTTACCCCACTCCCGCGGAGCCCTCGTGCATCTCCAGGACTCATGCCCTGTGGCGCCTCTGCCACGCCGGGCTGCCCACGTGTCACAGGCGTGGCCTTGAGGGCTGCCCTGGCCGCCACCTTCACTCCCTCCATGTCCCCCAAACCCTGGCCTGGCACGCCATCGGGCCGGCACAGTGGGATGGTGGGGACAGTCGGGCAGGTCCCCAGGTGTGACGCGTCCCCCTTCTCTCTCCTGGCGGCCCCAGCTGACGAGACTTTCTGCGAGATGGTGAAGTCCAACCGGCTCTGCGAACGGAAGCTGTTCACCCAGTTCTGCTGCCGCACATGCCTCCGGGCCGGGTAGGGGCGCCCGGCCGCCCGCCAGGGCCAGGCCGCTCCCGTCGTCCGTCTGTCCGTCCTCCTGCCTCCCGACTGTGGGCCACGCCTGTTCCCGGGGCGGCACCCTGCGTCTGACAGTTTCTCTCCCAGGAGCCAAGTCCTGCAGCCGCCTGTGGGCACCCAGACCAGGTGGGTGGTGGGCTCCAGGAGGTGTCCCTAAGATGGTGATGTCCCCGCAAACGCCTCTTGCTGGCCGCATCCTTCTGGCAGATTCCGAACGGGAGCCACACGGGTCCTGGGGACACACAGCTTCGGAGCAGCTCTGGGACCATGAGTTACTGAATCTTCAAGACCAAAGCTGAAAGTCAGGACCCTTGGCCTCACGCATCACCCCTTCCCCAGGCTTTCGACCTCTCCAGAGCAAATCTCAGCCCACAGAGCCTGGCTGTCCCCACGCGTGATGAAGGGCCGAGCCGAGCTGCCACAGAGCAGTGGGGTGGTTCGGTCAGGCTGTACATAAGATAGATTTGGGGGGCATAAACTGACCACCGGGGATAGAGCGTCTATTTCTACATAGTCAGTGACTTTTAACATGGCTGTGGCGTCTTAGAGTCAGCACCCAAACCCGGAGGGAAGGGCCTTCCCGGGAGCACCCCCCTTTCAGGGAGCCGGACGCCCCTGTTACCACCTTCTGTCTGTGTCTCTAGGAGTCTCGTGGCCCGAATGCCCACTTCCACCTGACGCAGAGCCTCCTGAGGAGGGTCCCCAGGAGGTGTCCCGGGGGCCAGCCAAAGGGTGCCCAGTGACCAAGCAATTCCTCTTACCGAGGTGTAAGCCCAGCCCAGGGATTGTTACCCGGGCGCATCCCATCTCGTGGAATCGCTGTTAGAACACTCTTGGCCTCTGCTGTCCGGGAGACTCGTTCTCACGGTGGCTGTCCCCGTGTCTGCGTGTCCTGTGAGCCTAACCACACGGGGATCTCTTTCTGCCAAACCTGTGTCGGCATTTTATAAGCTACATGTTCTGATTTTTACCGACGTTAATTATTTTGACAAATATTTCATATATTTTCATTGAAATGCACAGACCTGCTTGATCGAGGCTCCCTGTAACACGGGAGTAACATTTGCCTTAAATTTCTTCGAGCTTCTACCTTCTCCGTGTCGTCCTGCTCCCCCTTTGACCGGAACGCACCCGACTTGTCCCTGTGAGCTGGGGGAGCCCCGCAGGTGTTGATCGAATCCACAACTCCGAAGAGGAAATCCACAGAGCGAACACAGTGTTAACCCTGAATGAATAAAAGAGTTAACAGCCCACAGCAAAGGAGCCTGTTTGTTTCTGAGGCGCGGTGATGCACCGTGCGGGCCATCAACGCAGAAGGTCTCTGAGTTTGAGCGGGTGTCGGTGTAACAGAGTCATGGGAGGAATTCCAGAGTCAGCCCTAGGGTGTCCAGTGGCACACACACCCTCTTCAGGCCACAAAAGCCTGGCGGGGTGGAGGGCGCTGGGTACAGGGACCCTCCTTTCTTTCTGTCCCAGATGGCAGCCTCCTAACGCTGCCAGGTGTGACTTAATTAGGTCCCAGCGGGTCTGCTGCACAAAGACGGGAATCCCTGCACCCGCAGGTCCCATGCTGCAGGCATTTTTTTTTTACCAGGGCCTCTCTGGCCAGGCAGAAGCTCGTACCTGCTAGGAATCCTTCAGCTGCACATAGAGGACACGCACCAATCAGGGTTGACTCTGAATTTCAGGGAGTGGTGCAGCTGGGCCTGGGGAACCCCAGGAGCAGCATTAATGTCCCTCTGCATTGGAGCAGCGTCCTCTCTCCAGTGGGCGGGACAAACGGCAAGGCCACCGGCACCTCCCAGGTGAAATCGGCACAAATCCAAACCCCTAAACAAGTTTTCTGAGGCTGCTGCTTGGCCGTGGTCGGTCTGCCCCGTATCCGTGCTCACCTGGTCCCATCAGTGTGGCCACAGGGACAGGCTCGTTCCGCAGAGGAGCGGGGTAAGTCACACACCCGACACTGCCCACCGTGAGCACGAATCCACCAGGACTAACAGGAGCAGGCGGTGAAGCCATGAGTGTGTTCGGCAAACAGTAGACCGGACCCGGCTGAACAGATACAGAGTCAGTTTCCCCCATGACACAGGAATTAAAGCCAGCAGCTTGCTCTGGCCAGTGTGGCTCCGCGGTTAGAGCTTCTGCCCGTGCACGAAGGGTCGCAGGTTCGAACCCCGGCCCTGGCTGAGTCATGCGGGAGGCAACCAATTGACGTGTCTCTCTCACATTGATGGTTTTCTCTCTCTTTCCTTCCCTCCCTCTCTCCATCTCTCCCTCCCTCTGTTCCATTCTTTCTGACAATGGAAAAAATATCCTCAGGTAAGAATTGACAACAAAAACAGCAGCTTGCTAACTGCCCCTGGTGCAGGGCACTGTTTTGCCCCTAGAGTTCTTTGCCTAAAGAGCCCACATTCTAACATGTTTAGAACTGAAACAGACGCCTGGCTGGGTGGCTCAGTGGATGGAGCGCCGTCCCATGGACTGAGGTCCCGGTTCAATTCCCGGTCAAGGCACGTGCCAGGGTTGTGGGCTCGATCCCCAGTAGGGGGCGTGCAGGAGGCAGCCCATCCGTGTTTCTCACATCAATGTTTCTATCTCTCCCTTCCTCCCTCTAAGAAAGTCAATAGAAACGTTTTTTAAAAAACTGAACCCGAAATAAGGGCACCAGCACAATAAGCCAAACAGGCAGCCTTGGAGCACAAGTACCCTCCCCCAAGTACTGGGCCAGCTGTCTGGGGTGGACCGTGCACCGGGGAGGTGGCACCTGTTCGCAAAGTCCTAAGGCCTGAATACCCCGTTACAAGGACTGTCCACGTGGAGTGTCTGCTGGAAGGTCCTGACCATGAGTGGCTCTGTGACAGTCATGGGTCCTCAGTCTGTCATGTCACAGAACGGGTCTCACGGGTGGGAAGTGACTTGCTTGGGCCACACGCTGGCAAACTTCTCCCATCCGTGTGTCCTGGGAAGGAGGCAGGCTCTCTGCAGCTGGCCGAACACAGCCATGGTGCATCTGTTTGAAACCAGCTTTATTTCCAGGGACTGACATTTTTCTGACCCTGTCCTTCAGCACCTCCCAGTGGTCCCCAGGTTCATATCCCATCTCACCCAGGCCCCTGCTGACAGTATACCTTGTAACTCTGCAAAGGGCCGGGGAGACTTCTATTTGTTACAGAAGACACACCTATAGGAGGAAGGGGGCTGAGCAGAGCTTTAAAAAAACAAAAGATCTAAGTGTGGCCATGGCCCGGCCAGTGTGGCTCAGTGGTTGAGCGTCAACCCTGCACCAAGAGGTCCCCAGTTCAATTCCCGGTCAGGGCACATGCCCAGGTGGTGGGCCTGATCCCCAGTGCGGGACATGCAGGAGGTGGCCAGTCGATGTTCTCTCTCATCGATGTTTCCATCTCTCTCAAATCAATCAATGAAATAAATGTGGCCAGCAATGTAGTTCCCTTGAACTTGAGGAGACTATCATCCACTGCTTTTAAATCATTTACGAACAAGCAGGACTGATGGAAAGCAACACACTAAAACTATGCTCTAGCATCCCGAGGTCCTGCCCAGCCAGCAGGGGGCGTCGGAGTGCTGGTGGCCATGGGAAAGAGGAGCCTGCCCCAGTCCCTGTCCTTCCTGGTTGTCTCAGGCCTTTCCTGACGCCCATGCTCCGTGGCTTGTACATGGATGGTCAATGCTGAACACCCACCTCATACCCTGGGATTCAGTCCCCCCCCCACCCCAATATGTCACAGCTATACTGAGGGTGAGCAGAGACCTCCTAGGCTCCCTGTTGAGCAAACAGGAGCCCAAGCAGCCAGAACAGAGATGTTGCCCAAAACAGTGCTTCTGGACCACAGGCGATTTGTGTCTCCCTGAGGTCATGTCACCATATCTGCAGATATTTTGGGATTACAATTGGAGGAATGTACTGACATGTAGTGGGTTGAGGCCAGGGATGCTGATAAATGCACTGGAATGACAGGACGGCCCCCACAACAAAGAATTAGCCAGCCAAAAATTGTTGACTGCTGAGGTGGAGAGACCCTAACCAAAAAATATCAAAAAAGGAAGTGTACTCAACTGCATGGAGATACCCTAAAATTAATAAAACTGCCTAAGCTTGATTTATCCCTTTTTATGTGCTGAAGCAACAGTAACCCATGCAAATTTCCTTTTTATTATTATTTTAAAAAAATGTTTTTCCCCTCCTTGATTTTAGAGAAAAAGGGAGAGAAAGGGAGAGGGAGAAAGGGATAGAAACATTGATGAGAGAGAACATCGACTGGCCACCTCCTGCATGTCCCCCACTGGGGATCGAGCCCACAACCTGGTCATGTGTTCTGACCAGGAATCTAACCGGTGACCTCTTGGTGCATGGGTTGACACTCAACCACAGAGCCACACCAGCTGGACAACAAATTTCCTTTTTAAAAGTAACAAAATAGCCCGGCTGGTGTAGCTCAGTGGATTGAGTGTGGTCCCAGGCACCAAAAAGTCACCGAATGGATTCCCTGCTCAGGTTGTGGCCTCAATCCCCAGTTGGGGGTGTGCAGGAGGCAGCTGATGGATTTTTCTCTCTCTCCTTCTCCCTTCCTCTCTATCTAAACAACAGCAAACAAACCAAAAAAACCCCTCTATTAAAAGTAAATAAACCCTTAAAAAAAAAAAAAAATCCAGCAAGTAAAACCAGATCTGTGGTCTAAGCCCGCCACCTTGCGGTCCTCTCTGGAATTACGTAAAGTTTGGATTGTCTTAACTTTTTATTTTGAAACAATCACAAAGCAAAATTACAAAAAAGTTACTAGTACAGAGAAATCTTTTCATAAACAGTTTGAAGGCAAATTACTGGTATGTTTCCCTATTACCTCCCAAATACTTTAGAGGCTATTTCCTCCTATAAAAAGGACCTTAGCCGGAACAACCATGAGAATCAGGAAATTTACATTGATCCATCACTAGTGTTCAATCCTCTGACTGGATTCACATTTTGCCACTTGCCCCAGGAATACCCTTAGCAAAAAGATCCAGTTTAGACCACACTTTCCGTTCAGAATCATACTTTGCATTTAGTCTTCATGTCTCTTCTTCCTTGACTTTCGTGACCTGGAACCTTTTAAACACTACAGGCTGCTATTTGTCGTTATTTGTCGCCTGCCCCTCAGTGTGTTTGAGGTTTCCTGATATTTCTATTCAGTTCATGTGTCCCTGACAGGAGTCTTACAGAAGTCATGCCATGTTCTTCTCAAGGCATCCTAGTAGGTGATACAGGATTTGGGTTTATTCTGGTGATAATAACTTTGATCACTAGATCAGGATTTCCCCTCCCTTCGCTATGAAATGAAGCCCGATGACGATGTCCACTAACAATACTGTCCAACACTGTGGTTAAGATCGCAGCCAATGACAGGGCGAGACGATAAAGAACTGGAACGGACAGTGTAAAAGGAGAAATAACACCGCCATGCTCAGACCGGAGGCTTTCGGAACTGTTCCTTTTCTGGACCCCGGCGGCAGCTAGCAGGTGTGCTCACTCCCTGGTCTCCGTCCCGCTGCAGACTTCTGCTCCGGCACTTTTCTGAAATCCTGCATCAAGTTAAACATTTCATTAGCTGAAGACCACAGGCCTAACCACAGACTCCACAGTGCCCGGTGCCGGTTCTCACGTTGCAGCCCGGGGCCCAAAGCCCAGAACCTGGACGGGCATCTGAGGTCCTGGGCCCACGGTGGCCGCCCCTCCCGGGTGGAATGAGCAGTCACAGCTCTCCCTGCACCTCCAGGTGCACAGGTACGTGGGAAAGTCCCACTCGTGGGCTTGAGCATTTTGCCTAAGTAGCGGGTGCAAATGTGTCTGAAATCAGGGACCCTCCAGACACCAGATAGGGCCGCAGAGGAGAATGAGATCGGAAGCGTGACTCTTCGATTGCTTCGGCCTGGACGTCGAGCCGCGCGCGCATGCGCCGGTGCGATTGGTGCTGCCTGGTGGCGGGGGCGGGGCACGCCGGGAACGCCTGTCTGGCCGCGGGCGCGGAGCACGCCGGGAACGCCTGTCTGGCCGCGGGCGCGGAGCACGCCGGGAACGTCTGTGTGGCGGGAGGCTGCGGGCGCCGCGCAGCGGAGCGGGAAGCGGCAGGATGGTGAAGCTGACGGCGGAGCTGATCGAGCAGGCGGCGCAGTACACCAACGCCGTGCGCGACCGCGAGCTGGACCTGCGGGGTGAGTCCGGGGAAGGGCGGGCCGTCCGGGGCCTCGCCGCGGGTCCGCGCCCGGCCGCGTGCGCCAGGGCTGGGCCCAAAGGGGGCGGGCTGCGCCAGCACCGTCCCGGCCGTAGTCGGGCCGCGGTGGCCGAAGGGCCGTCCCTGAGGCTCCTCCCACGGCCGCCTTGGTGAACAGGGACTTTGACTTGCTTCCCGACCCACACCCGCGGGCCTCGTCGGGCCGGTTCTCAGCCTCATGGCCGAGAACATGCGCAGTGGTTGTCCCGGTGCAGCGCGAGCGGCTGGTTCTAGGGAAACGCGTACAAGTGATATCGCGAGAGTACAGGTGGCGCGTGGGTTCGTTATCTCCTGGGCGAGGGAGGAAACAAAGGCCGCGAGCAAAAGCGATTGCTTCGCGCGTGTTTCCTTATTTAGCGTCGAGCACAGGTGTGTCCCTTCCCTCCGAACAGTGGATCGAGCGAACTGCCCCGCCAGGGGTGCCGGGTGTAAAGGATGAAAACTCGGAGCTGTTTGCATTCCTGCAGCCGGTCGACCCTAGTCAAGCTTGGCGAGAAACCGGGGGGCAGACCGCCCTCCAGTCAGCCTATCAGGAGGCTCCTTTGGGAAGGACGCGCAGAGAACTTCTTTGGGGAAAAGATAATATAGTGTGGGCCCGGAATTGGCCCTGCGCGGGGGAAACGGGGTCTCAGCCGCAGTGCTGCGCTCTTTGCTTTCTGCTTACAGCCCTTGCTGCCAAAGCCGAGTATTATTTTTATCAATTTACTTAGTACGTCTGTATTGATTTTGGGGAGAGAGAGAGAAACATTGATGTGAGACACATGGATCGGCCGCCTCCCGCACGTCCCCTACTGGGGATCCAACCGGGACCGCTCAGTCCATGGGAGGAGGCGCAATCCACTGAGCCACACCGGCGGGGCATGATGAAATTTACGTTTATTAGAGAAAGACTCCATTCAAGCTTAACTGACCCCTCGCGGTATCTTGGCGCAGAGTGTTAGGACAGTAATTTGGGGGTAGCACTGGCTTTGATGTAGCCCTCTCAGCTCTGAGCTGTGGCTGGAACCTGGGCTGGGTTCATTCCTTTTAGTCCAGCTTCTTACACAATAATTAGACCAGTCAATGAGAACTTGAGTGATTGCCCACAGAGTGATTTACTGTTGTGTGTAAACCAGGGAGTGAAGTAAGGGGAAACTCCTGATACTATTGACGACATCCTGATGAGTTCCATGGATGCAAGAGACCCGTTGTCCACTGCGTGTTAACAAGGTCTGGACACTGGCTGGGAGCAAATCCTGGTGTAAATCCTGTTATGTCCCTTCACCAGCTCTGGGCCTTGCTTAGAACAGGAGAGGCACCTTGCAAATGGTCTTACACATGTCAGCTACCAGCGTCACTCGTGGTGACTGTCCCCATCATCTGTGTCCTTGTCACGACCACTGTTGAACCGGGGCTTCATGGCAGCCAGCCTGAGCCTCTCCTGCTCCTTATTGTATGTCAGTGACTGGTAGGTAGCATTCAGCATAGGTGCTGGGCAAACACTTTGAGTGCATGCTAGCTTTGAGTCAGATTACCAGGAAATACTGCTGATGTTTTAATATGCCTTTTAACTCTATTAACATTTGTGGGGGTTTTTCCCCTCTGTTTCACAGGATATAAAATTCCTGTCATAGAAAATTTGGGTGCGACCTTAGACCAGTTTGATGCTATTGATTTTTCTGACAATGAAATCAGGAAACTGGATGGTTTTCCTTTGTTGAGAAGACTGAAAACATTATTGGTGAACAACAACAGAATATGGTAAGTGTCTGCGAGTGGAAAGTGTTTGGCTTTTTTCCTAGTGTAAATAAATGTTTTGGGTCCCTGGAGTTGTAGTACCTGCTGCAGTTACACTATGTGTTTCTTCTTAAATGAGAAACGAGCTACACTTTGCTCATACAGATCAGAGCTTAACTCGGGTTTGGTCTACACCAGCCGTTTTCAACCCTCTTCATCTCATGGCGCACACGAACTAATTAAAATTCTGACCAAAAAAATATAGGTATAATTTTGGTTCATTCACACCAGACGGCTATTGTGGCTATTGTCATTTTTTTATTTGACAGTCTAAGGGAAAAGAGATGGTGTCCCTGATTAAGTAGTCAGGTATTGCAGGTTTTAGTAACTCTGGCGGCACACCAGTTGAAAATCTCTGGTCTGGATTTATTTGCATCTATGCAGAAATCTGGTGCATTTATATATTTACAGTAAGCTTCTGGTTTAAAGGAAAACCGTGCTGCTTTGCACACATTTGGAAAAGGCACTTTTCTCCTGCGTTAACCATTCCCTTGTGGCACTGTTCCTGTCTGTCTTGTACCTGAGCTGGGAACACAGAACCACTTGTGTTTCTGTGCCAGCCGCACAGAAGCCATGATGAGAGGCAGGTGGTTTGTTCTCCACGGGAGTTTCTCCTTTTTTTAGGTTTCATTAAACAGTGTGGTAGCGAGACAAGCCCCGACACTCTTCAGGAAGCTTGGGTTCTAAAGTCATGTCACTTCTTCTTGCCACTTGCGAGTCTGATATCTGGGCAAGGACTTAAGTAAAACTCTCAGCTTCCATAATTATCACTTTTACTAAGAGTCTGTCTGTCTTGATTGTAGCCGTATAGGGGAAGGGCTGGACCAGGCTCTGCCCTGTCTAACAGAACTCGTTCTCACCAACAACAGTCTTGTGGAGCTGGTAAGTTGAATGGGGGAAATGTATTTGGAGGGAGGAGTTGGAGGTACAACATTCTTACAGAAAACTTGGAAAATCCAGAAAATTATCTCATCATCCTTTGTCTTTGTCTTTTTTTAACTCAAGATCTGGGCCTTTTTCAGTTATACATATATTTTGAAAATATGTTTTCCCACTCTGAAGGTTGCCTTTTGACTCTCTTGGGGTGTCTCCTGATTTCTGTGTAGTCCAGTTTATCACTTTGTTACTGTTGCTAGGGTTTTGGATACCCTGTTAAGCTTCCTCTGCCCAGGGTCATGGAGACAGGTGTCTGTGTTGTCTTTTAAAATTGCAGTGTCCAACCCGGCCAGTGTGGCTCAGTGGACTGAGTACTGTCCCATGGACTGAGAGGTCCTGGTTCGATTCCCCTTCAAGGCACATGCCCGGGTTGTGGGCGTGATCCCCAGTAGGGGGTGTGCAGGAGGCAGCGGATCAATGTTTCTCTCTCACATCCATGTTTCTATCTCTCTCTCCCTTCCTGTCTCTTTAAAAAAAACAATAAAAAACATTTAAAAAACAATAATAATAAAATTGTAGTGTCCAGTATGGTGGCCACTAGCCCCAGGTGGCTGCTGTGAGTTGAGATGTACTAAAACTGAAATACACACCAGCTTTCAAAGACTTTACTACCAAAAAAAGAAAAAAGAGTGTCAGCTATCAATGATTGTGCTATAGTGATGTTGAAATGATAATATTTTGGATGATAGGTTAAATAACATTATTAAAATTAAAATATTTTTCTGTATTTTTATTTGACACTATTACAGATGTCCCCATTTTTCCCCCTTTGCCCATCTCTACCCAGCCCCCAACCCCCTTTCCCACTGGCCATCTCCACGCTGTTGTTGGTGGGTACTTATCAGAGTTTAAAGTTAACCAGTAAAGAATCCTACCTCGCGGAAATTCGTTTATTGCGGTAGAGTCTGGAACTGATTAACCGCAGTAAACCAGGGCCCTCAAAAACAATACAGGGTCCTTAAACATTCCACACCCCTCTACCTGTTATATGTTAATTATATATTTTTGTTTGTTTTGTTTTGTTTTAATCCTCACCCGAGGATACTTTTCCACTTTTCCTCAGATAGACTGGGATGGGGAGAGAGAGAAAAATCGATGTGAGAGGGACACATCGACTGGCTGCCTCCTGAACGACCCTGACCAGGGCCAGGACAAACCATAACCAGGCACATGCCTTTGGCCAGAATCAAACCTCTAACCGCTGAGCCAGACCGGCCAGGGCTTTATCTTTAAACAACCATCAAGACGTCACCGCCATTGCAATAGAAGCTGTTATGGCCGAGATTTTTAAGTTTGAGAAGCTCAAGTGTATTCATTCAATAGACATTTATTAGGTGCCAGAGCAGTAAGAAAAATAAAAGACAAGATGAGTCCTTGCTCCAGAGGCCTCACCCTTTCAAAGTATCAAAATAGGGCGTGGTATCTGTGCTCTTACCTGAGGCTGTTCTTTTACAGGGTGATCTGGACCCTTTGGCATCTCTCAAGTCCCTGACTTACCTAAGGTATGGAAATTCTCTGCGGTGGTAACAATGAGGGCCTTTAAAATAACATCTTTACCAGCCTTGACCTTAACACACCAAGTCAGGAAAAAGCATCTTTTACTTTGCTGTGCATCGATGCCTGAAAGTAAAGTAAGCTAACAGTGACCGTAAACTGGAAATGAAAGAGGTTTAAAAATTATTTTTAAAGATTTATGTTAAAATTTATAAATAAATATTTTAAATTTGTCTTATACCACTTAAAAAAAAAAAAAGAACTTTAAAAGCAAATATCGCATCCCTGGCCCAGGTGGCTCAGTTGGTTGAGTGTCGTCCCGTACGCCAAGAGGCTGCCAGTTAGATTCCCGCTTAGGGCACATGTCCAGGCTGTGGGTTCGATCACCAGTACGGGGGTGCAGGAGGCGGCCAATCAGTGTTTTTCTCACTTCTTTAAAGTCAATATAAAAAATACATATGTTGCAACATTTCCTTTGGGCCCAGTTCTCTGTTAAAATTTCCCTGATGCTACTTAAGTTGTTAGACATTGAAGTTAAATGTGAAGATGAGTGGACTTTTCTTTAAACCTCTTGAATGCTGCGCTGTGAACAAGACATGACATTGTTCCCTTTCTTGTAGTATTCTCAGAAACCCTGTAACAAACAAGAAGCATTACAGACTGTATGTAATTTACAAAGTCCCCCAAGTCAGAGTACTGGATTTCCAGAAGGTGAAACTAAAAGTAAGTCGTATTCTGTTGATTGTAAGTCATTATCAGTTCATGATTTTGATATTTGTAACTGATTTTTAATATTGCTTAATGAGTTTTACTATTGGTTTGCAATAACGTGGGAAAGAAAATGTTAAGTCAGATATTTTTCCACAGCAGAGGGTGTGTCAGGGCTCCGAGCTGAAGCTGTCTGAGGTGGTGTTGGTCGTGTCGGGTAGCACAGTCTAGAGCCCCGTGAGCACTGTCAACAAGAGACTGTTCCACTGGGGAACTCCACAGTGTCCAGTTTTCAGCAGCTTTCGTTATTAGAATGATTTCCCTTTATTGGGAGGGTTTTGTTTGTTTTTTCCTACTTTTATACCTCAGTTCTTTGGGAGCCCCACCTCGAAACGAGGACAAGGGGTGTTTCTTCAGTGAGCTCACCAGAGAAGGCAAGACCGCAGTGTCTCCTTTGAACATGAAATTGGCTCTGGAATTTTTACCAGCCCGATTGTTTCAGAAGAGTTTCCTTCCGTGTTTTCTGAGGAATGCATCTAAATGCATGTGCTATTCCTATTTCCATTAACTCTGTGTGTGGTGTTGCTGTAGGAGCGTCAGGAAGCAGAGAAAATGTTCAAGGGCAAACGGGGTGCACAGCTTGCAAAGGATATTGCCAGGAGAAGCAAAACGTAAGATACGGACATCCGACTTCACTCTACTTCCCCTTCAGAAACACTCTGTCTGGCAGTTTGCCTCCTGCAGAAGTAAACACAACACTGGGACTGACCCAGCATTAAATTGGCGCGATGTTAGCCTGGCCATCAGTGGTCCTGTGTCCTGAGATTTCTACCAGGTAGCAGAGCAAACCTTTCAGTGTTCAGCCTTGCTGTCACTTTATGAATGTCCTACTTTCTCTGGGAAGATGACCTGAGTAGTGTTTCTGAAGGAGACAGTTTCTTGTATCAGTTTGTTAACAAAGATAAGATACTACACTGGTTGAATTACTTTCAAAAGCTTTTGAAAGTAAAAGAGAAGCAATTTCTGGTGGTCTGGATTTGACAGTTCTATTGTCCCCGCCCCTCCAGTTTCAGTCCAGGTGCTGGTTTGCCGGCTGACAAGAAGAAAGGCCCGTCACCAGGGGACGTAGAGGCGATCAAGGTAAACGATGTGTTAGAGCTCAGCCTCGAGGGCTGCCAGGGCCAGGACAGGAACTTACCTGACAGTCCAGTTCTGGATAGTGCGGGTGTTCGCCTCACGGGTGTGGACCCAGCTCTGTGTTTGTATAATGAAAAACTAACTGGACGTTCTTACTTGACCAGACTTTGACTTGGATGAGTTACATGAGCCGTTTGACGTGGAGGCAGCTCTGGTCTTTCTCTTTTTCCCAGGACGTGTGTTTGGACAGTTAGTACCTTTGTGCCATGTCGGCGTCTGCCCTAGTTTTTACTTGCAAAGGTTTCCTGTCTGAAAGATCCTGCTGGGCGGTCAGTGAGAAGTCCTCATTGTATAAAAGTGCCTCCTAGATTATCCAGTAGCTGGTCCCAGTGCTGACCTTGTAGGGCATATGCAGTGATTCTTTTCTCTCCTGTAAGAGGGTCTGTGTTTCTTTACCAGTTCTGGAAATTAATGATTTGGTTTTTGGGTCGATTTCAATGTGCCCATAAAATTCTTCCCCCAACACAGAACTAGTTAATGTTCCAATTCAAAAAGTTGCTGGGAATTTCTATAGGTGTTGTCTGGGTAATTGATAGACTTGGGTGAAAGTGATTGTCCAACTCCACTGTGTGTCCCCAGAACGCAATAGCGAACGCATCGACGCTGGCGGAGGTGGAGCGGCTGAAGGGCTTGCTGCAGTCGGGCCAGATTCCTGGCAGAGAGCGCAGAGCAGGTGAGGACAGCGTGTCCTGGCTCCTCCCAGACTCACGTTCCGCCCAAGGGATTCCCAAGTAGTTCTGATGCTGTGGCCCAAGAATGCCAGGATGGTGCCTCGTTACCCTCTCATCTGATGTTCACGAAACCCAGTTTTCTTGCCCAGCTGGTGTGGCTCAGTGGTTGAGCACCAACCCATGCACCAAGAGGTCGCTGGTTTGATTCCTGGTCAGGGCACATGCCCAGATTGTGGGCCCAGTCCCCAGTGAGGGGCATGCTTGAGGCAGCCAGTTGATGTTCTCTATCATCCATGTTTCTGTCTCTCCCTCTCCCTAAAAATCAATAAAGAAAAAAATAATTAAAAATTTTTTTTCTTTATTGATTTTTTTTTTTTTTTAATTTTTATCCTCACCCGAAGACATGCATTTATCTTCAGATAGAGCAGGAGAGAGAGATGGGGGAAGAGAGAGAAACATTGATGTGAGAGAGACACATAGAGTGACTGCCATTCACACGACCCTAACCAGGGCAAAGGCAAATCACAACCGAGGTACATGCCCTAAGTGGGAACCGAACCAGGGACTCTGTGATCCACAGGCTGATGCTCTAGCTCCTGAGTCAGACCTGCCAGGGCTCTTTATTGATTTTTACAGAGAGAGAAAGGGAGAGGAAGAGAGAAATATCAATGAGAGAGAACATCCGTTGGCCTCCGCCTTCACGAAATCCCTTTAAATGTTCTCTGAAGATAAGTGATTGACGTAGAATATTATGTTCTAGGACCCTGGGGTTTTTCTGTGTTAAGTTGACACAAACATCATTTCATAGCCATGGAGTGAGACTGAACACTAGAGGAAACCATGTGGACTCCACCCGTGTATACACAGGCTTAGTAGTTTGCAACGTGGGTTTGGGAGTCAAACAGCTGGAGGCTCAGACCTCAGCCTTACCAGCTCTGTCCTGGGGTGCATTTCTTAGTCCCCACTTAATCCTTTTATGTGTGTGTGTGTGTATTTTTTTTAATTGTTTTTTTTAAGAGGGAGAGAGAAACCAACATCAATCGGCTGTGTCCTGCATGTCCCCTACTGGGGATCTAGCCAAAACCTGGGCGTGTGCCCTGACTGGGAATCAAAGTGTGACCTCTAGGTGCATGGGACAATGCTCAGCCAGCCGAGCTGCACCAGCCAGAGTTCAAGTTTTGCAGTAATATCAAAAAGGAATATCCACAACTGTTGTAAAGGCTAGTGAAATATTGCTCCCTTCTCTAATGACATGTCTGTGTGGCTGATTTTGTGCACACCCTTCAATGAAAACTACTGCCACAGGTGAAATGGTGAAGGCAGGACAAGAGTGACTGCTGTTTGTCTTATTGCACAGATAGGCAGACATAAAAAAGGCCAACTTGCCCTGGCCGGTTTGGTTCAGCGGTTAGAGTGTTGGCCTGCGGTCCGGAGAGACCCGGGTTTGGTTCCCACTAAGGGCATGTACCTCGGTTGCAGTTTGTCCCCGGCCCTGGTTGGGTCATGCGGGTGGCGGCCACTCGATATGTCCCTTTCACGTCGATGTTTCTCTGTCTCTATCTCCCTCTCACTCTATTTGAACAAAAGGAAAAATGTCCTCGGGTGAGGATAAAAAAAAAATTTAAAAAGGCCAACTTTCTCACTATTTGTGTTTTAGAAAATATCATTTGGGTTTTTTTTGCTTTTTATCTTCACCCGAGGACATTTTTACATTTGTCTTCAGACAAAGTGGGAGGGAGAGAGGAAGAGAAAGAGAGAAACATTGACGTGAGAGAGACACATCGAGTGGTTGCCACCCACATGACCCCAACCGGGGCCGGGGACAAACCGCAACTGAGGTACGTGCCCCCAGCAACAACCAAACCCGGGACTCTCTGTTCCACGGGCCAACGCTCCAACCACTGAGCCAAACTGGCCAGGGCCATTTGTTTTTTATAAAAATAGAAACAGCATGAAGTGGATTTCTTGATCTAATGAATATTATTTTATTATAGAGGGAGGGAAGCATTGATTTGTTGTTCCACTTATGATTCATTTGTTGCTTGTACGTGGCCTGGCTGGGATCAAACCCGCAACCTTGGGTTATCAGATGGTGCTCTAACCGACTGAGCTACCTGACCAGGATGAATTACTGTTTTTTAAAATATCCCCCGTAAATTCTAATACAATATTGATAAATAAATGTAGTTTTCACGCTAACAGAAGGTCCGTGGATCCTAAAACTGAAGTATTTGAGAACCACTGGGCAATACAAAGGCAGAGCAGCATTCTTGGGAGAGAACAGCACAGACAGACCCATGGGACAGCCCTGGCCAGGTGGCTCACTTGGTTACAGCATCATCCTGTACACCACAAGGTTGTGGCTTTGATCCCTGGTTGGGGCGTGTGCGGGAGCCAACAGATCAATATTTCTCTCTCTCTGAAAATAAAAAAGTAAGGAAAAAAGAAGTGATAAAAGGGAGCTTGCACACTGAATGGAAGGAGACCTTGCGAGCCAAGCCCCAGGCACAGGGAGAAGGTGGCGGATGAGTAAGCGCCCATGTGCACAGGTCAAGCAGGGCACTGCAGGCCAGGTGCTAGGGTGGGGGTTGAGCTTGACTTTCAGAAAACACCTGTGCCATCTTTTCCTGTGGGGGCTGACTGTCCCTTTCAGTACCTGCCTGGGACGATGGTCTCTGGACTAGCAGCTCCTGCAGGGCAGCGGCTGCCCCTGGGCTCTCCGCTTGTGCAGGGCCAGGCGCCCAGGAGCCTCACAGAGCATCCTGAGCAAGCACATCCTCTGAGATCCGCGTGACTGCCGTTGTGTTTGTCTTCAGGCCCCGCCAACGACGGTGACGAGGAGATGGAAGAGGACACAATTGCAAACGGGTCCTGAGCGGCCTCAGGCCGTGCATGCAACATGCCGCTGGGGAGTCCTGCCTCGTCGGGTCAGTGAAGAGGAGCGGATAAGCGTTGCTGGGATGCTCCACACTGCTGCTGGTCATCGTTTCATGTACATTTTGAAATTGAAATGCCTGTTTTTTTACAAATAGATCAATAAAGGACACTCACTGTGCTGCTAGGTCACAAGTTACTGTGCTGTGTGTACAGGTGTCTGAACTTTTAAGCTGGCCATGCAGGAGGACACCATCTCTAAGTTGGCTTCTGGTCCTCTGTGAAATGTTTAGATTTCTAAATCCTGAATAAAACAAGATTATCTGTGTGCTTCCAGTGATTGTCAGGAAGAGTCTGCTAACTGGTTTTTCTGTAGAGAATAGCAGGAGCTTCATTACAGGCAGCCGGTCTTCAGGGCCCTGCAGGGATCAGCAGCCCTCGGAGGGTTTACTCCATAAGCATGCGGATGAGTTACTAGTTTGCTTGTCAGCTGCTGGAGTTCACCCAGAGCGGTCTGTTCCAATGTGGAGGACAGCAGAGAGGGTCACGGCTCTCTGGGCAGGCCAAGGTCAGCTTCCTCCCAGCTCCCGGATGCATGACTGCATTGCTCACCCTCTCGTGGCCAATTTGGGCCACTGCAAAGCTCGGTGGTGGAGGTGAGTGCCTCAGGACCACCCTATGTTGGGTTTTCAGCCGCAACCATTGTTTACTCACTGCTCGTTCTGCTTTTCCCTGCAGGTCTCTGGGTTAACTAGAGGCTGGGTTTTATGTACTTCATTCTTGGACAAGTGGGTTAACCGGGCAAAGGCACAGGAAGGAAACGAGAGGCTTCTTAGGCCTACACTCGCTATGGACACACTGCCTGCCAGCCACGTCCCCAGTCCAAGGCTGGGGAATCCGCTCCTCCCACCTTGAGGCTACGGCGAGGACGGGGTATAGAGAGGGATGAGTGGGCCAGTCACTTAATCTCCACTGGGGAGTGATGGAGTTCTGGCACGACCTTGGTTCTGATCTTACACCACCTGAGTGGCTGTATTGAGCAACTGTTGGCTGTAATGAGTGTTCTAGGCAAGCTGACACACCCTGGTTAAAGAGACAAAGGTAACAGCCTGGCTGGAAAGCCTCGGACCATAAGAACAGCAGTAAGCTCTGAGCCGAAACAAGAGGCCATCCACTTGGTCTAGGGACATGAACTCCAGTAAACGTCAGCTGAGTGAGCCATCTGCCGTGTCCTGTGTACACACACTAGCTTGCAATATGGTGTACAAAGGTACGTTGTTGCATGTGTTTAAAGTGTGTTTTACTTTCATGAGTTGTGCTGGTTTCTATTTTCTGTTACAAAATCCTGAATAACAGGATGTGTTCACTATTTTTCTTTTTCTTTTTTCCTTTTGATTTTTACAGAGAGAGGAAGGGAGAGAGAGAAAAATCAATGAGAGAACATTGGCCGCTTCCTGCATGCCCCCCACTGGAGATTGCGCCCACAACCTAGGCATGTGCTCTGACTGGGAATCGAACCAGCGACCTCTTGGTGCGTGGGTCGACGCTCAACCACTGAGCCACAACCGGCCAGGCCTCTGTTTTTCTGTAAGTGGCAGAAAAAATATATTTCATCATCATCATCCTTACAGAGAAATTACAGGGCAGGGCGGGTGAGCAAGACAAATGTACATGCAGCTCACATTTGCTTCAATGTTTAGTATTAGAAGTGTTTTGGGTCTTTATTTTAAAGTTTCGGAATGTTTATGTGACCAGAAATGGGCCATAAGAACTGAACTCTTGTTTATATCAATCAGCCTACGGTAAAACCGGTTCCATTATGCCATGTTTCACTCATCTCGCAGTTTCCCGGATCCCATCGGCCTCAAGTGAGGACTTGCTGTACCTTCATTCCCAAACCACCACGGGCTCTGGAGTGGTGACCCCTGCCACGTTCTCAGCTTTCACGTCTTCGCCAGAGACTCGTTTTGTGTTTGTTTTTAATATTTTTCCTGTATTGATCTTAGAGAGAAAGGAAAGGAGAGAGAGGGAGAGAAACATCAATAAGAGAGAACATCGTTTGGTCGCCTCCTGCATGCCCCCCACTGGGGATCGGGCCCACAACCTGGGCATGTGCCCTGACCAGGAATCGAACCGGTGACCTCTTGGTGTATGGGTCAATGTTCAACCAGTGAACCACACCAGCTGGGCCTCTGTTTTTTTTTTTAATAATCTTTAAATGGATTTTTTAAAGAAACATTGATTCATTGTCCTACTCATGTATGCATTCATGGGTTGCTTCTCATATGTGCCCTGACAGGAGATGGAACCCACAACCTTGGCACAGCGGGACAACACTAACCACTGATATACCCAGTCAGGGCAAAATCTGTCTTCTCAGCTAAGCCAAGTTACCAGCAACCTTAAAGATTAAGTTACTATATAAAACTGCTTACAAGCATTAATTGAAACCAGTGATTGTTAACCTTTTTTATTGTCTTGTTGCACACATAATTACTAAAATGTGTGGCGCTCCAAAAACTATGTTTTTTTGCTAATGCTATCTGACAAAAATAGGTATAATTACGATTGATTTACAAAAATAATAGTAAGTACCTACCTATTTTGCTCCCAAACAACTTTTCACAAAATAATCAGGTGCCTGACCTGGCCAGTGTAGCTCAGTGGGTTAAGCATCTCCCCATGGACTGAGAGGTCCCAGTTCAACGGGTCAGGGCACCTGCTGGGGTTGCAGGCTCGATCCCCAGTAGGGGGCGTGCAAGAGGCAGCCCGTCGATATTTCTCTCACATTGATGTTTCTGTCTCCCTGTAAAAAAATCAATAAAAGCATCTTAAAAAAAATTTTTTTTTTAAATCAGATGCCTAAGCTTGTATATAAGGATTTTTGGTTCCAAGAATTAACTGATCAGATGAAAACTTATGTGATGTGAATAATTAATTAGATGCAACTCTGTTATATGACCTATGACCTATGATTCAAGACAGGTATATTTAAAGTTGCTCCCAGACCAGGGATTGCAACCATAATCCTAAGAATTCATTCACTTTAGCCACTAAGTTCTTCAAGATTCCAGAACAAATGAGAGCAGCTCAAAGCAATTAGAGGAAAACATCAAGAAGGTATTAAAAAGACAAGCCAGCCAAGCCGGTGTGGCTCAGTGGATTGAGCATCTTCCCACGTATCAAGAGGTCACCAGTTCGATTCCTGGGCTAGGGCACATGCCTGGGTTTTGGGCTTGACACCCCAGTAGGGGTTGTGCAGGAGGCAGTTGATTGATGTCTATATCTCCCTCTTTGCCTTTGTCTTCTTTTTTTATCCTCACCTGAGGACATTTTTCCATTTTTTGTTCAGACAGAGTGGGAGAGAGAGAGAAACATTGACGTGAAAGGGACACACATTGAGTGGCTGCCTTCCACAAGACCCAACCAGGGCCGGGGACAAACTGCAACCAAGGTACGTGCCCTTAGCGGGAACTGAACCCGGGCCTCTCTGGACCACAGGCCGACGCTCTAACCGCTGAGCCAAACTGGCCAGGGCTCCCTTTGTCTTTTGAAATCAATAAAAACTTTTTAATTCAACCAAGTAAAAATGAAGATGTAATTCTCTTTATTAATTGAGTCATGAATAAAGCAGCATCTAATCTAGCAACTTCAAGAGCACCCAGAGGGATTGTAAAGAATGGAAGGTTTTAGAGGAAGAAAGGCGGATACTGGAAAAGAAAAGAGGAGCCCAGCCTGTGTGCTCAGTGGATGGAGCCTGCACCCAGTTGGAATCTGGGTCAGAGAACATACCCTGGTTGTAGGCTCCACCCCCAGTAGGGGGCGTGTTCTTATGGATGTTTTCATCTCGCGGAAATCAATAAAAATAGATTTTTATTTTTTTTTTTTTATCCTCACCCGAGGACATTTTTCCATTTTTTGTTCAGGTAGAGTGGGAGGGAGAGAGAGGAACAGAGAGAGAGAGAAACATCGATGTGAAAGGAGCACATCAAGTGGCTGCCACCCGCACAACCCAACCAGGGCCGGGGACAAACTGCAACCGAGGTACGTGCCCTTAGCGGGAACCGAAACCAGGTCTCTCAGGACCCCAGGCCGACGCTCTAACCGTTGAGCCAAACCGGCCAGGGCTAAAAATAGATTTTTAAAAGGTGGGAGAAGCGCTTGAGATCTTGCTCCCTGGTATATGTCAGCCAGGCTTAAATAAACTTACAACTTTTTTAAAGACAGGAAAGAATTCTTTTCAGATGGGGGCATCTAAATGGCGAGGGTCCCATCATGCAGATTGCCTCTTGCTCTGGTGGGGATGCAGAGGGATTGACAGTCACCTTCCTGGTGCCTGATCAGAACGTTCCAGACTCACTGTTTCTGGGACAGGGTGACACAGCAGTTAGGCCAGGTATTAAAACTAGGTTTTGTATCACATGGGCCTATGGTTTTTCTCTAAAAATTATAATTCTAATTGTCTTTGAGACAACCGGGCATGTGCACTTCAAAACCTTCTCCAAACTCAAGTCCAGTTTCAAACAGGGAAGTAGGCGAGGAGGGGAGGTGGGTGGAGGAGGGCACTGCAGCCAGAGGAAAGGGCCGATGGCTGTGAGCGTCTGTGACACAGTGAGACGGGGCGTGTGTTGTGCTCATTCTGCCCGAGAGGTTTGACCCGAGAGGGGAGGAGAAACGGGGTCAGCGGGACTTTCTTAGCCTAAAAGGTCACAGCGGCAGCGGGAGCGGGCTGCCTGCTTCGGCACAAACGCAAACGCTCGGTTAGTCCACAGGGAGGTCGGCGAGGCGGCCAAACTCAGGCCACCGAGGAGGACGCTCTGCTCCCCAAAGTCCAGCCAGCCCCGGGGCTCTGCTCCGCCCTTTTCGCAGAGGCGCGCCGTGATTGGCCAGGCAGGCGAAGCCACGCCCCGCGCGTGTGTACGTAGGGGCGGGCCGGAAGCCGAAGGTCGGGGCTGACGCGGCGCTCGGGCCGCCATGGAGCAGGACGGGGAGCCGCTGTCCGCGCGTCCGGCGCTGGAGTCCGAGGGGCTGCGCTTCCTCCACGTCACGGGTGAGTCTCCGCGGGCCGCGGGGCAGAGGGCTGCGCGCCATGTTCGGTGCGTCTCCGCGGCGCGCCGGGCCGGGCCGGGCCTGCGGGGGCCTCGCCCGCCTGGAGCCGCGCTTCCCAAGGCGGCGCCTTTGGGCTGTTTTTCCTTTTCATTCTTTGGCGAAGCAAGTTGTGGGGCTGCGGTTACTGGGGTCCCGGGGCCCCTGCAGGCGCCTCCAGGCCTCGCTGCGCCCCGCCCCGCCCACCCGCGCTCCGAGCGCCCGGCGCGCACCCGCCCCGCGGCCACCGCTCCCCGCGTGCCTGGGTCCGGGCGTCCGGAGGCGCTCGCCCCCGCCCCGAGTCGGACACGCTCCTCGTCCTGCCGGTGCCGTCGCCTTTAGCTTCTCGCCCGCTGCTTTCTCCTCCCAGTGGGCTCCCTGCTGGCCACCTACGGCTGGTACATCGTCCTGTGCGGCGCCCTCCTGTACGCGGTCTTCCAGAAGCTGTCCGCCCGCCTGCGGGCCTCGCGGCGGAGCCAGCTGGACGCCGCCGCCGCCGCCGCCGCGGGTGAGTCCCTGAGCCCGGCCGGGCTGGGGGAGCGGGAGGGCGGGGTCCGGTCCGCGTGCGCGGGGCTGGTGGGGGCGTTTCATGCTTCTGAAATGGATTTCGGTGAATGTGCAACAGATTTTCTTTCTTCGGAGATTCTGATGGGTGTGGACAGTCTGCTGGACATTTACAGGGCGGGTTACACCGAAAACTGCCCTCCCGGGTCTGCCTGTTAACTGAGTGACTCCCATTCACTGTATTCGGATGCATCACGACTTACCCAGCAGCCCTGATTTCAAGTGACACGTGGTTGTTTTAAAAATCATTCCCTCTGAAATGGTAGTCTCTTCCCTAGTCAGAAGCTAGTTTTATGCAAAACACACGTGAATTGCTTTGAGAAGAACAGCGCAGTTGCCATGCACCTGAGTCACCATGGTTACTGAAATTGGGGAGGAAAGCACATGTCGCAACACAACAGCAAACTACAAAGCACAGGTGTAAATGTTGCATAAGATGCAGGATCCTGCAGCAGATGACGGTGTGTTCAGTAACAGCTCTGTCACCTGCTCCTGCCACCTCCAGGAGTGAAGAGCTGGCAGGTCACATCAAAGAGGATTGCTTTGCCCTGGCCAGTTTGGCTCAGCGGTTAGAGCGTCGGCCTGCGGGTTCGGTTCCCACTAAGGGCACAAGCCTCAGTTGCAGTTTGTCCCTGGCCGTGGTTGGGTCTTGGTGGTGGCCACTCCGTGTGTCCTTTTCATGTCGATGTTTCTCTCTCTCTCTCCCTCTCTCCCCCTCCCACTCTATCTGTCTGTACCTCAGGCCGACGCTCTAACCGCTGAGCCAAACCGGCCAGGGCAATCTGAACAAAAAATGGAAAAATGTCCTCCGGTGAGGATTTAAAAAAAAAAAAAGAGTATTGCTTTTTAGGAAACACCACAGGAAGTGACTTCAATTCTGTGCAAAAAAGTTGGTTAAAAAACTACACTTGATTGATTTTGATTCCAAGAAGGACCCAACTGTTAGAAGTGTTCCTACAATTCACACTTCTTTGAAGTGGGAGTATAGTTTTAGTTTGTTTTCTGTTTTCAAGTTTCACTTGTCTCTACCACCACCACCACCCACACACTGACACACACTTGTGCTATTTGATCATGACATTTTGGCCCATTTTAGGTGGATTTATTTAAGTGTCCTTGTTCCCATACTATCTGTAGGTAATGATAATCATGTATCCTTTGAGTGGTACTGATGTGAATGTCTGAATTCTAATTATTCCTTTATATATATATATATTTTTTTTATCCTCACCTGAGGACATTTTTTCCATTTTTTGTTTAGATAGAGTGAGAGGGAGGGAGGGAGGGAGGGAGGGAGAGAGAAAAACAGAAACATCGATGTGAAAGGGACACATCGAGTGACTGCCTCCCGCACAACCCAAGCAGGGCCGGGGACAAACTGCAACCGAGGTACATGCCCTTAGCGGGAACTGAACCCGGGTCTCTCTGGACCGCAGGTCGACGCTCTAACCGCTGAGTCAAACTGGCCAGGGCTGATTATCCCTATAATAATTAGTACCCCCCTCAGTGATCCATAACAGGGTGGTCTGTCTGAATAGACAAAGAGATAGAGAAGTTCATGGTGTATTTGTATGATTTTGCTGTAGACCAGATAAAAATATAGGTAGAACTGGGGCACTGGTTTCTGACAAAGTTAGCTGGAGGGAAACAAGGGTAAAACACCTAAGGATCTTGACCACTTTCTGGTACAGATCTGGACCGAGTAATGGCTCCCGATCAGAAAACTTCTTTTCTTGGCTGTCTTCTGTAATTCTGGTCAACCTAGAGACAGGGCTCGGGAGGTATGTGGGTCATGGAGTGAATTCTTGAGGTGCCCATCAGAGCACTTCCATTTCAGCCATGGGACCGGACCCAGACTTTGTGAATGGGAGTTGCTGAGGGAGCCCAGGATTCTGCATTTCTATCTGAGATTGCTGCTGCTCTGGATATTTAACTAGCTAAGAACTGTGGCCATGGGACAATCCCCTGCCCCTATAAACAGCCAAATATTTGTAGCGGGGTAGACTTATCCATGTACAAACATGTGTTTGCATTAACTGGCCTCTGCCCTTTTATGTATTTCTAATCATCTGGACTGTCGAGAGTTTCGGTTTTATACAAGGGTGCTTTACTCCGTTTTCTTCTTCCACCATAGAACCTGATGCTGTTGTGAAACGACAAGAGGCTTTGGCAGCCGCTCGCTTGAAGATGCAGGAGGAGTTAAATGCACAAGTTGAAAGGCATAAGGAGAAGCTCAGACAGGTATGAGTCCTTTGTATGTATGTGTGGCCCCCAGGAATTGCGGTTTGCGGCTTAGTGGGGAAAAACGTACAGAAATGCCTTTTCTCGATGTTTCTGCCTCTTCGTGGCTCTCTCGCAGCACCGTCTCACCCGACGAAATGTGTGTGGCAGGGGCCATGCCACCAGACACGTACCCGTTCTGTTTCCAGCTGTGTCTCCATGACCGGCTGGCTGTGGGCTGTAGGAGAGCCAGGGATGGGCTCAGCCAGGGTCGAGATGCAGTTTTGAAAGATTTTGATCGAAGCTCGTGGGATGAGCCCACCCTGCCTTTCAGCTTCAGCCCAGATGTCTCCGGGCCCCTTTCTCCCCCCGAGGAAGCAGAGTTGGGTATCGGTTATGCAGCTGGTCTCCCCTGCTTGGCTGGAGCCCAGAACGAGACCCCACTACTATCCACACTCGCCGGCTCTGCAGCTTTTGTTTTTTACCCTCTCGTAAGAGACATTTCTTCTAAGAGTATTTTCCCCCTCATAAGAAATTGCAGAAACAGGGCTTATTCCCCCAGCGAGCCCTCCAGAGCCCCACAGTAGGCACAGGCCAGTGGTATGGGCCCTTGGCCGTCCTGGACAGAGCCTGATTTAGTGCGAAAACTGCAGAAGTGGGTCAGCCGGTGTGGCTCAGTGGTTGAGCTGACCCAGGCACCAAGAGGTCGCTGGTTCGATTCCCGGTCAGGACACATGCCCAGGTTGTGGGCCTGATTCCCAGTGTGGGGCATGCAGGAGGCGGCCAGTCGATGTTCTCTGTCATCGGTGTTTCTTCTGTCCCTCTCCCTTCCTCTCTCTCTAAAATCAATAAAGGGGAAAAAATTAAAAAAACAAAACTGCAAAAGTGACTCACTGCAAGTCTAAATTTTTGTAGCCATTCTTGCTGTTTGACAAGAATTGTATTTTACCTAATTATTATCGTCCTTTAGTCCAGGGGCTTCTTGGGACCCCTGCTCTCTGAAGGTTGGGGTTGGTCACTTACACCATTTATTACTCAGGAGATACGTTCCCTCTCCGCTGTGGTAAATGGGGGCTGGATTTTGGCAGATGCTTTCTCAGATATTAATAAATCCCCTTTGATTATGTGTATTTTTAATATATTGCTGGATTTTTGCCTAAAATAGCTTTCTGTTCGCATTTCCTGGTGTTTTGCCTTTTATTTTATTGATTTAGAGAGAAAGGAACCGGGGGTTTCCCTGCTGGGGATGGAGCCCACAACCTACCGGGGCATGGGCCCTGGCTGGGAGTCCAGCTGGTGCCCATTTGCTGCAGGGCCCCGTGCTCTGCACCTCGGGACCACAGCAGCCACGGCTGCTTACACGGGGGAGATGATGGGTCATCTGGTCAACCCTGTAAAGGCACCCTTCCACACTACTCTCCTTCCTTTCGTTATGCCACCAGAGTGCCAGGGGCCTTCCCCTCTCCTCTGAACTCGGTTAGGGGTTCACAGCGCAGATGGATGGTCGGAGAAACACTCACATTACCCCCCTTTTTGACTTTGTATCACACACCAATCCAAGTGCAGAGATTCTATAGGGGCCACACAAAAACCAACTCTCAAAAATTGCTTTTTCAGACTATCCCTTTCAACATACTCTCTTCTCCCCACCCAAAAAAGCCCCACACAGAACACGTCTATCCCCGAAACTATCAATCACTGCCTGTGGAGGATGTAGTTCCCCACGAGGTGCACTCTCCACATGCTACGTGGAAGCCAAGGCCACCGCCCTGTGACCACCTGTGCACCAGAGAAACTACAGCCTCATCTCAGACCAGTCATAGCCTGGGCTGGGACACTAGAGGCACAGAGGGGACAAGGCCACAGGTGGTAAGACCCAGGCACACGGAGTAAAAAAGAGGTGGGGCAGCCGAAGGCCAGCCCCTGCAAGAACCTGAGGGGCACAGTTCACCATGGGGGACAGGTGTCTGTATCCCTGGCAACGAGTGCCCCCCCAATCCAAAATGGACAGAACCAAAGTCACTGTTGGATCTTTTATTTTTTTAATTTATTGATTTTAGAGAAGAAGGGAGAAAGGGAGAGAAATAGAAACATCGATGAGAGAGAACATTGATTGGCTGCCTCCTGCATGCCCCCCACTGGGGATCGGGCCCACAACCTGGGCATGTGCAACCACTGAGCCACACTGGCCAGGCACCTGCTGGATTTTTTTTTTTAATTTTTATTTATTTATTTATTTTTAATTTATTTATTTATTATTTTTTTATTATTTTTTTGTTCAGGTAGAGCAGGAGAGAGAGAGAGAAACATCGATGTGAAAGGGACACATTGAGTGGCTGCCACCCGGGTCTCTCAGGACCGCAGGCTGACGCTCTAACCGCTGAGCCAAACCGGCCAGGGCTAATTTTTATTTTTTATTTAATCCTCACCTGAGGGCATTTTGTTGTTTTTTGGGAGGGAGAGAGAGAGAGAAACATCGATGTGAGAGAGACACATTGGCTGGCTGCCACCCACACAACCCCAACCCCAGCGGGGGACAAACTGCACCCGGGGTACGTGCCCTTAGCAGGAACTGAACCCCGTCTCTGGTCCGCGGGCCGCTGCTGTAACCGCTGAGCCAGACCGGCCAGGGTGCATCCATATATTTTTCAGTTAGTACGGGGGGGCACACTAAGCCAGCTTATTTCACCCTCCCTTCCCCGCAAAGTTTCTCCACATGGCTTCCTCTCTCTCCTTAGGGTTCTGCTCAGCCACTCCTGTGGAGGGTCCTATACTTACAGCAGTTGTAACTTCCTTTCTTTACGTACAGATCCACAGTAGTTCTTAGGTTGAGTCCAACACCACTCAAAATAAAATTAACTGGGATGGACAAAAGTCTTAACATGTGATTGCATCTTCAGCACACTTTCCAGCATGTAGTCCTGAACACTGCACACTTGTTGAGCAACATGCTTCTGTCTCTCAGCTTGAGGAAGAAAAGAGGAGAATGAAGATTGAGATGTGGGACAGCATGCAACAAGGGAAGAGCTACAGAGGAAACGCCAGGCGGCCCCAGGTGAGTGCTGCCGGGTCAGTCCCTCGGCAGAGGGGACGTGTCACATAGCGGTGCTGACGAGCCCTCCCCTCGAACAGGAGGAAGACAGCCCGGGCCCATCGCCCTCAGTCCTCCCCAGGCAGAAATCGGACAGGAAGCCCCTGCGAGGAGGTGGTAAGTACCCCCTCCAAGCACTAAGATTCTGCCTTCATCTCCCCGGCTATAGACTGAGAAACACTACTACACAGGTTTGGGGGATTGTAAACCTAGAGAGGAAAACAATGGTGACCTTCAACCCCTAAGACTTGCCAGCCTGCCCAATGGGCCCCGCCCCCAGGGGTGTGGGAGAGGCAAGCACGTGGTGAGAAATAACCATGGGGTTGCGCAGTCATTCTATTTTGGTCTCTTCAAAACTCGATCCCACCTCAACAGCCCTACATGGCAAAGGCCAACATGTTGAAAGACACGGGTCCCGTTCAGAGTGTTTCTGCCGCTGGAGGGGAGCGTGGTCAGGGGCACTGCGGGCTGCTGGACACTCCCACTGTCGCTTTCTCCCCCCAGGGTACAACCCTTTGTCTGGTGAAGGAGGAGGAGCCTGTTCCTGGAGACCTGGACGGAGAGGCCCGTCCGCTGGTGGATGAGGCTAAGGAACCTTGCTGGATGTCTCTGGACATTAAGCAAGCTAAGCCCCTCCCCCCCCTCAATTGCCTTACACACAACTTTTTCACAGTGACCAAGCCCGGGGGACATCACGGGTGTTTATAACTTCTGTTCTTACCCACACATGCAGCGCCTGCAAGGGCTCGGGGTCAGCAGAGCACCTAGACATTGCCACTCCTCCCGCAGTTAGGAGAGGTCCTTGCCGGTGGCACAGTCTCTGTGATAGGTTGCGGTGAATGACGTCTTCCTTGTAAAGGGTGCAGCCCACCAGCAAGGATTACTGAGACTGACAGTTGAGGGGTTTGTCTGTGTCCGTGTACAGCACCTTCCATAAAACACTGAACATCTTAAAAAGAAGCTGCTTTTTTTGTTAACTCTTACCGGAGGATCCTTTTCAGCATCTGGAACCAATTCAAGGAAAACATCTGTATAAACTTGAATTTGTCGTAAGCATTAAAAATAGCCCTGTCCTTCCCCGTCTTGTTCCTTGACGAGCATGGGAGCTACTTACACCCCTTTCTCGGGCTGCGCCCCGTAACCCTCAGCGGGCCTGCTCCTATGGGCTAAGGACATCTGGCCCCACATGGGAAGGAGTGACAGCCTATAGCCACCTGCACCCCTTTCCTGGGCTGCGCCCCGTAACCCTCAGCGGGCCTGCTCCGATGGGCTGAGGACCCCTGGCAAGCCCGGGGCTGCCGCTGTGCGGCCACCATGTACCACACGCTGGTCAGGCCACGTGGCCCTGAAGCTCTCGGAGGAGAGGTAGAGTCTTCCTTTCCAGGAACATGTGCTAGGGATTGGACTGCATACCCCCCACCCCCAGAGGACACTAGAGTGCTGTTTGCCCAGGCACAGGTGGCCTTATTTGGGGAATGGCACTTTGTCTTACTGGAGTGGCCCTAACCCACCCTGACAGGCCTCCTAAGTGGGGAGACGGATACAGCTGTACAGTCCAGGCTTGATTGACAGCCACACCAAGAACCCAAGCAGAAGCAAGGATGCTACCCGGTCTCCGAGGGACTGGGACTCGAGCCTCCAGAACAGACTGCTTTGGGGTACATATTTTACATCAGCACCCCCACCTGGATCACACCCGAGAGCAGGATGTGCAGCCAGAGAAAAGGTGGGCCCCTCCATGGCAGGGAACCTGCAATAAAGGATGTGCATGACCCCAAGGAGGAGGACCCAGGCATGGCCCAGCCTCAGAGAGGCACTACAGTCCCACAGCTGGACAAAGGGGGCCCCAGGATGGACAGTTCTGGGACCCCAAGACACTGACGGAGCAGTTTGCCTTGGTGACACCTTATCTTCCCCCTCACCAGCCCCTGGGCCCACCCCTCCTGACCACATACGGGGCCGACATCCCATAGCAGTTGCTGGCTGCTCTTACGGGCACCCCACAGGGTCCAGACACTGCACAGAGGAGGCTGTCACTGAGGCCTGTCAGTCGGGTGACGTCATGGAGAAGCAGGGCCGTTCAGACGAGGCCCTGAGGGAGGGCTTCGTGGAAAGGTCTGGCACAGCTGGCTCCAGGGAAACTGCAGTGACCACTCACCACTAAGGGCAGCTCCCATGCCCACTGTGCACTCACCTCCACACCATCTCAGTGCCCCCGAGCGAGGCCGCCTGTTTGCCCCGGGGGGGGGGGGGGTTGGGCCCCTTGACACGACAAACACAGCCCTTGCTCGGTCTTTCCCACCAGGATGGGCTCACGCAGCCATCCCAAGGCAAAGTAGGGGCTCAGGCTCCAGAGGGGCCCACCTAACAAAACAAAACCCCTCCCCCCCACGCAATGGAGGCTTCACACCTGTGGTTCCCATGTGGACAAGTGGGGGGCTTTGCTAGATGTAAGTCTCACTGGGGCGTACCTCAGACTGGCCCCTCAAGCCAGAGCCCCAGCTCCAAAGCACTTGTGCTGTTGTTCCTAATTAGCATTTTCATTAAGAAAATGCAAGAATAATTGGATATGCCACAAATAAAGCAAAACCACTTTTTGCAAACAGGTGGGGTTTTGTGTGGCTGGCTTAGCCACCACTGGCGACAGCATGCACACAATCCAGCTTTGCAATGTGCGCTGCGCCTCCTCCAACGGCCCACTGAGCACGCAGGCGGGCCCCACACCCACCACGCTTGGACCCTGGAGTCCCAAACATCACAGCTGAGGCCCAGACCATTCTTCCGCAGACCCAAGTGCTGGGCTGGAGAGTCGAGCCCAACAGCCTGCCAGCCACAGAGCCAGCTGCTTCTACCAGTGACCAGTAATCAGGGTGACCAGTAATCTCGTGGTATAAAAAGACCACTTCAGAAGAAAAATAATGACTGTCTGTTGGCGGGGCTGAGCGACAGGTCACATGAACATCCTAGAGCTATAGCCACACCCACCCCCCCACTGGTACCACAGTGGAACTTGTGGAGCCATCTGGTCAACCCCTCAGGTGTCACAGGCAGAAGGATCGGCGGCTGGGCCTGGCCAGGGCTGTTCCCCTTAGTCTCCAGGTGGAAACTCAAATTTCCTGGAATGTGTGTGGCTGCTCTACTCGGCTCCCTTCACGGCCTGTGCCAGCCCCCACCTGTGGAGTGAGCTGGCATCTGGACAAGAATCCTTCCCGAGGGCAACTCGATTTCTGATGGCCCAACACCCCGTGACCCAGACGGAGCTGGATCGCAGGTTGGTGAGGAACCAGCCAGTGGATCATTATGTTCAACCTCAGCGAGTAGAGGGACCATGAGCAGAGCACCATGGTTATGCACCCAGCCCGGGGCGGGGAGGAGAGGAGGGACCACGGGCAGAGCAAGCATCGTGTCTGCTCCTTGTGTGAGCGCCACGTGCACAGACAAGGGAGCCAGGCGAGGACAGCGAGCGGGAGGGCTGCGCCAGTCTTGCTGCCCCTTCCAGACGAGTGTGGCCCACAACCCCAAAAAGAGGACAGCAGACAGTACATGAAGCCCTGCGAGGTGGGGTCACCCCAGCAGTGAATGCTCAGCTAGGGTCCCTGCCACTCAAAGTCCAAAGAACCAATATCTTCAGCGCCTCAACACGTCCTCGCCTATCCGAAGGCAGAAAACACAAGAGGGGCTGGTCCAGAAGTCATGGCAGCCTCCTGGGAACACAGCCCAACCAGTCTGTTGCTGCCTCCACAGAGCCCACGGGCCAGCTGGTTCAACACGGGGTGTGGAAGTAGAAAGGACAGAAGCTGTGCGGGCCAGGTGCACCCTCCACCACCCCTGGGGCAGGGGCTTGTCGGTCCGTGTCTGTATCTGGGGACTTAGAAAACATTCCACGGAGGCACCTCCTACAAACGAGCCTCACCAGGGACCGCAGACTCCTACCCCCCCGCAGGGACTGCAGACTCCTACCCTCCCCCCCAGGGACCGCAGACTCCGACCCCCCCCCCCCCCATGTTTCACCTACGGCCCTGAGGCGGCCCCACCTAATAAGAGAGCCCTGGAGAAAAATACAATTGGACGACCAGGGTCCCAGGAGTGCCCGCTGAGCCATTCATCATGCCCTCCACCTGCCTCCCCCACACACCAACCTCCAGTCCTAGCCCGTGAGGGGCCCACCTCCAGTCGTGGAACCCCCTGTCCCATTCCCCATGGAGCCCCGCCAGCCTCCGCAGGCAGAAAGGGCGCCACCAGCCCCGGCCGGTTTGGCTCAGCGGTTGGAGCGTCGGCCTGCGGACCAGAGAGTCCCGGGTTCAGTTCCCGCTAAGGGCACGTACCAAAAAAAAAAAAGAAAGGGCACCGCACCACCAGGGTGCTGGCTACCTTCCCAGGAGGCCCCACACCTTGGCCCAAAATGTGTGGCTACAGACCACACCCCGATGCAGGTACCCTGGTGAACAGACACAGCACTGATGCCCTGGCATGACCACTAACCCCCTACAATCAATCCTTCCTGGACACCTGTTGCCACACCCCAACACCTTTATCCTAATGACCCTCTGTCTGTGGGTGTGGACTCAGAAAAGGGGCGGAGGTGCCTCCAGCAGCAACCACAGCCTCCGCTCTGAGTTGCACATACAGCCCAGGCTGGCCCAGCCTTGGGGGTGAGCACGGAAAAATCCCATCTGACAACTGCAGGACCGAAGTCGCACCCTGCACCTGCCTCCCTGCGTGACCTGTGTAGTCCCCATCTCCGGAGCAGGTGGCCTCCACAGGAGCCAGACACCCCTCCCCCCCAAGTTCTATTCAGCTCCAGCAGCAGGGGCACCTATGGGGGTGCCAGTCCAGGGGCCTGGCCAGCTCCACACTTGGGCCAGGAGTTGCCCCCAAGGTTATGCCCGTGACCCCACAGGGATAATCTCCAGAAAAAGGTGCAGTGTCATTGCCCAGGTGGGACCCAAAGGACCCTGGTAGCACCTGCGGCCCCTTAGAAACACCCCTCAGCACTGTGGCCACGCCCCACCCCTTACCTAGCTGCTGGCCTGTTTCCTACAGAGCCAGACTTAAAATCCAAAAAATGAGTATTACTGGGGAACTCCCTTCCTACCACCCATGGCTCCCACACACAGACCAACCTCAGGAGAGAGCCCCAGAAAATTCAGAAAATCCAATATGGAGACCGGGGCCCACATGTGCCCCCCCCCAACACCCACATCAGCCTGTACCCAGTGGGGCCGGCTGAGGGCAGGGCAACAGGCCCTCTTACGCCTTCCCCACGGAGCGCTGTTGGCCCCCACGGGCCCTAGCCTGCACGTGTGGGTGGCAATTGTGGTGAAAAAAATCACACCTCACAACCCCTGAAGGTACAAAGTTCTAGAGCAACAAATATGCACCACTGACGCCCGGGCATGTCCTGCAGGAGCCTGATGGCACCCAACCTCCTGGGACTCCCTTGGGACTGCAGCCCACTCCTGTCCCTTGCCTATTGCGGAGTCTTCAGATGCAAAACAGAAGTCAGTAGGAACTGGGTTCCCTTGCTCCTCCTCCTCCTCCTCCTCCTCCTCCTCCTCCTCCTCCTCCTCCTCCTCCGGTCCATCTCGGGAGAAAATCCCAGTTAAAAGCGAGGCAAACCCAATTCAATGAGCAAGTCTCCCCCACACGTGCCCACAGGTGAGCCTCATCTTTGGGGAAGGTTGGCATCCAAGCACCCAGTACCTACACAAAAGTGTTCCCTGTGGATGGCTGGTGGGCTCCCACTGGCAAAGTGCTGCTGGCAGGTGGTGGTTCGCCTCCTGTGGAGATGGGCCAGCACGGGTGGTACCATGGAGAGCACAAAGGGCCCTCCTGAGGGACACCCGTGTGTATCAGCTTCACTGGTGCTCGCTCCCAAGGTGGAGGCCGGCCCGTGCCTTACGCACCTTTGCCGGCCTACCGGCTCCAGCAGCCCCCACACTTCGGCTGGGCTCACACATCATCAAAAAGCATGTCCCGTGGCCCTGCATCAACACTCGGCCATGACCAGGACAGGACGACCTTGCAAGTGACAACAGCTCTGTGGAACTCATCCTCGGCTGGAAGCCAAACCCCGCCCCTTACCTACTGCCTTGTTTCTTTGGATACAGAATTGACACCCGAAGAACAAAATCTTCACCACAATAACTGCTCTTCCCCTCCTCCCCCATGGCCTCCACAAATTTTATCAGAAGTGTAGTGAGCCCCACACACCCCTCATGACTCTGCGGGTGCGACCTCCAGTGAGTGGACGAAACATGACGGCCAAGTATGACCGGGACCAGTCCGATCGCGCCGCCGGCCTCCTGGAACTCTCCCTCGGGCATCGAGACCAGGCTCCATCCCTCACCCGTTGCCCCGGCTCCGGAGGGAGGAAACACTACAAGCGGCCACCAGGTGGCGCCTGAGAGCCGGCGCAAACCTCAGCGGGATGGAGCGAACGGGCGGCTGGGCGGGAGCACCGCGGCCCCACGGATGCCCGACCTCACCCCGTCACCTGCGAGGGCGTCCCTGGTCCGGCTCCGAGCGGGTGGGAGCGCCCCGCACGGCCGGGGGCCTCCACCGCGGAGCTCCCGGCTGCAGAAGGGGCATTTGGAAATATTTTTTTGGAGGCTGCTGGGAGGCAACAGACTCCCCGCGAGACTCCCCGACGTGGAAACCGCGGGAGACGTGGGCACGGGCTCCCCAGGAGGACTTACCTGCCAAGGGACATGGACTGTGAAACCGAAACCAGACAAGTCCTCTGTTTGGTTTTGTTACTCTCCACCTGCCCCAGGGTACTTTTCTATCCATCTTTAGACACAGTGTGTGTGTGTGTGGGGGGGGGTTAGTGCCTGAGAAACACATCGGTTGGTTGCCTCCCACACATGGAACATGCAACCAGGCAAGAACCCACGACCCTTCGCGCGAGGGCCAACGCTCTAACCATTGGGCAACAGGGCCAGGGCAGACTAATCTTTTTTAAATCTGTTTTTACTGATTTTTTAGAGAGAGAGAAACATCGATGTGAGAGAGAGACATCGATCTGCTGCCTCCTGCACGCCCCCTACTGGAGATCGAGCCCACTACCCGGGCATGTGCCCTGACCGGGAACCGAGCCGGGGCCTCTCAGTCCACGGACGATGCTCCATCCTCTGAGCCACACCAGCCAGGCAAAGACAAACCATTTTTATAACCAGGCTCTAACATGGAAACCAGACCCTAATAGTATTTTTTCCTCTGTAGAATGTGTGTGTGTGTGTTTCAGGAGATAACAGCTGGCCTCCTCACCAGGCCCAGAGACTCCCACAGGTGCAGGGAGCCAACAAATGAACCACTGACCTGGACAGGTGGCCAGACAGTCGCAGACTGTTCCTAGCGCACAGCGCTCAGAAACAAGGGGTGCCTAGTGATTTGCACTTGGATGAGCATCTGGATGTCGCCCAGTTAACCCTGTCAACCTGGAATGTCTGGATGCTTCCTCCCCTCTCCCTTTCCCTTTCCCAGGTACATGGCTTAGTTCCAAGACCGTCCAATCCATACTCCCGAATTTGAATGAATGAATATGTATAGTTTCTCCTTTAAAAAAAATACCAGTGGCATTTTTACTGGGTTCGTATTCATATCTGAAAAGAGATTTTGTGAGTATCGACATTTTTATACTGGGATCTCTGTGTCTAAGGACAAAATTGATCAATGGAACCACGTAAGAGGGAAATATTTCCGCTTGGCCAAAACCACCGCCGCCAAGTTGAACAACAAACCGGCCAAGAATATTTGCAAACCAATCCAAAGAAGACGAAGAAGTAGAAAAACGTGCTGAAACACAAATAGTGAGCTTTATAGAAAAGAAAATTCAAATGGTTTCTAAACGTATGAAAAGGTGTTCAGCCTCATCTACATACAAGGAATGCGATGCGGTATCATCCCCCCCCTTTTTTTGCCCCATAAAGGTGGCCAATGTAAAAAATAAAATAAAAAGCTCACAGGACGGTGGATAGGTAAACACCATATCTCATTCTCCCACAACCACATCAAAATTACAACTAAACTACAGAACAACCACCCTTCAGAACCATCTGACATTGAGCTGAATGGAAGTCCTACAGCTACGGAATTAAAGCAGCAGCCACATGGAGACTGGTAGGAGGGTGGAGGCAGATGGGCAGGTCCCACACCCACATGTGGCGGATGAAAATCAGGGGGACACTTCAGCTGAGACTGTCCTCCCTGAGGAGTGAGGGGTCCTGTCCCACACTAGGCCCCCAGCTCAGGGTTCCAGAGCCAGGAAGCGAAGTCCCAGCATTTCTGGCTGTAAAACCAGCAGGAACTGAGGCTGAGGGAGGCTGAGGCTGCTGGAGCCCCAGGCAGCTCCTCTTAAAGGGCCCGCGCACGGACTTACTACTCCCTCTGAGCTCGGAGGGGAGGCAGCTAGAAAGGCTCCAGAGACATATGGGGAAGTGATTGGGTTGCAGCCAAGGTCTCCAACTCCCCCCTCCCTTGATATAGGAAAAGAATTCTGATAAACAGAATGTTCCAGATCACTACCCCAGGCATCCAGGTTGAATCACCCTGGGAATGGAGCCCCCCTTGGTCTTCTTGCGGTTATCCCTTGGCAAGAAGCCAAATCACATTGTCCTCTCCCTCTGGGGCTGCCAGCCCCTCACCCACACATATATAACCCTGCTGTTAGAGATCCCGGTGCTGACCCCGCCTTAGGAGTCAGCCCAGCAGGTAACTAACTCTCCAATAAAGTTTTCTTGCCTGAACCCAGGTGTGTTCCTCCTTTGGCTGACCTTTCAGGAAGAACTGAGTTGTTTGGCACTGGAGCGAGGGCTGGAGAGGGGGCTTTCTCCTGGACAGACGTGCTGTCAGAGGCCTTTGTTCCTTTGGTGAGCCCTCCCCTGGGGCAGCAGACAGCCGCCATATCTGGGACTCCAGCAACCTGGCTCACACTGGTAGCCCCGCCCTGCTGACTCCCTGAGGCCCCACCCCGCCCAACTTTCAGGCTCACCCACGCTGTTGCCAGTTGCTTAACCGTAGGATTGGCCTGGCTTGGATCCTGCTTCAGGTTTTCCTAATTTCTCTCAAACAAGCAGCACCTGGTCTCAGCGAGCCCCATTCCTCTCGTTAAATGGCCCCAGGCCTGGCACTAGAAGCAGCCAGCCTTGGTTCACAGCTTGGCTTTGCCTGGGCACCTCCAAGCCCAGCACAAGAAGCAGCCACCAGCAGATCACTTTGTAGCTTATGCCTGGTGGCCCCAGGTAGAACACAGGCAGAGGCTGACCTGGTCCCTGAGCCAGCACACCCAGTGGACAGCTTCAGACAATGTTGAAGCACCACCACCCAACCACCTCTGCAAGTGACACATTCAAGGAATGGACGCAGTGGGTACCAGAGCCCTGCTGAAGTAAGTCTCGCTCTGTGTGGTGGGCCCTGCACAGCTGATCCTCCAAGGTGGTCAGAGGACAGAGGTCAGTGGGCACAGCCAGTCCTTGCAGCTGATCAGCCTGAGTAAATCCCTCCCATTGATGTGCCAACAGCAATCAAGACTCAATTTCAACAGAAGGGCGTAAAGCCTACACAAGGGGTGCACCTCGAGGGCCCAGCTGGGGTGACCAGGGATGCTGTGCCACTGGACCCTACAGGACACCTACTACAATAGGCCACCCTAGGAAGCCCAGGAGACATAGCAACTCTACCTAATACATAGAAACAAACACAGGGAGGCAGCCGTAATGAGGAGACAAAGAAACATGTCCCAAACTACAGAACAAAACTCCAGGAAAAGAACTAAGCGAAATGGAGATACGCAACCTAACAGATGCTGAGTTCAAAATACTGCTCATAAGGATGCTCAATGAACTTAGTGAGAACCTCAGCAAACTTACTGAGGGCCTCAAGAGCATAAAAAAGGACCAGTCAGAAATGAAGGAGGCACTAACTGAAATAAAGAATAATGTACAGAGATTCAATAGTAGAGTAGGTAAAGCCAAGAAGCAAACCATCGATTTGGAATATAAGGAAGCAAAAACACTCAACCAGAACAGCAAAAAGAAAAAAGAATAATAATAATAAAAAAATGAGGATAGTGTAAGGAGCCTCTGGGACAACCTCAAGCGTGCCAACATTCGCATCTTGGGGGTGCCAGAAGGAGAAGAGAGAGAACAAGAAATTGAAAACCTGTTTGAAACAATAATGACAGAAAACGTCCCTAACTTGGTGAAGAAAACAGACATACAAGTCCAGGAAGCACAGAGAGTCCCAAACAAGCTGAACCCCAAGAGGCCCACACCAAGACACATCATCATCAAAATGCCAAAGGTTCAAGACAAAGAGAGAATCTTAAAAGCAGCAAGAGAAAAGCAGCTAGTTACCTACAAGGGAGTTCCCATAAGACTGTCAGCTGATTTCTCAAAAGAAACTTTGCAGGCCAGAAGGGAGTGGCAAGAAATATTCAGAGTGATGAAAAGCAAGAACCTACAACCAAGATTACTCTATCCTGCAAAGCTGTCATTTAGAATCAATGGACATATAGTTTCCCAGACAAGAAAAAGCTAAAGAAGTTCATCACCACCAAACCAGTATTATATGAAATGTTGAAGGGTCTTCTTGATGAAAAAGAAGATCAAAAATATGAACAAAATGGCAATGAATACATATCTAGCGACAATTGACTCTACAAACAAAATGAACAGGCAGAACAGAAGCATTCTCATAGATACAGAGAACATTTTGTTGGTTGCCAGATGGGAGGGGGGTTGGGGGAATGGGTGAAAAAGGTGAAGGGGTTAAGAAGTACAAATTGGTTGCTAGACTGACAAACCTCAAAGGGAAGGGGGGTTGGGGGGTGGGAAGAAATAAACCAAAGAACTTCTGTGCATATATGCATAACCAATGGACACAGACAACAATGTGGGGAAAGGCAGGAGGGGGGTGGGAGTGGGGAGGAGGGGGTCAATGGGGGGAAAATGAGGAACATCTGTAACACATTCAGCAATAGCCCTGGCCGGTTTGGCTCAGCGGTTAGAGCGTCGGCCTGCGGTCTAGAGACCCGGGTTCGGTTCCCGCTAAGGGCATGTACCTCAGTTGCAGTTTGTCCCCGGCCCTGGTTGGGTCTTGTGGGAGGCAGCCACTCGATGTGTCCCTTTCACGTCGATGTTTCTCTCTCTCTCTCTCCCTCCTACTCTATCTGAACAAAAAATAGAAAAATGTCCTCGGGTGAGGATAAAATAAAAAATTACATTCAACAATAAAGATAAGTTTTAAAAAATAGAAATAAATAAAATAAATTTTAAAAAGCTTACTAACATGGACAAGACGCTCTCAAATCTCACACATTGTTGACGGGAATGCATGTTAGTACAACCTCTACAGAAAGCAATTTGGAGATATCAGAATTTAAAGGTATACACACAGCTCCCCTTCCAGAAACACAAAAGGTGTGCAAAAGAATATCTGTGGATGTATGCTGCAAAACATTGCATTATCTGATATTCTCACAAACATTATGGAATAAGCAACAGAAAGCTGGGAAAATAGGCCAGCACGATTTTGCAAAGCTGATTTTTATAAAGTTGCAGATGCAATTCAGTGGAGAAAAGACAGTCTTTGTCAGTAAATGGTGCTGGGAAAATTTGATCTCCATATGAGAAAACATAAACTTTGGTCCACCGCTCTTACAAAAATGAACTCTAAATAGTTCACAGGTCTAAGTACAAAACGTCAAAATTCTGGAAGGAAACGTAAAAAACAAAAAAACAAAAAAACACCTGTGAATCTTGATTTAGGCAAAGATTTCTTCGCTACAACATGAACAGCACAGTTTGTAAATCTCCGCTCTCTGATATATTCTTTCTCCTGCATCTGGCTTGCGACATCCTGGGGTCAGATCCTCCTGACTCCAGTCCCTCTGGTGTCTTACTTGGTTCAGGTTTCTGTACCAAACTGCTATAGACCATGGAGCTGGTAAAAACAGCACTATTTCTCACGGTTCTGGAGGTTGGAAGTTTGAGAGCAGGAGGCCAGCATGGTCCGGTCCTGGAAAGAACCTCTTTCTGGTTACAAATGACAGCCACCTTCTGTTCACATGGGGGTGTGGGGGAAACGAGACAGCAGACTTGCTTTCTGGGGTCTTCCTAGAGCACGAATCCCACCCCATTCATTAGTGCTCCACCATCATGACCTAACCACCTCCCAAGCCCGCCACCTAATTCCATGGCCTTCGGGGGTTAGGATTTCAACACAAGGATTTGGGGGACACAAAGCTTCAGAACACAGCAGTGGTGGTGGTTTTCACAGGGTAGACACTGTCACTGGAGCAAAGTATTGCCTACAAATCAGACCGCAAGGAAACTGTTCTTAAAATCCTCTCTGTTCAATGTCTCTGGCGAGGGTTCTGTCCCCTGGCAGGACCCTGGTGGCACAGGCGGCCCTGGTGCAGGACTGGAGCTCTCCGTGGAGTCCTTGAGTCTCTGTCACTTTGGCTCTCTTGACATCACGACATTTGACACATTAAAAAGCAGAGGTGGTTTGGGCCTGAAATATCCTTCAGATGGCTCCCCAGTCTGAGCCCAACTAACAGAGCTTCTCGCCCTTGCTTTTGATGTCCACCCTGTTGTAACTGGGGCGGTGGCCTCAATGTCACTAAAATCTAGGAGTAAAATGCGTTTGTTATGCAAAGACACGTGCACGCCCCTGGAGGCCGACCGGTGAGGTTTTCAGCAACTCCCATCCCAGGCCGCACGGGGGCGCCAGCGGGTGCCATCACTTGACGAAAACCCAGACTTTCCAAGCACAAGGTTTTATCTAACGCAGAAAACAAAGCAAAACAGCATGCAGGGGGCTAAGGACATGCCCTGGAGCGACTGTGTGAGGGCAAAACACTGGTGACAACCCAGGCTCCTATCTAGAAGCAGGTCCTCTTTGGCCTTTCTCAGTGAGAGTTGGCCCGGCTCCCAAGGTCTCTGTCCCCTTAGGCATGGCCCTCCCGGTATTCCCACAGGTGGGAGGGACTTGGAGCTGGGGAAAGGCTCATGCTCCCATTTACCAAACAGCACACATGTTCGTTTCTCATTTCACCGAATAAAGCATTGATCGGAAAACGTCATGAGCCCTAGGAACTGTACAGAAGAAAGGAACTTAGATTAGTTCGGTAGAATTTCCTCCCGTTGAACCACCGTGTCCGGCAGCAGCTGAACACCAGGGCCACTTGGATCTTAAGGCCACTTCGTGGTAAGAAAATCACGTTACCGGAGACTTCCCTTCCTTTTGCTACGGGGGAGGGCACATTTTCAAAGTGCCCTCTGAGTTCAGGTGTGGGTGGGGACTGGGGTCTTTCTTGGGGATACACAAGCAAGGCAAACATTGGGTGCAGGCAGCTTTGTCACTGACAGTTCCTATGACTGCAAACAAATGCAAAGTGGCATTTAGAGTGGAGTTGCAGCCCTGGCCGGTTTGGCTCAGCGGTTAGAGCGTCGGCCTGCGGTCGAGAGAGACCAGGGTTCGGTTCCCGCTAAGGGCATGTACCTCAGTTGCAGTTTGTCCCCGGCCCTGGTTGGGTCGTGCGGGTGGCAGCCACTCGATGTGTCCCTTTCACATCGATGTTTCTCTCTCTCTTTCTTCCTCTGTCTCCCTCCCACTCTATCTGAACAAAAAATGGAAAAATGTCCTCGGGTGAGGATAAAAATAAAGTAAAATAAAATAAAAAAATAGAGTGGAGTTGCAAAGACCTCAAACTTCTGCCCAAGGCCTTAGGCAGCCCCTCCAGCGTGAACTCAGCCGGCTGTGCTGAGCTCTGTGATTGGCAAGTGGACAAAACATTCTCCACAGTATCTATGACCATAACGATCAGTTTAAACCGGGTGATACGCCCTGGCCGGTTAGAGCATCAGCCCTCAGACCAATGAGTCGAGGGTTTGATTCTGGTCAAGGGCACGGTTCGTCCCCAGCCCTGTCTGGTCCTACGGGAGGCAACCAGTCAACCAGTTGATGTGGTTCTATCACCTCCTTGTTTCTCTCTCTCCCTCCCTTCCACTCTATCTAGTGATAAATAGAAAGTATCCTTGGGTGAGGAATTAAGAAAAAAAATAAACTGGATAATACTTTTCCTTTTAAAAAAATGTTTTTACTGATTTTTTTTAGAGAGAGAGGAAGGGAAAGAGAGATAGAGACATCGATTGGATGTCTCCTGCACGCCCCCTATTGGGAATCCAGCCTACAACCCAGGCATGTGCCCTGACGGGAATCAAACCAGGACCTCTCAGTCCCTGGGACGCTGCTCAATCCCCTGAGCCACACCAGCTGGGCTAAACTGGCTGATACTTTTTATCTGCAGGGGAAATTGAGCCATTTCCCAGCTGAGAACAGGCAGCTGTGACCCTCAAACCTATTTGGGTGTCAGGATCACCTGGGGTGCTTGTTCAGCCTATGGAGTCTAGCCCCACCTCCCCCAGATTCTCATTCAGTTTCAAGATTCTGGCTGACCATTTTTAGTTCAAGTCCTCTTATTTAACAGTGTCACCAGCTAATGAGCCAAAAATCCAGGGCCACGATGTCACCTTGGAAAATGCTGGTCAAGGTGGTAATTAGAAATAGGTTGTTATCAACCAGAAAATAAAATATCTGATCATTACTTTTTTTGGTCCCAAGAAGAGAGACTTCCACTGAACAGGAACAGCTATGAACCACAAGAGGGCGCCATTGTCACAAAGTTCTAGAGCCTTGAGCCCTCTGTGGACTACAAGTCTAAGGAAGGACAGGTTGAAAAGTGTTTTTTCTTTTATATGTTTAAGGGTTTAAAAAAAAAAAATGGCACGAGGCCCTGAAATTATGAAAGCTCCAAGAATAAAGTGCAGGGAGGAGCAAGTATAAAACAAAAGGAGAAATCGATTCTGAAGGAACATCAGCACTGTGATGGTTTGAGAAGGCTGGTGCTGCCTTCCTGGTGCAGGAACTCACGGGGCCCCTTTCCACTTCTGTTCAACCGTAGTTGCACCAGACGAGCTGTCAGGGAGAATCTATAGCCTCAGAGACCAAAGTTCTGCTCCTGATGTTAGGGCTGGGCTTCAACCGGTGGGAAATGGGTACTTTTAGGGAAGGGTTAGATAGATAATAGAATCACATCATTAAAAAGAAGTCAGGCCCTGGCTGGTTTGGCTCAACGGTTGGACCTTCGGCCTGCAGACCAGAGAGTCTTGGGTTCGGTTCCCGCTAGAGGCACGTACCAAAAAAAAAGTCAGGCCCTGGCCGGTTGGCTCAGGGGTTAGAGCGTAGGCCCGCGGACCAAAGAGTCTCGGGTTCGATTCTGGTCAAGGGCACGTACCTCAGTTGCGGTTTGGTCCTCAGCCCTCGGGGTCGTTCAGGAAGCAACCAGTTGATGTCTCTCCCCCTCCCACTCTATTTGAAGATAAATAGTAAACTATCCTCGAATAAGGATTAGATTTAAAAAATTATTAAATAAAAATATTTTAAAAAGAAAAAAGTCAGGAGGCCCAGCTGGTGAGGCTCGGTGGATTGGGCATCGCCCATGGCCTGAGAGGTCCCGGTTCGATTCTGGGTCAGGGCACATGCCCGGGTTGCAGGTTCGATCCCCAGTGGGGGGCGGGCAGGAGGCAGCTGATCCATGTTGCTTTCCCATCAATGTTTCTATCTCTCCCCCCTTTCTCTTTCTAAAAAATCAATTAAAAAATATATATATACACACACACAAAGTCAGGTGGCTATTTTGCATGGTCCATTGGGGAATCTCGCTCACGTCTTTCCTTCCAGCCAGCCTCCGAAGGTTTCGCTGTTATTTCTGTGCGCCCTTGTGATGTTTCATTATAAAGCCACCAGCAGCGCGCGCCGCTTCCGGTTCCACCGCCTGCAGTCCCCTCTCTCCCCAGCAGGGGGAGCCTGCCATCGCGCTGTCGGCTCCTGCAGCGTATTTCATTCTGGAAGGTATTTCGTTCAGCCCTCTCCCTTCCTCTCCAAGGGGATCTGATCTCTTACTGTCCCCAGCACGTGGCGAAGAGTAACCTCGTCTAAGTGTCATCTGGTAAGGGTGAGCCTGGAGGGAAAGTCCCAGCGGAGGGGTTGCTGGGTCAAAAGGAAACGCGCTCGGACTTTGCAGTTTTCACAAAACTGCCTTCCAAGTGGGTCGTCGGACTGCGCTCCTCCCGGGAAAAGGGGGGAGGGGGCCCCAAGTGGCAACAGCAGCAGGGGGCGGGGTGCTGGCACGGGCTGCCTTTTTTTGCTTGTGAAATGTGGACCGCAACAGTAACAGCGATGTTTGTCACTTACGGTCCGGATGACATTGTGGCACTATTCATGCAATTTTTTAAGTGGCTGTGTCGCCTTTAGGGAAAGCCAGGCGTCAAGGCGCTAGTTGCCATAGTCCACGAAAATAGTAGTGAGGGTCACAGGGACCTGGTTGCTTCACAACATAGCTGAAGAGCGCGTTGGAAATCACAGTGATTATTATGTTGAGGCCGGGAGAGTTTTCAATGAACTGTTGTTCCTTTCTTCCCTTCCTCCCTCCTTCCTAATCCCTCTCAATAAATAATCCACACCGCTAAACATCTTGAAAAGCCCAGCCCTGGCATTCAAGGGCCTTATCTCTGCCCACTGGTGCGTTGGGTGTTCTTCGCTTTGAATTACCCCGGGCACAATTCACGGAGCAGCTTTTCAGGATGGGCTGGAGGCCCGACTCCAGATGCTCCTCGGCCGGGTGCGGCCAGGGAACAAAGGCCCGGGATCCATGGGCCGTGTGTGGCCCAGGCTGGCCAGGTGCTCCGGCCCCAGGGACACGTATTTTGTGGCCGGCTGTCTTTGGTCCTGGCTGAGATCTCTGAACGATAGCCAGGGCCGGCAGGAACAGCTTGGGAATATCCGGAGCTTCGAGGGAGGCTCCAGGCTCCGCAGCAGCTGCTGGGGCCCCAGCAGGGCCGCTGGGTGCTGGGTAGGGCGGCCAGCCCTGGGCCCTGCTCACCCACAGGATGCTGGAGCTGGCCGTGCACGAAGCTGGCTCACTGGAGGCTTTTCCAACACAGGCTGCACCTGGTCATGTGCTGGCCCTGACCGCAGGGGGCAGTGTCACCGGCAGCCTAAAATGCCAGCTCCCAGTGTGGCGCTCAGGGCTCCCTTCATGTCTTGTCTCCCCTGGGATTTTCCCTGGACCTGCTCTCTGCCTCTGACTTCTAGACTCTTAGTATCCCTTTGTGTCTGCTCCGTTCCAGAACCTTCCAGCTCAGCTCAATCCCCATCCCCCATCTCAGCTGTCCTTGGGGGTCCCTCCACTCTCCTCCTCACGCACAACGTCCACATTTATCAGGGGATCTCCAGACACCCTAACTTTGCCGAGATAGGCCTGATTCCACAAACTCCATCCTGGTGTCCCCCCGTGTCATCAGAATGTTCTAGAAATTGCACCGCTTTGCTGAACGCACCGAGTCGTGCCCATAATGATCAGAATGGAAACGTGCCAACAGCAAGGGGCAAAGACGAGAGCGTCTCAGTCACGGGGCAGAGGCTCCGCGGCTGGGTACCCTGCAGGGCTGACGCCACCGGTGGGACATGGGCACCGGGCACCGGGCAGGAGGCCTGGGGCCTGCTGGGCCTTTGCAGCAATGGCGCTTCCTTTCGAGCTGTGGTCCTCACCTGAGCTGCCCGCGGAAGGACCTGCGGAGCTCCGAGAGCCCCTGATACCCAGGGGGGACCCCAGCCAGTACGATAGAGTCTCTGGGGCCCGAGTCCAGGCATGGACTCCCCAGGGGACACCATGGACAGCCAAGAGCTCTAAGGGAGGCCACATGTGAAGAGAGCCCCGCAGGGGTAGGGTAGTTGGGCCCCCTGGCTTTGCAAGCCTCAGTTTTCCTGGCTGTAAAATGGGAGGGTCGATCACAGCACTTCCCACCATGGGCCCGCGCCTCGCCCAGCGTGTTGTGTCTGGGGTGGACAGTGACCCACAGTTGTGGAGATTACCTGTCACTCCGCTGGTGACCTTCCTGTTGTCGTGGAAGCCGTTATTGTAGAAATAGCTGCTTTCTTGTATAATGGGGTGCATAGAGCGGTCTCCCCCAAGCTGTGGTTTCGGTGGAGTGCCTCTCGCCTGCACAGTACTTCTCCCTGAGCCAACGGCCACCAGCCAGCTCAGTGGCCAACTGCACAACTGCAGCCCAGCCGGGACCCCAGGACTCACCCACAGTCTGGCAGCCACAGGAAGAGCCGTTTCCAGAATGCTCCGCCCCTGCGCGGGGCCTGCGTACTGGCTTCCGTCTGGGCCTGGCTTCTGCCCCGCGAGGCTTTGAGACCGATGCTCGGGAAGGCTCTGGGGTCCTGGATCTCTAGGGGACTCTCCATCTCCTTCCATGTCCCACAAAGCTCAGCAGGAGCCAGCACCCCACCATCACCCCCTCTCCCTCCGAGGAAGGCCCAGGAGGGAGGGGCTTAGACGCGGTTCCCCAAAGCCCCTCCCACTTCGCCCTGTCCGGTCCCTGCATAGGCCCCTCCGGCCTCCCAGTGAAGCTCTGGTTCCTTGCAATGGGGGTGGGGGGGCAAGTGTCCCTCAGTCTCACTCCAAGAGCCCCTCCCCATGGCCTGAGGCGAGCCCTAAGGGCAAGTGGCTGGGACACACTGCGTCCCTTCCTCGCTCTCTGATTCCTAGGTTGTCTTGTTGCCAGGTGGGAAGTGGGGGGTTAAGGGACCTTGGGGTCTGTTGCTGAGAACTTTGGGGTTCCATGGGGAAGGGAGGAGAGGCCACGCAGGGCCAGTGTCGAGGACCCCAACCAGGCTGCGGCCTGGGCCTCCAATGAGGATGGCCACCAAGGTCCCCAGGGGTTCCCTCACCTTGGGGTCACCCCACTTAGCTGATTGCTGTTTCCTCCAGGGTGCTGGGAGCCAGACCCCCACTGTAGGGCACTCAGCTGGAGCGCCCCCTGTGGTCAGAACAGAGTCAGAGCACAAAACTCAGGGCGCTCAGCCCCTGCCTCTCCTGCTCCCAGTGACAGGGACACCCTGGGGTCCCGGGCACCGCAGGCAGGTGCCCGGACCCGTGCGAGGCTGACGGCAGGCGTCACAGTCCCCAGCCCTGTGCTCAGCTCCCGTCAGTGGTCAGTGACTCCGCTTCCCGGAGGGACAGACGGGGCTCAGGAAGGGCAGCCACCTTGCTCGAGGCTGCAGCGGATCGGCTCCGAGCCTGTGACCTCCACAGCCTCCCGGGACCCAGCATCCGGAGGCCTCTGGGCTCATCCAGGGCAGCCTTTCGCAGACTTGCATTGACAAATCTTGTTCCTTAAACAAAATCAGACCTGGGGGAACCTTTACTAGGGCAAGCAACAGGGGTGTGGGTGCCCCAAAGCCTGCCCACCCGATGCAGAGACCCTCAGCACCGCCCCCGACCTCTGATTTAGTCCAGTGCACGGACAGGGCATTCTCTGGGCGAGGAAACCGAGCCCACGCAGCAGAGGGTGGAGCCTCATCCACTCCCCAGCCTCCCCAGCCTCCCCCACGCGGGAAATCCATTTGCACCGGCTTCTGGCCGGAACCGGGGTGCAGCCCGTGCTTCTGGTCCGACAGCCGGTGAAACAGCCTCCTGGTCATGGCCGATCATTCCCCGCTGGGGCAGCTGACTTTGAACGTGGAGAGAACAAAGACCCCTTTGTGAACTGCTTCGGGAAAAGGCGACGGGGAGAATTGCATTACGAGTACGAGAAGCGGCCATCCCAATCATATTTTGGAACTTGTCTGGTGAATAGGAAGTAAAACCACTTCATTTTGAAAGTCCCTGGGGGAGCCAGGTCTGTCCGGCCTGGACACGAGGCCCGGAGCCCGAGGGCCACCAGGCTGTCTAGGAGCACATGGCCACTCGGACCCCGCTCAGCCTGGATGAGACATCGGAAACCACGGCCTTCAGGGACTTTTTCCCAGCCGCAGGAAGTCCAGCGTGTGTAGGGGAAGTCATTTTCTTACCATTCGGAACTGGAGAGAAATGTGTTTTTTTTTTTATTTATCCTTACCTGAGGACATTTTTCCATATTTTGTTCAGATAGAGTGGGAGGGAGAGAGAGAAACATCGATGTGAAAGGGACACATCGAGTGGCTGCCACCCGCACGACCAACCAGGTACGACAAAGTGCAACCGAGGTACATGCCCTTAGCGGGAACCGAACCCGGGTCTCTGAACTGCAGGCCGATGCTCTAACCACTGAGCCAAACTGGCCAGGGCAGAAATGGTTTTATCCTCTCCTTTCCCGATGGTCTCAACCACTCACGTCTTCCCACGCTTCCCTCAGCCTCCTCCTGCCACCACTCCAGGTGGGTCAGAGCCAGAAGGGCCAGCCTGGGCCCCTGCAGAAGCCAGGGTGGGGGCTGCAGCTGTCTCCTCATGCCCCCCCCCCCCAAACAGGGAGCATGGGGTTGCCAGCTCCTCACTTTCGGTTTCTTCACACACTCCACGTTCTGTCAGTAGACTGGCCTGTGCCCATGACCTTTCCTCTTTCAAGGCACATGTCACCTCCTTCAGGAAGCCCTCCCTGATTCACTCTGCTCCCTCTACTTCCCCAGCACTCAGTACAGCATGACTTTGTCTTATGTCCTCCCCCTCTGTTGGCTGAGACCCTAGGTGAGGCCATCATGCACCTTGTGCCCCCAGAACCCATCCCAGGGCCTCAGTGGGCCAGGGCCTGTGGGTGAACGAATGAGCAGGTCCGTATGCCTTGCTTCATAATGGTGCTTGTAGGGGTCCAGACTCATGAGCTGCAAACCACCTTCTGCCAGAAGAAGGTGGGTGGGGTGGGAAGGAGGACACCTCCCGGTTCCTGGCACGAGCTGTCTGAGAATAGGCTTCGGGGCGGTTCTGTTAGCGGCCAGACGATGAGACCTCGGCGTTTGCCTCCCTGAAGGAGAGATTCCAATCAGGAGACAACGTGTAGCAAGGTAAGCAAGCGTGTATCAGCTGCAGCAAAACACTCAGGACAGTGACCCGAGGAAGGGCGGAGGCCTGGGCGGGGCTGCTCCGGCTCACTGGGAAGTCAGAGAAAGGGGCTTTGGGGACAGGTGCAGGGGTTAGCCTGGGACCAGCTGCTGCTGCCCATTGCTCCCCTGGTGGCAAGTCCCCCGGGGTCCCTTAGAGGGAGGAAGGGGGAAGGGAATGATGCAGGCGTGCGCCCCGGGGGAGAACCACACTGGTCCTTCGTCCTGAGCGTCTCTCTCTCTCTTGCTGGTGGGACTCTCGGGGGAGGGTCTCAGTAGACTATGCCTCGACCTTACAGTGTCTTTCAGGGCCGTGGTGCACGGATTGCTTGGTGCTAGGGCAGGGGGTCATTCGTCAGCGCAGCGGGTCCTGAGGCAGCAGCCACGACGTCCCTTGTGTGGCTTTGCTGCTTTTCTGGGCCTGGAGCAGAAACACAGCTGTTATCTTTAGGGAGGAGAAGGGCGGGGGGTCTGAACCGCATGACAGTGATATGCTCGGGGAGGCAAGGTCACCCTGGGGCAAGGTCCTTGTTCTCCCAGGGCTGCCCCCTGCTGGGCACCTGGGGCTTTCTGCCCAGGTGAGTCTCCCTACCTGGCCCACGTCCTTGCTCTGCCCAGGTCTGTCTAACTGCCCAGGACGCCGTGAGCCAGGGCCTCGCTCTGCACCTGTCCGTGTTGGTCGTACCACAGGCAGGACTTCCCCTGCGAAGGGAGGTAGAAATGCCCGTCTTTGCAGCCTCGCGGGCCTGCAGAGTGTCCCTCTGTCCCGTCGCTTGGTGTGGTCTCCGCCCAGACCAGGGAGCCCGAAGGCAGGATCTCTCCTGGGGAAGCGGGGCCCTGCCAACTCTCATGAAGCCGGGTGCCCGAGGGGCAGGCTCGGGAGGTCCAGGGGCTCCCTGTGCCCCCAGGATGGGCTGGGCGCGAAGGGTCTCACGCCGTACCCTGCGTCTCCTTTACTCACACGTCGCACAGCATCTACGTCCAAAGGATCCAGGCCGCAGCGTGACTCTGGCCTTGCCCCGAACCGTCCGCGGTGCCCGCAGTGAACCCGAGGCTGAGGAGGGGGGTGACCAGCTGGCGGCCACCAGCCAGCGAGACCTCCCTTTGGGGGCACAGGAGGCTCGCAGTGAGGCAAACCGGTGCCCCAGGCCCTGGAGAGAAGCTGGTGGCTGTCACCGCTGCTTTTGTTTCGGCTGCTGATGACAGGATACCCACAGCCACACGTATCTGGGTGCGTGCGCCTCCCACTGTCGGCGTACGGGAGTCACTGGCGCGGGCGAAGAAGGCCCATGTTCCCAGGGAACCCGCACAGGGACCCGTTTCACAGATGAGGAGACTCTTCCCCAGGGGTGTCCATTCACAAACCCAGGGCAGTCAGCCAGGACGGAGAGGCTGAGTGGAAGGTCAAGGGACAAAGGGCCTCCCACGTCCTGCTGGCCCCGCTCAGTCTCCGAGGAGGCTGGACGGGGTACCAGGAGCGGAGGCACACCAGCTCTCTCCCCGCCGTGTGGGGTTCGAACTGTCAGTCAGCCTCAGGGGGCGGGGTTAGCGACCCTGACCTGTCAGTTATTCTCAGGTCCCGGTCAGGGGTGGGCGTGGATGGGGGGGGCCTTCTTGGTCTGGTAGACATTTCTTTCTTTTGTAAAAAAACTTTTTTTCTTTATTGATTTTAGAGAGAGAGGAAAAGAGAGGAAGAGAGAGATAGAAACATCAATGAGAGAGAACATCGATTGGCCGCCTCCTGCATGCCCCCCACTGGGGATCAGGCCCACAACCTGGGCATGTGCCCTGACCGGGAATCGAACCGGCGACCTTTTGGTGCAGGGTCGACGCTCCACCACGGAGCCACACCAGCCGGGCGACATTTCTTGAGGCTTGACTGCCAAGCTGCCCTGCCCTTCTGTCCTAGGGGCCAGGACAACGGCCCAATGACAAAGGACAGGCGTGTCATCCGGATTTCAGCTGTGACATTTCCCACCACCTCCACCCCAAACCCAGGACACCCCTTCCTGCTGGGCCCGCACTGAGTCCTGCCCCAATGCTTCCCGGCCAGCACCCCTGAGGACCAAGGTGCAGACCCTACCTTCACCCCATGGTGTTCCATTCTAGGGATGGGGCCCGGGGGAGACACGCTTATGTTCTCGACAAGTGGAGGACCTGTAACACCGCCGTGTGGTGTGACCCAAACAGACCTTGCAGCTCAAGTGAAGACAGTTGGGGGGCCCCACAGGCCCAGGGGCCAGGCCCAAGGGACCCGACCCTGATGCCATCACTTCCCCATCGTTTCTTGTTGATCCTCACCTGATATTTTTCCATTGATGTTTAGAGACAGTGGAAGTGGGAGGCGGGGGGACAGAGAGAAACTTCGATGTGAGAGACACATGGGTCGGCTGCCTCCCACCTGCGCCCCGACCCGGGCTGGGGATCGAACCCGCAGCCCAGGTATGTGCCCTTGACCAGAATTGACCAGGGCAATGCAGTCACCCTCTTAACAGTGAGCAGGGACTCACTTCAGCAAAACATTGCCTGCCAGCTCATCGGGCTAACTACCGTTGTCCATTGAAGTCTTTTTCCATTTGCTTTGTTAGAATTTAAGGGGCGAGTGGTCTTGGTGGTAATAACCCTGTAACAGCTGTAGCGTTTGGGGTTGTACCTACTTTCATGTGTTGAGGCCTGACATTGTTATAAAAATAATTTAAGTTGACCCTAGGGAACCAAGAGAATTTCCCCTCTAAGAGGGGAGAAGGTCCAATGTGCTACAGTAATCAGTCCCCCTCGGGGGTGAGAGCCAGTAGCGATGCCCGGGGTCAGGGGCTGGTGGCACTTTTCACATCTGAGAAGCAGAGGCAGTAAAGCTTAGGTGGCCCCCCACCCCGCGCCACCCCGGTCTGCACCCTTCCCAGGGGGCCCTTTTCTGCCAGCCGGAGCCCGTGGAGACGCAGTCTCGAGTCTCCTTCAGGGGAGTTGGCCGCAGGCCCCTGATGAGCGGACTGGATAGGGTTTGGCTGGGGGCTGGGGGTAGGGGACCCTAAGACGCACCCAGCTGTGTGCCCCACTCTCAAGTCCAAACCAAAGGGGGACCTTGGCCCCACGCACGGCCCCAGGGCTGGTGCCAAGGGACTCGGTCACCCCTCACCTCCAGGGCCAGCTTAGGTTGGGACGAGCAGAGGGACCCTGGCAGGTGTCACCCGGAGCGCAGGTGTTGGCGGGAACTATGGCTGGATTTCCAAAGCCGACCTGGGCTGGCAGAGCAGCCGGGACCCCCTGACCTGAGCTGAGCTCACAGGGTCAGCCAGTGCCCCCAGGAGACCTGGGCACAGCCGTCCCGACCAGCAGCCTTGCGGCCTCCGAAGGTGCAGCAGGAGGCAGGTGAGCTGGGCGTGGCCGGGCTGCGGTTTCCCTGCGGGGGGCTGGCTCCCCGTCCGCAGGCCTGGCTCCCCGGCCTCACTGCCCGCCCCGGCATCTGGGGCACGAGGCCCGGGTCCACCCAGCAGGGGCTGGTCGTCGTCACCGACAAGGCACAGATCTGGTTTATTTTTACTCCTCAGGGTTGCCCCCACCAAAAGAAGGCTGCTATTTATTTAACCAGCGGCCACTAAAAATAAATATTTAAACACTACATTGGTGCGGCCGAGCCAGGCCACGAGGCGTGCTCGCTCCCCGGCTGGTGGGACAATGACACTCATGCTGCCCGCCCTGCAGGGGCCGGGCCAGGCTCGGCAAGAGGGCACCCGGATGTCCACACACGTCCATGTGCCCGGCGTCAGAGAAGAGTAGCTCAGTCGTTGGAGCAGCAGCGTAGAAGGAGACCAAAGGAGAAGCTCCTCTCCAGAACATTCTCCCCACACGGGCGTGTGGGCAGCCCCCGGACAGCTCTCCTGCTCACGCGTCCTTGGTCGGCTCCAGCCACGTGGGTCCCACGGGGACGCCGGACTCCAGGGCCCTGGCATAGCTAAGGCTGCAGCCTGCCCAGGGTCCCGGGCTGGGCGCTGGGCCTTCCCGCGGAGGGAGCCGGGAGAGAACCAGCCTGGAGGGAAGAACGCAGGAGGCCAGGTGGGGCGTGGGGGGCCCACTTAGCATCTGGGCTGGGGGGAGAAAGACAGGCTGCACCCCGTCCTGAGCTGGGGCCCTGAGCTGCCCACTTGCATGACAGGCCCCCCACCCCCGTGTGAACAGAGGTCCCACTACCAGGGGCCCCTCCCGGGGCTGCCGGGGCTCAGAGCGCTTCTTGGGCGGCCTTCCCGATGGGCTGACTGCCCACAGCCGTGGGCCGGGCTGTGCGTGGGGCTCGCGGTACGTCCACGGCCGGTGGGGGGGGCACAGCAGCCTCACTGTACTCTCGTGGGTCCGAACATGAATGTGCCAAGACTCTGAAAATGCACCTCGATGTTCGCCTGGAGAGTTCCGTGCCAGCCTGCTCACTGGGCACCGGGATCACCCGGCACATCCTCTCCTTCCACGTCACTCAGGACAACTGGATGACACCTTCTCGCGTTCCGGTTCCATGGGCCACGGAACCCGCTGAGCACGACCTCGCCAGGCCTGGGCAAGGGGCGGCGAGAAGCCCGGCTCACCGACCCTGGAAGGGGTCCCTTCCTTCTGCTCTCGGGAACGTCGCCTCCGGAGCCATCGGCTGCCCCAGGCTCAAGGAGGGCCCGCTTCTCACCACCCTCCGGGACCTCACGACTCCCTGAAACGCTCTGTGCGACGCAGATCCGGCGACAGGCCTGCGGAAAATGTCCATAGGCTTAAGAAAACAAATGGTTACAGGTTTCAGATTCCACTTTATATCAGCCAGGGTTTTGTTACAGGAAATAGAAACCACTCTAATGATTTCGAGCAAAAAGGAGTTCAGACAGGAAATGAGGGCTTGTGATTTTATTGAGAGGGTTGGAGGAACAGGCGCGGGCTGGGCCTATGGAGTGATGCCCGGAACGACGCCTGGGGGCTGGCTGGCCGGTGCTGGGCCTCAGCCATGTCATCCAGATGGAGGGTCAGGAGGTCACCACTGTTGCCTCTGCATCTGCCTCTTGACCCCACAAAGGGACTGAATGGGCACTGGAACACTGCTATCGGACAAACCACAACTCTGCAGAGAGGTTGCTCTGGGCCTTGGATCGTAGAACTTGGATGGCAGAACTGGGCATGTGCTGGGGCGAGCCAGGGAGAGCCAGGGGTGCATAGCAATCCCAACTCCATGTTCAGTGACGTCCTATGAACAGCCTGATCCAAACTGGCCATGGTGGGGATATTGACATCATAAAAATCAACATGCCCTAAAAGCCAGGTGCACTTTTTTTTTTTTTTTTAAGAGTGGGTTGTTACACATTCACCAGCACACCAGTGGGCAGAACGCAGTGCACACCTGGAACTCTAGCTGCAAGGGAAGCGAGCAGTGCAGTTGCTCACTTTGCGGCCTTTGGAGAAATGTGAAAAGGAGGGCAAAAAAGACGCTAGCGGCCAAGCCAGGCTCCATTGCACACGGCGCTGGGAACGTGTCCTACAAAAAACCCACACGTGCGAGGTGATGCGTGGCTGATAATGATGCAGGGTCGCTCGCCATTGCACCGAAGCAACATTTCTTAACCCAGATCGCTTCTGAGCGCATGCTGACGTTTCATTAGTCCTCCAGCCAGAAAACTGGCAAGATGACAAAATACTCTGTTGGTGTCAAAGAGGGTTTGGGAATTGCGGCTGTGTCTCCCCAGGGGGTAGCAAATGCTTGTGTGAGCAGTTCATTAAGGAAAGCAGCAGTTCAATGAAGTCAAGAGTACAGTTGCATTTACCGTGGTCATTAAATGTCATTTCTGTCTCAGCTGCAGCAAACGAGATTCAGGCACAACAATGTTGGAGGCGATTTCCGGAGAGACCAACTGTTCAGCAGAAACACGTCCAAGATACGCTACATCTGTGGCTATTAATTAGACAGAGTTACACGGCTTCGTGCCCCAGAAAGCTGGCCCGGGGCCAGCCAGTCCTGGAGCGGCAGGCGTGTCCAGAGAAGTCAGATGGGAACACGGGGCCCCCAGGTCCTGCTGCCTCCCCGGCCAGCATGCCGGGCTGCTTCAAAGGTGTTGACTGTGGCCCTGGCCAGTTTGGCTCAGCGGTTAGAGCGTCGGCCTGCGGTCCCGAGAGACCCGGGTTCGGTTCCCGCTAAGGGCACGTACTTCGGTTGCAGTTTGTCCCCGGCCCTGGTTGGTCGTGCGGGTGGCAGCCACTCGATGTGTCCCTTTCACGTCGATGTTTCTCTCTCTCTCTCCCTTCCTCTCTCTCCCTCCCACTCTGTCTGTGCAAAAAATGGAAAAGTGTCCTCAGGTGAGGATTAAAAAAAAAAAAAAAAAAAAGGTGTTGACTGTGCAGGTAGCCAAATCCTTGTTTTTGTTTTTTTATTTTTTTTATCCTCACCCGAGGATATTTTTCCATTTTTTGTACAGATAGAGGGGGAGGGAGAGAGAGAAAGACAGAGAGAGAGAGGGAAATATCGATGTGAAAGGGACACATCGAGTGGCTGCCACCCGCACGACCAACCAGGGCCGGGGACAAACTGCAACCGAGGTACATGCCCTTAGCGGGAACCGAACCCCGGTCTCTCCGGACCGCAGGCCGACGCTCTAACCGCTGAGCCAAACCGGCCAGGGCCTTGTTTTTATTTTTGTTTGTTTTTGCTTAATCCTCACCTGAGGATATTTTTCCATTGACTTTTAGATAGAATGGGAGGGAAACATGGAGGGAGATAGAGAAACATCCATGTGGAAGAGACACATGGATTGGTTGCCTCCCTGTACAACCCTGACCGGGGCGGGGATCAATCCTGCAGCCCAGGTACGTGCCCTTCAGTCCACAGGCCAATGTTCTAACCACTGAGCCCCCGCTCAGGGCTGGTTTTGTTCTTTTACTTGAAAATAGGCAAATATGGAAACAAATTGCGATGGGCTGAATTGTGTTCTCTCCCAAATCCGTACGTCGAAGCCCTAACCCCCACAGTGACTGTGTCTGGGGCTTTGAGGAAGTAATCAAGGTTAAATGAGGTCATGAGAGTGAAGCCCTGATCCAATAGGACTGGTGTCCTGTTTTCCTTTAAATATGTTTTTATCGTTTTTGTTTTTTTTAGAGAGAGAGGAAAGGCGAGATAGTAACATCGATGTGAGAGGAAAACATCTATCGGCTGCCTCCTGCACGCCCCCTATGAGGGATCGATCCCGAAACCCAGGCCTGTGCCCTGACCCGGAATCGAACCGGGGCTTCTCAGTCCATGGGACGACGCTCGTATTTAATATGTAAAAGGCGGTTGCAGGAACAGAGCTGGCTTGGGGATGTGACCGGGGAGCGCAGGGGCTGGCTAGACTTAGGGGAGCACCGCCCTGCATGCCTGCTTTGCTGGGGAACGAACCCTGAACTTCAGGGCACTTGGGGGCTGGGCCCTGGTCTGACCCTTGGGGACTCACTCCTGTGGCCTCGGTGTCTTCATGTGGGACCCCTCTGCGTGGGGGACAGACAGAGCCTCTGCACGAACCCAGGTGTGAGGGGCTCTCTCACTGGGCGAGGAAGGGGTTCAGGTGCTCCTTGCACCTGATTGGACCCCAAACCACGCTCAGCCACAGACCGCACCCCAGGCACCCCGGGAAGGCCACTCCGTTCCCTATGCGGAGGAGGGCAACCGGGCGTGGTCCCAGTGCCCAGGAAGTATGGTAGCATCTGAGTGGTGGCTGGCAGTCCTGTGTCCTGGCCTGCCCCTCACTGTCACTGCCCTGCTAACCTTGGCCCAAGGGACAAGCTTGGTCCACTCTGAGTGGAGCTGTGGGGACTGGAGGTCACAGAGCCTACAAAGTGGGTGGCACAGGGCTCATGAATGCTGACCGAAGTCCTCAGGTCACTGAGGCTGGAGAGGCTGCCACTGCTGTGTCGTGGTGTCCCCGCGACTGAAACGTCATACAAACCTGAAGGCTTAACAATCAGGCGTGGGCAGGGTCCCGTGAGGCGGGCATGCGGATGCCCGAGGCCGGCCCTGCTGGGCCCAGCTGGGGAGGGGGCCAGGCCAGCCTGGAGTGCTGTGTGGGGAAACAGCCAGGGGGCCTGCTCATCCCCCCAGCATCAGGGAGACACTGGTCGGTCCGCAGAAAGTCTTCATGCATTCACGAGATGGTCTCCATTTGCTCTTTAAAAAGTCCTTGTGGCCCTGGCTGGTTTGGCTCAGCGGTTAGAGCGTCGGCCTGCGGTCCGGAGAGACCCGGGTTCGGTTCCCGCTAAGGGCATGTACCTCGGTTGCAGTTTGTCCCCGGCCCTGGTTGGTCGTGCGGGTGGCAGCCACTCAATGTGTCCCTTTCACATCGATGTTTCTCTCTCTGTTCCTCTCTCTCCCTCCCACTCTATCTGAACAAAAAGTGAAAAAATGTCCTCAGGTGAGGATAAAAAAAAAAAGTCCTTGTGGCCGGGTTGATTGGGCATCACCCCATGCACAGAAAGGTCGCCGGTTCGATTCCAGGTCAGGGCACATGCCTGGGTTGCAGGCTCGATCCCTGGCAGGGGGCACGAAGTGGGCAGCCGATCGATGTTTCGCTCTCACGTGAATGTTTCTCTCTCCTTTTTCCTCTCCTTCTCTCTCTACAAATCTTAAAACACCTCGTGCTCACTGACCTTTCCCTTCCTGACCCCGTCTTTCCTCCTGACGCCTGACCCCTCCAGCCGTGCTGCTGCGTTAGGTTCCTGAGCGGGGCGGGATCCCAGCATCCCTGGGCCGGAGTGGCCCGGCCACAGCTGCCAGGGTCTCTCAGCAGATGTTCCTAGTTCTCCGACACTCAGGCTGGAGGTAAGAGGGAGCAGCTCATGTGGGCAACTGCAGACTCCCAGGTGGCCTTGGTGGGAATCGGGAGGGGCTGCCACTCAGGTCTGGTCTGCCCGCCCCCAGCGAGCTCCTGCCAGCGTGCCCAGCGCCACCCAGAGAGCAGGGAGTGGCCAGCAGGGCAGGGGCTGAAAGAGGCCTTCCGGAAGATGGATGTTTTTGGAATCTGACCTTGAAAGGCCCTGACAGGAGCCTTCTGCAGAGATGGACCTGCTCAGCGTTCCTTAAGCAAACCAAAACGACCTCATTGAGCATCGACCCATTCACCAAAGTTGCCAGTTCGATTCCTGGTCAGGGCACATGCCTGGTTGAAGGCTTGATCCCCAGTAGGGGGCGTGCAGGAGGCAGCCAACTGATGTTTTGCTCTCACATCGATGTTTCTCTCTCTCTCTCCTCCTGTCCCTTCTTCTCTAAAAATCAATAGAAATACTTTTTTTTTTTTTTAAAGAGAAGGCTCTGCCCTGGCCGGTTTGGCTCAGCGGTTAGAGCGTCGGCCTGCGGTCCAGAGAGACCTGGGTCAGGTTCCCGCTAAGGGCACGTACTTCGGTTGCAGTTTGTCCCCGGCCCTGGTTGGTCGCGCGGGTGGCAGCCACTCGATGTGTCCCTTTCACGTCGATGTTTCTTTCTCTCTCTTCCTCTCTCTCCCTCCCACTCTATCTGTACAAAAAATGGAAAAATGTCCTCAGGTGAGGATAAAAAAAATAATAATAAAAAATAAAAATAAAAAGAGAAGGCTCTGAGGTTTGTGTTTTGGTTGTGGTCCTAAAAGGCCCAGAAGACACGGGCCAGAAGGAAGAGACGCAGAGCCAGGCTCCCCGGGGGGCGGAGGGTGGTCTCGGACTCGGGAAGGGGGCAGCAGGGAGCTGGAGGGGCGCTCCCCTCTGAAGCCCTCAGCCTGGCCACGACGCTGCACGAGCCCAGAGCATCCAGAGCTGTGGAGCCGGAGAGGGGCCAGAAAGGCCTGGAGCCTGGTCAGCCTCGACCAGCCGGGACTTCACACCCGGGCTGCTGAGCTGGTCACGCACAGCCAGGGCGCCAGGCCACCTCCGCCTTGCCCTTCCACTGTCGCTGGGCGTCGCTGGTCCGCGCGACGGGGGATGGAGCTCCGAGCAGCAGGACGGAGGGGCGGCGGGCAGAAGCCATCCCACTGACAGGTCCCAGGTGTTTCCCAGGCGCCGTCTTTTGACCAGAACAGTCACCTGGCCACAGCCTGGTGCCCGGGAGGCCAGCGACAGTCCAGCGGGAGCTCTGGGGGTGGTGAGGGACGTGGGCAGGTGAGCAGTAACCTGGGCCGCCGTGTCCAGGCAGGACCTGCTCGGAGCCAGCCCTGAAAGCCCCTGTCCCAGCGGCAGTGGAGGCCCCGGCCCCAGGGCTGTGCTGCGGCATCACCGCTCCTAGGACGCCCCTGTGCCCGTTCACTCCGGGCTCGCGGGTCAGGAGTCAGGCGCCGGTTTGTTGGTCTGGTGGAGCTTTGATGCCCCAAACAGTGGTTATTGAAGTAGCAACTTGAATTAATGAAAGTGAAACCGATTTCAGGTCAGGCCCTCTGACGCGTGGGCGAGGGGCTGCCGCAGCAGACGGCAGGCGCGGAGCATCCCCGGACGGGAGCTGAGGCAGGGGCCCTGCGCAGCGGTCGGCTTCTTCCCTCACCTCCTCCCTACTTCTGGTGACCAACGCCGCACCCTGGACCTGTCATGCCAGGCAATGGGATGGAGATTGTCTGATGCTGGGTCCAAAGGCCAGCGAAGGCATGTGTCCTACAGCATGGGAGAAGAGACCAACAGGGACAAGGAGGAAGACAGAAAACTTAGGGTGAAGAGGAATGGGGTGCTGTCGGCTTCTGTGATAACAGACTGGGCAGTTATCCCTCTCTACCATCTACATCCTTATCTGTTCATCCATCCATCCATCCATCCACCCACCCACCCACCGACCCATCTGTCCATTCATCCAGCATCCACCCACCCGTCTGTCTATTCATCCATCCGTCCACCCACCCACCCATCTGTCCATCTATCTGTCCATCCATCCATCTATCCATCCATCCATCATCTACCCACCCATCTGTCTGTCTATTCATCCATCTGTCCACCCATTCATCCATCCATCCACCTACCCACCCATCTGTCCATTCATCCAGCATCCACCCACCCATCTGTCTGTCTATTCATCCATCTGTCCACCCATTCATTCATCCATCCACCCACCCACCCATCTGTCCATTCATCCATCCATCCATCCACCCACCCACCTACCCATCTGTCTGTCCATTCATCCATCTATCCATCCACCCACCCACCCACCCACCCATCTGTCTGTCCATTCATCCATCCGTCCACCCATTCATCCATCCATCTGTCCACCCACCCATGTCTATTCATCCATCCATCCACCTACCCACCCATCTGTCCATTCATCCATCCGTCCACCCATTCATCCATCCATCCACCCACCCACCCATCTGTCCATTCATCCATCCGTCCACCCACCCACCCACCCATGTCTATTCATCCATCTATCCACCCACCCACCCATCTGTCCATTCATCCATCCATCCATCCACCCACCCACCCACCCACCCATGTCTATTCATCCATCTATCCACCCACCCATCTGTCTGTCCATTCATCCATCCGTCCACCCACCCATCTGTCCATCCACCCACCCACCCATTTGTCCATCCACCCACCCACCCATCTGTCCATCCCTCCATCTATTCATCCATCCAATATTCCTGCCTTCTAGGCATTGTGGGTACGAAAAAAAAAAAAAAAAGAACTAGCGACAGTGTCCTGTCGATAAGGAAGTGAGCAGAGTGATAATGATGACAGCAGTTAGCCCAGCTGGTGCTTAGTGCTCTGCGGGTACAGAGTGGTGCCCCACAGACACAGTGAAGGGTAAACAGTGGTGAGCACTAAGGCGTCCCCCAGCCCCTCCTCCTCCAGGACTCTGAGCTTCCCTAGGTGGGCTGAGGCTGCCTGTCACCCACAGGCCAGGACTGGCCCCCAAACCCCAAGGGAGGCTTGTGGGAGGCTGAGGACCCCCCCCCCCAGGGTCTGCTCTGGCTGGGCCACAAAACCAAGGTGGGGCCAGGCCAGCCCCCACCTGCCTTCTCTGTGGCCCCATGTTCCCGGGCTGCCACGTCTCTGCCCCCACAAGAGGAACAAACTCAGGAACCCCCAAAGCGTGACCGCACAGGCAGAGGAGCGAGGCCAGGCTGCCTGTGTGGCTTAGGCTCCCTTCAGAGCAGCTGTGAAGGGCGCTGCTGGGGCCTGGTCCAGGCCCAGCCCTGAGCTGGGCTGGGGGGTGGGGGGTGCCCAGGGCGGCGGATCCCCGCCTGTGAAAGGCAGACCTGTCTGCCCTGCGCGCTGGGCGCGGACTGAAGACGGGGCGCATAGGGGCTTACTAAGTGCTACCCACAATGCAGTGTCCCTTCCCGCTCGGAGGCTGTGGGCTGGGGAGCTGAGGACCCAGGCGTGTTCCCCGAGCTGCACGGGCCTGAACAAGCCCGGCCTGTGCCTGGTCCCAGCTTGTGCTCAACGGGCGAGGCAACACCTTGTAAATCAAACGCCTTTGCCCTGCTGGGGATCCGCTCCCCCACACTTCACCCGCGTCTTTGGAGAATCGTCATCGCACACGCCAAGGTGCCAGGCGGCAGGGGCGGTGCGGGGCCTCCAGGGGCCCGCCTTCTACCAGCGCGTGGCCGGCACGGGCTCCATCCACGTGGGCAGGGGACAGGGCCACGCCCGAGGCGAGCTGGCTGGTGACACTGTTATGGGAAGATCAGATCACCTGGTTGTGGATGCGGCTTGAGGGTTAGGTGGGCCGCGGAGTGTGCAGAACCGTTTCTCCCCACAGGCAGCACCCGCCCGAGTGTGCAATACAGACTTCGGGAGCACCCGATGCTGCGCCACCTTGGAAGGACAGACGGGTAAATCATTCAGACGACAGTCGCTTACAGATGGCTTACGCTTCCAGGCCCTCTGGTAGTCAGTGAATAAGACTGGCGTGGTCCCTGCCTTCGTGGGTGTTCACTCATGTAAAGGATCAGATAAAGAAACAGATGAATAAAATGATCACAGACCACTAAGTGTTCAAGTATTGTGAAGGAAACAAAGGACCGAGATGATAATGCGGGGTGACCAGAGGCCCTGGACGGCATGACATTTAAGCTGAGTCTAGAAGGATGGGGAATGAGCCAGCTGCCCAGGAAGTGTCAGGGAAAACACTGCAGACGGGAGTGGTATGTGCAAATGTCCTGAGGCAGGAGAGGTTGCATTTGGAGGGAAGGCTGCATTCTGGTTCCTGGGGTGAGTGGGTTGGGAGGGGGTCAGCCAGAGCCCACATCGGCAGAGGTCACAAAATTGGGATTTTTCTCAATATCAACTGTGAATGAAATAATACTTGCCCGGCCAGTGTGGCTCAGTGGATTGAGCGTCCCATGGACTGAGAGGTCCCGGTTCAATTTCCAGTCGGGGCGCATGCCCGGGTTGTGGGCTTGATCCCCAGTAGGGGGCGTGCAGGAGGCAGCTGATCCATGTTTCTCTGTCCTTGATGTTCCTATCTCTCCCTTCCTCTGTCTCTAAAAAAATCAGTTAAAAAATATTAATAAAAAGAAATAATACTCATGTAGTGCTTGAACTAGTGCCAGACTCTTCCAAAGGCCCCAGAGTGTTTCCTCCTCTCGTTATTATTGCTGTTACTGTTACTGTTATTACTGCGGTCACGTTGTGTCGTGAGCATTTGCCTCAGGCTGTGCTGTGGATGCCACGGGAGGCCACAGCAGCCGAAGCAGAACACGCACACACCCACAGGAACAGCACGAGTGCCAGGTGCGTGGCCAAGTCCTCACCAGCCAGGACCACGGAGGGACCACGTAACCCACGGAACAGGGACACGGGCCACACAAGAAGCCATTCCAGAACACCTACGTGCCGGGATTTTTCTTTGTTTTTCAATACAAATCTCGCAGCTTAGAAACAATCGTCTCTGTGAGTACGTCACACCGGAACACGTTCTCACCACACGAGCTCAGCGTCGCTCAAGCGTGGGGAATGGGGCTCCCTGAACCCCCAAGGGCTGGCTGCTCAGGGCACTGGTCTCACCGTGGAGCAGGACCCTGCCGTCCATCCCCTCCCCTCTCTCGGGGTGGCTGGGTGATCCTTCCGCATCCACGCCCAACAGTCAGCTTCCCCTTCAAACACCCCAGGGACGGAACCAGACACCCGGGGGCGGCTTCCCCTTCCCGGGCCCAGGTGGAAACCCTCCAGGGAGAACACAGCTGCAAGGGAGCAGGCCACACACAGCACACACAGGAGACACCGCTCCTGTTCCCCGAGTGACTCACCTGTCACAGCCTGTGAGCCCCTTCGGACCCTGAGTCCTGGGGGTTGGGCCTCTGCCCGAGGCTGCCCCACGGTGTGGGTGGGGGCATGGGGATGCTGGGTGTCTCCCTTGCAAGTCTACACCAGCCAGCATGAGGATCGTTTTTCTTGTGAAGATTCACCCTGTGGCAGGCAGCGAGGGTATAATACAGAGGTCTTTTTTAATTTTTATCTTTTATTGATTTTAGAGAGAGAGGAAGGGAGAGGGAGAGAGAGAGAGAAACATCGATGAGAGAGAACATCGATTGGCTGCCTCTTGCATACTCCCTCACTGGGGATCAGGCCCACAACCTGGGCATGTGCCCTGACCGGGAATCAAACCGGTGACCTCTTGGTACAGGGGTCCATGCTCAACCACTGAGCCACACTGGCCGGACAATACAGAGGTCTTAAGGTCAGAGCTTTTGCTGTTACCAGTGACAGAAACCAAAATCAAAGCAGCTTAGGCACAAAGGGCATCTACTGCCCTGGCTGGTTTCGCTCAATGGTTGGAGCATCGGCCTGCGGACCAGAGAGTCCCGGGTTCGGTTCCCACTAGGAACATGTACCAAAAAAAAGGGCATCTACTGGGTTATGTACCTGAATATCCATGGTGAGGGAGATCTGGTGCGTTAGTTTCAGGTAAGGCTGGATTGAGGGACCCCAACACTAACATCCTTCTTTCTTTTTTTTTATCCTCACCCGAGGACATTTTTGTATTTATCTTCAGATAGAACAGGAGGGAGAGAGGGGGGAAGAGAGAGAGAGAAACATCAATGCGAGAGAGACACATTGAGTGGCGGCCACCCACGACCCCAACCAGGGCCGGGAACAAACTGCAACAGAGGTACGTGCCCTTAGCGGGAACCGAACCCAGGACTCTCTGGTCCACAGGCCGACGCTCTAACCGCTGAGCCAAACCAGCCAGGGCTCACATCCTTCTTTGTTACATTCTCTCTTCACTTTCCTTGTCTTGACTCATCTTACATGTGTGTGTTGACCTTGTCTTTCTGCCTACAGATGGGCCGTGTGGTCAGAAGCTACGGGGAGCCCAGGCTTATATCATCCCGGGAAGCCAGGCAGAGACACTTCTCTGATAGTCACACAGAAGTCTCGGGCGGGGTAGCATGTCCACCCCTTGGGCCAACCCCAGATAGCACAGCAAGCATGCGTCATGTACCACTGTTGGGCCAGAAGGGGGAGGGCGCCGACCCGCCGTCCCACCGGGACTGTTCTCAACGGGTGACGGAGGGTGGCTCCTGTGGGGATGAGAGGGCCTCCTGCTGCGGCAGTTCAAGCTGTTGGAACAGCATAAACGAAGGCCAGGAGGAGCAGAGGCCTTCAACAGACAGTTCTCCAAAGAAGGTTGTCGAGTGAACAAGAAGCCCATGAAAAGATGCTCAATATCACTGATCATCAAATTAAAAAGACAATGAGCCTGGCTGGTGTGTCTCAGTGGATTGAGTGTCGTCCTATGGACTGAGAGGTCCCGGTTCGATTCCCAGTCAGGGCACATGCCTGGGTGGCAGGCTTGATCTCCAGCAGGGGGCGTGAGGAGGCAGCCGATGGATGTTTGCTCTCCCATTGATGTTTTTCTCTGTCGCACTCTAAAATATCAATAAAAACACATTTTTTAAAAAAGAAGGGAGGAATCAGTGAGGGGAATAGGGGAAACATCTGTAACAAAAATAAATAAATTAATAAAAAAAAGAGTTACACAGTCTGAGACACATCACTTTGGGCAATAGGGAGCCATGGGAGGTGTTGGAGCAGGGTTGTGCAGGATGCGAGTGCAAGGTTTGGTGGCACTCTGCAGACAGAGGTTCTGGAGCCACCCTGTCCATATGGCTGAGAGGAGGGAGGGGAGGAGGAGAGAGGAGCGAGTCACGAAGGGGACGGGGTCAATGTTCTCCAGAGAAGGACCGAGCAGAAATCTGCTGACGTCAAAACCGCCTCCAGCCCAGCCACAGTCCCCTCTCCTGGCAGAGGAACTTCCGCTCCCTCCAGCTTGTCCTCCCAGACCCACTCGGACCGAGGTGGCCTGCAACAGGGCCATCAGCAGACACGGGAACAGCAGCTTCTTCCGCCGGAGGGAACCAGCTGGTGTCTCTGGGGCCGGGCCAGGGACCGCATCCAAGCTTCGGAGCGACCAGCAGGGACAAAGGCATCTGGGCTGTCCCGGCCAGCACCCGAGGGGAGGTAATGAGAAACCCTCTCCGGGAACTGCAAGGCTCCACTCTGACCCTCTGGCCACAGATGACCGCTTATCATTCGAGGGGACAGTCCAGACAGGAAGACAACCCGAGGCTGGCCTCCCAGCCACATTCGCTGCCCGGGGCAAGGTCAGCTTAGTCCCTGCACTGGGGCTGGGCTTTGCCAGGCGAGATCAAGAGATGAGCCTCCCACGGGGCCTCCCTGCTGAACGCTCCAGGGCCCCAGGCCAGCTCTACCCAGAATAACAAAGAGGTGCGGGAGGCCCAAGCCCCAGGGACTGGCTCCCTCCTCCCGAGCCCAGGTGATCGTAGCCAGGTGGCAGCTGCGCCCCTCCAGAAGGGGGTCAAAGGGGAGGGGGCGAGGCAGGGGTGCAGGAGGCAGCTGGTTTGTGTTAGTCTTGGGCCCCTGCTGCCAGCAAAGTGGTCACTTGAAAGAGTATTTTCCGAGGCTGATGTCTGTGTGTTTTTGGCCTTGGTCCGCTCCCCGTGGGAGGGCTGCTCAAGGCCCTTCCCGGCACAGCACATGGTCTAAGTCCCCGTGGTTCATCTGCAAAGAATCTCAGGTTTCCTCTTTTCCCCCATTTACATGGTTTTTTTGTTTTTGTTTCTGTGAAAAACCGGGAACAATACTGTTATGGGCTGAAGTCGGTCCTCCCCAAATCCATATGTTGAAGTTCTAACCCCAGGACCTTAGCACGTGACCTTGGTTGGAAATAGGCTCACTGCAGATGAGATTACTTAGGGTGAGGTCATGCGGAAGGAGGGTGGCCCCCAATCCGGTATGACTGATGTCCTTGTAGAAGGGAACATTTGGACCCAGACACACACGGGGGAAAGGGATGTGGACACACAGGGAGAAGACGACCGTCTGGGAGCCAAGGACAGAGGCCTGGTTCCCTCACGGCTCAGAGGAACCAGCTCTTCTGACACATCGACCTTGGACTTCCAGGCTCCAGAACGCGAGACAGTACATTTCTGCTGTGCCCCTGCGGTGGCGACCAGACAGCCGGCATCTGGAGACAAGAAGTCCCTCGCTAGGACTAGAACCCACAGGAGTGAGGGCAAAAGGGGCCTGGGCGGGCGAGGAAGTGACAAAACTCAGCCGCAGGTGCCCAGGAAGGCTTGACTGAGGTTGCCATGGCACCAGGCTCAGGGTGCCATCTGGGCCGAGCTCGGAGTCCGAGAGGGATTTCCTGCCTCCTCTTGGGTCGGGAGGTGTGGTCTGGGGGTGGAGGATACTGCGCTCAGAGGAGGTGGTCAAGCACAGACTTAGAGCGGCAAGGCCCGGACATCTGGGCTCGGGCCAGGATCCGGTCTGAGCGGAAGAGTCCCGGTCAGGTTTGTCTTTTTTAGGAAGAACTTGATGGCCAAGAAGAGGCTGGCCTGCAGCTTTGGGGGAAGGCCTTTATCCTGGGGCCGTTATCAAGAGGATCATGGATCTGATGACTCACTGGACGTGGTCTGGTCGGAGTTTCCAGCGACGGCCCCTCCCAGGTGGGGAGATGAACTGAAACAGCGACAGAGGGAGACCCAGGCTGTCTGGATTCTCTCAGTGGTTTCCTGAGATCGTCAGAACCGTGCCCGTTTGAGAGGGGAGCTGAGCTCTGGCACAGGTAACCCGTCCAAAGTCACAGTGACCGGCAGGCTGGCACTGGGCCTGGCCCATCGTCAGGGGAGTCGATCCAAACCTGTGCAAACAAGTGCTTGTAAATCCAACTCCAAAAACGGAGAAGAAAGAGAGAAAAAACTGGTTTGAAGCTCCTGCCACTTCCTGGGGTGTAAATACTCGCACCTCATCGATTTCAGGAGGATTCTCTGACAATCCTCCTCAGAGAAGCTGGGCTTGGTGAGCTTTTGGGGGAAGGCACACCCCGGAGAAGAAAGGCCAGTCCCCAGACCTGATTTTAGAGACGGGCCATGAATCATCATCCCAGGGACTGCACAGTGCCGCCTCCAGCCTTAGCCTGCTTCAGCCTAGGGAAGAGTCAGGCTCTTATCAACCACAGTGACTCCCTGCACCCAGAGCCTCTCCGAGAGATCTCCAGTCCAAGGACCCCAACGGGGTCTCTGGCTGCCCTGTCCACCACGAGAGCCCCTTCTTCCCTTCATTGCCTGCTCCCACTACTGAAGGCCTCACTTACCGTCACTGATCAGTTCTGAGACTGGAAGCAACAAACAAGTGTTAGTTCCGACAGCGTCCCATCAATGTCACAACAAAACGACCTTGAACGAGATGACGTTATTCCAGGACCTGCTGTGCAAGTTGGTCCTTCAGCAGCCCCGAGCCCCCGGCTCTAAACCAACAAATACCACCTTCAAATCTAGTCCTGTACGTTGGCTCCCAAGTAGTACGGAAACCAAATAATAATTATAATTAATAATATATTTATATTTTTTTTCCTCACCCGAGGACATTTTTCCATTTGTTGTACAGATAGAGTGGGAGGGAGAGAGAGGAAGAGAGAGAGAGGGAAACATCGATGTGAAAGGGACACATCGAGTGGCTGCCACCCGCACGACCAACCAGGGCCGGGGACAAACTGCAACCGAGGTACATGCCCTTAGCGGGAACCGAACCCGGGTCTCTCCGGACCACAGGCCGATGCTCTAACCGCTGAGCCAAACGGGCCAGGGTAATAATTATATTAATAAACAAGGGCGGGCAAAAGTCAGTTTACAGTTGTGAGTTGCAAAACACAGCTCATGCTTGTATATTATTTATTAATTATTGTATTATTTATTAGTATTCACCTACCTTTGCCCACCCCTGTATGCTTTGTCATATTATGTAATATATGATGAATCCTGCAAACTTACCTAGAATATAGCTAAGTGCGCAGCAGTTTCATCTTTGAATCAAGTGAAATTTTTCTGAATGAATGCATTGAATAAAATGAATTCCCATCTGTGTTCGAAGGTATGTTTCCCACCAGAAGAAGGCTTCTGGCTGCCCGGAGGGGCCCTGGTGTCTCTGGTCACATCCACGTCACCAGCCCCCTCACCGCCTGATGACGTCGGCAGAGACGTCTTATCTTGAGCTGGCCGCTTCCGTTCCTTGCCCTGCCCTCAGTCTCTGGGGACGCATGTCTGCGGCCTGGGGGTGGAGGCTGTCCGTCTGGATGTCCGCTCCTGCCCTGAGTCACTGAGAAATCCGTCTGCCTGTCTTCTAAGTGTGCGATGACTCAGGTTTTGCAGGGGCAGAGCTGGGTTTGTGGAGTTGCGTTGTCAAGGGATGATGAAACCAAGATCCCGGGTTAAAAGGTTTTATTAGAACTGCTGATAGGTCCCAACCGTCAATGCTGACCAAGTAGAATACCCAAGGACTTAGTGTTATGTCAGAAATAGCCAAGTCCCTCAGCCCGAGACGGGGAGGAGTGACCTTCCAAAAATCTATCTGATGACCCACGTATGGAACAAGGGCTGTGGGCAAAGATGCGCCCTGTGCCCTGGCCGGTGTTCTCAGTGGTTAGAGCACCGACCTGTGCACCACAGCGTCGGGGACGCAATTCCCCATCAAGGGCACGTACGTACCTGGGTTGCAGGTTTGAACCCTGTCTCTCTCACATTGAGGTTTCTCTCTCTCCCTACCTTCCATTCTCTCTAAGGATCAATGGAAAAAATATCCTCGGGTGAGGGTTAACTAAAAAATAAATATGATTTCAAAGGAGCAAGGAAGGTTTTTTAAAGGTGGTGGGAGATGGCAAGTGGTATGCACACATCCCATCAAACTATAAACGTGTTACGGACACGGCGTCTGCCCGAGCGGGAGCAGCTCGTCCCAACGGACGAAGGGAAAAGGGCCATTCGCCTTTAGGACGTGCTCACTCGAGCCTGAGTTTTCAGTTTATTTCTAGCTTTCGGGAGGCACGTGAGCACGGGAGTGACCTTCCCCTTCAGTTATGTGATAGGAAGCAAGCATTTGCCTAAAGGAGCGCAGCGGATTGGAAGGTGACTTGGAGGTTCGGCGACCAGGGTTTGCTTTGCTCCCCTGGGAAGGTGTGACGGGCTGTGGTTTGACCGGGGGTGATGAGAGGTGGCCGATGAGGAAGAGGAAAAGCAGGTGGCAGCCAGAGGCATCACCCACCGGCTGAATGGCGAGGGACAGCAGGGTGAAGGGAAATCCATCGAGGCCACACCAGCCTCCGCTGGTCGGTCCCAGGGCTGGCCCGTCTGCACCATCAAACGAGCGGACCAATCTCCTCTCTTGTTTTCTCATTAGAGCTCAGCCGGGGCTCGGTGACAACTCTTACCATGGCAGAGAAATGCCACTGGAATGTCTTAACAGGACAGCAGTAAGACACGGAGACCCTCATAAGTGCGGCAGAACCGATGGTAAATGAAACGTTATTAAAGTACCTGATGATGGGCCCTTCCCTGGTGTAACTGCACGGGTGACAAGCCAGTCCCTAGCCGGGTGGCCCTACTGCTTCTGGAGGAAGGTTTTCTTTTTTTTTTTTTTTTTAAAACATGTTTTCATTGATTTTTTAGAGAGGAAGGGAGAGAGAGAGAGAGAAACATTGATGTGAGAGCAAAACATCCATCGGCTGCCTCCTGCGCGCCCCCTACTGGGGGTCGGGTCCACAGCCCCGGCCTGTGCCCTGACCGGGACTGGAACAGGGACCTCTCAGTCCATGGGCCGACGCTCACCCACTGAGCCACGCCGGCTGGGCGTGTGGAAGGTTTTCATACCTGTCCCCCCCCTACACACACACACACACACACACACACACACACACACACACACAATCCCTGCGAGAAACCAAAGCAAGGCCTGAGCCATAGCGACCCCGACCCAAGCAGCTCTGTCTCTCTCTCGGGAGCCTCACGAGAGGAGTCGCTGTAATTGGATCCGCCCACTGTGACTTGCATGTTCACTGCGTCTACCACAAGCTGGACCAAGCAGATTGGGTGGCACGGCCTCGTCCCAAGCGGAACAGGAGGGGACATCCTGCGAGGACGGGGCAGTGGGCCGTGCAGGCCGGTGCAGAGCCCCCGCCGGCCCCGGCTCCTAAGCGCCTTTGCAGCCGAGATTACAGCAGTTCAGACGCAGCCACGCGCCTAATCCTCAGGGCAGACACCAGTGCAGGCGCAGGGGGGCTGGCCCGGCTTCCCCGGCGACAGGAAAGCACAGGGGAGACCCTGAAGTCTGGGCCGGGGCAGAGTCCGCAGCAGCCAGACGTCCAGTCCCACAGGTGCGCCACCTCCGGGCAGACAGGCCGTGAAGGGCAAGAGGCCCCACACTGGACGTGCCCCTGAAAACCCACCCTGACTAAGGCGTGAGTGGCAGAGGGTGGCTGCCGGCCAGACAGCACGGCCCAGGAGGATGTGGTCAGAGGGCTGAGCAGGAAGTCTGTCTGCGGAGACCGAGAACGTCACTGGCTGCCTGGCAGGGCTGGGGGCGGGACCAGCGGCAGGGCCACCAGCTGCATGTCCTTCCTGTGGTCAGCACTCAGTGACCGGAGCCCACCCCTCGCCCCCACAGCCAGGATTGCCACGTGGCCTGCACTTTGGGGCCATGGCCCTGTCTCCAAGCGTGGAGTCCTGGAGTCCTATGGTCCCCACGCGTGATGTCTCACGCTGGTCCAGGGACCGCGCTGGCCAAGTGACCCCACTGTCTGGAAGGGTGAGGATCAATGTCTACCCCTGGAGACAACACCCCCTCCTCCCACTCGGGGCAGGGCTCCCTCACACAACCACAGTGCCTGGAAGCCCAGCCAGCCCTACCCTGCCCTCCAAAAACATGTCCACGTGCCCAGCCGGTGTGGCTCAGTGGTTGAGCGTCAACCCTGCACCAAGAGGTCGCCGGTTCGATTCCCGGTCAGGGCACATGCCCAGGTTGTGGGCCCGATCCCCAGTGGGGGGCATGCAGGAGGCGGCCAGTCGATGTTCTCTCTCATCTATGTCTCTCTCTCTTTCTCTCTCTCCCTCTCTAAAAATAAATAAATAAATATATAATTTTAAAAAATATACACACTGTACTCTTCCTTACTGAGGAGTAGAAATGTCTGCTTTTTCTCCCGAAGGAAAAACTAAACACTGCCACAAAGTAAATGGCAATTATGCTGAGTGGCGGTAATTCCTCCTGTGAGCACAATGTGGCCACACTGGGTCTTCGCTGTCATCACACGGTCCAGGCTTGTCGTGGGCGTCAACTTCGCGTCCACAAGGCTTGCTGCCTGGGCGTCAACAAGCGGGATTTTTTTTTTTTTTTTTTTTTTGATGCTTGGATGATGCAGCGATTATACACGATGGATCCTAGAGCTGGATCTACCCCCAAACCCTGTGAGTGTTTGTGACCCAGTATCACAAAGAGGCCCAGGAGGTGCAATTGTAGCAGGGAGCCGGGGGGCGCTTGGACCTGGTTTGAAGACCCTCGATCTAGGGGATGCAAACCCGCCGAAGGGACAAACAGGGAGGTTATTCCGGGGAAACCCGGAGGAAGAGGCCCCGGAAAGTCAGTTCCGGTTCACGCCCACACTCAGTCCACACAAACACGCCCCTCGAACCGCCGGGAAAACCTTCTCAGCCTGTGCTTCAGTCTGTCCCTCTCCAAACGTAACACAGTTCTTCCGCTAGAACAGGGGCAATGAGACACGGTTCTGAAAAGCCCAATAGAAAAATACTGTTCACTGTTTTATTTTTCCAAATGAGCGACAGGCTATTTACAAATAAGCAGATCTCCAATGACGGACACGGAAATGGCCAATCTAGGACTGTCCAAGGTCTCCATGAAAACAAAAAATTTATTAAGGCACGTTTGATCCGTGAGTTTGAAACAAACTTTCTGGTGTAAGGACCGATTCATTTCACTTGAGTTCCTAAAACATGTGAGCACCAAAACTGTCAAAGAACACTTGATATTTAGTAAAACAGTAAGGAATGTAGAAAGGGGGGGGGGATGTTTTCCAAGGGAAATCTTTGGAGATCAGTTTACTGCAAATAGAACCCACTCAACACCCCGATACACACAGATACGAATGCCTACCGGGTAGGTGAGGAATGGCAGAGATCTAAACAGAGAATATCAAATAAATTAAAGGTATTTCAGATACAAAGGCTAAAACAAAATGGCAAGTAAAGAATGAAACGGCCGTCTCCACCGATGGAACACAGACAGGATGAAATGCACCAAAGCAAATACATTTTCCCCAACACTTTCTCCGGGGTGGGTTCTGGGTTCAGCTCGCGTCCATTTGATTCACGATCGGGATTCTTCTCTGCCATCCTAAAGATGAACATTTTATCCTTTGAGGAGAAGGGTCAGGAAGAGAGAAAATACCAAATCCTCTTGGAACTGAATGCCGGGTCCATTCGGGCCACACGAACAGCGGGCAGCCACGCCATCTCAGGGTGTCTTCCTCGCGCCCGGCGTGACCACAGTGAGCACGACCACGCCGTGGGGCGCGCTCCCGAAGACGTCGCTGCCACGTCATCACGTTTCCTTATTTTACAACTCCAACACCCAATGGCTTTCAAATAATCGTGGTGAAAAAGACAAACGGTAGACACGGTGAAATGTTAACAGTCGCGACAAAACGCTTACCAGTCACAGTGCTGCGTTACAATAACACTTGCGGGGACTCGTGTGTTCTGCCCTAGACGGTGGCAAAGGGGTCTGGAAAAGAAACGTTAACGACGACGACGACAACAACAACGACAACGACAACGACAGGTTTCGTTCATCATACTTCAAGTCGTGGTTAAGCAGATCCGCTACACAACGTCCCGCCAGGAAAGGGGTTCAGAGGCCGACATGATCACATTTCTGTTCAGAAAGCTCGACTGTCAAGGAGTCCTCGGTAAGAAAGTCACGTGTAAAATATATCCTTGTGGGGACTTCAAAAACTGAGCGTACAAAACATTTCTGAAAAATAAATTAGAGAATTAAAAACGTCGCTCAGCAGAGCTGGGCGTCAGGCCGTCCTCACGGAGCCGTTGGTGCTGCTGCTGCTGCTCCTCCGGTGACCCGGGTCGTTCTTCTCCAGCCAGAGCTCGGCCAGCTGCTGCGTGGACCCGTAGGTCGAGGCTTTGGACCCCAAGCACATTTTGTACTGCTTGGGGTCGAGATTGGGGTCGCAGAAGACGGGGTGATGGACGTGGACGACGCCCACCTCTTGGCTCCGGAACGTCTTCAGACCGGCCTGCACGACCTTGTTGAAGAGATCCACGTCCTCCAGCCCCCAGCCCTGGATGGACACATCGAAGCCGCCCACTCGGACCAGGTCGCCCTTATAAATACACGTGATGCCGAACCCATAGTTTCTCCAGAAGCCCGTTTTCTGGGTGAAGGCAAAATGGTTGTCACTGGGAACTTTCCCGCTGTACACAATCTTTGGGTCGTACTGGCTGAAGATGATGGGGAAGTAGATCTGCTGGCCCGGCACCGTGTTCGCGCGGCACCGCTGCAGGAACTCGGCCGTGAACACGAGGTCCACGTCGCAGAAGAAGAGCAGCGACTCGTTACTGAACTGGGAGGAGCCCACCTCGAGGGCCAGCGCCCTGGAGAAGTCCCCGGACACGGGCAGGACCTGCATGTCGGCCTTCGGGTAGCGGGCGCGGTAGTCCCTCAGGAGCTCCACCTGCTTGGCCTTGTCGGGGTTGGAGTCGGAGCTGAACAGCAGCACGAGCAGCTTGACGTTCTGGTTCGGGATGAGGCACGTCTTCTCGAAGTTCCCCATGAACCTCACGAACATGTCGAAACGCCCCGACAAGGGGATCAAGATGTTGATCTTCGTCTCTTTGGGTTCTTTGTGCTCGCTCTTCGACCCGGGGAGCTGGAAGGGGACCAGCTTCTTCAGGGAGTTGGAGAGGAAGGACAGGGACCCGGACTCCTGGTCGATCTTGCTGGCCAGCTCCTTGGCGTCCAGCTGCCTGTGCTCCACGAACTGGGTCTTGCTGAAGGTCTGCTGCAGGTAGGCGTGCCTGCGCACGGGCACCGTCACCTTCTTGCCCTTGTGCTTCTTGTAGAGCAGCAGCAGGTCCAGGATGTACTCGGCCCCGTACATGGGGTTCACCCGGCGGTAGCCGTACTGGATCTCCTTGAAGTCGATGACGCGCCCTCTGGTCTTGGCGTTGGCGTTGATCATCTCCATGACCTGCATGACAATGTCGTCCAGGGCCTCCCTCTGCGCCGAGTCCATGCCCCTCCGCGGGGGCTGGCCGTCGGCCGCCGAGTACAGGTACTTGCCCGTCAGAAACTCCCACTCCAGGATCTCCTCCCGCTGGTGGGGCTGGAACCGCACGAAGGAGGGCGGGACGCCCAGCTGCAGGTCCTCCTTGTGCACCTCGGCGTTGCTGTACCGGCTCATGAGCACGATCTCGCGGTGCAGCTGGATGGTGCGGTGCCGGAGCTCGGCGATCTTGCGGCTGAGCACGTAGCTGTGCAGCCTGTACTGGTAAGGAGGGTTTTTGTTGGGGTGCAGCGTGATGGCTCGGTGAATCTTACTATTATGGAGATCGCGGATGTACCCCTTTTTGTTCTGCTCGTAATTCTCATAAAAAAGCTGCTGCATCTATTAAGAGAGAAAAGACGCTGTTTTTAGTACTGGGTGACTGAGTGCCCCTCGATTTTTCTAGTTCCTGCACACTTCACAGAACCATCTAAATATCAGAGTCTCTCTGTATGTGCCACACAACCAAAGACCCCAGGGAAAGAAAGGCCCATCGACACAGTCCCGAGATCAGGAGAACACTGTGAACTGCGGTGGAAGGAAACCAGCCACCCCCAGCGATCAGAAATGGCGAGTGTCATTCTGCAGGCAGAGGGATAAAAACGCTTTCCCAGGAAGAAAGAGTATAACCCTGCAGCCCAAAGAATCCGCTGCAGCTCGAGCTTGGAAGACCCTGGGAACGCCTGTGGGCGGGAGAGGGTCTGTGCCCAGCGCCGGCCCCCCACAGTGTCGCCCGCGCAGGCTGAGCGTCAGGGAGGGCAGGCAATGCAGGGGCTGCACCTCCCCCCGACGCCCCCTCTGTCCTAGGAAGTGGGTTTGGGGGGAACAAAAGTTTGAGGTCCATCAGGCAAAAGGGTCTGCTCCCTCAAGTCCGAGAACAGACTCGATCCCGGGGACATTCAAGCAATGAGATGATGGCTGTCTAAGAACACCGACGGAGCCTTGTGGAATGAAGAACAGAAAATTGCAAACTTTGCAAACATTTTGAGATTGGCGCCTGATAAGTTAGTCCTGTTTCATTTATTGTTCATTCTTTGTCTTGCTAAATACTAACCCTTGAGGAGGTTGAGAGGGACTTGGATCGAGTTTATTTGCCTTTGGACTCATACTTTTTAAAAAAGTTTCTGAGCCCTGGCTGGTTTGGCTCAGTGGTTAGAGCGTCGGTCCTCGGACCAAAGAGTCGTGGGTTCAATTCCCCAGCCCTGGTTGGGGTCACGTGGGAGGCAACCAATCGATGTGTCTCTCTCGCATTGATGTTTCTCTCTTTCCCTCACTCTCTCCTTCCCTCCCTCCCACTCGATCTGAAGATAAATGGAAAAATATCCTTGTGTGAGGATTAAAAAAAAGTTTCTGTGTAGGTAGATGCAAACGTAAGCACTCACATGGGCTTCTTCTCAACTCATGTCTTAAAAAAAAAAAAGTTTTGAGCCACTGCAAACAACATAACAAAAAATATACAGATTAGCACTTTTACATCCCATTTTCTTTTTCTGTACACTACAAGCTGCCAATACGTAAAGCTAGTAAGCGTATAAAGAAAAGAAAGAACTTCCAAAGAACGCCTTCAACCAGAAAGAGCGGAGCGTGCCGGCCGCGCTCCGAACAAGGGCTCATGGGGTCACTGCTCACTGAATCCCGGGTGGCTTCCAGATGGCCAGCGCTGGCCTGTGACACCAGGCCGCCCTCCTCCCAGCACTGGTGCGGCCTGGCTCACGGCTCTGCGCCCCCACCTCTGCTGTGAGTTGGGTTTAGAGAGGGCCCGTCTGTGAACCGGGGCGCAGGCCCTCACCAAACAGGAGTGTGCCGACACCCTGACCTCGGGAAGGACGCAAACATCCACCACCGTCATCCCCGGAGTCCAGCTGGTGCCGGACACAGCCCGGGGTGCTCCGCCGCAGCGGACGAGCGCGTGATGCGTGGTCGGGTCTCTCAGCGTGGCCGGGTCGGGAAACTGCTGGATGACCTCGCTACAGCAGGGCGCGGTGAGGGCTGACACGACGCCACATCCGTGGGAACTAACGCGGCCCGGCCGGGCTCCTCCGACCAGGCCTGTTTCAGTGTGAACACGGGCAGCATGGTTGAGGGAAAAGACACCCTCCAGACATAGCAGGTGCTGTGTTTACTCTCTGCGGGACCAAATCCACAACTGACGTTTTACTCCTGGCCCTCGACCCGCCGCAGGGACAGAGCCCTGACTGACGTCACCGCGCCGGATCCGCGTCCCCACACAGCCTCAGGATGCGTTTCTGAGAGGCAGCAGAGGCTGCCGGAGGCCACGGCCCTCGCAGGGACGGAAGTCTAGGAGGGGTCGCCTGAGGCGCAGAGTGTGGGCGCCAAGGACACGGGTGAGTGAAAGTGACCGAGGACAGGCTTGCGGAGGGAGGCCTCGGCCGCCTGGGACACAGCAGGAGGTGCAGCCGCGGTGCAATCCTTGGTCCTCACGGGCACCCCGCTCAGCGCCGAGGTCTGGCTGAAAGGAGTTTGTGTTACGTTCTCCTTTCTCATTTTTAATGAAGAAATCTATTGCAAGCAAAGTGTGTGTGTGTGTGTGTGTGTGTGTGTGTGTGAGAGAGAGAGAGAGAGAGAGAGAGAGAGTGAGTTTGGGGGAGGGAGCAGTTCTTTGATTAAAAATAAGGTCAAGTCTATGCCCTGACTAGCTGGTGCCCCACACCCTGTGTCCCCCGCAGGGCTGACTTCGTACAACCTAAAGCCAGGACACACAGGGTTCAGCAAGGGAGCCACCGCCGGACAGGCTGGGGGGTACACACTGCTGTGACCTTAAGAAAAGGCTAAGCAAACTTTTATTGTTTTTATTGATGTTTTTTTAGAGAGAGAGGAAGGGAGATAGAGATAGAAACATTGATCAGCTGCCTCTTGCACGCCCCCTACTGGGGATCCAGCCTGCAACCCAGGCATGTGTCCTGACCGGGAACTGAACCGGGCGGGGCCTCTCAGTTTATGGGACCACGCTCAATCCACTGGGCAACACTGGCCAGGCTGAGCAAAAACAATTTTTATTTTTTTATCCTCACCTGAGGACTTTTTTTCCATTTTTGTTCAGATAGAGTGGGAGGGAGAGAGAAGATGAGAGAGAGAGAGAGAGAGAGAGAGAGAGAGAGAGAAACATCGACGTAAAAGGGACACATCAAGTGGCTGCCTCCCGCATGACCCCAACCAGGGCCGGGGACGAACCACAACTGAGGTATGTGCCCTTGGCCAGAATAAAACCTGCGACTTATTGGTCTGCGAGCCGATGCTCTAACCACTGAGCAAAACTGGCCGGGGCAAAACAAAACAAAACAATGTTTAACTTTTGTTAAATTTACTGTGGTAACTGGTTAAAAACAGTACGTATATTTCAGGAGCGCAGGTATACAGGATGACATCTGTATATTCTGTACTTAACTGCAGCCCCATCTCCTTCCATTACGTGTATCTGACCCCTTACTCGCTCCGTCCCCTCCCCCCCTCTGGTGGACACATTCTTTTGTCTGTATCTATAAGTTTGTTGGTTTGTTTATGTTGTTTTTCGTTTTATACCCCACATAGGAGTGAAACCACATGGTTCTCCTTTTCTGCCTTACTTCACTCAGCATGATACTCTCAAGACCCATCCATGTTGTCCCAAATGGCAGTAGTTCATCCTTTTTCATGGCTGAGTAGTATTCCCCTGTGTATATGAGCCACACTGTCTCTATCCACTCACCCATTGAAGAGCACCTGGGTTATTTCCATTGTGAATGATGCCACAATAAATGTAGGAGTGCACATATCTTGACAAATAAGTATTTTCAAAATTTTTTTTGGTAGATACCCAGTAGAATTGCCGGATCACATAGCAGTTTCATTCTTAATTTTCTGAGGGGCCTCCAGACTGTTTCCACAGGAGCGACACCACCACAGAATCCCACCCACCGTGCACGAGGGTTCCCACATCCTCTCCCACTTCTGTCATCAAAGCAAAGACGTCAACGATTTCACGAGGCCAAGTTAGGGAAGAATGCTGGAGAAATCATCTGCGACTCGTGACAGAGGCGGGAGGGACCGATGGAGCAGCGACAGCTGGGTGCCTGGCCCCTGGTCTCCCCATGCCACCGCCTGCACCTCAAGGGCAGCCCCGGCTGTGGGTGGTGAGTGACCCCCAGCCTGTCCTCTGCCCCCTGTGCTTTCGTCCGAGTTGGGCACCCTTCCCCTCTGCTCAGGGTATGTGAGCACTTTCCATTCACTTCGGCCTTGGCGGCACCTCGGGCATTTGCATTTGATTTTGGGTTAATCTGCAAAATTCTCCTCAAATCATCTCTCTTGATTTTGTTTTATTTTATTTATTTTATCTTTATTATTGGAAGTACTACAGAGATCCCCCCTTATTTCTTGGTTTGTTTTTAGCTTGATGAGTTTCTAGTTTTCTCTGTTACTTGGATTTTTCCTACCATCTGTGTTTCTTTAAAGATGTTGGTTGAGCCCTGGTCTGTATGGCTCAGCGGTTGGAGCGTCGGCCTGCGGCCAGAGTGTCCCGGGTTCGGCTTCTGCTAGGGGCACGTACAAAAATAAATAAATAAATAAATAAAAATAAAATAAAATAAAGATGTTGGTTGAGTCCGGCCAGTGTGGCTCAGTGCCCAGGCACCAAGAGGTTGCTGGTTCGATTCCTGGTCAGGACACATGCCCAGCTTGTAGGTCCGATCCCCGGTGGGGGGCGTGCAGGAGGCGGCCAATCGATGTTCTCTCTCACCCATGTTTCTGTCTCTTTCTCCCTCTCCCTTTCTCTCAAAAAATCAATAAAGAAAAAAAAAGTTTTTAAGCAAAGAGATGCTGGCTGACCGAGGAGGTATGCTGAGGGTGGGAGGAGACTGAGCCAATCCTCTGAACACCTCCACCTTCTACCTCTCCTCCCGCCCCTCAGGTCACAGCAGAACTGCTGCCAACCCGCCGCTCCCATTAGCAGGTGAGATTTAACTCCGGCTCCAGCCAAGCTCCTGGAGTGCACAGGAGCGAAGATCCCCATTCTTAACTGGGGTGTAAGCATATGACTAACAGTAAGTATTTAGCAATTTCCCCGGTTATAAAAATGAAACTATTATTCCTCTGGAAGAAAGTTAGAATGTAACAATTACAAAATAAAGGTTAAGAAATAAGACTAGATAGAGACATTTACTGCTTTTATGTGGATGATGAGCCTCAAGACCTTGGACAGGTCATTTGGAACCTGTTGGGGCTCATGTGAGACTAGCGGTTCCTTCGAGGTAAAGGATTCTTGGATCACCTTGGCCAGCGTGCTCAGTGGTTAGCGCATCGGCTGGATTCCCAGTCAAGGGCACGTACATGGGTTGCAGGTTCGATCCCCAGCCCCAGTCGGGGTGCGTGTGGGAGGTAATCAATCGATGTTTCTCTCCCCCCTCCCCCTTCCCTTCCACTCTTATCTAAAAATCAACGGAAAAATATCCTCTGGTGAGGATTGACAAAACAAAACAAAACAAAACAAGAATGAAAACACGGGTTGCCTCAATGTCAAGACGGGCACTGTCAGTGAGCTTCCAAGTAGCCATATCACAAGTTTTCCGTCTTTAAATTAACATTCTCATTACCTACAGGTAGGGATTCAGGACATGCGGCCACCCTACTAGGTCCCTTCTAATTAGTCTTCTGTAGGCTTTGCCCGTTTTCACCCAGTTAAGTTCAAGGTTTACCTGCTTTGTCTTTTCGAGACTCCATTCCAAAAAGTACAACTTTTATGGGAATTAAGCTGGGTCTCTAGTGGTAAAAATGAAAACTGTGTCTTGAATGATTAGGGTCAAAATTCTGAAATCTGAGGACCCTTCAGCAAAGTCTGACCCATTTCGAAAGAAGTGAGAAATAGGCCTGGCAAAGTAAACAGAAAGGCTGTCAGGGCGCTCAGACTCTGCGTGAAGACGAGCGAAGCGATGGAGCCGAGACCAGAAGGTCGGGGCCTGAGGGGTCACCGTGCCAGGGAAAGGGAAGCCCCTATGCCCCCATCAGCCTTCAGAAAACGGTCTCTGACCCCATCTCCGCTCTGTATGACGCGTGTCCGTGCGGGGGGTGCTCCCTTCCGCTTTCCGGACACCAGCCGCGTGTATGCTCCGCAGATAAGCACCGTGGCAGCGCTACCGAGCAGGACGAATGCGGTCCTATCTGCAAACCCACAGTCTTACGCAAACACGGCACCAAGTACTGACTGCTCACGTTCAAGGAAAATGCAAATGTCACGTACAAAGGACGGATAAGGGTGCACACAAGATAAGGCCGGGGGCGGGCAGCACTCAGCCCCAGCCCTGTGCCTGCTCACCAGGGCCCCCCCGAGGGCTCGCTCTAACGCCTGACTCAGCACAGGTGGTTGGATCGCGCTCACGACCCCATCTCTTGGGGGCTGACAAGCATTTCCCAGGTGTTCTCATTTCATCCGAGGAGGCTCGGGCGGATGTGCTCAGCAACCTGCCCTGTGCCCCATCACCACGGGCAGCTGGCCCCGGGCTGGCACTCGGCTCGGGGCACAGGGCACATGCTGAGCCCGGGGCTAGCCCTGTCCTGGAGCCCCCACTCCAGTCAGGGACAGGCCTTTGCCGATGAGCGGGGGACACGTGAGACCCGGTGAGAGGTTCGAGGAGACAAAGCGGGGGAGACAGAGAGGGGACCCGGTCGGGGAAGGCCTCCGCCACGGGACGTCTGAGCAGGGCCTTAGGGAAGCGTCCGGAGGTCACTGGAGATCCAAGACCAGAACATGCTGTCCTCCCTCCAGGGCAGCCGTTGTTCATCAAGATGACTCACCTAACTGCGGGCCACCTCTGGGAGCACCGGGCTGGGCCACCTGGCCCTGCTGCCACACCTGGCGTCCTCCCCGGCTCTCCGCGTGGCTCCAGGCAAGTCTCCGTCACGCGGCCAGTGTGGCCACGGCGAAGCCTGGGGCCAGCTGACGCCGTGCGTGTGCCTGCACGTGTGCGTGGGTGCGTGTGAGGGTTCTGATGGTGTAATCGATGAGGTTTAAGAGCTGGGAGTGATTGTGAACGAGCGTGGAAACCCCGTGGAGCCAGGTTTTGGTCACTCAAAGCGTCAGAGCAAGCCCGGGAGTGGGCAGGTCCCCTGCTGAATGTGGCACATTCCTGGCGCCGAGGAAGACCTGGCGTCGGCACCGTTTTCCACACCGGGGTGAGGAGAGCTTCCAGGAACCTCACTTCCGAGGGAACCCACTCCCCTGGCGCGGGAGCCCACAGCGGGCACGCGGGCTCTGTGGGCGGGGAGGCCGGGGGCGAGGGTGCCTCGGAGGAAGGTCCCTCCGGGAAGGGCCGGCTGCCTCCAGCACGGGCTTCCACACCCTCTGACCCTTCCTTCCCCTCCGCACAGCCCAGGGGGCAGGCCCGCCTCGGCTCGCCTCGGCCCTCCCCGGCACAGCAGCCTCCAAATGCCACCCTGCTCGTCCCTGGACGTGGAAATGACCCCAAGGGCTCAGAGCGCCCTCTGGGGACCGGCAGCAAAGCCGGTCCTAGCTCCAGCACTTCCGTCACCTTTCCGTCAGAAAAACGCGAGGCCACCCATTCCTAAGCAGACGAACGGAGACCCTTTGTCTTACCAGTGCAACAGGATGGAGACGTTCATTCTAGGAAAAGCCATCTCACCCTGTGCAGCACCCACAGGTGTCCCTGGGCACCCGGTGGGCAACGTGACGCGGGCGAGGTGACGGGCAACGCTGGGTCCCGCACCTGAAACGCCGGCCGAGTGAATGTCGCTGCGCACCCATGGCCGCGGGACCGTCTAGCCACCCATGTGCCTGTGTGTCCTTGCCCCCAGCTGACGCTCTGCACCGTCAAACCGTTCCCCAGGCGCCAGACAAGCACAGGAACTGCGTCTGGATGTCAAGCGCCAAGGGATCTGCTCAGCCGCAGCCGGACTTCCACTCCCCCTCGGACCAGAGCCACGCAGACGTGGTCCCGGCCCCCGCGCACCCTCTCCAACCCCGCCTCTGTGCCTAGGTCTGGCAGAGCCCGGGAGGGGAGCGGGTGCTGCGGGAGCCCCTGCAGTCACGCTTCCGCTCTTAGGAGGCCAGCGCTGAAGGCCGCATCCACTCCCTCGCCCCAACGCTCCGGCCAGGCCCCAGTGTGCGGCTAACAGACGGGCTACGGGGACGGGAAGGGGATCGTGAACCGAGTGGACGCTGGCACAGAGCTCGTCGTGAGCCTGCGCTGTGAACCGTGTGATTTTTTAAAAATCCTCACCCGAGGATAATTTTTTTTTTATCCTCACCCGAGGACACTTTTTCATTTTTTTTTGTTCAGATAGAGCAGGAGGGGGAGAGAGAGAGAGAAACATCGATGTGAAAGGGACACATCGACTGGTTGCCTCTTGCACGACCCTGACCAGGGCCGGGGACTAAACCGCTATCGTGGTACGTGCCCTTGGCTGTAATCGAACCCGGGACTCTTTGGTCCGAGGGCCAACTCTCTAACCGCTGAGTCAAACCGGCCAGGCCGCTGTGTGACTCTTACAGTGCCACCTTGTGAAATATTTAAAGTACTTATGACTGTTTTTTTTAAATTATTTTTTATTGACTTTTAGAGAGAGAGAGAGGAAGGGAGAGGGAGAGAGAGAGAGAAAGAGAAACATCGATGAGCGTGAACATCGACTGGCCGCCTCCTGCCTGCCCCCCACTGGGGATCGGGCCCACAACCTGGGCATGTGCCCTGACCGGGAATTGAACTGCTGACCACTTGGTGCGTGGGCTGATGCTCAACCACTGAGCCACACTGGCCGGGCAAACCTTTTTTTTTTCCTCTTAATTATCAGAAAGCAATATGCGTTCATTATAAAATCCTGATAAAACAAAGACTCACCTATAAACTTACCCTTGCTGACATTTTAAAAAAAATCTTGTTCTCAGGCACATACTCACATGCCAGGTGAGTAAGAAAGCTCGCTGCACCCTGCCAACTACCCCGCGTGTAACTGACAGGTACGGAGGCCTCGCTGAACGTCATGGACGCGCCCTCTGCAGCAAAACGATGTATAACGAACCCCCCCACCCCCTCACAGGCTAACAGTCCAGACAAGAGTTAAGTCCCTGCCACACGTCATCATGTTATAGTGAAATGATGTTATTCGAAGTCCTACTGTGCACCATGTCTGAGCAGTAATTCTGCTTGTGAGCATCTTACTTTCCTGAAATAGCTCACAACACTAACTGCCAAATAAAATTAGGCTCACCTCCTACTTGTCAATCAGGACTTAGCCAAAGAAAGAGACGCTAAGATCATATGCTGTAAGCAAAGCACACATTAAGTAAGTCACGTGTCAACCAAAGGCTAGAAGTGCACATTCTGTTCATAAACAAACTGTGTGAGTGTTGGGGGGAGGGGGGTTAGATAACAAGAGAGAATTTCACATAGATTCAAATACAAAGTATACACTTAACCCAAAACGGTGACTATAAATTACGTACAAATATACCAAGTGAGTGTATATGTGAAGGAAGCCTACTCTCACTAAACAATGTAAAACTTATAAAACCCCACGGGTGTGAATTATACGAGAGGAAATGAACACTGCCCGGCCGGTGTGGCTCAGTGGGTGAGCGTCGACCCTGCACCAAGAGGTTGCCGGTTTGATTCCCGGTCAGGGCACATGCCCAGGCCCAATCCCCAGTGGGGGGCATGCAGGAAGCGGCCAATCGATGTTCTCTCTCATCCATGTTTCTATTTCTCTAAAATCAATAATAAAAAAAAATTTTTTTACAGGAAATGAAAACCCCTTCCCCAGCCACAGCACGGTGACGCCATCAAGTAGCGTCACGTACTGAGATGCGTGACCAGCAGTGCAGAATAAATGACAGAACAATGAGCCCATATGAGCAATAGAAGCCCAACTTAAACGTGAATGCTCTCGTGTATTAGGCTGACCCCTCAAAACTGGGCCACACTGGGTAACCCTAGCGTATTCCTTGAACACAGAGAAGCATGGTTAGTTTTAATGATTTCAGTCTTTGATTTAGTTATTCACAAATATGTAGCTATGTAAATACTCAAGAACCACAAATTTTGCTTTTCTTCCCAAAGGTAGTAGCATTAATCCAATCTGAGATTCACCCTCAAATTATTGATCAACTTAACAGCAAGCCCATTAATTATATCCCTTCTATTACAGCCAGAACCATTTTCCAGAAGAGAAAATTTTAGGAGAAGTACCTCAGGACGCCCCAAATTATGGCATTTATATAAATTTAAATAGAAAGAACATCGTGCAATTCAGCAAACAGAACCAAAATCTAAAAACAGAACATGCGATGACCAGTTACTAACAGGCGAGGGTCCCTGCCCATGGACATGCTGGTCCGAAGCCTCATTCCTATTTGGGTCTCAAATGAGGAGCCTTTTAACCTCTAAGTCCAATGAGTTGTGTTGTGCAATTATATTTCTTCACTATCTGACCTCAGTACGCTGCGGTGGTCCCCAAAAGTGACATCCAGACGTCTTCCACTCGAACCTGAGAAACAAAACCCCACAGGCCGTTCTGAACCCACTCTGACGTAAGAATCTCTTTCAGTCTCGTGACGCAGGCTGTGACCCGACCGCCAGCATCTGTCCCGCCTTCCTCCGTGGTGACAGGCGAGGCCTGGCTCCGGCTGCCCGCCTCTGTCCAACTAGGTGTGACCACACCCACGTTCTCGGACGTGAGTGGAGCCACACGCTCCGCTTCTCAAGGTCGGCCTGTCTCCCAGGCTCGAGCATCCTGACCACGCAATTTTGGACGATATTACAGGCAACTCTGGAGAAGCAAAACCGAATAGGCTGGGTCCCGAAATGACCCGAGGAATAGAGACCAAGCCATCCTGTAATACCGACCCTGGACCATCACTCGAGAGAGGAACGAATGTCGCTCTGCACTGAGAGAAATGAACATCTCAGGTGACTGGTGCGGTGTGTGGCCGCCAGCAGGTCATAGACCAGAAACCTGCCCACTGCACAGCAGCCCAGGAAGGAACAGCGGTGCAAGCCGCCTGCAAGGCAGTATCTCTCCCAGGTGCAGGAGCGGCCACGGCTCTCTGAGCAGCACTGCACACATCACGCCAGGAGGTCTCAGCCAGCCCCAGGTATTAGTCCCACTGCACACATCACGCCAGGAGGTCTCAGCCGGCCCTGGGTATTGGTCCCACTGCACACATCACGCCAGAAGATCTCAGTCGGCCCTAGGCATTGGTCCCACTGCACAGAGAAAAGCTTGGGGAAACTGGCCAAGCGATAAGCAAACAGCGAGGGAAGATCTAAAACCCTGCCGTGTGTGACCGGAGCAGAGCCTGGTGAACCACGGCCCATGGGCTCACACGGTGCAACTCCGGCCGGTCTTCTGGGACCACAGCCACACTCGTGTGTGTAGCTGACGCCTACGGCTACTTTCACTGGGACAAGGAGGGACCCTACGGCCCAGACGTCTACTATATTTACAGTCTGACCCTTGGCGGAAGAGCCTACTGACCCTGATCCGGAGGCAGGCCCCCCCCAGCGCCCCCACCCGCCGGGTGTGAGCCAGGCATGTGCAGGCTTTGCCCAAACAGAGCCTAAACGTGGTGACCTTCTCTGGTCAGGTCACCGTCCCGGCCACAGCTCAGGTGTCCCTGCTGTGCCAACCACCGCTCCTGACCGGCCCAGGCCATCTCCCTAACACAAGACACCCCTTACATCTGTGGGAGCCCCGCCTCTGGCCCCCCGCCTGTTCAATGCCAACAGAACCCCTTCCCAAAAAGGTAAATTCAAAACAAAAACCTCCCGTAAGCTCTTTAAGCGCATCTGATTCAAGTGAAAGTACCACCGCCAGAAGCAGACGGGACAAGGCGTCCGATTCCGCTGGCCACAGGCAGTCTACGTCTGCCCTTCGGTTTTGTGCGTAGAAGGCAATTTCGACAAACCAAAAACGGACCTAGTGCTCCCCCAAATAGAACCCCCCGAGACCACGGACAGCAGGGCAGGCACATTCTGTCTGTTTCTAACCCGGATCTCAGCGTCAGCAGCAGCTGCCATCGGAACGGGTCGCCGAAGCGCCTGGACGTCCCACGACGAGGAAGAGCGAGTGGTTCCGTTCGCGCAACAGGAACTCGGGGAACACCCGCGAGGAGCCAGGCGCAGGGGTCCAATCCTTTCCCGCAGGGTGGGGACCGTCCGTGAACGCAGTACCAGCTCCCACCACACGCTCACCAAGTCAGCCTGACCAGATGGAGCAGCTAATTTGTCGGCTGATACATTTGTATGGCCCGACAATGATGTTATAAATATCCCAATGGCCCCTGGCAGAAAAACAGGTTCCCCACCCCTGCGCGAAATGGATATTCGTTAATTCCAAATACTCATCGCCATTCAAGCGATCATCTCGGCTGAATAAGGCGAGACGCCGCTGTTTGTAGTCATTTCACGAGCCAGCGTACTTCTGGAATTCTCTTTCGGTTTTTATGTGTTTCCATGTAAAAAAAAGAAGAGAAGTTTTGCCTTGGCCAGTTTGGTTCAGCGGTTAGAGCATCGGTCTGCGGACCGAAGGCTCTCAGGTTCAATGCCGGCCAAGGGCACGTACCTGAGTTGCAGGTTCGATCCCCAGCCCTGGTTGGGGTCGTGCAGGAGGCAACCAGTCAAATGTGTCTCTCTTACATCGATCTTTCTCTCCCGTCCTCCCACTCTATCTAAAAATCAATAGAAAAAATCCTCAGGTGAGGATTAACAAAAATAAAAATAGTAAATAAATTAAGGGCGTTTTGACCCAAAGAACGCCAGCTATAAACAGAATTAGGGCCTTGTGCCGTAACATCAGACGTGACCGTGAGCAGGCGTCCACAGAGCCGAGAAGCTGCGTGCTTTGCTCCCCACGAGCCGTGTGTCCCCGAGCGGGTCTCACGGAACTATGGGGGTCTCACGGAACTATGGGGGTCTCAGGAACTGTGAAGTAAGGGCGCTGAACGTGCAAGTCCCCTCCAGGGCTTCAACTCTGGGCAAATTAATAGTATGAGCAGGATTAAGGGTCACTCGAAGACTGTTCTTGAGCACAATGAAGACAGGCATGGACAACGGTCCCTGGCTGCTCCCGCCTACCTGCATCTTTCCGATGCTCCCGCTCTGTGCAGCCCACCGGCCAGCTCTCTCCTGCCTTCCCCGCCCTCCGCCTTCCCCTGGTTTGGTCCTGCCGGGCCGACTCCACGATGGAGCTCGTCAGGTCCTTTACTGGCTGGCAATTCAATCCGCCCAAAGAAGTGCTCTGTGCTGTCCCCAGGTCCCGCCCATTCCAGCCACCTCCAGCGGCCCAATCCGTGGCAGCTCTGTGGCCGGGCCGGCAGGTGCCCTCTCCAGGTGTGGAATCTCCCCCTGAGATCGCCCCCGGGGTCAGTTCTGCCCACCTGGGACTCATGTGTGCGGAGCGGGGCCTCAGAAAGACGAGCCCATCACCAGCGCCGTCAGTCCCAGCCTCGCTCCCTGATGCCCTCCGACTCATCCGATGCATTCGGCGGGGAAGGGGGCTCCTCCTCTACAGGACGCTGGCGTGGGGTGTGCAGACGGGATTCCCGGGGAGCTCTGGCTGACACCAGCCCAACCAGACGGGAAGGACAGCGAGGAGGACTGTCCTTCCTTTCCCGCTTCAGCCCGAGAGAACTGGAGGCTGCCTTGTGCCCTCCCGGGGGTGAAGGGGGTCAGAAGTGCCCTCAAGCCAGCACGCCAGCCAGGGCCCCCCCAGCTCAGGACCACCCGGCCTCTGCCAGCACAGCTTGCGACGTGAGCTGCGGCTGTGGCGACTCCGGAGGCTGCCCGCAGGGCGGGCGAGGGCATCGGTGACCCGGCAGCCCTCCTGACCCCAGCTTAGGATGTCGTCGGGTTTTTCCTTTTGACTTTAAAAGGCTGATTTATAAACAGTAGTCTGCATGCGCAGGCCCTTCTGGAGAAGCAGTGAAGATGACAAAATGAGGACCAATAATTTAAAAGGCTCTATTTACCTGAAACCGAGCAAGGAGAAAACACAGCAGAACAAAACAAAGAACCCCCACAGTGTCAGTGAGATACATTGTTTCTGCGTTTAGACAGTTTTATTTCCTACCAGCATGAACCAGCAATAATTTTGGGGGAAATGCCATCATCTTTGGGTTGAGAGAGGCCGTAGACCTAGACTCCAGGTTTAAAAAAATCCCTTTTAGCCCTGGCCGGTTTGGCTCAGCGGTTAGAGCATTGGCCTGCGGTCCCGAGAGACCCGGGTTCAGTTCCCACTAAGGCATGTACCTCGGTTGCAGTTTGTCCCCGGCTCTGATCAGTCGTGCGGGTGGCAGCCACTCGATGTGTCCCTTCACATCGATATTTCTCTCTCTCTCTCTTCCTCTCTCCCCCTCCTACTCTACCTGAACAAAAAATGAAAAAATGTCCTCGGGTGAGGATAAAAAAAAAAAAAATCTCCCTCTTACGAGTGTTGGTTAATATGCAAAAATAAAAAGCATGTGATACCAGGATTCAGTAATGGCTATTTTCAAGTAATGGAAAGGAAGAAAAAAACCCCACAGATTAATTGTAATAAGAATTGTTTAGCCCTGGCCAGTCTGGCTCAGAGGTTGGATTGTCGGCCCTCGGACCAAAGGGTCACAGGTTGATTCCCAGTTAAGGGCACGCACCCGGGTTGTAGGTTCGAACCCTGGTCGGGGCTCGTCCGGGAGGCAACCAATTGATGTGTCTCTTTCACATCCCCTGCTCCAACCTTCCACTCTTTAAAATTCAATGGAAAAAATATCCTTGGGTGAGGAATAAAAAAATAAAAAGTATTAATTGCAAAGGGAAAAACAGTAATTTTCGGTGAGGACTCCCGAGGTGAAGCCTGCTCACCGATGGCCCCAGGACGCCGTGTGCCACCTGATGGGAACACGCACTGCGAGGGACCCGTCACTCAGCCGGGGACCCGCAGATAAGCCCAGGCTGAGCCACCCTGGACAACAACTGGCTGGCACTTTCTGACAACGTCAAGGTCACGAATGGCAAAGACGAGGTCAAAGTTAAAAGACTTGTCAACTAAACACTTTGTGTGACCCTGGACCGCACCTGGAACACGAGTGTTAGAGGGTTTGTCTTTCTTTCTCTTTCTCCCTCTCTCTCTTTTTTTTGCCTTGAAGGACGATATGAGGAGCTGGGAAATGTAAACAGAATCTGTAGATGAGATAACAGAGTTATGTCCATATACATTCCGACTCTGGCTGTTACACTGTTCGTGCAGGTGGAAGGCCCGTTCTTAGGAGGCGCACCCTGAAGCACTCGGGGGGCACAAGGGGCACTGGGTCTGCGACTCCCTCTCCAAGGGCTCAGGGAACAGTCACACGGGAAGAAAAACGACCCAGCGGACACAGTGAGTTCATCGGGAAACTGGGTGAGGGGTACGGGAGTTCTAGATACAATTCTTAAAATTGTTCTAAGTCTAGAATTATTTCAAAATTTAAGAAACGGCCAAAACAGTGGTTGAAATGAGTGATAGTGTAACACTGTGTACTCCGTCACCAACAAATAAATCATGAGGGTGTGGTAAGAGAGTTCTTAAAGGTTCTTCGGCTGTTCGGAGATTTTCGAAGCAGAAAGTAAGAAGCTTTGAATCTGAGATCCGTTTTATTGAACTAAGGTTTCAATATTTTACCTTCGGACTTTTCCCCCTTTTCCTTTCCTTTTTTGTTTTTTATTAAAGGAAGCAACACGGCAATATCTCATTCTAGTCTTTGAGGTTTCCTGGACAAAAATCTGTTACTATTTCTGTCTCTAATTCCTCCTTTTTTGCCTGCTGTGCTGTGGGCATGACATCAACTTATTATAACCAATAATTTACAGTGACTCCTAGTCACTAAATTACACCACCACACTGATGACTCAGAGGGGAAAAAGACCGGCACGGACCACCAAAACCAGCGTACTCATCAGTTTAAGAAAAAGCCTGGTCCTTATACCTCCCCTTGTTATAAACAAAGGAGCTATCGATCTACATGGGTTCTACCAGGTTTCCCGGCAGCTGGAGAAGACAGACAGTTCTACCAGGTTTCCAAGGCTACCTGCTGGGGGACAGACACTCAAACCCAAGGGGAGCCGTGTGACATTTCTATAGGTAACTATGGGTATGAGCCGTTCGGACATTCGGACCCACAGACTCACAGACCCACGTATGTGAATTCTACTCAAGGTGACAACCTTTCATCTTGAAGGTGGTTTCACAACTGACTCTGGCCCCGGAACCCCTGGTCCAGTTCTATTTTCTACGGCAAGTACCTATAGCTAGCTGTGTGCTCCACCCTTAAATATTTAAGGGCATGTGATTAAAAAAAAATTTTTTTTTAATTTTTATTTTTTCCTCATCTGAGGACATTTTTCCAGTTTTGCTCAGTTAGAGTGGGAGGGAGAGAGAGGAAGAGACAGAGAGAGAGAGAGAAACATCGATGTGAAAGGGACGTGAGTGGCCGCCTCCCGCACAACCCCAACCAGGGCCGGAGATGAACTGCAACCGAGGTACGTGGCCTAGACCAGAATCGATCCCACGACTCACTGGTCCGACTCACTGGTCCAAGGGCTGACACTCTAACCACCAAGCCAAACCAGCCAGGGCGGGCACGTGATTTTTTATGTGCGTTACATAGGTTGGCACGACTGAAGAAGTCTGATCACACAACCAAACCCAGGTCCACTGTCCCTTCTCCCCCAAGCAGTCTCAGAGCCGAGAGAGATCCGGGGAGCACACTGAGACCACCGGGGTGCGGTGAGGCCTGGTCAAGAGGAAAACCGAACGGGGCTCCTATCAGGGGAGCCGATTCCCAGGCCCTCGAAATCAACACCAGCTCATAGCACACGGCTCACCACAGAGATGCGGTTCCAGCCACCCCACTAGGGGCAAGTTACCGAAATGCTTGACCAAACAGAGCAGGCTCATTTTTAAGCTGATAATTTAGTACGGCCTGTGAATGATGTTATAAATGTCCAAATGGCCCTTGGCAGAAAAAAGGTTCCCCACCCCTGCATTAGAGAAAGCAGCTAAGCCACTGACCCAAGGTGTGGAGGACCTCACAATATCTCGACGGGAGCAGCAGCCCCCACGTGGGTTGCTTTAGAAACATCAGCGAGTCGATCCGTTTGGGGGGCTCTAACGAGGCAGACTGGTGTCCTAGGAGAAAGGTGTGGAACAGAGAAAGACGGATGTGGGCAGACCTCACACATGTAACACTCCCGAAAAAGAAATGAGCACGTAGACCATGCACTGCAAGAACAGGGTGTTCGACCGGACAGTGGAGCAGGAAGGCTGGGGGCAGAGGAGACTGGTGTTGGGCCCCATCGGCGCAGTAGCTGCAGAAAAGGGGAGCACACACTGATAAACTGCGAGAGGTTTTCTCACGTCCACACAGAAGTGCCCCTCACGAGGAGGGCGTGACCTCTCCCACAGGGCCAGAGGCACAGCCTAGAGCAGCCCCCTGGTAAATACCCAAGGGCTCCTCTCCTTTGTAATCTTAAAAAGTCACCCAGATCTGCCTTATATCTCTGCTGTCCGTGTCCGTCTCGTCGTAAAAAGGTCTTTCCCTCTCTAGCCTGGCGTGAAGTGGACACTGGCCGTGTTCACCCTCCGACGGCTCAACACCACCCTCGCAGACCTGGACGCGGCTTCCCGAGCAACCTGCGCCACAGCGAGCATTTCACTGAACAGAAACGCGACCAGGCAGAAGAAAACAAAACCAAAAGCAAAGAGACCAACTTACAGGGGCAAAAAGACCGAAACAAATCTCGTCTGTTTCTCAGGATGAGTCCACTCCCGGCAACTTGTTTTATATTAACGTAGCATTTACAGTCAAAGAGAGAAAGAAACCACTCACTGCCTAAAATGGAATACAAGGCTTTTCTTCTATAGTTCATTTTTGGAAACAAAAAAAAAAACCTTTGGCTGAACGAAGAGGAAAGAGTTACACCCACACAAAACTTCAGAACGGGAGGACTCAGCATCACCAAATGCTTCCCGACGCTGCCAGCTAACAACTGTCCCGGAAGACCAGTCGCCCCAGCTTTCGGAGGCAGCCGGCGGGCGTGCACTCCAGGACGGCAGGCTCCACCTCAGGGCGGCGTTGGCAGAAGTGCACTCACGGCTGCGGGCACCTTTGTCGGTCCCGACGCGTGTTCGTGGATCGAATGTTTACGTGCCTCCCGCGTTAGCTTCTGAAAGGAACACACACCACCGTGACCACACAGCCCGAGAGAGAGCACACCAACATCATGAGCCGTTAGCATCCACGACACAGCATCATTTTCATAGCATTCCTGCCCAAAACGAGGAACCTGGGCCTCATCATGAGGAGACAGACACCAAGCCTAATGTTGGGCGTTCCACTGAACTGTGTGGGCCGCAGGGTCAGGCTGCAAAAGCAAAGGAGAGACTGGGGCCTACGCAGACAGAGGTGCTACAGAGACATAACACCATGAACTTTTCAAACTCCATCCCTTTATTATTATTTTTAAAAAATTTACTTTAAATCCTCACCTGAGGATACTCTCTTCACCCATTTATCTTCAGATGGAGTGGAAGAGAAAGACAGGGAGAGAAACATCGATGTGGAGAGCCACATCGACTGGCTGCCTTCCGCAGACCCAACCAGGTACGTGCCCTTGACCGGAATCGAACCCGTGACTCTTTGGTCTGGGGGCCGACGCTCTAACCGCTGAGCCAAACCGGCCAGGGCCAAACTCCATCCACTTTAATGAAACCTCAATGCATACAGATTTATAAAAAATAAAATAGAGAGCGAAACCTGCATGCAGCAGCCCTTTCAAGGGAGCAGGGGATAAAAACCTGCATCACGTTTGCTTACGAGACTGGAAACTGTTATACAGACTCGATGCTCCAGAGGAAAAAAAACTGTTAAGCAAATATCACAAACACAAATCGGCTGCTATGCAACAATGAAGAGCCGCTGGCATCCGGTCCACAGGGAGGAAAAGGCCATCACAATCACCGTCCTGCATTTCCTAGGCTAACTCTCCAGGAAGCTACTCATATCCATCTGTCCGTCTGTCTGCCGTCCATCCACCCGTCCGTGTGCATTCACTCCGTTGTCGGATCTCTGCTGTGTCGGCATCATGCTAAGATCGAGGGCACGGGGAACACGCCTTCACACGGATGTCCCGACAGGCCGAGCACCCCTCCGAGCGCCCACGCCCTGCCCCCTCTGCCCACCGAGGAGGGCTCTGGGCCCGCGTACAGGCGCCGGCTCTCGTCCTCCGTGCACAGGATACCCTGGCGAGCCCTGGCACGGACGGCGTCTCGGAATCACGTGGCGGTGCCCACGCCAGGCGCCCACCGCTGGGTTCGCATGCTGTCTCAGTCTGAATCTTCCACACTTTGCTGAATAAACCATAAATCTGCTTGCTTTTCATAGCTGTTTCAAGTTTCGGGCGCGGAGGAATAAACAATTTTGTGATTCCCTTGTCTGGGAGGGTGGGGTCGAGAGGCGGGCGCGGGGTCCTGTCTGAGCAGTAACTCGGTCTAACCTTGGCCAGACTCGACCACACAGCCTCGCAGCTGCCCCGGAGGACAGTCTGCACCGACCTCGCCGACGCTGCTCTGTGCCGTCCAGACCACAAAGAAAATTCGTCGCTCTTACTTCTTGTTTAAGGGACAGTGCACTGATTTCTAGAGAGCGAGGAAAGGAGAGAGAAACACTGACGTGAGAGACACACCGACTGGCTGCCACTTGCACAACTCCAACCGGGGCTGGGGACAAACTGCAACTGAGGACGTGCCCTTAGCGGGAATTGAACCGGGGACTCCCGGGTCCGTGGGCCGACGCTCTAACCACTGAGCCAAACTGGCCAGGGCCACAGTCCTTACTTCTACCACACAAGGAGCAGTTCTGCCGTGTACGGTCCCCTGCGGGAACCAGGCAAGGAAAGGAGGCGCACACACCCGTGAACACGTACACTGGGGAATCTTCCCTCTCTTCGTGCCGTTACCTACGTCACAGACAGCTCGGCTCTGCTGTGAAAGGTCTGCCAGTTCCCCTGCTACCTGCCAGGTGGAGGATTTCTGTCGCTGAAACAGCCAGGCAGCGGGCAGAGGACAGGCTGCCTGCTGGAAGCCTCGTCCCTAGAATAAATCTAGGCGGCTCAGTCTGTCCCTCCCTCCGGATGACCGTCTCGGACCCCAGGCACACCAAGCCCGTGCGTTTCCACAACAGCGCAGATGGACCCCTACCTGTGACTTCACCCTCCCTGTTCCCTTTGACAGGCTGCCCACTCTGGCAAGGCTGGGACCGCTGTCCTCCGTGGGTCAGCAAGGTTGTGGGTGAGCCCCGCTGTGGGCTGCTCCCCACCGCCTCGTCCTCCGCAGTGGTCTGCTTTTGCTTCCCGGGTCACCCTGTTCCTGGCTGCCGGTTCCTGTTGCTGAGCTCTGTGAGGACCAGCCGTGCCCCCCACCGCGCCCCCGCGGGACCACAGCCTTCCTGCCTTGCTCATCTCTGATGCTCTGCCGGCTCACGAGAGGGACGCTCCTGACTCTTACGTTCCCCTGCCCTGTTCCTATTAGACAGGGAAGACGTCACCTAAGAAGTCCAGTGTTCGCAAGAAGTGCCTTCAGCTGAACCGGGGGCACCTCGTTTACCTGTGAGGCCGAGGCGTCGGGGGTGACACACGGACACGTCTTTGCTGGGGAAATGGGGAAATGAGCCAGCTGAGTACGGAGCACCCCCAGGCTCCGCTCCTCGTCCTCACCCCCGGCCCCGCCTCCGGGAGCCACCTGTGCCGCCCAGGGCAGGCTGCCCGCTCGTGTGCACGGCTCTGCTGCTTGGTCCTCGAGCAGGTGCCAACACGGGCTCACCGTGAGCACGGCCCTTGCAGGGACGGAGCCAACGCCAGGCCAGGCTCCGGGCACAGGCAGCAGGTACACGGGTACTTGATGACACTGGACGCCGCCGAGTGTCGACTAGGTCACTGATGTTTGCACATCACTGCCTCTCGCGTTAGGAAGGGCAGGCTGGGCGCAGGCTGCCCACCTCGCCACCCTGCCCTGTGGCCGTACTTCACGACGACCCGCCGAACGACCCCGTGATGAACAATTCGTGTGCGTCTCTTCAAAGTCGCTCTGGGCTCGTTAATACTCCCCTGGGTAGGACACGTGGAGCGTGATTATCTTCTGTAAGCTGTTCAGACTTGTCCTAGAAACTTTCCCGTCACTGTGCAGGTCAAGCGGTCGGTGTTAAGAGCCTGGACACCTAAGGCACATGAACCACCATAGAAAGAACAGGGAGGAATCAACCCCACCTCAGAGGAGCCAATGCAACCTGCTCCCAGAGCCTCGTCGGAGCCCAGCAGACGCCCGTCCAAGCTGACGTCACTAAAACATGGAATGGGGAGCCACGCGCCCCAACTAGAGACAGACACACAGGCCCGGACGACAGCGCAGCAGCCTGGAGTGACTGGAAAGAAGACCCCGAGACAGCAACGAGACGGCTGAAATCCGGAGCGCCGACGGCAGCACCCGCCAGCGAGGCTGGAGCCACAGGCCGGGCGCCTGCCGTGGAAATACCGACGCCACAGCCCCTCGGAGGACAGGGGGACAGACAGCTTCTCGCAGAGCTAAGGGTAACCCTACGAACCATCCGAAGATCACACTCCTGCATACTTCCAACTGAGCTAAGAGCGCACGTCTGCACGAAGTCATGCTGCAAAAGTCTCGCAGCAGCTTTTAGGCATGACCCCCAAGGCCAGGCCACCCAAGATGTCCTCCGTGGTCCACACCCACACAACGGAACATTATTCAGCAATGAAAGGAAATGAGCTATCAAGCCACCGACAAGACACACTTGAATCTTAAATGCTTGGCAATCTCAAAAGCCAACCGGTGATGGGTGCAGGGCGCACATGGAAGTCTGAGCGCCTGGCCCAGTCTGAGTTCTGACGCGGGAAGTGGGTGGGACCCGACAGGGCGCGATGCTCGGGCTGCTGGTTCAGGGACTGCACTTCAGACACACCGAGCAGTGACACACCAGCCACCGCTGAGGGCTTGCTGTGTCCCGGGCACTCGCTTCACACACCGCGAGGAAGCTCTAGCCGCCCCTGCAGCAGAGGTGTGAGCGGCTCAGCGACACAGTGGTTCTCCTCGGTTATGAAGAAACTGTGGCGTCTGTCTCTGATCGCCTGCCTCCCTGCAGTTTCCTCTCCACCCCCAAACCACAGGGGTCTCTGTGAACACTCCTCTGCCCTAAGCCCCCAGTTGCCAGCTCGCCCAGTGCAGAACCCAGAGCCCTAACCAGGGACAGGCCTTCTGGGACCCGGCCCGCCCACGCACAGCACCTCCCTGCGGTTCTCATCACGCACACACGCCCTGCCTCGGGGCCTTTGCACACCCATTCCTTCTGCTGGAGCTGTTCCTCCCGGGTATAAACAAGCCTCGCTTCTCACTCTCCCCGTGGGGCTGGCACCTCCCCCCGCATCGCTGAGCCCCCTTATGCTGGTATTTCTGCAGAGGGCTACGCACCACCTGCCAACATGTGTCCGCCTCCTTGCTCCCTGAGGTCCCCAGAGACGTGAACGATCATGAGAGCAGGCTCTGCTCTGCTCATGGCTGCAACCCCCACTTCTAGAGCAGGCCCCTCACAGAGCAGGCACAAGGTAACTTTTTAAATGAATAAACCATTTAAAACAGGTAAGGGTGTTTCTATCGTCCGGGCATTTCCATACCCATACCGGCGGCATCCTGCTAGGAGGACAGGAATGCGAGATGACCAGAGAACCGCCGACGACAGCCTCCACGCAGACAGGCGGCACCCCCTGCCTGCTGAGGGGATCGGTCCTCTTTCCACCTTAAGCAACTGCACGATTATAAACACAAGCGAGGTGAGTCACGCTGGAGGGGAGGCACAGATGTCAACACACACGAAAGAAGGAGGAGAACCTCCAGTATTGTCCGAGAGAAGAAACCTTTGACAGGAAGTGTCGGGCATCAGAGACAATGACCGATGTCTTCCTCCCTGCGGGCGCCCACTGACACAGAACAGAAAGGAAGCCACGCAGGGCGAGCCACGCGACGTCACCCGAGCGCTGCTATGGAGCCGCCGCGCGAACCCCGAGCCTTCCTTTGTCGTCAGGGGGCAGCCCTGCTGTGCTGGTACATCACACATTTTCACAGTAATAATACGGTGCATTATGAGCTTGCTGAAACGATAAGCTCTTTCGGAGGGTTCGAAGTCTGCAGGCCTCTCAAACAAAGACCGTTCTGTCTTCGATTTCCTCGAAGTCAATAAGCTAAAACTCCCATCCTGCACAATACCCACTCAGACTCACAGAAGGCCCACTCTTCCGAGCCGGCCGGCCTCTGCCCCTCCCCAGGGCACTGAGCGGTCAGCACGAGGCAGCGGCAGCCAGTGACCTCGCTTCTGGGTCCCGTTAGACCATCTCCAGGTCCCAACTACTTTTTATTTGGAAATAATTTCAGGTTTACAGCAGAACTGTGAAGACAGCAGAGCCCCGCCGGTGTGGCTCAGTGGACTGAGCGTCGTCCTGTTCACCGAGAGGTCACGGGTTCGATTCCTGTGGGGCACATGCCAGGGTTGTGGGCTTGATCCCCAGTAGGGGTGTGCAGGAGGCAGCCGGTTGATGTTTATCTCTCATCAATGCTTCTCTCTCAAAAAAAAAAAAAAAAAAAAGGCAGTAGAAAGAGCCCCATCTCTTCACCCTGCCCCCCTAATGTTACGTCTATGTAACTACACCACGCACATCAGAACTAAGAAAGTCACGTTCACACAACACGATGAACTAGAGACTTTATTCCCATTTCATCAGGTTTTCCACTAACACCCCTTTTCTCTTCCAGTCCAGGGCCGCATGCATTTAGTTGCAGGCACCTGTGGTCTCCTCTGATCTGTGACCGGTGCCCAGTCTGTCCTGGCTTCCCGCAACCTTGGCACTCTGGAAGAGCCCTGGCCGGGCAAGCTGCAGACTGGCCCTCGGCCGGGGTCTGTCCGATGCGGTCTCACAGCGCGATGGCCTCGGGGCTCTGAGCAGGGTGAACAGCCTCGCCCACCTCTCCCCAGAGTGTGTGATACAAGCGACTTGATGCTGCGGACAGCGAGGTGGCGCCTGCCGGGTTTTTCTACTAGAACGTTAATACTTTTCCATTCCCTGCTCCATTCATTAAAAATGAGTCACTAAGCCCGGCCCACAGACATGGGAGGGGAACTAAGCCCTGCCCCAGGAGGGAAGATTATCCAAAAACACATGTCAATGTTCAAGGCACCAGCTCATCCATAGACACTTTGTAACTATTTTTTTAATTGAAATTTGTTGATAAACAAATCTCAAGTTATGGTTCATGACCACTAACAAAGGCAGAGGCTTAAGACAACAACAACAAAAAAACAGCAGAGGTTTGAGAAAGATTTAGAACTAGATTTATAAACAAGACATTTGTGAAATCAACTGCAGAGACAAAAAGATATTTAAAATACCATTTAGGCCCTGGCCAGTTTGGCTCAGCGGTTAGAGCGTCGGCCTGCGGTCCGGAGAGACCCGGGTTCGGTTCCCGCTAAGGGCACGTACTTCGGTTGCAGTTTGTCCCCGACCCTGGTTGGTCGTGTGGGTGGCAGCCACTCGATGTGTCCCTTCATGTCGATGTTTCTCTCTCTCTCTCCCTTCCTCTCTCTCCCTCCCACTCTATCTGTACAAAAAAAAAAAAAAAAGGAAAAATATCCTCGGGTGAGGAAAAAAAAAAAAAAAAAAAAAAAATACCATTTAGTTTTAGCTTTAAAGAGTTCGTCCGTTTAATCTCTGGCCAGAAGTGACTTGTTCTCGTTGTCCCTCTAACCGAGCCCCTGCCCTGTCGTGACTGGAGGTTCACTGTCGACCAGGACGCCGTCACCGACTACCCGGCCCCCAACCCCCCGCACTCAACACGGCCTGTCACACTATGACGAGGGGACACTGGCCAGGCCTGGCCTCCCTGGATTCTACGGCACTGCCTGGAAAGACCCAAGTTGAGGCTGTTCTGTCTTGTCCGCTACCCAGGTCCGGGGCTAACGGTGATGCCGACTCACCAGAACACAGCCCCGTCCCCAGTGAAAACGTCACTGGGCCACAGGAAACGTCGAAGAGGCTGGACGGCACGGGCGGGTCTCAGAGCCGAGCCACCAGCAGACACAGCAGAGGAGCCTGTCAAGAGCGCGGGTCAGGGGACTCCACCTGCCGAGCCTGCTTCGGGTCTGGGCCTGGGAACCGGCTCTGTGACCCACATCCCTTGTGGATGGCCCCCCCGAGAAAGACCAACCTGGCTGAGACCTCTGGGCAATGCTGACACTGACCTACACCTGCCACTCAACAGGACCCAGCAGACACCTGCAGACACTCTCGGGGCGCCCTCCGGAACGGCCACAGGAGGGCTTCCTACACGTGGAAGAGTGTGCGCCCCAACCACGTGGAACGAAGCTGGAAATCAATACACAGTGGCTGGTCTGGAGGCCGTGCGGCTCACCATCTCCCTTCCTCTTATTTCTCATCCCCCTGCGTGTCCTTCCCACTCACTGCTGACGTGGCCCCTGTCGGGTAACATCCTTCTGGGGTGCGGATTTGCCCTGCTAACCTGTTAGAAGCTTGGAAATGAAACCACCGGACTCAAAGAACAACAGGCCAAGGCTCCACGGTCTGCGTGAGCCCACGAGGGGTCTGCCCTGTGGAGACAGAGCGTGTCGGCCCAGTCTTCGGAGCCTCCATCCCAGCCACGCAGGGGCCTTTCTTTTTTTATCCCCCGAGGACATTTTTGTATCATCTTCAGATAGAGTAGGAGGGAGAGAGAAAGGAAGAGAGAGAAAAAAAAACATCGATGTGAGAGAGACACATCAAGTGGCTGCCACCCACACAACCCCAAATAGGGCCGGGGACAAATTGCAACCGAGATGTGTGCCCCTAGCGGGAACCGAACCTGGGACTCTCTGGTCCAAGGCCGACGCGCTAACCGCTGAGCCAAATTGGCCAGGACCTGCTTCTTTTCTTTAATTTTTTTTTTCTTTATTGATTTTAGAGAGAGAGGAAAAGAGAGGGAGAGAGAGGATAGAAACATCGATGAGAGAAACATCGATTTGCCGCCTCCTGCACGCCCCCCACTGGGGATCGGGCCCACAACCTGGGCATGTGTCCTGACCGGGAATCGAACTGGCGACCTCTTGGTGCAGGGTCGACGCTCAGCCACTGAGCCACACTGCCGGCGCCTGCCTGCTTCTTAAGCAGGTAAGATTCCTGTGCAGCCTCCAGGAGGAAGCCCGCTGTGCTGCAAACCAGCTCCACGACAACCAGCAGAAACATCGTTTGTCAAAGAAAAAACACCCCAGGTAGTGCTGTGAGGATGGTCAGCGGTGAACCTCCCTGGGGGCCAGGCGGCCAGCGAGGAGGACCCCTCTGCACACGGCTCTCACCTCCAGCTCAGACCTCGCCTCCCTGCTCCACCTTGTATCTGAAATCGGAACCACAGGTCTTACACTTCTGCATTTTTTCAACCGTCTCATGAACAGGCTTTGCTGTCCTCCAGTCAGCTGAGCTTCTCGAGGGAGAAGAAGGCCATTTACCTTTCGGTTCTTCTTCTGCAGCTTCCTGCCCGTTCACAGGGCAGTGCTGGGCCCATCAGTGAATACTTCCTGGTCAACTCAGAGCAACACAGCCACTGCAGCCCGGACAAGTTCTGGGTGCCAGGAGAACGACCCCGAGTCCGGCTGGGGCTGCCGTGGCAGCAGGAGCCCTCGGGGGGTCACTCGCCCAGTGTGGCCACGACACGGAAGAGGCTAAAGGATGGTCAGACACACCGCTGAGAAGAACTGGAAACACCAGAGTGTCCACGAACAACATGAAGCTCTTGATGCACCGAATGGCAAAGCTTCCAGCACATGTCCGTGAAAACCAGATGCAGACAGTGTGTGAGACATGGTACCAGCCGCGTAGAAGGGGTCAGAGATACAGACTTCTCTGCCTATGCGTGTGTACATACATCCACACACACTTACATACGCACTTGGCATGTTTGTCAGGGTGCACCGGGGGGCTGGCCCGCGGCAGAAACCCAGAGGCCGGACACAGAGGTGGGGAGATGTGTCCCTCTCACCCTTTGCACTTTGGAATTCTGAACCAGGTGACAGCTTTAGCTACTAAAAAGACGATACATTTTTCACATGTGTAACTATCTCCAACTTCCAGTAGCAGTGATTATTTTCTACCCAAAGCACCTTCATTACTGGTCACAGGCTGAGTTGAAATAAGGAAGGTCTGGATGCTGAGCGCCCAGCTGAGTTTGGTTCGTGAGAACCTGCCAAGCTCCGCACGTACTTGCGACCTATGCATTCACCACAGGTCTGACAGACAGCAGGAGACAGGTAAAACAGCCCTGGCCGGCGGGCTCAGTGGTTAGAGTATCAGCCTGTGCACCAGAGGGTTGCGGGTTCGACTGCCGGTCGAGAGCACATACCTGGGTTCCAGGTTCCATCCCAGGGCCCAGTCAGGGCACACGCAGGAGGCAATCGATGGATGTGTCTCTCTCACATCGATGTTTCTCTCTCCCCCTCCCCCCCTTTCCACTCTCTCTAAAAAAAAAAAAAAAAAATCAATGGAAAAAATATCCTCAGGTGAAGATCAACAACAACAAAAGCTAAAAGCAAAATCAATAGGTTACTTAGAAGTGTTCCTTTTGTCCCCTTGTACTAAAATAGTAGTATAATATTTTAGATATATGCCTAAATAACTGTTTCAAGTTTTTCAATAATGTTTGAAAAAAGAATCTCGTCTAGTTGGAGTTGACCGCGGCGACCCTGGTGGCGAGGGGACAAGGTGGGGGCACCCGGCCTTCCCAGCAGCCTCAGCAGCCTCAGGCCCCCTCAGGCCCCGCTCACCGGGCCTCCAGACGCGGCACACAAGCTGCCTGCGGTTTGCTCTCTCGCGTTCAGTCTTCTCTTCGTGAGAACGAGGTACTTAAAGCCACTTAGAGAAAACGTCGAGATCGTCAAGGACAAGGAGAGAGGCTGTGCGACCGAGAGGAGGCCGAAGAGACCGGGCAGCCAGGTGCCGCCCAGGGCCCAGGCCGGGTTGTCCCCGAGCAGGAAGAGCCGCTCCACGGGGCTCGGCCGGGTCAGCAGACAAACCGCATGTCGACGGGGGTTAAGGCGTCCGTGCGAACTGTGCTGAAGCCGTGGTCATATCAAAGGATCTCCTTGTTCGTAATCAAAACGCACTGACGTTACCCGAGGGAAGGGGCCGCAGTGGAGGTCCCGCTGCAGTGTGGGAGGGTGGCTGTCCCCCACTCGGGGAGGGAGACCCGCAGGACCACAGCCAACGACACCGCAGACGCAAGAGGTGACCAGGGTGATCAGGGTACGGGGTGCATGGATGCGCTTGGATGTGTTTTCTGGGGCATTTCTGTAAAATTACAATGATTTCCAAATGAAGTTTTTGAAAACTATGTATTAATAAATGACCACACTCACAAGAATAACCCAAACAGGCTTAGAACGGAAGCTGGATCTCCATAAGGACATCGGCTCCTGGAGCCCTTTTAATTATGTCAGAACGATCCCAAAGCATTCTTGCAACTGCAAAAAAATAAAATAAAATAAAAACGATGCCTCCTGGCCAGATTTATAATAGAGCTAAATAAGCACCTTCCAAGACCCAAAGCTTTACATAATTGCCTTCCACCTAAGACGCCACCTCAACAGTTTCTCGTAATTCGAGTCTTAATAAAAGAACCAGATTTGAGGAAGTTTAAATGAAAGTTCATCGTCCACGTGAGAGATTAATGCTGCCTGACTGGGGAACCAAGGATCAATCCTAGTAATGACTTAGGTTAGAAGCACTTAAAGCCCTACAAACAAAGAAAAAAAGACAAGAATAATAAAATGGTAAATGTCCCAATAGACAGAATTCTTTAAAACGGTAAGGGATGCCCTGGCCAGGTGGCTCAGTTGGTCGGAGCGTCACCCCATACACCAAAAGGTTGCAGGTTCGATTCCTGATCAGGGCACATAACCAGGTTGCGGGTTCAATCCCGGTTGGGGCACATATGGGATACAACTGATCAATGTTTCTCTTTCTCCCTTCCTCTCTCTAAAATCAATAAAAAACATATCCTCGGGTGAGGATTAAAAAAATAAAATAAAATGATGAAGAACTACATATGATATTCAAAACTTGAAATTGACAGAAAAATAGGAAAAAATTCCTGTGACCCAGGAAGGGAAGAATTTCTTAAACAAGACAGAAAAAAGCACAAGCTATAGAGGAAAAGAATGGTAAATTTACATTTACGTTCGCAATCTGCGTATCATAAAAACAGCACATCTGAAGGGAAAGACAGCCGCGGCCCAGGAGAAGACTCTCCCAAGGGAGAGGGGAGGGTCACCGGCAGGCCCCGTGGACAGCAAGCCTGGCACTCGGCGGAGGGCTGTCACCAGGCGTCTGAGGGGCCTCATGGAAGCTGACTGCCCACACTCTGGGGACGTCCTACACGGGGACCGGGCACTACCCAGGGCGGGAGCCCCCCCCCCGCCCGGCCCTGTAGGTCATTTCCCAGACGCAAGGCTCAGGGGCGGCCCCACGCGTCCAGTCAGGATGCTGACCATCTCGGTGATTACGCCACAGTAAGAGGAAGACAGCTGAGAACAGTCCCCTAACCCGAGACCCCAGGCCAATGCTGTCTAACTCCGTGCTGACACTTCAAGCTGGGTCACAGTTCTTGACCAACTCGGGACGCTGGCCCTGCGGTGTCCGGCTCACCCCACGTGAGACACAGCAGCGTGGCAACGCTGAGACACGTCTCTCTTCGCGTCTCCCCCAAGGTAGGCCTGGCTTCTACAGCTGCGGCCGGAAGGCCAGCTCGGAGGTCGGGGGCAGCAGAAATCGTTCCAAAATCCACGAGGCGTTACACATTTCAACAGTAATGAAACATGCTAAGGTCGTAACTACTTCATTAAGGATGGGGGAATGCAGAAATACTGCCAGTTGGGTTCTGCTTAAAACTGTACGAAATCCCCCAACACTTTCCTTGCTACAGATCTCCATGACAACAGAGATGCCCCTAGATCCAGTGAGCCCCGTGCAGATTAGAGGGCTCGCTGAAATTCCATTTGGGATGGAAAATATATCTTTCATAATGAGAAACGCCACAGCGACTGTTTCCCGGGAACTGGGAAACGCCCACGTCCCTAAAAGTTCAGAGGAAAGAGCGAGCGAGGAGGAGACACTGAAAAGCAAGGCCGGGGGCGAGGCAAGCACGGGCACGAACAGGATTTCTTCACTCAAGCACTTTGGAAAATTAACTCAGAAGAAACGCTAACGATTCGCATCAGAAAGTGTGTTTCTTTGTCGTGGACAAACGTCGCGATTTGCCCCGCTCCTCACAGCTATCAGCGACTCGTCGATCGCCACGCGCTCCAGCCTAACTCATGCTGTCCCCTCCGGCTGACAGCGGACCCTGTGACCCGGGCGAGGGTCCATCTGCCAGTGCGAACAGAGCCGTCGAAGCGAACTCGTCTTCTCTGGCACGTTTAAACAGAAAACATCTCCACGGAGACTTCCGTCAAACACCCGCACCTCCGGGCCGCGGCCGCCCAGAGACTGACTGCACACGCGCACACCGCAATCGCTTTCCAAACCGTCGAGGCTGAAAAGAAATATGGAGCCCAGAGCTGCTGCCTGTGCCTCAGTCCCCATTTTATGAACTCAAAACACGGACATTTCTGAACTGTGTGGGTCACCGTGACCAGAGAGGGGGCCTGCGGAAGGACAGGGGCAGGGACACCGCGGCGGCTGCATCACATCTGCAGGTCAGAAGCATCTGGACGAATTCTCGGGATTATCGTGAAAACAGCAGTACGGCCCTGGCCAGTTTGGCTCAGCGGTTGAGCATCGGCCTGCGGACCAGAGAGTCCCGGGTTCAGGTCCTGCTAGGGGCACGTACCACCAAAACAAACAAACAAACAAAAAAACTGCTGTAAAGGCTGCAGCGACCCATCCTTCCTTCGGGCCCCAAATGCCTCCTATTTATTAACTAAGGAGTCGGGACAGAAGAATAGAAGGTACGTTCTAAAAACCAAGAGAAAAGGTGACGAGAGGGAAATCGAATGGAAAAAACGAAGGTAAAACTGTGTCATCACTAAATGTGGAGAATCACCCTGAAGAGGATACGATCACTCGTTTCCTACGACGGGTTCAGGACTACGACATTCACAGATTTGCTTCTGTTCTTACCTCGTAGGACCAGACGCACTGCACCCCCGCGAACCTCCGCACGCATCTTCCCACCTCCACGTCCTCGTGGGTGGTGTACATCTCGCGGAGACACTTGCCGATGTGCGGGACCATCCTGCGGAGCACCTCCCGGCTCATGATCACGCCGGGCCCCCCCATGCAGAAGTTCTCACCCGGTTCCAGGGCCAGTTTGCCCATTTCTTCTGTGGTGCCCAGTCCTGTCTGCCCGAGGAAGAGGGGTTCGCTGCTGTTCAAACTCCTCAGGAAATTCTCCAGACGGTCTCCTTTGATGTACACATCGTCGTCCGCCCTCATGAACCATTCATACTTGTCCAAATAGTGGTCATGCATGTACTTGAGCATCATGAAAGACTTCTTCTGGGGGGGGTAGGAGTCGTCCACGCCCCGCAGTGGCACTATTGGGATCGGAATGGACGTATCTGAGCCCTCACTTGAGAAGAATTCGACTTTCCCAGGAATTGTCTTGGACCACGTTCTGGAATTAAAACAAATATCAGTGAGAGAGCAGGTTAGGCCAAGCTGCTCATTTCCAGAAGCCCCCATATCTGCTCGTGACGCATCCCCGTGTGTTCGGAAGGAATCTGATAACAAGCTGCTGACCGGCTCGCTTCCCCTCAGCGGAAGCCCACGCTGCCGGCCACGGCCACGTCCACGTCCACACTCATCCTCCAGATTCCCGACAAAAGAGAACGCGCGTGCTCAGAGTCCCAGCATCACCGAGTGGTCGCTAAGGCTGACACCGAACTTCCAGGCCACCAAGGTCCAAACACTCAGGGTGATTTGCTGCCACCATCAACTCCCAGGCCACAAACACCTCCGCTCCACAAAACCACCCAACTGTTCCGCGACTTCTCCTGGCAGGCTCATCGAGCGCCAAGTGCGTGCTGGGCCAGGTGACGGCAGGAAGGACAGACATTCACTGACACGGTCTCACGGACGGACGTGGTACCTGCTAAGACACGGCCCTGAGAGAATGGCATGAGCCAGGCACACGCAGGGGACAGACACCGAGACCGCAGTGCGGGAGGGCGTCACGGGGGGGAGTGGAGGCGAACTGCAGGGCCTGGCAGAGCCTGGACATGGGCCTCTCCGCTCTGCAGTCCCGGGAAGCACTGAAGGGATGGGGCATCTGAACCCCCGGCGGTGAGCTGGAGGCAGGAGACCCAGGAGCCCAGATGAGAATTTCTTGGGGGAACTGCTCACCCCACCAACAGAGGAAAAAGTGGTCAGCGGGAAGGACACAGAAGAGCAGGTTGAAGGCTGTGAGGTCACATTTTCCCTTATATTCTCTTTACACCGTACGTAAGAGCTGAAGCAGTGTGGCTCTTACGATGCATTTATACAGACGACTTCTAGGAGAAACATCTCCTGCAAGGTGTCAATTAGTACATTTAGCCTTAATACGATTTTTAAAAAGCACGGTTCCCCAGGAATGTCCTTCCCAATACATTTCTATCTTCCTTAACTGTTACAATGGGCTTATGATAGTGACAGCGACTGGAAGGGCCAAAACCACGTGTACCTCCCCACCCCCCACGATGGGAAGTCTGAGGATGACTATTGGAAAAGATCCGGCTCTGGTGGAGAGGTGCGGAAGTGGGGGGATGGGGAGGGGCCGTGAGGGGGGGAACGGCGACTTTCACTTTTTATTCTGTGTATCGCTATACTGAGTAAAATTGTTATAAGCATTATAGTACTATTTTTGGGGGAAAAAAATTAATTGTGATAAAACATACAAAGCTTGGAGTTTGCGCCCTGGCCGGTTTGGCTCAGCGGTTGGAGCGTCCGCCTGCAGTCCGGAGAGACCCGGGTTCGGTTCCCGCTAAGGGCACGTACCTCGGTTGCAGTCTGTCCCCGGCCCTGGTTGGTCGTGCGGGTGGCAGCTACTCGATGTGTCCCTTTCACATCGATGTTTCCCTCTCTCTCTCTCTTCCTCTCTCTCCCTCCCACTATATCTGTACAAAAAATGGAAAAATATCTTTGAGTGAGGATAAAAAAAACAAACAAAACCTTGGAGTTTGCCATTTTAACCGTTTTTAAGCATCAGGTCAGTGACTTCACGTTCCTCCGCGACCACCACACACCCCTTCTCCGGGACCCTCTTCACCTCGCAAAACAAACTTCTAAAGCACAAACACCACTTCTGTAATTTTCAAAACACTACAACGAAGTAAACTGTTACTGGCTTTTCATTGCCCTCCCGATCCAAATAGAAAGAACCTGAAGTGACTTCTGACCTATCGCATTCAAGCAGAGGGAAACTTCAATGGGAACGGCTTTTTTGGTCAAACGTGTTTCTCAAAATGTCCAAGGACTGAATAGATACTGTTTTTTCATCAAAACTGGGCTGTCAATTTCAAGACGCACCACTGTTGCATGTGCCAAGAGCAACGGCCAATCACAGCCCAGGATGTCAGCAACGGCAGCGGGCATTCCGACCTCTCGGGTGTTCGTGGAAAACAAGCTCGGGCCGGGTAGCGCAGTTTGCAGGAGCATCGTCCCGTGCACCAAAATGCTGCAGGTTCGATTCCTGGTCAGGGCACATGCCCGGGTTGCGGGCTCAATCTCTGGTAGGGGCCATGCAGGAGGCAGCTAACTGATGTTTCTCTCTCCCTCACTGTCTCTCTAAAAATCAATAAAAAAATAAAAAAAATGTGAAAAAAAAGTCTATCTTAGAATGGATGTAACACAACAGCTGTAAGGTTTTCTCCTTAATGCCTATGGGTTTTAGATGTCTTATGTCACGTACGGCAAGTTTTTACAACGAATTCAGCATATATGAAGCCTAATGGGACTGCAGATAGGGGCCTACATTTGCACAAAGACTGTGCTACTGAGGAAAAGAACATAAACACAGCAGGGTGGGCATTCATTTAAGGAGAAACCAAGCCCTCCCCTGAAGATACACATCCATTTCCTTCCTTCCTTCCTTCCTTCCTTCCTTCCTTCCTTCCTTCCTTCCTTCCTTCCTTCCTTCCTTCATTGATTTTTTCCTTTATTGATTTTAGAGAGAGAGGAAGGGAGAGGGAGAGAGACAGACAGAAACATTGATGAGAGAGAACATCGACTGGCTACGTCCTGCATGCCTACAACTGGGGATTGGGCCTGCAACCTGGGCATGTGCCCTGACTGGGAAATGAACCAGTAACCTCCTGATACATGGGTCGACTATCAATCACTGAGCCACACCAGCTGGGCAAGATACAAGTCCATTTAAAAATGAGAAGGAACTGCAACCTACCTAGAAAGTGTAATAAACAAAACAGTCCTTTGACGCGGTCAAGTCCAGGCTCGGGAAGTCAGTGGGGACGAGAAACACGGAGAAGACCCCTGCCCAAGGAGCCCCCGCCTCGCCTCCTCCCTTTATGTAGAAATGATTTTGTTTGGCAGTCACAACAATTCTTTGCAAATATCAATAATTTCAGTGCATGGTACATAACAGATATCAGTAAATACTGCTCACTCATGTGCTGTGACTTAAAGATGGGGTGTGTGTGTGTGTGCATGTGTATCTGTGTGCACGTGCGTGTGTGTCTGTGTGTGGACAGACATAATTTCTGACTCTATTATTTAAAAAAATATGTTTTTATTGATTTTTTTAGAGAGAAGGGAAAGACAGATAGAAACATAAATGAGAGAGACACATCCATCAGCTGCCTCCTACACGCCTCCTACTGGGGATCCAGCCTGCAACCCTAGGCAAGTGCCCCCCCCGGGAATTGAACCAGGACCTCAGTCCGTGGGGCGACGCTCAATCCACTGAGTCACACTGGCCAGGCTGTCTCTACCTTAGAGAAATTTCCAGAGGGCGTCTCATCACTTTCCATAACCTACACTAACTTTTCCAACCATTCCTACACGCAGAAAGAAATCAACTTAATCAAAACAGAACCAGAAAACAATTAAGAGGTAAAATTCACAGGCATGCTGGAGTTGAAATATACTGCCATTCACGGCGCTTCTGAATTGCAGTTTAAAGATAAGGAGTCTGCATTATGTTACAATTGCTTTAAAAAAGATAATAAAGAAAATCAATTTAACCTGAGCTTCTACCCAATTGCTTCTGAACTAAAATGTGATTAATGAGACGGACCAAGTTCAAAGTAATACTACAGTAGCCAACCCGAAAAGCCCTTAGAATACGAAAGCACCGTGACATTCCGGGGGACACGGGCAGGTGAGACAGTAACGCATGGTGACTGGCAGGAGTGAGGGCCCCGGAGTTGGGCTGTGGGGTGAGAACCCCGCTCCACTCTGGGGAGATAAGTCTGTGACTCACTTTCCTTATCTGTAAACAGAGGACAACAACAGTCCCTGCCTTATAGGGCTGTGAGCTTTAATGCTTGGAAGTCATTGCATAGGTGTGACATCACCCAATACAGGAACGTGTGGGCTGACGTGGACGGTCTCCAGCAAAGGTGCGTGAAAAACGCCCCTTCTCACATTTCTGCCTAAGAACCTGGCCCTCAGGCTGTGTGTCAGAATCCTGTTTGACTACTAATCTCAGCAATGTCAGGGTCATAGGCTAACGAGGCTTTAAACGTTACAAGTGTTTTCCCTTACACCACCAGGAGGCTTCACGTTGGACGGAGGGTCAGGTCCGGCCCGCCCGGCCCGGCTCCTTCCACGTGGCCACCAGCCAGGACAGATCAAAGCCGGCCCTGGGAGGACCACCATCCCCGGCACAGGGATGCCTAGGCTGTGACTCGAAATGATGTCAGTGTCCACGAAGAGAGACCAATTAATGTCAAAAGCAGACAACCTAACCTCAAATCATCCTTAAAATCCTCTCTGCAGTTTTATGGTTCACTCCACCCAATTCTCTTTTCCCTTTTTAGGGAGCCCAGGGAAAAACCTCTTGTTGCCGTTTTCTGTTCTTAATTGACGGGTGGTTTGAGGGAAATCTCTTAATATGAAGTTTCTGTAAATCTTCCGATGTCAAGAAATGATGATCTTTTTCACTCAGGGGCATCTTTAGTTTAAACCGCTCCACGAAGTGACATGTTCTCTGAACATAGGGGCGCTTCGCCGTCCTGGGGGGGGGGGGAATCAACACGTCAAGGAAACGTTGGAGGTGCTGCCGCTGCGGTCAGTTTCTCAACTTTCATAAGCAAATGTCAACTTGGCCATCAACACGTTCGTTAGCGGGAACACACAGCTCTCGGCTTAATTGAAACCACAGAACGTTTGCAAAGGCCCTCGGCCAGGAAGCTCAGTTTCCAGCCACCTGATAGCCGAGTCGTGCTAGCGCACAGATAAGACGGCTGGAATCTGACAGGGCCAAGCCCGCTTCCATCGCCAGGCTGCTAACTACTATCCTGACACCGAGTTAAATCACAGTTCGGCAACACGGCTGGAGGACGTCAGCGGGCCGAGGGCCGCCTCTGCGGGGCCAGCATCTCGCCAGCTTCCATCTCTATTCCGTGTGGTTTCAGAAGAATGACGTCGAAGCCGTTTCTGTACCAAACTGCATCGCAGTCCTGCCTGCTGTCCTGGGCCCACATTCATGACACAGACACGTTTACAAAGCAGCCCGCGGGGTCGCGATGCGGATCAGGAGGGGAGTAGAAGGAGACACACGAATAAAATCATGCACAGCGCTGCCCTGAGGTGCCGACTGCGGTTCTTTCTGGACGAAGGATCAGAAAGGACTGAATTTTCTTCTTCGGGTTTTCTACACTTTCTACACTTTCTGCAACGACAGGTAGGTATTTTTAGAGCTAGGGCAAAGTTTACAGCTGGGGGAGAGCTTTAAGCTAAAAAGCAGCCACAAATAAATAAATAAATAAAAAGATCAGACAACAGAAAATGTTACTTGTGTACTAGAAGTATTTTTATTCTATCTGATGGATAAAAACTAACAGATAAATAGAATACAATTGAGTCCTTTCTTTCACAATTTTGTACGCTTTAAGTTATACTACTTTTGATAGGTAAAAAGGGAGGATTTTCTGTGAGTTCCCCCCAAGTCACCATGACACGGTATCTGATGGTTACAGTGGCAAGTTTGAAAGGGCTCATTTGGTCAAGTCGCCTCAGAATTGGGAGTCCAGGAAGGCAGGGGAATACAGCTCTACCCCGTGGAACGGGCAGACAACAGGCATTAAACATATACTATATTTATAGTCTCCCACATTGCAGAAGAAATCGACAACCTAGAATGTATACATGATGAAAAAAATGAGCAAGAAAACAAGGCCAAAGAGAAACAATGGTGAGGAAGGCACAATCGCGGGGGCTGCCCACCCAGCTCCACGCCCACGGCAGACACCGCACGTCAGGCTGGGGCCGTGCCACCTCGACCCAGGCGCTCAGGTGGTGACACGGATCTGCCACCATGTGACCCCACGTCTACTAACGAGGGGGGGGTTAACGTAGCTGCCGGTCTCCCAGCAGGCACTCAGGAGAAGCCACAGTCACAGCTGCGTCCCACGTTCACGCTTCGGGGACTACACCAGACACCAAGACCTGAGACTCCCTGGAGGCAGACGGGGAGAAGCTGGGCAAGAGCAGCGAGAGTCCTTCCCGGAGGCACAGGCGATGGACAGGCAACCTGAGCCCATCCCCCCAGGCAGTGCACACAGAGGAAGGCAGCCGGTCAGGGCACCCATGACCTTGAACCTGGTCAGGGAAAACTCTGAGGCTGGTCTTCCAAAGCTACCCCAGGATGCCTTGAGGCCTCGCCTGGAGCCGAAGGCAGGTGGGGCAGGACATCGGAAGCGGGTTCAGGCCACTACCTGTCCCGCCTGGTGTGGGAGCTCAGCAGCCCGGGGACTCAGCCCAGCCTTTTCTTTCTGTGTGTGGTTTCCGGATACAGTTTCCTCTTTCAAAATCGCTAACTGTCTCCTTGTGCAGGGAGGACCTTATGCTGTGAGCAATCTCCCATTGTCTTTGAAAGTAGGTAAAAAGGTGGGAAAATGTTGTTAAAGGACAAACCAAAGTACAGTTGCCTTTTTCTCCCCTCAACAAAGCAGCAGGCGGGTGGATTACAACGCCCCTCCTCAACAATGGCCTGGCCGCGGCCCGGGGCGGTCCGGCCGCCTCAGGAGCTGACGGCAACCTGCCTGGAGCCCAGGTTCCCAGCCAACAATGGGAACACTCATCAGCGGGGACCACAGATCCACCCTCTCTGAAGGGCAGAATTAAAGTCTGGAGTCAGGACAGGCAAGTTCTGATCTCAGGACGCGCTCCCCAAGCTGCAAGGGCGGGGCAGCCAGCCGCCTTTCCTGTACACTTCAAAGTGTACACGTGCCATTCGAAGTGTACACGTGCCATTCGAAGTGTACACATGCCATTCTTTTTTTTTTTTTTTTTAAATTTTTGAATCCTCGCCCAAGGATATTTTCCCATTTATCTTCAGATAGAGCAGGAGGGAGGGAGAGAGGAAGAGAGAGAGAGAAACATCAATGTGAGAGAGACACATCGATTGGTTGCTACCCACACGACCCCAACTGGGCTGGGGACAAATCACAGAGGTACATGCCCTTGGCCAGAATCGAACCCGCGACTCTTTGGTCTGAGGGCCAACACTCTAACTGCTGAGCGACACTGGCTAGGGCTGTGCCATTCATTCCTAATCGTGCATGAGCAAAATTCATTTTCGAATCTAATTCTAAGCAAAAAATATATGTATTTTTTACATTAGGGTTATTTAATGCAAACAATAAAAGGACCCCGAATCTCTGTTAGCCGACCCTTCCGCAAGTCCGTCTTGCCTGGCTCCCAGCCCTCTTAACAGCCACCTCGGCCAAGCAATTCTCCAGAGCCAAGCGGTGCAGAGGTCAGCAGACACTCGACCCAGGCCAGCTCCGCGAGGTCTGGGAGTCGTCCTCACCCACACTTCACAGATAAGGAGGCGGAGGCGCAGGGCCAGGTAAGTCATTTGTCAACCTCCCAAAGCTAATAAGCGTGGCAGCCACGCCTGAGCGGGTCTGATTCAAACCCGCACTGGCCGGCCCCTTGGCTCCTTCCCCCTCCGCCTGCTTCTCAGGTGATCCCCACATCTCTTTCCCAGTCCCCCCTCCTCTGATAAGGCTGAGAAAACAGTCGTGGTAGATAAGGGGAGCAGCCTGCACCCCTTAGCCACTCCCGCCCGCTCCGTGTCTGCCCGGCCCGGCCTGCAAGCCGAGGACACGGGGTGACGGAGGCCAGGAGACTGGAATCGGACGTCGGCGTCTGAAACCTTCACCCCCTTGGTTCCTCAGCCACTCTGCAGCCCGCCCACCGCTTCCCGGCCTCGGGTGGGAACACACAGAGGACAAGCAGCCACTGCAGCGAGGGGCCCCGTACACAACAACCCTCTACAAGGCATCAGTACGTACAGTTTCAATCACACACCCAGAGGCATCAAATCGAAGCTGACTCCAGCTTATTTTACCCATCCACAGGTGGAGGCACTCGGCTACGGGGTACTGCAGTGACACATGCTTCTCTGTTTTACGTGATAACTGAGTTTCCTGTTCCCCCAATTCCGCCCAGAACCAAAGCCGAAATGACACTGGCAACAGGCAGGAGCCCTGGGTACCTCCATTCACACACAGGAGCTGGGGCCCAGGTTAAAAACACTGTCACCCGATTCTCCCAAGTATCCCCTACAAGTTGTGATGTCAGTTACGGAGGATAACATGATTACAGTAACCAGATAACGTGTTACCCCCGCATTTCCGGACAGGATTAACGGTCGTTCCCTGAAATAAGAATGACGGCAGCCAAGTCTTGGGGGCCAGGAGCCAGCGAGCCATCTGTGCCCAGCTGTCCTGCAGTTGCCTGCGATTCAACACACTCAAAACTGCACTTGCCCTGGCCGGTGTGGCTCAGTGGGGCTGGGCATCGGCCCGTGCACCCAGAGGCTGCCAGATCAATTCCTGGTCAGGGCACATGCCCGGGGTTTTGGGCTCGATCCCCAGTAGGGGGCACGCCAGTGGCAGCTGATTGGTGTTTCTCTCTTCTCTCTTAAAAATCAATAAACTATTTTTTTAAAAAATTAAAACTTCATTCACATTTCCTTCCAAGAGCTGTCAGCTCCTACTCCCTGCCCCTTTTCACTGTAGTACTATTACAAATAATCGCTCCCTGCAGGAAAACGCAAAAATAGAGAAGAGTTCCAAGGAGAATATGAAAAACCACTCAGCTCCGTGTTGCCTTCGCTGTGCCAATACACACACACACACACACACACGCGCGCGCGCGCGCGCGAGTGCATACACACACACACACACACACATTTGTTTTGTTTGACTTGAAACAAAATGGGTCTCATGCTGGGCATACAATTTTATCACCACTGTCCCTCAAATATGTCGTGACTCTTTCTTCATTTCAATACTTCAGCCACACAATTTTTTTTAGTTTTTTTTTTTTTTTTTTTTTTACGATTAAGAAGTAGATCAAGGCATGGATACATCAGTGAGATCGTTTGAGCCCACTACTCCTATGGAGGACACCAAAGATACCTGAGATTTCTGCTTCTTTGAGGGTATGTTGAAATTCCTTCGGAGACACTTCTAGAGGAATTGCTAGCTCTCAGGTCCCAGCCCCAGTGATGCCTTCATTACTTCCTGCTAGTTCATGTTTCTGGGAACCTGTTCTTGTCTCTGCCTCAACTCACCCTTCAAGATGAAGCGAGAGAAAGAGACAGGAGTGTGGGCCAGACCATTCTTTCTTTTCTTTTTATCATCAGATAGAGTGGGAGGGAGGAAGAGAGAGACAGGGAGAAACATCGACATGATGGAGCCACACAGACGGGCTGCCTCCTGCACGACCCCACCAGGGCATGGACGAACCACAACCGAGGCAGGTGCCCCCGACTGGGAACTGAACCTGTGACTCATTGGTCTGCGGGCTGACGCTCTAACCTCTGAGCCAAACCAGCCAAGGCCCAGGCATTCTGGATCCCCTTTTTCACACAGCAATGTAGCCCTTTCTTAATTAGTCCAAGCGTCCTGTGAGCACCGATCATCCGATATTGCTGTCCGTTTCCTTCCCTGTGCGATGAACCACGCAGGGATAGGCGCAGCAATCTATGTTCAATAAACAGCAGCTTAGTCAACGGCCAGTGACTAGAACAGAACCGGTGGAATCTTCTACTGATAACCACGGCTCTCCTTGGGCTGCTCCAACCGCCTGAGGGCATCAAGGTCTGGACCCAGGACACACAATGAAACTCATTTCAGGACATTTCCCACCAGTCTTCTTACACAGGTCATCACAACAGCCAATGGGTTGTGCTCCAAAAACCCACTCACCGGACGATTATTTGGATGGTGGAAAGCTCTGGGCAAATTTCTGCCAAACTGAATTCTATCTGAGAAAGCAAGTGTTGCTCTAAGGTGTTTCAAGATAAACCAGGTCTACTAAGTTCAAGAAATAAGGAGAGGAACCACAAGACTGGCTCTCTGAGGTGCAAAAAGGAGCGTCCACCTTCATTGCAAACGCCAGGATGAGGTCACTCACTGGTGTGACATGTCGCAGTAAGATTCCCCTATCGACAGCTAGCGTTTCTCCAACTTTCTTCCCACAACTCCCTACAGACTGATGCTCATTTTCCATGGCGCCCTTTATCACTCCTGGGGCAAGGAAGAGAAACCATCCACCTCTTTCTTCTGAGAACGTAAAGAAAGAACAAAAACAGTTCCCCAGCTTCAGCCCAGGGCAGCTAAGAACCAAGACAAACGAAAGGTATTGGGTTTGCTCAGTGTCTGGGCATAAACATGGACGACATAGCTAAGTAGGCACGTTTTCTTTTATTTTTAATCAAACATTAAAAAAAAAAAAATCTAAATAGCATCAGAACTCTCCCAGCAAGAACAGGTGAAGTGTGGCCAAGAAATGTCTGCGACAGAAAAGTAACAAAGAGGCACTTGTCTACCGGATATTAGAACATCATTCAACCTCCAATCATTGCGATGGGTGGTACTGGCAGGAGAACAGACAGACCGACGGAACAAATAGGAAGTCTGAAACGCACCCAGGGACTCAGTTTGGGGACCAGCATCCGGACTGTAAGGGAACGAGAGGGCTTCCCCCACCGATGGTACCAGACCGTGCACCAGTCGGGGAAACAGGAGGTGAGTGTCTCTACCTCTTCCAGAATCTGAAGGGGGAAAAAAAGTTACTTTTAAAACTCTCTCCTGAGTAATCCATTTCTGAGCTTAGAGGAAAAAAAACTAAAATCAAAAAGGAAGAGCAATGAACTGCATGACAATTTAACTTCTATGTATCAAACAACATTTTTTTTTTTTTTTAAAATATGAGTGGATATTTTCCCACTTATCTTCAGATAGAATGGGAGGGAGGGGGAGAGAGACACACACACAGAAACATCGATGTGAGAGAGACACATCGACTGGTTGCCTCCTGCATGACCCTGACCAGGGCCAGGGACCAAAGCGCAACTGAGGTACGTGCCCTCAACCGGAATCGAACCTGAGACTCTTTGGTACACAGGCCGATGCTCTAACCGCTGAGCAAAACCAGCCAGGGCTCAAACAACACAGTTTTTTTAAAAAAAGAAAAAATATGGGGAAACTATGAAGTGCAGCTACTAATAGACTGCCGGCATAATACATTCCCATGGAAGTAGAATGGTACCATTCCCAAGTAACATCACCCAGAAGACGACCGCTTTGCAGATGAGTAAAGTAACTGTTTTCTTCATTTGTAGAACCCTCAAGGAATCTTTCCTTAAGATGCTCTCAGACCTCCAACACTATACTACCTTCAGAGGCAAATCTCTCGATTCCTTTCTAAAGTCACGACATTGATGAAGCTAAGGGTACACCCACCTGTGTGTCCAAAAGCGTCCTCAAAACCCTTCCTGTGCAAAACCAGCGCTCTGCTGATGCGCCTCCTTCCCGGCCTCAATCAGTTCCCTTTAGGCTCCCCATCTCAAGGCGAAATCCTAGAAGTCACTGCTGATTCCTCTGTGCTCGCTCCTCACCGGCATTCCGTCAGCAGGTCTTAAACTCTGGCTCCAGCCTGCAGCTATCCAGGGACCAGCACCTTCTCTCCATCTCCACGACCACCAGCTCCAGCCACCCCTCCCTCACCTGGACCACCTCCTAACATCTCCTTGCTTCCCTACGATCCATTCCCCACACACTAGGCAAAACGAACTGCTCACAACACAATGCAGTCGCCTCCCTTGCCTGCCTAAACCCTCGGAGGGTGATTCACTCAGAATGAAATTGCACCAGAGCTCAGCTAGGCCTCCGTCCTCTTTCTTCCGGTGTCTTTCCGGCTGGTTACTGCCTGTAATTTACCAGCTCTCCCCTCGAGTGCTCATCAGTGACATTCACAACCGGTTGCCCATGATCAGGTCTCAGCCCAGACACCACGTTCTCTGAGGTCTTCTTCCCCCAACCACCTAAAATATGACCCCACCCCACCCCGCCCACACTCTGCTCTATTTTTTCCACAGCACCCATCACAGTCGGACACCCCCCTGTAGCATCTGCCCCTCCCACTGCAACAGCAGCTCCATGACAAGCATCTCCACCGTGTCCCCAACACTCAGAGTCCGGTTCAGAGGGGCAAGGCATGTCCTTGTGAACAAGGGCGCAAATCCTAAGTGATGTATCTGAACTTTTTTTTTATTCTCACCCGAGGACATTTTTTTTTTTTTGCATTTATCTTCAGATAGAGCAGGAGAGAGAGAGAGAGACATCAACGTGTGAGAGACACATTGAGTGGCTGCCACCCACACGACCCCAACTGGGGCTGGGGACAAACTGCAACCGAGGTACGTGCCCCTAGTGGGAACCGAACCCGGGACTCTCTAGTCCGTGGGCTGATGCTCTAACTACGGATCTAAACCGGCCAGGGCTGTATCTGAACATTTTAATGAATCTGGATCACTCAGGGCTGATGGAAGAAGTCAGCCCTGGATGGTCCCTGATCGGCTACACTTTGAATTTTGTTTTGCTTGTTTTTAAAAATTGGTGTCTTGCCTGCTCTGAGTTGTCATGGCAGTGCTACCATCCCTTGGTGGCCTCTCTCCCTACTTCAAGCATAGGGAAGCAAAAGGCGTAGCGATGGGGCTGTCCCATCGTTAAATGTACTCGTTTCAATGCAGACAGGCATATCGACTAAGTGTGTTTGTTTTTTAAGCTCCTTTCTGGATCTACCTTCTGACATTCCCAATACTGTACCATAAAAGTATACCATAATGCCAGCTTACTGAACAGGTCGGCATCTCCTTCCACTCAGAAGCCAAAGGCTGATTTTATTTTAAAAAGCAAAAACACAACACACTGGAGTTTTTTCCAAGGTAAACAACGAACCCGCCTCTTAGGAGAGATCATACCCAGCGGCAAACGCGAGCTCTACCTTGTGCTGAGAGATTGCAGCTGACTTTTACACCCAGTTGTGCATGAGATTTATGATTTCAGAGCTGAGCATGGACTTCTGGCCCAGGCTGCAAAGCACAGCAAAGTCATAATCATAAGTTACACCCTCTAACCTCCATCCAATTCAGGCCTGCCTCAGAAGTTCCTTACGGCTAAAATCGTCCCGTGCCGTCTCTTGCAGCCAGTCTAAACACAGGGTTGACAGCTGAGAAGCGGAGGACCTTAACAGGCAGGGCAGGTCCACCCTCAGGCTCCAAGTAACTGTAACTTCTTAAGATCAGAGAGATAGAAAAGGTTAGCTGGAGAGCTGACAGAGTGACTGGACAGGATACATTGTTTCCCCCTACGGTTCTCCTTTATCAGAAAGGCAGAGTTGTCACAAAGGAGGAAGATGGGATACACTGTTTCTAGGTAAGGGTTTTCCTTTATCAGAAAGGCAGAGTTGTCACAAAGGAGGAAGATGGGATACACTGTTTCTAGGTAAGGGTTTTCCTTTATCAGAAAGGCAGAGTTGTCACAAAGGAGGAAGATGGGATACACTGTTTCTAGGTAAGGGTTTTCCTTTATCAGAAAGGCAGAGTTGTCACAAAGAAGGAAGGGGCGGGGGAGCACAGAGGGTAAATTGTGTTTCCACTTTCCCCTAACTGCCCCAAAGAAAACAAACAAGGGGATGAAATCTCAGGTCTAAAAAAGATGAAGTAGCAGATTTGGAAAGAGGCCCAAAGAGGTCAAGCCTGGGTTTTGGGACAAGATCATCTCCAAGTGTAAAACATGAGATTCAGTCTGCATTACATTTTCTGAGTATAACTGAAACCCTACTGGTTTGCATATACTGCTTTCGTATCCACGACAATGTATCTGTTTGGGGAGGGGGGTAAAGATTCACACCATCTACTATATGAACCAGCTACTTTGATAGCGGTCCCCAATGTTGTACAGTCACAGGACTTGTCACCAAAGTGCAGTCATGTGGGTGTACTTTTAAAACCATGCTGTAAGCAATTTATGGAGCTCATCCTCAACTTCTGATGTGGGTATTTCTCTTGTCGAAAGGCACAATTTGCATCACATTTTCTGGGTAATTCACGGTAGATCTGGGGAGCAGAAAACCTTGACCTGAAGGTTTCCAAATTGAGACTTTGGGCTCCATTTCCACTATGGCATTCTAAGCTTTTCAAAGTCACTCAGGATCCCGCTAGACAAGATCCTAATGGAAGCACAGACACTTGCTACTTCTCTGTTACCCTCTCTACAATACACTACATTCTCCCTTGGAGGAACGGAGATCCGTATAAACTTTCCCCCTCACAACATGGAATGCCTGCACATTCAGACCAGGGCTCGATTTAAAAGCTGAAGTCACAAAGGTATTGGTGGTAAATCAAGAACCAACAGCAGCCAGCTTGGCCTTGCTCAACACTGACTACTCAAGAAGTTCATTCCCAGAGGGCCTCTCAGGACTGCTTTGCCCTGCAGCACTTCTGTAACTTGACACGTGTGAGGTTTCCCTCACACCCCATTATGAATGTACACCCCTCTTCTACCTCCAATTCACTGCAATACAAATCTGCCATTCCCAAATCATCTCCCTTCTAAAGACGACTTTGGCTAATCCCTTTGCTAATCCTGAACATGATTCCAGGCACTTTTATGACTCATCTGGCCAACTAGGGCCCAGACGCTGGATAACATCACTAAACTGGGCTAGTTAACACCAACTCGACCACAGGCCAGGAACTGCTCCCCCAAAGACTCTCTTTCCATTCCCTGAGCAGACTGGTGTGCTCGGCGTGCAGTGGGCACCCCTTTCACTAACAGGACTGCTGTCAGGAGTGGAATCTGCATGTTGGCCACGGAAGGGGTCTAACCAGGTTCATTCACATGGGCTCTAGTTCTGCAAGGGCCAAGGCGGCAGATTTCAGAGACTCAAATAATCACCACCACTGTTACAGGTAAAGAGTTTTTCTAACAACGTTATGAGAGGGGTGAGGACCAGTTAACAAAGGACAGGGTTTGGACATGGAAAACTGAAGTGTCTTGCATAGTCAGGGTGGGGACCACACCCACAGGGGACACCCTGGTCCAGCTGACCCCAAAGCCCACGCTCTTGAGCGTTGAGCGCAACATCCTGCCTCTGACCTCTGCTGCTAAAGCCTGGCATCCCCGAGGGGTACCCGGGGAGCCTCGGTTCCTGAAATCAGGTAACGGCATGAGCCATGGGACGATCTGCAGGGCCGCCGGCCAGGATGCTGGATGCCAGGTCTCACCTGTAGACGGCCACGGCGCGGGTCTGCAGGTATTTCTGGGCGGTCATGACTCCCACGAAGAGAAAGTTCCTGTCGCGCGGGCCGCCATCCGAGGCCGAGCCGTGCGGCCAGAGCTGCGCCCCGCGCGCATCGCTCCGCGCCCCGCCGACCTGGGAAGCCGCCGCCGCCGCCTGCCCGGGCCGGCAGCCCTCGGGGCTGGCGCGGCGCCGCGGGCCCGCTCGCTTCAGCTCGGAGGCGCGGGGCAGGACCAGCCGCGAGGCCAGCACGAAACCCAGCACGAGCCCGAGCAGCACGCTGAGCCAGGCGCGCCGGCCGCGCACGGCCATGTCCGCGCCGCTCCGCCCGCCGGGCCGCCGCCGCCGCCGGCTCCGCGCGCCCTCCGCTCGCCGCCCCCGCCCGCGGAGGCCAGCCCGCCCTAGCGCCGCGAGGCCCGGCCCGGGCAGCGCCGCGGCCGCCGCGGGCCCGCCGCGCCCATCGCGGCCCCCGAGCCGCCCGCAGGCCCCGCGCCGGCGCTTTGTTCCGCACGCGCCCCGCCGCGGCCTGCGCCTTTAAGACGGGACCATGTCCGGCGCGCGCCGGCGGCTCGGGCGCAAGGCGGCGGCGGCGGCGGCGGCCGCGGAGGCGGCTCCTCCCGCTCGCGCGCGGGGGCGCGGGGCCAGCGCAACGGCGACTGCAGTGGCGGCGGAGTCCGGGCCCCCGCTCCGCCCCGCCCGCGTCCCCCGGCCGGCTCGGCTGCGATCGCGCTGCGCCCGTGCCCGTCCTCGTCGTGCCCGGCGCCGCCGCAGCTGCACATCCTCCGGCTCAGCTCGCCATGGCAGCAGGAGCCCCTCACGTCACGCACGGCGCGTTATGAAGCCGTCGGGAGCGAGGAGTCGTGGCCCCTCTCGGGATCCGTCCGCGCCGTCCGATTGGTGCAAAAGTGAATGGGGGGCGGTTCACGTGGCCAAAGTTTGACCAAAAAAAAAAAAAACACCCCTCCTGGCGCGCGCGGCGCCCCACCCGCGCGGTCTGCGCGGTTCCGCCGGGCGGAGGGGGCGTGGGCCGGGCTCGGCGCCGGCGGGGACCCGGCCCCCGGCGCCCGCGCAGCCCGTTATCTGCCTGGGGCCACGCCCCCCGGCCCGCGCTCCGGCCCCCGGGCGTCCCATTCGTGCCCGCTGCGTGGCCAACGTGGGGAGGGCTGTGTGAAGACCGGGCTTTCGGTCCCCACGCTGTGCCGGAGCGGCGGGCCCGGGAGCAGAGTGTCCTCAGATCAACCCGCCGTCCACGCCCTGCCCTCCAGCCGGGCGGACCTGGGCGCCCCGGCCCCGCGCCGCCCGGTTCACACTGTCCCTTTGTTCCCGCCGTCCTGTGGGCTGGACGCGCACGTATAGAATCAACAGCCCGGGAGCCGTTTGAGACGTGCACGCTTTGGGGGCGGGGGGGTGCGCCGTGAATTCACTGACCTTGTTCCCTGTCACTAGTTTTTAAACTTAAAAAAAAGCGAGCGTGTTTCATGTCCAAGCTCCTAACAGTACCAGCCTTTAATGGATGCTGAATAAATGGTAGGTGATGTTCCCACTTGGGTGTTAAGTCCGCCTTTTATTGACATTCTCGGCCAGCAGATAGTCCGCTAGTACCCTCACCCGGAGCGTTGTGGACATTTGAACATGGCCCGTCTATAAAAGGAACGTGGATTTCTAAAGATAGGTTTTGGATGTCAAATTTTATACATTGCTTCTTAAAAACCAAGCAACAAACAAGAAACAGCCAGGCAACAAAAGCTGAGAAAGTTCCCACACGGCAAATGTTTGTATAGAGGAAAATACGAGGCGGGGCAAAAGTAAGTCTGCAGTTGTGAGCTCGTGGAACACAGTTTATTCTTGTATTGTTACTTATTAATGTATTGTTTTCCATACGAACAGAACAGCTGTATGTCTACTTTTGCCCCTCCCTGTATTAGTCTTGTTACTTAGTCGCCAATGTGCTGGGGTTTTCTAATGAAACTTTTGGACAGCAAAATATTTTCCTGGGCCTGACAGGTCCCCTTCATTCATTGAATCAGATGAACCCGGGACTTAAAGACAGAAAATAATTGTACTTGGGGGAATCCTTGGGTCTTTCCTCATTGTTACCATGACCACGTGATTGAAATATTACATAATTTAAAGTGCTCGGTTGTGGAACACACACCAGTTCTCTTGTTTATTCTTTGGATAATGCCACTTTCTTGGGCACTTGTGATTTATGTCAAAAATAGTCCATCACCCACCTTCCCGCAGATACCCTCCCTAAGCGGTGATCCGTGTCTAAAATTACTCATTATGCAGTGAATACGGCAGTGGTCATGGGAAAACACAGAACACACAACCATGAATTACAGGCTCAAAAACCATCCAGATGGGGTTTTAGTAAGACCATAAGCCATAAATACTGACTAGTCACCAGATCCCCCAACTTCAGCAACACCCTCATAATTCACCATGGTTTCCATAAGGCACACATCTGACAGGATACAGATGTTTAATTTGGTGACATACTTCCTTATTTCAGTATTCTAATATCTTTTCAACTTCTCTGTATTTCTTCTCCTAGACTGAAACCCAATGGCAAGTACATAAAGGTGGGATGAGAATGGACATTTGGAGGATGCCCAGTCCCCTGATTCCTAGCTGTCCCTCAGTTCCCAGGTCAACAGCCTCACCTACCTCACCGGCAGATGCAGTGGGAGGGTTTCCTTGGTAACGAAGAGAACATGCCCTATTCTCCCTAAAGGCTGAGCCGGGAGGTTTAGAACACGCAGGTCAAGGAGAAAGTGACGTAACGTAGCTGAAGTCCTCCCAGGAGCAGCGAGGAGGGCCAGGCCAGGGGACGGGGAGAGGAAAAGAAGGAGACAGGGGACCTTGAGCAGTCAGCCAGGGGCACCAGGAGCCTTCACGCTGCTGCAGGGCAAGTATAGCCTGGGGAGGGGGGACTCTAGCTCAGCAGGAAGCAGCAGCTGGATGGTCAAGTTGAGGCAGATCTCCTGCAGAGGGATCCAACAGTGTCCAGCAAGAGCCCCTGAAGAAACCAGAATCAGGGGTCAGAGTTGTCCTAGGTGGGTGGGGCTTTCACAGCCCAGGCAACTGCCTGGGACCAAGGAATCAGTGACAGCCAGAGGCCCAAAGGAGCAGATGAGACCAGTAGGGAGACTGGCCCCACCAGCCCCTGCACAGCCAATGGTGGCCAGGATCCCGGGAGGAGGCCCCTCCCACCCCCAGTGCACACAGGCACCTACCCCCAGCCTCCTGGAGACCAGGGCAGGGCCTCCTCCTCCACGTTGCCCTCTCCTTGGTTTTTAAGGGCTAGAAGAAGTCAGGTTGATGGGATTTCTTAGGCATTTCACCTCATGAAACCGAAGAAAGAACTTTGTCTCCATTCAGCTGCACCAGGAGCCCACACTGTTAAGTTGAGGGAGTCGCGGACCATTTCTCCCATTTAAAAAAGGAGTGTCCTGCCCTGGCCAGTGTGGCTCAGTCGGTTGGTTGAGCATTGTCCCATGAACCAGAAGGTCGCTGGTTCGGTTTCTGGTCAGGGCATGTGCCCGGGTTTTGGGCTCCATCCCTGGTGGGGGAAGGGCGGGGTGAGGAGGGCAGCCAATCGATGTTTCTCTCTCTCCCTCTCCCTTCCTATCTCTTTCTCTAAAATCAATAAAAACATACATATATTTTTTTAAAAAGACCTTAACCATAATGAGAGAGACTTGTAGAGGAAAAGCCAAGGTGCAGTTCAATGATAAGACTGACTGGCACAGACCCTGCCCAGGAGGGGTCCTGGGCTGGACGAGGGACACAGAGCCTGGGTGCTCACCTCCTTCCCACACGAAGGAAGTCCCATCTGGACAAGCTGCATGCCCACTCAGATCTGTTTCCTCATCTCTAAATGGATGTGTTCCACTACCTCATGTTCAAAGTTCCTCCTCTGATTCTCGGCTGATGTTAAGAAATTTGTTGAAAAACACGTCCTCTGATGTCCTTTCTGTTTTGGTGCCTGTGACTCCCCACGGCGTGTCAGTAAAGCTGATTTCCAGGGACATTACTGACCCTTCTGTCGCCCACAGCAGTGTCCCCTCCGTGTTCCTTTTCTTTCTGTGGCTGATGCATTGAAGGCCTGTTACAGGTATACCCTTTTATATCCTGTGCAGCGATTTCTTGGACGCCCTTAGTAAATGCCTTGATTGCTCATTGGCAGCAAGTTGGGAACACACCGGAGGCAGAGATCCCTGTAAGGGCTTCTCTGAAGAGGATGCTCCTGGGCTCCCACCTAAAATGGGGGCCTGCAAAAAGGGGGGATAATTTTTTAAAAACCTTTAGATAGACTTCTTTTAAAAAACAGAAAATGCAGGCCCTGGCTGGGTAGCTCAGTTGGTTTAGAGCATGGTCCTGATAGGCCAAGGTTGTGGGTTCGATCCCTGGTCAGGGCACATACAAGAATCAACCAGTGAATGCATCAATAAGTGGAACAACAAATTGATCTCTCTCTCAAATGAATAATTAAAACAAACAGCCTGGCTGGTGTGGTTGAGCATCAACCCATGCACCAAGAGGTCGCCAGTTCAATTCCCGGTCAGGACACATGCCCAGGTTGTGGGCCAAATCCCCAGTGGGGGGCATGCAGGAAGCGGCCAATTTATGTTCTCTCTCATCGATGTTTCTATCTCTCTGCCCCTCTTCCTTCCTCTCTCTCTAAAATCAATAAAGAAAAAAACAAACAAACAGAAAAAGTGAACGCTGAGGAGTTATAATAAGCCACCCTATTTGAACTCTGTTCATCGCCGTCAAAGACAAAACTCCATAATGTACATTTCACTCATGTTATCACTTAACTTCTGTTAACCCCACAACACTTTGCTTTATTTTATTTTATTTTTTTTATCCTCATTCGAGGACATTTTTGCATTTATCTTCAGATAGAGTGGGAGGGAGAGAAGAGGGGGAAGAGAGAGAGAGAAACATCGATGTGAGAGAGACACACCGAGGGGTTGCCACCCACACGACCCCATCCAGGGCTGGGGACAAACTGCAACCAAGGTACGTGCCCTTAGCGGGAATCGAACCCGGGTCTCTCCAGTCCGCAGACCGACGCTCTAACCCCTGAGCCAAACTGGCCAGGGCCACTTTGCTTTATTTTTAATACTGCAATTTAAGGTCCTCAGTAGCTCATTAATTTTGCTCAATATTTCCTTCCATTTGCAGCATTTCTAGCCAGACACAGGGAAGGGCAAATGATTACAGCTTACGCTCTGGCCCCAGACACGGGTGGAGCTGACACTGGTGCTTCTAGAATGTTCTTCATGTTTCCTTGGTCTACTTCCCAGCTCTGTCCATTCTTTCCATCAGATATTGCCTTGGTATGTGTGTGTTGCTCACACAAGTGTATGTAAGTGTGTAGGAGAGAGAGAGAGAGACAAGGGAAGAAATTTAGCTCCTCTCTGCTGGCCGGAAGGGTGTAATCTTACCACCCAGAGGACCACCAGCACAGGACAATTGGGAAAACAGCCTGGATGTTCTCCGGGAGATAAGCTCAGTGCGGAGGCCGGGCACAGTCAGCGTCTAGTCTTAGACTTAATCCCTGAGTAGCAGGGGAGTTTGCCTTTTCTACCCGTTGCCAAGAAATGCCATTAATCTTCAGAGCCACGCCAGGGTTCCCACAGCTGAAGAGTTTGCACAAAGACAAAGCTTCCATTTCGCGGGAGGGAAGGGGGGGCCCCCCTCCAAACCCAGGCGTTGGTCAGCTGGTCCGCAACCTCGGTACCACCCGAGGGCTCCACACAGCGGTGGTCAGGCCTGGACGCCGGTGGACTCGCTCCAGGCGTGCAGCTCAAACTCTCTTTGTTTGACTCCAGGCCTCCTGGAGCATGAAGTTGCTTGAGGGGAAAAGAATTCAAGCTGCAGAAGAAGGTTTAAGCTACGAGGAATCGGGGCAGCTGGAATTCTGATCCACAGACACAGGAGGTGGAAGGCAAGAGGCAGACTTGAACGTCTTCAAGGCCGCGAACGGACCCCCCTTCATGGATCTTTCGCGCGCCCTGTTATTCTGCAATCATGCCCACGTTCTGTCATACTTACTGTCTCCGATCGCTAATCGCTAGACAGTCATGGTTTTCAGCTGGGCCCGGCGCAGGTAACACTGCAGGGGAATCTCCAAGCACATGACCCCTTTCTTTCCTTTTGAAATAGGAGCGTGGCCCCATGACCCCATAAGTCAGGATTTCGGGCTCCAAAAACCATTAGAGAATACATTTGTTGTGTTAAGTCACCACGTTCGTGGTGTTTATTGTAGCAGCCTCAGGAAACTAATTTGGTTCTGGAAGGGGAACTGATTCAGACCTGGAAACAGGGTGGGGAGCGATGGAAGCGAACTCAGGGACTGTCTGTCTGTCTGAGATCAGCCAGCATTTCAACAGGGCTGAGTCAGGATGGAAGGATGGTGGGTAGGGAGGAGGGGAAGGTTTGGCCAATGGAGTGACAGCAGACGGCAGGAGGTGGGTTACAGAATCCCGAGGTTCTGTGGGACATCTCCCCAAATGTTTTTTTTTTTTATTATATATATATATTTTAAACTATATATACTTTTTTTTTTTAATCCTCACCTGAGGACATTCTTCCACTTTTTGCCCAGAGTGGGAGGGAGAGACGGGGCGGGGGGGGGGGGGCAGAGAGAGAAACATCGACGTGAAAGGGACACATCGAGTGGCTGCCACCCGCACGACCAACCAGGGCCGGGGACAAACTGCAACCGAGGTACATGCCCTTAGCGGGAACCGAACCCCAGTCTCTCTGAACCACAGGCCAACGCTCCAACCGCTGAGCCAAACCAGCCAGGGCTTAAACTATTTTTATTAATGTATTTTTGTTACAGATGTTTCTCCTTTTTCCTCCATTGGCGCCCTCTTCCCAATCTCCACCCCCCACCCCACCCCCAGCTTTTTTTTGTTGTCTATGTCCATTGGTTATGAGTACTTGCATATACGTTCTGTGGTGTAGCTCTTCCCTTCCCCTCATGCCCTCTTCTGAGGTTTGTCAGTCTGAACCCTACTTCTATGTCTCTGGGTCTGTTTTGTTCATCAGTTTGTTTTGTTCATAATATTCTACAAATAAGTGAGATTATGTGGTATTTGTCTTTCTCTGCTTGGCTTGTTTCGCTTAGGATAATAGTCTCTAGGTCCCTCCCTGTCATCTCAAAGGTTAAGAGATCTCTCTTTTTTTACAGCTGCATAGTACTCCATTGTGTACATGTACCACAGCTTTTTTATCCACTCATCTATTGATGGACACTTGGGCTGTTTCCAGATCTTAGCTATTGTAAACAGTGCTGCTATGAACATAGGGGTGCATATATTCTTTCCCCCAAATGTTTGATTTGAATTTCATTCATCAAATATTTCTATTTGCAAACCATCCTAAAAACCTCTCTCTCCTTCACCTCTCTGTCTGTCTCTGTCTCTCTCACACACACTCACTCACACTCATTCAGCGAACCAACTTTATATTTTTTGCCCACAGACATGCCGATTTGTGCTGCTAGGTTAATCGGAATAAAGGTGTTGTCATCTCTATGCCAACCTTGTTAACAACGGTCACCATTTGCCACTAACTGTCTCCCTGAATCAGAATTTCCTAAACACGCCATTAACCAGTTCAGGTTCCTGGGCAGATTCCGTCGATGAAGCCAGTGTGTGGACGGATGACCCAGGCCTTCTGGATTCTAAGAGACAAAAACACGTGCCTCCAAAAAGTTGGGGTATCTGCATGTCCTCTCCTACCTCAATGAAAACTGCAAGGTGAGTGGCCCATGGTGCTGAAAGGGGCCCCCTGCGCGAGTGTCTGGCCCTGCAGGTGAAGGGGGGCCATGCTGCTACTCCCTCATTCGGCTTTGAGGTGGGCTGGTGACTGTAAGTGGATCAGGAAGTGAAGTTGCCTTTAATTTCGAATCGATTGAGCCTCCTCGGTTCCTATTAGCATGCGAGGCTCTGGAAAGAGCTTAAACAATCCCCAAAGGCTGGCAGGGAATCAATATTCAAATTGGCGTTCAAAGCAGACGGACATTTGCAGGCAAAACCTCCTGCTCCGGGAGGGTCGGCCCGAACTTTCTATTTTAGACCTTTTTGGGAGAGAGATGGTAATGTGTGCTTTAAATCGGTCAGATCTTGCTCGGCCGGTGGCTCAGCAGATGGAGCATCGTCCCATGGACTGGGAGGTCCCAGTTCGATTCCTGGTCAGGGTACGTGCCCAGGTTGTGGTCTCTTAGAATCCGGAAGGCCTGGGTCATCCGTCCACACGCCCAGTGAGGGGCGTGCAGGAGGCAGCCGATCCATGTTTCTCTCGTGCATCGATGTTTCTAACATTGCTCCCTTTCTCTCTCTCTCAAGAATATCAATAAAAACATATTTAAATCGATCAGAACTTTCCAACGTTCCCGTGTGATTTGTGGGGATGGGGACTGTCACCTGGAGCTCAAACTCCTTTGTGTTCCACTGGGGAGAATGTTCTGGGTTTTACGGTTTGAAGGCAATGGCTCCAGGAGGGCCCCAGGTGTGGACACCTCCTCCCAGTTCCAGGCCCATGTCGATGTCACCCGTCAGTCACAGCATCTCTCTCTGACTCCCACACCCTTCCCAGCTGTTTGTCTCTTGGGGCATATTAGTCAACAGCTATTAAGTGCCAGGCACTGAAACATGTGCTGGGAATATTATGGTGATGCAGAAGAGAGTAAGCCCGGCTCTGGTGGAGTTGATGCCGGGGGTGGGGTAGGGGTCGGGGGCACGGCCAAGGTGACAGCCTGCAGAAATCAATGCACAATGTCACCGGTGTCTGCCCTCCCCTCCCCTGTGCCATCAGAGCAGCGTGCTGGCCCATCACCCGTCCCCAGGTTTCCCAGGTGGGTGTCCATCCGCTGTGCACCCTGGCCTGCAGGGACATCATGAAGACCACAGGGGTCCCCTCAGGAACCTGCCTCTGAGATTTGGGTGAAGAGAGCACACCCTCTACTCTCCTTCCCCTTCTGGGGTAGAGGGTGGCCTGGGGCATCAAAAGCACGTTCCAACCCCGTCCCTGTCTCCAGCCACCCCAACGCCCGATGCGGACAAAGCGTTTCGGCCGGATGCAGAATCTGCCGTCTTGATGTTTCAGAGGGAACTTCTACTCTTCGGAAGGGCCGGGCTCTCAGCACCTGGACCCCGGCTGTTTCAGGAGGCCGGTTCTGGGCAGGAGGAGCCCCCAGTCCCTGTCCTCCCCCCTCAGCAGTGCCCGCCCTGCTCCCAGCGCCTGCGTTCCCGTCTCGTCTCGGGCAGCTGCTGGTTCCGGCCCGGCCACTGAGGACCCGAGGATTCGTGCGCTCTCCTTGGCACTGAGCCTGTGGCCATCAGGGTGGAGCAGAGCCAGGCTTGGTGGTGGGACCCGGGCAAGAGAGGAGCCACGGTGCCCCTGCTAGGTGGCTGCCCCTGGGGAAGGGCGGCTGCGACATCCCCCACCGCCCTCGGGGCCTGGGCCCCGGTGTGAGAAGAGTGGACCTTAGCTGTCCCCTTGAGAAGTGTGACCACGTAGTCGGAGTTGCTGGTGGCATCCTCCCCAACCTCCAACAGGAGCCAGGGAGCCTCCCTGTGGCCCAGCTGCCCTCTCTGCCCAGCAGGGGAAGCCGTGCCAAGGTCCAGCTGTGGGGCAGTCTGCAGGTTTCGATGCCATCCACATGGAAGGGGCTCTGCCCAGCCAGGGACCAGCGCGAGGAGGAAAAGCCCAGCTTTCTTCTGGGAAGTTCTAGCCAAAGCAGGCTTGTTCCAGAGCTTCGCTGGATCCCGAGAGAAAGCCTTTGCCTCCAGCCCTGGGGGGGGGAGGGGGGCTCATCTTCATGTGGCTTCCCTTCCAGCGGAATTTGCAGGGAGGCCTGGACTTGAATCTGCCACTCATCATGTGATCACGGGCAGGCCACCCAACCCCTCCGAGCTTGTGTTTTCTTGTTTGTTCAATTGGCAACAGGAAATGAATGTACGGGGAGCAGATTCTAGACCCCAGGCTCTGCCTCAGGGGCTCCCTCGCCTCCTGTGCTTGTCACGAGCTGCGTGGCTGCCACAGAGGCAGTGACGAGGCCACGGGCTGGCCCTGGGTGGCTTATATGTTTCCTTTATTCTGCGGCAAGCCCCCGGGGTTGCTCAACCGGAGAGGTTGCTCATTCCAGTCTTGGAGCACAGCCCTGTGAGGAACACGTGGAAGGTTCTTGACTATCGGTTGCGTGGATGCTGATTTGGGGAGGCAGCTCATTTCTTGCTTCCGCACATGAAGTGACGTTGTTCACAAACTCACGAAACAAGAGAAAGTAAGTAGCATTTTCCTGACCACCTGCTATGTCCAGGTGATTTACCTCCATTGTCTCAGTTCCTCTTCACGGTACTGCTGGGAGGAACGCTCTGCCCACTGTACAGGTGGGGAAACTCAGGAAGTCCCGGCCTCGTCAGGATTAGTCAGCACACAAGGGGGAGGGGCAGGCCCGGCCCGTGGGCCTCAGTGCTTGAGCGTCGACCCTGCACCAAGAGGTCGCCAGTTTGATTCCCGGTCAGGGCACATGCCCAGGTTGTGGGCCCGATCCCCAGGGAGGGGCATGCAGGAGGCGGCCAATCGATGTTCTCTCTCATCGATGTTTCCATCTCTCTCTCCCTCTAATATCAATAAAAGAAGAAAAAAGAGGGTAGGGCAGTATTTGAATCAGAGTCTGACCCCTCAGGCCATGCTCCCTACATTGCACTAGGCTGCCAACCTGAGACTGGAGGAGGTGCCAACAGATCTGCTCCCAGGGGTGCAGGGAGGGAGGGCGGGGCCAGGGTCTGCCCCAGGAGTGCGGAGCAGCTGCAGCCTCGCAGCTGGGCCACAGGAAGGGGCTGGGCCTGTGTCCGCTGCCCTCCGGCCACTGGCCCCGTGGACGTGGTGTTGCAAAACGGCACTATTGTTTTGGACTTCCGCTTGGGTTCCCAGAAAGTTTATTTACAGAAGTAAGATCGCCTTGTAATGTTAAAACAACAACAACAAAACATATGGGACACAAAATTTGCCATTTGAACCACTGCATTTTAAAAAGTGTACAACTTCATGTCGTGAATGCACAGGGTGCGGATTTCCAGCGTGGCATAATCATCACACCATCTGTCCCCAGAACAGCCAAACCGAAACTCCGTACCTGTCACACACTCGCCCCCTGGCCCCCCCCCCCCCAGCCCTGGTCATCCCTGGTTCTTTCTCTTTCTTTATGCCTCTGCTTACTTGAGTGTCTGTCCTTTTGTGACTGGTTTATTTCATTCAGCATAAGGTCCTCTAGGTTCATCCACATAGTAGCCTGTCCCAGAATTTTTTTTTTTTTATCCTCACCCGAGGACATTTTTGCATTTATCTTCAGACAGAGCGGGAGGGAGAGAGGGAGGAAGAGGGAGAGAGAAACAGTGATGTGAAAGAGACACATTGACTGGTTGCCTCCCACACGACCCCAACTGAGGCTGGGGACAAACTGCAACCGAGGTTATGTGCCCTTAGCGGGAACTGAACCTGGGACTCTCTGGTCTGTGGGCCGACGCTCTAACCTCTGAGCCAAACCGGCCTGCGGTTAGAGTTTTAAGTTTTAAAAAAACTTAAAAAAAAATTGATTTCTTAAAGAGAGAGGAAGAGAGAGAGAGATAGAAACATCGATGTAAGAGAGAAACATCCATCGGCTGCCTCCTGCACGCCCCCTACTGGGGATCAAGCCCCAAACCTGGGCATGTGCCCTGACCGGGCATCGAACGGGACCTCCCAGTCCATGGGACAATGTTCAATCCACTGAGCCACACCAGCCAGGCCGAATTTTTTTTTTTTTTAAGCTGAATACTATTCCATTCTATGGATTCATCTACCCATGAACAAACTTGGGTTATTTTCATCTTTTAACAAATGCAGCTATGAAGGTGGGTTAATCGATATTTGTTTGAGTTTCTGCTTTCAGTTCTACCGGAAGTAGAGTCACTGGGTCCTACAATAATTCCATGTTTCATTGGGGGGAACTCCATTCTGTTTTCCACGGTGGCCGCACCGTCGTCCATTCCCACCAACAGTGCCCCAGGGTTCCCGTTTCTCCACATCCGCCAACACCCACTCTTTTCTTGTTCTAAAAACAGACCACAGCCACCCTACGGGGCGGGGCTTGGGTGCCTCGGCCCTTTTTAAAACTCATGTTCCATCTTTTTATTGCACACGCGGTCCTTTTGACCTGGTCTTTAGGGAAACCTAGGAAGCAGCTGGTTCAAGGGCACGTGGGTTGGGAGGAGGGCAGAGCAGTTCGGGTAACAGTGTGGGAGCCCGGGGGTGACGCCAAGCTGCCCACCCGGGCAGTTCAGCCGGCCTGCACGTTTGCCCAGCGAGATGCCCAGCACAGAGCCGGGAGAAGAGCCTCCGGCAGGGCTGTGCTGACTTGCTCTCCTTTGCAATGAGGGCAGCCGGGTCGCTCCATCACCATCTCCATTCCAGACTGGGAAGTCCGGAGGCTTGTCCCACCTGCCGGACTATGGCTGCTTTGGGGTCTGATGGGACAGTGAGCGAACTGAATGTCTGTGACAACCAACACTGAGATGTCTACCTTCTCGGAGAAGGGAAACTGCAGCAGAGAACTCGACCTTTTGGCTGCGTTTTTCCGAGAAAGGTGCTGACCGGAGGGAGGGGACAGACCCCGGCCAGATGTGCTGCTCTCCAGCCTGCGAGGGTCTCCCTGGGAGGTGGCGATGCCGGGGCTGCCTTCTCCGGCCGTCTGCAAAGGGTGTCCTGCCCTGGAGCAGCATCTGAAAATGCTGGTTTGCTTCAGGGTTTTGTTTTTTTTTAAATGGAAACAAAACCAACACCGCCCGCTGCGAGGGACAATGGCGTTTTCCCAGGCCCGGGAGCGGGTGGGCACCGCTGCCTCGTTGCCCCGGTGACGACACACTTTGGGCTGGCTGCCGCTCTGGGCCTTTGTTTCCCCTGTGCCCTGGGGTGGGACAAAGTCAAGGTCGTTTCCTGCTGTCCGGTCTGGGAGGCCAGACCCAAGCCCGGGGGCTCCTCTCTTGCGGTTTAGTGTCCTGGCCAACGGCACAGCGGGGGGGAAAAGGCACCTGAGTCGTGGGCTGCCCAGGGCCTCTGGCCTGGGAACAGATGATCTGATGGCCAATGAAGGTGGCTGCTGACCACCCGGGGCTCTCTGCTGAGGACCACTAGGACCCCGCAGCTTCAAGCTCTTGCCTGGCTTCCAAGTCCCTGCCCAGCCCACAGCCACAGGGACCTGTCATGCTGTCCCCTTTGCTGGACACTCTCTTCCACCCGCCCTGAGCCGTCAGAGTAGCCAAGGGGAGGAGGGCTGACCCCAAGCCAGGAGTCGAGGGCAGGAGGAAGGTTCTGAGTTCCCTCCACGGGATGGTGGTTTGCTCTCGGCCCCTGTGCGGGCTCGGTGGCTGTTGTGTCCCGTGACTGGAGTCTCCAGTCACCTATCAGGATCAGAAGCACTGAGCAGACCAGCTCTGGACCGGCCTTCCGCCACCAGCCCTGCCTCGGCTCCTTGGGGCCGCTGCTGCCCAGCAGTGTGGAAACCAGTGTTTGCATACGTCCACACCCGGCCACAAGGCCCTTCCTCCCCAGATGTGATCCTACTTGGGATACTTGGGAAAGTAAACTCATCAAGCCCACAAACTGCGCAGAGGGCCAGGAGCCCAGGGGCATCCACTTCCCCCTGGTCTGGGCCGGGCTGGGCCAGGCAGGCAGGAGGGCAGGGGAGCCCCCTGGCCGCGGGTGCGGGAACTGCTCCCGAGAGCCTGGTGAAATTGGGGGGCGAGGCACGGGGTGGCGGCTGTCAGAATTAGGAGTGGAGACGCCGGGATCCATCCCCCTTCTCTCCTGGACTCCAGGGAGAGATCTTGTATTTTCGGAAACAGTAAGTCTTTTTGGCCAAGCCTTTAGCTGCCGGCCACTATGGTTGGCCAAGGCCTTTGTCCACTATGGGAGAGGCAGGCCTTAACCAAGGAGACCACCATCACGGTCTGGGGCCATGAAGGCTGGGTGGACTGGCTTTCTAGGAGCCACACTGAGGAGTGCCACATTTCCTGGGTGCCGAGGAATCTTCTGCACCCCAACTTCCACATCCCCAGCTCGGGGTCCACCCTCGTGTCTCCCTTTGACATGTAGGTCTTCCAGCCTGGCCCTGGCCTGGATGCAATCCCTTCCCGAGGACCAGCGGGGATGGGGAGGGGCGTGTCCCCTCTGATTTTGTCTGTGGCCAGCCCAGCTTTGAGCAAGTGAAATTCCTCCCTGTTGCCTGGGGAAATGGCCCTCTGCTCTGGCCCTGGCGACAGGGACAGCGTGTGCAGGAGCCGAAGGGGAGCTTGCCCAGGGCCACCCCTCAGAGTCACGTCTCCTCCCTGGAAGTGGACAGGACAGACGGACTCTCCCGCCAGTCACAGCCCTTGGCCCTGGTCGTGCCAACAGGAGCAGAGGTGTGTGTGTGCCCATGAGTGTGAGTGACAAGCACAGGCCCGCAGCGTGGGGGCCCTGGTGACGGCCCGAGGGTGCCACAGACCACTGAGGGCCAAGTGGACGTGTGTTTCCCGTGCCATGTGTTAGAGCAGTGGTCCTAGACGGGACTCGAACATCCTGCTGTCTCCTCATGCTACACACCGGCTCTCGTCTGTGGCGTGTGGGCTACACCTGACTGAGCCACGCTCTCAGGGACAGGGCCAGCGACAGTCTCCCTGAGATTTCAACACTAAAAGCAGGAGTGGTTCGTTTATCAAGTTGGGCTGTTTTCACAGGAACAGAGTCGTTGGTTTCTCCTGGGTGCGGGTGCACGTGGGGGGCAGGGAGGACGTCCTGGCCCTGGACTTGCAAACAGGCCCCTCCCCCTGCAGGCCTGCCCAGCCTCAGCTGCACGTAGCAGCCCCCGGTCATTAGCTGCCAACTTCCTGATGTCAAGATCTAGCTCCACGACCTCGCTGTGACGCTGTCATCTCCCGGCATTAGAAAGGAGCTCTGGAAAGCAGTTTGTCTGTTAGCTCGTCAGTATCCCAGGGCAGTGCCTGACACCGAGCAGGTGTTCAAGAAATACTGGCCAATGTTTGCCAGCATGAAGGCATTCGGTGGCCATTTATTGCTGTTTGCACGACCGTCTTCCTCCCTGGGTGATGCTGAGCATTGGTTTTGATGGCCCCGTCTTTGTCGGCTGCTGGTTCAGGTCTGTCTGCTTTCCTTCGGGTTGTCTTTCTATTTTTTCCCCAGCTGACTATCCATTTTTTAAAAAAAATCCTCACCTGAGGATTTTTTTTTTTTCATTTTTTTTTTTTTTTTTATCCTCACCCGAAGACATTTTTCCATTTTTTGTACAGATAGAGTGGGAGGGAGAGAGAGGAAGAGGGAGAGAGAGAAACATCGATGTGAAAGGGACACATCGAGTGGCTGCCACCCGCACGACCAACCAGGGCCGGGGACAAACTGCAACCGAGGTATATACCCTTAGCGGGAACCGAACCCGGGTCTCTCCGGACCACAGGTGGACGCTCCAACCGCTGAGCCAAACCAGCCAGGGCTTTTTTTTTTTTTTTTTTTTTACAGAGAAAGGATGGGAGGGAGGGAGGGAGGGAGAGAGAGAGACCAAGAGATAGAGAAACATCCATGTGAGAGAGACACATCGATTGCTTGCCTCCCCCATGTGCCCTGACTGGGACTGGGGATCAAACCTGCAACCCGGGTACATGTCCTTGACCGGGAATCATATCTGCAACCCTTCCATCCACGGCTGGTGGTCTCACCACTGAGCAACACCGGCCAGAGATGCGGGTCTCTCCGGACCGCAGGCCGACGCTCTAACCGCTGAGCCAGGGCCAGAGCTGACTATTTTTTGACTTTGAGATCATTTCCTCATTCATGTTGCTAATGTTCATAGTCAAGTTCATTAGCCATTTCCTGTATGGGTTCTAACTTCCGTGATGAAGTCCTTCCCCAAGTCGGCTGTGTGAGGCCTTGGGGGGTTAGGGTTAGGGTAAGGGACAGGGACAGGAGGAAGCCAGGTCGGAAAGGTGGGCGGGGACAGGACTGTGAGGGCCCTGTTGGCATGACAACGTGGCTGCAGGGATGTGGGGAGCGGTCACCCCGAGGCCCCGCTGAGGGACCAGGGCGGAAGAACAGTGGTGATGAGAGTGGACGCACAGATCCTCGGTCACCCTGGGACACCGTGCCCAGGCCAGTAAGAGGAAGTGGGAACGCGGACAGATTGGCTGTTTCTGTCCCGGAAACTGCTAGGGGGCAGCTGGCAGGGGCCAAACCGCTCGCCGGGGCAGGGAGTGGGTCCGCGCGGGAGGGGCGTGCGTGTTATTCTAAGTGCTGTGCAGATGGAGACCATGACCTCATTCCGGAGAGTCTGTTTATTTTCTGATAAAAGGAGTCCCATTAGCCCGCACACCCCAGCAAATCTTCAGTTTTTATTCTTATAACTTAATTTTGGACAAAGGTCCACCATGCACATTCACGCTGCTGTTCTGGGTGAAGCGGCCTCAGCTGGTTACTCTCGGAAACCACGTGCACAGGTGCGTGTGTACGTGTGCACAACCTATACGCATTCTCGCTGTTGCGCCCCGACACCCCCGCTGACGGTTCCCCTTTTACTCTGCTCGGCTGTACTTGTGTGGAGTCAACGTTTAGCAAACACACCATTTGCTATAAGCCCCATAGTCTATAATTTCACAACCAGAGGCCTCCCTGCTGTGCTATCCCTTAATTTGTGAAAGTGATAAACAAGATTATGATGTGCAAACAAACAGGACTTGTGCCCCAGCTGTATCCCCAGTTTATTCGACGAAGCCGTAAACACAGGCCCTTTCTCAGCCCTGCTGACTGTCTCCTTCCTTTTGTCGGCGCAGAAGGTGAAGAACGGGCAGCCCTGGGCTAGCTCGCTTGAAGGAACTCATTCATTCCCCAGATTGGGCAATGTTCCTCCCGGAGGGTCCTTCTGGGGGTTTCTCACACAGAGACTTTCCCGAGCTGAGCGGGAGACATATGATCTCAGCTTTCCCGAGCAGGGCCCCAGGCCCCGGGGACGCCGGAGCTTGTGAAATGTGCTGAGAACCCGGGGGCCACCAGGGGAAGGGGCAGGGGTCGCGCCCTCCTCCCACTCTGCCCCGAACTGCTCTCCAACTGAGAGGACTAGTGTAATTCCATCCCAGACCTGGGGAGGAAAATGGGCAAGCCCTGTGTGCTGGGAAGGCCCAGCCCCCCTCCTTTGTGTCCCAGCCCAGAACAGGCCCCCCTCCTCTGCTCCTGGAAGTGGAGAGAGGAGGCAGGGGGAGTTGCTCTCATCCAGACCCCAGCATCGTGCTCTGGGCTGAAAAACCAGCAAGGGGGGGGGTCTAGGGAACTGCCCTGGCGAACCAGGGAACCCCGAAACCACCGCCAGGGCGGGGACCTCTCAGCACGTCTTAGCAGCAAGTGGTTCATGGAGAGCCCAGCTCCTTTCTTGGTCCTCCGGGGGCTGAGGGCTGCTGGCGGAAGGGTCAGCCACTGGCCTGGGCCCGCCAGGTCCAAGTGACAGTCAGTCCACGGGGATCACCTCCTCTTCCGCGTGCAAGCCTCCAGCCGGCCCAGCTCCTCGTAGGACTGGTAGAAAATGTCAAACTCCCGGGTGCCCCAGCCCCTCCACACAGCCAGGCACCATTCCGTGTTCTCATTCTCAAAACCACACACAACCGTGTCCTTTGCCACCACAGCCGAATCCACGAGTACCCTGCAGGGGGAGAGAGGGGTCTGAGATGACCTGCAGGGGTCCCCCCGGGGTCGGGGCTGGACCTCTGCCTGCACCTTCTCAGGAGGGCAGAGCGTGGCTAAGGGGCCCTGCCCTCCCTGTGGTCCGATCTGTGGGCAGCAGCTCACCTACAGGGCCCAGGGCATTAGCTCAGATCACAAGGACTGTCTGTGAGGGACAGACTCCGTGGAAGGGCACTGAAACCACCCTGGGTGATGTGTCTCGGACCCCAAGGTGTCCGGAAAACACCACCCACTCTACTTCCTGCTCGTCAGTGGCCCACGATGGATTTTGATTTTTTTTTTTTAAATCCTCACCCGAGGTTGCCCTGGCTGGTTTGGCTCAGCGGTTAGAGCATCGGCCTGCGGACCAGAGAGTCCCGGATTCGGTTCCTGCTAAGGGCACGTCCCTTGGTTGCAGTTTGTCCCCGGCCCTGGTTGGGGTCGTGTGGGTGGCAGCCACTCGATGTGTCTCTCTTACGTCTATGTGTCTCTCTCTCTCTTCCTCCCTCTCGCCCTCCCACTCTATCTGAAGACAAATGCAAAAATATCCTCAGGTGAGGATAAAAAATAAATAAATAAAAATAAATCCTCACCTGAGGATATCTTTCCATTGATTTTTAGAGAGAGTGGAAGAGGAGGAGGAAGGGAGAGAGAGAAACCTCGATGTGAGAGAGACACATTGATTGGTTGCCTCCCACAATCAGGGCTGGGGATTAAACCTGCAACCCAGGCAGGTGCCCTTGACCAGACTCGAACCTGAGACTCTTCAGTCCTCAGGCTGACGCTCTAACCGCAGAGCCAAACCGGCCAGGGTGACAGATTTTGACTTTAACTCAGTGCCCTGCCTCACGTGTGATTCTTTTTCCTTCAAGTTTCCACACCTCAGGAAACACGGCAGTGGGCTCAGGCTATGGCCCGCCGTTTGGCTCTCGGTCAGGGAATGTGCCTGGCTCTTGGTAAGCCTACTTTTGGGGGATAAGTGGGGAAAACGGAGGGACCATGACAGCAGGCTCTCTGAGGTCAGCCACCCTGGGTGGACAGACCAACCTCTTCCCCAGGAGCCTGCCTGTGACCCAGGAAGGACCTCGGGCAAAGCTGCAGCCCACGCTCAGCAGGGCTCACGCTGCAACAAACCCAGAACTTATTTCTGGAATCCCTCGTGGGGCAAGGCCACTGGCCCTCGTGACTCCCTGAGAGAGCTGGACACCGGGGGCAGGGGCGGGCAGCTGCCATGGGCATTTCCTTGGTCAGCGCCTGCTCTGGGGGACAGGCCAAATGAGGTTCCCCATAAGGGAGATTCAAGAGACAAAGTGAGGGTGCGAACAATGCTGCCTGCCCGTCAAACTGTGGGGACACCGCCGGTGCCAGCTCCCCACCTCCACGGCCAGGCAGACTGGGTCCGGACAGTGTCCTGTCTGGTGGGAGCTCCCAGCAGATGGGCACCGAGCCCCACGTGGTGCTCTCTGGGCAGGTGGGCCACCTTGGTAAGGGCTCTCCCGCTTGGTGGGAAAGACAGTGAGCTACCTGGATCTCCATTTCAATGGCACCTGTACTTGGGTGACGTACCGCAGGCGGGGCACTTGGCCACCAGTGCAATGGGTTCCCCAGAAACAGGCGTCTGGGGCCAGCTGGTGTCTGCTGATCTAGGAGCTGCCCGGACCACCTCACCCTGCTCCTGTTGTGCCTGTGGCCATGTGGACGGACGCCCCCGTGCAGGGACAAAGAAGGGGCCCGCCTTCCCGTGCCACCGCGTGGGTCCTGAGAGCTGTCCCCCGTCTTACCCCCACGGAGTCAGCTCTCGGGCCTTCAGGACGGCGATGACTCGGCCCCGCTGGGCGCCTGCATCCCTCTCCAGGCCGATGATGATAACATCTCCGCCACGCCTGCGAAACCAGAACCGAGAAGGGGAAGCGCTTTGTCAGGGGTGCTCTCCGGGGGAAATGGCGTTGGCATGCAGACCGGCAGGGCAACAAACGCGCGGGTGCCGCTAATGGACCGAGTGGCAGAGGGCGCCGAGCCCGGCCGGCCAGCACCCCCCAGCGGGAAACCCGATCGCGCCTGACCGCCGCGCCCTCGGCTCTGTTGGCGGATGCGCCTCAGGGTAACCTTGTCGGCGCTGCTGAGAGATCCCTCCCGGTCTGGGAGCAGAACGGCCACTCCTGATGGACGGTAACAGTGTCTCCAAGGTTCCTTCGCTCCGGCCCCAAAGGAAGAGCCATGAGCACCTGCAAGATGGTGCCCCCGCTGGGACCTACCTGGGGACCCAGATGACGTCCTTCACCGCGAGGACCTTCACGGCCTGCAGGTGCTGGTTGAAAGCCTCCCCGTCCACGGGGGTCAGCTCGTGCTCCGACCTGTCGGAGCCGGCTGTGGGCTCCAGCAGCCGGTCCGAGTCCTCGCCGTCGGTGGAGAAGGGCACGCTGGAGGAGCTTGCCGGGGAGCAGGGCAGGCTGGAGGACAGGGGGGCCCGGTGGGGCGGGGACGAAGAGCAGGAGGACATGGAGCAGTAGTCGGTCAGCGAGTCCTGGTGCGTCAGGATCTGCGTGCCCAGCTCCTTGCTGTACATGATGCTCACGTCCGTGATGGAGTCTGCCTCGGGCTCTTTCGGGCTGGCCGTGTGGCTGTCCGGCGGCTCTAGGCCCGACAGGTGCACAGGAAACATGTCCCTAAGAGGGTTGGGGTCCCCGCAGAAGTACCGGGCACACAGCTGGTACGTGGCCGAATGGTACATCACCAAGGAGTTGGTCCAGTTGTCCAGGCACCAGACCACCTCCTCGCCCTTGCACTCCGAGCTGCACACGACCGAGGTGACCACCGACGGGGCCGCGTAGGGCTCCAGCCGCCTGCTGATGTCCAGGGTGGCACAGTTGATGACCAGGAGGCCTGGGCCGTTGCTGTACCACACCTCCGACCCACTGTTGACGATCTCCATGGCCTTCACGGGGTAGGGGTTCTGCCGCACGTCTTCGTCCGGGATGTTGAACTTGGACCTGTTGGCCGTGTGTGAGCAGAGGTAGGAGCAGCTGTCGTCTGGGGCTCCCCGCACCACCGGGAACACCGCCACCAGCCCGTCGGCCAGGCCCGCCAGCACCAGGTAGGAGTTCTGCTGGGAGAAGAGGAGCAAGGCTCCTGAAGAGGGGGAGGCTGCCAGGCCCCGAAGAAGCCGCACCCCTGCTGACCTCCGGGAGGGCTGAGTCCCCGCCGGATTTTCTCCTCCGGGAGAAAACACGTGCCTGCTGAGCTAACTCTGCAAACACTACTTCCAACTCAGGCCTCTCGTGGAGCCTGCGCCCACATTCCCAGCTCCCCACATCTGCTCTGGAAATGCCTGTGGTCCAGCTGATACTGATTGTCCTTGGGGTGCCCCCACCCCCACACCGAAGCATGCACTCTCCTACAGCCACTAGAGGTCGCCGCAAAGAGGCCAAAGCTGCAGCCACTAGGCTGCATGCCGGCCCACCAGGGCCTCCCGAGCATGATCATGGATGCGAAGCGGGGAACAGGGCACAGCGCCTCAGCGTGGCTGCCCTGGTGGGGCTGGGTTTGGGGAGGGAAGAGTTCAGGGGAACAGAGCTGGAGCCAGAACAGAGCAGGGGGAGCGGCCGAAAGCCCCCTGTTGGGAGCTGGGGGAACTCGGGAGGGTGAGCTGTCCAGGGGAGACCGAGGCAGCCTCTAGCGCAAGAACAAGGTCAGTGCGCACTGAGCCGGGCTGTGGAAATCCACCTTCAGGTTCCGGGAAGAAAGCAGCCAAAACAAACAGGAGCCCAGTCTCTATCGGGTCCGGCTCAGCCCAGCCAGGGCAGTGAGCCCTTCCACGTCCCGCGGGGTGTGAATGCGCGCGTGCAGACATGCAGGGGTCTGCTCCGGCGCTCAGGGCAGGTACCCGGGCAGGGAGGCCCGCACAGAGCCGGCTTTATTCCTCCTGGTCGTGCGGCCGGTGGTGCCCTGGCTCGGGGGCCCCGGCCAGCAGCAGCCTTAAATGACGCTTTGTGTCATGTTCTCCTGCGCCCTGGTGCAGACCGAGCCCCGAGCTGCCCAGCCTCACCCGTGGGGCCACAGTCATAAATGACTCTGAGGTTGATTTCAGACTTTTTTTAAAGAGATGAAACTGTGGTAGGGTGGAGAGAAGAGCACATGTATTTCGGGACCCTCGGGAAGTGATGAGAAGTTGGTGTTCGCCCAGCACCACGGCCTGGAGTTTGGGTATGGAATACCCAGTGGTTCTTTTCATGGGCTCTGTGCATCCCCATTTTACAGATGGGGAAACTGAAACCGGGCGACGCGTTTTAACCAAGCAACACCAGTAACGACCCCTGGCGGCTTCCTCTGACGGGGGAGCCTCGAGCAGGGGCCTCGGGGCAGACAAAGGGGGCGGGGCCTGGATCCCCGAGGCCTGAGAAACCCGACAATGTTGCTGAGGGTCTGGAGTGAGGGTGGGGGCTTCTCTGAGCTGGGGCCCTGACCTTGACCTTGAAAACTGAACAGGAAGTAGTCAGGAGAGGTGTGTGCAGGCAGAATTCCTGGCGGAAAAGGCCCCTCAGAGTGTGGTGCTGGGCGGGTTGGGGTACAAGGGGCCCAGCTGCGGGGAGCCTGACCGGCCACGCAGAAGTGCCCGAGTCTGATCGAAGGAACGGCTTGGGGCCTGGGCTGGGGAGAGCACCACTTGGGGTTCATTTGAGAAAGGCAGGGGTGCAAGGTTGAGGCCATACTGGACAAAGAGGGACCCAGGTCTGGGACTGACGGGTGGGGACAGGGCCTGCCAGGGCCATGGGGAGGTGCTGGCCCAGGATCCTGAGGTCGCGACTGTCAGAGGTGAAGAGCTCATGGGACATCTGCCATCTCACCCAATCCGGGCTGTGGAGTTTGCACGAGGACCACAAGCTCCCCGCTGAGCCTGCAGCCTTACCGGTCACGCGGGTTCCCCCACGCAGGAAGGGCGGTTACAGCGGCCCAGCTCTCCTGGGTCCCTCAGGCTGACAGTGACCGGGCGTGGGGTCCGAGAGGGTGTGGCTATGCTCCTCACCCCCAAAGGAAGGGAGAGTCAGCTACCTGCGCACCCCCTTTCCCCATACCTCACCTTTTTTAAAACAGGCACCGCGAGAAAGCAGGTGACGACAGCCGGGGTGTCCAAGGCCCGCTGGGGCGTGTTTAAGGGGCACATGCCCTTGAGGCTGTAGATGGAGATCTTCTGGTCCTGGGGGCAGAGAAGCCGGTCAGACTGGGCAGAGACTGTTTCCCACAGGCCCGCTCGGTCCTGAAACCCCTCTGGGGCTCAGGAACACCCATGGATCTTTCTGGTTGATGGTTTTCAAATTTCTGTTCTTTGCAGAAACTTTGAAAATGACAGGATTGTCTAAAGAGGGAAAGTGAGATTCCCCATAATCTGTCACCCAGAGAAGATGACCTTTAGGGTCTGAGGCACAGATGTTCAGTTTCTGCGGGTACTTGTATGTGTTTGTCCCCGTTCCTGCTGGTATTACACCTCCTACTCCGGTGACGATACCTACTCCAGACAGAGGACCTGTCTAGTCGTCAACGGGGGGCAGAGTGAGGTCTCTTTACTGCCTACACTCAGGTGCACCACAATTTGGTTCGCCCGTTGTCAGATGCTGAGTCTGTTCCCTAGTCTTCACTACTGTGAATTCTACTGGGATGAGCATTCTTACAGATACGTGCGTGCGTGTGTGTGTGTTGGTTATTTTCTTAGAACAAATTCTTAAAGCAGAATGATTGCGGCTCCTGTGGTGTGAAGGGATTTCGGATGCATTTCTGAACCACGCATCCCAACCCCTCTCTGAGGGCTGCACGAATTGACCCCCACCCCATTTCAGAACACATATTTGGGGGCATTCCCCTCTGGGTTTCTCAGAAGACAGCCACCTGGGCCTTCCGCAGACTTTTATGTGAAGGCACCAGGCCTTAGAGCTGAGTGGATTTGCTGTGTAGACCTGGGGATGTTCTAGAAAACCGAGTCAGGTCGCCACACTACGGGGCTCCTGGGGTTCTCTGGCTAGGGCTCTGTCCCTGACCCTTGTCGTGGCTGAGTCCCAGTCACCAGCTGTGCACAAGGCAGGCGGGACACTGCTGGGTCACAGGGCTGCGGGCGTGGCTGGGGGTCTCACAGGTGGAAACCAGGGTCATGGCGAATTCAAAGGTTCCCAGCGGCCTGTGTTTTCGGTCGTTCGCTCTGGCTCCCACCTCGACGAGCGCGGGCAGGTGGTTACCTCGGTGGCCATCCACAGCGAGCTCTGCACTTTGAGCTGGCAGCTCGGCCGCATCCCTGCGCAGCCCATCCGCTGCACCTCCAGAAGGCCCTTCTCCGTGTTCACCACCGTGTAGTTCCTACAGGGGGCAGCGACAGTGCGCTCAGCTCAGGGGCCAGGGGCCGCCGCCCTCGTCCCCGCCTGGCCTGCCGCCACCTGGGAACAGGTGCAGCAGCGTGGCCTTGTCCGCCCCTTCGAGCCAGGGCTGAATTGTGTCGTGTTCTGGGGCAGAGCCCGAGTCTGCTGGCCTGGGAATGCTTGAACATTCAGGCAGAGAAAAGCCATCCCCATTGAGAAGAAAGATGCCCCCCCTTCCTCTCTCACCACTCAGCCACTAACTGTCCTCTCTCCTCAGTCCCCAGAATCACTGACTCCACCATCAAGCTAAAAATAGCTCCCGTCTTAAAACAAAACCCTCCCTTGACCCCTGCCCTCCCCGCCCCCAGCAGATGCCACCTCTTCTTTGCTTCTCTTAATCACAGACCCATTTCTGCACGTCTATATGTGGGGGCTTGGTTTCCTCTCTCTTTTTAAAATATGTCTGTACTGGCTCTGGCTGGTGTGGCTCAGCGGTTAGAGCGTCAGCCCATAGACCAAAGAGTTGCAGGTTCCATCATGGGCACATGGCTCAGCTGCGGTTTGGTCCCCGGCCCTGGTCAGGGTCATGCAGGAGGCAGCCAGTCGATGTGTCCCTCTTCCGTCGATGTTTCTCTCTCTCTCTCTCTCTCTCTCTCTCTCTCTCTCTCTCCCTCTGTCTCTGTCTCTCTCCCTCCCTCCCACTCTATCTGAAGACAAATGGAAAAATATCCTTGGGTGAGGATTTTAAAGAATAAATAAATAAAACAAAATACGTTTGTATTGATTTTTTAGAGCAAGAGGAAGGGAGAGGCAGAGAGAGAGAGAAAAACATTGATGTGAGAGAGAAACATCGATCGGCTGCCTCCCGCATGTGCCCCGACCGGGAATCGAATCGGCGACCTTTCGGTGCATGAGATGATGCTCCAACCGAGTCACACCAGCCGGGCAGTTTTCTCTCCTGTGGGGACTCCGCCAGGCTTCCAACCCTATGCACTGAACGTCTCTCAGTATGGTCATCCCCGACTGCCCCCCAATTCCAGGTCGCCCCCCACTCTGATGCCAGCAGGGCGCAGAAAGCCTGGGGACGTCACCTGGACTCTTCTTTCCCATCCCAGAACACCACCGTGTATTCCTGACTCTGCGACGAGAAGAAGGACGTCTGCTTCCCACAGGGCAGCTGGTACATGAAGGTCGCGAAGGTCGGGTCCTTCATTTGGCTCACCACCGACAGGGCCAGCGGTCGCTGAGGGAGAGAGGCCACCAGGGCTGTGAGTGGGGTCACTTCTAACCACACTGATGCCCATTCTGCCCACGATACCAACGATCTTGAACCAGGAAGGAAGGATAGGATCCGTTCATTCAGGATCCCACTGGAACACAAGACCGCAACAGACACCAGAAACAGACCCCCAGGTGTCTGGGTCATCACTGTGCACGGCAACTAGCACCCAGGTGATCAGATCGGTTTCAACTCTGATCTTCCAACCCCCATCCCCAGGGAGTGTCCAATCCTGTAAAGAAGTGTTCTCAGACCTCATTCACTACCAACACATTACGCTAGCACCATCCAGAGTGATCGACGAGTTTTAACCTCGAAGTCACTGGTCTTTCTGAGAAAAACTGGCTTTAAAATGATACCGTGGCCCCTGTTTCTCATGAGCAAAGCATCTCTCCATCGCTTTACAGAGACACCTATGTTCTCCGCGCCTGCGTGGGGCTGTGCTGCTCTAAGGGGAGGCTTTGTTTGCATGATGTAACATGCAAGTTGTGGGGGGAGGAAGTTCACTTATCCTGAGAGTGACACACACACACAAACAATGATCTGAATGTATTGGGAGCAGTAAACACCGTTTGCCAGAAGAGGTGTGCAGGGGAGAGCTGCCCCATTTGTCCTCGACCCTTTGTGAAGGGCGGGTAGGCAGCCTCTGCCACAGTGGCTGGAGGTGCCAGGCTCGGCCCTGTGTCCCCAGGTACCTTCTCGGGCTTTGTGTCCCAGCACTCTATCATGAGCGCCTGCAGTCGATGGAACTGGACTTCCTCCGGCTGCCCCAGCACCGGGCGGATGCCCTTGGACAGCTTCTTGGCAATCTGAAGCTGGTGGTGGCCCAGCGCAGGCCGCTGTCCGGACAGCAGCTCGTACAGCACCATTCCGTAGGAGAACATGTCTACCTGGGCAGAGAGGCAAGCCAGGTCAGGTCCCTGCCGGGCCCAGCAGCTTCTGGAAGCTGGCCCTGACATGCACGGAGCAGGGAGACACCAAGAGACAAGGGAGGCGTTCCTTAATCCATCCACCAATCCAGCCCTCTCTCTCCACCTGTCCGAACATCCAAAGAGCCACCTGACCATCGATCATTCTGTCTCTCTCTGCATCCATCTTCCAGTCTGTCCATCCTTCCTTCCACCCACCTTATGCACATTTATTTATCCATCCACCTGCCTACCCATCCATCCATCCACCCATCCATCCAGCCAGCCAGCCACCCACCCATCATCCATCTGTCCATCTATCCACCCATCATCCATCCATCCACCTATCTACCCACCCGTCCATCTGCCCACCCATCCATCAAACACCCAGTGAGACCCGCTGACTGCCAGGCTGTGGTTAGTGGCTCCAAGGATGCACGGTCCTTACCCTTGAGTGTGAAGACAGGGCAGGAAAACACAGACCCTCACCTTAACGTGCTCGGTGCCAGAGGAACAGTGTATGCAAACCAGAGAGAGGACAATGTCCCCTAGATCACCACATTCGACTCCTCTCATTTCAATGTCACAGAGAGGCCCAGCAAAGAGCGAGCTACACAGGCATCCGCAAGAGTCAAGAAGGGCTGAGAGGGACCTGTGACTTTTCACTGTGGAGGCTCCTGTTAGAACCTCCGTTTCAAGGTGCCTGGTCTGTGTCACCTGCTCCCGAGAGGCTCTTATTTTTGTTACTCTGATTTGCCTTTTCTATTTTGGTTCACAGCCACAAGTGCCGAGTTAAACACTCACGCGCTTAGGTCATTCTTGAAGCAGAAGGTCAAGAGCCTATCCGCTTGGGGGCGGGGCATGGAGCTCAGAGCTACAGGTGCTGCTAGGACGGCGGGGCGGGCCGGCCACGGGGCTGGGCAGGGGACGGCGTGGGCTGTGGGGGTACCTTCTCATCGTACACGATGCGAGGCCTGATCTCCGGGGCCTGGTAGCCAGGGGTGCCCTCCACGCCCAGGGCGCCCTCATGGAAAGACTGTCTCGAGATGCCGTAGTCCGACAGCTTGATGTTGACATGCTCCTTGACGTCCAGGGACCAGACCAGAATGTTGTCGGACTTCAGGTCGCAGAAGATGATGTTCTTCTTGTGCAGGTAGGCCAGGCCACAGGCGATCTGGTAGGCGACCTTCTGGGTGAGCATGTGGCCCAGGGGCATGAAGGAAGAACCTTTGCAAAGAAAAACATCAGACTATCATTATAACACCTGTGCTCTGTTCTTACCTTCTGTCTCCCCAAATACTTCCTATTCCACTCACATGCTCTCGTCACTTCCACGCTGGGGGCCCGAGAGATGCAGAAGGACCTTTTTTTTTTTTTAAATTTAATTAATTTTTTTTTTTATCCTCACACAGGACATTCTTTGATATTTTGTTCAGATAAAGTAGGAGGGAGAGAGAGAGAGAGAGAGAAACATCGATGTGAAAGGGACACATCGAGCGGCTGCCACCCACACGACCCAACCAGGGCCGGGGACAAACTGCAACCGAGGTACGTGCCCCCAGCGGGAACCGAACCCGGGTCTCTCTGGACCGCAGGCCAATGCTCCAACCGCTGAGCCAAACCGGCCAGGGCCAGAAGGACCTTCTTAAGCAAAGTATTATTTGGGACAGAGATGCCTGTCATTATGGTTTCATTCACGGCATCCCTGGCCTGGAATTTGTGTTTCTACTAAAAGAGCAAATATTCAAAATCCCAAGAGTTCATCTCAGGCCAAGGTTGTTACTGTCAAGGGGCAAACTGTAGGTATAAGCACTTCTTTTTTTTTTTTTTACAAAAGCCTTTTCATCGAGGGAGAAACAATTAATTTTTTATCTTTTTTTTGTCCTCACCCAAGGACATTTTTGTATTTGTCTTCTGATAGAGCGGGAGGGAGAGAGGGAGGAAGAGAGAGAAACATCGATGTAAGAGAGACACATTGAGTGTTTGCCACCCACACAATCCCAACCAGGGCCAGGGACAAACTGTAACCGAGGTCCGTGCCTTTAGCGGGAACCGAACCCGAGACTCTCTGGTCCGCGGGCCGACACTCCAATCGCTGAGCCAAACCAGCCAGGGCAAAATAATTAATTTTTAACTGCATGTCTTTTCCTGATCAAAAGACAGCTAGCTACCTGTCTCCCTCTGTCAGCTCTTTGAAATTTAGTGATCCATTTTTCAAGGTAATATATTTTAAAATTTCATTAACAATGTAAGATAGGATTGCCCAGGCCGGTGTGCTCAGTGGTTAGAGCGTCAGTCTGCATACCAAAAAGTCACAGGTTCAAGCCCGGCTGGTGTGGTTCAGTGGTTGAGCGTTGACCCGTGCACTAAGAAGTCGCCAGTTCAATTCCTGGTCAGGACACATGCCCAGGTTGTGGGCCTAATCCCCAGTGGGGGACATGCAGGAGGCGGCCAATTGATGTTCTCTCTCATCGATGTTTCTATCTCTCTGTACCTCTCCCTTCCTCTCTAAAATCAATAAAGAAAAAAATATTTTTTTAAAAAAAGGTCACAGGTTCAATTCCCCATCAAGGGCATGTACCGGGGTTGCAGGTTCACTCCCCGGTCGGGGCGCATGTGGGAGGCAACCAATCAATGTGTCTCTCTCACATCCATGTTTCTCTTTCCACCCCCCCATCCCTTCCACTCTCTCTAAGAATCAATGGAAAAAATATCCTTGAATGAGGCTTAACAATGAAAAAAGCTAGGGCCCTGGCCAGTTTGGCTCAGCGGTTGGAGCATTAGCCTGCGGTCCAGAGAGACCCGGGTTCGGTTCCCGCTAAGGGCATGTACCTCGGTTGCAGTTTGTCCCCGGCCCTGGTTGGTCGTGCGGGAGGCAGCCACTCGATGTGTCCCTTTCACGTCGATGTTTCCCTCTCTCTCTCTTCCTCTCTCTCCCTCCCACTCTATCTGAACAAAAAATGGAAAAATGTCCTTGGGTGAGGATTAAAAAAAGCTAGGCTAAAAATGACCCCAGGGTCTCAGATTTTAACAATGGTGAACACGTGTGGTTTGTCACCCACAAGGGAGAGATTTCCTTGGCTGGGAAGCTTATGGGCACCAGGCTGCTGCTCGGGTCTCTCAGCTGCCTCATCTGATGTCCCCCCAGCGGGGCTCTGCTCCTTCTCCATTTATAGGTGAGCAAGTTGAGCAACTTTCTAGATTATGGCTGACAACCGGGACTTGAACCTGCTCCTCTCTGACTCCAAAGCGTGAGCTCCCCCACCTTGCGGACACCAGTGCATAAGGCTAGACTGGGGGAAGGGCTTTTCATCCCCCACAGGGAGGCGGCCCGCCCCGCAGAGCCAGGCCAGGCTGGAGGGGGTCCCCAGCCCCCCAGGAGGTCCCTGGAGACCAGCACCTTTGGCGTTCTCGGACAGCACGGTGTTGAGGCTGCCGAGCGGGGCGAGCTCCAGGGCGAAGCAGAGGGGGTGGATGCTGATGCCGATGAGGGACACGATGCAGGGGTGCTGCAGGGCGTGCAGCATGCTGGCCTCCTGCCGGAACTCCGAGAAGTTCTTCACGGCGTCCGTGGCCCGCAGGTGCCGCAGCATGGTGTCTGCAGGGACACGCACCGTTTCGTGACCCTGTCCTGACTCTGCTGTTTGGCAACAGTCTCTTAGATTTTCTGGGCAGAGAGTCACATTCTCGTCACAAAGTTACAACTGTGTCTCTTTTTCTCTGATCTGTTTTCGTTCTATCATTTCACAGTCCTAGGATTTCTACCAAGAGGGTCAATTACGATTAGGATCGTAAAGGCGGCCAGTCCGGCCAGTGTGGCTCAGTGGTTGAGCGTTGACCCATGCACTAAGAGGTCGCCGGTTCGATTCCCGGTCAGGGCACATGCCCGGGTTGTGGGGGCAGGCAGGAGGCGGCCAATCCATGTTCTCTCATTGATGTTTCTATCTCTCTCTCCCTCTCCCTTCCTTGCTGTCTAAAATCAATAAAGAAAAAATAATAAATAAATAAAGGTGGCCATGGTAAGTCAGAGGCGACAACAAGGGTGCCATTCAGCTGGTCAGGAGCGAGGGGGCTCCCGGCACCCGCACTGGATGTTAGACGGTGGCAGGTTCCTCTAGACCAGCGGTCCTCAACCTGGGGGTCGCGACCAGTAGCAAAATTACAGTTATGAAGTAGCAACAAAAATAATTTTATAGTTGGGGGTCAGCACAACATAAGGAGCTGTATTAAAGGGTCTGCTTAGGTGGAGACCATCCTTCGGCGGAACATACTGTGTCGGCCTGAGAGTGACCAAACAGTGTCCCCTCCTTGGAGGGGGTGAGCGACCCCACGCTGGCTTCCCAGTGCCCACCCGGAGCGCCCACCTTCCCACAGGCTGCGAGGCCCACCTCAGGTCCGACTCTGTGCCCACCACGTGCCAGGCTAGTTGGGCACGGAGCAGATGAGAACAATAAATAAGGATGGCTCAGGTTCCTGGGGGCTCACGTCTAGGCAAGAGGGTAACCTCCAAAAGCAAATCCAGCCTCGCTCAGCCTGACCCTTAGGCCTGTCCCACGTCCTGCCAGGCACCCAACAAGGTGCCCCCGGGGGCCCACCTCCCCTTCCTGCCATGTGCTGTGGCCTCAGGCCTCCCCGAGTTGGCATGAGTGTGGGCGGAGGGGCGCATGTCTGAGAGACAGGCCTCAGGGCCCCGTTACCTGCTGGGACGTTGGCGAAGTTCTTGAATTTCTTGATCTGAAATCGCTTCACCGCCACGGGCTGGCCACGGTACCGGGCCCGGTAGATAATGGTGCCGCTGCCGCCTTGGCCCAGCACGCTGCCCTCGTCCTCACTGTGCTCCAGCCTGCTGTTCTCCAAGAAGAGCCTGCAGACACACGGTGCCAGTCGGGACAGGCGCCACCTGCCCCGACCCCCGGCGGGGACCTTCCCAGACAGCCTGTGCCGGGCTGCGGGTCCTCTGCAGGTCGCCGGGCTAGTCAACCCCTGGACCAGCAACCTGGTTCCGGAGCCCCGCGACGGCCTGTCATGAGAGCCAGCCCGAGAGCGAGAGCAAGCTGGCTTCGCAGGTTCCAGACAGCAGACCCGCCGGGGGCACTGAGGTCACACAGGTTCAGTCAGTCCGTGAAAATCTAAAACTCGTGGACTAGTCGGGATCCCGTTCCCCCCCAGATCTGATTCCTGCACATGCAGACTGCAGGTGGTCTCCGAGAAACGTCCATTCCTGTGTTAAAGATCTAGGGACAAAGGGAAATCATTTTGCAGAAGGGAGGTGCCTGAGGGGCATCTCCACCATGGGGCGGATGCTGAGAAGAAGACGAGAGAAACTATCCAATGTAGGGAGCAGTTTCTTAACCTAATAGACTCCCCCAGAAGCCGGCTTCGGGACCCCAAGTCTGCAGCATCACAGACTGCCTCACATCTATTTTTTTCGGACGGGGGAGCAATTTGGAAAAATGAGGATGTGATAGTCCTTCCCCCTCTTCCAAAATGTTTCACTAGAATAGCAATCCTTTGACTAAGAAAATAACAGCCCTGGCCAGTGATCAGAGCATCACGCCGAGGACCGAAGGGTCTCGGGTTCAATTCCTGATCAAGGGCACGTGCCTGGGTTGGAGGTTTGTCCTGGCCACGGCGGCTGTGAGGGAGGAAGCCCGTCAATGTGTCTCTCTCACATCGATGTTTCTCTCTCTCGCTCTCTCTCTTTCCCTCCCTTCAACTCTACCTAAAAAAAAAAAAAAAAATCAATGGAAACACATCCTCAGGTGAAGATGAATAAAAACAAACAAACAAAAAGAGAGAATAACAGGACTTCACAACTCCGAACGAGTGGTAAGTAACCACAATGTCCGACTGTCTTCAGGGAGACCAGATGACACCTTCTGGCTCGACAGCTACAGAAGATTCCACCTTGTACGCAGCACGTGAATTCCGTGATGGTTTCCTGCTTAATGGGACCACAGAATGTTTTCTGCAGCCTCCCCTCCCCCCGTGATGGTCTTGGATTAGACTCAACAGATTTCGGGGACGTGATGCTCAGGCTGAGAGCAGCCCGTGGGACTCAGCATCTGCCGAGGGAGGAGAGGGAGGTTGCAGGTCTGAGAGCACCCCCTTTCTTGATAACTGGGAGCATTTGACTTCTATTCCCCGAGCAGGCAGCACAGCAGGACTCAGAGGGGGGACCAGCTCTCACGTGGGGCCCGGAATAGCCTCTCCCTCCCAGCGCTCTGCCCGGCTGGGCTGTGTGCCTTGCGTGGAAAGCCTGGGACAGGCCCAAGTCACCAGAGACCGTGGGGAGCAGCAGCCACAGCAGCTGTGTGCGCGAGGGGGCCACCGTGTGGCGCGGTGTCGTGGCCTACCTGGCCGGGAAGTCGGTCATGAACAGCTCGGGGACCAGCTCCTGGAGGGGCACGGGGAGGTCGGGGTGCCTGGGGCAGGTGATGAAGTCCCGCTCGATGGCCGTCAGCACACAGTCTTCCATGTCAAAGTACTGCACGTCCTCTGATTTCTCACTAGGGTCAGCGTGCTGGGCCCACGACGTCTCGCAGACCGGGCAGGGCACGTACTGCTCCATGAGCGGGGTCCCATCGCTCTCCGTGGCTGTCAGGGCTGCACGGGGACAGCAGGGAACAGCTCACACAAAGGTGGCCACGGGGGGGGGGGGGGCTCCCTAAGCAGCATCTGCAAACCCAGCCTCGGGAGCCTTTCCCAGGAGGTCTGTCCGCTCTCTCCTGGCCCCCAGGGAGTAGCTAAACCTTCATTACTGCACTCGGGGTCCTTAGCCCTGGATGGCACACAGGGAGGGGCCAGGGGTGCCCTGGACAGCCGCCGGGTGGTGAGGCCTGAGCAGGCTGGCCAAAGAGAGGCCGGGAGGTGGAGGATCCTCCTGCAGCCTGGCCCTCGCAGGACCCTGCGGGCTGGGTCTGAGCCGGGCTCCAGCGACAGCATCCCAACCAGTGAGGGGCCGTGGTTAGAACTGGAAACACAAGGCTTGCGATGAAGGTTCTTTGTAGAAGAGCAACGCAAGGGAGACACGAGTGTAAGTCACATGGGCCGTAACCGGGTACGTTCCATGGGTCCCCGGGCAGGAGACACGACGTTTCCGCCCGCCTCTGAACGAGGTGGAAGAAACAGCCTTGAGGGTGCCCGCGACGTTCCCTCGGGCCGAGGTGATGGCCTGCTTTGTGTAAAGTCCAGGTGGACCCAGGTTCTCCGGGCGCACCTGCCGTCCGAGGCCCCCGTGTGAAGCATCCTACACGCTGGCTGGCGGTGCTGTCTCCAGGCAGCCCTGTCTCAGGCCCTCAGCCATCCCTCCTGCCGAATGGGGCTGCCCCCCCGGCCCCGCAACCCCAGCCCCGGTTAAATCCCCACAGCACCTGCTATGAGGACCACGGGTTGATGGGAAGACACATGGGGCCTAGCAGCCCTCCTTGGATGGTCAAGCACCTCCCCAACTACCTCCTCTCAGGCCCCTTGCTAAGTGTTTCCTTGTAGGTCCCCTGCCCGTCAACACCCGAAGGACCCAGGCAGGTATCTTAGCATTGTCCTTAAGCATCTCATGTGGCGCTGTCCTGGGACGCAGGACGGCGAGCCGGGGCGGAAGCCGGCTCAGGAGGCCGGAGGACCGGCTGGCAGGCCCGTGGGTGCTCCGATTCCAGACCGGATCTCTGCTCGCCGGGCCGCCAGCCTCCAGAGGGTGAGGGCTCACGGGGACGAGGCCGCTGGGCTTTGCTGGGGCCTCCTCCCTGGAGACCGCCCTGTGGTCTGCCTCTGCTCCAGGAGCAAGACAGAGGGTGTGGGAACAGCACTTCAAAGAGTGTTTTCTTTGGGTTCGCAAAGGGCCCTGCTGATGGCTGAGCCCCTGCAGGACTCGGGGGGTGGGGGGGTGGCTGGGAAGGAGCAGGGGTCGTGGCAGGTGTGGCTCCACCTGCGGGCTCCCCAGATTCCAGCAGCACTGTCCCCACCGTGTGGCAGACCATGTGAGGCTCAGGTGGAGGGTCTCTGTGGACCACGTGTGGTCTGTGGTCACAGGGCCACTGACCGGCCCGCACACTGGGCAGCCGGGGGGCCCGGGTCTTCCCTGCAGTGCCGCCCCCCACCCTGAGGCTGGACTCCTGCCGGGGTCAGGGCTCCACCCGAGTGGCCTCAGGACCCCTCTGATGTCCCTGGGCTACGCACCAGTGGGATTTCTGCTCCCCAAATAAGGAGCTACCTTGGCTTACGAAGAAATACCGTTGACCTCAAAACAAAATACAGTTTTCCGTGTCGCTGAAAATCTGAATATAACTTTGACTCCCCCAAAACGTGTCTACAGTTGTCCCTCAATATCCATGGGGGTGGGTTCCAGGACCCTCAAGTACCAGATCCGCAGGTGCTCATGTCCCGGATAGAAAAGGGTGCGGACTGCGGACTGTCAGCCCTCCGCCCCCACGGATCCCACCGCTGCTGGTTGAATCCACGGATGCAAATCCCACGGCCACGGAGGCCAACTGGATGTTTATTTTAGAAACTTGCATGTAAGTGGACGTCCGCAGTTCAGACCCGTGTTGTTCAAGGGCCCCTGGATTAACACGAGCGTAGACTGGGTTCTAGAACATTCCCTTACCGGGAAACCATTGATCGATCAGGGAGTTGACATGGTCTGTGATGAAAGCCATCGCGGAGAAGTCCCTCATTTCTGACTGGCAAATGATTTTTATTCCTCCACTTTTTTTCTTTTTCCAGTTCACGTCCGAGGACTCCACACTGCAACCCAGAGACAAAAAGGCGGCCGTGGTGGTCTGGCCGTGGAGGACCCTGGGGTGGTCTCCTGCATGCACCCTGACAGGACCTGGGGATCGAACCCGCAATGCAGGGACATGCCCTTGACCGGGAATCAAACCCACGACCCTTTGCTCGGTGCTCTAACCACTGAGCACATGGCCAGAGCTAGGGAGGTATCTCATGTCTCCCTCAGGACCAGTGGCATCAGGTCTAGGGCAGGGGGCAGGGGGCCACGTAAATGACCACGCGGGTGCAGAGCTCAGTGGCCACCCACTCCGCTCAAGTCCTGGGCTGTCACCACACCCTCCGAGGGGAGAAGAGAAGGGGGGAGGAGATGGGGACCCTCTACACGGGTGGGGGACGTGTCTCCTTTTTCCAGCATGCTCAGCTCTCGGGAGCAGAGCTGGACCCGGCGGCCAGGCCCCGGCGGAGGCGCCCGGGACCGGCAGGCGCTCCTACCTGAGGTAGCCCCCGTCGAAAGTGACCAGGAGGCCTTCCTGCCAGTAGATGGTCTGGTTCCTCTTCACGCGGAAGGTACTGCAGCGGTTCCTCTGGTTGCCCGCGAAGCTGTAGATGGTGACTCTGCGCTGCCTGCTCTTCGTGTTCTTCTTCGTTTCGAAGAGCTGGAGGCGGAGACGAGACCCTGCTCACGGAGTCCGGGCTGCTCCGGCCCTGGGCAGAGCTGGGCAGGGGCCGGCCGCCCCGCCAGGACCGACGCCCACGGTCTCCCGGCCCCTCCCCGCCTGCGCATCCGGCCGCAAGTGGACGCTGGGCGGTGGGACGGGGTCTCCAGGATACCCTGGGGACAGTCCCCCGAAGACTTTTCCAGTCTGCCCCCCCGATTTTACAAGCAAACGTGTACGTTAAAAAACAAGGAAAATACAGGAAAAGGTAAATGAGAAAATAAAACACCAACACCACCAAGCAGAGTGATTAGGAAGATTTTGGTGTGTTTTTACTTACTTACTTACTTATTTGTTTATTTATTTATTTAGTTAGTTAGTGAGTTAGTTAGTTATTTCTTTTAATCCTCATCTAAGGATATTTTTCCATTGGTTTTCTGTTAGAGAGAGAGGGAGGGGGAGAGAGAGGGAGAAACACGGACATGGAAGAGACTCATCAATTGGTTGCCTCCTGCATGACCGTGACCAGGGCCGGGGATCGAACCACAACCGAGGTACATGCCCTTGACCGGGAATCGAACCCGCAACTCTTTGGTCCGAGGGCTGATGCTCTAACCGCGGAGCCAAACTGGCTGAGGCTATTTTGGTGTATTTTTACATCCAATGAATATCAGAATCGTTTGAACACGTACACACTCTGGACGAATACGTGTTGGAAATATGGGTTTGCACTGTCTGATCTCGAAGTGGAGGTAAATATCTCGGTGGGAAACCAATGATCGAGGAAAAGGAAAATAACTTGGAATATTTTATTCTAGAATCTTTTCCTATCTACATGTATGTTGATAAAACAGCTGAGGCCATCTTTCCTAAACTAGTATTTCTCATTTTCTAAATTTCTAATTTGGCATTTCTAACTTGGCACACTTTTATTTTTATTTTATTTTTTTTTTATCCTCACCCGAGGACATTTTTCCATTTTTTGTTCAGATAGAGCGGGAGGGAGAGAGAGAGAGAGAAACATCGATGTGAAGGGACACATCAAGTGGCTGCCACCCGCACGACCAACCAGGGCCGGGGACAAAGTGCAACCGAGGTACGTGTCCTTAGCGGGAACTGAACCCGGGTCTCTCTGTACCGCAGGCCGATGCTCCAACCGCTGAGCCAAACCAGCCAGGGCCACACTTTTAATTTTTATTTTTTAATTCTTTTTATCCTCACTCAAGGACATTTTTCCATTTTTTTGTTCAGATAGAGTGGGAGGGAGAGAGAGGAAGAGAGAGAGAGAGAGAAACATCGACGTGAAAGAAACACATCGAGTGGCTGCCACCCACACGACCAACCAGGGCCGGGGACAAACTGCAACCGAGGTACGTGCCCTTAGTGGGAACCGAACCCGGGTCTCTCTGGACCGTAGGCCGATGCTCTAATCGCTGAGCCAAACCGGCCAGGGCTTGGCACACTTTTAAAAGCTACAGTTTTCCAGTGCCTTGGAAAACATCTATAATATTCATGGCTCTAAAGCTCAATATTTGATTGCGTATAATAGTTTCTAGGTCATTCTCTTCTTTGGATGCTTAGATCGGTTCCCATCTCTTGCTCCTTCAAACAAGCCTGATGAAGATAAAGAACAGAGCATTCTCTGATTTCAAATAGTGTCCGCAGTTCACTTCTGGCAAGAGGGTTCGCGGGACAGGGTCTGAACGTCTTGGATTGAGGAATCTCTTTCCAAACGATGACACTGTACACACACTGACCACGGTGTGTGGCCGGTTCAAGATTCTGGGTTGGCTCGTACCACTCAACTCTGCTCATTTGATCGGTGACATGTGGCATCTCAGCATTGCAAATCTGCATTGACCGCTCAGGAGACTGACTCCTTTCTTTTCCTCATCTGAATTTCAATAGGACTCTTTTCCTGATTTTGAGTGAGGGATGGTGCTGGGAAGGGTGCCCACCTGCTCCCCCGGCTGGGCCCCTCTCCCTGCTTACTGAGTCCCCTGGGGAGCTCAGGCCTCACACGACGCTGCTGCTCTGTGGGCTCCCGCTTAGAACAGGGAGAGTTCAAAGGGAGGGCCAGGTGGCCGAGTGACCTAGTGGGGACCAAGGTCCTCTACCTATTCCTTCCACCAGCCCACCCTCTGGCGTCAGACTAGCCTCCCTAGACTGTCTCCTTCTGAGACAGTTTTTTTTCTTAATCCTCACCCAACAGTATTTTTTCCCATTTATCTTCAGATAAAGTAAGAAGGGGGGAGAGAGAGAGAGAGAGAGAAATATTGACAGGAGAGAGATATATCGATTGGTTGCCTCCCGCACGACCTGACCAGGGCTGGGGACCAACTGCAACCCAGGTACGTGCCCTTGGCCAGAACTGAACCTGCGACTCTTTGGTCCATGGGCTGACGCTCCACTGCTGAACCAAACCAGCCAGGGCAGCTGAGACAGTTTTAATTTTCAGGCTCTTGCTTTATTTTTTAACATTTCAGTAAAATGGGGAGATCAAAAAATACTTGGCCCGGCCGGTGTGGCTCAGTGGTTGAGCGTCGACCCTGCACCAAGAGGTCGCTGGTTTGATTCCTGGTCAGGGCACATGCCCAGGTTGTGGGCCTGATCCCCAGTGGGGGGCATGCAGGAGGCGGCCAGTAGATGTTCTCTCATCGATGTTTCTATCTCTCTCTCCTTCTCCCTTCCCCTCTCTCTAAAATCAATGAAGAAAAATAAATTTTTTTTTAAATACTTGAATTTAGCCAAGAAGCTGTAAATTCCTCAAGGGCCTTTTAATTAGACTGTGGCAAAAGTCAGCTCATACTGAATTGAATGTCAACTGCCCGACTGTCCAGGTTTAGACCAGGGGTTCTCATGCTGTCGGGAGGGTCAGAATCTTCCGGAAGGCTTGTGAAAAATGGAGCGCTGAGCTCCATCCTGGAGTTCCTGCTGTATAGGGGCTGGGCAGCCCGAGAATTTGCATATCTGAGAAGTTCCCAGGGCCCAGCCAGGTGTGGCTCAGTGGCTGAGTATCAGGTGGGACCCAGGCACCAAGAGGTCCCAGTTCGATTCTGGGTCAGGACACATGTCCACGTTGTGGGCCTGATCCCCCGTGGGGGCATGCAGGAGGCAGCCAATCGATGTTCTCTCTCTCTCTCTCCCTTCCTCTCTCTCTAGACTCAATAAAGGAAAAAAAAAAAAAGAAGTTGCCAGGTGAGGCTGATTCTGCTGGTCCAGGGACCGCACTTGGAGAACCAACACTCTAGACAAGTACCACTTCTATGTTATTGTCTTGCGATGAAATGAACATTGACCGACAGCCGGGTGTCCTTTCAAGAACCCACAGATAATAACTCCCTGGCGTAGCTCATCATTGCTTCCAGACCAAGTTCACGTTCTGTGCCCAAGGTCTCAAGCTTGACTGGACATGGAGTCAATGGGGAGCTTTAAAAAACACCCATGTCTGGGTGCCACACCCTAAGATTCTGATTTAAATGGCCTGGGGCCTGCGCTGTTAGAAGCTCCCAGGCGAGGCTGGTGCACGGACTCAGTGCTAAGTTGCGGCTGGAAGGACGTGGTTCTCAAGTGTGGGCCCCAACGTCAGGTCACCTGGAACAACGGTCAGATATGCAGATTCTTGGGTCCCTGCCCATGTCCACTGACTCAGAACCTCGAGTGGGGCCCAGCCCTGCAGGGATTTGGGTGCAGGTTAACCACTGCTTGCAAAGGACTATTCTGAGCCAGCCAGGTGCTGACTTATGTTCCCAGCACGGTTCCAAGGGGTCTGCTGGCTCAGCAGGACGAAGGCTGTGCCCAGCTCAACTCCTGGGCCTAAGTCAACAGTTTTGCTGCAGGAAAAGCATTTTTTAGTCAAACCTTCCAGCAGAGGGCGCTCCCTCGAGGGCACTGCTGCAGGGACCCCACCCCGGGGAGAAACCGCCACTACCTGGAGGTCCATCTCTGCCAGGCTGATCAGCATCCGCGCTATGAACCGTTGCCAGAAGCCAACGGGAACGAAGCTCATCTTAAACACCCTCTGAATGGTGTTGGCCGCGGGGCGCCGCATGCTGTGGGTGTCCAGGCCCGGCTTGGACGGGAGGAGGTGCGGCAGGAGGTAGCTGCAACACCAAAGGGCACCGTGACCGTCCGACCCGCGGACAGCCAGCTGCCCTCTTCCCGGGGCCTTGGGATTTTGTTTTGAAAAAGAGAGCGCAGTTTATATGCTAAGAATAAATGCTCCAAGAGAGAACGAAGGCGGGAACGTATGGATCGAGTCTCTAAGACAGAGACCAGGTTGACGTCGGAAAAGGACAGGAACCTTCCGTGATCGCAAACGCGACACACAGAGCAAACCGCCGGGAGGCTCTGCATGTACAGGGGCGGCGGCCCGGAGTCGCCTCAGATGGGCTCTGGACGGCGGAGGAAACAAACACAGCTGTCCAGCCCCAAGGACAAGGGAGGTCCTGGGGTCAGAGTGGCGTTTTTTGGCTTTCGAAGCTATTTATTGTTCTTGGCTAACGGAGACCCTGCAGTCGCCTTTAAAGACTGAACGAGGCTGTTCGCGCGAAGGAGGGCATTTGACAAGAGTGTCTTGCTGGTCATAAAAGCTCTGAATCACCATGTCACCGCGCGGCCCCTGGCTGTGGTCCTTGGAAAACAGCCGAAAGCCAGGAGGTCCCTCCAAGAGTGTCCCCAAGGGTCAGGCTCAGGGCAGAACGAGGGTGTGTCCCTTTCTTAACAAAGGCTTTCCTCCTAATCCTCTTAAAACACATCGGTTTAGGTCCTCCAATAAAAATGTCTTTATAATTTTCTGGAAGAGATTCCAAAAATATATCGTAGAAGGAAAATAAAGTGACAGGCAGGCTCGGGGTCTTACACACACCTGTGACCTCTGCAACCTCACTCCCGACTTGGGAAGAGAAGGGACACCCAGCTCCCAGGGGTGGCGAGGCCCAGAGGGGGCGGGCGGTGAAGTTTTAGGGGCTCCCCATTTCAGACCTGGGGGGGATAAAGGACCTTCTCACCCACCCCAGCTGCAGGGCCTCTCTCTTCGTGTATTATTCCCATTCCACAGATGGGCAAAGAAAGGCAGTGGGGACTCATCCTCAGATCTCAGCCCCACGCTCTGACCACTGCACTGAGCCTCCACGAGGACCCGGGGACGAGCCGGCTGTCGTCCACGCAGACTCGCATACACGCATAACTGACTTGCCCTTACTGAGTGTCAGCGCCTCCTCACGCCTGTTGATGAAATGACCAGACACGTGTTGTGTTCGGCACCGCTGTCCACTCCCAAGCCGCCTGGCCCTGGGCTTTCTCCTGGACCGAAGCCCAGGACGCCCCCGGCCACGGTGCGAGGGGCCGTGTGGATTTTGAAATCCATTTTGTGGTTTTGCTTTTGAGGACTCGCTGGTGGTCCCCAAAGGGCTGGAGGCCCCTCCTAACCGCTGAGCCATACCAGCCAGGACTGGAGGCCCCTCCTAAAGCTACAAGGCTGAGTAGAAATTTCGGTGGGACCCGGGCATGGCTGACACAGTCTCTGGGGTAGAGGCGCCGGGTCCAAGCCAGCGCCCCAGGAGGCTCCAGTGGGTTCGCCCCAGAACTCCGGGGTTGGAGGCAAGGTGGAAACACATTTGGCGGACTTGGGGTCCTGGCTGCTGGTCAATATCAGATCAGACCCAGGAAGTGGCTACACTGAATTCAGGCCAGGAGGCCCTGAGTACCAAGCGGGCTTAGATTGGAGCATCACCCGCCTACCCAGCCCGGGCCCTGCACCCTGAAGCCAAGCTGTGCAATTAGCATGAGCAGACTTGTCACTTACTCCTTGTCTATTCACCAAATAACCAAGCAATCGACCCCCTGAAATGTGAACCCCCGCAAAGTTAGTTTTCATGCCATCCTTGTATGTTTTCCTACAACTTTTCAGCGAGTGGTTATCTTCGAACCCCGTGAAAAGAGACACCACGGCCCACCCCTCGGCCCCAGCTCCTCCTCCTTGCAGCAGCGGGCGCAGCCCGGTCCCAGCACTCACCTGTCATTGGCCACGGGCAGGGCGATCTCAAACTTGGCCAGGAACTGGAAATACTGTTCTTCCGTCTGCTGCGTGAAGCCGGTCCCGACCAGCAGCATCCTGAGGTCCTCCGCCCGGATCACCCCGTTCTTGGCCACTGAGCGGGAGCCTTTGATGTTGAAGATCCTCTGCAGACACTCGGACAGCCAGATGGGGTCCAGGAAGTAGAGGTTCCGCAGGCCGTGGCTGGTGTCAGGGAAGTGCAGCAGGGCACCGGTCTCTATGAGGAAGCTGATGGCTACGCAGAGGGGGAGGGGCAGCATCAGACAGAGGGCCAAGGGGACCCGGGGCCCCGACGTCCATGAGGGCCAGGTCGCAGATTCTTCCCGGGAAACACCAACATGTGGGCCTTCGGATCGGTCGGCTGCCCCCTGCAGGTACCAACATGCCGCCAGCCAGCCGGGGAGCCCCCGTCTCTCGGTCCCCTTTATTCCGGATTCCATCTCTGCAAATCCGCTTACTCAGAATTGATGTGTGACCCCCAAATCAATACCCGCAGCGCATCTGTGTCCTTTGCAGACATGCGCAGAGTGGTGGAAAACCTGCGCCCCCTTTCCGGGACCCCGTGCGTGCCCGGTGCCGCCCGCGCCCCTCCCCCACCCACCAGACTGCAGGTCCTCGTAGTCGTTGATGTCATTGCAGGGTGTCTGCTCCACCAGCTGCTCCAGCTGCCGGTCCGTCAGGTACTGCACGTCGTCGCTCAGGCGGCGGCGCTGATGCTCCGCCAGCACGGCCTCCTGGAGGCTCAGGTAGCTCCTGGGGATCTGGGGACATGGGCAGGCTGAGCCCCCAGGTGTGCCCGGTGTGCCCGGCCTCCCCGCCTGCCTGCTGGCTGGGACCACGGAGCCCGAGGACACGCTAGAGAGAGGCGGTGGCTCCCCACAAACGGGGCGCAGGCCCCTCTGCCTCCGCGGGATGTGAGGTACCCACCAGCCTCCCCACGAGCCGCTGGCAGCCGATGGTGCTGCCCACGTCCCTCATGCTGCAGGTGACGTGGAAGATGAGCTGACGCAGCCCCTCCTGGCCCTCCAGGCTCTTGCAGGAAACCTCGCTGTGGGTGCAGAACAGACCCCTCCTCACCGGCCTGGCCTCCGACAGGCGCCGCGGCGTCTCTGATTCCCGAGTGTTTCGTCCCGAACACCGGAGAGTCGCGAGCACGCACGGAACACGGACACGCAGAGGTTTCTCGAGGTCTCGCTCGGCGCAGAGCACGGTGCTGAGAGCGCCCCCACCTGTCACTTCGGTCCGCCTTCCCAACGTGCCCATTTTACAGAGGAGGGAAGGGAGGTGGCCCCCAAGGACACAAGCTGGAGGGGAGCAGACTCGGGTTGAACCCAGGCCTCTGACCCAGAGCTGGTGTTCCGTTGTCACAGACCCCAGGGCGCAGGAGTTCTGCCTTCTGAGCTGGGCAGTTGTGTCCCCAGGCTGACCTGTGCACCCTTGTCCACGGAACTCTACCCAGAGGGGCGGCACCCAAAGCCACGAGCGCAGCCACTGCCACACACACTTGACTCCCACCAGAGGATGGTAACTGGACTTGCTGAGCCTCAGTTTCACCATCTGCAACGTGGGTGCCACGTCTAACCTGCAGGGCCGTGGCGAGAGTCCTAGGACAGGAGGTGGGAGAAGGGACAAGCCCAGAGCGCCCTCCCCAGTGCCGTGTCTGCCCTGGGGGTCAGGCTGCTCCCCTTCATGTTGGAAGCGGCCCCAGAGGAGCCCAGCCTGGTTAGGAGCCCTCCACGGGCAGATCTCAGGGTGCCTGGGAAGATCGACAAGAGAGGGAGCAGCGGCCACGGCCACCCGCCAGGTCAGAGCGAGCAGGAGGCCTGGGACACTCACTGTAAGTGTTTGAAAGTGATGTCAGGGAAGCCGGTGGCCCGGGACCCGGAGGGCGCGCGGCAGAGAGCCAGGACGTAGGCTCGCAGCGTCGCGATTCTCTCCACGCGGAACTTGCTCTCGATCAAGTCCAGGTGGGTCCCCACCACCAGCACCACGGCGTTGGGGGCCTTGGCCTGCAACAGAGAACCCGGGGCTGAGCACCCACTGCCCTCACCTGTACAGGGTGGCGAGACCCCTCCCAGGTGATGCCCACCTCCGGCCTGTGGCCCTGAGCCTGTCGCCCACTCCTGTCAGCAAACCTCGAGGGCACAAGACCCCGACTGAGGGGTGCGAGGCCCCTGTGAATCTCCCTGGATTTCAGACCCCGTCAGACGGTGCAGCCGCCTCCTGGGACAGAGGCTGCCTCCAGCCGTCACCTCGCACCGGAGAGGGGCGCCCTGCTCCCCTTTACCCGACAGCGAGGGGCTTTCAATTAAGGGAGAAGGACTAGAGCACTTGCTGCCAGACACCATCCAGCCAGGGGGTTGTCAATGCCCCACCGTGGCCTCGGATGCCAGGGCCCTCCGTGCAGTTTGCCCAAACGCAAAGCTTCTTCCTGAGGGTTTGTTTTTCTCAGTAAAAGGGGACGCTTTAGAGGTGTGGCCGGATCCCCGCGACGCCCGGGGACGGCGCTCCGACGGGCCGGGTCTCTCACCTCGATGTTGAGCAGCCAGAACTGGAGGCTGGCCACGGCCTCCTCGCCCAGCGCCAGGTTCCAGACCACCACGTACAGGGCCTTGTCCGTGAAGAAGCACTGGTTGACGGTCGCCATGCTGGTGGGGCCGCCGATGTCCCAGACGTTGAATTCTATGGACTCAACCTACTTGAGCAACAAAGCAGAGGCAGGAGGCATGTTACAGACCACGGCTCCAGCCCCGAGAAAACTGTCCCCTTTGCACGCTGTGTTTAGGGCCTAAAACACGGCCGACGGACAAGCTTTGCCTGTCTCGGCGTTCGTGTTAGGAGTCGGTCATCCAAGTCGGGGAAAGGGACCCAGGGTGCAGAGTGGACTTACGGGGGCCTCTATCCACTATTAGTGGAGCAGAGCCCGGCCTGGACACCGTGTCCATCTGTCTGTGGACACGGGGGCATTGTCCGGTCTCCATCCGGGCTGCAGACAGTTAGGGGACGTCCTGCCCTTGGAGCCCGTCAGTGATATCAGCGCGCACACTGAGCTGAGCCTCCCGCTGAGTGGGGCCGAGGAGACGGGCCTCTGGACTCTCGGGGGTCAGAGGCGGCGCCCACCAAGGGCGCAGGGAAACCGCCTTGCCGTGGGAATTAAACAAAAGCTTAGCTGTTGGGCTGCTGGGAAGGGCTGTGTAAACGGTGGTTTCTCTATCGCTCTATGAGGTAAGAGTCTGGCCCGAGCAGCTGAGACTGTGGTTTTCTGGAGCCAAGAACCATTCCCACGATGCTGCCTTCGGGCCTCCAAGACCCGCTTCTGTAGAGAGTTGAAAACGAACAGCTGGACAGCTGTGCTCAATTGGCAGGCGGTCCAGTCCCACAGAGCTACGGGCTCAGCATTCGAAGGACGGGGAGGCTGTCTTTCAGGGGGAGAGAGGGGGTCACTTTAGCGACGGCAGGAAAGAACCAGGGGCCGAAGGAGACCGTTGATGACAACGGTCATCGCTGCTCGGGCCGCGGGCAGCTGTCAGGAGCGGCTGCACAAAGCAGGGGGGGCATCCAGAGATCGGGTCACTTAAAGACCCTGCGGGCACGATTTAGGTGGATTCAGTCCTGGGGTGTTCTGGGGGGAGGGTGATTTAATTATTCGACCGTTCTGGCCCGAACAGGCAGGGCTCTGTTCTTCAGGGGACTATGCTCTGAGTCAACGTTAAATTAGACATTCAGCTTACATGCCGAGTGACGCACACAGGATGGAGTTCCCTGACTCGGAAAGTGGTTCGTGTGTGAGGCTGTGCTGGGCTGTGGGGCACCATGCAGGCTTGGGCCTGGAAGCCCCCCGGTCCCCGCAAGCAGCCCCCTGCATCTGCATCCCTGTGGGGCTACCTGCAGCCCCACATTTGGCCACAGGTAAGGGAGGCATTGGCTGCACCCACTCCCTGGGCCTGGACACAGCTCCTGGCCGGGCTGTATTCCATCCACCAGTATTCCCAGGCTTTTTCCTGATTCTAATTAGAGACAATTTTCATGTTTATTTGTCTCCTGCTGAATGGAAAACAGGAGAATCAACAGGTCCCCAGAAGGATTAGATTTAAACAGGGCTTCAAAACTAGATTTTTCAGACCCTGCGGTGACAGCAGGTGTCAGGGGAACAGCACATTCATACTTGGGGTGCTTTCCCAGCCTCCCCGTTAGCTGCAGGTGCCGAGGGTCTCACCGCCTACAGCAGTGATTGGTTCTCAGCCCCCGTGGGCCCGGCCCCAGGCCATTTGAATCGCAGTCGCTGGGGTCAGGAGTAGAAAGGCAGGGGCAACACTGTCTTTAAAGGCTCACTGAGGAACTCTGACAACCAGGATTGGCGGTCACTGCCGGAGCCTCAACTTATTCTAACAGATAAACTCCAGCCTGGCCGGTGTGGCTCAGTGGCTGAGCCTCAACCTGTGCACCAGGAGGTCACTGGTTTGACTCCTGCTGAGGGCACATGCCCAGGTTGTGGGCTCGATCCCCAGCAGGAGGCAGCCAATCGATGGATGTTGATGTTTCTCATCGATGTTTTTATCTCTCGCTCCCTCTCCCTTCCTCTCTAAAATCAATAAAAACATATTTAAGAAAAAGAAGAACTCCAAGGTCATGTTAAGGAGTTCACCGGCTTGGCAGGAGCGGGTTTGAGACGGCACACATTGGGCCCTGCGACCTTTGGGGTCTCGGACACGGGCGAGGAAGTCCCAGGCTCTGCGGGAAGGAGGGGGGAGGGCCGGGGGCCGCTGCGTGCCCGCCGCCCTTCACCTTGGCTTTGGAGCCCGCGGGCCTCTGGAGCTCCCACTTGGTGGTCCTGATGGTGGCCTCGCCGTGCGCCAGCTGGGGGCACCGCCCCGTCTGCAAGATCTCCAGCAGCGTGGACTTGCCCTGGCGCGGAGGTCCCACGACGATCATTTTCATCAGCTTGCACCTCTCGGCTTTCCGCAGCTGCGCGCGCAGGTAGCACAGCACTGCTTTGGGGCCTGCGCGAGATGGGGGGCCCGCTGCTGAGACTGTGGGGTGTGGGGCCGCTGCTGGGGTTGGGGGGGTGGGGCCGCTGCTGGGGTTGGGGGGGGTGGGCCCGCTGCTGAGACTGCGCGAGATGGGGGGCTGCTGCTGAGACGGCGTGAGATGGGGGGCCCCCCCGGTGCTGAGACTGCGCGAGATGGGGGGCCGCTGCTGAGACTGTGGGGTGTGGGACCGCTGCTGGGGCTGGGGGGGTGGGCCTGCTGCTGAGACTGCAGGAGATGGGGGGCCCGCTGCTGAGACTGCGGGAGATGGGGGGCGCTGCTGAGACTGCGGGAGATGGGGGGCCCGCTGCTGAGACTGCGGGAGATGGGGGGCGCTGCTGAGACTGCGGGAGATGGGGGGCCCGCTGCTGAGACTGCGGGAGATGGGGGGGCGCTGCTGAGACTGCGGGAGATGGGGGGCCTCTGCTGAGACTGTGGGAGATGGGGGGCGCTGCTGAGACTGTGGGAGATGGGGGGCGCTGCTGAGACTGCGGGAGATGGGGGGCGCTGCTGAGACTGCGCGAGATGGGGGCCCGCTGCTGAGACTGCGCGAGATGGGGGGGCGCTGCTGAGACTGCGTGAGATGGGGGGGCACTGCTGAGACTGCGGGAGATGGGGGGGCCTCTGCTGAGACTGTGGGAGATGGGGGGGCATTGCTGAGACTGTGGGGGGCACACCCGCCTCCCTGGGGAGCAAGATCCCGTCTGGAAGAGCCCCTTTCTAGGTGTCGCAATGGGGTGGGTTCAGAAGACTGCTGGATCCAAAGGAGGGGAGCAGGGATACTGATCACCCCCGAAAGTGAAGACTAAAGTCACAGACCTAAAGGCAACATCCTTGGTGCCTACGGGGTCCTACTAGTTTTAGCACATGGTGGATGACAGTACAGTAATGGTTCTCAGTGCCCGGCCGGTGTGGCTCAGTGGTGAGTGTGGACCCTGCACCAAGAGGTCACCGGTTTGATTCCCAGTCAGGGCACATGCCCAGGTTGTGGGCCAAATCCCCAGTGGGGGGCATGCAGGAGGCGGCTAATCAATGTTCTCTCTCATCGATGTTTCTCTCTCTCCCTCTGACTTCCTCTCTCTCTCAAATCAATAAAGAAAAAATAATGATGATGGCCCTCAGCAACTACGGCTTTCTGAGTGAGTTCTCAGCATCTTCCCAAACATGGGGGCTGGAGTCGGGCTCCATGGGTCACCCCGCTGTCTCCACCCCAGGCCCTCAACAGCGAGACTTGAGCTGTCTTTCCAAGGGGGTGGCACCGGGAAGCCTTACCTTCTTTCCTGATCTCTGCAGGCACATTGCTGATGTTCAGATCTTCAATGTCCAGTTGCCAGAGGTTGCCCAGCTGCCCCAGCTCAGCGGGGAGTTCTCTCAGGCCAGGATTGCTAGGAGCACCATGGGGGCACACACACACGCACGCACAAGCACACACGCACACACACGCGCACACGCATGCACACGCACGCACACGCACGCACACACACACAGCAGCCGGTCAGCTCGGAGGCTTGCAGCAGCCACTCAGCCCACACCCCAAACCCAGCATCTTGGGCCCTGATTTCCAATGGTCCATTTATATACTAATTTCAAAGCCTTTCCCCCTGGGAAGCCAGGGGTCCGAATGGCAGCTTTGTCCTCTGCCAATCCTGGTGGCTCAGCACTGGGTCCCACCCCCCAACTTTCTCAGCTGGTCTATTAATTACACCACCTTGATGACGATCACTACCTCCTCCCGCAAAGGCGGGGTGACCTGACGTATTTTCTATTTCCATGAGGATTTGCCCACTGCTGAACCCTCGGAAGTGCTTGGCAGTAGCTGCTCAGTGAACGGAAGGACGGGGATCAGACAGTCCTCAGGAACACGAGCAGAGCGCCCCAGCCTCACCCTGGGGCTCCTCTGTGCCTCCCCCGCCCAAGGCCTGGCTCTGCCTGCAGAGGGCTCCTCCCCCCTGGCTGTGTCCTTGGCGATTTAGGGAGGGACACCCTGCCTCCAGGCTGTGTACTTACTTTCCCAGGTAGAGTTCTGATAAGCCCTTCAGTAGGCAGACGGAGGGTGGGACTGCATCCAGATAATTGTCGTTCAGACACAGGACTTCCAGAGAGTCACTCAGGAAGGCTGGGAAGTCCAGGACACACACTGCAAAGAGAGGCAAGGCGGCTGGGTTTGAAATGGACTGTGGCCGCCGCGCAGAGGCCAAGGGCTGGACACGTGGGCGCAGCCTCGGGGTGGATGCTCGTGCTACGGACGAGGGATTCCAATTCCAGCACTTCGCCAAGCAGGTGTCCTTGAACGCGGGCAAAGATGTGACAACAAGGGTGTTGGGGGACAGTTTCTAACAGCAAAGACAGGACAGCCCAGCCGTCCACCCACAGCGGGGTGGGGTAATAACAACCGTCAGAGAGTGCGGGAAGTTCTGCATGGACGGCTGTGGGCCGAAAAACAAGGTGTGGAACAAGGTAGCTGAAGGCTTACTGGATGAACCACAAACAGTGTGCGGACTCGTGAGCAAACCACACCCCATGCATTTATGTGTGTGTGTTATATGCATGTGTGTACACGTGGCAAAATGCACATACGTGTGTCTATGTTATACATGCATGTCAGACACAGTTGTGACCAGAGACACATGGAATTCCACAGACGTCTCTGGAGAAGAAAGTGGTCAGGGGACGGACTATCCCGTCCGCGCCAGCTGGTACCGTTCAGAAATTTTGTCTGGCACGTCCACGTGTGACTTCTTCAATTAGAGAAAGCCAGTTCGCTAAAAAAAAAGTACTAATATGGGCTTTGTTCCCATGCTCCCTAAGATGGCATTTTCTGAAAAACAAGCCAACTCTCCGGTCTTCCAATGACTTCATTAATTAGACTAATGATGAGATTACCATTAAAATCACGTCCAACCCGCCGTTTCGCGGGCACCAGAGTGTGAGTTGAGAAAGAATGTGTTTCAGAGGCTTGGAAACGCACGCTGATGGGAACCAGGGGGTTGGGTTTCAGCAGAATCTCTGAAGGGCCTTCCCCCCTCCAAAGGCAGGGAGAGGGGGCAGGACAGCCTGCAGAATTCAAGATAAAGTAGTGGCTTGACGCCCTCTCGCCTGGTTCTCTGCCAGACGAGAGGACAGAGAAGCCAGAATCTCTCTTTGGGCTAAAGGATGCTCTGTTGCCCTCGATCATGACACCCACCCCCTCTTCGCTCTGGCCCTTCTCCACACGGAGCGCAGAGTCCATGGCAATAGGGTAACCTGGCATCGGAGAATGCTCTGGGGGAGATGATAACGGAATACCAAAACCGGTGCCCGGCAGTGTGCCCAGTTAGCCGCAGTGTTGAGCAGGGCTCAATGCAGCGCCCCCTAGGGGAATAAACACGCAACTGCCTCCTAGAGACGGCTTGGTATCAGCCCCTGTTCCGCGAGAAAATGTTCAAAAGACTTCTTTTCCTCAATGAAAAAGAATGAGCAATTTTAGCCTGCCCTCATTCACACCGAAAAACATCGAGAATGAGAAAGGCTCGCTTTCTTCCCGGAGAACACCTCTGAACACTTGGCTTCTGCTGCCTGCCAGCTTTAAAGTTTCTCCCGGGTGTTTATGAACCCTCTTTAAGTAACGGACGGATGGAAGAAGGAACCTTTGCTCCAGACAGAAGCAACACCTGTTAGAGATCTCCTGGCCCCGTGTGGAAACTATGAAGACCGGGCAGGGGAGTCCGGCGCGAGGCATTTATGAACTGTAATTATTTATTCATAAGTTATTTATGACTCCGCTGGTCTGAAGGTTACCGTAAAAACGGCTGTCCAAATTATTTTTGGACAAGGCCGCTGCACAAATATGACTACTCGAAGGTGCATAAATTCACTCGGAATTTTACTATCCATCCGCAAACAAGTTATCTTTTATAGATAGTTCCTGCCTGTGGGTCAACAGCCCGAGAGAGGAGACAGCTTTGCGACGGGCCGCCTTCTTCCCCCCCCCATGTGGGCCTCAACTTGCTAGACGAAAATAAAAAAATCAAGAGGCCTCTGTCCTGTGCCCACTCTGCCATCCACCGTGGCGGGGGGGCCCTCCAAGATGTGCGGCCTCCCCACCTCGCCCCCCCAGACACGCCCGTGTGGGCCATGAGCAGAGGCATTTTCCAGAACATCGGTAGCTATTCCCATAATGCCTTCACAGGGGTGGCTGGTCCCACGGAGTGTCAGCCCATGTCCTCACCCTTCTAACAACCCAAATGTATGGGGCTTCGTCCGCAGCGAGGGACACGCGACGGCTTCACCCCAGCGACACGTTCCATGCCCACTGCTCCATTTGGAATTGATGAGATGGAGGGTTTGCTTCTCTTTCCTCCCAAGTGAGATCCCTACGTCTGGACTCGTTTCCAAAGCCCTGAGGCCCCTCATTTTAAAAAGGGGCAGTTATGCCCGGGCGGTGTGGTTCAGTGGTTCAGCTTCAACCCTGTACCAAGAGGTCGCCGGTTTGATTCCCGGTCGGGCACATGCCCAGGTTGTGGGCCTGATCCCCAGTGGGGGGCATGCAGGAGGCGGCCAGTCCATGGTCTCTCTCATTGATGTTTCTCTCTCTCTTTCCCTCTAAAAATCAATGAAGAAAAAATATTAAAAATAAATAAATAAAAGGGGCAGTTATGGAATTCCCCACTGTGTTTCCCTGTCAGTGTGGTTCGGGGCCTTCTTGTTGGTTTCCCGGCCATCTGACTTCCTTCTCTGTCAACTGTTTATATCCATTGCCCTTTTTTTGCCTATTAGGTTGCCTTTATTTTTAAAAAAGGAAATCAATTTGTAAGCAATCTTTGTATATCAGGGAGTTGAGCCAATGTATGTTGCAAATATTTCTTCGAAGTCTGTTTTTACAAAGCTTAAGGTTTTGGTCTTTTAAGAAAAAGGATTTCTGGCCCTGGCTGAGTGGCTCAGTTGGTTGGAGTATTGTCCCATATACCAAAAGGTTGCGGGTTCGATTCCCAGTCAGGATACATACCCAGGCTGTGGGTTCGATCCCCAGTCGGGGTGTGTACAAGAGGCAACTGATCGATCTCTCTTTCTCAAATCGATAAAAACACATCCTTGGGTGACGATTAAAAAAAAAGATTTCTGAATTTCCCACCTAGCTTTTAAAGATCTTCTCCACCCTCAATTATACATCTGTTCTTTTAAATGTCATTTTCTTTTTCTTTTATTCTGAAATCCACGTGGAAATTCGGTAGTTGATGTAGGGTTGGAAATCTAGGTTCTAACTTTCCTTTTGCATCTGGCCAACCAGTAACATTAACACTACTTATTAAAATAACACAATGTTCTTTCCCCATGAAACTGAAATGCCACTGGGGTCATCTATTAAATTCCTATATTGACTTAGGTCTATTTCTGGACTCTTATCTGTTTCCCTGATGATATATTATTTATTAATTTTTATCCCCACCCGAAGACATTTTTGCATTTATCTTCAGATAGAGTGGGAGAGAGAGAGGGAGGAAGACAGAGAGAGAAACATCGATGTGGGAGAGACACATCGACTGGTTGCCACCCACACGACCCCAACCGGGGTCAGGGACAAACTGTAACCGAGGTACATGCCCTTAGCGGGAACCGAACCCGGGACTCTCTGGTCCGCAGGTCGATGCTCTAATTGCTGAGCCAAACCGGCCAGGGTGATGCATTACATGTTCAATCATATGTAAACACACTCGTGCATGACTGACAGACACATGTCATAAGTATACATACACCCACCAGTTCGTGAAGAATATAGTGGGTGAGCAGACTTCTGTGTTTGCTTCCTGCAAAGTGTCTGGGTGTCTGTGGGTTCTTATCCCCACCTCACACCATCTGGGCTTAACGAGCACTTGCAGCATAGACCTGCTCAACCAAAGGCGAGAGTTATATCACACTGAAGATGACCTACGGGACAGCATCCTGGGGGCGTCTCTGTGAGCAGAGCTGGCTTTAGAAGTCTTCGCTTCAGGTTAAAAAGCAGGGCTGGTGCCCTGGCCAGTTTGGCTCAGCGGTTAGAGCGTCAGCCTGTGGTCCCTAGAGACCCGGGTTTGGTTCCCGCTAAGGGCACGTACCTTGGCTGCAGTTTGTCCCCGGCCCTGGTTCAGTCGTGCGGGTGGCAGCCACTTGATATGTCCCTTTCACGTCGATGTTTCTCTCTCTCCCTCCCACTCTATTTGAACAAAAAATGAAAAAATGTCATTGGGTGAGGATAAAAAAAAAAAAGCAGGCTGGTTGATGCAAGGGACAAGCCCACGCTTCACAGAAGATAATGGATGGGAACTACTTTCCTCGACGTATTCTCCGCTGCACTGGCCTTGTTGTGTGACCAGTACAAACAGTTTAGCAAAAGTTCTGTTTCTGATGCACTGTGGGGAAGCCCCCAAGTCCCTCTGGACTCTCTGCCATGGCGACCTGGGGGACTGAGAGAGTGGCCGTGCTCCCCTGTGGATCTCCCAGGACCCCGCAGAGTGACTGTAGGAATGTCACAGTCTGCCTCGCCCCCACCCCCAGTGCTGGCTCGAAACTTGGCTTTGCCACTGAGCAGCCACGTGACCACATCAGTGAACCCCTCTGCCGAGACCGAACTGTCTCCCCAAATCCATATGTTGAAGCCCGAACCCCCGATGTGACGGTATTAGGAAGTGGGGGCCTTTGGGAGGTGATGAGGTAGAAGGGCCACAAGGGTGGGGCCCCCGTGATGGGATTAGTGCCATCTGCAAGTTGGAGAGAGGGTTCCCACCAGGAGCCAACCATGCTGGCACCCCGATCTCAGACCTCCATCCTCCAGAATGAGGGGGAAACACATTGCTGTTGCTCAAGCCTCCCAGTGTCTGGTACCTTGTTAGGGACGCCCAAGCCGACTGAGACTCTGGGGGTCCGTTTCCGGGAGGGTCAGAGAAAGACTCACACTCAGCGCATCTAGGACACCCACAGAGCAGCAGCCAGCCTCACCGGACTGCAACCAGGGAAGGGATGTCAGGGTACTTTCAGGCCACATGTACCCCACCAGCAACGGCACAGTTCATTTCCAGGGTTTTCGGTCAAATGTGGACATGCGCACTGGGCACTGGGGGGAGAGCCCAACAGAAGGACAATCCCGCCCGGTGGGGGAGCAGGGAACCAGGGAACCGCCTGCCCAGCATCCTCATCTCGGGGCATCTACACACACACCTGTCTCAGTCCCTGAACGCTGGCGCCCTCTCGTGGTGAAGAAGGAAATGCGCTTGGTTTTAAGTCCATCTTCATTTCTGTGGGAGGAAAAAGAGTCAAAACGGGAGGAAAAAGAGTCAAAACGGGAGGAAAGCAGGACAAAGGCCTCACTATTTTGGCTGTGACTATATAATGCCTGCAGGGAGAAGGGAGAGAATTCCATCAGCGGGGTGCGGGGCCCCCCGCGGCTGACGTGTGAGCGTCGACAGCCACGGCTCACTGATGACAACCGGTCGTGTTCAGAAGTCTTTTGGGAAAGAAACGACTAGAGATGGTAATCTAAGGCAGGCGTGACCCCGGTCCCCTTCTTGGGCTTTTCCCTCCAGGCAGGTGGGAACAGTTCCGTGCCCGGAGGGAATGCCCATTCCCACGGATGTTACTTTTAGGGTGCTCACCAGGAGACTTCTCTTTGGGGTGTCAGTTCCACTCAGACACCATGGAAGTGGCCCTTTAGCAAGTAAACCACGGAGGCTGGTCTCCAGGACCCCGAGGGGCACCTGGGCCCATCCCCAGATTTTCACCTTTTTTAAAAATTTTTTTATATTTTTATCCTCACCCGAGGACATTTTCCCATATTTTGTTCTGACAGAGTGGGAAGGAGAGAGAGAGAGAAACATCGATGTGAAAGGGACACATCGAGTGGCTGCCACCCGCATGACCCAACCAGGGCCGGGAACAAACTGCAACCGAGGTACATGCCCTTAGCGGGAACCGAACCCGGGTCTCTCTGGACCACAGGCCAACGCTCTAACCGCTGAGCCAAACTGGCCAGGGCAGATTTTCACCTTTTTATTCAGTCTTGGGGGATTCCTTTCATTCAATTTATATCATATCGCTTAGCGATGGGCAAAAACCTTTCAACAGAATGGCCGGTTAGGCTAAAGGGAAAAGATCTCCAGGAGTCCCTAAAAATGAGAAATGGGGGGACCCTGCTGTGGGCCAAACCGTCTCCCCTCCTCCAAGTTCATATAATAACGTCTAACTCTCCATACTTAGAAGGCGGCCTTATCCGGAGACCACGTCTAAAGAGAGGGATTAAGTTAACGCGAGGTCATGAGAATGGATCTGAGTCCTCACGGGAGGAGGGTGTCAGGACACAGGCTCAGAGGGAAGACTGTGCAGGGACACGAGAAGACGCCGTCTGCAAGCCCAGAACGGGGGCCTCAGAAGAGATCAACCCTGCTGACACCCTGGATTACACTTCGGCCTCCAGTACAATGACAAAGAAATGCCTGTTGTCTCAGCCCCGCCCGGGGCACTTTGTCTTGGCCGCTAGCACGCTACGGAGACACAGTCCGGGTGCCCGCTCGGCTGGGTCTCCGCACTGCGGGGCCTGCCGGGGACGGGGACTTGCTTACCTGCCAAACTGGTTTCTGGAGAGGTCCAGGGTTTTCAGTTGCCGGCAGGTCCACTTCTCTTGGGGTGGCACTGCCACCAGCTGGTTACCCTGTAACCTCAAGGACAAGAGCGCCTGGGACAGACAGGGAGAGAGGCAGATGCCCTTCGTGCCGAAGGGGGAGCTGGAGGAAAGTCGGTTCCCGGCAGAGTGGAGCCGGAAGGTGATAACCGGTCCACCTTGCCCCAGGCTCCATCATGTGGACTCAAGAGTGTCTTAAACTCAGGGAATTGTACCGAACAGATGGGACACTGGACAGAAGACCCCTCCGCCAGGTCAGTGGGAGACGATTATTCCAGAAAGAAAGGAGTCTCAGTACCTCTCAGAGCGGAGACTTCCTAACCGTCCAGGGGTGAGTGTCTGTGAGCCTGTCTTGGGGACAGTGGCTGGCTCCGAATGTCACCACAGGAGGGGGGCGTCATGAGGCCTTCTTGGGCCAACTCAGGGGACAGCCCAGACAGGGCAGGGGGTAGCAGGGACCCTGAGGGCAACCCCTCCGAGTCACACACCCTTGGCTGGTCAGGAGCCCGGGGCCACCATGTGACTGTGGTCCCCTCACCGACTGCCTGGCCCTGACGTCCACCTGCTGCTGCAGGCCCTGCCGGCAAACCCGGTCACCGAGGACTAAAGGCTCTGCCCTTGACCTGGGAGGGCTCAGGGGCAGAGTATCGCTCATTGTTGATGCCACCACCACGCACCGACTATTCCACCCACGACGGGGGCTCAGGATGGCAGCGTCTGCCCCGCCTCACACTCCCGGCGCCTGTGGCTCCATGACCCTTGTCCCTGGGAACACGCATGTGGAAGGGGCCTCTGCTGCCTTCTGGGGATCCCTGAACATGGGGGAGGCTGCACCCAGCCTGGATGAGAGCCTGTGGGCGCCGAGGCCTGTGCACCCTGCCCGGGCCGCCCTCAGCCTTCAGCAAACATGGGCCAGGCCCCTTTCTGGGGCTGGGCCTGGCACGAAGGTCAGGTGACAGGATCCATGCTCTGCCTTACAGGTCCCCACCCGAGCATGTGGGGGAAACAGAGGCAGGCCTGCAATGCCCAAAGCGAGACAGGAGCCCCACGCTGGTGGGGAGGGGACACCCGGGGCTCTGGGAAAGGCATTTCCTGAAGTCATGGCCAAAGAAGCTTCCAGAACTGCCACCTCTTTGGAGGGAGGCAGGGGCAAGAAGGCCCTGCAATGCAGTGTTCCCTCAGCTTTGGCTTCATAACCCAGCTGAGCTCCGTGTCGCTCGCGAAGGGACAGAGCTGGAGAAGATCAGGGGCTGCCGGGCTGTGCTCACAACATTTAACATCAAAGAAAGTCCTGGGCCCGGCCCGTGTGGCTCAGTGGTTGAGCGTCGACCCTGCACCAGGAGGTCGCCGGTTCGATTCCCGGTCAGGGCACATGCCCAGGTTGTGGGCCTGATCCCCAGCGGGGGGCGTGCAGGAGGTGGCCAATCGATGTTCTCTCTCATCGACGTTTCTCTCTCTCCCTCTCCCTTCCTCTCTCTCTCAAATCAATCAAGAAAAAAATAAATAAAGGAAGTCCCGGATTTTAAGAACCCATCACCCCACCACCGCACAGAACTGCTTTCATTTGGCACTTTTCCTGCCAACAGCCACACCTTTTCGGGGCTCAAAGGGAGCACAGATGCCCGCAGCGCGGAGCAAACTGAAATAGAGGGGCCACCGCACTTACGTCGAGCTGGAAGAGCCCCAGGGGAACCTCTCTGAGTGCGTTTTCTGAGAAGTCCACGTCCTTCAGGTGATGCTTCCAGAAGACAGCCATTCTGTCCGGCAGGCGCTCCAGGGCATTCTGGGATGCTTTGCAACATTTCTAGCAGTTTGCCCAGAAGGAGAATGGGATAGGAATTAGCTTTTCGTTTTACTTTAATTTAAATAATTTTAAATCGATGTTAGAGCTAGAGGAAGGGAGAGGGAGAGACAGAAACATGGATGAGAGCAAAACATCCATCGCTGCCTCCTGCACGCCCCCTACTGGCGATCAAGTCTGCAACCCTGGCACGTGCCCTGACTGGGCATCCAACTGGCAACTTGACGGTGCACAGGACGATGCCCAACCAACTGAGCGGCACCGGCCAGAGCAGAATTAGCTTTTTAAATGCAGCTGTGCCTAGGAGGAAAACGTTCCAAATTTGATTTAAAAGTAAGGTCTTTACACCAGAGCTCTGTAATAAACAGGATTCAGTTAATTAAGAGGCTACAGACTGTGGTGGCCCCGGTTTCTTGTCCCTGCACCAAGGAAGGGATGGAAAGGGTCCCCAGGGAGACAGAGGTGGCCCACCGCCCTTCGCCTCCACTCCAGAACATCTGGCCGGCCCTCTGGAGAGGAGCAGGTTCCCACGCACACATGTTTCAACCGGAAATGCTGATGTTGCTGATGGAGAATTTCCTGATTTACAACCAGCAGCAAGAACATGCCCTGTCTGCGGTTCCTTCTATTTTAATGAGCAAACTTCCCATGAAACAAACCAACCCACCCACCCCCTTTCATTGGCAGTGTGAGGGGAGCCGTCTGAAAGGAACTGAGTCCCCCCTCCTGGGCGGAAGTCACCCTGACCAGATGTGGAAGCTGTAACCATGCGTATGTCTGTGGGTCTTACGTGCAGGCCAGTGAGGGGCAGAGAGACCGTGCACGGGGCCCTCCGCGATCCCTGCCCCGATACTAACCAAAGGGCAGGCCCAGGCATCTGGGAACACCTTCAGTTTATTTCTGGAGACGTTCAGAAAATTCAGTGACTTGAAAGAATGAAGGAAAATCGCAGGGAGCTCGGTCAATCTATTGTCAGAAATATCCAGTTCCTGTAGCTTCCGCAAACCAATCCAGTTCGTGGCTGGAGGGCGGGGAGGGGGAAAGGGTGAATTGGTAAACCCATCCCGATCCATCGAGAAGAAAATGACGAACCAAGTCAGGTTACTGACGGCAGAACATACCGCTTTCTTCTTCAAACAGCTTTTCTAAATAGTTTTTCGAGGCGATCAGTTTCTGGAGCTTGGAGAGGTGCAAGAATCCTGGGGGCAGGTGGGATAACTTGTTGCTGGAAATGTCAATTTCCAGGAGCCTGTGGGTGGGGAAGAAGAAGGTCAAGGTCTCCGAAGGAAGAGGCCAGCTCTGCAGTTATTTCTGTCGACATGGAGGTGCGCTTATGTAGTGATATACTTAAAACATTGTCCTTCTTTATTGATTTTAGAGAGAGAGGAAGGGGGAGGGAGAGACAGAAACATCGATGAGCGAGAACATCGATTGGCTGCCTCCTCCATGCCCCCTACTGGGGATCGGGCCCACAACCTGGGCATGTGCCCTGACCGGGAATCGAACCAGCAACCTCCTGGTGCATGGGTGGATGCTCAGCCACTGAGCCACACCAGCCAGGGCATCGTTCTTCAGGTTTTTGTGTGCAGGTTTTCCCTGCACTGGTTACAGAGGATCCTAAGCTCCTTCCAACATTCTCTCTCCTACTTCAGTTAGAGCCTTGGCTTTTGAGATCCGCTGGACTCCTTGCAAGAACGAGGCCTTGCAGGGAGGTGTGGCCAGCGCATGGCCGAAGGCGAGGTCCTTCCCCTTACAAGCAGCCTGGGGTGGAGGGCTCAAGCCTCTTCCCAGCGCCTCCAGCAGCAGGAGACTGAGCCTCCCCTGGGCTCGCGCTGCAGAATCCTGCGCAGTTCACCTCTCCGCTGAGGCCCCTCCCACTTTCCCGGAGGCGGGGTAAAAGCCGGAGCTCTGGGCCCCGCTGCTCCCACCAGCCCCCTTTCCTGACTCCTGAGTGAAGGACCAAGACTGGGCGTCTGGGGGCAAACAGGTCTGCAAGGCCGCCACTGAGCAGTGTAAGTGGGGGGCAGGGGGACACTCAATTCTCCCCTCTCTGCGACCACCTGCTGGGTGGGACCTTGGTCCTGAGAGAGAGCCTGCATTAGGGCAAGCAGTTTCCTTCTGTCATTTCAGCTGAAAATTTGTTTTCAAAACCACAGGCTACGCTCGGGGAGCCCGCGAATGGGAGGCGGGTGCGGCAGTCGGGGTGCAGAGGCCCCCCTCACACCCCGAGCGCCTGTGACGGGGGAGGCCCACCTGGAACAGATGATTTCGTCTGAGGACTGCACCCCGGGCAGTTCGCACAGGTGGTTGTCCGAGAGGTTCAGCTTCCGCAGGTTGATGAGCCCCCAGGGGATGACCGACGGGAGGGAGGACAGGCAGTTGGCGGAAAGGTCCATCTCGGTGATCTGGCAGGAGATGTCTATGAGCCAGTCGATGTCCACCCAGGGCAGCTTGAGGTGGGACCATTTCACATGAAGAGGCTGGGGTTGGAGACAGGGGAAGAGCACCCGTGAGTGGACAGTCCAGGGCCCGTGTCAGCCTGAGATAAAGCAACGATTTACGCAAGTGTGAGCCAGCTGGAGTCCCAGAGGCCGGGACCACATCTTGGGGCCGGTATCGAGCAGGTAGGTACCTATTCCTATCCGGCAGGTCAGCTCTGCACAGTTCCAGCTACTCCCTCTCCAGCCTCTAGAGGGAGCACGTGAGTCTAATGTCACCACCGCCCAGAGATAGAAAGTGAAGTTGGAGTGGCCCCTGCTGTACCCAGAGGAGGCCCACCTGGGCTGGGGGAGCCTTCCCAGACGGAGAAGGCCGAGGACCAAGCCTGGGCCTCTGACCTCTCCTCAGGGCCCTTCGCTGTGATTAGAGTTGCTGCTGTCCCAGAGCACCCTGGGTACTGCTTCCAGACTAAATGCACAAAAGGACAACGGCCAAACCATCTATAAAAACGGGGCTTTGGCTGCCCCGCCCCCCCAACAACCTGCCCAGGAAACCAACTTCCTTACCTATTATAACTAGCCCAGGAAGCCAGTCTGTTAATAACCCCGACTGGCAGGAGACCAGATTACTATCTCCGGCGAGGACACCTTTGTAACCAGCTAGTTACTCATTGTGGGAAAGGAACAAAGGGGGGAGGCGGGCATCATAAACATGGCCGTTTGGGCAGCTTCACCAGGAAGCTGCAACTTTGCACTCTCCGGGGAACCACCGGCACATTCCCCGAAGATCACTGGGGGAAGGGGTCCAACAAAGGGGAGATAGACGCATGCCTAGTGAAGTTGAGGTGACTTGGGAAGGTGCCTGTCAATCAAACCTGGGGACAGAGATCATTGGCCAGAATGGACAGGGCCACTGCAAGCCTGCGAAAACGTGACATTACACAATCCCCTAAACAAAGGAGCCCACTCTCTCGGCTGGCAGGGCTCTCGGGTTCCCGCTTCCTTGCATTTGCCCATGTCTCCCCCAGAGCCACGTGGCCCTGTGGACCCCACATGCAATAGTCTGGTGGGCTGCAGCGGGGAACACAAACTAAGCCAGCCTGAGGCTGGAGCGGACTATGCCCTAGCGCGGAACTTCTAATTTAGCCTTATTGAAGCCACAGCTATACTTCTGCCCTGGTTCAACAAAGGTAAATGGGACCAGGGAAACCCAGGGGTATCATTCCACAGGAATAAAGCTTCTACAGTATTCCATCCTCCCGTGTGAGTCTCAGAAATCTCCTTTTCTCGGGATATCACAAGAAGCCCACTGCCATGAGCAACCGGTGGGGATAAGGAGAGCTCACCACCAATAACAGTGACGATCCAGGAAGCTAAACAGTAACTTTTGTAACAATATTTGGTTAATAACCGACAGCTTCTCTAGTCTTTGTCCGAGCTTCCAACTTAGATCAACCAGAGAAAGCGACGTACTACCCCTAACCAATCGCGTAGGGCCAGACTTTAGTGAGCTGCCGCCAGCTGCCCCATCAACAGCCCCCAGTCAAGGCACCCCAAGCCTCCCCGCACCCCCCCCAACCGTTCCCACCCCTCTGCCTGCCTCTGACTGGCTGATGTCCTTGTCACAGAACCTCTGAAGATGCTGCCTTTGCTTTTCTCATCTGTCCGGCTTCTGTTCATTTCCATGGGAGGGAGCCGGAAAGGCCCGTGGTTTGCTGATGTGTCATGGTGAGAGGCCCCAACACACTCAGCAGGGCTGGTCTCTTTTCTTTTGGATTATCAAGAATTTGGGGCTCTGTTAGGTTTCCGAGGGTTGGAAATGGGCTTTGTTTCTTTCAAAGCAACTGGAAATCCATATCAGAAAATCCAGAGAAACAAACATTAGTGCTTTGTAGATGGGAAAATGTCACTACCAGGCTGACTGCGATGGGGCGGGGGCGGGGAACACCCATAAAATGATATGAGCTTGCTTTCAAAATTGGTGGCAGTAGACAGACTCCCCTATCTGACCACTAGGTGGCGACGCGTGTCCTGTCTTCATCTCAGAATTAGCAAGTCTAGGTGGGTCTCTTACATCCTCTCAAGAGTTCTGGTCCTTGAACCAAGGATAAAGGACTCTGTCTCTGTCTCTGTCTGTCTGTCTGTCTCTCTCTCCATTTGCCTGGATGAAGACGGACGGATGGGTCAAGACAACAGAGTTTTAGCCTCAATTGATTTTTTTAAAAGACAAATCACTATTGCTGTCTCCCCGCCCCATACACAATATTTTATTTTGAAAAATGTCTAAATTGCAGAAAAGTCGAACTGGGACACAATAAATACCCATATACCCTTCATCTAGACTCTTTCATTGCTAATATCTTGCCACTTTTAATTTCCTCTCTCTACTCACCCATACAAAAACACACACTTTTGCATTATTTGCTGAATCATTTGCAAGTATTTGGTAGGCATCCATGGCCTTCACCCAAAACTCAACATTGCATTTAGTTATCGTGAACTTTTCTTTGACCCAGAAGGGTCCCCTCATGTCTTCTCAGTCTTATTCAACTCAGGCATTGCAAGGTTTCGCGTCATCCCAGCTGCCTTGTAGACTATCTCATAATCTGAATCGACTCGATTTTGTTTTCCTAACGTTTACATTCAAGTTAGGCACCTTGGGCAAAAATCTGACATTATTGAGTCCTTCCGTTAGTATCCACCAGGGGGCGCCTGATGTCTGGTTATTCCACTACTGGTGATGCCAAGCCCCTTGTCGGCACCTGTCAGACCCCCATTTGTAAAAGTCCATTTTACTCTTTGTGATTAGTAAGCAATTCAGGGGTTGATATTCTGAGACGAGTGAGTATCTCCTGTTCCTCCGTCATCTCACCCAGTGGTTTCAGTATCAGTGTAGACCCTGGCCTGAATCAATTAGTATATCGGTGGGTGGTGATTTTTCTCAAACGACCGTCCCTCTAACACTTGTTACCTGGTATTATTCTGGTACAGAAGCTATGCCTTCAAGGGTCACTATGGACTCATTGAGTCTCTTTTTATTCAAAGTATTAGAATTCATTATTATACTATTTCTTTTGATGCTCAGGTGGCCAGTGACGTCCCAGCAGGGACGTATCCCCTGACGTATCCCCATCACCATGGGGCATACGTCACTTCCTGGGAAAACAAGATGCCCCAGCCCTGGAGTCAGCCCTGATTCCCTTTAGCAGAAAATGGTAGTTAGAAACCAAGACAGGGGTGCTAGGTACGTTCATTGCCGCTGGGATGTCACGGCTCCACGGCCCACGGACTGAACCCAGCTCTGTATATAACGAGTGCATCCTCATGCCTCCAGTTCAGACCCAGACACTTGGGCTGCTTCCTCTAATTCATAACTGCATCACCCTTCCCCTTGGGCTTGTTGGTTTCAGTCTGTTAAATAAGGGGTTTGGGCCAGATGATGGCTATCGAGGTCACTTCTGGACCCAAGATTCTTTCTGGCTTGTGGTGTTTTCAAGGACAGTGGCCTCCCACGAGGAAGCAGGACAGCTCATCCAGGAGCAGGCTGAGAGGAAGGTCACTGTGCTGGTCTTTGCGATGCCAAGTCAAAGACCCCCCTAGGGCCTGGCTGCCACCCTTCCTGGGTTCTCAGAGACGCACCCAGGGCCCGGGCCCAGACCCAGGGAGCAGCACACAGCACCAAGGTGTCCAGTTTGCAGCATGACCTTCCATGCCCTGTGTGGCCACCCTGGTCATTCAGTATCAAATGGACTGGCCCTGACCCGAAAGGGCAGCCCAACGCAAGATGACAAGGAGGCTGGTTTTACTTTTGATTTTAAACCACGGATCTCAGGTGTCCATGGAAATTCTTATCCCTAAGACTCTGGAGGAAAAGCATCAGACCTTACACTGACACGAGCCAATTATGGTACAAATGACCTCAGCGTCCTTGGAGGATAACTTAATGGTGCTGCCCCGACAATGACAAGTGCCCTCTTGCTTCCTTCATGTCCTCTGAGCCCAGAGCTGCACAAGGGGAGGGGACTGAGCCCCAGGAGACCCAGCCCTGTGTCTTCTTTGGGCGGGTCTCGGTGGAGGTCTCCGGCTGTCTCCGGCTCACCTCCTCTTATATGACCTGCTTGCAGATGTCATGCTGCCCTCAGAGACCCAGGGGCGGCTCCTCTGTCCCGGCACCTGTCGCCTTCCAGAGCCGGACGACGTGCGCCTCCGCTGCACGGGCTGGTCTGACTGCTTGGCCAGCTCAGCCGTGTGCCCAGCTCAGCAGTGTGCCCAGCTCAGCGGTGTGCCCAGCTCAGCTGTGTGCCCAGCTCAGCAGTGTGCCCAGATCAGCAGTGTGCCCAGCTCAGTCACGTGCCCAGCATGCAGCAGTGTGCCCAGCTCAGCTATGTGTCCAGCTCAGCCGTGTGCCCAGATCAGCAGTGTGCCCAGCTCAGCCACGTGCCCAGCATGCAGCAGTGTGCCCAGCTCAGCTGTGTGCCCAGTATGCAGCAGTGTGCCCCGCTCAGCCATGTGTCCAGCATGCAGCAGTGTGCCCAGCTCAGCCATGTGCACAGCATGCAGCAGTGTGCCCAGCTCAGCCATGTGCACAGCATGCAGCAGTGTGCCCAGCTCAGCCATGTGCACAGCATGCAGCAGTGTGCCCAGCTCAGCCATGTGTCCAGCATGCAGCAGTGTGCCCAGCTCAGCCATGTGCACAGCATGCAGCAGTGTGCCCAGCTCAGCCATGTGTCCAGCATGCAGCAGTGTGCCCAGCTCAGCCATGTGTCCAGCATGCAGCAGTGTGCCCAGCTCAGCCATGTGTCCAGCATGCAGCAGTGTGCCCAGCTCAGCCATGTGCACAGCATGCAGCAGTGTGCCCAGCTCAGCCATGTGCACAGCATGCAGCAGTGTACCCAGCTCAGCCATGTGCACAGCATGCAGCAGTGTGCCCAGCTCAGCCATGTGTCCAGCATGCAGCAGTGTGCCCAGCTCAGCCATGTGCACAGCATGCAGCAGTGTGCCCAGCTCAGCCATGTGCACAGCATGCAGCAGTGTGCCCAGCTCAGCCATGTGCCCAGCATGCAGCCGTGTGCCCAGCTCAGCTATGTGTCCAGCATGCAGCAGTGTGCCCAGCTCAGCGGTGTGCCCAGCTCAGCCGTGTGACCAGCTCAGCCATGTGCCCAGCATGCAGCAGTGTGCCCAGATCTACCGTGTGCCCAGATCAGCCGTGTGCCTAGCTCAGCAGTGTGCCCTGCTCAGCCGTGTGCCCAGCTCAGCGGTGTGCCCAGCTCAGCAGTGTGCCTAGCTCAGCCGTGTGCTCAGCATGCAGCAGTGTGCCCAGATCTACCGTGTGCCCAGATCAGCCGTGTGCCTAGCTCAGCAGTGTGCCCTGCTCAGCCGTGTGCCCAGCTCAGCGATGTGCCCAGCTCAGCAGTGTGCCCAGCTCAGCCCAGCCGTGTGCCCAGCTCAGCGGTGTGCCCAGCATGCAGCAGACACTAAATAAATGTTTGTGCATTGAGCTGCAAGCCACTGACACCTGCAATTCATCCATCATCCTTCTAACCAGATCGATCACCCTAAAATATCTAAGTCTGCTCAGAATCCTTCAGCCTTCCCCACCCCCAGCCTGCTGCCTTCAGCTCAGCAAGTATCTGAACTCCTCCCCCGCAGCCCCACCCCTCCGATCTGCCCCAAACACCTTCCAGCTCTGTCTCCCTGTTTCCCCAACCCTGCCCACCTCCTGCATTCCTGTGGGCAGGTGGCTTGTGAGGTTGGTACTTTGCTCTAGGTAGGTGAAATTGGGGATGGGCATACGCCTAGAACAGAGGGTTCAAGGCCAAGGGGAAATCAATCGCCAGTTAAAACACAGGAAGTACCCGTGTGTAAGTGAACCGCAGGGCTCAGAAGGTGGACCCGAGGCTGAGCTTCCTAGGGGGTGGTCTCACTGTCAGTCATTGGCTGGCCAATGTGCCCAAGGCCGCAGGGTGGTCTGGGGCTGAGGATGAGCCTCCTGGGATGCGGTTGCTATGGTGATGGGAGGACAGTGTGGGAAATACAAGGGTGACAGGCAAGGATCTGAGAGCTTTGCAAAAGCTTACCCCTGGGGCTGGCCTCCTTCTGATGGTGGGTAACATGAGGCCACTCAGCTCAAGGACCCAAGATGCTGCAGGCCAGCTTGGCCTCTGTCTCCTCACTGTCCTGCTGCCACCAAGGGGGAAAGAAACCCTTTCTGCCCCAGCATCCCATGCCCGTTTCTGTCCCCTGGAACTCATGGCCCTTCTCTCTCACATCTAAACCCAACTGTTCCTGGACACCCTGGGGCAGAGGACCTTCTTCACCCCAACCAGGGCCAAGCCACCACCCGCAGCAGGGATGCCCTGTGCTAAGCTGAGAGCTGCTACGTACACGCCGTTGTGGAAGGTGTCAGGGATGGAGGATGCGGACCAGGCAGAGGAAATAAATGCTCAGAGCTGATGGTTCGGAGGGAAGGGCTGTGTGTGTGTGTGTGTGTGTGTGTGTGTGTGTGTGTGCTGGACATGCCTCTGGTCACCCTAACTCGTGGACTTCTGGATTTTCATGGACCATGAGCATGTGATGTTGGCCACGGAGCCGAGGAGGACACCTGCCAGGGAACCGAGTGTGCTTTCTTCGGGGACACGTTCTATCAGAAGACCAGTTAGACGTGAGTGGCCTTGTGTGCCACTGAATTCCCCCGAAATGAGCAAGACGAGGAAGCAGATGCTGTCAGTTCCTAAAACTCAGTTCTTTCTAGGTCTCACACCCACCAGAAGGTCTGCAGGGTTGCAATCGGTTAAACTCCAGGGGAAAACAGAAGTCAGCGGACACCGTGACACTTCGAACAGACATGCTGGTCAAGGGATCCCTGGGCAGGGTGGAGGTTGAAAACCCGTGTGAGATTTCTCCCTCGTCTTGGTGAGCGTGCAAATTTTCCGTACAGACGCTATCTCCCTAGTGCACCCACATGCAATGCTGACCAAGAGGCGCAGAGTAGGGGGAGGAGTCACCGTTCCGAAGATGGCAGTGTCTTTAACCTTGAACCCCAGCCTGGCAAACTCGGACGCCCTCGTTACTTAATTGTGTGCAGTCCGGGTGGGCTCACAGTAAACACGGCTTCGAGGGAGAGAAGCCAGCAATTGTCTAATGGAATTGTAACTGGGCTACAAAATCAAAGACAGCCGGTGTGGGGACCCCACCAACTCAAGGGCCTTGAGCATGAACAGAGGGAGGACCCGCTCATGCTTGTCCTTTAAATCCGGGGCCGAGTAGAAGGAGCGCTCGGAGGGAGGACCCACAGACTTGCTGGATGTGCCCTGGCCGGGTGGCTCGGTGGGCTGGAGCATCGTCTCGTGCACCGAAAGTTTGCGGGTTTGATTCCAGGCCGGGGCACATGCCTAGAGAGCGGTTTCCATCCCTGTTCGGGGAGCGCATGGGAGGCAAGTGGAGAATGTCCTCACCAGAGCGGGGCTCTCGTGTCACCTCCGTACTGGGTCTCTCCTGAGCCCAAAGAGCAGAATTCAGACCTCTTCTCCCCGTGTTCCCAGTTCCTTCCTGCCAACTGGTCAGCACTTGACCTGTGACCGATGGTTAACTGCGTAAGAATCGTCCCCCCTGGAGACTCTGAATCCCTTGAGGGGACAGACTAAAGGTTGACGACAGAGGGCAAGACACAAGAAAGGCAGTCGACAGAATTCAACGAAGACACACATGTTAAGTCAGGGTTGGGACGGTAGGCAGAATGTTCTGGAATGTATTCGTGAATCCTTGGCCCCCATCAGACAGAACAGACTCACCCAAAGGCCCGAAGAACAAGCCAGAAAAAACCCTAGAGGAGAAGATGCTCAGAGCAGGGCCCGTTCTGGAAGACACGTGTGTGCGCACCCGGGTGAGGTCAGCGGCTGCAGGAGGGGTCTGTGGACGGGTGCCGACAGGTGGGGGCAATGCCTGCAACTGTCCTCTGAGGACCCAACCTTCAGGGGAGGCCCTGGAGGGTAGGATTCAGCTGGACAGAGAGTCAACATGCTGGGGTCGGCGACTCTGTCCCAGCTACGACAAACAACAACAGACTGTGCCCCCCACCGTTGCCTGAGGAGAAACCCTTCATGGGAGGGTAGCACCCTGCTCAAGTCCCTGCTCTCTGGCAGGGACAGTCCATCGAGGCGATTGCACCTGGACCGGTCACCCGCCCGTGCACACAAGGGACCCACGGTGGTTGGACCCAGCCCAAGGGCAATGCAGCAATGGCCAGAAAGATGGTGTTATGGCCGAATTCTGTCCCTTTTCCTCCAAAAAAATATGTTGAAGTCCTAACGCCAAGGACTGTAGAACGTGAGCTGAATTGGAAACAGGTCTTCCCAGAGGTCATCCTGTTAACCCAAGGTCATCAAGGCGGGCTCCCATCCTTCCGACAGGGCAAATTGGGGCACAGAGGCAGACTCACGCAGAAGGAGGACGCGCACCAATATGATTTAAAACAAACGAGCAAAAGCAAGTATTGCCGTAGACAGACGATCAATGAGAAATGTAGGCACAGAGTAACTCACAAGACAGCCTATGAGGGCAGGGCAGTCACGTGGGACCATCTGTTGCCTCCAAGGGCGCTCAAGGTCACGCTCCAGTTGAGCTGTGATTGCCCGGTCACACCTTCTTGGTGATGCTTTGAGATGCACTCATAGCAATTTCATGCTCGTCCTTCCTTCCTTCCTTCCTTCCTTCCTTCCTTCCTTCCTTCCTTCCTTCCTTCCTTCCTTCCTTCCTTCCTTCCTTCCTTCCTTCCTTCCTTCCTTCCTTCCTTCCTCCTTCCTTCCTTCCTTCCTTCCTTCCTTCCTTCCCTCACCCGAGGACATTTTTTCCATATTTTGTTCAGATAGACTGGGAGCGAGACAGAGAGAGAGAGAAACATTGATGTGAAAGAGACACATAGAGTGGCTGCCACCTACATGACCAAACCAGGGCCAGGGACAAACTGCAACCGAGGAACACGCTCTTAGCGGAACCGAACCCGGGATTCTCCGGTCCGCGGGCCGACGCTCTAACCGCTGAGCCAGGGCTCATGTTTTCTTTTTTCATGCTCACTGACCCTCACTGGAGCCCTGTTGGGTCACCCACGATTTGCACAGAAAGAGCCTCAGAGAGGGGACCTGTTCAGACAGAACCGGGATGTGATTCAGGAGCCTGACGCTCCGCCGGGTCCCTCCTACCACACCTGCTTCACGTGGGCACAGGAAGGCTGAGCGTGGGAGAGATAAACACCACACAGCCCAACATGCAACCACGCTCCTCCATCTGTAACTTCCGACCCGGGACAAAACATGTACGAGAAAAACTAATCAAAATTCAGGAAAAATAGCCGAATCAACAGACCCAATATACCAACAATGAATAGAAGCCACACGCTACAATAACAATGGTGAGGTCACCAAATGGTAGGGTGCAGGGCAATACATTCTGTTTTCAAGTAGATAGGAACTTGCACATAAATTGATGAAATTCTGAATAGAAAGGGAAAGTAAGTAGGAAAAAGAAAAAGGAAAAGAGGAAGGAACAGAATGGGCAACATCCTAGCTGTCTAATCCCTAGACAAATGCAGAGTAAAGGTAGAAATGGCTGATGAAAGAATGAAAAGGTGTTCAGTTACCGGGATATTAAAAGTATCTTTTCAGCCCTGGCCAGTTTGGTTCAGTGGTTGAGCGTTGGCCTGCGGACCAGAGAGTCCCGGGTTTGGTTCCTGCTAGGGGCACGTACCACCAAAAAAAAAAAAAAAAAATCTTTTCAAATAATGCTTGCTCAGGAGAGAAAAATCAATTCGCAACCACAGAATATATAATTGAGAACAGGAAAGGATCACAAGTAATGGGGGAAATACACAATTCTGATCACAGTTGCAAAACAAAAAAGTGAAACATAGTAACTAGTTCCCCCACTTGGCAAGGAGCCCTCAAGGAAAAATAGTCCCTGAGTTACATTTTGTGAGTCAGATCCTGTTACTTTGGAAGGGTCATTAAAATTTGAGGCCAGCCCTGGCCGGTTTGGCTCAGCGGTTAGAGCATGGGCCCGTGGACCAGAGGGACCCGGGTTCGGTTCTCGCTAAGGGCATGTACCTCGGTTGCGGTTTGTTCCCGGCCCTGATTGGGGTCGTGTGGGTGGCAGCCACTCGATGTGTCTCTCTCACATTGATGTTTCTCTCTCTCTCTTCCTCCCTCTCTCCCTCCCGCTCTGTCTGAAGATAAATGCAAAAATGTCCTCTGGTGAGGATAAAAAAATAATTCGAGGCCAGTGACATGTACATGAATGAGGACGATGACTGTGACAATCTTCTCTAATGGAAATCCACAGTTGAATTCAGAGATTTAAGTTGTCTCCAGTTACACCTACACCAAGGAAAAAGCATGGTGGCAACTGAGGGAAAACCGTCAACAGAGTCTTCATCATCTGAATGCCAAACCGTGTTCAATCGATCACTTTTTCTTCACTACATTGTTAAAAGCAGGAAAGCATGATTTTAAGACAATAAACATCACTGTGCCTTTTCTCCTCCTGCAGCATTTCAGTTGTTCCTTTTAAAAACAGGAAGCTTGCCCAGCTGGTGTGGCTCAGTGGTTGAGCGTCGACCCTGCACCAAGAGGTCACTGGTTCGATTCCTGGTCAGGGCACATACCCAGGTTATGGGCCCGATCCCCAGTGGGGGGCATGCAGGAGGCAGCCAATTGATGTTCTCTCTCATCAATGTTTCACACTCACTCTCTCTCAAATCAATAAAGAAATATTATAAAAAAACAAAAAACAAAAAACAAAAACAAATGAAACAGGAAGCTTACAAGAAATCTTTTGTCACTAGCTTCAAATTAAGAATTTTGCCAATAGGTGTTGGAGCGAGAAAAAGAGCAAGAAATGAAAATACCATCTCTGTAGTTAACTAAGCTACTTAACTTAGTGTCAAGAGAGCTCTCAGTTTCCTCAACTTTTATTATTTTTTATTTTTTTATTTTTTTATTTATTGCATTTATCTTCAGATAGAGCGGGAGGGAGAGAGGGAGGAAGAGAGAATGAGAAACATCGATGTGAGAGAGACACATCAAGTGGCTGCCACCCACGCGACCCCAACGGGGGCCGGGGACAAATTGCAACCGAGGTACGTGCTCTTAGTGGGAACCGAACCTGGGACTGTCTGGTCCACAGGCTGATGCTCTAATGGCTGAGCCAAACTGGTTAGGGCAGTTTCCTCAACTTTTAAATAAAAATACAAATTTCTACCTCACAGGATTGTACAGGGGATTAAAGTAGAAGGTTTGGCAAAGTACTTCGTTAACTATGAAGACCTATGTAAGTAGAAGGGAGATTACTGCATATATAAAATTTCAACCATCTATGCATCCAACCATCCATTCATCCATCCATCTATCCATCCATGTATCTATCCATCCATGCATCTATGCATCCATGCATCCATCCATCCATGCAACCATCCATCTATGTATCCATCCATATATCCATCCATCCATCCATCCATCCATGTATCCATCCATCCATGTATTCATCCATCCATGTATCCATTCATCCATCCATGTATCCATTCATCCATCCATCCATCCACCCATGTATCCATCCATCCATGCAACCATCCACCCATCCATCCATGTATCCATCCATCCATCCATGCACCCATGTATTCATCTATCCATGCAACCATCCACCCATCCATCTATGTATGTATCCATCCATCCATCCATCCATCCATCCATCCATGCACCCATGTATCCATCCATCCATCCATCCATCCATCCATCCATCCATCCATCCATGTATCCATCCATCCATGTATCCATCCATCCATGTATCCATTCACCCATCCGTCCATCCATCCATCTATCCATCCATCCATCCATCCATCCACTCACCCACCCATGTATCCATCCATCCATGCAACCATCCACCCATCCATCCATGTATCCATCCATCCATCCATGCACCCATGTATTCATCCATCCATGCAACCATCCACCCATCCATCCATGTATCCATCCATCCATCCATCCATCCATCCATCCATGTATTCATCTATCCATGCAACCATCCACCCATCCATCTATGTATCCATCCATCCATCCATCCATCCATCCATCCATCCATCCACTCCTCCACCCATTCATCCTGTTCCAGGCTCTACACCGAGTGGCAAACACAAAATGAGCACCACTGCACAAGTTCCCTGCTTTTGAGATGCTTTCAATCGAATGAGGAAATTCACGTTCAACAAGAATGCATGGACAACCCCAAACTTTGTTCTTTGCTATGAATAAAATGGACAGGAAGCTGTGAGAGATCTAGGGGGGATCTGACCAGGCCTGTGGGTTCAGGAAGGCCTTTCTGAGGATGTTTGTGGGGAGAAGCCTTGGCGGGTGCCCTGGGGTCAAGGAGCCACGGTGTGCTGAGTGCTCAGGGGCAGACACGCCTTTTTCTGGCTCTGCGTGTCCACCCTCCAGGTATAACGTAGAAGATATAGTTTCACCTGCAGCTCAACATTCTATTCTGATTTCATTCCTCTGATTTCTTCTTATAAATAGTGGTGCTTTGACTGCATCAGTAGCAATTGCATTTTTTCCCCCTTTGGAATTATGTCCTAGAGGTATATTTCAGAAAGGAAATACCTAATTCAGAACAGTTCACTGGGAGAAAAGAGGTTTATAGCTTTGTCACACGGTGCCAGTAACTTTCCACACATATGGAAACATTTGACAGCGTCAGAAGCAAGATATTGGTGTGCCCATTTCTCTGTGACCCTGCCAAGGGTCTTACTCAGCGTTCATACTGAGTTTTGCTAGCTTGATAGGTACGTGAGATCATTTTCAAGTTGTCTTAATCTGAATTTCTGTAATTGCCAATAGGGTTGTATACGTGTCCCTGCCGTGAGTTACCATCTGCTTTCTTATAGGAAAATGAACTGTGCATTTCCCTGTGGTTCTGCCCAGTGGAATCTGAACAGTGGACAGCAAGGGCCGCGGTTCTGGCCAGGTCACCGCTCAGCCCCAAGCACGGAGCAGGTGATCTACAAATATTTAATCCGATCATCTACTGATGTATAATTGTCTCAAGATCAGCTGCTCACAAGGGCCCCAGCGAAGGCTGATAGGCCATGCTTCCCGCCTCCCCCCCTTTCTGAGCGCCCCGCAAATACAGACTCAGGCCCACTGGATCACGCACCTTGGAGAATGGAGCCGGACGCTTGTGCGGGGGCCAGACACCGTACCTGAAGGGCGGGTCACCAGGAATCACTGCCATACCTAAGCCAGAGCTGACCCCCTAAGTGACAACAACACAATGTCCCTGTCCAGGGTAGCTGGCAAGTTTGAAGCCATCAGAGACTCTTCCAAGGAAAGCGGTCATTCCCCCATTTAGTTGTTTCAAAATCAGTGTCCGCTCCGGTCTCTTCCCAATGCTCCCAACAGCCCCCGGGAGCCCTCCGGCTCGGCCCTCTCACTGCTGGGTGGGGACAAACGTCGTTCCGGGACCTGCCCAGGCCTTTCTTGGCACTGCAGACCTTCCCTGCCAACACAGGAGCCTTGTTAGTTCTCATGGCAACAGAGACGGTCACCGTGAACGGAGCCCATCGCATTGAACATTCAGGCGAGAGTTTGGCAACTTCCAAGAGGGCACCGATGAGCCAGCAGGGCAACGGCGTTGGCCACGTCCCACATGGCTTTGCTTTTGCTTTTAAGAGTGTTCAGACCAGCCCTGGCCAGTTTGGCTCAGCGGTTAGAGCGTCGGCCTGCGGTCTGGAGAGACCCGGGTTCGGTTCCCACTAAGGGCACGTACCTCGGTTGCAGTTTGTCCCCGGCCCTGGTTGGTCGTGCGGGTGGCAGCCACTCGATGTGTCCCTTTCACGTCGATGTTTCTCTCTCTCTCTCCCTTCCTCACTCTCCCTCCCACTCTGTCTGTACAAAAAATGGAAAAATATCCTCGGGTGAGGATAAAAAAAAAAAAAGAGTGTTCAGACCATGCCATGCGGGCTCTCGGACCTTCCTTAGCAAACACCGGCAGAACCTAAGCAGGCGGTGGGAAACCGACGTGGGCTTCCCTGCAGAGCGCTGTCGGCTCTCAGAGGAGGCTTCTAGAAGCCTGCGAGCCAGGCAGTGCGGCCCAGAGGTACCGGGGGGCTCTGAACCCCACCGCCCGCAGCTCCCACAGAGGCAGCAATTACATGAGAAAACCCCAAACAAAGCAACGTGTGGTGGCGGAGGCACACCACAAATGCACACAGAAACAAGATGTGAGTCTGGCAAGGTCACGAATGCCAACAAAGTCAAGGGCGTCTTCAGGCCACGTGCATAACAGCGGCGGCCAAGCACCCTTTTTTTTTTTTGTTAATCATCACCCAAGGATATTTTCCCATTGATTTCTAGAAAGAGCGGAAGGGAGGGAGGGACACACACACACACACACACACGATTGGTTGCCTCCTGCACGACCCCGACGGGCCCGGGATCAAACCTGCAAACAAGGTATGTGCTCTTGACCGGGAACTGAGCCAGATGCTCTAACCGCTGAGCCAAACTGGCCAGAACCCAAGCACCGTCTCTGCCTGCCCTTGTCTAAGGTCCTGAACCAAAAAGGCCAGTTCAATCTTCCTGGACACCTGGAGAGGCAGGGACACTCACCTCGGGTTCCCGAGTCATCGCGCACTGTGGCGGACTGAACCCTCATCCGCCAGCCGCCCAGAGGACTGTGATCCAGGGCAGCCTGGCATCCACTGAGGGCACTTACCTTTGAAAGTCACTTATATAAAGAAAGTAGCAGCTGCTTTGGGGAAGCCCAGGGAATCCTTATGACTCAAGCCGCACTGTAATTTCATTTTCTCTTCTGAGTCTACTCAGAAGGGCCAGAAGAAAACCAGCGGGCTTCCTATTTGCACTCGTGTTCACAGAATGCAGAATCACGTCCACGCTCTCGTCTGTCTGCCGACCACAGCAGCAGTTATCCCGGGGAAAAGGTCGTAGACGTAAAGGTCAGCTATTCCTGTTCCTCTTCACTTATTTATTTTATTCCTCACCCGAGGATATTTCTCTATTTACCATCAGATAGAACGGGAGGGAAGGAGAAAGAGAGAGACAGAGAGACACATCGACTGGTTGCCTCCCACACGACCCGACCAGGACCGGGGATGAACCACCACCGACCAGGGCCGGAATCGAACCCGAGACTCCTTGGTTCACAGGCTGACGCTCTAACCGCTGAGCCAAACCAAGCAGGGCTACTTCTATTCTTTCCTTTTTTTTTTTTGGTACATGCCCCTAGTGGGAACCGAACCCGGGACTCTCTGGTCTGCAGGCTAACGATCCAACCACTGAGCCAAACCGGCCAGGGCTTCTATTCTTGACTGTAAGCCAAAAAAACCAAAGTCACCCAGTCTCCAGCTGGGGAGTGAGCTAGAGTCACCTGGGGGATTTTTTTATCCTCATCCGAGGACATGCTTATTGGTTTTAGAGAGGGGAAAAGAGAGAGAAAGAGAAACCTTGATGTGAGAGAGAAATATCAACAGGGGATCGAATCTGCAACCCGTGCCCTGACTGGGAATTGAACCAGTGAGTGACCTTTTGGTGTGTGGGACGACACTTTAACCAACTGAACCACCTGGCCAGGGCTCTCCTGGGGAATTTTTAAAACTACAGATGCAGAGCCCACCCCAAAGATTCAGATTTAGCACAGGGTGTGGCCTGAGCATCGGGATTTTTTTTTTTATCCTCACACGAGGACATTTTTTCCATTTTTTGTTCAGGTAGAGTGGGAGAGAGAGCGAGCGAGGGAGAGAGAGAAACATCGACGTGAAAGGGACACACCGAGTGGCTGCCACCCACACAACCCAACCAGGGCTGGGGACAAACTGCAACCGAGGTACGTGCCAGTAGCGGGAACCGAACCGGGACTTTCTGGACCTCAGTCCGACGCTCTAACCGCTGAGCAAAACCGGCCAGGGCGCATCAGGATTTTTAAAAGCTCCCGGGGACTCCAATACACAGACAAGTGTGAAGACCTCAGGGCTCCGGGAAGCAGCTGGAGGGTACAGCTCGGGAATCGTGAAAAGGGAAACACCCCAAGTTCAGGAGGCTCTAGTCCTGGTCTGAGCATCACTGTTGAGTATCTGCTGTCCTTGAACAAGAATATCTCTAAACCTCAACATTTTCATTTGCAAAACAGATTCCACTCCCTGAAGTTCTCACGGAGGAGATAGGAAAATGCTGGAAGGACCCTGAGCACCATGTAAATGGAGGGGTTCGAGGACCTCTATTTCCTTTTGCAATGCGAGGCTAAGATTTAACTACTGTTTACTGGGCACCTACTATGTGCTAAGTGTACCACTGCCCTCCCTGGTGAATATTATCATCAGCCTGTCTTATGACTTAGACAAAAGCCAGACAGGCGACAAGGTGCAGAAAGCAGAAGAGCAGTTTTCTGTAGAAATGAGGAAACCGGCAACAGTGAAGGAAGGGTTCAACGGGAATAGCAATACATATAACACAAGCTGGAAGGAATAAACCCACCTGATGGGCCCCACACCAGTGAGCACTGCGTGGATTCCTCAAAAACACGCTCTCAGAACAGATTCAAGCTGAGTGCCGTGTACAATAAGGTGTACACCCGTGACAAAGAGACCAAACGACAACCAGAATAAAGGTCTGAGAAAACGTCTACACGGTGGATCCAAAGGGGAAAAGAGCCACCAAACCCCACTTAAGTACAGAAACATCTGGATAAAGTCGTTTTTTGTGGTGTTGTTTTTTTTTTGGTACGTGCCCCAAGCGAAAACTGAACCCGGGACTCTCTGGTCCACAGGCCAATGCACCAACCGCTGAGCCAAACCGGCAGGGCTAAGTAGTTTTTTTTTTTCTTTTTCTTTTTTATAAATTTTTTATTTATTTTTTTGTTACAGATATTTTACCTTTTTTACCCCATTGGCACCCCCCTCCCCACCCCACCCCCACCCCGTCCCCGGCTTAGTTGTCCATGTCCATTGGTCATGCAAACATGCATATAAGTTCTGTGGTTTATCTCTTCCCACCCCCCACCCCCCCACCCCCTCTTCTGAGGGATGTCAGTCTGTGCCCTACTTCCATGTGTCTGGGTCTACTGTATTCCTCAGACTGTTATGTTCATTATATTCCGTATATGAGTGAGATCATGTGGTATTTGTCTTTTTGTGCTTGGCTTCTTTCACTTAGGATAATACTTTCCAGGTCCCTCCATGTCGTCTCAAAGGATAAGAGATCTTTCTTTCTTACCGCTGCATAGTACTCCACTGTGTATATGGACCACAGCTTTTTTATCCATTCGTCTACTCTAAGTAGTTTTTTGATATAATGAAAATAGGTATTCATGGGTCACAAAGCCATAAACCAGGTAGATAGAGAAAAAACGTGTGGAATTATATGAACTAGATAGAAACCAGTAGACCTGGAAATATATGTGGACAGCTATGTGTGCATATTTGCATTTCAGATTCTGATCAATTAGCACAAATAGACAACACATAAAGGACCTATATGATGCGATCAGCAAGCTCCAAATGCTAAAATTAGGGACAAAAGACCAAAGTAAATATTTAACTGAAGAAATTTGGAAAACGAACACAATAATAATAGTGAACATCCATTATCTATAGGTTCTTACGATATGCCAGACACTGTTATTAGAATGCTACAAACATTAGCACTTAATTATCAAGTAGCTCTCTGAGACAGGGACTGTACTGTTATTTCTATGTTGCGGATGAGGAAGCCGAGATGCAGGGAGGGGAAGGAGCCAGGCAAAGACCCTGGAGGCAGATGACAAGCCGGGCTCTTCTGCTGGGGCCTCCTTAACCGGAACACCCGCAATAAAACCATAAAATACTCCAAGACGCCTTTAGTACAAATAAGCTAAAGTTAACAAAATAAAAGAAATGCTTAAAAAATCAAATCAGCCCTGGCCGGTTTGGCTCAGCGGTTGGAGTGTCGGCCTGCGGTACAGAGAGACCCGGGTTCGGTTCCCGCTAAGGGCGCGTACCTCAGCTGCAGTTTGTCCCCGGCCCTGGTTGGTCGTGCGGGTGGCAGCCACTCGATGTGTCCCTTCACATCGATGTTTCCCTCTCTCTCTCTGTTCCTCTCTCTCCCTCCCACTCTACCTGAACAAAAAAAAAAAAAAGTAAAAAATAAAACCATAAAATACTCCAAGATGCCTTTAGTACAAATAAGCTAAAGTTAACAAAATAAAAGAAATGCTTAAAAAATCAAATCAAATCTAGCAAGTTCCTTAGCAGGACCGGCGAAATATATAAACTCGCCCTGGCTGCTTTGGCTCAGCGGTTACAGCATCGGCCCAGAGGGTCAAGGGTTCGATCCTGATCAAGGGTACATATCTAGGCTGCAGGTTGGATCCCCAGCCCCAGTCGGGGTCATGCAGAAGGCAACCAATTGATGTATCTCTCTCATCTCGATGTTTCTCTCTTTCTCCTTCTCTCCCTCCATTCTATCTAAAAATCAATAAAAAACAAAAAAACAACAACAACAAAAAAACCATCCTTGGGTGAAGATGAACAAGAACAACAAAAAAGAATATAGAAATTCCTGGGTGGCCCTAATGACGTTCCAAAGAGACACAATAAAACTGCTCATCATCAAAATGAAAAGGGAACTAGAACTACAGATATAGAAAAAAAAAGTTATAAGTGAAATGTACATGCCACACACCATAATGGCAAATCCAAAAATCTACAAGGAATGGATGCTTTGCTACCAAAATCGAACCTCATGAACTGCACCCAAGGGAAGGGAGACAACCCTGAAGTGACCAATGACTTTATAAAAGTCAGGAAATGAAGACCTTTTTTATCTAAATGTAATCTTTTTTTTTTATCCTCACCCGAGGACATTTTTGCATTTATCTTCAGATAGAGCAGGAGGGAGAGAGGGAGGAAGAGAGAGAGAGAAACCTGGATATGAGAGAGACACATTGACTGGCTGCCACCCACACAACCCCAGTCGGGGTTGGGGACAAACCACAACCGAGGTACACACCCTTAGTGGGAACTGAACCTGGGACTCTCCAGTCCGCAGGCCGATGCTCTAACCGCTGAGCCAAACTGGTCAGGGCTAAATGTAGTCTTTAACAACAGAAGTTCCTATGCAACTCCCCCAGACCATAAGAGGGAAGGTTCCCCAAGACATTTTCTACAACTAGCAGAGCCTTGTACCAAATCTCATAAAAACAATAAAAATACAAAACCATAGCTCAATCCAGCTATAACTATTGATGTAAAAATTGTAAATAAAATATCAGTAGATGAAATCCAAACAGTAAAAAAGCCAATTGGCATTTATTATAGAAATTAAAGAGGCAACATCTATCATGATCCATTCCATTAATAAGTAAAGTAGAAAAGCTACAGACATATATTAATATCTACCAAAATGGAGTTTGACATTATTTAGCAACCTTTCCTAGTAAAAGCTCTAAGCAAAAAAGAAATATTTGGAAACCACCTAAATAAAACAAATCTATTTACCAGAAAATCTACCACAAATACCCATAAATTGCTGACATTAGGATCTTTAAAATCAGGAACAGAAGAGATAACAAGTCTGCTATCATCATGGTTATTTAACTTTTGAAATTTCTAGCTATTTAGAATAAGACACGAAATAAAATGTTACAGAAATATTTGAAAAGAAGAGACAAACCTGTTTTGAATTGCAGATGATTGAATATCTAAAAGTCTCAAGGACCTCTTCTTAAACTATTAGAATTAATACGACGGTGGTAGACTTCCAGTCGGGATGGCAGGTAGGTAAACGCGGTATCACGTCCTCCCACAACCACATCCAAGTTACAACTAAACTACAGAACAACCACCATTCAAAACCGCCTGAAATCAAGCTGAAGGGCAGTCCTACAACTACGGAATTAAAGCACAGCCACATCCAGACGGGTAGGAGGGGCGGCGGCGGCGCGACTGGCTGGTCCCACACCCACGTGTGGCGGATAAAAATCAGGAGGACACCTCAGCTGGGAAGGTCCTTCCTGAGGACTGAGGGGTCCCTGTCCCACACCAGGTGCCCCGCTCAGGGTTCCAGTGCCAGGAAGAGAGTCCCCATCACCTCTGGCTGGAAAAACCAGCAGGAACTGAGGCTCAGAGAGGCTGAGGTGGCTGGAGCCCCAGGCAGCTCCTTAAAAGGCCCGCGCACGGACTTATCGGAATCTCTCCCTCTGAGCTTGGAGGGGAGGCAGCTCGAGGGACACAGAGACATACAGGGAAGAACTGAGCTGTTTGGCACTGGAGCCAGGGCTGGAGAGGGGGCTTTCTCCGGGACAAACGTGCTGTCAGAGGCCTTTGTTTCTTTGGTGAGCCCTTCCCGGGGGCGGCAGACAGAAGCCATATCTGGGACTCCAGCAATCTGGCTCACACTGGTAGCCCCGCCCTGCTGACTCCCTGAGGCCCCGCCCCACCCAACTTTCAGGCCCACCCAAGCTGTTGCCACTTGCTTAACCATAGGATGGGCCTGACTTGGATCCTGCTTCAGGTTTTCCTAAATTTTTTCAAACGAGCAGCATCTGATCTCAGCTAGCCCCATACTGCTCGTTAAGTAATACACAGAAACAAACACAGGGAGGCAGCCAAAATGAGGATACAAAGAAACAGGTCCCAAATGAAAGAACAGAACAAAACCCCAAGAAAAGAACTAAGCGAAATGGAGATAAGCAACCTAACAGATGCTGAGTTCAAAATACTGCTTATAAAGATGCTCAATGAACTCAGTGAGGGCCTCAAGAGCATAAAAAAGGACCAGTCAGAAATGATCGATGCACAGTTAGAAACGAAGAAGGCTTTAACTGAAATAAAGAATAATTTACACAGCTTCAATAATAGAGTACGTAAATCCAAGGAGCAAACCATCAATTTGGAATATAAGGAAGCAAAAAACGCCCAATCAGAACACCAAAAAGAAAAAAGAATCCAAAAAAATGAGGATAGTGTAAGGAGCCTCTGGGACAACCTCAAGCGTGCCAACATTCGCATCTTGGGGGTGCCAGAAGGAGAAGAGAGAGAACAAGAAATCGAAAACCTGTTTGAAACAATAATGGCAGAAAACTTTCCTAACTTGGTGAAGGAAACAGACATACAAGTCCAGGAAGCACAGAGAGTCCCAAACAAGATGAACCCCAAGAGGCCCACACCAAGACACATCATCATCAAAATGCAAAAGGTTCAAGACAAAGAGAGAATCTTAAAAGCAGCAAAAGAAAGGCAGCTAGTTACCTACAAGGGAGTTCCCATAAGGCTGTCAGCTGATTTCTCAAAAGAAACTTTGCAGGCCAGAAGGGAGTAGCAAGAAATATCCAGAGTGATGAAAAGCAAGAACCTACAGCCAAGATTACTCTATCCTGCAAAGCTGTCATTTAGAATCGATGGCCATATAAAGACTTTCCCAGACAAGAAAAAGTTAAAGGAGTTCATCACCACCAAACCGTTATTATATGAAATGATGAAGGGTCTTTTTGAAGAAAAAGATAAAATATATGAACAAACAAAATGGCAAGGAATACATATCTATCAACAATGGAATCTACAAACAAAATGAACAGATAGAATAGAAACATTCTCATAGATACAGAGAATATTTTGTTGGTTGCCAGATGGGAGGGGGTTTGGGGGAATGGGTGAAAAAGTTGAAGGGATTAAGAAGTACAAATTGGTTGCTAAACTGACAAACCTCAAAGGGAAAGGGGCTGGGGGGTGGGAAGAAATAAACCAAAGAACTTATATGCATAACCAATGGACACAGACAATAGTTTGGGAAAAGGCGGGAGGGAGGCGGGAAGGGGGAGGAGGGAGTCAATGGGGGAAAAAATGTGGAACATCTGTAATACATTCTACATTCAACAATAAAGATTAAAAAAAAAAATAATACGGTGGTAAGGAGACTGGAGAAAACATAAATAAACCAAAGAGCTTTTCTCAAGACCAGTAATGTCAGGTTGGAAAGAATTATATAGCCCGGCTGGTGTGGCTCAGTGGCTGAGCATCAACCCATGCACCAGGAGGTCTCTGGTTTGACTCCCGGTCAGGGCACATGCCCAGGTTGTGGGCCCGATCCCCAGTGTGTTTGTGTGTGTGTGGGGCTTGCAAAAGGTGGCCAATCGATATTCTCTATCATTGATGTTTTTATCTCTCCCTCTCCTTTCCTTTCTCTCTAAAATCAATAAAGAAAAAAATCCATAAGAAAAAATTGGGCACATTAAAAAAAAAAAAAAGAATTATACCAATTTCCATTCAAATAGTGCCAAAACCAAAGAAGACACAAGTAAACAAGCAGGTCTAGGAGCTTTATGGAGAAAATGACACAGTGTCATCGAAGACCATACATGAGCACCGCCACAGTCGCCATGGGAAATGCACAAAGAGAAAGAACAAATATCTAGTAGCAGTCAAGACATTTTTGAAAAAACAACAAATAACAAGTGTGAAGCCTGCATTAGCACTTTGCAAGGCTTAAAGGCAATGCCTGTAATCAAAACAGAATGGCATTTACCCAAAGACAAACAGGACAGGGGACCAGTACAGAGAACCTCACGAAGTACACAGGTACACCTTGGGAGAAGGGACGAGGTGACAATTCAATTCAGAGAAAAAAGGACGCTTTATTTTTATTTTTATATTTTTGTTAATCCTCACCTGAGGATATTTTTCCCATTGATTCTTAGAAAGAGAGGAAGGAAGGAAGGAAGGAAGGAAGGAAGGAAGGAAGGAAGGAAGGAAGGAAGGAAAGAAGGAAGAAAGGAAGGGAGGGAGGAAGGGAGGGAGGGAGGGAGGGAGGGGAGGGGGAGAAAGAGAGAGAAACATCGATGTGAGAGAGACACACTGATAGGCTGCCTCCTGCACATGCCCTGACCAGGGCCAGGTATGTGCCTTTGACCATGAATTGAACCCACGGCCCTTTGGTCCTCGGGCCGACACTGTAACCACTGAGCCACACTGGTCAGGGCGCGGAAGATTTATTTTACAAATTGTTCTGGAGTAACTGCCCATCCATCTAGAGGAGATGAAAGCTAGACTTGCTCCCTCACACCACACACGCAAAGAGACTTCAGAAATATTAAAGCTTAAAATGTAAACAGTAAAAATACTGTGAGACTCCAAGAGAATATTTCTACAAAATGGCTTTTTTTATATAATGCAGAGGCCATAAAGGAAAAGATAGACACAATTGATGACACATTCTTTTTTTTTATCCTCACCCGAGGATATTTTTCCATTTTTTGTACAGATAGAGTGGGAGGGAGAGAGAGAGAGAAACATCGATGTGAAAGGGACACATCAAGTGGCTGCCACCCGCGTGACCAACCAGGGCCGGGGACAAACCGCAACCGAAGTACGTGCCCTTAGCGGGAACCGAACCCGGGTCTCTCCGGACCGCAGGCCGACGCTCTAACCGCTGAGCCAAACTGGCCAGGGCTGATGACACATTCTTACATCTTTGTTATCGCAAAAGGTAACAGACAAAAGAAAAACAGTGGATTGCAAGAAGTATTGGCAACACGGCCGATCCACAAAGGCTTAAGATCTCTAGTGTCCAGAAATCCCCTCCACAGGGAGGACAAACAACCCTTCAGAAAAATAACCAACAAGCAGTAACAGGCCACACACATAAGGGGAAATACAATTAGTTCATGGAAATATGAAAAGATGCTCAATGTCATTAATTATGAATGTGGACATTAAGACAAGAAGATATTTGTACCCATTAGAATGGTCCAAATTTATTTATTCATTTAAAAAAATTTTTTTAATATGTTTTCATTGGTTTTTTTAGAGAGACAGGAAGGGGGAGAGAGAGAGAGAGAGAAACATCGATGAGAGAGAAACATCAATTGGTTGCCTCCTGAACACCCCCTACTGGGGATCGAGCCCACAACCCAGGCATGTGCCCTGACTGGGGATCGAACTAGGAACCTCTCAGTCCGCTGAGCCACACTGGCTGGGCAGAATAATACAAATGTATAGGCTCCTGAATATCTAGTACTGACCGGAAAGAGGATGAAAATTCCCATCTATTTCGGGTGCAGGACCGAATCACACTGCTTTTTGGGGAAGTGATTCCAAAGCTGTCCACTTTGACCACTTACATCTACATGAGTAAATACCCTAGACAGCCAGGCTCTCTCGTACAAGGAGGCCAAACCCAGAAATGATCCCCGTGTTCACCAACAAGAGAAGCCCCGAGTCAACAAAGCACCATTATCCTGCAGGTTTGAGGCGCGGACTTGAAAGAGTGACTACAGCCACGTTCCCGGATCGAGCGGGGGTCCGCAACAGAAGGCTATGCTGAAAAACCAAGTTGAAGATCATGCAAATAATGCAATATTATGTGTGCTATTAAAATGGAAAACTAAAACTAAACCTTGCAGATGTTTTTTTCCGGTTGTATTGAGATGTAATTGACATCCAAGATTGTCTAAGTTGAAGGCGCACACATATATCGCAAGATGGTCACCTCCATGGTGTTAGCCAATGCCTGCCACCTAAGTGCATTTCTCTTTGGTGGTGAGAACATTTAACACTGACTCTTTTAGAAACTTTCAGATATATAATACAGTATTACTAACTATAATCACAACGCTGTCCATTAGATCCCCAGACTTGTTCATCTTTTATTTATTTTTAATTATCTTAATCTCTCTTTAATTTAAAAATTTTTATTTTTATTGATTTTTTTTTTAGAGAGAGGAAGGAGGGAGAGAGAAACATCGATTTGTTGTTCCGCGTGTTGATACATTCATTGGTTGCTTCTTGCATGTGCCCTGAGTGGGGATCGAACCCACAACCTTGGCGTATCGAGATGACACTCTAACCAGCTGAGCTATCCCACCAAAACGAAATTATTCATCTTTTAAATGAAGTTTGCTAACCAGCTTAACAGTAGCCCACAACCTTCAAACTGACTAAAATGAAGTTTGTACCCTTTGACCAACAGCTCCCCAACCCCCCACCCCCAGCCCCAGAAAACCACCATTCTCCTCCCTCTTTCCATGAATTTGGCATTTTTAGATTCCACGAATAAATGACATCATACAGTATTTGTCTTTCTCTGTCTGATTTGTTTCTCTTAGCATAACATCCTCACAGCCCATCTATGTTGTTGTTGCAAATGGCGGGATAATCTTTTTTTGTTTTTTTTCTCATGGCTTAAAAATATTCCACGGTCTGCACCTAGAGGTCGCCAGGTGATCCCCAGTCAGGGCACATGCCTGGGTTGTGGGCTCGATCCCCAGTAGGGGGTGCTCAGGAGGCAGCCGATCGATGTTTCTCTCTCTCTAATGATAATAAAAAGAATCAACAAGAATGTATTTTAAAGCATTCCATGGAATACCTGCCTCCTGAGTTCATGCATTCATGCCCAGGCAGCTACTCACCACCTTCCCCGGACAGCTGCTGGGCAGGGCGCTGGCTTCCACAAAGTGCTTCCTGAGGAGGCGTTTGCTGGGGTCGGGGCTGTCCAGGAGCACGTAGGAGCAGAAGAAAGCCCCGTGGCGCAGCAGGAACATGGCAATGTCTTCGTTCCCTAGGGGACAGACCTGGGACCTCAGGGCCTTCCAGGGCCCGTCTGTCCCACGCGGCAGACACTAACACGCACAATGAAACGAAAAGGGATCTTGTGTTGGCCGGTGTGGCTCAGAGGTTAGAGCGTCGGCCTGCGGACCGAAAGGTCGTGGATTTGATTCCCGTCAAGGGCATGTACCTGGGTTGCAGGTTCGATCCCCAGCCCCGGTTGGAGACACGCAGGAGGCAACCAACTGATGTGTCTTTCTCACATCGATGTTTCTCTCTCTCTCTCCCTCCCTCCCGTCCACTCTACCTAAAAATCAATGGAAAAATATCCTCGGGTGAGGATTAAAATAAATACATAGCCCTGGCCAGTTTGGCTCAGCGGTTAGAGCGTCCACCTGTGGTCCAGAGAGACCCGGGTTCGGTTCCCGCTAAGGGCATGTACCTCGGTTGCAGTTTGTCCCCAGCCCTGGTTGGTCATGCGGGTGGCAGCCACTCGATGTGTCCCTTTCACATCGATGTTTCTCTCTCTCTCTCTTCCTCTCTCTCCCTCCCACTCTATCTGTACAAGGAATGGAAAAATGTCCTCGGGTGAGGATTAATAAAACAACAAAAAAACAAAAACATAAACAAAAGGGGTTCTCGTGCTGGCTGAACCCCTCTGACTTTCCTGGTCCCTCGAGTCCCCGTTCGTGTGACTTTGTGTGGGATGGTCCCCTTGCAGGGTGGGAAGACGGGGCAGACATAAGGGAGGGTACAGGCACCTTGGAGAAGATACAAAACACAGGACTTGCAATGTCTCTACACAGGGGGCCGAGAGCAGGGGGAGGGGGAGATGCTGTCTCGTGTCTCAAAACCATGCGGGGACCGCCGGGGGACCCACCTGACTTGATGGCCGCGTACAGGGGCAAGCACCCGATGACAGGGAATTCGTTCTTCCGGACGGCGTAGCTCTCGGGGTCGGCCCCGTGCGTGAGGACCAGGAGTTTCACCAGCCCCAGGTGGCCTCGCTGACAAGCCAGGGCCAGCATCCAGTTCAGTAGCCTCTGGGGGCTGCAGCCACCTAGCGGGAGACAGCAGGGCAGAGGGACGGGGCCATGAAGGGCTCTGGTGTCTCCCACTCTGACTCCCCTCTGACCTTCCAATAAAATCCAGCAGAAAGAGCGCTTCTGCAGAGCTGATGGTGCTTTCTGGAACAACCCCCCCCGAATTGCATAGTACACGTTCCCACCATCACAGACCCACCTGCTCACCCCATGACGCTGTGTGAGGGAGGGCAGCACTTGAAACAGTGGGCACTGCGACCTTCACAGAAGCAAAAATGTGCCCAGATGAGACTAGAAGGAATCACCCGTATTACGTCTGGGGGTGGGATTCTGAACACTCCCCTCCCCCAACACAGCCAACCTCATCCCTAGATGAGGGGATCGATTTTGGAGACAGGCAGTTTAGGGTTAAACTTTAGCTGTGTAGTGTTGGACGACCCATTCTTTAACCTCTCCCTGACTCAGTTTACCCGTAAGTCAAATGGGAGTAATAACGTCCATCCTTCCAAGTTTAGCGTCAGGAGCACATGGCGTGACGTACGACAAGGGCCTGAACGTGTGTCCTCATTCTCAGTACTAATGCTTTTCTGCATGGTCAAGCTGTCTGTGATATTCATGTTATTTTCACAAGCATATAAAAAAAAACTTTGATTAAAGAAATAGACCTTGTTCTCCAGCCTAAAACGTGAAGAATGACTCCTGGGAAGAACCACTCACTTCACGGCAGGTGAGACAGTGCTCCGAGCACTGAATGAGCAGGAACAAGAAGGCTGGAGTGTCAGCTGCCTTCAGGTTCAAGGTAGTGACATAGCTCTGGGTCCGGCAGCCAAGGACAAATGATCTCACCCACAGACTCTCCCCAACTGCATCATAACACTGTCTCATTTCCAGGGTGGAAAGTCCTTAGGAACCACGAGCTCCCACGCACTGACAAGAACCCCCCTCTCCATGACAGGAGACTGACCAGGAAACATGGGTGAGGTTGAAAGGGTAGGAATTAAAATCCAGCACAGAATTCACCTGGCCTAGGACCCGGGTTGCAGCAGGTGCTAAAAAAATGTCCCTTCTTCACCCTCCCCTGATAACTAAAATGGACAATTCGAAGGAGGCGGTACATGATCAGAAAAGCGATCCCTGGAAAAGCAGACAAACCACGTCTTTCCCTTGCTTGTCTGCCAAGTAAACTCCTACTCACCCTGCAAAGCCCTACCCAGAAGTCAGCCGCCTCTGAAGACCCTGTCCTGCCCCCCCACCCCCCAGACAAGGCCATTCCCTGCTGTGCGCTCATAGACCACTGTGTGAATATTTCAACCTCAGTATGGATATGCTGCCTTGATTTTCTGTGTGTGACCAGAAGCAACTAAAGGGCTGGGACCACCTTTTAAAAAGTCTCTGTGTCTCAGAGTGTCCTATTTGGCAAATACTCAAAATATGTAAGCTGTGAAATTAGGTGGGTGAGTCAGCTGGTGTCGACTCTTTGGGGCTAGAACAGAGCTAATCCTGGGGCTCCCTGAAGGGAGAGAGTCAGTGGCTCCTCAGGGGTGCCTAGCTCCTTCCCGCCCTCCTACACTTCGCTTGACCCAATCTGCATCCATGGGCCCTAAATGTCCCGGTTTCTGTCCATAACCTCATTCTCCCTCCAGCCTGAGGGGGCACTATCCAGAACTAACTCTGAGTGTAAGTCTATTTCAAAGCACACAGTTGGACACCCTGAACAGTACTGCTACATAATTTTTGGGACCCCATGTTTAAAAAGTATTAAAGATTTCCAGATGGTGACTGCAGAGTGTTAAACCAAGTGTGGGGCTCTTCTAAGCACAGGACCTTGTGGCTACATTGTTGCACATTCATGAAGCCCGCCCTGCACCCAAGCAACATCCTAATTCTCAGTGACCACTGGTAAGGTAATGCCTCAGCCTGTAGTTGCAGCAATGCCTGGACTTGTACAGTTTTGCAGATCTGAGGCCACTGTGGGAAATCAGGAACCCTGAGTCTACCAAGAGGAAAAAATTACCTGTTACTGAAAAAACAACATCACATGGCACATCCAAAACATATGTTATTCAGCGATCAAAAGAATTGAGCTCTTGCCCTGGCCGGTTTGGGTCAGCGGTTAGAGCGTCGGCCTGCGGTCCGGAGAGACCCGGGTTCAGTTCCCGCTAAGGGCATGTGCCTCGGTTGCAGTTTGTCCCCGGCCCTGGTTGGTCGTGCGGGTGGCAGCCACTCGATGTGTCCCTTTCACATCGATGTTTCTCTCTCTCTCTCTCTTCCTCTCTCTCCCTCCCACTCTAACTGTACAAAAAAATGGAAAAATGTCCTCAGATGAGGATAAAAAAAAAAAAAAAAGAATTGAGCTCTTAAGCCACGAAAAGACATGGAGAAAATTTAAATGCATAGGGCTAGGTGAAGAAGGTCAATCGGAAAAGGCTATATACTATATGATTCCAACTACATGACATTCTGGAAAAGGCAAAACCATGGAGAAGGAAAAAAGATCAGGGTTTCCAGGGCTTCAGGGTGGGGGGGAGGGGTTAACAGGTGGAGCACAGAGGAGTTTTAGGGCATTGGGACTATGCTGTATGATATTAAAATGGTGGATGCATGTCATTATATATTCATTTGTCCAAACCCATAGAATGTACAATCCCAAAGTAAACTATGGCCTTTAGTTGGTAATAATGTATCAATATTGATTCAACAACTAGAACAAATATAGCATATTCAAATAAAATAATAAGTAATAGGGGAGACTGTGTGGGGTAGGATACGAGAATTCTCTCGTTCCCTATCAATTTTCCTGTAAACTTAGAACTGCTTTAAAAAATAAAGTCTGGCCTGGCCGGTGTGGCTCAGTGGTTGAGCATCAACCCATGCACCAAGAGGTCGCTGGTTCGATTCCTGGTCAGGGCACATGCCCGGGATGTGAGCCCAATCCCCAGTGGGGTCATGCAAGAGGTGGCCAATCAATGTTCTCTCTCATCGATGTTTCTATCTCTCTCTCCCTCTCTCTCTAAAATCAATAAAGAAGAAAATAATAATAAAAAAATAAAGTCTGCCCTGGCCAGTGTGTGTCAGTTGGTAGACCCTTATCTTGTTCACTGAAATGTTGCTAGTTGGATTCCCAGTCAGGGCACACACCTAGGTTGTGGGTTTGATCCCCTGTTGGGGTGTATATGGGAGGCAACGGATTGATGCTTCTCTCTCACATCGATGTTTCTCTCTCACATCGATGTTTCTCTTTCTCTCCCTCTCCCTTCCTGTCTCTATATAAAAAAAAAAACCCAAAAAACAATAAAAAAATTTTAAAAAGAAAAAAAAGTCTATTAATACAGCATAAAAAGGAACATAGATCCATCTTCTTGATCAAATACAATGTGAGAGAATTTCCCACATGAGTGAAAGGGAGTGAGATGCGGTGTTGCCGCAGAAGCTCACGATTGGTAAAAGCATGAAGAAATAAGCATTTTGGGGAGCAGCCCCCCAAATGCCTGTCTGATGCCTAAGAAGAGGGCCCCTTGAGTGGCGGTGAAGAGCCCGTGGCGGGGACTCACCTGTTAAAGACTCGAGTAATTCGTGCACGATGTCCGTGTGCCCGAAGTGTGCCGCCACCACGGCGGGGTTGTCGTCCGTGGGCTCTGTGGGCAGCTCCACCTGCTTCTCGGTGAGCAGATACCGGACGGTCTCCAGGTCCCCATAGGCTGCTGAGATGCTCAGAAGCCGGCCCTGGTCACAGCAGAATAGGAACAGGGTTTGAGGGAGATGATCGCTGGTGGACATTGTCAAGGGGTCAGCTCCGTGGGTTCGATGAAGGCCACGGACACGCCGAGGCTGAGCTGCCCCAGAAGGCCCTGGCCACGTGCGGCTACCGAAGGCTTGAAATGTGGCCCTTGCAGAACCAGAGGAGCCAAGGTGTGAAATCACATGCGATTCCCCATAGCACAGAGAAGGTAAACTAGCCCTGGCCGGTTTGGCTCAACGGTTAGAGCGTCGGCCTGTGGACCAGAGACTCCTGGTTTGGTTCCCGCTAAGGGCACGAACCTCAGTTGCAGTTTGTCCCCGGCCCCAACATTGGGGTCATGTGGGTGGCAGCCACTCGATGCGTCTCTCTCACATCGATGTTTCTCTCTCTCTCTTCCCCCCATCTCTCCCTCCTGCTCTGTCTGAAAATAAATGCAAAAATGTCCTTGGGTGAGGATTAAAAAAAAGGTAATCTCATCAATAACTTTTATATTGATTACCCGCTAAAATGATGATTTAAAAAAAAAAATCCTCATCCAGAGGTGTGTGTGTGTATATATATATTATTTATTTATTTTATCCTCACCCAAGGATATTTTTGCATTTATCTTCAGACAGAGCAGGAAGGAGAGAGGGAGGAAGAGCGAGAGAGAAACATCGATGTGAGAGAGACACGTGGAGTGGTTGCCACCTACACGACCCCAACCGGGGACGGGGACAAACTGCAACCGAGGTACGTGCCCTTAGCAGGAACCGAACCCGGGCCTCTCTGGTCCACAAGCTGATGCTCTAACTGCTGAGCCAAACTGGCCAGGGCAGGAGGTATATTTTAAAAAATGGATTTGAGAGAGAGAGAGGGAGAGAGAGAGAAAGAGAGACTGATTGGTTGCCTCCTATATGTGTTCCAACAGGGGATTGAACCTGCAACCTTGGTATGTGCCCTGACCGGAAATCGAACCCACAACCTCTCTGTGTATGAGACCATGCTCCAACCAACAACCAACTGAGGGGCCAGGGTGAATGTCACCCAGCCTTTGAAGGAGATGCACTCAAGCATTTATAATCATAGAGGAAACTGCTGATACAATATTATATGAGAAAAAGCAGTGAGCAAGACTGTTCATCCGATAGGACTGTGTCTGTGTGAGAAATGACTCAGCAGGCTGGCAGCACAGCCCTAACCCTGCTAAGTGGGATGTCCCGATGCATCAGGAATATGTCCCTTGCTTGTTCTTTTTTTCTCTGCTTTTCCATATTTCTAAATTTTCTTTCTTGAGCATATGCTATTTTTAGAATGAAAACCGTGTGAAAGAGTACTGGACACTACCCTTCAGACTGGCATTCTGTTTCTTACCGATCGGCTACTCCTCCCTTGTCCCCTGGGAAGGGGGCAGTGGTGACCTTAGGTGATGACAGGTCGAAGTCATCTCGAAAGGGCTGGCACCCTAAGTGTGCGTGTGGAACAAGATATTTCCAGAACACGGTAAAAAAAAGAAAATCCCCTTACAATGATGATGACAAGATCATCTGAGCAGCAGCCCGTGTCCCATCTGGGTCCCCAGTTCTGGCCCGAGGGTCTGGTAATGACCTTTACCTTTTCCAGCTGGGATGTGCTCTCGTCACAGGCCTCTCTGAGCAGGTGGCGGGCTCTGCTGGAGTCGCCCTGCTTGTACGCGGTGTGAATGTCTTCTGTCCCAGGACACCGCACTGTGGGGTCACCGCCTGGTGCGGACAGTTTGCTGCCCATGTCCCCAGCACCTGGGTGGATGGAATTGCACACATGTGACTATCACTGCTGGCTCAGGAAAATCATCAGAAAGGTGCTGGCTGTGACATAAATTTGAGGTGTTGACAAGAAAAAGGGATCACCCTGAAATGCTGCCAGTGTCACCAAGCACAGCAGACCCTGGGACCTGCCCCCTGCTGGAGGGACTTTCTACGTAGGGCTGGCGCTGAAGTTGGGCTGATTGCAAAGGCACCTGGCAACCCAGGACAGCCAGAGAGATTCTGCCATGAGACTGTCACCTGGAGCGGGCCTGGGGCACCCGAGAGAGCTGCCTGGACAGAAACTACCAGGTTGACATCACCGAGAGCAATGGAGAAGCGAGGGCTTTGGTGGGACAGCTGGTGGTCTAACCAAATTGTCCCTCTGCTGTGTTCCTCGGGGACAGGGTATCGGGTGGAAGAAGAAAAAGCAAATCCTACTCTGTACCCTGTTTGCCTGGAAAACAAAACAAAGGGGGTGGGATTGAGAATCAGCAGCCCTCATGTATCCCTGCGGGGTGCAGAAGGTGCAGAAGGAAAGGAAGTCAGCCCCTACCCACACAGAGCCCCCACTCTAGAAGAGGGGTTCATGATGATGAGGTGTGTGAACCCCCAAAAGCTAACCAACAGGCTTCAGAGTTTTCCTGCATATCCCAAGTTGCACACAAGAGTTTTGTGTGTGCACATTTTTGGGGGAGAAAATTCAAGGCTTCCACCCGATTGGAGAATGTATTAGTAAACCAGAGTTTAAAGCTTTATCTCTATAGATATTATTTAAAAAAAAACTGTAAAGAATGAGGAGCACATTCTGATTGTGTTGAGTGACAGCGGAACTAGGGAGAGCATGCTAGCATTTTTGGCCAAGTTTACACAGGCAGGAAGACGCGGAAAGGGGCTGAGGTTTGGTCCCTCAGGGAACTGTCATCTCTCTTCTGCCTCTTGGGAGGGATGAATGAAACTGCTTACAACTGTTTTTTGAAAAAGGTAAATTCTGAGCAAGGTTGGCTTCCAAATACTCACATCACAAAAACAAGTCACAGTATAGTAGCTAACATTTAAAAATTAAAAAAAAATTATTTATAACAGCATAAATGGTACATGCTGAGAAAAAAATTTAACAGAAGATGGAACAGAGCTATAAGATACTGCTGAGAGAAAGCAAGCAAAACCTATATAAATGGAAAGACATCCCATGTTCATGGACTGCAAGAATCAACATTGTTACGATGTTGATTCGCCCCGGTTTTATCTATAGATACAATGTAATCCCAACCACAATTCCAATAGGCTTTTTTTTTTTTTTTTGGTAGAAATTGGCACTCTGATTCTAAAATTTGTACGGGAATTCAAAGGACTTAGAATATCCAAAATAATCTTGAAAAATAAGAGAGTGAGAAGATGTACATTACTTGATTTCAAGTGTTATTATGAAACTACACTAATCAAGACAGTGTGGAACTGGTACAGCAAACGGAAAAGAGTTGAGAAAAAGGTCCATACTTGCACATCTAATTGATTTTTGACAAAGGTAATACAACAAGAAAAGCCAAGTCTTCTCAACAAATGATGTCAGAACCACTGGACATCACCTTGAATTAAAAGAAACCCTGACCCCTATTTCTCACCCCACACAACAACTAATTTGAGCTGGATCATGGATCTAAACAAAAAGGCTAAAACTATAGAGCTTCTAGAAAAAAACAGAGGAATAGCTTCATGACTTGAGAGTAGGCAAAGGTTTCTCAGACAGGACATAGGAAGCAACAACCATGAAAGAAAAAAAAAAAATGGTGAAATTAGTCATCACCAAAACATTAAACTCCTGCTCATTAAAAGATTGACCTACTATTTGCAAATGAACAGCCAAGTTACATACTAAAAGAAAACATTTGAAAAACATGTCCAAAAAAGGAATGGTATCCAAAATATAAAAATAACTGTTAACTCAGTAATAAAGGAAAAACAACCCAATTAAAAAATGGGCAAATATTTGAATAGTTGGAAGATAGTCAAAGAACTCAATATCATTAGTCATCAAGGAAGTGCAAATGAAAACCACCACTGTACTCCACTAGAACCACTCAAATGTAAAAACACTTGGTGAGAATCTGGAGCAAAAACGAATATTCAGATCTTATTGGCTGGAGCGTAAAATAGCACAAACACTAAACATACACCCAGCCTACGACCCACAGTTCTATTCTTAGATATTTACCCAAGACAAATATGTCCTAAAAATGTATCCAAGAATGTTTATAGCAGCTTCATTTATAGCATGTTCACACTGTGAATAGTGTAGGTATCCATCAGCGGAACGGATACACAGTTAGGTATTGTGGTTTAGTACCTTCTCAGCAAATTGTCTGCATGATGTTTCTATATCTTTTTTCGTTTGTTTGTTAATCCTCACCCCGAGGATATTTTTTCCACTGATCTTTTTTTTTTTTAGACAGAGTGGAAGGAAGGGAGGTGGAGAGAGAGAGAGAAACGCAGATGTGAGAAAGACACATCGATTGGTTGCCTTCCGCACCGGGCCAGGAATCTAACCTGAGACCATTTGATGCTGGGCCGATGCTCTAACCACACTGTTTCTATATCTTGATGGTGATTTCATTACACTGGTGTTGTTTCTAAACTTATCCAATACTCCAATGAAGAGATGTGCCTTTTACTTTATATAAATTTTACCAAAAAAACTATAAATAGCCCGGCCAGTGTGGCTCAGTGGTTGAGCATTGACCCATGCACCAGGAGGCTGGATTTCTGGTCAGAGCACATGCCCAGGTTGTGGGCCCGATCCCCAGTGGGGGGCATGCAGGAGGCGGCCAGTCGATGTTCTCTCTCATCAATGTTTCTCTCTCTTCCTCTCCCTCTCTCTCTCAAATCAATAAAGAAAAAATATTAAAAACAAACAAACTATAACACTGAACAGTAGTCAATAATATGAATGCTAAAGTATGTGAGGGTGAAGTGTACAGGTGAAATGCACTACAGATAATGAACTGATGGGCGGATAAAGAAATAAATACACAGATAGAAATGTGAGTCATTTTAGGAAATGTTAATAGTAGAATCTAAGTGGTGGGTATATGGATGGACATGATTCAATTATTTCAACTTGACTGTATGTTTGGAATTCTTATAATATATATATTTTTTATCCTCACCCGAGGACAATTTTCCATTTTTTGTTCAGATAGAGTGGGAGAGAGAGACAGGAAGAGAGAGAGAGAAACATCGATGTGAAAGGGACACGTCGAGTGGCTGCCACCTGCCCAACCCAACCAAGGTACGTGCCCTTAGCGGGAACCGAACCCGGGTCTCTCTGGACCACAGGCTGATGCTCTAACCGCTGAGCCAAACCAGCCAGGGCTGGGATTCTTCATAACAAAATGTTGGGAGAAGTCAATCAAAGAGGTCACCGTAAACGCAGGGCCTGCCACACGGCATACGAATGAGCCCACCACCGGAGCAGGAAAACCTGCTCTGTAAAAAGGCAGGTCAAGCTGTTTACAGTAAAGTGTCTCGATGAGCAAGAACATCAATTGGCCGCCTCCTACATGCTCCCTACTGGGGATCAGGCCCACAACCTGGGCATGTGCCCGTACCAGGAATTGAACCGGTGACCTCCTGGTGCATGGGTCGATGTTCAACCACTGAGCCACACCTGCCGGGCTACAGTAGTCTCGTGGTGCCATCCAGGAACGTACAGCTCACTCTGAGCCAAGGCTTCGCTGTTGTAGAGGCAAGTACTCCGTAAATCCACCCGAGTGGATGAGAGTCCCATACGATCTGCATCGTCACCAAAACACAAACGTGTCGTCGCTGCGTCTGCATGGAGGGGTGTGTGTGTGTGTGTGTGTGTGTGTGTGTGTGTGTGTCTATGTATTTCTGGAAAGAAGAATCAGCTCAGTGTGTAAGTGGTTATAGATGTAAACGAGGCAGCCTTGCTCCCTATCACACATAACAGGTCCCATTAATCATTTATAGTCACAGTCCCAGACACATCTGAGAGTGGGCTGGAGGGAGGAAGGAGGGCCACTGGTAGACGCAAGGAGGACGCAGCAGAAGGGACAATCATGTCATTGGTCATCTTTCACAAATAAACAATCTCATCTCTATGAAAGATCAACGTGCGTGCATGTGTGTGTGCCCGAGCAGGTACAAAGTAACCTCCTCTGACCACATTAGGAACACTAATAAAAACAGTTAATCTTTTAGCCCAAGGTACGCGACATTAGGAAGGTTGAACCTAGGACATAGAAGATGATTTTACTTTCACTTGATTTTTAAATAATATAATGTATGTGGAGTAAATGACATCATCAGAACCAAGACTCTGCTCAGTTCGATTAACATTTTTTTCAATGTGGTGATGTTTTCAGTTTTGAATCCAATTTTCTTAAGTGGCACAGATAACACTTGTCCACAAGACCCCGAGAGCTAGTGGGTCTGGTCCAAACTGCTGGGTGGACATTATGGGAAAGCATCAGTTAATGAAAAGACACTTAAGTTAATCTGCCAACTTCATTTAATTCCCTGAAATTATAGAGAGAATGGTTACATATATTGTAAGTGAAAGAAAAACATCAAAATGTTAGAAGGATGGGCTGGCTGGGAGGGAATTAGTCATAGGATTAAAAATATTTTTCTTCTTTATTTCCCAAGTTCCCGGTGATGGAATTATATGACTGTTTTATTTAAAACTTGAAAGAAATAACACGAGTAAGAAAAGAACACACTCTCATTGAAAAAACCTAAATAATAAAGAAATGCATCACGTAAAATACAGAAGTCCCTCCTCCTACCACCAGACATGTTTTCTTAGAGATAAATATTTACTTTTATAGTATTACTCCCCACCCCACCACCAAATACTAGTTCTATATTTGAGAATTGGTGACCTCTGATTTAAACTTTAAAGCAGGGGGACATATTTATACTGTTTGTGATTCTTCAGTTACTTATTTGTGCCTATTAACCAACGCTTGTCCATCATTGTATTCTTTTATACAGTAAAACATCACAGCTCTAAATATGTTTCTCATATAGATTTAAAATTCATATTAAAAATATAACCCCCCCCAATGGACTCTATTTCAATAGTTAATATGCTAAATAAATCACTATAACTAGTAGGAACGATTAGAGTGATTCTGTTTCAAATAAAGCAATTCTTTTTTGTTTTCTATTACAATGTCATTATTTTTCTATATAGCAATAAAAATTCCTTATATACAGATACACACATATATACGCGTGTATATAAAAAATACAAACAGGCAACTCACTGGGTGTCAGTGCAAAATAAATATGCTTAATGAAGTGTGTAGCTAGGTAAAGACCAACAGCACGGTTCTTTTTGTTTTGCTTTTAAACATTTTGGCTGGTGTTTCTTGTTTGATTTTAGGAGCGCATCAGTTCGAAGTAGGAACACGTGAGCAGAGACTAAAGATCTAGAAACATTTACAATAAATTGTGAGATGACACATAAACATACTTTTGGGATAAGCGTTCATACCCACGTAGCCTGAAGTATTTGGTTAAAAACTGTGTAAAAACCCGTGACACCTAAACACGGAGTCCGTGACAATGACTTCCAGTTGAGCAATCAATTTCTGGAGATACACTTTTAGGGACGTGATATGTTTCACGTGTTCAGTTGTTTCTATGAGAAATGTGTTCCGTTGCCAATAACTCGATCTCTCAATATGCCATTTTTGCAATTCATGTTTCAGAAAAACACGTTATTCTGACAGCAGGGAAACTAACGGAAATTATTTTTCGTAAGCCACTGACTGACACCGACGGCTCACTGTGACCATCCATCCCCACCTGGAAGAGTCCTTTGTCTGCGGTGTTTCAATCTGTCCTGTCCTTACATCCTAAGATGACATCTTCATTTTTTTCTTTTAGAACAATACTTGTTAAATGATCCCTCCTGACCCAATAATCGGAATAAAATTTCCCCTCCACTGTTTTTCTCCTATAAATCTAGGACAATGGAGAAGTAATATGAAAGCGACTTTAATTCTATAAGCTGTAAATGTTGACCTCTTCTGTGTGTGTGTGTATATATATACACACACATATATATCTATATATATACATATGTATATCTCTATATCTATATATGTATATAGATACAGAGATATGTATCTCTATATATAATATTTAATTTTCTATAGATATAGAGATATGTATATATATATATAATAGATATAGATATAGAGACATGTATCTCTATATATAATATTTCATTTTCTCATCCCCACGAAAGAAAACATGAACACATGCTCCCGGCCAATTCAAACCTGTGGCGCCCTCTGTACATCCCAGGAAAGACACTAACAATTTTATTTGCACATCCATAAATTTTCTTATTACACTCACCGCCATCGACAGAACAGCAAAACCTAGAAATATATCTGTCCACCCCCCCGTTCACCGCAGAACACACGTAGGTCAACTTTAGGGTGCTACTGACCTGCTCATAATTGTTTAACGACCTTCCTGGGACGTCGTCCACCGAGTCCCCCTGTGGCCAAAGCAGGGGGAAGGGGACGGTCCCTCCCGGCAGGTCACGCCCTCCTGGCACCGCCCTGGCGCTGACCGGCTTCAGCCCGAGGGTGCTTCCTCCCTGCCCAGCGATGCTCTAGAGGTTTAGCACCAGCAGCACTTCTCATCTCTGGGTCGAATTACGGTGAAATCCAACCCTTTATGTCTTCGGGGAAGATGCAGAAGTTGGGAGGTGTGGAGGCTGATGTGACCACCAGAGTGACCCTCAGCGGTAATTCGTCACCGGCTCCAGATGGCTGGTGCCTGGCCCCATCACGCTGGGCCGCTGGGACAAAACCACGGACCCCGTGGCCTTCCCGGCCCGGCTCACGCCCCACACGGAACCGCGCTCCAGCGACGGGGCCGGGCGTCTCTGACCAGCAACGCCTCCCAGCCCAGATGCCCAGCTTCCCTGTGGATGCCCTCACCCAGCACCGGGGATGATGGATGCTAATGAGCGGGGGATGGGCGGGTCTACCAGGTGGGCAAAAGTAGGTTTACAGTGGCGAGTATGCGAAACAGAGTTTATTCTTGAATTGTTATCTATTTATTAATACATTTATTTGCTGTATTCTTTATTATTGTCCATGCACCTACTTTTTTTTTTTTATCCTCACCCGAGGACATTTTTTGATATTTTGTTCAGATAGAATGGGAGGGAGAGAGAGAGAGAGAGAAAAAAAAACATCGACGTGAAAGAGACACATCGAGTGGCTGCCACCCGCACGACCCAACTGGGGCCGGGGACAAACTGCAGGTACATGCCCTTAGCGGGAACAGAACCCGGGTCTCTCTGGACCGCAGACCGACGCTCTAACCGCTGAGCCAAACCGGCCAGGGCCCATGCACCTACTTTTGCCCACCCCTGTATATACAAACAAATCATGCAGGGGTATAGCACACAGAAAATGGCTATTTTCTCTAGAAATAAAAAATACAATCCATCACAGGACGCTATGTATGTCCACCTGACATGGTAAAAAAAAAAAATGGCCCTGGACAGTTTGGCTTAGCTGTTAGAGCGTCGGCCTGCGGTCCAGAGAGACCCGGGTTCGGTTCCCGCTAAGGGCACGTACCTCAGTTGCATTTTGGCCCCGGCCCTGGTTGGGTTGTGCGGGTGGCAGCCACTTGATGTGTCCCTTTCACGTTGATGTTTCTCTCTCTGTCTCCCTCCCGCTCTATCTGAACAAAAAATGAAAATATGTCCTTGGGTGAGGATAAAAGAAAAAAAAATGCCGTAACTTCTAACATTGGTGGCTGGCCAGAGTGTGGCGAAGTAGATCTGTGTGTCACTGGGGACGCCTTGTCCACCGTGGGACTGTCTCAGAAAGCAAGATCCGGGGAGAGGTCCTGCCGGTTCACGGTGGTTTTTTCCTCCTAAAAATGTATCTGCAGAAATAACGTGGCACAAACAAGAGAGATACATTCCCGAGCTGCCACGCCGTGCCCTGCAGAAGCACCTACAACGGTGCAGGGAGGAACCTGCCAATATAGTCAAGGGAGAGGCAGGCGCCCAGCACTGACCGGTTCTGTGTGTGTCATTTACCATGTCACTCACAGCCATGCCATCAGGTGTCACGGCTGCCCTGCTACCGATGAAGGAGGCCAAGGTGAAGACACTGTTCGTAGCGACAGAGCTGGTGAGCAGCAGAGTCATGAACGGGAGCAGGTGTTTCTGACGCGGGAGCCCAGTGAATTTCCACGACTCCACTGTCCAATTTAGTACCTGTCAGGGACTGTATGTCTGCCTCCCCCGAGTGGGTCTGTTTTAATCCCAATCCCCGAGGTGATGGGGTTTGGAGGTGGGGCCTTTGGAAGGTGATGAGGTCACAGGGGTGGAGCCCCCATGATGGCAGAAGTTGTAGTCTGCAAAGTAGGAACTGGGCCTTTGCCAAGGAGAGAACCTCCCAGCACCTTGGCCTTGGATTTCCCAGCCCGAGCCTGTGTATTCTCTTTTTATTTATTTATTTATTTATTTATTTTTTATCCTCACCCAAGGACATTTTTCCATTTTTTGCACAGATAGAGTGGGAGGGAGAGAGAGGAAGAGAGAGAGAGAGAGAGAGAAACATCGATGTGAAAGAGGCACATCGAGTGGCTGCCACCCGCACGACCAACCAGGGCCGGGGACAAACTGCAACCGAGGTACATGCCCTTAGCGGGAACCGAACCCGGGTCTCTCTGGACCGCAGGCTGATGCTCTAACCGTTGAACCAAATCAGCCAGGGCCTTTGCCAAGGAGAGAACCTCCCAGCACCTTGGCCTTGGATTTCCCAGCCCGAGCCTGTGTATGCTCTCCTAGCAGTCTAAGCTGACTCACGGTGCACCCAGGTACTTCGACGTGAGGAACTGCTGTGCAGCCATTGAAACCAATGATAACGGCCCTGGCCGGATGGCTCAGTGGGTTGAGCATCGTCCCATGCACCAGAAGGTTGCCTGTTCGATTCCTGGTCAGGGCACAGACCTGGGTTTCCATTCTGATCCCTGATCGGGGAGCTTATGGAAGGCAACCGATTGGTGTTTCTCTCACATCAATGTTTCTCTCTTCCTCTCTCTCTCTCTCTCTCTCTCTCTCTCTCTCTCTCTCTCCCTTCATCTCTCTATGTATGTCCTCGGGCAAGGATTAAAAAAACAACAAACAACCCGCCCCCCTAAACGGATGATAATGAAGACCAAGAGAAGTATGGAAAATACATAACATGAAGCTAAAAGAGTGGAATGATGGGCACAGACTGAGAAACATCACAGAAAAAATTCATAACACAGAACACTGGTGGACATGATTTGAAAACATGCAACGTGAAAGAATTCACCTCAGGTGGGTAGACTGCGTGAAATTAAAATGCTTTGCCAGAGGTTTGGAATGAGCACAGAGGATTATTTGTGTTCACACCAATTCTGCCTGTCCGACGTCTCTGTTTAGAAAGAAGCCCCCAAGGACCTGTGTAAATTCCAGCAGCAGTTGATTTCAGCAGGTGAAATGTCTGTTTTCCTGCCTTTTCCCATCTTTTCCCCCTTCACCAAGCTTGTATGGATTTTGAAATTTAGACAAAAAACTAAAGAAGAAGCGTATCCGACACAAAATTGACTCATTTCAACCTGACTTAATGAATTCGTTCTTGGATGGTAGCCTCTCAGCTGAAGCGACTGTTCTCGGGTAGACCGAATCTCGACTCATTATTTCTCCATCGCTATGATCGTGGAGAAATCGTTCTTTAAATATATGTTCCAGCCCTGGCCGGTTGCTCAGTGGTTAGAGCGTCAGCCCATGGACCAATGAGTCGCATGCTGGATTCCGGTCAAGGGCATGTACCTCGGTTGCAGTTCATCCCTAGCCCCGGTTGGGGTCATGCAGGAGGCAGCCACTCCATGTGTCGCTCTCACATCAATGTTTCTCTCTCTCTCTCCCCTTCCCACTCTGTGTGAAGATAAATGGACAAATATCCTTGGGTAAGGATAAAAAATAAAATAAACACACGCATGCACACACACACACACTTTGCAGGTTAATCAAACAAAATTTCTAACCGAATTCCACTTGCTAGCGGCAAAGTTGGGCACGTGGGAAGGAAGAAGCAATCTTAATTCAGAGGGAAATTTAGGGTGAGGCACCAAGATTTGTCCAACGTGTCTTTTTCTGAGAACGGTGGACCATGCTAAAACACAGGGTGACAGGATGGAACTGTGTCCCTAAGGGGTTCGCCTCTGGTCCTGCCCATCTGCCGGGTCATTCAGAATGGCCAGCAGGCACAGACTTCTCCTGCTAAGGAGGAGAAAGACGTCTACAGGCCCTTCTGGATTTTGCTCTCTGAGAACAGCTTCACAGTGGTCCCACTGCCCCATGTCCAAACCACCTGCTTTGCAGCCTGTCTGCTTCTGCACACCAGGGGTGGGGTTCATGTCAGGTCAAAGTCTAGACTGTTTCAAGATAATAGTCCGGGACTTTCCAAGTCATAGAAGTATCCCAGGGCTGAGTCATCCGCACCACCAGGGAAGAAGAACCCAGAGCACGGAGCAGCGGAGAGAAGCCGAGGACTGTAACAGTGCCCAGCCTACAGGGCAGGTTGTGAGGTTCAAATGAATGCAACCTTGGGAAAGTGCTCACAACGCCAGCTGGCCCCTCGTGGGCTGTCAATAAACGCGAGCTCCTAGTATTGCTATTTGCCATCAAGTAGAAATTTTTGGCTGGGGTCTAAAATGTGAAGTCTGCAATTCTCATCATGTTCTCCAGGCCTCTGAGATAAATTACGTCGCTTCAAAGGGACAAGCTGGTGGCTTGCTGAACTGAGCTCGGGCTCAGGTGTCAACGGAGGCTGTTAACCTGGGACTAAAAGGCAAAAGGGAGAGGCAATGAGCATTTATTTGAGATCCCAAAAGAGGATGCTTTTGGAAGCACTGATTCAGGCAGAAACCCAAATAGAGTTCCAATCAGGAGGCGAGGCAAGGGGTATTTACGAGGTTTCTTCCATAACCGACTGGTTTTCAGGGGCTCGCTATTTCACTGTTATATATTTGTGAGTTCTCCAAATTTCCTTGTGCTACTGACTTCTAATTTCATCCCACGGCGATCAGAGAACATATTTTGCGTGATTTCAGTCCTTTCTGATGTACGGAGGTTTGTTTTCACGGCCAAACATAAAATTGAAACATCTAAGGAAAAAAGCCACAAAACTCTTCACACCAACAAGGTCAAAAGACAAATGACAAATTAGACAAAAATGTGCAACTTACATCACAGGTAAGGGTTGATATGATGAAAACAAGCCTGCGTTTCCATGGCCGGGGGGATGGTGCAACCCCCATGGAGGGGAACTTACCAACATCTAGCAAAGTTACATCTGCATTTTTACCTCTTAGCCAACGGTCTGGCTTTCAGCAATTCATACCAGGGAGACAGCTGCAAAAATGCAAAGTGATGTCTACACAAGACAACTCGTTGTAGCATTATTGCAGGGGAAGCAACCGATCTAAATGAAATACGGGACGTCCATATAACAGAGTGCATGGTGCACTAAGAAAGGAAGAGGAGGAGTTTTATATACTTCGGAGTCCTCTGCTATGATTCTCAGGGTAGCTTCCATTGCCTTCTGCTGGGGGTGTGGGGGGGGGGGGGCACAGAACGCCCCGCCCCCACGGCCCTATGTCTGCAGGCTGCATTCTACAGCTGGGAACACAAGCTCCAGCTAAGGGCAAATGAGGAGCTGAACTCTGCCCCCCAGTGGCAGCTCTGTGCACTGCAGCACCTATGCTTGGCTTGGAGTGACACGTGTTTGTGGGAGAGGGAGAGGCCCCCAGCCAAGGACTATCCCAACACCCTCACATAGTCTTCATGCACCCCCAAGTACTGAAAGTGGGGACAGGACCTGCACAGGGGTATCCCACTTCCGCTCCCCATCCTCCCAGGCAGAGTCCAGGTGCACCCCGTCTGAGGGAGGGCGGGGAGCAAGGCAGAGGTGCCCGCACTGGGAAGGGCAGAAGCGGGGGGCAGACAGACAGACACATGCACACAGGAAGACAGGTTGGCTTTGGGGGGACACCTGGCGGGTCTCTAAGAAGTCAGAGACTGCTTTGGGCCAACTTCTGGGGAAGATCTGGACAGAGGCTTGGCTCCGTGTTTTAAGTGAATTCCCCCTGGATCCCTTGTCAGAAACTTTAGTTAAGATTTAAGCTGCTACCCTGGTCCGTGTGGCCCAGTGGCTGAGCATCGTGCTGTGCACAGAGAGGTCGCCGGTTCAATTCCGGGTCAGGGCACATGCCCAGGTTGTGGGCTCCATCCCCAGTAGGGGGCATGCAGGAGGCAGCTAATTGATGTTTCCCTCTCTCCCTCTCCCTTCTTCTCTCACTAAAATCAATAAAAACATATTTAAAGAAAAAAAAGATTGAAGTTGCATTTTGAATTTGTTTTAAGATTCCAGGCTGGAGTTTCCTTACAAACATCATTGTGCTGACACAATAGTCATTTCTCATCCTTTTTTTTTTTTTTTTTTTTTAGTACGTGCCCCTAGAGGGAACCGAACCCAGGACTCTCTGGTCCACAGGCCCATGCTCCAACCACTGAGCCAAACCGGCCAGGGCCCTATATAATTTTTATATAGATCGCCAATTTGCTTTTCCAAACGTTGCACCAATTACATCCTTATTAATGATCCATGCAATGCTAGAATAACACATGAAAAACAGAACAAGAATGATATTAACTAATAGTGAACTTTCTGAATTTTTTCCAACCTGAAAAGCAAACACAGATCTCCTCATCGGTTTTGGTTTGTGCTTCTTTCTCCGTGAATGACACGCAGCGTGTTTTCCTGTGATTGTACAACACTTCTGGCTTTTCCAGTGAACTCAACTCTCTGATTCTATTTTTCAGGTTCCCCGGGAAAATGGAATGTTGTTTTCTCACTGACTTGCGAAGGCTCTTTACAGATAAAGGAAGGTAGCTCTTTCTGGTACAATGAAAATAGTTTTCACCTGTTTGTCACTTCGCAGAGGTTCTGCTACAGAATAGTTCTAATTGTTATGTAGTCACTTTTATTAACCTCTCTTTTATGATATCTAGGTTTGTGTTCTGCTTAGGAAAAACATCCTTCTTCACTACAAAATTATTTTATCATCTTCCTAGACTTTTTTTTTTAATCCTCCCCTGAAGATATGTTTATTGATTTTAAAGAGGGAGGAAGAAATATCCATGTGAGAGAGAATCATTGTTCCGTCGACTCCTGTATGTGCTCCAACTGGGAATCAGACCCACAACCTTTTGGTGTATAGGATGACGCTCTAACCAGCTGAGCCACCTGGCCAGAGCTTATGATTTTCCTAGATTTTTCGTGGTAGTCATTTTTATATTTAAATATTTGATTCATCTGAAATTGATTTTGGTCTGGAAGTGAGAAACGTGATATATTATTTCTATCCTATTACCAAATAAGTTTTCTCTTCTGGACTAATATAAAAGTAAGTAGTAAAGCAAAATTGATGTGCATTTGGGCCTATTTTCGCTCTGTTTCTCTGCTTCATCTGACCTCTCTGATCTCTGACCCCTCTTGTTACTGTGGTATTGTCTGTCATACATCCTAACATCTGATCAACAATCCCCCCCCTCAACCTAATTTTCCTGGCTATGCTCATCTATTTATTTTCTAGGTAAAATTGATTATGCTTTGTTCATGTGCCCAAAGAAATTCTGTCCCTATTTTAATTGCTACTGCTCTGAATTATAGAGTCAACTTATGAAGAATGAACATATTTACAGTGTTAATTCTTTCCATGCGAAAGGAAGAGGTGGCATTTTATTTACTCAAATATTCTTTCTGTCCAAGGTTTAACGTTTTCTTCAGGGGGGCCCTGTATGTGTATCATTACTTCCCCTAGATATTTTTATTTTCATTTCATTTCATTTTATTCTTTTGTCCTTACCCAATAAGGGCCGGGGACAAACTGCAACCGAGGTACGCGCCCTTAGCGGGAACCGAACCCGGGTCTTTCTGGACCGCAGTTTGACGCTCTAACCGCTGAGCCAAACCGACCAGGGTAGGATATTTCATACTTAATTTATATTTATTTAATAATTAAGTTAGAATGAAAACAAAACATTACTTATTACATTTAAAGGGTTTATTTCAGCTTTCTGGGTTTGTAAGTGGATTTCGACAGGGTATCTAATTATGTGCCAACGCCCACGAGATACGATGCCCACAAAGAGATCCTAGGGATTGATAAGGATAAGATCAAAGAGCACCTAGAACGTGCTAAGCAAAGGGTAGGCAGAGAAATGAAAAAAAGTAAACATAACCAGTCTTACACATGCTAAAGTATGCTGAACCTCACTCATCACAAGATGAATGCATATAAACTACAGCAAACACCGTGGTTTTTTTACATATCAGATTAGAAAAAACCAGAAGTTTGATAATGAACTAGTTGTAATCAGGCCTCTAGGGAAAGAGGCAGGCAGACATTGTGAAAGATGGGAGAAAACAGGAAAAACTCCCCAGAGGGCAGCAATAGATGTCATATTTTTAGAAGCATATGCTCTGTGACCCATCGGTTTGGAATTTTATCGTACAGGTATTCTTGTTTACATGTGAAAGGACATCACAGCATTATCTGTTATAACAAAATATTAGGAACATGGTGGTGATGATGGTGATGATGGTGATGGTGGTGGTAATGGTGGTGGTGGTGATGATGGTGGTGGTGATGGTGGTGGTAGTGGTGATGATGGTGATGGTGGTGATGGTGGTGACGATGGTGATGATGGTGGTGGTGATGGTGGTGATTGATGATGGTGATGAATATGGTGGTGATGATGGTGGTGGTGATGGAGATGGTGATGGTGATAGTGATGGTGATGATGGTGATGGTGATGGTGGTGGTGATAGTGGTGGTGATGGAGATGGAGATGGTGCTGATGAAGGTGGTGATGGTGATGATGGTGGTGGTGATGGAGATGGTGGTGATGGTGATAGTGATGGTGATGATGGTGATGGTGATGGTGGTGGTGATGGTGGTGGTGATGGAGATGGAGATGGTGCTGATGAAGGTGGTGATGGTGATGATGGTGGTGGTGATGGTGGTGGTGGTGATGGTGGTGACGATGGTGATGATGGTGGTGGTGATGGTGGTGATTGATGATGGTGATGAATATGGTGGTGATGATGGTGGTGGTGATGGAGATGGTGGTGATGGTGATAGTGATGGTGATGATGGTGATGGTGGTGGTGATAGTGGTGGTGATGGAGATGGAGATGGTGTTGATGAAGGTGGTGATGGTGATGATGGTGGTGGTGATGGTGGTGGTGGTGATGGTGGTGATAGCATTTATGTACAAATGTATGAATAAAACTGGCAAAGTACAGAAAGTGTGTATTATCAGCCACATTTCGTATAAAAGAATGAGAACTAAAAACCTATATTTGTTTTGTGTGTGTGTGTGTGTGTGTGTGTGTGTTTCTATATACCTATAAAATTCTGGAAGGATTATAGATTGGAACAGGGTTTTTGAGACATGTGACCATACCCAAACAACTAAAGTTCTTAAATGTTGGCAAGTAAATGCATATGAAGTAATTTGCTCTTCCTTTTCCTCTGCATTTTTGCAGGCCGAGAGGCACACCCTTGACTTCAAACAACAAGACAGACCCCAGCGGATCTGCCCCCACCTGGCCAGCTGCCTTCCACACCCGGAGGCCTGCACACAGAAAACAGAGGGTCCAGGATAGGGTCCTCCAGCTCGCAATGCAGATTTGCGAGTTAACGACAACGTGAGGATTTGAGGGGAACCCTCTGGAAGTCTGAAAGCAAGTTCCACGAACACATCTGCGTGAAGAGCGATGTTGCAGGGAAGAGAACGCCTCCCCTGCCCCTTTGATCTAAGACAGAAACGCGGAGACTTCAGACTGAGCCTGAGTCAGCGTTCCTGGGAGCCGCACTCCTCTGCGCTGGCAGCATGTGGGACCTGGACCCCCCGCCACCCTGTGGCCACCAGTCACAGCTGCACTTTCCATACGGAGTGCCCACCCCGAAGTCCAAACTCCTTCAAGTTTAGCACAAACCCTGGCCCCACGACAATACGGCTCTTTGTTTTCATGAATGACGTTCTGATTGTCACAGTGGGATGCTCTACAATTCTTCAGCAATCACAAACATCCCAAGAATGCCCGGCTCTGCTGCCGTGGCCTGAGCCCCGGGCCCGACTCACCCCTCCTGCCTCGGTTTCTCGGACCTGTCCTCCCCGTGACATCGTGCAGCTGAGCTTCGCAAAGACACTCGCGAATGTCAGAACCTCACGTTCTACTGGGGGTTTTCTTCCACGAGACACAGATTTTTCTCATTTGCTCTCCACCGCCCGCCAGCCACCAAATGCATTCTGGAGATAAGGCAAAGAAAGCTTTTCATTTCACCGGAAATATTTTGAATGAAAACTTCCATTCAGCCATTTAGCGACTGGATTCGGGTCGTCACATTTCAGCTCTATACACATTTGAAAATAAGCATCAGGCCCCGGCCAGTTTGGCTCAGCGGTTAGAGCGTCGGCCCGTGGACCAATGAGTCATGGGTTCGATTATGATCAAGGGCACAGACCTCAGTTGTGGTTCATCCCTGGCCCTGGTCGGGGTCATGCGGGAGGCAACCAATCGATGTGTCTCTCTCGCATCAATGTTTCTCTCTCTCACTCTCTCCCCCCTTGCCACTCTATCTGAAGATAAATAGAAAAAATATCCTCGGGTGAGGATTACAAAAAAGAAATTAAGCATCAGTCATGTTTTAAATTCTAGGCTTCTAATGGTTTCCAGCCAAGTAAAATCAAAGGATACCCATTTTTCAGAAACCTCCATTTAAAAAATTATTTTTTCTTTATTGATTTTTTTTTTTAATCCTCACCCGAGGACATTTTTTTTCATTTTTCGTTCAGATAGAGTAGGAGGGAGAGAAAGGAAGAGAGAGAGAGAAAAATCGACGTGAAAGGGACACATTGAGTGGCTGCCACCTGCACGACCCAACCAGGGCCGGGGACAAACTGTAACTGAGATATGTGCCCTTAGCGGGAACCGAACCCGGGTCTCTCTGGACCGAGGCCGACGCTCTAACCGCTGAGCCAAACCGGCCAGGGTTTCTTTATTGATTTTAGAGAGAGAGGAGAAGAAAAGGAGAGAGAGATAGAAACAACTATGAGAGAACAGTGATTGGGCGCCTCCTGCATGCCCCCCTCTGGGGATCAGGCCCACAACCTGGGCATGTGCCCTGACTGGGAATCGAACCGGCAACCTCTTGGTGCATGGGTCGATGCTCAACCACTGAGCCACACTGGCTGGGCAGAAACCTCCATTTTTATCATCATGATATCAGTATCATTTTCACTAACAGAACTGGACTCCAGGTGGGACTACATAACTTGCCCACCAGGGAAAAGAAAGAAGTGGGCATTTGTCTAGGGGCTACACGTCTGGCACACTTGGCATGGTGCTGAGCATTCTGCAAACAGGCTTGGGGCATGCTCGGAGGCTGCCTGGGCTGTATTTGGGAAGCAGGAGAGTCTGAAGGCCACCAGCAGGGGACTTCGGGGAGGGGTACCCACAGTGAGACGCTTTCCAGCCTGTGCCAGTCAGTGAGGGGCCAAGGATTCTGCCCTTTGTATACTGGGAAAAAAGTGTGAAGCCTCAGGTGGTGGGTGAGACCCAGTTGGCATGTGGAGCCCCCACCCGGAGGAAATACTCCAGCTGTGCCCCCCGGGCTGCAGTCTCCCTGGTCCCCTCGGCGGGCTGCACTGCCCAAGCTGTGTCCACAGACAGCTACGGGGAATCCCAACTCACAGGTCAACACCCAACCATGTCCTCAGAAACTTTTGAGGAAGATGAATACCATAAAGGAGAAATACCCAACTTCTCCAACCAAGTCAGCAAACAGGGCAGGCAATGGATCAGCAGGAAGAGACCACCCCTCCTCACCTCACCCCCACTCCACAGAAAGTAAAACTAAATCCGCGTCCCTGCTGGTGCAGGCAAGGACCCGGGAGCACCAAAAGTATGCTCCAAAAGGCAACAACCAGAACCATCCAGGGCAGGAGAAGATGAGGCAGATCTCACCGCAGCCCGCCTTGGGCCTGAGTCCCCAAGGGGAAGTGAGCAGTTAGCAGTGAGGAGGCCTGTGCAAGGCAGGGTCTCGTCGTATCTGAGAGCTGGCATTTCTTGTTGCATCCTGACACTACTGCTTGGGAGGAGTGGGGAGCCTGCATGGATAACCAGCTGTCGAAATAAGGGAGAGCAGGCAATCTTTGAACTCTCCTGTTCCTGGTTAAACTCGATTTCAGCAACCACCACCTTCATCTGACGGAATCAGTGCCGCAGCTTCCTAAGCAGAATCTCGGGCTTGGGCTTTCCAGTATCTCGGGCCCATCTCTACCCAGAAAACGTCTTGGAGAGATCAGGGAGACAGGACATCCATAAACAAGAATCAACTGAAAAGCTTGGACATTAAAACTAGAAGAATCAAACCATAAACCACAGGAGAGGATGGCAGGGTGGAATAGACAGGGCTGGAGGACAAATCGGTAATCTGGAAGACTAAGCACAGGAAGTTGCACCAAGGCACAGAGATCGAAAGTACAGATAAGAAATTAAGCCTGCCCTAGCCAGTTTGGCTCAGCGGTTAGAGCGTCAGCCTGCGGTCCGGAGAGACCCGGGTTCGGTTCCCGCTAAGTGCACGTACTTCGGTTGCAGTTTGTCCCCGGCCCTGGTTGGTCGTGCGGGTGGCAGCCACTCGATGTGTCCCTTCACATCGATGTTTCTCTCTCTCTCTCCCTTCCTCTCTCTCCCTCCCACTCTATCTGTACAAAAAATGGAGAAATATCCTCAGGTGAGGATAAAAAAAAAAAAAAGAAATTAAGCCCGGCCAGTGTGGCTCAGTGGTTGGAGCGTCATCCCACGGCCTGAGAGGTCCTGGTTGGATTCTGGTCAGGGCACATGCCTGGGTTTCGGGCTCAATCCCCAGTAGGGAGCGTGCAGGAGGTAGCCGATAGATGTTTCTCTCTCACATTGATGTTTCTATCTCTCTCCCCCTTCCCCTCTCTATAGAAAAATCAATAAATACATAAAAAATATATTAAGAGACTTGATAGATGATGCTTTAAGCTCTTCAAAATGTGTCTAGTAAGAATTCCAGAGCTATATACTCAAATAAATAAGAAAAATGATCAAGTTGAAAAAAGATGAATTCTCAGAAGCAAGGAGATACTCCTCAAGAAGTTGCAAAAGGAGGGGTACATTTAGAAAAAAAGAAGAAAATGAAGGAAAAATGGAAATTATTTAAGTAGAAAATAGAGAAATAAAAAAAAGCAACAACTGCCCAGCTGGTGTGGCTCAGTGGTTGAGCATTGACCCATGCACCAATAGGTTGCCAGTTCCATTCCCAGTCAGGGCACATGCCCAGGTTGTGGGCCTGATCCCCAGTGGGGGTCATGCAGGAGGTGGCCAATTGGTTTTCTCCCTCATTGATGTTTCTATCTCTCTCCCTCTCCCTTCCTCTCTCTAAAATCAATAAAGAAAATAAAAAATAAAAAACAGAAACCTTCCATTTAAGCATTGGTCCATGGACCAATGAGGCCTGGGTTCAATTCTGGCCAAGGGCACATATCTCGGTTGCGTTTCATCCCTGCCCCTGGTCGGGGTGGTACAGGAGGCAACCAGTCGATATGTCCCTCTCACGTTGATGTTTCTCTCTCTCCCTCTCTCTCTCTCTCTCTCTCTCTCTCGAAGATAAATGGAAAACCATCCTTGGGTGAGGATAAAACAAAAACAAAAACAACCTTCCATTAAAAAAAAAAGCAACAACTAAAACCCAAAGCTGGTTCTTTTTTTTAAAAAAAAATATATATTTTTAGTGTTTTTTTAGAGAGAGAGGAAGGGAGAGAGAGATAGAAACATCGATGTGAGAGAGAATCATCCATCGGCTGCCTCCTGCACGCCCCCTACTGGGGTTTGAGCCCACAACCCCGGCATGTGCCCTCACTGGGAATCGAACCAGGGACTTCTCAGTCCATGGACGACACTCAGTCCACTGAGGCACACCAGCCCGGCCAAAGCTGGTTCTTTCAAAGGACTCATGAAACAATCTTATTGAAAGATGGATCAACAGTGTGTGGAATGAGAGAGGAGACAAAACCATACAGAGAAGAACTGAATCGCGAGGTTACCAAAAGCAGCGGGACTCTTTGGAGAAAAGGTGGGGGGAAGGTCTGGGACCTCATGGCCTGGAAGATCTTGTCACATCAGAAAGCAAGGAAGTTATCAAAGTCTACTGAGGTCACGTGAAACGTTAGAGGTACTACCCCAAAGGTGCTTCTGCTGGCCAAAGAGAAATAATTTTAACATCAAAAGTCAAGTAGGTTAAAACCCACAGATTAATAATATGAATAAAAAACCCCCTTATGCTCTGGCCGGTTTGGCTCAGTGGTTAGAGTGTCGGCCCGAAGATGAAATGGTTTTGGGTTTGATTCCTGATCAAGGGCACGTACCTGGGTTGCAGGTTCAATCCCCGCCCCGGTCCGGGTTGTGCGGGAGGCAGCTAATTGATGTGTCTCTTTCACATCGATGTTTCTCTTTCTCCCTCCCTCCCACTCTATCTGAAAATCAATAAAAAAATATTCTCGGGTGAGAATTAACAAAAAGAAAAAAACAAACAAAATGAGACCTTCAAGAGTCTCATTCTCCTTTTACATCCAAACTCTCACCTCAAATCTGCATCTTCACTGGGGTCTCGGGTCAACACAAGGGACCACAACTTGTCAGGGGCTCGAAATGTCTTTACGTCCCTGACAAATTCCAAGAACCAAATTAAGTTCCTCTTTGTCCTTGGTTCTCCTGAAATGACCAGGTAGGCAATTTACTTTTATTTTTTTGATCCTCACCCATGGACATTTTTTCATTTTTTGTTCAGATAGTGGGAGGGAGAGAGAGGAAGAGAGAGAGAGAGAGAGAGAAACATCGACGTGAAAGGGACACATTGAGTGGCTGCCACCCGCACGACCCAACCAGGGCCGGGGACAAACTGCAACCGAGTTACGTGCCCCTAGTGGAAACCGAACCTGGGTCTCTCTGGACCGCAGACTGACACTCTAACCGCTGAGCCAAACCGGCCAGGGCCAGGTAGGCGATTTTAAACCAGAACCTGGTTGCATGTCCCAGACCCTGGATGATGACAAATGATGGAAAGATGAGATTAAAAACTGCTAGGCACAACCCTAGTGAGAAGCAGCAGGATGAAGTGTGACCCTACCTATAAAGTCCTTTATGGTTGAAAACAGAATTTCTCACCTATATGTGATTCCTCCTCTAACCTCAGGGGTGGGCTCGGCCAGAGTCTCCGGCTTAATATGCATGCTTCTGTTTGGCTTTTTCTCTTTTTCTTTATGATAAACATCACTCAGCAATGAGTATGGCGGGTGAGTAGAATCTGGACACATGAACACAGGAGAAGCCCAGAAGGCGAAAGGGTTCCTAACCAGGATTTCCAAGGAATTGGGGTTCCTGAACCTGTGTGCGAAATTCATACCCTACAGTTTGGATTTGTATGTTATTGGGGGAGAGGAGTCCACTCCCAGAGAACCAAAGAATGTCCCAAGAATCCCTATTGATGGCTCCTTCAAGGCCTGACACATGGACCAAGCTCCTCCTGGCTCATGGCCACTGGCCGATCTGTGGGGGCCAGAAAGAAAATCTCTTGTGGCCACTAAATGCCCATCAGGTGGGCCTGGGCTTCTGCCAGTGGGGACAGAGGCCATCGGGAGGGGCTGCTTTGCCTGTAGCTGGGGGCAAATGTGGGGCAGGGGAAGGTGGGCAGTGGGTGAGGGCTGAGATTTCAGCCCTAGTGAACCTCAGACTCTGGTCACTTAGAATGGGCAGGTGGACGGGGCTGCTCCTGAGAGCCTGCCTAAATCAGGGTGGAGGGAATAAGTAGGGGGCAGCTCTTCCCCTGAGCCCGTGGCCTAACAGTTGGTCCACAAAGGCACAAAAGCTCAGTGAAAAATGTGAAGTTGCGGGCTGCCTGCTCCTGCAGGTAGTGGGATGGTTTATCCTAAACGGGACTGCACAGGGAGGCCAAGGCATCAGGAAGGGGTTAAGCATTTCTGATCAGCCTAGGTGGGTGGAGCTACAAGAACAGGGCCCGTTTCTGCAGTAGAAACTTCCTATTTGAGAGGTAGTGAGCTTCCTGTTGCTAGAGGTAATCAAGCATATTCTGCACAAGTAATCAGGAGAAGATCTAAGCCTCAGATTGAGGTTAACGTTAAAAGTCCCATCAAGCCAAGAGCTTCCATAGTTGGGCATGTCTTTGTGGGCATGAAATGCAGCTGTCTCAGCTGCTGCCCCCAAGGGTGGGTGCCCACAGATATTTCCCCCACCCCTCAGTCCCTGCTCAGCCTCCCTTCCCTTCACCTCCCTGTGACCAGGCTGGAGGAGGGCACCCAGCTGGCCACAGCAAGGCCCTGTCCGCCCCTCCTTGCTCCCAGGTCATGGACAAGCCCAGGCGTGGGCAGGACACAGGTTATGGACAGAAAGCTTGCAGGCTCCGAGGGGCTGCCTGTCTGTCCGTTTCCTGCTTCTATTTTTGGAATGCAAGAAGGGCCCACACTTGAGCAAGCCACTTGGCTCTTACATTAAGTTCTTTTTTTAAACGCATGTTTGAAAAAGCCAAAGGAAAAAGAAAAAGACACCGGAAGCGTCTAAGCAAACACCTGGGACTTGCAAACCTTCTGGAATGTTCCTTCTCCTCCTCTGGTCCATGCCGGGTCGGAAGGCTGACCTCAGGACCCCTCACAGAGAGATGGGGGATGACAGTCACCCTGGGGGTGTCGGTCCAAGCGCTGCTCACCCTCCATGTGCGGAGAGTCTCCCCACCAAGGGCTCTTGGCCTGAACCATCTAGACGTTTCTCTGCTTCTCTTCTTTCCAGGGAGACTCGCCTCAGCGGGTAGGACAGGTTTTTCCACTCTGACTAGTGTCAGATGGACAAAAGAATGTCAATGGCTGGTTAGTCAAAGTACTGTAGATTGCCCTGCAGCCCTGGCCCCCCGCTCACCGGTCAGGGGACAGTACTCACAAGCTTGTGGGCCTTCCTGGGACACAACCGTGTAGCACAAGCACAGGTCGGGCACGCACAGGACGGGCACACACAGGGCGCCTGGCACCACAGGGCACTCACACACTCATGGCCTTTGAAAGGGTTAACCATTCTAAACAGACACAGCGGGAGGGAAGCTTGTGAAAACAGGTAGCCCTGCCCTGGCCGGTTTGGCTCAGCGGTTAGAGCGTCGGCCTTCGGTGCAGAGGGACCCGGGTTCGGTTCCCGCTAAGAGCATGTGCCTCGGTTGCAGTTTGTCCCCGGCCCTGGTTGGTCGAGCGGGTGGCAGCCACTCGATGTGTCCCTTTCACGTCGATGTTTCTATCTCTCTCTCTCTTCCACTCTCTCCCTCCCACTCTATCTGAACAAAAAAATGGAAAAACGTCCTCGGGTGAGGATAAAAAATAAATAAATAAAAATATTAAAAAAAAGAAAACAGGTAGCCCTGTGAAACACACACACACACACACACACACGCACACGCACCCCCCCATTACCAAAAAAACATCTGTTTCTAAACTCCACTTGGAAGTATCATAAGAACTTTATCATTTCCAAAGCATGTTCGCTTCCAAGGATATTTTGGTTGCTGTCGTTAATCCTCACCTGAGGATTTCCCCCCCATTGATTTTTAGAGAGAGTGGAAGCGAGGTAGGGAGGGAGAGAGACAGAGAAAGAGAAACATAGATGTCAGAGAGATACATCCATTGGCTGCCTCCTACATGACGCTGACCAGGGCCCAGGATTGAACCTGCAACCCAGGTACGTGCCCTTGACCGGGAATTGAACCTGCGACCCTTCAGTGCACGGGCCGATGCCCTAACCATTGAACCACTCCGGACAGCGGGCGTCCATGGATTTTTAAAAGGTAAGAGCTGTCCCTGCGTGGAGCATAATTTGGGTCTCACTGGTTCTGTCTGGCTGTCAGCTCTCCGTGGGCAGTGCTGGGACTCAGGTCTGGAATGTCTTCCATTGGGTGAGGCTGGTGATTGGGTTGGGGGAGGGGAAGCAGAGCCTAGTCCTTAGGACATGCATGTTTCTGTCCCCACCTGCACCTGTCACAGGTTGGGGAAGGCCTCCCGCCAGCCTGCTGGTCCCAGGGGACAGGGGCCGCGTGGAGCAGAGCCCGGGCTGCAGTGAGCACGAGCGACCCAGCCATCGCTGGCCTGGGAGTCGGAGACACACTCTGATTGGTGCATCTCCCTGAGACTGAGTCTCTTTGAGTCAGGGTTCGAGAGCTGAAGCCACTTGGCCAAGGTCCCCCAGGACTAAGAAGTAAACTCAGGCCTGATTAAGGCCACAGGTGGGTTCCTGAGTTGCCAGAAGCTTCTCCCCACTCCTTCCTGCTCAGTGAAAGGGAACAGCATGCGTTTTAGCAAGACGTGCCCAGCGCTCAGCTAACTTGCAGCGAGGAGCCATGGGAAGTGGGTTCGGCGTTCCCAGTGCCTGTGGACGTCCCTGCGGTGACACTGTCCCCTGCTGGAGGGGCAGGCCAGCAGGTGGGCCCTCTGCTCTCACTTTGTCACTGCTCTTGGTGGGGGTCAGCGGTGCGGCAGGAGGCCAGGAGGCCCCAGGAAGCAGCCTGTTGTCAGCGGGGTGAGGTGCTGGAAGGTTTTACCCCTGGGGTCCCGGGATGCGGTCCCGGGACGGGGTCCGACGCTCAGCTCCTCTGCTGTTACCTAAGCGACCTTGCAGCTCTTGGAGTACGAGCATGAATGTGTATCTTCTCCACAGACGTCCTGATGAAGACTCAGTTATTATTGTCACGCCTCACTGGAGAACATAACGTCCACAGGCTAAGCCACAGAATTTCCCAGTGCCTCTCAGGCCACTTTCTCTCATCTCCTTCAACCCCGCGGTCACGTGTTTGGCCCCCACGTCGCACCTCCCTGGAGTCAGGGTTCACAGGACATCACCTCCCCTGTCGGAGGTGTGTCCTGGAGGTTCGTTCAGAACAGGGTGGTGGGCACCTTGGGGTTCTGTTGGGGACAGACTTTCTGAGCCAGTTCCTTCCAACCTGGTCCTCCCAGCTGTCAGGGAGAGGGCCCCTTCAGAGAATAGGGCTGGGGGCTGTCACTGCACTGGCCTAGGGTGCCCATGAATGTTTTCTGGTTATCTGTCCCCCCTCAGGGGCAGGGTTGCTTCTGGGTCTGTCCATCAGCCTAGGTCCCTAGGACGTGTGGTGGGCATCCCTGGACCACAGCCTCAGCACAAGTGGGGAGCCTGTGGGAAGGCAGACCCTTGGGGCCCTGGACCACGGGGTGTGACTCTGCGTGTACACTGCAGTCCGAGAGGCACTGGTCTCCAGCACTGACCGCTCAGACCAGCCCATGGGCACCCACAGCGGCACCCAGGAACCGTGATGGGGAGCGGAGCGTTTAAGAAAAGCCTGTGCCGCCCTGGCCAGTTTGGCTCAGCGGTTAGAGCGTCGGCCTGCGGTCCGGAGAGACCCGGGTTCGGTTCCCGCTAAGGGCACGTACTTCGGTTGCAATTTGTCCCCGGCCCTGGTTGGTCGTGCGGGTGGCAGCCACTCGATGTGTCCCTTTCACATCGATGTTTCTCTCTCTCTCTCCCTTCCTCTCTCTCCCTCCCACTCTATCTGTACAAAAAATGGAAAAATATCCTCGGGTGAGGATAAAAAAAAAATAAAAAAATAAAAAAATAAGAAAAGCCTGTGCCATGCATCTGGGTGCCTTTGCCCAGTCCCTTCCCCCTTCCGTCTTCGGGGAGTAGACCTGGGCAGTGCCCAGCTGCAGCTTCCTGGCAAAGCTGTGGAAATGGGCTTCACTATCTGGTCTCCCCGTTCGCTTCGAGCCTGTTAAATAATAACCAGATCACTACACCGGCATCGGTGTGTAAACACCCAGCACCATTTATCGTCTCTTTCCCGGGACATTTGCAATCTTACATCATATGTAACCAATTATTAAGTTGAACCGGGCCCATGTGGCATCTCGGTGAATGGCTAGGCCGTACACACACTGCAATCCGGTCTGCGGGGAAATCACTTAGAACACATGAAATTGGTTTTTGCTTTCAAAACAAAAATGCCCCCGCCTGCCCCCGCCCGAGGCTGACCCAGTGGGGCTGGGTACGTGGCGGCAGCAGGTGTTCATGCTCCCGGGAGTCAGGACCAGGGTGAGAGGGACCATTTAGATCCCCAGCCCTGACCAGGAGGGGGACAGGGCAGAGTCCCCTGAGGGGCCATTTCAGATGACACAGGCACCCACACACCCCTGTCCCCACGCTCCTTCCTCACCCGGGATAGCCTCTGAGCATTTTCTTTATTATTTTTTATCCTCATCCGAGGACACTTTTGCACTTATCTTCAGATAGAGCGGGAGGGAGAGAGAGAGAGAGAGAGAAACATCGATGTGAGAGAGACACATCGACTGGCTGCCACCCACACGACCCCAAACGGGGTCAGTGACAAACTGCATCCGAGGTACGTGCCCTTAGCGGGAACCGAACCTGGGTCTCTCTGGTCGGTGGGCTGACGCTCTAACCGCTGAGCCAAACTGGTCAGGGAAGCTCTGGGCATTTTCAGTGAAGAAAAACACTTAGAGCAACTGAGCAAAATATCTGCTGAGCCAGGTTCAATGTTGAGTCACCAACACGAATGAAAGTATACACATGTGGGCCCCTCAAACCCAGCACCCGGGCCCCTCGAACCCAGCACCCGGGCCCCTCGAACCCAGCACATGGGCCACTCGAACCCAGCACCCGGGCCCCTCAAACCCAGCGCATGGGCCCCTCAAACCCAGCACCCGGGCCCCTCGAACGCAGAACACGGGCCCCTCGAACCCAGCACATGGGCCCCCTCGAACCCAGCACCCGGCCCCTCAAACCCAGCACCAGGCCCCTCAAACCCAGCACCCGGGCCCCTCGAACCCAGCACCCGGCCCCTCAAACCCAGCACCAGGCCCCTCAAACCCAGCACCCGGGCCCCTCAAACCCAGCGCATGGGCCCCTCGAACCCAGCACTCGGGCCCCTCAAACCCAGCACATGGGCCCCTCAAACCCAGCACCTGGGCCCCTCGAACCCAGCACCCGGATCCTCAAACCCAGGACCCGGGCCCCTCGAACCCAGCACCCGGGCCCCTCAAACCCAGCGCACAAACCCCTCAAACCCAGCACCCGGGCCCCTCAAACCCAGCACCCGGGCCCCTCAAACCCAGCGCACGCGCCCCTCAAACACCACAGGATGGCCTAGACTTTAAGGACAAGAGAGTTCCAGGGTTAAGAAAGTTTAAATGGAAGTTCTGTCATTTAGGAATTGTTGACTTTGGCCCCGTTTCTAGACCTCGGCTGTGAAATGGGGGTGAAGTACCACTTCCACAGGTCGTTGTGAGTTAAAGGAGACGATGTCCTGGGGCACGGTACGCCATGCCTGGTGTGCACTAAGCATTTAACAAATATTTATTGTCGACAACAACATCGATGAGTGACGACCTGCCGCTGCTCACCGCGGCGCCACTCGAGTGGAAAACCCGGCAATACGTGGGAAGAGGCTTAGCCATGTTCAAGCCCGGTACTTCTACCTCTGTAAGTCTATTTTCTGGAAATCATCTCAGAAAGAGGACCATGCTGGCTCTTTGCCTGAGAGTGAGCAACCAGAAGCAACCCAAATGTCCCCAGATGTCGCACGGGAGGGCACGGAGTAGGCGGACCGTGTTCGATAGCGCTCCTGTCTCAAACGACGTTTCAGCGGGTCCCCTGTGCTAGGTGACCGCTGCAAGGCGAACAGAAAAATGCAGGACACAAAATGACACACCGTTGTAAGTAAACACCGTTCAAACAACATCCCCGAAGCCCAGAGAAACAGACCAGAGCTGGGAGGCTTTGGGCGACTTTTTTTCCTACTTCTTTTTTTTTCAATGTCTCCTTAACAGACATGTATTATTTTTACGACGACAAAACCAAACGAAGCCCCCCACCCCCGTTTAAAAACATCTTTCTCACTAACATTAACTAATGCCTTGACTTTTAAGATGTTCTAGTCCACAACCCCTTAACTTTGAGAATTTAAGGGAGAATCCCAAGATGTATTTTATAATAAAGAACTTCACCAAATAACTGGCGTTTTCGATCCTTTGGTTGAGAACCCCTTGTTTCTATGTGGCCTGGGCTCCCCACGGGGCACGCGTGACGGGCGTGGCCATCCCTGTCCTTACCATTAGGGCTGTCCATGGCGCCTTCTGGACACACGGCTGACCCCTCCGGCCCCACACACCAGTACATGCTGGGTGGTCTGGGTGGTCGCTGCGACATGCCAGCCATCAACCCTCGGGATGGCTGCCCCCCAAGTCAGTGCTGGCCGTGGTCACAGCTACTGCTGCCCGAGGGGTGGTCTAAGGCACGGACGCACGGTCATGGCTGAGCAGAGAGCCGTCTTGTTCTGGTGATAAAAAAAACAACAACACATCATAAAATCAGAAAGTGTTTCTTAACGGTCAGATCCCTTCCTGCACGCTGCCTATATTCTTCTTGGTTCATTGGTATTTCCCCTCCCTTGGGCAACATCCCTCCTCACCATCCGTCTACCCGCCACACCTGTCAAGTGGGGACAGTGCAGACGCAGCTCCCCCCCCCCCACCTCCCAGCTGGCCTCCAATCATGGCTCCCCGAGGAGAACCTGAGAGAAACCCCCAACAATGGGGTCCCATCATTGTTCCATCAACGCATACCCACTGTCCCTTGCAAAGCCACACGGACATCTAAATGAGGCTCCTGCCTTCAGGGGCTCACACTCCAGGGGTGTGGCAGACACAGTTACAGTCAGTCCCAAACAAGGCCGTCCCTTTGCACGGGACAGACTCCTCTGGAAGTCCAGAGGTGGGCGTAATTCCAAAAAGGCTGTCAGGTAACAGTCCCAAAGGGAAGGGGTCTGGCCTTGGCCAGTGTGCTCAGTGGTGCTCAGTGCATTGGCCCATGCACTGAAGGGTTGCAAGTTCGATTCCTAGGATTCTCTCCTGGTCAAGGGCATGTACCCGGGTTGCAGGTTTGATCCCTGGCCCCAGTCAGGGTCTGTGCAGGAGGCAACCAATTGATGTGTCTCTCTTACATCGATGTTTCTCTCTCTCTCTCTCCCCCCCCCCTTCCACTCTCTCTAAAAAGCAAGGGAAAAATATCCTCGGGTGAGGATTAACAAAGAGAGAGAGAGAGAGAGGAGAGAAGGGGTCTGGAAGGTATTGGTATGATTATGGAGCCAAGTCAGTCTGAGCCCCAGGGGTCAGTGAAGGGGCCCCCTGGCACCCAGGGCACATTGGACAGTGCCTGGAGACATTTCTGGCTGTCGCCACCAGGGGTGGTGGCGCGATCGGCATCCAGAGGGTAGAAGTCAGGGACACTGCTGACCACCCCACAGGAGAACGCGCCAGCCAAACAGCTGGAGTGACCAGGAGACGCTGAGTTAGACTAAGATCCATCTCCTAAACCTAATGGGGCTACTCTCTCCTCTGGGCTTCCACGGGGCTTGGGCGAGTCCCCTAACATCAGTGCCCATCCTGCCACGGTGACTAAACGACCCGAAGCACCTTGAGGGCAAGCACAGGGGTGGCACGGGCTACGCTGCATGGCGAGAAGGGTCTTGCCACGTGAAATGCACGCGTTTCTATTACGTGTCTGCTTTCTGTACTGGATGGAAATGAAGGGTGACAGCATAGTTCAAAAGAAGGGCGTGCAAATGAGGTCCACGACCATGTGGGAAGGAGAGCGCAGAGTGTGAAGGTCTAAGGTCGGATGAGCTCAGTCACGTGCCAGCCGTGTCACCTCAAGGAGAAACTTACAAGCGCTTTGGTTTTCTCGTCTATTAAAAATAGATGCGCACCCCGCTCCCAGGCACCGCACGGGGCTGTTGTGACATGTGAAGGCGTCTACAACAGGCAGAGTGTCTTCCTTACAGTGACAGGGGGGTCTGGGAGGCCAGCGGGGTCGCCCCCTATCCTCTGATTGACAAGCTCAGGAAAAGAAGCAGAACCCCTGTTTTAACATAAAGGCTCTATAGACCTGCCAGTGTGGCTCAGAGGTTCGACTCCTGCCCAGGGCACGTGCCCGGGTTGTGGGCCTGGTCCCCAGTTCGGGGTGTGCAGGAGGCAGCCGATGGTTATTTCTCTTCCTTCCTCTCTCTCTAAACAATCAATAAAAACATTAAAAAAAATTAATAAAGGCTCCAGTAACATTCATAAACCAGAAAGAACATTTGCTAATCACTTCAAACACCCCTGCGAATCAGCTGCCGGATATATCCAACACACTTAAAAATTCAAATGCTGGTAGTCATTCCTTCTGAAAAGAGAAGTATCTTACCCTACAATGTGTTTAAGTCTTTAAAAGAAAAAAAAAACAACACACAAAAAAACCCTTTAAAATATTTTAGACCAACCCTCACCCAATACATTCTGTTCCTCTTTTTATTTTCAGTTTCCTTTTGAAAATCACTTTACCAGTGGAGGGTTTTTGCCACTGGTACAGTTTTTCAATTACCATTTGTATTTTGGCTTAGACCCTAAGGTAGAGGTTTTAAGATGAGGTAGCTCAAGTTTTGCTCAATGCCCTCCAAAGGACGTTTGCCTCTTGCTGCTTCTTTTGCATTCAGACCAATGCAATAAATCATGTTTGTAAATGACCTGTTTTCTTCTCCTTATGGTGCATACATACTAAAAAGTTTCTCTGCAAGGATCATTACTTTAAAACACCAATTTTCTTTGGTCAATTCTCTATAACTGTCCTAATGAATAGACCCAAATACTTAAAGAAAAGGGGGGAGGGGCGGCTAGACACTCATTCTACACGTGTTTCTATTGGGCCCTTTGCATGAAGAGTGAACTTCATTGGTTTATGAAACTCGTAGCTGCTGGGGAGGGCACAGTTAAGGAAGTACTTGCTACCGAGTTTCTGGCAGGGAAGAAATACAGGGGAGTGTGGACCTCCCAGAAAAGATGGCAATACTAACAAAATGGAAGATGCTTGCAGGCGAAGCATGTTAGAAATGCTCCCATCACCCAGCTCTTTCCTGAATCAAATGCCTGGTGGAGACGGTGGGCACATGGTCCTTGACATTCCCTCGACCAATCCTGGCTTGCCTACCAAATGTGTTTAATGGATTTCCAGACGTCAAAATATCATGGAGCTGCAGACAGGAGAAATGGGTACTTCTCAATCCCCATGAGCACCGGAGGGTTTGAGAACAGAAGGGTTCGAGATGATGAAACCACAATCAAGTTAAGGCTGTCCATTCGGCATCGGTCACTGTGCAGTGTGAGCCGGGCACCTCCTGGGGGACTCCGGGAGTACGGGCACAGCAGAGGGCAAGGCAGGCTCATAGGCACAGCCTCTGACCCCCGGAGCTCCAGGGGAGACCTCCAGGTAATGAAAGAAGTCCAACAGATTAAGTAGAAACACAGTAGAAACCCCAAGAAGGACACAGAGAGAGGGGAGTGAGAGAGAGGCCGCGTCTAGAGAGGGTGCTGGCCAGGTAGAGACGGGGGCAGCAGAGGCTATGTGCTGGAGGGGCGCCAGGGTGGCTGGGGCAAAGGCCAGGTGGTCTGAGATGGCAGAGGCCACATCAGCTGGGGGTGCGAAGGAAAGTCCCCCTGGATTTCATGCCGCTCACAAGGAGAAATTATTGAAGCAGAGGAATGGTTCTATCTGACTGACATATTTAAAAAAAAAAAATCACTCTGACCCGGCTGGTGTGGCTCAGTGGCTGAGCATCGACCCATGCACCAAGACGTCGCCGGTTTGATTCCTGATCAGGGCACGTGCCCAGGTTGTGGGCCTGATCCCCAGTGAGGGGCATGCAGGAGGCGGCCAATCAATGTTCTCTCTCATCGATGTTTCTATCTCTCTCCCCCTCTCCTTTCCTCTTTCTCTAAAAACCAATAAATAAAAAAAATAAAAAAAATCACTCTGGCTGCCAAACAGAGAGGGTGGGGTGGGGCAGGGAGGACTGTAATAGTTCCGGATGCTGGTACCTTGGACTGGGGTGTGGGCCGAGAGAAAAGAAGGCGACAGACCTGGACATATTTTGGAGGTTAGCCCAACAGGACTTGCTAACAGAGTGCAGTTTAGGAATGAAAGCACAGATGGAGGCTAATTCCTAGCAACAGAGCAATAGAGTTGAAGACTGAGTCACTCCAGGGCAGAAGCCTGGGGGAGAGGCTGGGCAGATCCCACAACCTCCTTTAGGCACAAAATTAGGTGTGAGGTTTGCAAGTTTGTTTGTTTTTAATTTTTTTTAAAAAAATTGTACTTTTCAATTATAGTTTGCATTCAACATTATTTTGTATTAGCTTCAAGTGTATGTTTTTCATTTAATGTCTTTATTCTTCCAGGACATAAGCAAAGATAAGTCAGATCACAAATGGCATTGGATGTTAGCATTGCCCCAAACGGTGTGTATTCTAGTTGTCCCCTTATAATGTCCAGGGACCTGGGACAATGTAAGTGGCAGACTCGACAAGCAGTGTATTTGGTGAGAGGTTCCGGTGTCTCTGCCTCTCTGACACCACATGGGGACCTTTGCCACAGAAAACTCTATGGCCTCAGACTGGGAAGGGACAGGTTGAGCTGGCCACAGACGTTCTCCAATTCTCAGTCACCCTCTCACTCTGACCCGTAAGGGTCCCCAAATTCTCCATCACCACCTTCCTCTGATCCCCAAAGGTCCCCCGATTCTTCATCACTACCTCTCTCTGACCTGAAGCCTTCCCGGGACTTCCCCTGCACCCCAGCCCTCTCCTCCCACGCCCAGGCAGGGAAGGTCTCTGGACAGAGATCCCCATAGAGATGGCGGTTTTTACAGATTAGAGACTCATTTGGGCACAGAGCGTGCCTCAGGCTTCGGGGAGGGTGAAGGCGAGCTGGGCCCCTCCAGCATCACCAGGTCGCCCCCTGGGAAAAGAGACTCGGGGCAGTCCCTCCCCGACACACGCACTTACACTCACACGGACATGCGCGCTCACACTCACACTCCATGCACACGCGTGCTCACACTCACACCTACTCCATACACGCTCGCGCTCACACTCACTCCGCGCACACGCGCGCTCACAAGGCCGCGCTCCAAGCTGAAGGATGGGGTTCGCGCCAAAGGCTAGGAGCCATGTAGACACCCTGGTATGTTTTCCTACTTTGCCTTCTTGCCTCTGCTCCCCCCCTTCCCCCCCCCGCCCCGCCCCGTCCCGCGCGGGGTTTCAGGGTTCCAATCCGGGGCCCCGCACGCGCCCCACCCCGCGGGCTGCCTGGGGTCTGAGCGGGGCCGTGAGGCTGGAGTCGCCCCGCGATCGCGGCCCCCGGGAGCGCCGGCCCGAGCTGCGGGGCCCAGGGCTCCACGCGGAGCGGCCGCACGCAGCAGCGGGACCCCGGGAGGGGCGCGGGGCGCCGGGCGCGGGACCCGCAGCGCTTACCTGAGACTCCGGCGGCGGCGGGGCCGGGCGTGCGGGCCGGGGCCTGGCAGCACTGCCCTCCGCCCCCTGCGCTCCGGCCGCGCGCGGGGGCCGGGCCGGGCCCAGACGCACTTCCTCAATCCTGCGGCCGCCGGCGGGAGGGGAGGGCGGGAGGCGGGCGGCGCGCAGGGCGCTGGGCGAGGACCGGCGCCGCGATCCCGAGCCCGCCCGCCTCAGTTTCCCTAGCCGGCAGCCGCAGAGGGTGAAATTCCCCGCTCCTGCCGGGGAGATGACAGCCCACCGGCCGTTCTAGCGCACTGCCCCCCACCCCACCCCAAGTTTGGGCGCCCTGCCCAGGGACGTGGGGCAGGCGCGGCGGTCCGATGGGCCGGTTCTGGGCGGCCCAGCTCTGCCCCTCTGCTCTGCTCCCCAGCAGAACCCGCGGTTCCCCTCGGACGTGAGTGTCTGTTGGCCGCATACGCGCAGTAAATATGAAAAGGGCAGGAAATACTGACATGTGCACAGCTCTTTGTAGGGAGTACAGGAATATTTATTTTAAAACTTTATTATTTGCAAGCTGCGCCCCTTCCACTACACGAATTTACTCATTTAATTGTGGGTGTCATTATTTGGTGGATTATTTAAAATTGGGGTTCTCTGGTGGGGGTGGGGGGAGTGTAGATAAAACCTGATGGGACGTTGGGAATTTATTATGTTTCAACCTAATATAAGTATGTTCATCACACCATGAGGCCATTATCCAGACGCGGATCACAAAGACGCACGTTCACCCTGCAGGCAGGCGTCAGATTCGGCTCCAAGGGCCCACGGGAGAAAGAGAAGCTTGCTCGGAAAAGTGGTGGTTCTCCACCCACGCAGCCCCCGCACTCGAGGCCCCTGGCTTGCAGTGTTATGACCGGGACCTTCCCAAGATTTAGCGCAAGGCACAGAGACCAATCACCACCACCTTCACTGTCACTTCACAAACGCCAGGCAGATGCGGAGCCCCCACGCGACCTCGCACGCACGCCCCGCTTGGAGCGGCTCCCTGGCGGGCGAGGGAACCACGGGGCAGCTTTGCTTTGCTCCCAAGAGGCTGCCCTTCCAGAAGGAGGGGGCGTTTTTGCAATCCTGTCCTCACCACTGAGGTCCTAATTCCCGCATGCAATAAAACGGCAGTACGAGTGCTGCAGACGAGTCCGTAATAATTTGCAGGGCGTGGCGCCCACAGTGCTGAGTGGGCCCCGCCACCCCGGTGCTGCGCCTTCAGGGAGCGCGGCTGCGCCATCTAGCGGCGCTATGAGGAAGCGCACGCCCAGTGCTGGGGCGGACAGGGGCGGGCAACTCAATTTCTCTTGTAAATAAGCTTGGAAATAGGTTAGGAATGTCCCCAACGTAGAAAACAGCCGGGACACCCCACACACAAGTGGACTCTTTTGAGTTAGTTGTACCCCAGCACTTAACTCTCCATAAGCATGAGTTAGTCACAGGTTTGCCTGGGAAGGTTGTCACAGGTCAGTTTCTTCATCTTGAGCCCTGCTGACCCATGGTCCTCTAACTTTCCCTCACATTCCCCCTTGGACACTGTTTTCAGCGTCCCTCAGTATCCACCTTCAACCTCAGGTTAGCTACATGTCAGGAGCAAGGACATTAACAGGGCTTCGCCCACCATCAGGAGAAACTAGGGCGTTCCAAAGGGTCTTCTTTCAGAGACTGTGCCCCCCTACCCCAGGCACCCAGGTGTACGTATGCATACATACGTGCACACTCACACACAACAGGCAATCTGGGTCCCCAGAATCATTCCCTTCCGAGAGTCATGCTTTGGTGCAGGAACAGGTCATTTCCTGAGAATTTTCTGTTCCCATTTAGCATGAGAACATGGGAGGGGTCTGAACACATGAAGGCATCCATGTGTTCTCCTTGCAAGGGATCTGATTCAAGCATCCCTTAAATTCTCTCTTAAAGGGTGTGCGTCGTCACTGCATGGCCCAAGCGATCTAGACCTTCAAAGTCAAATCCCAGGCTGTGCATGGTGGACCTACCCAAGTACAGGGAATGTTCATGGCCCAACCTCACTGTCGGCTGGACACTTGGTGATTGAGGCTTTTTGGTTTGGAGCCTCAGAAACTTATGGTAAGTTAAACCCAAACACCTAAATCCTCATGGAGAAAAGGGGACAGAAAGTGGAAACCTGTGCACACCCTAAATCCTCCTGCAGGATCCCCTCCCCCATTGCCACGCTCACATCGTTATCAATTAATGGTAAAGAGAGACCCAGGCAGCTTCCGTGTCGTCTGAGAATGCAGAACCTCTGCGGCTCAACCCCCAAAACCTGGGACTGGATTTCAACACTCAGGCTAAATTCAGTCAGGCAACTAATTTTTTTTCTTAAGTTATTGGTTCTGCTTTATCATAAGCCATTTTTATATAGAAGGTCTAAGAAAGAGAAAGGTCAGCCCTAGGATTAAAATGGATGTGGTCCTCAAGCGAAAAGAAGACAGCATTTCACAAATATCCAACTTTATTCTGTTGATGCTGCTTTGTTGACGCTGGAGTCAGGATTCCCAGCCAATAGAGTTTTTTAAACCACAGCACGGGAGTCAACCTCCAGAGAACTGAAATCTAATCCTATATAGATTTCCATTTCTAAATACAGTATATTACAGAAGGTTAAATATACCACCTCTGTTTACTTACAACTAGAAAAAGATACATTAACTATATCCATTATAAATAATGTACCATTTCATATTAAAGGCATTATTGTACAATGAAAGAATAAGAACCTTCTAATGTATTCCTATCAAGGTTAGTGCCTATAATTACTTAAGATAAAATCCTGAAAATTCAGTGTATGAGTTAAATCCTGATTCAACAAGTTACTGACAGTGTAAGTGATTAAGTGGTGCTGAAGAGACAGTGAATGGTGCATTGCATATTTCTTGTAAGAACAATGACCCCGTTTCATATATGACTTGCTTTCGCCATACACTGGTTTGGACATAGACCTTCATTTTATTTTTGCCCCCCCCAATTTAATTCTCAAACATAATTTAATTCTCAAACATAAGCACCATCAGAAAAGTACTAGTTATAACAAAGCATCTGTTTTTGATTCTCAAAAGGACCCAGTTTAAGTTTTTTTTTTTTTTCTTAAAGCGATATGGGAACACGTTCTGTTCTCCAGTTGAAACTTGTAATTGTACGAAGAGGAAATGAAAACCTCACAACCTGTTTAGTGCAGCAACCAGGACACTGTAGGAGGAGACCCAGTTCCTCCGTGGAGTTTGGGTGTTATTTGATGATTAATCGTGAATTTTGATATCAAGACAGTCCTCAGACGCAACCCGGGCTGTATTCTAACAGCAGCCTTTCCAGCTGTGTGTTCTACTCGTCTGAATTAGAGAAAAGGGAGAACACACAGGCTCATCAACCACGAATCCAAGGGGCAGAAACGCAGTTCTGTCAACGCGTGCAGGGTGGCTCTGGTGTGGGAAGTGCAGGACTTAATTTTACCCTTGGATTCGCTCTGCCGTGAACGTCACAGCCTTAAGGGAGACTGTGACAGCGTTTCTGATAGGCTCTCTGGGCTGGTGATTCGGACATATTCCGAAGGCAGTACTGATTTTAAGCTGAGTCCCCAGGTCAGTGTCAAGGTGGAGTCCCTGAAGACCCCTACCCGTTCCCCCCCAAGACCTGCAGTACCCTCCAAGTCCTCGCCTCCCCAGAGTGCCCACACTGGATCCTTGCAATTCTGTGTGTTTGTAAACTGAGTGCTCTTCCTTTTCAGCTAAGCAGTAAGAGGGGCTTGCTTGTTCTGCGGGTGGGTAACCCAGAGGGACCCACAGGTACAAGGCCGAATTTTCTAGAGCATACGGGGAGGTTTCTCCAAATTCTTACTGGAGTAGTGTCAGAAAAGCACTTTTAAGTGACCGCTGGAAACTTCAAACACCACTTCCTGTCGGCAGTGCGCTCGGCCTCCTCACTGTCCCAAGGAACCTGGCTGGAAAGGGAAGCTGGAAATGCCCGAGAGCGCCACCCCCAGGCAGAACTGCACTGTCACCCCCAACATACTGGTCAATAACAGAGGAGCGCGAGAGGAAAATAAAAATCGTCCCCATGCAGCGGATGTGGGGTCTCCAGAAGAAAGTGGGCCAGGAAGGTCAGAAGTGTCGTTTTTTTTTCTCCCGCAGGTGTGATCGGCCACATTCAGGTGTCAGGGGAAGAGCCCGCCTTGCGCTCAGGGGAGCTTGTCGTCCAGTTTGATGGTGATGGTTTTCACTTCGGTGTATTCAGCCAGCGCATACTCGCCTCTGTGGTCACAGAAGAGAGGAACATGGAAAGGGGGCTTGTCACTTAGCTGTTCCAGGGAAGCGGGGCAGTTTGGGATTTACGCAGAGCATCAAAGATGCGATGACATCACAGCGTAAGAGCCAGGATTGTACCGCCATTAGTAAGTTTACGTAACGGGGCGCGCAACTTAAGTTTAAATAGTGACGCTTTTGTGCGTGATGCTTTTGAAATATCCAAGACTAGGTGGTGCTTTTAGAGAATCAAGGGAATAAAAAAAAAAAAAAAAAAGGCAAATTCTTGGATGGAGAGTACAGAGCCAGAAGAGAGGGTCTTCATGGTTGAATGAGGAGGGGGAACAGGGGAAGAGGCATTACTTTGGGTTTATGACTTTTACTTATTATTATTATTATTATTTAAGGTTTTTAAAATCGATTTAAAAAAATCCTTCCATTTTCTTCAGATGGGGGTGAGGGGGAGAGGAGGAGACAGAGAGAAAGAGAGAGAAACATCGATGTGAGAGAGACACATCGATTGGTTGCCTCCCGCACGACTTCAAACAGGGCCGAGGACCAAACTGCAACTGAGGTACGTGCCCTTGACTGGAATCAAACCCTTGACTCTTCGGTCCACGGGCCGACACTCTAACCGCTAAGCCAAACCAGCCAGGGCTAAAAATGGATTTTTAGAGAGAGAAGAAGGGAGAGGGAGAGAGAGAGAGAAACATCGATGTGAGAGCAAAACACTGATCAGCTGCCCCCAGCAACCCAGGTATGCGCCCTGACTGGGAATGGAACCGGCGACCTTTCTTTGCGCAGGATGACGCCCAAGCAACTGAGCCACACCGGCCAGGGCTGGGTTTACGACTTGTAGCTGAAGACACAGAAGAGGCAGAGGCCCCGGAGGGGTGTGGGCAGAGGATCCATGAGGGCCAGGGACATGGAGCCTGGAGCGACCTCGGAGCTCACAGCTGGTTTCCAGCTGTGAGAAGTGAGTCCAGGGGAGGAGATGTCAGCACGGACTGGATGAAAGAGTGACCACAGCCTGTGAGCGAGCATCTTTGATGGATGTCATTGCTTTCAGTCTGGCACAGCCTGGGCGGCCCTTTCCGGGCACCATGGCCACCTGCAGGGCCGAACTAACAGGCAGCTTCGGATGCCTCTGCAGCATCGCTCTGCTGTTGCGTCAATAAACACGCGTCCTTGTTTATGAAAAGAGGTGGGAGCAGAGCTGGTCACTGGAGGCTCTGCACCTGGAAAGACTTGAGGCAGAATTTGATCTCATCCCTCAGCTCTGTGCTTCCCAAAGTGTGGTCCCTAGACCAGCAGCAACAGCTTCACCTCAAAACCGGCTCAAAACGCAGCTCCTCAGGCCTCCCCCAGATCAACCGCGGGAGACAGAATGACGCCCCCACCTAAGGCGTCCATGTCCTCGTTCTATGGACCTGTGAATAGGTTCAGCTGCATGGCAAAGGGGAGTTAAGATGCAGGTGCAATTCAAGTCTCTGATTAGCTGCCCTTGAAATAGAGGATTAGCATGGATTATGTGGGTGGGTCCCTGGTCATCGCAAAGATTCTTGGAAGGAGGAGAGGGAGGCGGAAGAAGAGAGTCGAGGGAAACGAGATGGGAGAAGCAGGTTCAGAGCGATGCGACGTTGCGGGTTTTGAAGATGCAGGAAGGGGCCACCAGCCAAGGAACGTGGGCAGCCTCCAGACGCCGGAAGAGGCAAGGGAACCTGAAAGGAAGGTAACCCTGCAGATACCTCGATTTTTGCTCATTGAGACGTCCAAGGTTTTTAGCCTATAGAACTGTAGCGTGACAAATGTGTGTTGTTTAAGCCACTGACCATGCCCATGTGTCATAGCAGCAACAGAAAACCAATACACTTACTGCCTCTAGCGGTGGGGCCAGGGTCTGTGTTCGGACAAGCCAGGGGATGTGACTCAGTTCCAGATGGGAACCACTGGCTTCGATCTAGGTAGCTTAGGCAAGTCCTTTGTCTTCCCTGAGCCTCGATTATGTCATCTGTGAAATGGGAAGGCCACTACTTCCTTGTAGTTATGATGAGTAGAGATAATTTGTGCAAAGCACCTACTATGTGCTACAGAAAAAGTAAATGGTAGAAAGTAATCTTACTATTTTATGTGACTATGTCACTGAGATTCTTTTATTTCCTAAAACAAATACTCCAAAAGCCCATGATAATGGGTGAATTGTTTTGTAATCTTTCTTTCTTTCTTTTTTATCCTCACCCAAGGACATTTTTGCATTTATCTTCAGATAGAACTGGAAGGAGAAAGGGAGGAAGAGAGAGAGAGAAACATCGACGTGAGAGAGACACATCTATGGTTGCCACCCACACGACCCCAGTCGGGGCCAGGGACAAACTGCAACTGAAGTACGTGCCCTTAGCAGGAACCGAACCCAGGACTCTCCAGTCCGTGGGCCACGCTCTAACCACTGAGCAAAACCAGCCAGGGCTGTTTTGTAATCTTTTCGAAACATAACACAATATATAAAAACAATATACAGAATGTTAAATTCAACTTTTGTAGAGCAGAAACTCCATCAAAAGCCCCCAAGACAAATGACAAACTAGAAAAAAAATAATACTTACAACCCTGTGTGAAAAAGAGTGCTGTTTTCCTTAATATACAAAGAGCTCTTACAAACCAATAAAAAAACACCCACAAAACAAACAAATGGAAAAATCAACAAAGGCCACAAACAGGCAGTTCACAGAAGAAGAAATACAGATGACTAATAAGTGTGAAAAAGGTATTCAACCCCCTCCCAATGAAAGAAATGCAGACTAAAAGAATGGGGAGTCCCCTTTTCATGTGTCCGATCACCCAGTTTTAGGACACAATCTCCCGTATGTGGATCAAGGTTCATGCACAAGGAAAAATGTCAGCGTGATCTATAATAGCAAAACCCCTTGGGAATGACAGAAAAGTCCATCATAGAAGACCACCAATAAAAAGAACAGGACACCCAAAACTCACCCCTAAGAGCAAAAAGCAGTCTGCTCCCATTACATTTGAAAACAGAAAAGAATGCACATGTTTGCATCTATGTGCCTGGAAAATGCACAGTAACCTTTCAAAGTCAGCAGTGAGCATCCAGGGTGGCATCGTAGGTGTTCAAAAATGGTTAATGGGCTTCTCAGCTTAGTAAAGATAAGCAAACGAAGTCATGAAATCGCTTGGTTGAACTAGCACGCAATAAGAAGTCCAGTATTAAATCGTTCCTGTAAAATGAGGTGCCCGGGTCACCCCATTCTATTCCTATAGTCAAGGCCCAAGTTCAAGTTTCTGCCGCTCTTATTTGACCCACTATGGCATCTCCTAACTGGTTCTCACCCCGTCAGGACCACCTTCATGCTCACGACCATCTATGACTCTAGCAAGAATGTCGGAGGGGCCGTTACTGATGACCTGGCGCATCAAAGGTGCTCAATAAACATCAGCCAAGTGAATGAATGAACCAAAGAACAAAATTAATAACTCATCAGTGGCTACCTCTACCAAACGGGATCCAAGGTTAGAGAAGGAGGCCTTGACTTTGCACATATCTCTACGGTGTGGGGTTTTTTTTTTTTGGTTACTGTATTACTTTTATTGCAAAGCAAAACAAAGAACTAAGAAAAGCGCCCGGAAGGAAGAGAAATTGCAGGCTTCTTCTGAAGCCCAGCACAGAAGCTGGTCCCGGAGGGCCCGTGGGTGGGCGGCTCATTGCCAGCCCAGCCCGGGGGCCGGCGGGATGGGGAAATCCATGGAATCCACCGCACGGGGTTCCAGCAAAAAAAGGGGAACTTATTGCAACATGAAGACATCCATTAGAGACAACGGAACATGGAAATCAGTTTTCATCAGTTTCCAGGCTCCTGGTGAATTATGTTAAAGTACTTTATCAAAAGCCTTGGGAAACTATATGCCAAGGGTCAAAAAAAACACACACAAGACATTCAAAAAAGTCCCGATTGTGGCACATCAACAGAATAAGACGTGGACCGTCCAGAGAAGACGCACCCGGCCCTGCTCCACGCCGGGCAGGGGGTGCTAAGAATTTGGAAGCATTGTCAGGGGGTAGGAAGAGAGACAGAGGGGACGCAGGTAAGGACAGTCAGTGACAGTCGGGGTGAGTCGCACTGGGAGTCAGGTGGGTCCCACATGCCGTGCCTGAAGCTTTGACATCCAGAGACATCTGCTTTGGGGACAGAAATTCTTGCTGTGGGAGGGCGGTGCTGCGTGTCCGGGACTGTGCAGGTGCTGGGTCCCCCAGCTGCCACAGCCAATCAGAGACCAGTGGCCACATTTGCACAAAAAGGGACCAGAAAGGAGTCCATGGTGGGTCTGATGGAACCCAGGGCCAGCAGGAGGCGCCACAGGCTCCTATCAGAGCCGCCCGTGGTCTGACGGCCAGAGCCCGACCTGGGAGAGAGCCTGTCTCCTTGCCAAGGGCCAGGGGTGTGTGTAACTATGGCCTACATGTGGCGAAAGGGCAGTTTTGCCCAAGTCCTCACCCAGTGAGGATCTACTGAATGTCCCCACATGTGACAGGTGCTTTGGAGACACCTGAGCCCAGCTGGAGGTTGGTCCTGGGGCCTGAAGGAGCATGAATACGAGGCGGGGGAAGGACAGGAGGGAGGGGATCCAGCCCAGCCCCCAGGGAGAGGACCCAGCCTGACGCAGGCAGACGAGCCCACGCCACACCCTGCGAGTCTAGCGTGAGGGACAGAACACTCACAGTTCTCTGCCGTTTCCCGACATTTTAAAGCCACCGAACGGAGCCTGTGCGTAGATGGCATTGTAGCAGTTGATCCTGGAGAGAGAAGGAGACGCTCGTGGTTACCTGGGGGGGACCCACCTGGATCCCTAGCAGTGCGGGCTCGAGGCGCTCGAGGTGTCAGAGTGACTTTTGTCCCCGTTCTGATCAGGGAAACGGTGTGCTTTCAACTCCGCCTTCTCGTCTTCCCAGCAGACACTGACATTGGGGTGTTCTTAGGGTCAAGCTTTCCCTTGAGAGGCAGGGGACAAGGAAGGAAAGGGAGCTACGAAGCAGAGGGTCACACTCACTTTGGAACGGGACACCCTCACTCCAAAGTTCTGCCGCTTCTCACCTGCAGGATTCGGGGCTCATCCTCAGCCCCCCGAGCCCCAGTCCTCCTCTATCATCCACCAGTCTCTTTAACACGAGGCTGGTGGATCTGTAGAATTCCTGGTGAAGCGGGGAATTTCAAGCATACTTTTCTCAGGAGCATGGACTGCTTTTATTTATTTTTCCTCACCAAGGATATATTTTTTCCATCGATTTTTTTTAGAGAGTGTGGAAGGGAGGGAGGGAGTGGGAGAGAGAAACATTGATGTGAGAGAGAGAGAGACATCGATTGGTTGCCTCCCGCACGCCCCCTGACTGGGGCTGGGGATCCAACCTGCAACCAAGGTATGTGCCCTTGACCAGGAATCGAACCCATGACCCGACACTAACCACTGAGCAACACTGGCCAGGGCTGCATGAACTGCATTTAGAATCAGAATACAGCCCTGGCCGGTTTGGCTCAGCAGTTAGAGCATCAGCCTGAGGACCAGAGAGACCTGGGTTCAATTCCCGCTAAGGGCATGTACCTTGGTTGCAGTTCGTCCCCGGCCCCGGTTGGGGTTCAGTGGGTGGCAACCAGTCGATGTGTCTCTCTCACATCAGTGTTTCTCTCTCTCTCTTCCTCCCTCTCTCCCTCCCGCTCTATCTGAAGATGAATGCAAAAATGTCAAATGAGGATAAAAAAACAAAAAAAAATAATAGCATCAGAATACAAAATAAAATCAGAAGGAGGGAAGTCTGAGGGGCAGCAACACAGCAGCCAAGATCACAGGCACTTGTGCTGGACGACCAGCTCTGAGCCCCCCGCTGCCACGGGCTGGCTGTGTGACCCTAGGCAGCTCACCCCACCTCTCTGTGTCTCCACTTCCTCGCGCATAAAATGGAGACAATGATGGTGCCAGTCTCAGATGGCGGTCTCGGGGACCCAGCGGAGCAGAGACAGTGCTTGCCCAGAGCATCTGACCAGGAACTCTCTCTCGGCTAGTAGGTGACTCATGAAGCAGGCAAGCCAGTCGCTCAGGACAACCGGACACGGGCCCACTCACCAGACCGTGCCGGACTCGAGGGCGGAGGCCAGCTTCAGGGCTTTGTCCAGGTTTCTCGTGAACACGGCGGCTGTGAGCCCGTATTCCAGGCTGTTGGCTCTTTTGATCACTTCTTCGGTAGTTTTGAACTTCAGTATCGGCTGCACCGGCCCAAAAATCTATAATTGAACGCAAGACGGCAGTGAGAGGTACTGTCCAGTAGGACTCGTGTGTCCTGATCGGGCATCTCCTTGTTGGGAGCCTTTCCTGACACCCTACGTGCTCACGTGCAGCAGGTAGGGGCGAGACGGCTTCCCTGGGGACCCCAGGAGAGAGACGACCCCCCAGACAGAAACATGCTCCCCTCACAAGACAGCTGGGGTCACCGAGCCCCAGGAGGACCCGTGGGACAGACCCAGTGTCCTCCCCCAGCTCAGCACCAGCCCCGTGGGCTGTGGCTTTCCCTGCGCCCCCGTACCTCCTCTTTGGCAATTCGCATGGTGTCGGTAACATCCGAGAAGACGGTGGGTTTGATGAAGAGCCCCCTGTCTTCCATGGCCGAGCCCCCGCATTCCAGCTTGGCGCCCTCCTTCTTCCCGCTCTCGATCAGATCGAGGATCTTGTCGAACTGGTGTTGGTCAATCTGCAGAACAGCAGAAGGAGGGGGCGGCTGCCGCCTGACGTGCGTCCGACGGCCTCCCGGGCTCAGCTGTCTGGCCCCTGAATGTTCTTGCCGAGTCACAGTTCAGGGAACACGTGCCTGGACGTACAAACCCAGGCTCTTTGGAGCAGGACAGAGCTCGGGAGACACGCTTGGCTTATCTGGGTATATTCATACGTCGGACCCTCCACGCTGTTGGGCAAATCCACGGTGAAACAAGACCTGAAGCAGCATTCTTCACTCTCCTATCTTCCCATCCTGCTAGGGTTGCTGAATTTAGCAAATAAAACTACAGGACACCCAGTTACCTTTGAATTTCTGATACAAGAGGAATGGGTTTTCCAGTAGAGGCATCTCCCCCACAATCTCTGGGAGATAGGTTAAACATGTATTCACTCTTTTTTCTTTACCCTCACCAGAGGACACTTTTGCTTTTATCTTCAGATAGAGTGGGAGGGAAAAGGGGAGGGGGGAGAGAGAGAGAGAGAGAAACATCGATGTGAGAGAGACACATTGAGTGGTTGCCACTCGCATGACCCCAGCTGGGGCTGGAGACGAACTGCAACTGAGGTACGTGCCGTTAGCGGAACTGAACCCGGGACTCTCTGGTCCACGGGCCAACACTCTAACCGCTGAGCCAAACCGGCCAGGGCTGTATTCACTCTTATTTTATTTTATTTTTTTATCCTCACTCGAGGACATTTTTCCGTTTTTTATTCAGAAAGAGTGGGAGGGAGCGAGAGGAAGAGAGAGAGAGAGAGAGAGAGAGAAACATCGACGTGAAAGGGACACATCGAGTGGCTGCCACCCGCACGACCAACCAGGGCCGGGGACAAACTGCAACCAAGGTACGTGCCCTTAGCGGGAACTGAACCCGGGTCTCTCTGGACTTCAGGCCGACGCTCTAACCGCTGAGCCAAACCGGCCAGGGCTGTATTCACTCTTTATTTGAACTTCAGATCTAAGTGGGTGACAAATACTTCGTCTGGCAACGCTGTGCCCTGCTCACAGGGCACCATGGGTCAGGGTAACAGTTAGCGGGATTCCCTATAGAAGTGAGAATGAAAGCCGATGACCCTCCTCAGTCTCCTGGAAACAGACTGTGGGGCTCACGGGGAAGCGGGGGGTGAGGGGCTGCTCCTTGGTGGGAGGGAGCCAGCTCATCAGAAAGGCGCCACCATCTGACACCTGGTGGGGCCAGTGTGCCTTATACCACCAGCCCAACACCCAGCTTGTAGGCACGGTACCCAACCAGCTGCCAAAGAGCACCCCTTTGGGAGATTGTCTCAAGGTGGAAAATGCTCGGTCCTTTTCCCCTGAGTCCATGCGAGGCCTGTTCTTGACCATGAACCTGCTGCTGGCTACCTCCTTTTTGGGAGAGACAGAGCTTTGATAGGTTTGCTAGAGCTGAGATGTTCAGAGAGAAAATTTGGTTGCATTTAAACAACTTTAAGGAAAAAATAAGCAAACCCAACGACGCCTTTGGAGCACTGTCTGTCCCTGAGGAACAAGTTGGCTTCATCAGAAGGGATGGACATAAACCGTACATGTCACCTGACCGGTCCTCCCCTGAAGTGTGGGTCACGTGTTAAAACACCAGGTTGGATCCCTACCTCACACCTTATACCTGGATAAACTCCAAGCAGACCAAAGACTTAAAAATAAAAGCATCAACGGTTCCCAAGCCTCTCACATGGGAGACTGCTTTCGTCAGCTTGGAGAGCTGATGGCCTTTTCATGACTCAAAATCCAGAACCCCCTCCCCAAATACTGATACATTTGAGTATGTAAGAAAAAAGCAACATCGTCATGTCCTGGCCGGTTTGGCTCAGCTGTTAGAACATCGGCCTGAAGACTGAAGGGTCATGGGTTCAGTTCCCTGTCAAGGGCACGTACCTGGGTTGCAGGTTCAATCCCCAGCCCTGGTCAAGGTTGTGTGGGAAGCAACCAGTCGATGTGTCTGTCTCACATCCATGTTTCTCTCTCCCCCTCTCTCCCTCCCTTCCACTTTATCTTAAAAATTAATGAAAAAAATGTCCTTGGGTGAGGATTAACACCAAAAAGGCAACAATATCACAAGCAAAGTCAAAGGGCAACACGAACTGGAAAAAATCGACGCTGTATCGTAGGAGCAGAGCCAATCTCTCTCGTACGTGACGCGATCTTAGAAGGAAGAAGAAAATACCACCAGGCACACGCCCAGCGATAAAAAGGAAATGTAAAGGCTTCTGAACACACGATCAGAGAGATGTTCTACCTCATTCACTGAAAGAGATCCGTGCATATTTAAGCCAAACGAGATGCCATCTTTAACTATCAGATGGGCCCAACCCCAAATCCTGTTGGTGAGGCTGGGGAGATAGGCAAGCTCACACAAGGCTCGGGAGGCACTTTGGCAATGCCTGCAGATGTGATGAATGTGCCCTCGCTGGGCAGCCCTGGCACGTGTGTGGGAAGACATTCTTGGGGGCACTGTGCGGCACACCCACAGGGTCATCAGAAGGTGTTGCTTGGATTCTGGGGGTTCACACTGCAGCATTCTAGGTACGTCTGTAAAAGGGCCAGGCGGGTTCCCAGGGACTGGCATAAAAACTGAGGCGCGGTAGGTTGGCACAGGCACCTCTGAGCAGAGACAGGATCGGAACACATAGTCATGCTTGTATACACACACAGACAATATAGAGGGATATTGAGAAACTGAGAACATGGGCTCCCAAGGGGGGAAGGGTGAGAACCAGGCCTAGGAATGGCCTTTACATGTGTTTGGGGTTTTGACTCATATATATATACGTTCCCACTGAAAAAAGTAATTCAAGCATCTGCCACAACCGTGACTCAAGGTTTTCTCAACTTCCCTCTGGGTCAGCGGAGTCTTGCGTTAAAAGTGGCCGTTGTGCCCTGGCTGGGTGGCTCCGTGGGTTGGAGCGTCGTCCCATACACTGAAAGGTTACGGGTTTGATTCCCCATCAGGGCACACATCTAGGTAGCGGGTTCGATCTCCAGCCGGGGTGTGTATGGGAGGCAACTGATTGATGTTTCTCTCATCTTTATTCTCTCTTTCTCTTCCCTCTCTTCTCTCTAAAATCAATAAAAAACACAACCTCAGGTGAGGAGTAAAAAAAGAGAGAGAGAGACAGCTTTACTCCCTTACTCTAGTATTAAAAGGAATCAACATCGGCTTTCCCTTCTAAAAAGAAAAAAAAAAAGTCGTAGGTGTGACTCTCGCCTCCTCCTAAGAGGCTTTTCCAGCGTCATCGAAAGACAGGTCTGGGTGGCCCTGGGTCGCCATGGCAACCCTACACATCCAGACTCGGCTGTCCCTGGCGAGTCCATGCGAACACATTGTTTAAATCTAATGGCCCTCCACGAGGTGTCAGCCAGGGCCTCGCTGTGCAGGAAGGCCAGCCTGCGGAAGTGGACACAGCCAGGCACAGCACCAGAGACCGAGAAATACGCCCCGAAGGACGGTCAAAGCCGCACTCGGCCCCGGGGGAGGCCCCCGGATGGGCCCCGCCAGGTGGCCTGCGTGATGTCTTCCAGCAACTGGTTTGTCTGCAGAGAACACGGATCTCGGTCAGAGACCGAACTATTTAGACAGCTGTAAGTCCTCCCAGAGTGAAATCTTATTACTGTAGAAGAAAAAGCACTTTGGGAGGGGAGAAAAAAAAAATCCAACAGCATCCTAAAATAATACGCCGAGTGAGCTTTCTGAAAAGACTCAGCGGGGGCCCCAAACACCCTGATGAAATCAACACCATTCTGCTGGGGTCTGCATCTGACTCCCCACGTCAAGCCTGGAGCTTGGAAAGAGACTTCGGGATAATGAGGGGAAAAAGTGCTTCTTTTAGTGCAGGGTCAGACCACATACCCATGGACTCTGGATTGATCTAAAATCACAGCGGATTCGATCATGACTTTCGGACGTGTTTGTATTCAGATCTGAAACCCAACCACGGCTGCTAGACAACCTCTGTGTCACCGGCTGGGAGGGGATTGTTGGCTACACGCAGGGACACTTCTCTCCACCAGGGTCACGTGGCTTCAGAGCCGCGGAGCATGTGGGCGGGGCACAGCGAGGGCGGCACTGTGGCCAGAGCATCCCCAGGTCACGCACGACCTGGCCGCGTGGCCTCAGTTGTGCATGGCCAGTCACCGCTGCCCGGACCAGGGAGCTGCCTTTCCATGCTCCCTGCTTCAGAAAAGAAAAACGTATTCGGTGCCTTGAAACTTTGCAAAACAGTCCTCGATTACGCCCATTTTCCAGGCGAGGAAACTGAGGTTTGGAAGGAGCTGGCGACTTTCAGAAGGTCACAGAGCCACGTTGGTGCCGAGATCCGCAGCCTCCCATGTAAACACACGGTGCCCACACGGTGCCCACACGGTGGGTAAGCGGCATCTGGGTGAGTCCTGACACGCGATGGGAAACTTCATGGCTGGGGCAGGACTCTGGCTACAAGCAGAGTGGTTGTAGCCCAGCCCCATTTCAGTAACGCCTGGGCTGGTCAGGCTGCTCTCTGAAGTATTTACCCGTGGGCTGGACTACGTAATTCGGAAGAAAGTGATACAGGACATGCCCTTTTAAAGAGCTTATGAAACCTTGTGGTTATGATTGTTTTCATCCTGTCGCTGGCTTCTCAAACCAGGCCCACACCCCGCGAGCTCTGCACTGGGAGGTGTGGTTTCGGATGGTCACCTTGCCCTGTAACGCATCTGGGTTTGCGGGCACCTGGGTTGGACCACCAGCTCCGGGCACTGCCCCTGCCTGTCTTCGGCTGCCAGGGTTACAAACCCTCTCCTGCAGGGGGACCTGCCAGGTGAGACAGGCTGTCTCTGAGCCTCTGCTGGGCACCCTGGCCAGAGGGGCAGCATGGCCTTATGGTCAGGGACCGCCTCCTTCCTGGCGAGGCCCCGAGTCTGGCACAATTTGCTGCAGAAATCAAAGCCTCTGTGTGTCTAGCCCGTTTCCAAACCGCACTGAGAGCGGATGGATTGGACTGGTGGTCAGCGTGTTAGCAAAAGCCTTGAGCGCAAGAAGGCAGGGCAGCCCCCAGGCTTCGGAGGGACCCTGCCATCCCTGGGAAGGAAGCCCAGGCCGGGGTCAGAGGGTCCCTCACGTGCACCCCGGGCTCCCACGCCTCAGGAGGTTACCTGGGGCCCCTGCTCCGTCCTGGCATCGAAGGGGTCTCCGACGGGCCGCTTCTGCGCGTACTCCACGCTCCTCCTGACAAACTCAGCGTAGACTTGCTCCTCCACAAACACCCTGGAGGCGGCCGTGCAGCACTGGCCCTGGTTGAAGAACACTCCCTGATGGGCACACTCCACTGCCAAGTCCACTGCAGGGAGGCGGGCGGGCGGGGGCAGAGGAAGCGATTAAGTCGTTAGGGTAGGACGGGCCACAGCTGCGACCGTAATTGCCCACACAAGCAAACAGCCCTGGGACTGCAGACATGACTTTCGCGCTCAGCACTTTCCAAACAGGGGGCGGGCAGCAGGACTCTGGGTCCACTGCGTTCGGAGTCGAAGAGGTCCCGACTGCAGGACTTCTCAGTGTGTTGACCATGCCAAGAGGCACAGGGACGTGTCTCAGTGGTCACTTCCCTCGCTCAGGGACGCCCTCCCTCCCTTCCTGGAGGACGGATGTCCTTTAGAAGAACCTTTGCTAAGCACTGATGTGGGTCAGCTGGCAAGGGTTTTTACGGGAGCCCAGATTTTCCAGCTTGTGCGACAGAAGGGTCTTATTAAGTAATATAACACCACGTGCGGCTCCGGAGAGTTAAAAAAGAGAGAGAACGCCCCGCTTCTGCCTGACACCGTCTGAGTCTGAACTGCAGAGTCGGCATGGGGTTAAAACCAGGTACTGCGACCGAGCTAGAGGGTGCTTAGTAAGGACGATCTTTGGGGGCCTGCTTAATGGATTCGAATGATAAGTGGGGTGTCGTTGACATTCAGAGGGGTTTCTAGGGCTCCACTTGTTTTGCATCACCACCCCCCTCCCGCCAAACACACTGTGCGCACACTGTTTGCTTAAGCAATGCAGTTTTTCTGGGCACCGAGTAAAAGCAAGACCTTCTGGGCGTGGGCAGGTGATCCCCGGCAGCCAGCGTTGCTTGTGGGGTAACTCTGAGGAAGGCTGCCCTTGGTTTTGAGAACCAGGCCGTTGCTAACTGGCTTCTGTTTAAGTCGCTGCGGTAGCAGGACAGCATAATACGGTTCGTGCCCCTCCCTGTGTCTGCCGCTTTTCATGCCAACTGAAAAATGCCCTTCCTCCCAGCGGGGACCGGGTGAGGGTTGCAGTGGCCGAGAACGGAGGCATGTTATCGCTGATATCATGCCTGAGATGCCAGTGACATCAGGATGTAATTCTGTGGCCCGGCACTGCCCACGGGAGTTGGAGATGACTCTGTAGGGTGTTTCTGACCCTCGTCCGACCAACCCTCAAACAGAAGGAGTCTTGTGTTTTCGTTGTAGTTTTCTTCACTGGGAGGAAAAGAGGATGAACTGTGGTACAGATGGGGAACCCGAATGTGGTGGCACTCAGCCAAACAGGAGTCCTGGCTCCTTAAGGCTGGAGGCTGGGACTCTGAAGGTGGGTCACAGTGGCCGACACCCATTGGGCTCCAGAAACCATTAGCAACACGAATGATGCTTCCCCAAGGGAGCAGCGACTCAGGCCAAAAAATAAACAGCCCATGCACAGTCCTCTTTGCCACTGAGACCTAGCTTCCCCGAGAGGGGATATCAGTCATTTACACTCTAGAGAGAACTAGTGCCCGAGCCATTTTCCTCAGGGATATTTGCAATTCCATCGTTATCTGAGGGTGGAATGGAAGGCTTTATCCTTCAGGAAAGGAATGTCTGGCACTGATGGGCAGTGGGGGAGGCTATTCTTGGCAGGACATACATATGACACTGAGCAGGGACAAGACAGTGGAGGCGGGCGGCACCCAGACCAGGGGGTGTTCTTAAGGGCCAGCTGCCACTGTCCTCTGATTTGTCAGGCCTGAGACCAAGAAGGAGAAGACATCTCAAGTCTTTGGAGAGCCTAAAGCGCTATGGGAACACCAGTGTGGAGGGTGGAATGATTCACGTCGACAGGGGGCGCACCTGACCTGCCCCTGTTTTCTCTGCCCTTCCCACTCCCCCCGCTCAGGGGTCTCTGGGGAACAAACAGACCTTGTCCGTGGCTCCTGCTCCACGGGGATGGGAAGGTCAACTTAACCCTGAAGGGCAGAATGAGGCAGCCCCCTGGTGACCACCTAGACACGTCTCCCTCCAACGGGGCTTTCTATCTGCAGTGACGCTGGCGTTGCGTCTCCACCTGTTTATGGCAGGAGGACCCGCAGCGGGAAGGCACCCCCCTGTGTGTACGTCTGTGTGTGTTTCTCTTGGTTCTGGGGAGACTTCCAAATGCCCCCCAACCAGCAGAGCCCAGCAGGCACAGACTCACGGTCGGCGTCGGCACACACTATGCAGGGGTTCTTCCCCCCAAGCTCCAGGGTCACCCTCTTCAGGTTGCTCCGAGACGCGGCTTCTTTAATCAGCTTTCCAACCTGCAAGATGAGAAAACAGACAGGGTTAGACCTTGGATGTGGCCAGATGTGGCCCCACTGTTCCTCCCCCTCTCCCGGTCACTCCCAGCACCTGAGACCTTGACATGGCTGGACCCCTGGTCTGAGCTGCTCCACGTACCGGGTGGAGCGGGGGCCCCTGGAAAGCCCAGCGCCGGGCCCACACCCTGGTGGCCACCCCTCCCGGCAGCAGACTGGCCAGCTGGTCTGAGAAAAGGCTCCAGGGGTGTTTGGTATAACTGAGGGAGCCCCTAAGAATTCGAGAGTTAGGGGGCTGCCCTCCAGGAGGAGGGGTCCATTCTGTGGGAACGCACGCCAGGCGTGGGGCTTCCACGGAGGGTGGGAGGGCCTGTGTGCTGTGGAAGAGACCCACGCAGCAAACCGCGATGCTCAGCCGCCCGCGTGCCCCTGACCGGTCCCTCCTATCCTCTCACGAGCCGCAAGAGGACGCCTGGATGACTTATCTCGGGTGACAAGTACTGCAGGCGCCATGAACTCAAAGCCTAGATCGGGCAGCCAGCAAGAGGCAGGGCTAGGCTCCTGCAGGGCTGAGGCTGGTCCCCCAACCGAGGTGACCACCTGCTCAAGGTCTGAGAGGTCCCCAGTGACAATGACTGTCCCCAGGTAGACAGCAGAAGCCAAACCTGCTGGGCACGGGCTGGGGGTTCCTTGGTGGGGCTGAGGATGCTCTTACAGCTGGGCATCGGGGGCCACAGTGGGGGGAGCCACAGAGGCCACTTGTCCACGACACTGGGTGCCGAGTGACCGCACCATCTGGCTGGCCCCGTGAGCAGCCTACGGTCGCCTAGAGAAGGCCAGGGCCTCTGTGCTGAGAAGCCAGGGAGGGACAGGGACAGGGACAGGGCTGAGGTTGCTGTTGGGTGAAGAGACTGGAAGGACCTGGGGCAGCTGGAGAGGAGCCACCCTCTGTCCCTGCGCCTCCCCGGCTGAGCCAGGAACGAGGCTGCTGCTGGCTGAGCCCGCCGGCTGTCGCCTGACCTAAGGACATGCAGGGGCCCAGACATGCTGTCTACGCTTCTCTCACAATGCTCACCCTTCCTAGGGGGCGGTATTGTCCAGCTGGCCACAGCTGGCTCCGGCCCCTGGCTGCACTCCACGGGGAAGAGATGGGACATTTATTCCACGGGAAGTATTCGTTTGTTTCTTTTTTAAACACAGAGGAAGTGCTTTCTCATTAAAAATAATTCCACAGGCCCTGGCCAGTTTGGCTCAGTGGTTGAGTGTTGGCCCTCAGACCAAAGGGTCGTGGGTTTGAATCCCAGTCAAGGGCACGTACCTGGGTTGCAAGTTCAATTTCCGGCTCCAGTGGGGGTGGTGCTGGAGGCAACCAATCGAGGTGTCTCTCTCACGTCGATGTTTCTCTCCCTCCCTCCCGCGTTCCCTCCCTCTCTTCCTTCCTTCCACTCTGTCTAAAAACCAATGGAAAGATATCCTCGGGTGAGGATTAACCAGAAAAAAAACCCAAAATATTCCACAGCCCTGGCCAGTGCAGCACAGTGGACGACAGAGTGTCGGCCCATACACTGAAGGGTCTCTAGTTCGATTCCTGGTCAAAGGCACATATTTGAGTTGCAGATTTGATGGCTGGACCCGGTCTGGGCGGGTGTGGGAGGCAACCAATTGATGTTTCTCTCTGTCTCTCTCCCCGTCCCTTCCATTCTATCTCAAAAAAAAAAAAAGAAATTCAATGGTAAAAAATCCTCAGGTGAGGATTAACACACAAATAATAATTCCACATGTGAATTAAAGGAGACGTTTTCATCATGGGATCGTAGTGTACACACTTTTCATACAGTTTACTTTTCTGCGTTCCAACCACAGCTTTGCTTATTGGAATGTCTGTAGACACTGTGTAGGAGAAACAGACTCTACGGAAGGTTCATGAGATTATTTCTCTGAGCAACTTCTTCGAAGCGCAATTTCCAAATCAAAAGTTTTACACTCTTGCCCAGCCGGTGTGGCTCAGTGGCTGAGCGTCGACCCTGCACCAAGAGGTCACCGGTTCGATTCCTGGTCAGGGCACATGCCCAGGTTGTGGGCCTGATCCCCAGTGCAGGGCATGCAGGAGGCCGCCAGTCAATGTTCTCTCTCATCTATGTTTCTATCTCTCTCCATCTCCCTTCTTCTATCTCTAACATCAATAAAGGAAAAAAAAAGTTTTATGGTCTCACGTTTGTGGTGGGAGCTGCCTCCCTGCCTTGCACCTGAGCAACAGTGAGCGCCTGTGGCCCTGGCCTGGTTCACACAGATGTCAATTTCTCCCAGTCTGACAGACCAACAAGGGAAGAGTCCAATTTCTGTTTGAATTAGCATTTCCCCGATTACCCGTGCACTAGGTCAGGCTTATTGGACCTTTGGTATTTGTCTTCTCTGAGCGGCCCACCTTGCCACCATTCAGTTTGTCTTTTTTCTTTTTCTTTAGGGGCACTTTACATATGATGAGCATTGACCCTTGGAGCCGCATGAATGATGACTGTCTTCTCCCAGCTTGTGATTTACCTTCTAACCCGAACTCTGGCGTGGTTTGTCATACGGATGTTTTGCACTTTTATTTCGTCTTATCTATTGGTTGTTTCTCCTTCCAGGTTCTAGAACATATTTATTTAGTCTGGAAACTGGCCCAGTGAGTTTGAGAAACTCATTGTTGCGTACTGACACGTGGTCGGATCCAGAAGGGAAGTGAGGCACAGGTCAACCTCCCGGAGGAAAGTCTGCAGGTCTCAGCTCACCTGCCAACAGCCAGGGCGGGTCCTTACCTCGATGGACCCGGTGAAGGAGACCTTGTTGATCTGGGGATGAGAGGAAATCGCGGCTCCCACGGTGGGCCCGAAGCCTGGCACGATGTTCACCACGCCCGGAGGGAACCCGACCTAGGGGAAACCGAGATGGCCTTCAAGGGAGAGAAGGGACCAGGGACCACCACGGGCCACGCTCGGGCTGAGACAGCCATGGCTAAGTGATGTCCCCGAGCAGAGTGGCGTCCCCACTGGGAGTCTGGGCCCGGGTCACCCACCCACCCTAGGACTCTAGCCCAGTTGGCCAGGGGATCAGGGAGCCAGGGGATCAGGGGGCCAGGGGATCTGGGGGCCAGGGGATCAGGGGGCCAGGGGATCAGAGGGCCAGGGGATCAGGGGGCCAGGGGATCAGGGGATCAGGGGGCCAGGGGATCAGGAGGCCAGGGGATCAGGAGGCCAGGGGATCAGGGGGCCAGGGGATCAGGGGGCCAGGGGATCAGGGGGCCAGGGGGCCAGGGGATCAGGGGGCCAGGGGATCAGGGGGCCAGGGGATCAGGGGGCCAGGAGGCCAGGGGATCAGGGGGCCAGGGGGCCAGGAGGCCAGGGGATCAGAGGGCCAGGAGATCAGGGGGCCAGGGGATCAGGGGGCCAGGGGATCAGGGGATCAGGGGGCCGGGAGGCCAGGGGATCAGAGAGCCAGGAGATCAGGGGACCAGGGGATCAGGGGGCCAGGGGATCAGGGGGCCAGGGGATCAGGGGGCCAGGGGGCCGGGAGGCCAGGATGAGGTGCACACTCTTCCTTCTAGACAACACTTTTCATCCTAACAGGAGTGGTGGCTCTCCATAGCAGAGTCACTGTGTGTGTGTGTGTGTGTGTGTGTGTTGGGGCATAGGGACACCTTGGTCACAACCCCCAAGGGTCAGAGGCACCTGCAAAATGTCCTTTCCAAATCTGCGTTTTCATTTCTTAAATCTGCCCCATAAATGTTCCAAATGGCAACAGAGCGTCACCCGCTTCGAGCTCCCGCTTGCTGAGCCGGAAATGGGTCCGTTACTGGCTGCGCCCACCAACCTCCCATCGAAGCCACAGAGGCCGTGCCACCCCGTGGGCTCGGCGGAAGTGACCTGGACGGACCTTCTCCCATGCTTCTTCCTTTAAATCCCCTCATGTTTCTCCCTTTCACTCTTTCCGACATAGAAGCTGGGGACAGAAGGACTGAACCATGTTGCCCTGTGTGCCCGAAGAGAGGTGTCCCTTTGGGCTGCTAGTTTCCCTGAGGGGTGGCCGCCTGGGGAGCAGGTGATCACCCCCCTGAGAGCTGGAGACCCAGCTGGGCAACAGCCACTTCGGCAGAGCTGCCAAGATGACCCCTCCAAGGGAAACATCGACCATTTTGTACCCCACAAATGCAAGGCCCGAAGACCCTCCGAATATTCATTTCCTTCCCAACTGATTCTCCTGCAAATTCTCTGCTGAAAACGCGTGGTCCCAAAGCAAGTTTGAGCCCATCGCGAGAGTCCGATCCTCCGGTGCCATCCGTGGGAGGAGTGGATTCCTTGCAGCTCAGGGACCACGAGCGGGAGCCATCGGGCAGTTGCCAAGTGAAACAGGCGTCACGCCCTTCCCACTCAGCCGGAGCAGGCCGGACCGTCACACACGGCACGGCAGCTTTATCTCACGACAGTGCTAGTTCCCAGGAGTGGGGATGTTACCAAGAACACGTCATATTTTCCTTTTGGATCTTACCTCTTTGATCAGGGAGCCGAGGTGAAGGGCGGTGAGGGGTGTCTGTTCGGCAGGCTTCACGACAATAGTGTTGCCACAGCACAGAGCGGGAGCCAGCTTCCAAACCAGCATCAGCAGAGGGAAGTTCCACTGTAACAGGGCACAGGGGACAGTGGGGACCCGGATCCACCCCGCTACCCTGTCCTGAGTGTCAACAAGGCCTCCATGGAGGACACTTGCTTTGCACGGTCTAGATTTGGGGTTTAAAGGGTAACATAGGAGTTGGCAATGATCAGAATTGCATTCCAGCCTGGTGCTCCCTAAGTGCATTCTGGGGGGTTGCTCATAGTTACTCTTTGCCAAGAGGATTCCTCTGTGCGTGCAGGATTCCACTACCTCCTCCTCTTGGAGGTTTACAATGCCCTCAGCATGTTAAAGGCTCTGAAAAGTCCTGCAGGGAAGACACCCACCTCTCCTCAACTCACATGGCACAAAAGCTTTTTATCTTCTTACAGAAGAGATACTCAGTCCCTCTGTGAACAGGTGCTTAGTGAAATTCATTTTGGGAAATGCTTTTCTTGTCGTCTTTCAACCACGGAGTCAAGGATATTGACATCATTGCGACAATAAGCCTACAAAAGCCTACCGGGCGTTCCCTGTGCGTCTGGCGCTGTTCTATCTAAGCACTTCACAAAACGTAACTACAAACCAGTATGAGACAGTCACGTTATTACTGCCACTTGCAGATGGGAACTTCCCGGCAGCTTCCAGGCTGCCCACTGCCCAGTGAACAAAGTCCTGGACCCCGAGCAGCCAGGCCCAGTGCAGGCTGGGCCCACTGACCCGGGCCTGCATCCTCTTCCTCACTTTCTCCCGTGTTAGCTCCGGCCCACCGGCTGTCCTGCTACTGAAGTAGGCCAGGCACCTCCAGACCTTCACTTGGAAAACCCTTTTTCCTGTTGGACATTCTTATCCTTCAGGGCCCAGTTAAGAGACCACTGCCCCGGGGGTGCCGGCCCTTCCTGGCCTCTCCGTTTGGAATCCATGCTGCCTCTGTCACATTCCTGGGGTTGTCCTGAGAGCGGACAGGGGGTCTCATCCACCTTGATGACCCTCACGCACCACACCACAGAGCAAATGCTCAATTAATGTTCTTGAGAGTGAATAAAAAATTGGTTCTGAGGGCCCCAAAGGAGCTGGGCGAGCCGAGTACTTACAGGAGTGATAGCCCCACACACGCCTATGGGCTCATGCCTGGTGAAACACACCACGTTGTCATCTGCAAGAGAGGTCACACGGAGGAGAGGAAGACACGCTCATCCAGATGAAGGCTTTTCAGTACTAACAAGACAAGGACTTAACCCAGAAACCACAAAGCTGTCAGTTCCGTCTTGTCTGTCACACAAAGAGGTGGTTTTCAACTCAATTCCAAATGCAAAATTCCTTAGAAGGAGGATCGGCACCGTGCCATTTCTTTTTGGGGACCCGGGAAATGGCCAGAGGTACTCTGCAGCCAGCCTAGGGGAAGGGAAAGACGGGAGGGGGGTCCCCAAAAGACCTGTTGGAAGCTGAGCGCCCTGCGTTGGCTCACCTGTGGGGATGGTCCTGCCCTGTATTTTGTCTGCCCATCCTGCAAAGTATCTGAGGGTTTTGATACAGCCCTCCAGGTCGATGAAGAAGGCGTGGAGGAATGGCTTCCCTGTGTCCATGGTTTCCAGGGTCTGCAAGGACAAGACAGCAGTCTCAGACACAGTCTCTTTTTACCTGTTAAGAATGGGGGAAGGGAGAGAGGGAGAGCGCACGTCCCAGACCACTGGCCTCCACTCCTCCCAGTCACACGTGTCCCTTTAGAAAGCAAGAAACTGCATCGGCCCGATGCACGGCCGTGGGTCCCCATAAAGGACAGTGGACACAAGGCTGATGTTAAGCCTTGCTCAGGAGGACGACTGAGTGTCTGGAGACGTTGCCCCGGCCGTGTGACCTGGCCGCGTGGGGTTGTGCATGCGTGGGAAGCTCCCCGAGGTTAGCTGGCGACAGGACTGGTTTGTCTGACCAGAACGGGAGGACAGTTTCCTCCTTCTTGGCCCAGCTGACCCAGAGCGACGGAGGGAGCCCAGAAATGTCCCGCCACCGGCTCAGGACACAAAGCCCCCTAACGGGCTGCGGCGCTGCAGGCCGGATGCGTGTGGCAGGAGCGGACGCGCCCTCGGTGGTGAGGCAGCCGATTACCCAGGGCGAGCGCACGGCTCAAAGGCGGGGATTCTTTTCTATTTCCAGCCCGGGTTTCAGAGGGCCCCTTTGTCCTTGGGACAAGCAGCCCCAGTTGAGCCCAGGGCTGAAACGGCCCGGCATCCGTCTCTGCAGGAAGTGGCCACCCTGACACACAGCCCAGGGCCGGATTCCTGTTTTAGAGTCGGTGCGGCAAATTGTGCTTTGCAAAGGGAGAGGCCCCTCGTGTGCGCCCCTGGACACCTCATGTCTGAGCGCCACGGCTCGGTCCTCCCTGCAAGGGGCGGGCTCGGAGGCTCACGGGTCGTGCAACAGGTCAGTGGCATGGCCAGCACTGCCCTTGGGGGCACCTGACATCCAGCCAGCACCGCGACTGCCCTGATCTGGAAAGACTGCAGGACGGCCACGTGAGACGCTGGGCTCCTCTGTCTGACCTCGGCAGCCTCTGACTTAGTCAACCACTTTCCTAGGGCGGCAAGTCCCCGACTTGCTCCCTGCCTCAGTTTCCTCGTCTGTAAACTGAGAATAATAATAGTAATAGTACCTACCTCGTAGAGCCAGTGGGAGGGTTAGAGTTAATATCCATTAAGTACTAACAACTGTGCCGGCCCATAGCGAGGGCCCTGTCCGCTGCTCAGATGGCCACAGCAATAACCCCGGTGATTATAATCATCTCCTTTATTTTCTGGGACCAGACACAGGAGCTGGGTGATCCTCATTTGGGGACAGTGAGGACACAGAGCTGTGAGATACGGGACGTGACAGGGTAGACTGGAGGGGGGATGGGTCCCACCCCTCACCAGTGCTGCTCAGGGACCAAGTCAACCCAAGGTGACACCCACCTACTGTCCCTTTGGCTCCTGTTAATTTACATTCCGAGTTGGAACTTTTATTTTCCCAGGGGAAACCCAATATTGCAAATCATGCCAAACGTCCCAAACGGTCTCAAGGACTAGGCATCAGCGTACCCGTCCGTGGGACCAGGATTTTATTCTTGGCCCTTTTGGGGATGAGAAAGGGAGAGAAAGGCAAGGGACTGTGGCTTAGACTCATGGGGAACTGTAGGGCATCTCTGGCTGGGCAACCGTGGCCAGGTCACACACCTCTCTGGGCCTCAGGGTCCTCAGCTCTGAATTGGGATAATAAAGGCCACAGGTGCAGTGCCTACAAGCAGCCTGGGACGTGCTGAGCACTCTACAGGGATCGGCCATTCCTCATTATGAACCCGGGCAAGGCTGCCGACCCCAGCGACAGCATGACTTTGCTCGGCTGGTTTTAGGGAATCTGTCCAAGCCAAACCGTATCACAATAGGCTTAGATAGGAAATTCTTGTAAAAAAAAGGGGGTTGGCCTGGCTGGGCAGCTCAGTTGGTTAGAGTGTCGTTCCGATTTGCCAAGGTTATGCGAGAGTTGACCAATGAATGCCTAAATAAGTAGAACTGTGAATCTCTCTATCGATGCATACAATTTTTAAGAAAAATTTAAAAAGGATTTGCAGGTGAGCAGACAGGACTGAAACTGAGAAATTAAGTCTTAGCTACTGGCTGGGACTTCTAAACAGTAACTGAAGCTGGACCCCGAGTAAGTCACACGGCGCCCCTAAGTTTATGTCCTCGGACATTTGAAGGGACAGTCTGCCTTCTGATAACGTCCTAACGCTCAGATACTAAGAAACAAAGAAAAAGTACCAGGGAGCCTAATCCTGGACTCCAAGTGAGCCAAGGCTGAAAATGAGAGAGCCTAGCCCGGCCAGTGCAGCTCAGTGGATGGAGCATCCTCCCAAGGACTGAGAGGTCCTGGTTTGATTCCGGTCAGGGCACATGCCCGGGTTGCGAGCTCGATCCCTAGTGGGGGGCATGCAGGAGGCAGCAGATCTAAAATATCAATACAAACATATTTAAAAAAAATAAAATAGTCCGGCCCGCATGGCTCAGTGGTTGAGCATCGACCCATGCACCGAGAGGTCACCGGTTCGATTCCCGGTCAGGGCACATGCCCAGGTTGTGGGCCTGATCCCCAGTGGGGGGCATGCAGGAGGCGGCCAATCGATGTTCTTGTTCATCGAGGTTTCTATCTCTCTCCCCCTCTCATTTCCTCTCTATAAAATCAATAAAGGAAAAATAGATAAATAAAAAAATAAAATGAGGGAGCCCGGGTATGTGCCTCAGTTTCAAAAGGGAGTAAGCAAAAAGGACCCCTAATTGGGGGACCTCCAAATGTACACGGAAAAGCCAGAACCAGGGCCCCCACTGCCTCAGGAAGGGGGAGAAAGCAGGGCTGGTAGACCCCACACATCTGTTTCCAAACACTGAGCACAGAAGTAAATGCCCAGTCCTGTCCAAACCACTGAGCCACCGCGAGGACAAGACGGAAGGAAGCGCTTTGTTGCTTGAAAACGCAGCAAAAACATATCGAGGTGGAGAGGGAAGGCTCTTTCCTATGATGTGGTCCAAGTTCCAAAACCGTAGCTGCCAATACTCGGCTCGTCCCTTTCATGATGTGGCAAAGGGTTGGCTCTTACTCCCCGGCGGTCGCTGAGGTCCCCGTGGCAGAGGTGCCTGGTTCCGTCTGCTGCCACAACACAGCCCTGCAGGCGGAGGGGCGGAGGGGCGGGCGGAGGGCGAGGGGCCGCGGCCCGGCTCCCTGTGATAACAGTGACACTGGAGGACAGGGCGGGGAGGGGCGCTCAGGACACATCCTCTCTCCGGGCTCTGAGTCCACACACATTGCAGACTGATGAGCTCATGCTGGGGAAAACAGAAATGTTTTTGAAGAAGCCAGTTTGGCAGCTTGAGAGTTGAGACTGGCTTTCGTTGCAGGAAGAAACCAGAGGCTCCTTGGAGAGAAATGC